>NC_135537.1:26179911-28579911 GCF_045843805.1 Urocitellus parryii
ATCAATTCTCCAAGCATCTGAAAAATATTTGATATCTAACAATTCATTTTAATTTTAATACTTGCTAGAGTTGATATAGCCCCTTCTAAAGTTCTTATTGACAAGCTATAAATTGAGGACTCCCTTAATCCCTTTGTATTCAGTAATTTTGAATGCTCACATAATACAAATGAAAGGCCAGATAAAGATGTACATAGGCTTGGGCCAGAAGGGGCCCAAGTGCAAGAGCTTCTGTTCCCATGGAATTTCGACAGGATACCTTTCTAGCATATGAATATGTTCAACAACCAGGAAGCTCTCAAAACCATCTCTGTAGGTTGTTTAGGAAATTCCATTTCATAGACACAATGAACTAAATCATTGGCTTGGTAATTAATCTTCAGCTCCTCTCCTCTTCATGAAAGTAAGTGTGTGTTGGAGGTAGGGTGGTAAGGGCTGAAAGTTCCAACCTTCTAGTCAAATGGTTAGTTCCTTTTACAACATATCACCATTCTTCAAAAGACAGGCAATCCTTTTGATCATATACTCAGGTATGATTGAAAGCAGCTTATTGTAGGTAACAAAAGATGTTCCACTCCTATCACTCAGGAAATTCCAAGAGTGTTAGGAACTATATGCCAAGAACCGAGGACAAAAACTAAATATACATTTCTTCTTACAGTATAGTAGACGTGTCAGAATCTAATATGAACTATAAAATCATGTGGAGTAGGCAGGAAGCTTATTTCTACAAGCCCTTACTTAGTCATAGAGACCATATCACTGATGAATTTGAAAAAATTGAAAAGTATAACAATTTCTAGTTTTTAAGAAAAAAGAGCTCTATTTTGTGTACTGTCATTTAAATATATAAGAGCAATAAAACTAGGAAAAATTATACAATCATATTTGAAATAGTGAAGTAAAGGAATAATTTGTGTAGTTTTAAATTCTCTTACTAATTTTTTCCTTTAATCAATTTATGTATTTCTCTCAGGTTTTGAACTTTCACATTGTGAAGATCCTGGCATTCCACAATTTGGATACAAGATCAGTGACCAAGGCCACTTTGCTGGTAGCACTATCATTTATGGATGCAATCCAGGCTACACTCTGCATGGAAGCAGCCTTCTGAAGTGCATGACAGGGGAGAGAAGGGCATGGGACTATCCTCTGCCTTCCTGTATTGGTAGGATACTCTTTTAGACTTCCCTTAAATATGTTTATGAAAATATTACCAAAACATACTCTATATATTCAAATTATTCTCTCTGTCCACACACAACTCATACCTTAAATCAGGAAGTTAATGAACTAATAGCTTAAAATTTCAAAGAAAATTCATGGGAAGTGTAAGGGTCCTTTTTATCACCCTATAAATAAATAAATGTATACTTTTTACGGGGTAATATGGTCTGTATGTCTGTATGGAGTCATATGTCTGCTCTTGATATAAAATTCAACTCACTACAAAAATGTTAAAGACTTTTAATCATACAAATCTATTGAATCCTATTGACAAATTTGTTTTAATTTACAAAATTAATGCACATCTTGAGATAAAGGTGAATTTAAAAAAAAACAGAAAACCTATTCAATAACATAAACACATTCTTGTATGTATGCACTTTAAAAAAACTGAAGTACCAGTGGCTTTTCTTATGCGTGTGTAGCAAAATTGCCAATTTCAAAAGGAAAAGGCATGTGAAAGTCAATAACAAGATATATTGAGGACATGAACCTAGAAAATGATCATTATGGGTTGTTTTTATTATTATTGCATAGCTTGGTTATCTTTTTATTTCTACCATATTGAATATCAGTTAATATATAATTGTACATGTGAGGGTGGGAGGGTGCATAGATAAGTATTGATAGAGACATCTCGGTCTCTCTTTCTTTCATTTTTGCACCAAAGACCAAGTCTTTGGACTCAAAATACTAGGAGAACAAAAGAAAGCATTTTAATCGAAAATGCTAACTGAGTAAGGAACAAACATGCAGAGATTTTTTTTTTTATCCATTCTTAATTCTTGATGGCTTTTAGAAATACAAATTCGTTCTGTGTCAGGCCTATTTGGATAAAATTGACATGAGTGTTTTTCTAAACAGCTTAAATAAACAAGTATAATTGATAAAAAAAATTGTATGTGTTTAGTGTTGCCAATCTGATAAATTTAGAGGCTTGAACTTTAGAAGCAAGTGGAAATTTTCTATCTTTTTTTATGACAAACATTAAAATCACCACAAAACTTGTTAGAATTCAAGTAGAAAAAATGAAATTCTAGCCATTACATGCCTTTCAACCAATTACACTGTGTTTTTGATGGCATGAGATCTCTGCTGCTCTACTAAAATATTGATTCACATGGAAATAATACATGTTTTTAATCTAACCAAAATGTAATCACAGTCTATTATTTTCAGAAGGCTTCTAAATTTTGGATGAATTATGAGAGTAATTCCTAAAATAGTAATCAATCTTAATTACCAAAAGCCTGGGATTCTGGAATATGACCAATAAAAGGCCCATTGGCATAAGTTATGAGAAAAATACACCAATGATTAATTCTTTCTGATTCTGCATGTGTGTGTGTGTGTGTGTGTGTGTGTGTGGTGTTGGGGATTGAACCATGGCCTTGGGCATGCAAGGCAAGCACTCTTCCAACGTAGCTATATCCCCAGCACAGATGCTGTATTTTTAATTGGGTATGAAATATGTTCAGAAAAGCATTAAGTGCTATAATATCACATATAAATGTTTAAATATTATTTCACCATGATGTCCTTAATATTAAAATCACAACACAATACATTAAAATCATATATTTAATGAGTACATTGAACCAAATGGAAGAGATTCTATACTTTTTGGAAAAATTTTATACAACTAGAACATTTGGTCTGAGAGCAGAAAATTTTAATTTTGTTTTCAAGAAATCAATGCATTTTATATTTATAAATATCCCAAGTCAAACTGTGATTTGATACTGTACAAGATTTTGTGGGAAGGGTAAACTTTTTTATTTTATAATGGTAGTCAAGGTTAATGACTATAAGCAGTTAGCACATGTTGAGTGATGCCGATGATTTCCATGATAACAGAAGATGAAATTCTATTTTAGATAGTATTCTCTACCAGCAAGAATAATAGCTTTACCATCTGATATAAGATTATATTTTTTTGTTCTGCTCATTAACTTTAAATATCTATTATGGCTATATTTTTGCCTCTGTTAAATGCAAAATTTTTCTCAATTGTATGGATAATTTCTAGGTAATTACATTTCTGAAGCTTATAAATTGACCAAAGAAAAAAATAATTTTTGAAGCATCATAACTGGAGGAATTTAAACCTATTTTTTCTTCAAGTACTATATCACATTTTTATTTTGCAAACATAATTCTTCTGTCAGAATATGAACTCTAGTTACATCTATCCCACTGATTCATTTGAGATCAGAGTGCCAAGTTATAATTGAGCAAAGCAATATGGAGGAAAAAAAGCTGTTTAAATTCAAAATGGAATATAGTAAACCAAACTCTGACTCAAAATTAATCTGGAAGAATGAAGTATCTGCTGTATTCTCAAAATAATGTATGCCAATAATAGTGAAAAACCATAAAGGATGAAAAATTAATAAATATGCAGTAATTATATAGTTGCAGTTTTTTATATAGTTGTAGTTTTTGTCAAACAAATTAGAAAAAAATGTGATTGCGACATCTTAAAACTTATTTTAAAAGTTACTTCTTTATTAAATTAAAATCAATATTGCAATACAAAATAATATTTTCTTAGTCCTCTGTTTGTATCAAAGATCTGCAGAGAAGCAGAACCAGTAGGATTTCTTTCTCTTAAGAAATTTCTTTTAAGGCACTGAGTGCAGTGGTGCATACCTATAAATCCAGCAGCTCAATATAGTGAAGAAGGAGGATCACAAGTTCAAAGTGAGCCTCAGCAACTTAGTGAGACCCTGCCTTAAAATAAAAAATTAAAAAAAAAAAAGTTTTAGGGATATGGCTCAGTGGTTAAGAGCCCCTGGGTTCAATCTCCAGCACTTAATTATGTCTGGGTGCTGGCAAGTCCAAAATCCATAGGGAAGATCAACAGGTTGAAAAATCAAAGCAAGAATTAACACTGTAGCTTCAAGGGAGAATTTCGGTTTTTAGAAAACAGGTTTTGCTTTTGAGGCCTTCCAATTGATTGGATGAGGTCTATCTGCATTACTGAGGGTAATCTTCTTAAACTGTTAGCCACATCTACAGAATACTTTCATACCTAGATTAGCATTTGATTAAATAACTGGGTATTATAGCTTGGCTAAGTGGACACACAAAATTAATCACCACAGAGTGGTACAATATACTAAGATCTTTGAAACAAATCTGTATAAATGGCGCTTACTAATTTGAGTGATATTCTATGTACTAGAGTCTCTTCCTAACCATAAAACTTTCTGTCTTTAATCTTTTTTTGGGCCTAATAATAGTAGTAATAATGATAAACAGCAACAAAAATATTATTCAGTCACTGAATCTGAATAAAATAGAAACAGAGAATAAGAAAAATAAATATGAGTATTTTCCTATACTTAAGCTAAAAGTAAAATGGATTTTTTGTTGCTTAATTTTTGGCAGAAGGAAAATCTGGGGAATATTTAACTGTATAATGCATTACACAGTGTTTTCCCTGTTTCTAGGGTTTAGAAATATAGGTCAGTATAGTCAACAAAATTCTTAGATTCTCTGTTCTCCAATACAGACCATTTTTTCTAGATTATATCCTTACCAGAGAAGGATCACTTCAAAAATCCCGAGAGTATCAGATAGAATTAAAATAAGGCGGAAATTTCTCAAAAAATAAAATTATAATTACATTGTATGGAAATACTTATATTTTTAATTCAATAAATTTTATAAAACTTAGAGGCCACATTGAATCAAAACTAAATTAGATCTAATTGAATTAAAAAATATAATAAAAATGCCAGTTTGACTTTGGGGAGGTTGAAAGAGGAAAAGTTTAGGGTGATTTAAAAGGGAATAAAAGGACACTGAAATTTAGAGTGCCTCAGGGGCCTGCAGTAAAGATTAGTTTTTCTGAAAGATGGGATAGGAAGATGATGAATTATTCAAGTCACTAGCAGTGAGCAACTCACCATCTGTTTCCCTTTTAAAATTATCATTACTTTTGTTTATTTATTTATTTATTTTTAATTTTGGTTTTTTTTGGGTACCAGGGATTGAACTCAGGGACACCCGACCACTGAGCCACATCCCTAGTCCTATTTTGTATTTTATTAGAGACAGGGTATCACTGATTTGCTTAATGTCTTGCTAAATTGCTGAGGTTGGCTTTGAATTCGAGATCCTCCCTCTTTTATGTGATCTAATTTGAGATTATGTTATTTTAGTACACAATATATCCTTGCTTCAATTAATATCTTAATCTAAGAATGCTTATACAAATGTTTACTTTCAAGAAGAGGGGAGATTAAATTTTCCTTAATGTGAAAAAATACATACTCTTGAAAAAATTATAGATTATTTTGGAAAGACTCTCATTGAGTTGTGACTTAAAATTTTTTAGCTGAATGTGGAGGTCGTTTTAAAGGAGAATCATCAGGAAGAATCTTATCTCCTGGTTATCCTTTTCCATATGACAATAATCTGCGTTGCATGTGGATGATTGAGGTAGATCCAGGAAACATTGTCAGGTAAGTAGATTTCATTTTCTCAAAGCTACCAGGAAATCTGATTTTCTTGATCAGTTCCTTTGTATAATATCAATCAAATATCAAGATTTTTCAATACTATTGACCTTGGTAAAGGAAAACATGGTTTCATGAGCTTAAATTATTTTTAAAAAAGTACTCATTAGAATGATTTATTGATTTTGGATTTGTAGGCTGCAAAGTAACTCATGAAACCATTTAGGAGAAAACTTTTCCTGCTTATAAGAGGTACAGAGGTTGAAATTCTTCCCTGCTTCTTGTGGACTTTGTTCTTTCAATTCTTGATAACTCAGGATGCTGAATCCATCATTTTGATAAGCATACAAAGTTGTTCAAGTCACTAAGTGCAACCTCACTGGCATTTAGAAGAAATAAGGTAAAAAGAATTTAATAGCATTTCCCATATTCCCTGGTCTCAGGCACATTTCTGAAGCAACAGCTCTCTGCCTATTAACAGTGCTGAGTTTAGGTAGGTGGCTTGCAATTGTTCCAGTCATTGCCCCATACATGAGTACAGAACCGCAGCCTTCGAAATCAACACAAGTCAAGTTTCCAAGGCTAACACAGCTCTCATACCCCATTTTACTTATTATGCCTTTGATTGAGAGTGGATTAATAAATGAACAGTCATCCTTGACTTATAAGCTAATTAGTGAGTTTTTGCTCATTAATAACTTTTAATTTAAGAATTGCTGTTCATACAAATGAAATTTCAGACAGGCTTCTAGGTGGTGTACTCCTATGAATTTCAGGATGCAGTATGGTACACTGCTTTTGCAAGAAAATATGTGTAACTCAAAACAGGTTTCCTTGTATCTATCCCTAGCTTATCTTCCTTTAGTTTATATCATGCATTGCTTTATTTAAATATCAGACATATTAAACTTGGAAATATTAAATTCAATAGGCTTCTGAGGTTTTGTTAAAGCACAATAACTGATATTTATATGCAACCCAAATGTAAAGCTGTGACAATTCATATATCAAACAAGAAAGTTTATTTGCTGTTAAGTGTGTTGATATAACAGGAATGCTAATTTTTTCACTTGGCACAGAAAGAATCAGATGCTAATTTTGTCTAGATTAGACATTAAACAGAACAAATTTAATGTGAAACAGTGGTTAAAGTGTATACTGTGAGATCAGACAAATTAAGTTCAGTTTTTGAGTCAGCTACCCTTTGTGCAATTATTTAATTTATCTAAACTCTGTTTGCCACATTTGTAAAATTGAGATTAAAATTGTTCCTGCTCCATTAGTCATTATAACAATTTAACAAGGAAAATATTCATAATACATTTGTGCAGCCTTGCACATACAAGAACCTCTATAAATTTTACCTTTAGTTATCAAGGTTAACATTCATAAACACTGAAAAGACTGTATACCTGAAATTTATGTAATTTGCAAAGGTGATTAAATAGTGTTTTAATTGTGTTCTGAAAAAATAAATTTTATTGTTCAAGAAAAAAATAATTAAAATTACATATGCTATTTACCTAATTCATTTTTCATCTCAGCAAAAGGAATATTCAGTAAAAACTACAGTGCAAATTCATTTTTTCTTATTTAAAATTTAATCATTGTTTAAAATAATCAGAGATAATATCATTCACCCACAGCCTGCAGTTTCTTGCTTTTGATACGGAAGCATCACATGACATACTGCGAGTTTGGGATGGTCCACCAGAAAATGAGATGCTTTTAAAGGAAATTAGTGGATCTCTCATTCCTGAAGGAATTCACAGTACCCTCAACATAGTAACCATTCAGTTTGATACAGATTTTTATATCAGCAAATCTGGATTTGCAATTCAGTTTTCAAGTAAGTTTTTAAAATTATTTTAAATGTGAAACATTAATACTATTAAAATAGTCCTCTTTACTGTTTGAAATTATAATTTTAAAATGGTAATGATATTAAATATTTGTATTTTGGGTCTTCTAATTTCTCTTTAGCTAAGGTAAATTGGACTTGGAAAAAAGAAATGCAATGAACTTTGAATATTAATTATTAGGACTGCCTTTGCAGTTGTCCAACCAATTATCCTTAAAGTAAAGGTCGAGTTGAAATAATTCAGCCAATTATATTGCACCAATAAAAAGCAAAAAGAAAGAATATATATATATATATATATGTGTGTGTGTGTGTGTGTGTGTGTGTGTGTACTGGGGATTGAACTTCTGATCTCAAGTATTTGGGATAAGGGATGCTTAACCTGTATAAATCTGTAATACAGTTATTTCATTAACTAAATTATTTAATTTCTTTCTTTCTTTTTGCTTTATATATATATATATATATATATATATATATATATATTTGTACTGGGGATTGAACCCATAGGCACTCTGACACTAATCCACATCCCTAGCCCTTTTTTAAAAAATTTTGAGGCAGGGTCTTGCTATGTTGCTTAGAGTCTTCATAAGTTGTTGAGGTTAGCCTTGAACTAGTGATCCTCCTGTCTAAGCTTCTCTTGTGGCAAGTATTACAGGTGTGTGATACCAAACTGGCTGTACCTACATTTTGATGGTGATCAGGCACATGAGTTCAGCCACTTAATTTTCCACATTGAGAATTTTCATAATTTCAGATTAGGCATGCTCAAACTATAATGTAACATACTGTACATTGTAATATTTTAAAATGTGATATTTTTGTAGATAAAGAAGAAAATGAGTATTTGTCATTACAAAAATGCAAATCTATATTTTTACTGATTTTGTTTTTATTTTGTTTAATATCTTAATTACACATTCATAGATATCTTTGACAAAATAGTTTAGACTATTTTTAAATTAACACTTTCCTATAACAATGAAATACACTCTAAGTAATTATCAGTGTTCCCTTGGTTTGATTTTTTTTCTGGCTAAATATATGTTGCTTTTAATAATGAATTGTAGTGTAGTGATTGGAGAAAATGAATGCAAAGTTTAAAAATTCAAATGTTAATTTTACTTTCATTGTGAACACATGATCTCTTTGAGAAAATTATCTAATGAATCCTCTATTTGTATAGTCTTTAAAAGTCATACTAACAGAAACCTATCAAAGTTTTCCAAGACCATATAGTTGTCAAACTAGTATGTCAAAATAGTTGTTTGACATCATTGACTAAAACAATGAATTATTTTGTATTATACAAATTAAGCTTATGTGAGAGACAAGTCCAAAAGTCAGTAGTTGTGAATTTGCTCTTTAAGCATATCTTTTGACAAAAAGATATGAAAATGATCATATACTCAATGAATATAAGCAACTTCTAATTGTGAAACCTTTGCCAACTATATATTATTGATATTTGTATCTTCTACTTCCTACTTTTTCTTTTGTTTTGAAGTAGGGGCAATATGCCAGAGAACTGTTCAACCTCTGTTGTTTCTAGTGGTAGTTTGACAACTAACAATTCTCTTTTCTTTTATCTTAAATTAATATTAAATAATATTTTTCTTCTAAATGGCAATTGTAATTAAAAATTAAAAAATGAATCTATATACATCAATGTGAAAAGGCTTAGTGTTAGTGATTATAAAGTGCACCTGGTTCAAGCAAACAGGCTGTTATATGTGCATTTCTGAGAATTTTCAATTAGATATTATCTTTAATATTAATACTTCATTTTTATATTTAATATGCTTGTAGGGCCTATTAAAGTTAAAGTTACAATTGAGTGTTAATACATCGTGAAACATGTCAATCAATGCAAATTAGTCTATCAGAAATCTTCAGTAATGTTCATGCTTCCTCAGATTTCCAAGTGTTAAGATTTCAAATGGGAAAATATTATTTTTGTGAATCAGATGTTGATTAATGCCAAGAACCACTTTAAGTGCTTTGAATACATGATCTTATTTAATCCTCACTCAGGGACACTCAATCACTGAGCCAAATCCCGAGCCTTTTGTGTATTTTATTTAGAGATAGGATCTCACTGAGTTGCTTAACACCTAGCTTTTGCTGAGGCTGGCTTTGAACTCTTGATCCTCATGCCTCAGCCTCAAGAGCCATTGGGATTACAGGCATGTGCCATGGCACCTAGCTATGCAAATCTTAAATTCATCACACACACACACACACACACACACACACACGAGAGAGAGAGAGAGAGAGAGAGAGAGAGAGAGAGAGAGAAAAGAGCACAAGAGAGAGCTTTCTGTTACCAAAGATTCTTTCACCTATAATGTTAAATTTTGCTCATTTTTCTAAACTCAGTGTAAAGAATTCTTCAATAGTAAAACATTTTCTGACTATTTTGCATCTATTATTATGCATCTTTCACTAAGTGTATTTTTTCCAGATAAAAGTAAGAATACATGATTTAATATTTCATCATTCTGGAGGTGTTTTAAATATGTGATCTTTGCTTTCCCAAATATATTGTAGGTTCCTTTGTCTCCTGCAATATCCATATAGAATCATGATTTCATTTGGGCAATCATATAATATACTGACCAAATCTAAGATGGTTTTGAAAGTAAAAGGAAACATTATTTAAAATATATTCAGAATATTCTACTCAAACCTATGCATAAAACAGGACAATCCTAGATGAGAATATATTGTCATTTTAATTGTCAGATTTTCATTTAATCTTCCTTTATCCTCCCACCTCCACCATTCCTATTTTTCTTTTGAGCAAATAGCTGTTGTTTATTGGAAGTCAAAATAGTCAAAAAATGATTCAGGCAATGGTAGCAGAAAAGTTTTCACCAAAATTTTGCAACCAATGAAATGTATTTCACTAACTTGGTGAAAAGTGAATTTAACTGTAATGTAGGTCACTTACCAACTTTATAATCTTCATCAAGCCACTATCAGGAGCCTCTTGACTTCTATTTCATGATCTATTCATTCTTTGTAGAATCTACAGCTTGGCCACTTGGTGATACATTCTGCAAGGCACTTTTGCTTAATCAGAGCTACTTAAGTCTGACATGGCCACCTCATGCTGTCCTATGTGCTGTCCTTGATTCTCAGCAGTCAGCCTCTATATCCCCTGCTTAAATTTGTAATCTGCCTGTCTTATTCCACTTTAGTTCCTCGAGGAGGACATCACTGGGTATCATGCTGTCATTTGCCCACAGAATAGTCAATTGACAGAGCATTTTCTATGCTCTTCACTCTTTGACCTCTCTGTTAAGAATCTGTCCCTGCTGGGTGATACAAAATACTAAGGCTCATAGCTTATACTGTTCGAAATTCTCAAGGAAACAGATCCCTTAGCTATGAGAGGTTGTAGTCCCCCCAACCTTAAAGGACCACATGGTGCCCCTGCTTTTGTTCCCAATCTCATTATTGTTCCCAATCTCATTATTGTTCTATGCATTGCTGTAATAGACAACAAGTTACTCACTTCAAATTTTTCTCCACATTTCTGCCTGCCTGACCATTCTGAAATACAAATTGCACATCAATCCTAAGTTTAAAATCATTTCATGGCCACCTGGTCCTAAACTTAGAACTCTGGCATTACATTTAAAACTTCCACAATTTGTACCTACCTTACCTGCCAACTTTGTCAGCTAAAATATCCATACATTCAGTCAACTGCACTGCTATGAAAGAAAATATTCCTTCACATTACTGTTTCTTTTAAAAACTATTTTCTATATTCCTGGAACAATTATGTCCACATTCAAAAATCTATAGTCATTTTCCAAGGTCCAGGTCAAACAATACTTATAGTGTCAATGAACTCTTAGACAGAATCTGTTCCTTCTACATTTGCACTATTCTGGTCATGTATGCATAGTATGTTAGAGCTCTTAAATTTCATGTTTTGATCAGGATATTCCTGTTTTATGCCTATTGTTCTGGCATCATGACTGGTTTGGCATCTGGCCTGTATTTTCCATTTCTGACAAAGTATCATTATTAATATTTCATTAAAATAAACCCTAGTAGATGTGTTTTTAATTTCTACTTTGTATTTCATTTTATCTGGTAATGTGAGACATGTTTACAGTACTCAGAGTAATTATAACACATGGTTAAATCTGAAAGACAAATACTGATAACTGGCATCTCTTTTCCAACCTTTTCTAGATGTCAACTAATTCAAACCCCCCTTTCAAAGACAATGTGTAGGATACATACATACAAAGATAAAAATTTCTGTTATAAATCCCTAACCCATTCTGACCATGGATGGTAAGGAGAGAAACATTTGACACTGTTGCCCTCACAGCTATTTTCTTATAACAGGTAGATATGCCATTATCTTTGTTGTAGTTTGAAAGTAACACAAAGTTGGCAGACCACAAATTGTCAGGATTAATAAGAAATATGTGTTCTTGAAATATGTATAGAAATAGAGGCTTCACAGTCAGTCAGGTTGTAGACTTCTAAAATATTGTCTGAAAGTTTTTCTATACTTGCTCTTTTAGTGTGAATTCAAACCCTATTATTTATCACAAAGGTGCCATTTTATTATTTTGCAGTAGGCCTTTATATCAGCAGTAAAATTTTAAAAAGTGCTTGCTTAATGAGAAAGTATGTGTGGATATCCATTTGCTTAGAAAGCTGATGTCCACCAATATGTTAATTCAGCCAAAAGGGTAATGGAAAAGAACCTAAGCAGAGATGAACAAGGATATTGCACAAACCCATTCTTGAAAAACTTGAAACTAAGTTTCAAAGGACAGCAGGAAAGAATCTAGAGTAATCTTTTTTATTACTGTTTACAAACCCAAATATTTTATAGCTCTTAAATACATTTTTTATGAATCAGGTAATTCTATCTGATCACATTTCATTAAATTATACTTAAATAAGTCATAAATAATTTTTAGAGGGACAAATATATTTTGATATTTTTTTTCTGTCTGACCAAAAATTATAGGAATACTGGATTAAATGAGACATTATTGTCCTGTGTATCATTTTAATGTTTTATAAGCTATTGAAGAAGGCATTGAATTATACTAAAATAGAAAGTCAAATTAACTGGTGATTTGAAGCCATGCTAATGTATTAAATATATCTTCATTTTAAAGTATGTGATATATTAAATATATTCTGATCACCTTAAAGTACCTGACTTCATGGTGCAAATTAAAAGCTGTACAAAAGCTTATAAGTTGAATTTAGTCTCATTTGTTTATTTTTTGCCTATGATTTAGGGATCATACCTATGAAGGTGAGTTTTCTTCATTTTTATTTTAATTCATTCTGGGAAGAACAATTAATATGAAATCCAACTTCTTAACAGTTTTTTAGGTGTAGAATATCTTATTCTTAACTAGAGGTCTGATGTTAAAAAGCAGCTGCTCTAAAGCTTATTCTTTTTGCTTAGCTGAATATCATGCCCATTTTTGGTTAGTAACTACCATTTTCACTTTTCTCCAGCTCCTGGCAAAAAGTAGTCCAGTCTTTGTTTCTATGAAGTGACTATTTTATATCCATCATAGAAGTTGAATCATGCAGTACTTTTCTTTCATGACTGGCTTATTTCACGTAGCATAATGTTCTCCAGGATGGTTCATATTTTCACATTTTGAGAATCATTTTATTGTATTTTTATTTGATTTCTTTGTGGTACAGGAATTTTATTTAACCTGGGGCTCAACTAAGCTACATCCCCAGATATTCTTTAAATAAATATTTTTAGACAGGGACTCTCTAAGTTGCCTAAACTGTACTAGAATTTGTGATCCTTCTGCTTCGGCCTCCCAAGTCTCTGGGATTATAGGCATGCACCATTTTAGCAAAGTCTTTCCTTTTCAAGGCAGAAATATTCTATTTTAAGTATTATATTCTGTGTGTATAACACATTTTCTTTTCTGTCTGTGGAAACTCAGATTATTTCTATATCTTGGCTATTGCAAATAGCCCTTCAATGATATATGGGAATGCTAATATCTCTTCTAGATTCTGATTTTAGTTATTTCTGATAAATATCTAAAGTGTATTGCTGGATAATGTGGTAGTAGTTCTATTTCTAATTTTTTGAGGAACATCCATGCTGTTTTCCATAGTGGCTGCACCATTGTGCCTTTTCACAGTGCACCTGTATTCTATCCTCTATTCTTGGCAAAACTTGCTGAATTTTTCATAAATATCATCCTGATAATTTTGAGGTGAGATATCATTGTAATTTGGATTTACATACCCTTCACAATTAGTGACATTTTTTTACACATACCTGTTAACCAATTCATGAATTCTTTAAGAAATGTCTATTCAAGTCCTTAGACCATTTTTTAATCAGGTCATTTTTACACTTGCTATTGAGCTGTAGAGGTTACTTATCTACTTAAGACATTACCCTGTTATGAAATTCTAGATAAAAATATATTCTATTCCGTAGATTGTTATTTTATTATGCTTTCTCTTTGCTCTGCAAAAGCTTTTAAGTTGAATTTAGTCTCATTTGCTTATTTTTGCTTTTTTTTGCATATGCTTAAGGGATCATATCTATGAAGTCATTGCCAAGACCAAGGTCATGAAGCTTTTTCCCCCATGTTTTCTTCCAGGAGTTTTATAGTTTCAGATCTATATACTCCATTTGAATTGCTTATAATCCATCTGAATTGATTTTTGTGTATGACATAATTTTCCAATTTCATTCTTTTGCATGTGAATACCTCATTTTCCAAATACCATTTCTTAAAGAGACTTGCTTTCATCACTGTGTATTACTGGCACCCTGGTGAATAGTGAGTGTGTTGTATATGCATGCATTTATTTGTTGTCTCTCTACTTTGTTCCTTTGTTCTATATATTGATTTTTATGATTACCATAAATTTGTAATGTATGTTTGAAATCAGGCAGTCTGATGCCTCTAGCTTTGCTTTTTCACTATTTTGATTTAGTTATTGGGATTATTTGTGGTTTCATATGAATTGTAGAGTTATTTTTTCTTCTATTTTTGTAAAAAAAAAAGTCACTGGGATTTTGAAAGAGATTGTATTAAATCTGTAGATCACTTCAGGAAGAATGGACATTTTAATAATTCATGAAAACAGATCCTTTTCCAATTTGTTTCTTTATAAATTTTTTTCATCAATGAAATTTAAAGAGTTTTCGGAATACAAGTCCTTTATAGCCATAGCTATTATTCCTATTTTATTCTTGTTGATGCTATTGTAAATGGAACTGTTTTCCTAATATTTTTCAGATAATTGTTTTTATAAAGAAAAACAACTGATTTTTGTATGTTGATTTCATATCCTGCAACCTTCTGAATTAGTTTTTTGGTGCTAATTTTAAATGTATTATTTAGCATTCCCTACATATAAGATTATGTCACCTGCAAATAGGGACAATATTATTTATTCCTTTCCCATTTAGATGACTTTCACTTCTTTCTCTTGCTAATTGCTCTCGCCTGGACTTCCAGTACTATATTTAATAGAAGTGGCAAGAGAGAAAAATTTGTGTTATTTCTGATTCTAGGAAAATCTTGTTTTTTAATTATGGAGTATTATGCTAGGAACAGACTTTTCATATGTGGCATTTATTGAATTACTCTTTTTTATATTTCTAGTTTATTGAGTTTTTTTTTAATCATGAAAGGATGTGTTTTTCAAGTACTTTCAAATAAATTTTAGATTATTTTACCTTAATTTTAAAGTAAATGAAAATAAATAAACACAGGGTCATGTTTTATAACTAAGTGGTAGAGCACTTACCTAGCTTTCATAGGGCCTTGGGTTAGATTTCTAGCATGGCACACAAAAGCATTATGTCCTATGAAGTCATCGATTGAACATACCAACAATTTAAATGTGTTAGTGATAGAAATAAAAATAAGAATATATATTAAAAAAAACACTTTTCAGAAGCAATAATAAATTGAGTATGACTAAGAAACCAATTAAAGAATGAGCATATGTCCCACAAATGATTATTTTGCATAACTTAATATTCTATAATTCAAATGAAGAAGATATTTCTTTGTGATATATGTCATTTTAGCTTTTTATAAATCATTTTATTTTGAAGATAATTTTTGTTTAGAAAACTTTTGAGAAGTTTATTAATAGTATCAATTTTGTTACTCAATACATATTTCAAATAACGTAACTTTGTTTTTAGCTTCTTGTTTCCTGCTTAAGAATTTTTCAGTTTGAATGACAATCACTAGAGTTGAATATCCATTTTATTGTTTTAATGCTGCCCCTCTTAGACTGTGTTTCTTTGAAGAGAATTAATGCTAACTATTCGTATTTGCATCTCTAGAATTTGACACAGTACCTGGCACTTGGTACTTAATAAACGTTAAATGAAGCTGATTAAATAGGCAAATTTTCTACTAATATAAAACTAAAAAAAAACAGTTATTAAATATTTTAACAAATAACTTTTTTTCTTTTTTATTGATTAATTTGTCATCCCAAAATATTATAATTTTATTTAAAATTCAAATTTCACATAATTTTCTGTAATATTTGTATAAAAATTCAGTTTACTTTATAGGTAATTTTAACAGTTTTCAACTTTTTGTTTCTACAAAAATTATATAATTGTTTATGTTCTCACTGTGTCTACATATTAGATAATTACAACCAAGGAAAGCAGGGAAAGTCTCCAATTTATGCATATCTCCAACATCAAGCATATTACATGGTTTAACAATTGTCAAGCAAATAAATAAATACATATACTTGTTATGAAGAGATTTATATATCCTGGGAAGTACATTCTTTTCTACACAATGCATTAAGCAGCTTTGTTTCCCTCCAAGGTTGAGGTGAATGTCTCTGTCATGCAGTCATCTACTTAAACTGACTTGCCATATCAATACCTGTATCCTTAGTAATATAATGAAATTCTAAAGATAGCCTCACATCTGAGTAGCTGGAATAGTGTAGGCCTAATAATGATGTTGAACATTCTTTATAAAATTGATGGATCATGTACAAAGCAGGGGTTCAATCAAGGGCAAAATTCTCCTGTGTGAAGTCCACCTGTAGGTTACCATCTGCATTTCAGATATTTTCTGATTGATTTGACTTAGGATGCAATTTTTCTTTCAGGTTAAATAGACCCATTACCCAACTTGATTTCCTTATAGATAGTGAAGTGGAGAATAGAGTGTCATTTTTGTAGTCAATACAAAAATATGTGGCAAGAAGACTGGAAAAGAGGACTGTAAGGTCTTATGAATACCAAATATGACCTTGCTGAAGACTCCTGATGAATTGCAAAAGTATGTAAGACTGCTTCTTAGACAAACTGTACAGCAAATAATAAAATCTAATAGTCTTTAAAAATTTATTTTAGAATTGATATTTCATATAATTTTTCATATAATTGTTGGAAAGGAGCTTAAGATCCTATCTGATCCTAAATCAATCATGTAAAATATTACTATGCCAGCTTTAGAGATGAGGCAGCTAAAATTCAAAGAAGTATACAAGATAATCAATAACCCCTTTCTGTTGTATTTATACAATAGAAACCAGAATCCAAGTCTCCTGCTTCAACCACCATTATTTATTCAAGTGCATGAAATACAAAGTGTTCGTTTTTTTAAAAGGACTTAGCATAAATAAACTTATCCTCTAACAGTCAACTTTCTAAACAGAAAGGACACATGAGAATTTATGAGTGCTGTTATCGTATTTACTCTTTGTTATACCAAACATGGATATAAGAAAATTGCAGTGTTAACTTGCTCAAGGCCACCACCCTAGATAATTTAGACTTTATCTCCAACTGAGTAGTTTAAGTAATCATTCATATTTTAGTTGAAATATATACATTTAGGATTATGGAATCTGTGTTAAGTGAAATGCATATTTCCATTTAATTTGCATTCTCAATTATTATTATATAAAAACTAACATAAAATAAGAAGTTGGAATTACATTTATAAATCAGAAGAGGTATAACAATGAAAACTCAGTTATTTACTATAATAGTGCTGTACATTATCTTCTGAAAACATCCTAAGTAGTTAGAATAGATTAAAGCAAATAAAAATTAATATAAGTTTTGTTGTTTTATAATTGGATGTCTCCCAGTTTCAAAACATGCCATATTATAAATAAACATTCAGCATCCACTGAAATGACTAATTAGTTTTTCATTCATTCAATCCTCAAATATTGATCTGACCAATTATTTTAATCATTGTAAAGGTTCTATTGAAATTTTTACTTAGAAGGACAATTTACTTCTTATGATACAACAAAGCTTGATTTAATAAGGTCATATGTATTTCACAATAAATGCAACTAAATCAACCAGTGGATTTACCTCATTGATAAAGATGAGGTATTGTAGAAACAATTTATCAATAATATGAAAACTTTCTCAAATATAGGATGCTTTTTTAAATTAATGCAAAAGAAGACGCACTTATATATAATTAGCATGAAATAACATATCTTGAAAAAATATTTGTGTATTATAAGTAGTTATTAAACTGTATAACTTTTACATGTCTTTTCTTCATGTTGGTAATGAGAAATATAAATTAAAAACTGCAACAGATACGATTTGCTTTTAGTGAAATAAAAAACATGTTTATTTTTGAAAGTGAAAATCTGTCCTTACAAACTTATTTCTAAATTATTATAATAACCAGAGATAAAAACAAAACTCATTTTGTTAGAAATAAACAGTACCAGAAAAGGTAAAATCATTGATATAGAGTAAAAAAAATCTTATATTTTGCCAATGTTTACCCTGTTTCTTGTCCATGATTTTAACTAGGACTGTGAACTTATTTCTAACAAAAATGATTTTATCTGGTTAGAGCAATTTAGGAGGATATTTTTAATCATGTCAATCAATGACACAGGAAACATTTACCAAGGTGAAATTTCAAATTTTATTTTTCAAACATGAAAATTAAAACATTTTATAATTTTATAAGTATTTTAGACATGATAAGTTGGAAAGTCTATTATATATATATATATATGAAAAAGTTAAATAGTTGAACAGAATGGTCTAGAACTCAGAAAAAAAATTAAAACAGGATATAAAAATTGTACCCCAAATCATGGGATTGAATGAAGTTGCCAGAAATTGTGAAAATGATTCTTTTCACAGGGTAAAATTGTGGAAAATTGGAAGAGTACTCAGGACAAAATCTTGAATTGTTCCAGCTCTTAGTCATCAGGTTAACAATGTAGCCACAGCAAAAGATATGAACAAATAGCAGCCAGAAAGAAACTTAGTGTTATGGTTTAGATATGGTGTCCCCTAAAAGCTCACATATGAGACAATGCAAGAAAGTTTGGAGGAAGAATGATTAAGTTATAGCCTTAACCTAATCAGTGAATTAATCCCTGATGGATTAACTAAATGGTAACTGGTGACAGGTGGGGTGTGGATGGAGGAAGTGGTTCATTGGTGGCATGGCTATAGGGTATATATTCTGTAACTGGGAAGTGGAGCTCATTGATCATCATGTGAGTTGCTTCTATCTGCCACATTCTTCCACCATGATATTCAGCCTCACCTCTAGCCCCAAGGAATGGAATTGACCTTCTATGGACTAAGACCTATAAAATGTGAGCCCCCAAATAAAGTTTTCCTTCTCTATAGTTCCTCTTGTTGGGTCCTGTTAGTCATAACAGCGAAAAAGCTGACTAAAACAATCAGAATAGACTGGTGAATTGGAGGTCCAGAAAAGAAAGCAGATGAAGAAGGAAGAAATAGTCAGCTGTGATAAATGTTGCTGAAAGGTTTCTGAAAGAAGGCATAAAAGTTGCCTTGCACTTGGCAACTTGTATTTAAAAAAAGAGCAATTAGTAAAATAGATAAAAGACTGTTGATAAAGATAGATAAGGCTCTAGGGGAATCTCTCTCAGAAGAGTTAATAGGTTTATTACTAAAGAAAGAGAGGATGAAATTGCAATGAGTTTTTTGTTTGTTCACTTTGAGTTTCATTAAAATATATGGGAAAAGTCACATTTCCAGGTTATTGAGAATGATCCAGTACAAAACTAGAAACTGGTAATTCCGAAGAGATGAAAAATATTTAGGAATGAAGTCTTTAAGAAGGAGAGAGGCTTTTCTGGATGCTGTAGATAATTCCAGTGATTTAGGAGGCTGAGGTAGGAGGATCATAAATTCAAGGCCAACCTCATTAAATAAGCAAGACTGTCTCAAAAAGAAAAGAAAAATGATAAAAGAAAAAGGAATGTAACATAGGATGTAACTTGGTAGTACAGTCCCCTGGGTTCAGTCTCCAGTACCACAAAAAAGTAAAAATAACAACAAAAAATAAATAAATACATAATTAGGGACATTTATAAACAACACAAGCACTATGGTTAACTTTACATAGAGAAGAGTAACTTCCCTAATACAATAGGAGGAAAGTAGATAATATGGGTACAAATTCCAGTGGATGATAGATCTGATGGTAGTAAGGAGGGAGGTTGCTCCTATCTTATTGCTTCTAATCTCTCAATGAATTAAAAGGAAATCAAACAAAAGGGGGAATGGAAAGAATGAATGTAAAAATAATTGGAATTAAAATATCCTTTGTATTATAATTACTTAAATATATCAGCTGGAAAAAAAGTAGATAAATTTTATTTCTGCTATTTCTAATAATAACTATAAAAGTAACCTCAACTCTATTGTTTTATGGTAAAAATACCAGTAGAATTTTTTTGTCTATGTGTTTAATAAAGGAATTCAAATAGCTTAATAAATTACTTCACTTTTAATTTCAAACAGTGTTTATTTATTTATTTATTTATTGACTAATTCTTTCATCAGTAAACAATTGTCAAAGTCCCACTAGTAGAATATAGCTTTATGTTGTTATTTCTGGTAACGGGATAGTTTTGTGCTGAGACAATACACTATAGCGGTTAAGAACCCTGCTGTTCAAGCTCAAATCCCAGCTCTGCTAAGAACAAGTAGTTAACATTTCTGGGGCTTATTTTACCTATTTAAAAATGAGGATGATGGTATTATTTTTGGTAAGTTTTTTATTTTAGCTTAAGGGTATTACTTTAGCCTCTAGCCAGGTGTCATGCACATTATAATCACTCTAATTCTAATTTTATTGATCTATAAATTAATTAGTATTAATATTGAACAACAGTTTATTTTTCTTAAGAACAGGCTTTATTTGATTGGACATAGTGCATACCAATTGAACCTTATAGATTCGACTGTGAGGTTGAGACGTTACTGTTTTAAATGAGAAATTAGTACTTTGTACTTAAAGTGTGATAAATGTGTAGGGCTTAGGACTACTCTAATGAGAATGGTAAGTAAGTATATAGATGTTTGTTCTGATTTTTTAAATGTAAATGCTTTAGAAATTTCCATTTAAGTAATCTTATCATTGAGTTTAATACCTTAGTGAATACCTTAAGTGAATTTTATTACAAAGACCCTATTATTTTTAATTTTTTTCTAATTTATTATATATGAACGCAGAATGAATTACAATTTATATTACACATATAGAACACAATTTTTCATATCTCTGGCTGTATACAAAGTAGAGTCACACCATTCGTGTCTTTATACATGAACTTAGGGTAATGATGTCCATCTCATTCCACCATCTTTCTACCCTCAGGCAGGCATGAGGGTAGAAAGATGGTGGAATGAGATGGACATCATTCCCTCCCACTCTTTTGCCCTATCTAGAATTTATCTAATGATGGACATCATTCCCTCCCACTCTTTTGCCCTATCTAGAATTTATCTAATCTTCCCATGCTTACCCACTCCATTATGAATCAGCATCTTTATATTGGAGAAAACATGTCAGCATTTAGTTTTTTAGGATTGGTTAACTTCACTTAGCCTTATATTCTCTAACTTATCATTTGGGTGCAAATGCCATGATTTTATTCTCTTTTATTGCTGAGTAATATTCCATTGTGTATATATGCCACATTTTATTTTTTATCCATTCATCTATTTAAGGGCATCTAGGTTGGTTCCACACTTAAGCTATTGTGAATTGTGCTGCTAAAAACATTGATGTGGCTGTGTCCCCATAGTATGCTGTTTTTAAGTCCTTTGGGTATAGACAAAGGAGTGGGATAGTTGGGTCAAAGGGTGGTTCCATTCTCAGTTTTCCAAGGGTTCTTCATACTGCTTTCCATATTGGCTGCAATCCTCACTTCTTAGCCAACACTTATTGTTGTTTGTATTCTTAATAGCTTCTATTTTGACTGGAGTGAGATGAAATCTTAGAGTGGTTTTGATTTGCATTTCTCTAATTGCTAGAGATGTTGAACATTTTTTCATATATTTTTTGATTGATTGTATATCATCTTCTGAGAAGTGTCTGTTCAGTTCCTTGGCCCATTTATTGATTGGGTTCTTTTTTTTTTTTTGAATTCTTTATATATCCTAGAGATTAGTGCTCTATCTGATGTGCATGTATAATTTGCTCCTATTCTGTAGGTTCTCTATTCACCTCATTGATTATTTCTTTTGTTGAGAAGAAGCTTTTGAGTTTGAATCTATCCCATTTATTGATTCTTGATTTTATTTTCTGCACTATTTAGGAGTCTTATTAAGGAAGTCTGGGCCTAATTCAACATGACAGAGATTTGGGCCTACTTTTTCTTCTATTAGAAGCAGGGTCTCTAGTTTAATTCCTAGGTACTTTATCCACTTTGAGAGATAGAGGTTTAATTTCATTTTGTTGAAAATGGATTTCCAGTTTTCCCAGCACCATTTGTGGAAGAAACGATCTTTTATCCAATGTATGTTTTTGCTGCCTTTGTCTAATATAAGATAACTGTAATTATGTGGGTTAGTCTCTGTGTTCTCTTTTCTTGTACCATTGGTCTACAAGTCTACTTTGGTGCCATTACCATGCTGTTTTTGTTACTATTGCTCTGTAGTACAGTTTAGATCTCGTATAGTGATGCTGCCTACTTCACTCTTCTTGCTAAGGATTGCTTTAGCTATTCTGGGTCTCTTATTTTTCCAGATGAATTTCATGGCTATAAGGAAAATAAAAAGGAGACACAGAGTCAAGATGCAGAGGCAGGAAAGAAAGATGGTAGAGAGGCCAAATTGCAAAGCATTATTTATATAGGCTGATAAGACTGTAGCACAAAGCCTTCTCACAAAAGACATCACCATAGTAACTAGATATGCACCTGTATTAGTCATCTTACTAGCTTCAAGGATAAACTGCTGGGAATTCCAAAAGTGGAAAACACAGTACCTGTTACCCCTCAGGAGTTTGCTCACCAGAGGAACGCTTCCCTGTACATTTCCATGGTCAGAATACCTACACATGACTGCTTTTTCTATTTCTTTGAGGAATGTCATTGGGATTTTGATCGGAATTGCATTAAATCTGCATTGTACTTTTGGTAGTATGGTCATTTTGACAATATTAATTCTGACTATCCAAAAACAAGGGAGATCTTTCCATCTTCTAAGGTCTTCTTTAATTTCTTTCTTTAGCATCATTGTAGAGGTCTTTCACCTCTTTGGTTAAGCTGATTCCCCTGTATTTTATTTATTTTTTTGAGATTATTGTAAATTGGATAGTTTTCTTCATTTATATTTCAGAGGATTTGTCACTAATATACAGAAATGCCTTTGATTTATGAGTGTTGATTTTTATATTCTGCTACTTTGCTGAATTTGAACTCACTTTTTACTAGTTCTAGAAGTTTTCTGGTGGAATTTTTTGAAAGACCATGTCACTTTTATTTAAGAGGAAATAATGATGTAGTCTCCTATACGTGTGGGGAGACAGCCAGCCTCTTATTGTTTCTTCTTCTTGCCAAGAAGGGTGTAAGCCACCTAAGAAATTAAACTCTAGAATGATTATTGAAGAACACAAGACAAAGTCGCAAAGATAGTTTAAAAAGGTGAAGCCCCTGAAAGATCCAGTCCACAAAGCAACTGGAGGTAGGCAATTAGAAAATGGTTCCTGTGGTTTACTTAAGGAGGTACGTCAGAGGCAGGGATAAGGTTCAGGAGTGGAGTCTTGCTTTGTGTGTGATGTCTTGTAGTCAGTAGGTTCATTGACATCTTGGCAGGTCACACCCATCTCAGAGGGGCTGTACAACTGCAGCAAGTCACCCCATCACTGATGCTGTGTGGGACTAGGCAGAGCTGAATAGGGCTCACAATGTCTCTGGGCCGTCTTACACAGAGGAAATGTCCACTGGAAGTTCCCAGACACCAGATTCTCCTATTCATTAGGCTGAGATGCACAATAGTCCACACAGCCCACAGATGGCTCTTGACATGTATGCATTCCCACTTTACCCCAAACATCTGTATGATATTGAGGAATTTTCTCGGCCTTTTTATGCCTCAGTTTACTCATTGGAAAATGTGTATAATAATAGCATTATTTATATAGGCTGATAAGCTGTAGCACAAAGCCTTCTCACAAATGACATCACCATAGTAACTAGATACTGCACCTGTATTAGTTATCTTACTAGATAACTAGTAAGTTATCTAGTAAGATAACTTGTGAAGTAAATGAGATACAGCTCAAAGTATGCAAATGCAAAAGGTGGCTGATACATACTACTTATTAACAATATAAACTATCTACGTACACTTCTATTTATATACCATTGCCCCATGAGTGTCATCTTTATTAATAATCAGCTGGCATATGAAGTGGAAAGCACAGCTGTAGAACAGTCTAGCTACTTGGAAATTTCCATTCTAGACTAAAATCCTTGTCCTTGTGAAGTGAAGAAAGCAAGAAATGTGTCCAGTTTTATTTTCAGTTTCATAGAATATAGAGTCAAGTTCAAATTACATTTGGGTGTTAGAGCATATAAGCCATTTCACTTTTCAGAATGTTTCTTTTATGACATGATTATAGATTAGAAAACAAGATTATTAAGTCCTTTTATCTTTGTTGGAATTTGTGCTTACTCAACACATTTATGTCAGGAAAAAGGAAGCATGAACAGAACAATTAAACCTAATAGAATGAAGATACTAATATTCCATTAAGTTATTCTGATGCAATTTGAACTAAAGAAATTTAGAATAAAGTAGAAATTATTGATGTTAATATACTGGTGGCCAGTATATGTAAAATGCATATTTCCTGTTATATACTTTTTATTGTTATGTTTACAGTAATTGATAAAACAATTACACACACACACACACACACACACACACACACATATATATATATATATATATATATATATATATATATATATAGAGAGAGAGAGAGAGAGAGAGAGAGAGAGAGAGAAATCCTATATATTATACCAGAATCAGATAGGATAAAATAAAAGATCAAAATCTAGAATTTAAATAACAAAAAGAAAATTCAAATAAGGATTATATATTTTGAAAATTATATGCAATGTGGCTCCTTAAATGGTTATTTGTGTCTTCACTGGCTATAGTTTCTATTTAATACAGAAAATAAGAATGATTGGTGCTGAAATTAGTATTTTTTTTCTTCCCACAAACACAGAATATAATCAGTATGAAGTCCAAACTTTGAATAAGAAAATAAGACAATTTTCACACCAAGTAATTTTTTATGTATTTCAGTGATTGTTTTTAGAACTCAAGTAAATCCAGGAAGTAAAAATCTTATTTGGTTTTTCATTAAACACCATCATTTTCTGTTGCACTTTGAAATCTTACTCTTAATTTGCTTACTAATTGAGATTGGAAAAAAAAAAAGGAACATCAGAGGTTTGCCATGTCTTTTCTTTCAAGTCAACTAGGACTAAAGGTAAATGTATATTCTCACATATTATGTATTAGATGTTATATGAAAGCCTTCTTACTCTATTTGTTCTTGCTTTAAGTCATTAAGCCTAGAAAATCTAACAATAAAGCAAAAACTCATTTTACCCTCATAGTTAAGACATGATGATACCAATTTCTTTCATCCTGATGTTTTCCTAATATCACTATACATACATTTTTAGTTTTGGAAAATGTTCATCATAAACTTAGCAATTTTGGAGTACATAACAGTTCAGCACAAAAGGACATGGTACATAGACCCTTAAAATTGAAGTTTTCTACTAATCTTTTATGTTACTTCTATTTAAATAACAATCTCCATATCATTTACATACTTCTTTCCCGTGAAAATATTCTTAATGTAAATCTTGCTTGTAGAACAACATTCTTTAGTTACGTATTGTAAGTGCAATCAAAGGTCAGTTTTAGTTTTGGTGGAAAAAAATTTCAGAGCAAATCAACAAATCATAATGGTTGAGTTGATGACAACAAACACTTCATAAAAAATCCTTATCTGCTCAGATCCTGTAATGCCTGATGCTTTGCTTAGTTCTCTTCTAAGGAACACTAATAGGTATGAGCAAACAAAATTCCCCAGAATTTTAAAACCAAGTCCCTATACTTCCCTTTCTATTCTCTAGTAAGGGCCCAATTGCTATCCTAATCATTGAGACCAACTTTCTCAAAAATAACTAAAATGGAGGATAGAATGAATATTTTTAAAGGTAGATTTGCATTTATTTTACCTGTAGTTTTTCTACTTATGGTTGTAATTTCTACCTTCCAAAGTGTCTTAATAGGGCTTATTATTTTATATTATTATCTAAAGGGGAAGAATTTGAATTTCTGAGATACTTACAGGTAGAAGAAGATGATCTTCTGTAAAATTCAGTGGTTTTGGTTCAGTTCTGAAATCAGACATACTAAGCTTTAAATCCTTGTTCTTAGTTTTTTGTAAAAGTTAAGGTAGGTTACTTAACAGGTTACTCTAAAATAAGAATATGATGGCGTTTGACTCATAGGTTTGTTATGAGAATTAAAGAAATTATACTTTCTAAGTCCTGGATCATTGCTCAGGAATTCTACAATTTTAATAAAAGAAGCAAACACTATAGGTCTTTTAATTATTAAAAGATCATCCTGCTAGAATAGGAGTTAGGAAACTAACTAGATTTTGCTTCATTAAATGATTAGCAAAATGGTAAATGAAGCTACATTTTGCAACCGTTCAAAAAAAGTAATACTAAAATTAATTCTTTAAAATGTAACATTTTTCCCCTTAAAAGGTGACTGTTCAAGGTAAATTGCTTAAAAAAATGTAGACGCAAATATATGTATGTATATCTACATAAACATAGACGTTCACTTTTTTGTTACTGCTTTGAGGCAGAGTTAGGTTTAATATCTTGCCAATATATTTTTTCAGTTTTTTTAAGGCATTAACTCTATTAACTTCATTAAGAATGCTAAAAATGTATATATAGTCTCCACTAAAATTGGCAGGTAGTCTCATTATTCAGCTTTATGTTGTTAAGGTCCTCTTGATTACCATACAACTCAAGTCAGAATACTATGAAACTACAGACATTCTCCGGTTTCTTTGTTATATATGTGTATTAGATAGATGAGTGGCAACAAGCTTGATGGATTGATTTTCAGATTATTGCTATATTGATCAATCCATAAAAACTGAAGACTCTTCAATTCTATTGTTTCCACTCATTTCTTTGTATTCTCAGTACCTACTACAATGTCTGGCATATATTGAGTTAGTAAATAAATAAATGATTGAATATTGCTTATGTGTCATTAATCCAGCAATTCAAGACATCATTTTAATGACTATTAAAATGGTTTAATAAACTATTAAGAATAATTTGCACAAGCACTGGATCTTTCATTTGTAAATGTAGCTTAATAGTAGCTTAAATGTAAATTTTAATGGCTTCCTTGTCTTGAAACTACATGCATTCTGCATTCTGGTATTTTAAAATATTTTTGTTCTGTTAATCTGAATAATTGGTATTAATTGTTTTGGATAATGTGTTATATATGTGCATAGAAAAATAATGTTTTTTAAAATGGTCTCATAGTACTCTCTTCTATTGATTTTTATTTTTATGGAATTGTAGTTTTTTGCACTCTTCTATAAAAAATAAAGAAAGACTCTATAGACCTTTAACAAGTTTTCCCCCACAATAATAATATCTTGCATAGATACAGTACAACATTACAACCAGAAAGCTTATATTGACGCAATTCCCTAACATTATTTAGATTTCATCAATTTTGCATGCACACACATGTGCCAGGTATGTGTTTATTTAGTCCTCGGTATATTTCTGTGACTACCCTTACTGCCAAGATTCAGAGTAGTTCCATCACCAGGTCCCCTCATACTACTTGATTATAGCTAGTTTCTTTCCTCAATCTTCCTATGTGCTCAATGGTGAGCAACCATCAATCCATTTTGCCCTTTTATAATTTTGTCACTTCAAGAATGTTAAAGGAATCAAGCAATATATAACTTTTGATATTTTATTCTTACACAGCACAATTTCCCTGACATCCATTCAAAGTATGGATGGGGATCATTCATCTATATTGCTGAATATGAATTCACCACAGTTTAATCATTTTCTCTGGGATAAATTCCCAGGGGTGCAGTTTCTGGGTTTTATGGCAAACACAAACTTAGTTTTGCAAGAAACTGCCACAGTCCTTTACAGAGTGGCTGTACCAGTTTACATTCCCAACAACAATTTATCAGGATGAAGTTTTCACCATAATCTTGGCAGAATCTAGTGTTGTCATATAAACCTATTTATTTAAAAAATAATTCAGCAAATCTGATATAAATGTAATATCTTATTGTGGTTTTGATTGTCAATGATTTTGAACAGCTTTGCATGTGCTGTTTGATATGATTTCTTCGGAATGTCTTTTGTCCACTTTATAAT
Source organism: Urocitellus parryii (assembly GCF_045843805.1). Taxonomy (NCBI): domain Eukaryota; kingdom Metazoa; phylum Chordata; class Mammalia; order Rodentia; family Sciuridae; genus Urocitellus; species Urocitellus parryii. Next base: position 26,208,253 of record NC_135537.1, read on the forward strand.
TGGTCCCGTTATTGATTTCCTTCTTCCTTTTTATTTATTTACAGAAGTTGGGGGGGGGCGGCTACTGGGGACTGAAATTAGGGGCACTTGACCACTGAGTCACATCCCCAGCCCTATTTTTTATTTTATTTAGAGACAGGGTCTCACTGAGTGCTTAGTGCCTCACTTTTGCTGAGACTGGCTTTGAACTTGCTATCCTCCTGCCTCAGCCTCCAGAGCCTCAGGAATTACAGGCACGCACCACTGTGCCCGGCTCCTCTTTCTTTTTTAAATTGGTTTTGAGAGGTGTTTTTTAATATACTCTATTACAAGTCTTTCATGAGGTATCTCCCAGACAAATATTTTCTCACAGCATGTAGTTTTCAACTCCTTCACTGTGTCTTTCTCAGAACATGTAATGATTTTGAGAAACTCTAATGTTTAATCACTAAAATGCTATAAAACTTGAGGCAAATAAATAATTTGTTAATAATTTGTATGTTAATAATTTATTATAGCCAGCTTCAGTTGTGTACACCTATAAAGAGGCGAGGCAGGAAGATGCAACTTCAAAGCCAGTCTAATGAATTAACAAGACCTTGTCTCAAAATTAAAAATGAAAAGGGCTGAGGATGTGGCTCAGTGATATAGTGCCCCAGGATTCAATTACCAGTACAAATTAATTAGTTTAACTATTTATTAATTAAATTGATTAATTGAGCAGACATTTAAAATTTTATCTAAACATGTTTTAAGTTATTCTAAAAGCACACACTTATGTGAAAGGTTCTAAACTTTAAACTTTGGAGTTGAAGCTTCAAAACTGATTTTGTTAGTATCCAAACTCAAGTTTTGTTTCGGTCCCTTTATAGGTTCAGTTGCCACTGCATGTCGTGACCCAGGCATTCCCATGAATGGGACTCGAAATGGAGATGGAAGAGAACCTGGGGACACTGTGGTTTTTCAATGTGACCCTGGATATGAACTTCAAGGACAGGAAAGAATAACCTGCATTCAGGTAGAAAATCGATACTTCTGGCAGCCCAGCCCACCAGTCTGTATAGGTATGATTAAAGAATAATTAAAATTTTCTATAAATGTAAAACAATGGTTAAAAGCTGGTATTGATAATATTAAGAAAGATATATTATGAAAGATTCTATATGGTAGTCTCAAGATTTCAAAGGACTATGAACCTTCTCAAAATGTACAAAATTTAAAGGATCATAATTTTTTTTCATGAGCTAAGATTCCATAATTTCATTAGATCCTCAATAATCCTAAGGCCCTCAGAAAGTTATAAATATAAACTTTATAAAGTTATAAAGCTCTTGAAAAATCCTGATCATCTTTTATTTAGTACATTAATGTAGTTATCCATTGCTTTCAAAATTCAGAATGGATTCAGATTGTATGTTTCATATAGGCCATACTGATCTTGCTTATAAAATAGTTATTTCTTCTAAAACAGAAAGTTTTATCTGAACCTATATGAGAGTTCCAAAACTTTAGCTTTTCATTTAATTCATGTATTTCAAAAATTTTTCAATTTTTATTTTATGGTCTAAGGAGTTGTAGTAACATGACTAATACTTCCAATGTCTAAATTTTGTCTACATGCTCTGTCCTTGAGTCCACAGTCAGGCTCTAGAAAAAATACAAATTATTTCAGCACTAGATCTGAGAAAGAGTTAAATGAAACCAATCAAACAGTCTTCTATATAATTAATTAGTTTAATCTTAAACTATTTTGTTCAGCTCTTTTAGTATTGATATCAACATGAATTTACTATACATTTTTATTGAAGTACATTTTCTCTACTCGAAATTTTATTTATTTACATAGTCTGTCTTTCATTTCACAGTAATCAGCCTGAGAGAAAATTCCATATCTTGTTCATCATTGTATTTCTAATGGCATTCACTGCACACAAATTTAGCATGTTTTTGAGATAAACTTAATTGTGTTCACTTACAAATATTTTCAATATAATTTCATAGTGATTTATTTTGAAAGTCACATGGAAAAGAATGTTCAGAACCTCACTTAGAAGTGAACAACTCATGCATTCACTCAAATATTCAGGTTTTTTTTACTCTACATTGTAACTTCTCATGCAAAAGTTGCAAAAGCTTTTATCATTAATCATTTAATGTGCCCCACTACTACAGTGAACACTGGGAATTTAGCAATAAAACAAAACAGTAAACTTTCCTGTTATCAATCTATTTTTCACTGAGATAAAAATCTAAAAAAAAATCTGTTTTTAACATCACATTTTCTTTATTTTGTAAGGTAGATTTAAAAAACATGATTTGCTTACATTCCATGCTTTTGTAATTATTTCAAAATGAATACTAATGTTTCACTAAAAAGCACCAATAATAATTAGAAAAAAACCCCACTATTTGTCCAAAAGGAACCACAACCAAATAAACAAAGGCCCAAACCAGTCAGACAGATCTAGATCTCTTCTGTAGAAAATGAGGCAGATGACAAAGAAGTAATCTTACTAGATTTTTTTTTTCTTAAGCACAGAATAAGGCCATAGCTACAGTCAGTTCGTCCTTCACTATATCTCCCTTTACAAGTTATTTCCTGCTTACACCTAAGTTGTTCTTTATTCATGAGTACAAGATTCTAAATAATTAAACATCAATTAATTTGCATTTGCTATAATTATACTCATAAAGGCAGAAAAAAAATTTTAAGAAATTTCTCCAAAGAAAAAAAAGACTGAAAATATGGGTCATACATTTGTTTTCATGTAATTATTTATGACTGAGTTAACCTAAAATGTTCTAATTAAATTAAAACTTTAGTTTCTAATTAGGTATAATTTGACTACATAGTGCATCAGGAAAATATTATATAGAGAGGAAATAATAGAACACCACAGAATTTATGTGGAATTTCTCACTTTGTTGTCATTCTTAGATATGTACACTTAATAGGATTACCAGAAGGGCTACATTATGCCAAATGTTTTATGCAGAATTCTAAAACAGTGAATAACTTTATTCTTGAAAATACTAAAATTCAAATTGGAAGAGATTAATGAGTTCTTGAGATATGTAATCATAAAATTCCATCGTGGCAACAATATGCTCTAGCTAACAAGGAAGAAAAAAAAATTGAGCTCCAAAGCTTACTTAAATGCAGCAGGTTGTGGAAAGTATTTGTGTGGATTATGGTACGGTATATTATTTTTTGGTAGGGAAAGATAGCTTGAGGAGAAGATATGCATTAGAGCTTCTCTGAGAAAGAAAATAACCTAAAAAAAAAAAAAAAAAAGTCTGAAAAATCGCTAAGGCTGCAAAAAGCCTGACCTCTGAAACTGATAAGAAAGAACTCCATGATTGGAAATACTATGCCAAAGATTAAACCCTGAACTGTTTAGAAACTCCATAAGTCTATGTCTCAGACCCTGGAGCATAAAGCATTTTGCTTGCATGTAGAAGTAGTCAGCCTCATAGCAAATAGCAAACAGAAGAGACGTCATCTTTAGAAAGTTAATAGAATTCATTCCAATGAAATTGACAGTGTGAAGATTACTTTGACATTGCCAGAGGGAATGTAGCAGCACTCAATATGAAGGTAAATAACAAAGACATTAGCATGGGTAGACTGCTCAGAAAAACAGTAGATACAAATAAAATTGAATTGGAATAAAAAAATTAAGAAGATTGCAAAATAGTTATCAATAGGTGATACCCATATAACTGCTTCACAAGAAACTATATTCAGAATAAATCATTCATATAAGAATTCCATGGAAACTTAAAATATAATTCATAGATATTTTATTTTATTTTGGATAAAATAAAATTTTCTGATTAGATAAGTAAAAGTAAAAATGCATTTCTAAATGCTATTTAAGGTTGAGTATATTTAAAATATAGTTTTGTTTTGTTTCATTTTTATTCAGTAATTGTTTAGGTTTTACAAATGTCAGGTAACATTTTTGCTTGTCTTCCTGGCTTTGTAGATTTTCAAAACCAACAGCAGCATTGAACTATATTGAGAATCCTTTGATAAATAATCTGAATACTAAAATAAAAGAAATTTTAGGGGAACTTGTGATGAATTAAGAGTATTATCATGTATAATATCCAATAAAATACCTAAAATATGTATGTAATGATTTTTCTATATGTAACGATTTTTTCTATATCTTTAGTGATCAAGGATTCAAACATATAATATGTATCTATATAAATTTCTCAACAATAAAGAATACCAGCGTTTTTAGTAGAAAATAAGGAAAAGTAAAATGAACAAAATTGATCCTTCACTATCCATCAAATTGAACATAATCCCACCAGTTTAGCACCTGAAAAAAAATCACAAGCAATATTTTACTATCATTCCAATTCTCTTATGTACAATACATGCATATTTATATTTGCTATTACACATATTTTTCTTACATTTTTTTTCAAATTCACATATGATTTTAAAAAACCCTAAATGCAAATTAAGCTGTTTTTTTAATCAGAACACTAAGGTGCAAATTAGATTGCACATGTATCTCTCCTATTTTCATAATCAAAAGAACCACTATTAATTCAGCATTCATGGAATATTTAGCATGTGCTGAATTCCAGGCATGAAGTACCACATAAGGAACAGTCTTTAGCTTACATATTAATGGTCAATAATGACACCTGAATGAATATTGAAATGTAATATGAGAAGGGAAATAGAAATAAGCAAAGGTTGCTATGGATACTAGAGAAGATTGAGTAGCTGAAACAAAGTTCAGGCTGGGATTTCCAGGAAAATTTCCTGAGGGCAGTGATGAATCTTAAAAATGTAAGTAAAGTTATATAAATGTAGAAGGGTAAATGGCATTTCAGGGAGAAGGAATTGGATAAGCAAAGTCCTGGAAATACAAAGAACTATAGTTTTTGAGTTGATGAGATCAGAAAAGTTGCAGAGGTCTGGTCATGAAATCTGTACTGAAGTTGAGCATTATCTTTAGGCAATGTAAAACAAATACAGAATTTTATGTGTGAACACATTATGATTAGATACTGAGAGGACAAATTGGTAGAATCTAGACTATCTTTAGAGGAAGCTGTTGTAATTCTAAAGAGAGAGATGAATCAGGTCAACAAATATGGTGGTAGGCAAGAAAAAAAGGCCAAACTGAAAAATAATTGTAAGATAGAGCCTTGGCTGGGCTGTTTGATGGATTGGGTATAAGGAAGCAATTTTTTAAAAAGGAAGAATTTTAGTCTCCTGTCTGAGGAATTTAGGTGATGATAGTGTAAATCCAACCTTTTAGGAACATGGGGATAAATGCAAATTCATCTGAGGTTTGAGTATTTTGGATAATCTATGTCTGATGTACCTATAGACTACCAGGTAGAGATATGCAGTAAACACTCAGGCCTATGGTTTAGAATTCAGCAGAGATCTGCAGGAACAGATAGAAAAAGAAATAAGTAGTATATAAAAATGGAAAAATGAATATAATAGAATAAACATTAGGAAAACTAACTAGGAACTCAGAACACCAAAATTATAAAATCAAGTGAAAGAAGAAGAATAAATAAATAAAATAATGATAAAAGAATCTATACAAAACATTAGGAAAAGAATAGAAGTTGAATTCCAAAAAACTAAGTGAATGAATTTAAGGTGAATTCAAATTCACTTCTAGGTAATAGTGACTATGGATATGAAAAGAAAGAAAAAGAAAATTATCTATTATATTTGTAAATATAAAAGTCAAGTAAGGTTGATGAAGAATTATTTGTTTGGAGTCAAGGAGGCTGAGGTAGAAAGCAATGGTTGAGGAGAGAACTGCATGAGGAAAAGACCAGATAAAGACATCTGCATTCCCAAGCAATAAAAAGGTTATTGTATCTCCTGGGATATAATTTTAAATAAATAAAATTCTAAACATAAGGTAATTATTCTCAGGATGAATACTTTGGCACTTTTCTTTGAGATACAAACAGAACAAATTTCTCCCCCTTGGTGAATAAAGAACATAGGTACAGAGACACTATTAATTTCCCTTTCAAAAAAAATACCTAGTTGCATCAAATTAAAAATAATTTGCATTTAGTAATAAGAAACTCATATTCAGAAAACCTTTTGCGGTGTGGATGTGGGAAGGAAGGACTATTGCAATTGGTAGAAGGGGATTATTGCAACAGGACATAGATCTCTGCAGCCAGAGATCTAGGTGGTTCAGGAGTTAGACAAAAAATGGTTTTTCTGCTATAGAAAAGAATAAGCAAGGCAAGAAAGAATAGAGTGGAATGAAAGAGTGTCTCCTGATTGGTAGATCAGAGTGTTGTACTGTTCTCAGAAAGAATTGCATGCTAAATCACAGCTAGGTGTGGGACAAAGTTCAGAAGCCTCGGGAAAGGAGAGAAACATAACCAAAGTTAGGTAGACAAGAATTTTACTAAGATTTATCAGTAGGGACAAAGAGGAACTAAACATTTGAGGCAAAGAACTGGAATTTGCCAGGTCTATGTCTGGTTTTGTTACTGTCAAATGAGGGAGTCTTATATAAATCTTATGGGGAACTATGTTTTTTTACAAAAAGCTCTGTTCCTGAACAAGAACAACAACAAAGTATATGGGGAGGGATGTGAGGATTTTTTAAACATCAAGTAAAAAGTCAATCCTCTGTTAAAAAATAAAGGAGAAAGGAAATAGTTTTTAGGGAATTTGTTTTATATTTAGTATGTGAGACTTTATGAAAGATAATTAATTAGAAAAGGTTCTGGAGAAGGCAAAGGGATTATGTAACCAGGTTGATGGTTTTAATTGATTATTTGGAAGGACTCTTTACCCTCAAATTTAGGCTTCACTTAGGTTTGAAGGAGGAGGCTGCCAAAAGTTGAGATACTTTATGCATAATCATTGAAAAATACCACAAAAATATACAAATAATAGGAAAAGAGTAGTGAACAATTAAGTCTAAACAACTTAATATTCCCCATTATAGTAGGAGCCAAGCTCATTTTCTACACAGTAACTGAGGTACTAAGACATGGGTAGCCATGGGGCATGGAGGAACACAATAAAAGGTATCAGAAATTATCATTCACACAGTAATGATGATTTGGCATATCTAGCAGAAATGCTGAAATGTTGATATAACCAAACAAGTTTTTGCTGTCAAAAGAATCAGCATGCCTTTTGGCTTAAGGGTAACATTTATCAGGCAGAAGTATAATCTTAAAAGTCGCATAATAGTGCTGATGTGCCAATTATGTGTAGAAGACATCATGAGAACATGAAAATTCAGTCTTCCACCCACCCCACACAAACACAAAGTATATGTCTCTGTGCGTGTATTTATTTATATTCCACTCTCCTACCCCACCACCAGGGAATCCATGACTTCATTTCCCTGTTTTTGTTGTTGTTGTTGATGCTATCAACTCTGTAATACATTATTTTCTGAACATATCTGTTTTAAGATTAAAGAAAAACAATCCCCTGAAGAACCTATTTTCTGAATTCCACTGATAATATTTTGAGCCTCTCTACTGAAAAACTACAGATACCTTCATTTGAGGCCCCTATCATGACTTTAGTAACTGCCCATTTTCATTAAATCAGGCAACTAGATTTAAGGATATCCTAATGTTCAATATAAGAAAGTTGTAAAGTACTGTAGTTTCTCAGAAAATTATCCATTATTGCTCATTAACAGTATCAAAGCCTTTTGTTCCATAAATACACAAAAGGTACCAGGGAAGAGATGAAAAGCAGCTGAAGATACTATATTTGTTACTCCATTTATTATTATTATTATTATTATTATTATTATTAATTTTTTAGTTGTAGATGAACACAATAACTTTATTTGTTTATTTTTATGTGGTGCCAGGGATTGAACCCAGTGCCTCATGCATGCTATCAAGTGCTCTACCACTGAGCCACAACCCTAGCCCCTAGCCCTCCATTTATTATAAAGATTTTATTTTGTTTTATTTTTTTCCCTATTTTTTTCTAGTAACCTTCTTATCTCCATGGGGAAATCATCTTTACCCCTTTACAAATGGTTTCTTTTTACACTAAACAAAGTAGTAATGGGAAAAGATAGAACTTTATATGTAATTTTTTATTGATTTTGGAAGCCAGAAAATCAGCTTAATTCAATGAATCCATGTTTATATCATGTATTCAATATTTTAATGATTGTTCTTGAAAGAAAATGCAGTGTTCAAGCATCCAGTACCATGAAAGTCAGGTCTGTGCTGCAAAATCTCATAAGCCCTCTTAGATAAATGTTTTCACAAATATTGATAGCTAATGAATTTTATTAATCTCTTAAGGGATTTTGTTTGCTTGTTTAAATTAAAGCACCCTGTGGAGGCAATTTAACAGGATCTTCAGGCTTTATTCTTTCGCCAAACTTTCCTCATCCATATCCACATAGCAGGGACTGTGACTGGACTATCACCGTCAATACTGACTATGTTATCTCCTTGGCATTCATCAGGTGAGTTCTTATACAGGTCTACATTTTAAAATATTTTTTTTGGTTATTTCACTGTAGTGTTTGTACTAGGTGATTTTTTTTGTTTCTGTGTTTGATGTTTATTATTATTTTTCTCCAAACTCAATACCAATACTTTGTAATTAACAAATTGCAAAGCCTTGAATAATAGTGTGGCAGTTTTGAAGGTCAGTGGGTGAGAATCTTCACCAGATTTCTAGTTGGGGTAACATGTTGAAGGTGAAGAGGTTTACTGACTAAAAGTTTGATCTCTTTATAACATTTCCTCTCTCTTTGTACTTATCATCACTGTATCCAAAAATTCAGTTTTTCCTAAACTTCAAGATTAAAAGGTCAGCACTTCAATAATTTTCTTCTTCCATATTTACACCACTCAAAACCTTTCAAAATATTTTAAAACCCACATGTGCAGCACTATTGCTGGGCTTGGAAAGACACATATTCCCAACTACTTTCCTTTTTTGTGGTCTTGTTAAGTCCAACTGATAAAGAAATTTTTATGGGTTATTTCTGTATAACTTCTTGGCAGAACTTGACTCAAAATAGAGCTTTACATAGGGGTGTTCCAAACTTCCATTTGTCACGTAGTAGTAAAAATCACAGGGTAAGCTTAGTACTGAAATAATAAGGAATGCAACCTATCTGGGAAAAATAAGCATTTGGGTTTGAGTTCTAACCTTGCCACTCATCTTTGTTACCTTGAATAAGTTACTTATTTAAATGAATATCTGCTTCTTCACATGGAGACAATGGTTGTGTCATGGAATGTGGCCTCTTTCCTAAATGTTTCAATGAAAAGGGTCGTGGCTTTTGCTCAATGGTGGATTGCTTGCTTACCCAGCATACATGGTCCCTGGACTTGATCCCCAGAGCCACATAAATGTTTCCATGGAAGTGTTAGGTAATAGTAACAAAAGTATTTCCTAAGTAGAAATTAACCAGTTGGTTGACCCTACAGAGAGGTAAAACAACCACTCTTTCTGCCTCCAGTGTGTTAAAGCTGAGTAATATTTATGTAAAATGTTAAGCTTAAATTTACAATATTTTCTAATATATCAAAGCCAGATTTTTAAAAAGCAGTAAAGATAATTAGAAGTCATAAAAATTTAGCAAAATTATGAGTATATGAAATATATGCAACAAAAGTGATATTGTTAGTTATATGCAAGGACCCTGCTATAAGACCACTTCCTGAGTAAATACTACTATTTTCCCTATTTTTTAAGTGGAGGAAATGACAACATAGACATTAGAAATACCAAGATGTTTGATATAAGGCTTAGTTTACTTATGAAATTATTTTAGTTAATAAATTAAGAGTAGAAGACTACATTAAATGAAACACATGACATAAATTTGGTTTCCAGCTGTCATTTATTATGTGACTTTAGGGAAATAACTGACTTTGAAGGGACTTATGTACTCATTGATAAAATTAAAATCATAATCCTTTCCTTATACCACAGGATTATTGGAAATACCAAGTTAATATTTATGAAAGTGCCTTATAAAATATAATTTACTATTAGAGTGTACTATTCTTCCACTTGTTGTGGGAAAATATTATGGCTAAGATGTTAAAATTTCCTTGAAAAAATAATTTTTGTTCAATTTTCATTTTCAAAGGAGCTGTAAATCAACATTTTAAGCATTTAAGACAAAACTAAAATTTTTTAAATGTTCTGTACTTCATTGTTAAATAGGCTTTAAGCCTTCAGAACATAATAAATACTTCTGTGTCAATTACAAACCATTTGTTTCCATTGGTCCCTCCCAACATTAAGATAGACAAGGAAGTTGTAATTACCATCAAATCTTAATGTGGAAAGAGATGAAGTTCAAAGATTATGCTTTGTCCCAGCACAAGGGTAATTGAAATCAGGCCCAATCTTCTGATTTTTGCCATTTTTGTACCAGCAGTTACCAAAATTCAGGTCCCAGCTCCACTGAAAGATTTGAAGACAAATTCACTGGACTTGGGAAGCAACTGAATACATTAAAACAAAATATGATAGTGTGAAGTTTCTCTAATTTCCTCATGTTATAGGAACATTTATATATGAAAAAGTTAATAACTTGTACTCCATCCCAGTCTTTCTTCACCACCATTTATGCACAAGTAAACTGAGTGGCTGGACTTAGCTTTTCAATGGAGGCACACGTGTTAAGGATGAGAAAAACTGTACAAACTTAACCTCTATACGTTTCATACATTTGGAAATGTTTCACCTAACAAATCTCTTTTAGATACAAAAATGATAAAATACTGAATTAGTTTTGCTACTGATGGATGTTTAACATTGTCAAGCTTTACTGTTTTCATTTTAAAACAGGAATTTGTTGACTTTTCTTAATGACTCAGATGAGCTCATTTCTTTTCACTGTGTTTCTCTGCCACAATATAAAGTTAGATAATAAATCAATTTATTGTTTGTCTCCTATTTTCTATGAATATGATTAATATGATCATTATAAGAAAATTCTCATGCTTTTGAAAGTTAAAACCAGTTTATCATGGAAACTGCAATATTTAAAATATTGATTTGAATAATTCACATGCTAAAATATCGTTTTCAACATTATCTAATTTTGAAACAATGTGATTTCTCCTACATTATTTTAAAAGAAGAAAATATTTACTTTCAGAAAAATGAAAAGCTAATACAATATACAGTGCTTGAAATAGGAGCCTTGACATAGTATTTTCATGATGTAAAGTACATGGATAAAGCTATTTAAAATAGCTAACACTATTCACTTTATTGACATAGTAACTGATTACAGATACGTAGCTAAGAAGGGCAGAAGCAAGGCTTAAACTCACATCTTCTGACTCTAAATCCTACAACTTTCATTAGTTAAACTCTCTCTGCCTTACAGTATCTTCTATCTCCTCTAGATAAATTGACAATGTAGAAATATTTGAAAGTATCAAGATTTTGTTTTCCTTTTTCCCTGCTGATGTGACGTTCATATTCAATGTGTTTATTTTCAAGCCAATTTTTTTATATTAGATTATTTTGACATGGTCTATTGTTCTTTTTAAGCACTGAGTATATGATTATATGATTATTATGGTTAATACTCTAGCAAAAATAATAATTCTACTTCCTCTCTCTTTTTCTGTATCTATCTCTCTGTCTCTCTCTTTAGTTTTAGCATAGAACCAAATTATGACTTTCTCTATATATATGATGGACCAGACAGTAATAGTCCACTGATTGGAAGTTTTCAAGACAGCAAGTTACCAGAGAGAATAGAAAGCAGCTCAAATACTATGCATTTGGCTTTTCGGAGTGATGGATCTGTTAGTTACACTGGATTTCATCTAGAATACAAAGGTAAATATGAACATTTAATTTTATTATGAATGATTTAAACTCTGGTTATTTTATATAGGAGAATAATTTTGCATTAGCCATTGCATTTTTAATGCAGACTATGTACAATTCGCCTCATAAAAGGGTTCTCACCATAGACTTTTGCTATCAGTGAGAAGGAAATTAGCATTTACCTAATTACTACTAAAGGAAATGTGTCAGGCAAAAAAAAAAAAATAACAATTAGTATTATGCAGTACTTGGCTAAAGCTACAGTACATTATAGAACAAAAAAAATATTTCTTGGAAGCTAAAGTTTTATTCAAATACTTTTAATTCAAAGTACTATCAGTGATAAGGAGAACAAAGCATAGGACAATTATGTTGCAGATAATGTTACAAATATTTAAATGTGTCAATAGGCAGAATGGAGGAAAATATAATGATAATTAAAATGTTTTATAATGTTTCTGCAAGTACTTAAATAAATTATGTTAGAATGCCTATGGATCTTTTCCTTAAATATACTATCTTGAATTCAGACTTTATGTATTATTTTTGAATTTACTTTTTAAATTTTTAAAATTAATAAGTAAATTTATAAAATGTGTGCATATTTACGGATTCTTATGTAGTATTGCAATACATGTATATCTTGTGTAATATTTAAATCAGGTTAAACATATTTATCATCTCAAATATTTATCATTTTTTATGGTGAGAACATTCTAAATAATTCTTTAATAGCTTTTTAAAATATATGGTTTATTATCATTATCTATAGTCACCCCACCATCTAATAGCTCACCAGACTTCTTACTTCTATCTTACTGTAGCTCAGTACCCATTTATTCTTCTTTCCTTATCTCTAACCCCAACTCTACCAAGTCTCTGATAACTAACACTCTATTCTCAATTTCAATGAGATAAACTATTTTAAATTCCCCAAATAAGTGAGATTATGAAATTTTATATTTAATGCCTATAGGAACATATTCACATCTTTTTTGTTGTTGTTTTGTTTTGTTTTGTTTTTTGCTTCAAGGTTTGAACCTAGGGGCACTTAATCACTGAGCCACACCCCCAGCCCTTTTTTGTATTTTATTAGAGACAGGGTCTCACTGAATTTCTTAGGGCCTCCCTAAGTTGTTGAGGCTGGCTTTGAACTCATGATCCTTCTTCTGCCTCTTCTTCCCAAGACACTTGGATTACAGGTGTGCACCACCACACCTGGCTTAAATTGAATTTTTAATGATTGAGTCCATGGATATATTGAAGGAATACTGGTAATTTTCCTCAAGTTATCAACTGAATTCTAAAATTATATACTTCTGAATTTTTGCTACTTTTTAGTTTTAATAACTAAAAATTATGTAGAATAAAAAAGTATTTACCACACAACTAGAAAAATCTTAACAATGTGCCATATTTTCTTCAGATCCTTTATTCTTTTTTTTTAAGAAATCAAATATTGCACATATGATTGAAACTTTTACATTTGCAGTGGCAACTAGGGTATTTTTCTTTACGACTATCATGAGGACTCAGCATAAATTTCTAAGAACTCATAGCATTAGATAAGGAAGACTTTTGAGGGAAAGGGAAAACTCACAAGGCAGCAAAATAGAGATGCATGGAGTCCTCCAATATTTCTATCATCACTTGGAAATATATGAAAGGACCAGGGTATCTGCAGAATGTGGACATAGTGTAGATTTCTTATGAGTGGAAAACTTGAGCTCTCTGTGAGTCTCATATCTCATAGAACAAAGTAAGAAAATGGCCTTACAATTTGACTGGGACTGCGTTAATTTTCTAAATTATTTAGGAATAAATTCATGCATAATTTGTAATATTTTCAAATATTAAAATGACAAATCTCTCAATTTATCATGTTTTCTTCAATAATTTGTAATATATAAAAGCTTCTTAATTTTAATCCTAAATGTCTTATATTTTCCATTGTTATCAAGTGAAATTTTTATTGTTTTATTTTCTGATTGCTGCTAATAATAGGACATAGTGAATTCTGTAATTACTTTTAGTATGTTACAAATTTACTAAACTTTTTCATTAACATCATGAGATAGGGTCTCACTGAGTTGCTTAGGGCCTCCCTAAATTGTTGAGGCTGGCTTTGAACTCATGATCTTTCTGCCTCAGCTTCCCAAGACACTTGGATTACAGGTGTACACCACCACACCTGGCTTAAATTGAATTTTTAATGATTGAGTCCATGGATATATTGAAGGAATACTGAATTTTGCAGCATTTTTGGATTGTTTGTACTGATAATTCTGTTTCTTTATAATCTGTATGTACTTTGTTTCTTTTTCTTGACATATTTAATTCTCTGGATAAAAACTTCAGTGCCCTATTAAATAGAAACAATGATAGTCATTAACCTTGTGTTATTGATGATTTTTAAAAGAACACATGGAATGTTTAACTTTTACGAATGATGGTTGCTCTTGGTCACAGTAATGTTAATAGAGAGCTAACTTTTTTATTTTTTTAGCTCTAATTGTGTCTGGGCGTACTTTGAAGTAATTAACATAAAGATCATTTACTTCCACAAGTGAAGGATTTTTGGCACAGTAAGGTTAAGTAATTTGCCCAAAGTCATATGGAGGAGCTAAAATTTGATTGAGAGTGGTTCCAGAGTTCACATTTGTATCTAAAATGTTATACTAACTTGAGATATTATTTACCAGCTATAGAGGATTCATTTCCAACACTTCACTAACCTCCTACACACATACTAAACCACATGGATCTTAAAAACAAGGGACTTATCTGTTTACTCACTACTACACATAGAGTGGCTAGAATAGTGCCTACTCCTAGTAAATATCCATTAATTGTTTGATTTTGAGCAGCTTAAAGAATTTTTTTAATCAATAATAATTAAATTTATAGAATAACAACATTCTTGAAATGTAAAAAAGTTGAGAGCTATATTCCTGTCCTGCATTTTATAAATGAGAAGTTTGCCTAGGGATGGATACTTATAAGGCAAGATGAAAAGTTTATGAATGTAACCTGTAGAGAGAAAGAGGAAGGGAGGGAGGGAGAGAAAGGAAGGAAGGAAGGAAGGAAGGAAGGAAGGAAGGAAGGAAGGAAGGAAGGAAGGAAGGAAGGAAGGAAGGAAGGAAATAGAGAAACAGAAAAAAAAGAAGGAAGGATCAAACACACAAAGAAAGGAAACAGTAGGACTGTGGAGATAGATAGATGTAAGTTCTACTGCTAATTAGTATTTTGGAAAACATTTCTAGACATCTCTGGGATAAAACATACGGGGAAAGTACCTTCCTGTGATGTTCATGGCAAAAGGTGCTAAAGATAGTAACAAGCTTTCTCTTGGAAAATAAACTTGACTTCCCCATCCTCCTTTATATAACATTCTAGATATCCATTACTTGTATAAATATAATTGAGCTCTTGAGATAAAACCTATTTGCCATACTTTGCCCAAATAAATATCCATTCTTATTTCCCACCTTAATCAGTTACCATTATTCATTATTTCCAAAAATATGTGGTTTATTTCATCATAGGAAAAGAGCCACAAACATGACTTTTAAAAAATGGTAATTATTTGTCACTTTCTTTGTTCTGGTTACAGTAAATAGCCCATTTTAATGCATTGTCTCTGTCCTCCCTCAAGCAGGCACACTTCAAAATCCAATAAAAAAGCCATTATAACAGGATTGTAAGTATTTTTGAAATGATGGAATTGAGGATCAGATTGTTCAAATGAGTTGTACAAGCACATATAAATTAGTATTTTCACTAATGGTAAAGACAAAGAAAAATATAAAAGAATGGGCAGAAAGAAATATATACTTACCCCATTAAATACTTCTGCCTCCTTCCTCTTTCATGGTAACTACTACTCATCATCCTCAGTCACTAAACCAAAGCCAACTGAAAATTCCATACAAGGTCTTATTTTTACTTTAAAAAATACTTCTTTTCAGCTGTACTTACCAAATTCAACATAATTAATTCTCTGAGCTGATCTTCAAAGTCTCTTGTCTGTGGAAAAATTTTATGGCTCAATTCAGATTCACTAAGGTCTATTTTTGTTCTTATCAGTTTCCCTATTTTTTATCTTTTCTTAGTCCTTTTTGCTCCAAAATGCAGGGTAATTTACACAGAAAGAACATTTATTTCTTATAGTTATGGAGACTTGGGAATCTAATACTAAGATGCCTGCATCTGGCAAAGGCCCTCTTGCTACATCATTCCAGGACAGAAGACATCAGGGTCAGAAAAGATAAGCAAGAGCATCAGCAAGGGAGGAAAAAAAGTTGCTTCTATAATATTGTCACTATCCAGATAACTAACTCACTCCAATGACAACTACATTAGTATAGTAATGAAGGTAGAGGCAGCATGACATAATCACCTTTTCTTACGTCCCACCTCACAACACTGCTCCATTGGGGATTAAGTTTCCAACACATTAACTTTGGGATACACATTTAAGCTATGGTGTATCCTTATTTTGAGAAATATTTTCTCTTTATATATCTAGTTTCTTAAAGCTAATAAATTGGTAGTGATGTTTATAACTGTCACATAGACAAACATCTCTTATTTTCAAGATTAAATGTGGATCTCTAAAATAAACTGAGAAGACCTAGTGAGTAAAACATGTCCCTTTTGTCTTATACTATATACCTTGACTTAAAGCATGTTTATTTTTTCTTTTTTTTCTTTTCTTTTTTGGTACTGGGGATTGGACTCAGGGGCACTCGACCACTGAGCCACATCCCCAGCCCTATTTTGTATTTTATTTAGGAACAGAGTCTCATTGAGTTGCTTAACCCCTTGCTGGATTTTTTTTATTTCAGTATTTTTGGTGTGCAATTGATTGATTCAGTAAATATGGAACTAATGGAAAGAGAACTGATTCAAGAAGCAATTTTTAGAGTATAATATATGGGATGCAAATTTTGTGAATGTATATATGTATATACTTGTGCTTAAGAAAGGATTAAGTCATTGAGCTTAGATTTAAAACTTGGGAATTGGGGTATCCAACTTCCACACCCTAGCACACTACCTCCCCTGGTGAAGGCCACTCCTGCCACCTAATCAGTTCCTCATTTTCTCTCCATGCTCACTTTAATTGCTGTTCTTCAGGAAGTTTCCTGAATGCTCCTTTATGCAATGTTCATCAGTTGCAATTATTTATTTAATAAAGTTCTTTTCTTAATAGGCTATTAACTCCACAAGGGTCAGGATATCTTGTGATTAACTATTTGCTAATTTCCAGAGTGAATTAGATCAGATAGTGAGCTCTTAATGATTTTTAGGAAGGAAGGAATGAAAGAAGAAAAGAAAGGAAGTGAACATTTGTCATTCCCCTGATAATCTATAAAAACAATTTAAATGTCTGATTCCATCATTTCCTTCTTTAGTTAAATTGGGAGGATCATATATAGTGTTCTTCCTAAAGTGTAGCTTCCAGGTTTCTCATGGAATATAAAAGAACCTTAAACTCTTTGCAAACTTTTATAAATGGAAGAAATAAATTATTTCTGTTGCAAGTGATCAAAATTTGGTATATTATAATTATGTTTTTTACTAGCCAAACACCAAGAAATTGTTACCTTAAATTCTGATTGTTCCATGATTCAGATTCAGAGTTGCTCTCATCTCCTGATTTCTCATTAATACAGGATAAATCCTGATGTAGAAAATCACATTTGGTACTATGAATTTATTGTGATGGCCCTTACATTATACATTGATTATTCCTTAAGCAATCTATACTAAAATAATAATAAAAACAATTAAATGGGAATAATCTCAAGCATCATCCATACCCATTAACATCCTATTCCAAAAAACGATGCACTAATCTTCCTATTTCTCTCTCTCTCTCTCTCTCTCTCTCTCTCTATATATATATATATATATATATATATATATATATATATATATATATATTTTTTTTTTTTTTTTTTCGAAATGTTCTTAAGTCCCTAGTTTATTAGGTACACACTTCCCTTTTTGTGAATGGACTTTGTATTTCTATTTGTTTGTTACTGCTAGCTTTGAAAATACCTGGTATTTGCATAGACTATCTATCCAAAAAGACCATACATTGAATTTTGTAAAGGTTATAAAGGTAAAAATGGGGCTACCTCTAATAGAAATGTGGGGAATGACAAGAGGAAATAAGAAGATGCTGGGGATGTGGCTCAAGCGGTAACGAGCTCGCCTGGCATGCGTGCCGCCCAGGTTCGATCCTTAGCACCACATACAAAGATGTTGTGTCTGCTGAAAACTAAAAAATTGATATTAAAAAAAAATTCTCTCTCTCTCTCAAAAAAAAAAGAACAGTTGCAGAGTAGAGAAACAGAATCCTTTACATTCCTCCTAATGTGAAATTAACCAAGTGCAATACAAGCAGCAGATACACTATTAGGTTCAGTAATGTGGTATCGATATATGTTATTAAATAAACAAATGTTTAAATAAACAAATGTTAGGGGAAGCCCTGCTTTTTTTCCCAAAATAATTCATTTCAATATTGATGTATGGATTGTAGCATGTAATTATGTATGTTTAACTATGTAGCTTAGATATGAATTTATATATATATATATATATATATATATATATATATATATATTAGTTGTAGTTGGACATAATACCTTTATTTTATTTATTTTTATGTGGTGCTGAGGATCCAACCTAGCACCTCACATGTGTTAGGCAAACACTTTACTGCTGAGCCACATCCCCAGCCCTTAGGTACTAATTTTAATGGGGAAAAAAACTGAACAATTTTACTTACTAATCAATGTGAATTATCAGAATTTCAAATATGCTTAGGGTCTACTTTGTACAATGAGCCCTCAGAGATAGAAAAGGTGCTGATGCTTCCCTTGCAGTTTAGAGAAAGGAATGAACATATTCTAAATGTTTCATAGAAAATATTATTTTAAAGCAATTAATTCTTTTTTTTTCTTTTTTTTTATTGTTGGTTGTTCAAAACATTACATAGTTCTTGATATATCATATTTCACACTTTGATTCAAGTGGGTTATGAACTCCCATTTTTACCCCGTATACAGATTGCAGAATCACATCAGTTACACTTCCATTGATTTACATATTGCCATACTCATGTCTGTTGTATTCTGCTGCCTTTCCTATCCTCTACTATCCCCCCCTCCCCTCCCCTCCCCTCCCCTCTTCTCTCTCTATCCCCCTCTACTGTAATTCATTTCTCCCCCTTGTATTATTTTTCCCTTTCCCCTCACTTCCTCTTGTATGTAATTTTGTATAACCCTGAGGGTCTCCTTCCATTTCCATGCAATTTCCCTTCTCTTTTCCTTTCCCTCCCACCTCTCATCCCTGTTTAATGTTAGTCTTCTTCTCATGCTCTTCTTCCCTACTCTGTTCTTAGTTACTCTCCTTATATCAAAGAAGACATTTGGCATTTGTTTTTTTAGGGATTGGCTAGCTTCACTTAGCATAATCTGCTCTAATGCCATCCATTTCCCTCCAAATTCTATGATTTTGTCATTTTTTAATGCAGAGTAATTCTCCATTGTGTATAAATGCCACATTTTTTTTATCCATTCGTCTATTGAAGGGCATCTAGGTTGCTTCCACAGTCTTACTATTGTGAATTGTGCTGCTATGAACATCGATGTAGCAGTGTCCCTGTAGCATGCTCTTTTTAGGTCTTTAGGGAATAGACCGAGAAGGGGAATAGCTGGGTCAAATGGTGGTTCCATTCCCAGCTTTCCAAGAAATCTCCATACTGCTTTCCAAATTGGCTGCACCAATTTGCAGTCCCACCAACAATGTACAAGTGTACCCTTTTCCCCACATCCTCGCCAGCACTTGTTGTTGTTTGACTTCATAATGGCTGCCAATCTTACTGGAGTGAGATGGTATCTTAGGGTGGTTTTGATTTGCATTTCTCTGACTGCTAGAGATGGTGAGCATTTTTTCATGTACTTATTGATTGATTGTATGTCCTACTCTGAGAAGTGTCTGTTCAGGTCCTTGGCCCATTTGTTGATTGGGTTATTTGTTATCTTATTGTCTAATTTTTTGAGTTCTTTGTATACTCTGGATATTAGGGCTCTATCTGAAGTGTGTGGAGTAAAGATTTGTTCCCATGATGTAGGCTCCCTATTTACCTCTCTTATTGTTTCTTTTGCTGAGAAAAAACTTTTTAGTTTGAGTAAGTCCCATTGGTTGATTCTAGATATTAACTCTTGTGCTATGGGTGTCCTATTGAGGAATTTGGAGCCCGACCCCACAGTATGTAGGTCGTAGCCAACTTTTTCTTCTATCAGATGCCGTGTCTCTGATTTAAAGCAATTAATTCTTATCAAAACTATTCACAGCAAAACTCCGGGAGTCCTGCTTTGATCCAGGCAACATAATGAATGGTACCAGACTTGGGATGGATTATAAGTTAGGATCAACAGTCACCTATTACTGTGATGCTGGCTATGTTCTTCAAGGTTATTCAACACTCACCTGTATTATGGGAGATGATGGAAGACCTGGATGGAACAGAGCTCTACCCAGTTGTCATGGTAAGAAACATACTTATTTTTTTTTCCTGCTGAAAATTGCCTTTAGCCAATTTTTTCCTCTTTCTTTCTTTTATTAAAAAGAATCAAGAAATGTTTAAATCAATACCTGTATGTTTTTAAGTTAACCACTTCACATAAACCTACAAGCATGATAAAGGCAATGAAGAGATTTTATTGAGGACTTAAAAAATTGAAATCAATACAAAAAATAGTTTTAGCAAAGTACTTATTTTACCAGGTGTCTCTAAAGCCATGTGCCTATTAACAGTAGGCAAGCTCTTTTAGAACAGGTGTTATTTCCTATTGTGTTCATTTGTGTACCTTCAGGACTTAAGAGCTGTGCCTAAAATGTTAGGTGTCCAGAAAATACTGGTCAAGCAAATGAAGAGTAAACACACTGAAGTTGGAGTTTCAATAGATTTAGATAAATTCAGTAACTTAAAGATTATCAAGAATTGGTGATTAATCTTCATTTGAAATAAGGATATAAAAGAATATACATTTCTCCTAAAAGCTGGGTGTCTAAAGGAGAATTAATACTGCAATATTTAAAAATCATACACTTGTATATAACTTTATATATGGATATAGTGCAAAAGAACATTGTAGGAAGGAGATAAACAGTGATATCATTGTAAAAGTTTACCACAGACACCCTCATCCATTGAATGATCCTAATACGTTGTGCAAAACTGACACAGAGATATCATCTAGGGAAGATTTTCCAAATTATGGTCAACAGCAGTGAGTCATAAAATCAATTCATTGTGTCATAATTAATATTTTTACAATAGACATATAATTGAATCACATAAAATTAAAATTAAAAATGAAATAAAAAGAGAAAAAATTATAAGTCAAAGAACAAGGCAATGACAAATAATCTTTTGTGAAAGTTTTTTCAGTTGCGTATACAATGATAACTAAAAATATCCATATACTCACATGTATACATGTGTACACACATTCACGTGTATGTTTTTGTGTCTTTGCATTAGGTCATGATATAACACATATTTCTCATTATGAATTTCAGTAAAAAATCAACAACAACCCTAATTTGATAGTTATAAGTGTGGATTTTAAGTGTCTGATATACATGGTAATTTTTCCTAATTGTAAAATATATTCACTCACAGAATTATTTTTGCATGATTTTGATTTACGTGTCATTTAACCTGAGATCATTATCTCTTATCTCTAAAATGGAGATAAATGAAATTCTTTACTTCAAAATATTATAAGAAATAGTGGATAGATACTAAATTTTTTCACCAATTATCAGAACAGCTAGTTAATTCTTAACTTTCATTCATGGTTTCATCTATCAAAAGATAAAGAGAATAAAAAGAGAAATAACTATATTGGGCTTAAATCTTCTAAAGAGAAAAATCATTGATAACAGGGAATTAAGGTTTTTTAAAAAATATTTTTTAGTTATAGATGGATGCAATATTTTTTATTTCATTTATTCATTTTTTTTATGTGGTGCTGACGATCGAACCCAGTGCCTCACATGTGCGAGGAAAGCGCTCTGCCACTGAGCCACAACCCCAGCCCCATATAACACGGAATTAAGTTTTAAGGAATATGGAAAAAGGATGATCATATTGTCTTAGAATTTAGAGCCATAGAAAGAAAAATTGCTTTTAGCCAAAAAAAAAAAAAAAAAAAAAAAAATTCAAAAGTTGAGAAAGCATTTTTCAAAAGTTACCATTAGTAATCACTTGAAATTTCTTGAAAAATTCCCAGATCCACCTGTGAAATAATCAAAAGTTGTGATGAAGAAACTCTAAAGGATACAGAAAACTACATATCAGCAAGATAGTTGTTGGTCACTGGGATCAATGCTAAGTATATGACTTTCAATGGCAGGTGAGAAAGGCAGAAGTAGGAATCTCATGTGAATTCACTAGAATAAGTCTACTTAACAATCCTACTCCTTCCCAGTACGCCTATATATTGGTAGAAAGGTCAGTTATAGATTTCATATGTCAATTTTGGTATAAATGTACCACTACATATATAAATAATCCTAAAACAAAAAATCTCATAGATTCACTTCCGCCCAATTTAGTATATTTAATGTTCATTGAAGTCATGTCTATAATCAGTTATTATTTAATAGGTTATTGTGAAGATTTGGTTGGTAAACAACACATATAAGGACATAGTCTAGTTTCTGACAAATGTTGAATTATTAGCACATTGGAGGTGTGCTTTTCAGTAGAGTTCTAGAATCAGCCAATTGCCAGAAACATGCTCTGCACTTGACATTGGGTGTTATGTTTTAGTTGAACAAGTGCATTTCTGTTATTTTAACAAAAATTAAATATGATTTATCTGTGTTAATATATTGAATATACACATTAGCTCAGTCTTAAAAACCTTTCTTAGGAAATTTTTTTATCATTAGATATCACTTGAGTTTTAACCAAAATGATAATATTCTATGGATATTAAACAAAATTTGTTCAATGGATTCCTTAAGTCATTTTAAAGAAGCTTAAGATAAATTTGTGAACCCTGAATGATAATTTCTAGTGTTACTGGGGGAAAATGTTTGTTTTAAAAATAAATATATTTAATCACAAGCAGTAGTTGGAGAAAAAAAAAAGAAAAAAGAAAAAGCCAGGGTCAGCTCTGTGCTCTTATTCAATTATTTATTTAGTATATCTAATCATGAGTTAAACTTACATAATTTGTAAGATTGTTGGGAAATTATATTAAATAACTAACTCTAGCACTTGCTTCTGTGGTTATTATTGTCACACAATAGGTAGAGCTTAATAC
The DNA here is from genome assembly GCF_045843805.1 of Urocitellus parryii. Taxonomy (NCBI): domain Eukaryota; kingdom Metazoa; phylum Chordata; class Mammalia; order Rodentia; family Sciuridae; genus Urocitellus; species Urocitellus parryii. The sequence continues at coordinate 26,231,422 of NC_135537.1, forward strand.
ATTTAGTTTCCTAATTAGCATCATACATATCTAATTGTTTTTCCTCACAGTAATTATATATAGGACTGGCTGACTTTCAGCTATAAAAATTCATTACTTTAAAAGACAACATTAGTGTTTGATACATGTGTAAGAGAGTCAGAAGAATTTCTTGTTCATAAAGACAAATTATTTTAAGATAAATTTTACAGTTTATCTATATAAAATATTTGTATAATTATAAGAAAATACACAAAATGTTTTATTTTTAATGCAGTGGTTATCTGCCTCACTCCTATTCTGTGTTTAACTAGAAGCTGATTCTTCTAATAATTTCTATTTGCCATTTATGGTCCCATCATGAGTACACATAACATATAAAACTGAATAATAGCTACTGATTTCATGATGTAAAAGATAATTATATCACATCCATAGCTCCTCTCTTCAGTATTCCAGAGTTACATTCTTTTTGGATATTTTATTGATTGCTTTTGTCATTTGTTGATATGTTTATTTCTCTATATCTAATTTTATCAATGTTTGAGACTTTGGTGGCTGGACCCCTGCATATTTTTATGATCTTATTCTACAATAGGAATCCCAATAAGGTCTCTAAGAATATGCCCAGGAAATTTTGACTGATTAGTAGGCTTTGCTTTAAAATACTTAAGTAAGGAGGTGGCTATTACACTGTGAATCCTGAATGCCAAAATAAGGGAAAGATCTTTGTTTGTTTGTTTATTTTATTTTTGTAGTGCTGGGGGATTGAACCAAGGACCTTGAACTATTTATGTTTTAATGTAAAAGTCAACAGCAACATGACCAGTGTCTGCAAACTCTATGTACACAACTACAGTTTGCTTTTTCTTTGACCATTCTTAGTTTTACTCTAGAAAAGCGTAAGCTATGTGAGGTCACGAGCTACATATTCCTGTATACAAACTTCTTTGTAAAAATTTGTTAACTTGAACTGACCATAAGAATGTACAAAGTTTGACTATTTTTGAAGATACATTTTTATCAATGTTTAGAATTAAGTGTACATTTTAAATCTGGAAAAAATATTTAAAGAGCTTAAGTTGGACACTAGAAGGTTATATGTGTCAAAAGCAGATCCAGAATGATTGCATCCTGTCATAAGTCCTGCTCAGTGGTGAGGAACCCTAGAGTGCATTTCAGGAGAATGTTACTTTTCTTAAAAGATACCAGAACAGCATATCTGTAACAACATTTTATTTTACAGTTTTAAAAATTTATTAGAAAATGCTAATTTTTTTTTTTTGCTTGGAAAAGTATTTGCTGAAAATCTGTTTATTTGTTAATAGATATACTGGATTAAAGTAGAAGTCATATCATTTTATCTATAACTTAACTCAATATTAGGTAAAGGCAATAAAACACAAATGTGACAGATTTCATATATACTTTCACTTCAAGAAAGTCCCTCCTCTCAACACTGTTGATTACATTTCTAAGAGATACATTTGGCGGGGGAGATGTATTCAAACCATAGCATTTTGTTGAATATTTTACAAACAGAGGCGTGACATCAAGAATAAAAGATGAACCTGAAGGTTTTTCACTTATTTTTGACATCCTACTTCATCCTTTTCCTTACTATTCTTTATTTATTTCATTTAATGGTTCAGCTAAGCCCTCACTCAAAAACCCAGCTATCTTTTATCTCTTAGCCTCTCTCCTGTTTTTTTTTCCCTTCCTTTGATCTCTATACAGTACCTGTGGACACAACAGAGTGATCTTTAACATATATACATCAGATTGTATCAGTATTTACTCAAAATCCACCAACGGCTTCTCAAATCATAATAAACCACAAAGCTTTATTTTATCTGCCTGTATACAACCCCAGCATCTTTACTGTCTTCTCCCTTTACCACACTCCTTGAATAACACTGACCTCCTTGATGTTTCTTCAATGTACTGGTCATACTTCTGATTCACAGCTTCTACACTTGCTACTCTTGGAATATTTTTACCTCAGGTCTCTAGCTGGCTAGTTCTCTCACATCCTTCAGGTTTTTGCCCACTAACCTTCTTATTAGAAAAACAAAAATTTTTATTTACTTTCCCCAGTTTTTGCAAAGTTTCCAGGATGGAATCAATATGCATATCTAAAATTGCAACCACATATCCTTGAGACAGTGTGCTCTGATGTATATAAAGCTCATGTACTTTAGGGCCTCAGAACTTTAAAAGGTAAATCACAGAATTTAAGAGTACTATCTGTAGGAATATATGTGTTTTGTATTGAGAAAAAAGTTATGGCAGCATCAAGATAAAACCAATATATTGTTCTTTTTAGAAAAAAATATTAAAAATTATACATTATAGTGGGATTCTCTGTGACATATTTGTTCATGCACATAGCATAAATTGGTTTCTTTCATTCCCCCATACTTACCCTTTCCTTTCCCTCCTCTCTCATGTACCACCTTTCTCTAATACAACCGTTGGCTTTATTAGCTTATTTCACCTTGCATGATGTTCTATAGTTTCACCCATTTTCCTGTAAATCCATAATTTCATTTTTCTTTATAATTTAGTAAATTCAATTGCATATATGTGTGATATATATAAACATATATACAATCATATTTTCTTTATCCATTTATTTTTTGAGAGACACTTAGCAGCATAATTCATAATAGCCAAATTATAGAAACAATATGATATTATTAATCCTTTCCATTACAGTAGCATACAGTAACCATTGAATTGATAGGCAATTATAAGACCCTAAGAATGAACATACTTGGCCTGTTAAAGAACCACTAGCTTGCAAAGTTTCCAAAGAAGTGATCATATGACATTTGTTCATTACTTTTTCTTACATGCACTTTCCAAAGTACCACTTATGTTCCTGTAAGTATTAGGCATTAAAACATGAATTCTACATAGTCCTTATCCTGAGAGAGCTTACAATCTAATGAGATACAGACAGGAAGGTCTATTGTTAACAATAAAATAGAATACTATTTTGAGTGTAGTGGACGGACATCTAACAAGTAACAAAAAGCCTTTATATCTCAGGGTAACTCCCTAAAGTGGGAACTATTAATATTATCATTTCAAAACAAGGAAGACAAGACAGAGTGACATTCATTTACTTGTTCAAATATATATATATATATATATCACACATTCAATTTTTATAGTTCTAGAGTGAAGGAGCCCATATCTGACAGGGACCATTTTCCATTTTACTGTATGATTCCCTGCAGATGGGCAAGAGGGCATGAGAGACAAAGACAGAGAAGAATGTAAAGGGTCTGAACACATCTTTTATCAGGAACTCACTTCTAAAATAAATAACCTATCACTATGATAAGAGCACTAATCTATTGATGAGGGCAATATCTTATGACCCAATCATTTTATGAAAGTTCCTCCTCTCAACACTGTTGATTAAATTTCTAAGACATTTGGGTGATGTATTCAAACCATAGCAGTTTGTTAAATATTTTACAAACAGAGGCATGGCATCAATAATAAGAGATGAAATTGAAGGTTTTCCACTTATTTTTTTACATCCTACTTCAGACTAAGTATGGGAATTAACATCAATTGCTACAAAAATCTGATACAATTCTTCACCTGAAAAGCATTTTTACATTTCATCTCAAAGGCAATTTTGGGCAGAATACTAAGGCCTTAATAAATACATTCTGCTTGTGCTAGCACTGTTCTTTTGAAAATCTATAATACTATTTTCAATACCTTCATTTCATTTGTGCTGATATAAGTCATGGATGATGGAAAAAAAATAACTCAGCCACTGATGACCTCTAAATTTGCTCAACTTACATAAACACAAATATGCTGTGATTAGACTTCCACTAGTCATCTGGCACTGTTCTCTATTTACCGTCCAACTAAAATGATAAAAGCATTTAAGAGGAGAGCACTCTTATTCTATCAACTGAAAAGAAAAGCTTTGAAACAAAAAAAAAACAAAAATGAAAAGTCAATTTTATAATTATAGCTTTCCCACTGCAGAATACTCTGTAATTAAAAAACTCATATAACCTGTAATTTTAATAAAACCATATTATTTGTGGATGTAAAGAAGTAAATAACTGAGCTTTTATTATCAGATCTTCTATTTAAATGGATGACTTGCCTAAAATACTTATTTCAAGTGTCTTTGAGATATACAAATATCTTTTGAAATATGAAAAAGTCTTGAGACCCCTTCCGTTATAAATACATATGGAGATTAGTCTAATATACTGAGATATTTAGCATTTGATGTCATTTAAATGTGTGATATAATTAAATTATGTAAATTAAAGATTCATAAAACAGAGGCCCAGAGGTAAATTAATTCTGAGTGTCATCAAATATGTGTGCCTTTTACCAGCACATAGTAAATTAATTCACAGATATAATACACAGATTATGTATCAGAACCATGTTCTATAGTAAAGTATATGTGTTTTGTATTGAAAAAAAGTTATGGCAGCATCAGGATAAAACCTAAGTACATTTCATTTTCATGTAATAGAGGAGAAACTATTATTTAAAAGGAAACAAGAAGGAAAGCTAATGTTATTGAGCACCTGCTATTTTCCAGACACTCTTACATACATTATCTCTCCAGTTGGCATCAAGCATGCTAGTCTAGAGAATCATTAACATTGTTATAAATAAATTCCTGCTGCTATGGATTCTGGAGTATACAATGTAGAAGTATGCAATCTGATTGCAAATCAGCATTTATAATTCAAAACACATTATCATGTAACCACTGTCTTAAGCCTACTATTTAAACCATGACACAAGATCCCTTATTGTACTAAAATGTCCCCAACTCTCCACTGCCATGTAGTCTATATTTAAGGCAGACCTGAAATATACCTTCCTAATATATCACCAGTTTTACAGACAAATTGAAAAAAAAATGTATTCATACAGAAAGCTGAATCATCTCAATGATTCTCTTTTTTTGGCTCAGAAAAGTAAAGTATGTAACAGTGACTGTGTTATGGCAAGATTCAATTATATGGAGGTAATAAGACAAGAGATCCAAGGGTAGACAAGTCTTATGCTGTGAAACAAAAATCCTACTAGTAGAAGTCATTCTACAAAACCTAGAAAACAATTTTAGTATTGAATACACATATCTAGAATACAATAATACATATTCCAGGCAGTCTTCAGATACTTCCAAGACTGTTTAGAATCTCACACTGTACAGCAAAGTAACAGAAAGGAAAATTAAAATTTACCATATTTCCTTGGAGACAAATTGGTGTATCTTATTCCCGCATACCTCATGTAAAACCTTCAGTTAATTTCAGAAATATGTATTTACAGTTTCAGTGGTCAAAAGATTGGTGACCTTGCACTATAAAATCAGAAGGTCATGGGCTGGGGTTGTGGCTCAGTGGTAAAGTGCTTGCCTGGCACATGTGAGGCACTGGGTTGATCCCCAGCAGCACAATAAAAAAATAAATAAATAAAGATATTGTGTCCATCTACAACTAAAAAAAAATATATTTTTAAAAAAATCTAAAGGTCATGCCTATTATGCTTTCAAGAAGATATTCTTAAGGAAGAAAGTAGGTTGTTTCCTTTCCTTAGGTTAAATAAAGAAAATTTCCCCAGTTCACATTTGTGCTCCAATCAGCAAACCATTTACTCTGAGATTCCTTAGGGGGAAATATGCCTGAGAGAAGACAAAATAGAGCTCACTGTGTAACAAGAGAATTTGGTCCCTAATCTCAAAACACAAATCTTGTGAATTAGAGGGAAGAAGAATTAGTGAATAAAGCCAAACCATATTTAGGCTGTGTTTCTAAATGGCCTCAAGCCTAAGTTCCAAACTGAATTTTAGAATCTTTCTTATTCAGATGTATTCTCTTAGTAAGAAAAAAGAATAAGAATGAAGGGGTCCTCCAACACAACTATTACTTTCCAGATCTTCTTGGATCAAAACAACAATCTCTTTAAAAAATTATTTTGGCGAGAATGAAAAAAGAATGACAAAAAGAAATAAAGGTGGTCTGGGACTGGGAGTACTATAAATAGTAGGGGATTCTAAACTCTTTCTACACACTGAAAAACCTATGGATTTCTTATTACAATTAACTTTTTTAAGTGAAGAAAAAAAAAGCACATAGGCTTAAAAAGGATATCAGTTATATTCATAGATAAAGATCTAGTTAGGGAAAGTACATGAAAACTATAATTTAAAAAACACATGTTTGATGTATGTGCTTCTTAATTAGTGTATTAAATTGGAAATTCTAGCAGCAGGCCTAATAACTACTGCAATTTTCAGTAGTGATGAGCATAAAATACTTCAAGGCATCTACAACTATTATCTTAATCTAAAAATAACTGTGAAAGTTTATATTGGTGACAAACTCCCCATTACTTATAATACTACTGTAAAACTGTGAAAGTTTATATTGGTGACAAACTCCCCATTACTTATAATACTACTGTCCTTTGTGGCTTCTATTGATAAGTAAAGGGAATGTTAAAATTCATTCAGGAAAAATATTCATTTAGGATTTAGAGAACATATAGATATTTTTTCCCCCATCAATTTCACAGAACAAGGAAAAGAGCACTTGAATTATAAGGATATGAAGACTTTGGCCAGATTATACTTCCTTTTTCTAGTAGTGTTGGCTCTTGTTTTCTCCGGGACTTCTAAAGGACAAAGAATGCAAAGAAGTAGAAGGCTGTATCCATGATGACTCAACAGCCACGCAGTGACCTCTGTGCCTTGAGAGAAAGCTGAGTGGAAGTAGTGGCTTCTTCTTCCTCTGGGATGGAGTATAGAACTCTGTTCTTGATCCTTACAGAAAATGAAGAGGGAAAAATAAAAGCCATGAGCTATTCCTACTGTGGTATGGTGGTGCCCTGAATAGGGTCCTATAAACATTTCTACCTCTCTCATCCATCCCCCAACCCCAAAGGTAGCAGATTGTGAACATTCTTCCTATCACTTTTTATAAGCTTGGTACCTTCCTGGGATTGATTATATTGATTTATTGATGGTACCCCTTCCAAAGGTACTCAACCAGTAAATAGGGAAGCTGGAATTTAAATAAAAACCTTTGTTTTTCCTAACTTGACATATACTTAATGGAAATCTATATTGAGACACTAGTATGCTAGAATAAGAGGTTCAAATGGTGTGCAAAAAGACATGGAAACTTTGACTTAATAGATCCTGTAGACTAGAGAGAGACACAGGCATTGATCAAAGAGCCATACAAATAAATACATAATTACAAACTGTAATCCTTGTCCTGAAAATATTTGACAAAATGGTGTATATCAGGGACTTTTGAATAATTCTGGAATTCAAGGAAGACTTTCCTGAGGAAAAGATGTTTGATATTTAGTAGGAGTTAAATTACTACAGAAGGGTTTTTTTTCCTTATCTATCATCATTTTTATGCTAACATATCGATTGTTTTAAATGGTTTTTTAATAATTATAAAAACAGACTGTCATCATTAAGGAGCAGTGACTCAAAGAAATAACTAAGTGATTAAAGGAATTTTAGTTTCAAAACACCAATAATTCAACTTAAACCATTTTAAATAATTGCCTTCCCATGGATGGTTTATTGAACAATCACAGATTAGTGACTACCAGAGTATTGGGAGGAAAGGAAATGAAGTGAAAGCTCATGGGTACTGGAATTATCTGAGAGATGATGAAAACTATATGAAATTAGATAGTGTGTTGGTTATATAACTAGTTAGTATGCTAATACCACTTGGCTTTATACTTTTAAAAGGTGAATATTATGAAATGAGAATTATATATTAATTTTAAGCATAAAGTAAAATATGAATGGCTATGTATCATAGATCACACACTCAAAACTTATTATTTGCTAACAGACTTTGTATATGTCACTAATATAGATCTATCCAGCAAATGTAGGTATTTACAGCCCTTCACTATAAACTTTTCTTTCTCTGAGATCATGCTCTCTGATGAAGATTTGGCTCAGAAAATACTGAGGGATGAAGGTTATGCCTGCCTAGACAGCAAAATCAATGAATGAGTCCAAGCAAGCAATGAGGTGAAAGATGTAGAAGCTCACATACAACTAAGTTGACTTTTTGAGTCATTGAAATGTTTTATGAGACATTTATTGCCACAGTATGATGACATTTTTTTAGTATCAAAATGTGTGAAATTATAACAGAATTAATTCATGAGGAATGGAGAATGATTCTTTTTAATTTTTTTTTTGGGGGGGGGAAATGAGGAGATAGAAAACTCATAGCAACATTATTCTTACTTTTTTTCTAAATAAGTAAATATGAATGTATTGAAAATAATGCAAAGTAAAATGAAAATTAAATAAGATACTTAGTATAATGGTTTATAAATTAAAGTAGTATTAACTACCATTATAATAAAATAATAATGGAGGCTTATCATCTAAGGCAGATAAGCAAAATGAAGTACTTATGCTAATATAGAAGACATAATCAGGAGCATAAAAGGAATAGCTGGCTACTTAGTTATTTTCACTAAGCTCAAGGTTTTGAACACAGAAGAAAAAGAGTAGTAATTTTGATCTCAAAATCAATACTGGTAATAATAGCTGTCTACATTCAATTTACTATCAGACAGTTTAAGGATCAGGAAAGGCTTTGTCTTTTAAAAATGCTCCATGGGAGATATAACTTTCAAACACATTCTTTACTAGGATTTATGATTTGTGACATTAAATCAGGTTATATCAGGGCATAAGTAATTTACTAGATGCATACCAGCAGTTTTGTAAGGTACAGCAGTTCTTTTGAACTGAAGGAGCCACAGGTCATATCTAGTAAATTATTGATTTAATATACCACATTACTCTTTTGTGACCTACAAGAAGTTATCACTTTTAGAAGTACCTCAGTTGCTTTCTGAGAATAATTTATACATTATATAATAATTTTAAATGTAGTATATATTTGATAATAAATTATACATTATATCAGTGAAGAGATAGATATAGAATTGTAAGTAGCTTAAGGGTTTGTGGCATGTATTATAAAGTTTCTAAGACATTCAAGTAGTATCTCTTCCATATAAATGGTTTGATAGTCTTCTTTTTCACTCAGTGCTAATGTACCTTTTGTTCTTACTTGCCTTCAGTCCTCCTCCTCCTACATTCCACACCCATATCCCTGTTCAAACTACAAGTAGAAAGTCATTTTCCTCAGATGACTAGAAACCGTAAATCCTCATTCCATCTCATGCTCTGATTTCTCTGGAACTAACACATCTATCAACTGTTTCAGTGCATGCATAATTTAGGAGTAAAACAAGCATAGATACAGTTTAATTGGATCATGGATGCATTTTACTTATACAAATCAAATCATACAAATTCATTCAAAATAGAATTTAAAAAAAAAATAAACAGAGAACAAGGAAAATACTAAAAACAATAAACTATGGATGATTTCAATCACTCAAAGAGGATATGCCTCAGACTGGTAAAATGTTAACATGGATTTGCTACTGTGAATTAGAGTAGCAAATAAAGAGAGAATGTATTGGATACTGCATGAAATTTAAGTGATTTATCTAGGGTAACTTCAACTCAATCAAACATTTGTATTATATGTTAACTGGAAGATTATTTTATATTACTCTAATCTTACAATCACAGTTCATTTAACCATCAAAGAGACATTTATAGAGAACCTACTTTGTTCTAAAAAGGAGGGAGAAAACATGTAAAGTTTGTGTGTTAGAAAAATCAGTAGCAGTGATATGGAATTTTGGTGATGAGTAATGCTAGGAGCTTACTAGAAGAGTCCACAAGAAAACTGTTGGGAGATGACAGATAAAGAGGCAGCGAAGATAAAGAAAAGCTGATATTCTACCTGAGAGCATAAACAGCAGAACAGTGATTGGACCCTTAGTCAGGGAGAGAGAATAAACAATAACAGCATTTTATAAGAAGGCTGGGTTTGACATTTTAAATATCTAAAATAATTTGGCTCTATATGCATTCATTAAGTACAGTTCTTTGTCACAAAGTCATGATTAATTATTATCAATTACACAAACATTAGAATTATTTCCAAAATGGTTTGGAATTTGGAATCATCGATTTGGCATCTTGCAAAGTAACTTCTGGGTATAATTACATGTTATGAGAAAGCATGACCTTCCCCAAACCTTATTAATGTACCAGGTCATAAAATAAAAGAACAGTATTTCTTTAACCCTTGTATTTCCTACACTTACACAAACAGAATTATGTCTTCTCATAATTTATATGCTCCACAATATGATATTAAAATATAGATTTGTGTGCCACATGTTATATCAAGAGCATGTGAGTTATCATGTTTAACATGTTATAAAGCATATACGCTGTTTAGAGAAAATTGCTGCCAGTTTGACATAGGAGCCAAATGTATAGGTGGTATATATCAAAAAGCAAAAATAAGAGTAGAGTTCAAAGTTTGGGATTGCTTTTAGCTCCAATTTTTGTTAAGATCAAAAAAGATAAAGGCTGGTCTCTTATAGCCACTAAGGTGGAATTAAAATAGAAAGTGAAGGTATGAAAAGCTATTGGAGACCAATATTAGGAGAATCAGTAAAGTTGGCCGGGATCAATCATTTTTCCATTTTTATTTAATAAACATAAAAGATTATAAAAGATCTCTGATCATAATTTACCTTTATTTATGTTAATCACATACTGTACAATTATCATCGATCACTAAATAATATTCTGTATCATTAACTATAAATTTGTACATGCTGTAGGCACTGACCAGAATAGAAAATTAAGGTTACCAATACAAATCACAGAATATGACATGATATTACCATACTGATATGTGATTAAGCTGAAATCTCACATATATTCATGGTTAAAAAAACCTTCATATTTATAAATGAGATTTTTAGTAACAGCTGTCCTAAATGTCCATTATGCAATATATAATATATGAAGCAAATCAAGGGTGACAGACACATACTAATGTGTGATGGCTGAATGTTCATGACTAAGTCACAGTGCTGCACTTGAATTAGACACTCTCATTTCTATTCATACTTTCTAAATATAAAAATAAGAGTTTTTGTCATGTACATTCAAAGTATTATAATTTTAATTTTGGAGCACCTTAAAATCAGAAAGAAAGTTGGCATTAAACACATTACTCATTCTTAAATGATTCTCTCATCAGTAGCATTATCAGTTGAATAAAGTTATCAGTGATGAAATAAGAATACACCTGACTACTTTAATCTCAAACAATAAAGAGTGATGAGAGTGAGACATCTTTGGTTATTATCATCACTGTCAAATTGTTGTTTCTGGAAGTTCTAAGTTTAGAATGTTTAATTCTAAGTAGTTAATACCCTTTTATTTAACATTAACAACAACAAAAAGGGCAGAATATTCATTAGCCACCCTACTGAATACAATAGGTTTGTGTTTAAATATTGCTATATTTTTTAACTTTCAAGAGGACTCCATTAAAAGTATTGATTTTTTTTTCAAACTGTTGCAACTTTCCCTGAGGCACCTAATAAACTACCACATTGAAAACTCGTTAAAGAAAAATGGATAAGAATGTAGTTCAGAGGTAGTACACGTGTCTAGTATGTACAAGGCCCTTAAAAAAAAAAAAATCAAGCTTTACCTTCAATGAATTCCTAACTCCAGCTACTTATAGATAGAAGGAGGAGGATCACAAGTTTGAAGTCAGCCTGCAAAGTACAGCAAAACCCTGTCTCAAATTTTTGACAAAAGATTGGGAATGTAATTCAGTGCTAAAGTTGTTACCTAGAATGTGCAAAGCCATGGATCCAATCTCCAATACCAAAAAAATAATAATAATAAAATTAAAACAAAGCTAATAATTCTATTTTTGCTCCTGATCTTATCTCTAGGCCAATGCTCTGGTTTTGCCTTTGCAAACCACCCCCTACCAATCCTTTCATTATCTTCCCAGTTGAAGATTCTGGTTTGTTTTTATATTTCTTTATATACCACTTACTCATTATCATATTCTAATCTAGCTTCTACTCCTCTAATCTAGTTCAGAAGGTCTAGTCCAAAAGTTTACAAACTTTTTCTGTAAATAATTTTGGAATTTACTTACCAGTCTCTGTTGCATATCCTACCGTAGTTTTATTTTGTCTTTAACTCTAAAAATAAATAAATAAATAAATAAATAAAAATATTTTCTCAAGTCCATGAGCTTCATTTGGCCCACTGACAATAATTTGCAGAAAGCTGTTCACTATGATACTACTTTTGACACCAAAATCTCCTTTTGGTGTTTGAGTGGAATAATAAATGATACTGTTCTTCCTGCACAAGTTCAAAGCCAAAAAGATAGCAAACCATTAACTTTAATATTGATAAAAGTTGAGATTAACAGCAAACTTCCTACAACCTGATTTTGGCAACTACAGCCCTACCCTCCAAGGACATACAACAAAAACCTACAATGTGGGTGACCAGGCTGGTAGATAACACACTGTAGGCAGGATGGCTCTGAACAAGAAGAAGTAGAAGTTCCTTTCCAGGGCCCACCATTCATTCTAAAAATGAGCCTGGGGCAGGGCCAGCCAAAACACATTTAAGAAAATCCCTCTACACAGAAATCACAGGCTTAGGAAAGATGCATCCAGCTCTCTTATGTTCCAGATGCCTAGTCAACAAAGACTCCTTTTCCATTTATTAACTGTTTTGCAATATCTAACCTTTTGAATTTGAACTCTTTTTTTCCCCCCTTCAGTGAAAGTTTCTTGTACTTTGGCTTCTGAGAGACTTTCTCTGTAGCTACCCTTTCTTTAGATCTTTGGTGCTTTGCAGAACCTCTTCTTTAACCATATTTTCTCATTCTCCATACTATTTTGAATGATCTCATTCACTTAAAGAATATCATAGATACATAAATCTCCATTAGTAGATCAGGTCTCTTTCTGAGTTTCAGACATATGAATCCTAATACATCTCCTGACTTATGAATAACAGGACCACTTTCTTACAATTGTCTGGAAACATCAGTATCACCCTCATCCTTTTTTTATGAATATAAGACATTTGGGCCTGAGGTAGAAAATAAGTCTGTCCCAAGGAACCATCAACAACTCCTTTGATATCTAGGTAAATTATATAAACAAAAAAGATTGGAGCAAAAATGGGTGAAAGTATTTATAAAATTATCACGTCCCATGTCTGAAATGCTTAATTTGACAACAGCATAATTGTGCTTGAATTTGAGTAGGGGTTCAAGATTTGGCTGCAAGTATATAATTTATGAAATGCTGATTTTTGCACTCTTATATATGGCTACTCTTTAGAGAAAAAAATTATAACATTTGATATTACTTTGCTATGGAGAACAGTAAATTGAATACTTACAAAGTTTTGTGTGTGCAGAATTTTACCATTTTTAAAATATTTGACACTGGAGGAATCTATTAAAAGATGAAAATAATTTTTACCTCTTAAAATCCAGTAGCCATATTTTTATATCAAGAACACATTCATATTACAATTTTTTAATCTTCTAAAAATATTTTTTTATTTTTATTTCTTAGCACCCTGTGGAAGTCGTTCAACAGGTTCTGAAGGCACTGTTCTATCCCCAAACTATCCAAAAAATTACAGTGTGGGACACAATTGTGTTTATTCTATAGCAGTTCCCAAGGAGTTTGGTAAGTAAGATTCATATTACCATGTGGTATTTCATTCCAGACAGACTTTATTTTTCACCACATTATTTTTAAAATAATAATAATGATGAAGAAACTATCGACTATTCATAAAGCATTTTACAATTTTTTATAGATTGTAGCTATGTAATCATAAAATTGAGGTCATTTCATTAAAACTGAATTAATGGTCAAGTATACAGGTGAACAACAATACAAAAATGAAAACAGGATTGTTTTTAATTTTTAAAAATAAGCACATCCAGTAACCTTGCAAGTGCCTTCATATTGGAATTATATAAAATAGGACATTACCAAAGCACAAAGAAATGTCAGATTTTCAAAATATGCATAATATCAAATATACAAACTACTACAGCAGTAACAAAAATGTTTATAAAACAACCATATACCAGTCCTAAATTTATTATCACATTTCCAGAAAGAAGAGATTTTTTTTTAAGTATCTAATTTCTGGGACAGCAATGAATAAAAATAAAACAACAAAGGACATTTTAGCTCATCCTGTCAACCTGACAATCTGTTCTCCATTGGCACTAGGAAGACAATGTGTCCTTTGCTGCCTTCACATCTTCCTGATCACAAGTCTTAGAAGTCACCTCTCTGGCTTCTAGAGGTTTTGGATCTGAGATCCAGCTGGATCTATCCCAGTTTAAGCTCTGTTCATGGATGAATAGGCAAGGGAAATTTAGTGAGCAGTAAAGTATGGGGAAGAGACTGAAAGTGCATAAACTTCTAGAATTTAGATTTACAGCATGTGTTTGATGGTAAAGGATTTGTTATAGCTGTCATGAATGTCTGGGTCTGGATGACTCAGTGTTTTTGCAGAAGGACATGGATTTTATCATTAAAGATTGGGGGATAACATCTTGACTTAACATTTCTGCTGCCAAAATATATAATAAGCTGATGTTCCCAGTCCATTTTCTTAAAACCAGATACTACTATATATCCTCTTTTTATTCCCTGTGAATCAAGTTCAAGATCCTCAACAAAATTGAGAGCACCATCTTCAAAGTGAAGTATCAAACCTTTCATTTTAGCATTGAAATAGAGCACCATTGCTTGTGTTAGCTAGGTGTCTGTTTCTGCATTGTATGTAGTATTTCCTTCCCCTGGCATATTGATCAGTGGAATTAGACTTGAGCTGTTTGATAATGAAGGGAATGACAGTTTAGAAAGAAAAATATCATCCTCTTAATTGTGTTTACTTTTTGCCTTTTGTGCTCAAGATAGTTTTCCCTTTGTTAGAGCAGCACCTGGTCACCAGATGCCAAAAATGTTACATGACTGCTGACAGAATCCTAGCAGTGTTGTCCAAAAAACTGCCTGATTCCATTTTGTGTTCCATTATACTCTCTTTTGGGGATGCTATGTGGCTAAAAGAATGAGAAAGAGGAATATTATTTTATTTCTTGACACACAGACATGCTGGTCATCCTGAAGATATTTGACAATTGCCTGTGTATGCTGGAAAAGAGAAAAGAGAAGTTATAATTAAAATAAAAGTAAATTAATAGATTCCTAAATAATGGAATCTTAATTTTGGAGAGTTAAATTAGATTTAATTCTATTAATATAAAATATAATACTATGTTGAAACAGAAATGTGTGGTTTTTAAACTTCTTTTTTTAACAAGTCTGTTCATGGATAAAACAGTGTACTTTGGTTTACTATTAAGGAAAATGATTTTATTTTTCAAGCATTGCATTATTTTTTCCTTAAAACTGCATGTGAAAATATATACTAGATCCTAATTTCAGCCCTGTTACATATTTGCTATCTATCTTTAGACAAGTTATATAAGGTTACTGAGACTCAGTCTTGGTGAAATGGGGATCATGTGTCAATAGAGAAGAGTTATTGCAAACAGTAAATTAGATTGTCTATCAGAAATGCATCTCATCTTTTCCATGTTCGGTATCATTGAGTTTAAGAATGCTAGGTTTGGAGTCAGATTTCTGGGCTCAGGCTCAACTCAACATCTTACTCGTTTTTATTGGACAAATTACATCATCGGCCAAAGTCTTACTTTTCCTATCCCTAAAATAATGGTGACAAATGCCACCTCATGGGATTACTTCATAATGAAATAATATGTGTGTGAATGACTAGCACTATAAAACATAGTATACACAGATGTACATACAAACACATTTTTCTTTGTGTTCTCATTCACACTGAATGTCTTTAATTGACTCCTATTGTATAAAACATACGAAATAAAATGACCTAGATTATCCTGGAATAGGACTTTAAAAGTATTATAGCTAAAATTGAGACATTAATTTATATTATTTAGCTAAATCATAAGAAATTAAAGCATGGGGTCTTGGGTTGTGGTAGAGTGCTTGCCTAGCATGTCCAGTTCGAGGCCCTGGGTTCAATCCTCAGCACCACATAAAAATGAATAAATAAAATAAGTGTTTAAAAAAAAAGAAGTTAAAGCATGGAAACAAATATTTTGGATTCACTTCACCAGTGAATATTAAATCATGCAATCCTTAATAATTTTCTGGGAGTGGTGTGGTAGAATTAAATAAATTCTGATCATTGACTTCTTATCCTTACCTTTACCTCTTTGATGTGAGATGATCAAGCAATAGTGAGTGGGTTTCTATAAATCAAATTCCTGATTTTCTTCTGCTTTCTATTATTTTCATTTGCAATAATTTCCTGCTACTGCACATTGAGCTATTTCTTCTGACTTTTAGGTATCACTTTAACACATATAATTCTCATCTTTTCTCTTTTCCTGTTTTTAATCTCAAATTGTGATCATTTCTTCCTTTAGACCTGTTATATGTAGATAATCTTAAAATTGAGTTTTTATTCCTTTAGTACAATATATGTCAAATACACTCAGTTCATTCATTCATATTACATTTTGAACAGGTGTTAAGATTCTAAAATAGTTATGCAAGTAGAAAATCATATATAATCAACATTACCAATGAAAATATTTTATATTACTCATGAGAGATCATCTCATGATTTTGCACAAACCATATTGTCTTTTAGAAAGTCTAATAGGATGTTTTTCTTCCAATGAAAGAACGGATGACAGTTTCTTCAGATAGTGTCATATAAGCTGGTTGTGATTCTTAAGAGTGATGTAGCTTCAGATTAGGTTCATTTATGTATTTTTACCTGGTATAGAATTGAATTCATATAATTTCAATGTGTACACAATGTGACAGTACCGATCGATGGAGTGTGAACGGTGTCATCAATTTCTTTTGTTTTTGTGGATAAGAGACTTGTCAATTTATAATATTTTTGTGAGCATGATTAAATTTCATTTAGACATCAGATATTAGAGTTGGTTGAGCAATATTTATCCTATATGATTCTGGTTGTTTTATATCCTTAAAAATAACAGTTCTGGATCAATTGGATAGCATTCATTAATAATGTACTCTCTTCCTTCTTTAGTATCAAACTATTTCACTTGATTGTTCTGATTTTAAAAATCCTAGTTTACCTATCAATAAATAAGTTTAATTGTCCTTCCTCTTCTAATTTTTAATCATGAATTATTTTCCCATGGGATTTTGTTGCTTAAATACTAATGCATTTTTTTTGAATGCCAAAAGCATGGAAACCAGATTTTATTTCAAATTTGTTATAGATAAGTTCTTTACAGTGTAAGAGAATTTTTGACATTGACAGGGAGAAAAAAATTTTATTAATAACTCATACTTAGAGCATTGAGGCCTAAATCAGATTTCAAAGAGGTTGGAATTATTAAAACTGGGGGAAAAATGTCATGGATGTCTACTAATCTTTACTAAAAATAAACAAACAAACAAAACCAGAATAGCCGAAGTTGAGATTATTTTTGCTTTGATGATGTTCTCTTGGAATAGAAGATACTGAAATATATATATGCTAGAGATTGAACACATGGGCCTTTAACCACTGAGCCATAGACCCAATCCTTTTTAATATTTTATTTAGAGACAGGGTCTCACTGAGTTGCTCAGGTTCTCACTAAGTTGCTCAGGTTCTCACTAAGTTGCTCAGGTTCTCGATAAGTTGCTGAGGCTGGCTTTGAACTCATGATCCTTCTGTCTCAGCTCCCCTCAAGCTGCTGGCATTAAAGTCATGCACCACTGCACCTAACTGAAGTATTTATCTTAAAGCCAAATGAGAAAGACGTTGAAAGGGCAAAGTTACAGATTTGAGACAGAACAAGTGGCAAAGCAAGGTCCTTTAGGCAACTGGAAGAAAAGAAATTTAGAAACATGAGTCTTTTTATAATCCAGAGGAATAATTAATTACACATGGAATGTTGCCTGTTGGAATTATCACCCCTCTCAAATTTTCCCAACTCCATCTCTCCTTACTAAGAATTCACTATAGGGCTGGGGTTATGGCTCAGTGGTAAAGCGCTTGCCTAGCAAATGCGAGGCCCTGGTTTTGATCCTCAGCACCACATATAAATAAATAAAATAAAGATATTGTGTCCAATTTATATATATATATATATATATTAATATATATTCCATATATATTAAAGGCTGTATTAGTGTCAAAAGGCTCCCATAACAAGTGTCACAAACCTAGTGGCTTAGAACAATAAAAATGTATTCTCTTACAGTTCTGGAGGTTAGATGCTTGAAACAACAAGTGATGATGCCATGCATCCTTCAGGCTCTAGGGAAGTGGCCTGTTTTGCCTCTTCCCAGCTTTTTTTGGCTCCAAGCAATCCCTTCGCATTCTGGAACTTATAGCTGCATCATTCTGATGTTCATAAGATCATGTTCATAAGATCACTCCATCTCCACAAGACCTTTCCTCTGCCTATCTGTTCATGTTTTTATGTGGCTCTCTTGTTTTCTCCTCTTTTTATACAGATAGCAATTATTGGATTTAGGGCCAACCTGAATCAGTTTGATCTCATCTTTATCCCTTAAGTAATGCATCTGCAAAGACCCCGTTTCCAAATATGATGATATTATGAGCTTCTGGGTTGACATTAGTTTGGGGAGACACAATTAAGCCCACATTACACTATATTACCAAAATTTTATCTAGAAAATCTTAACATTGATAACTGAATAAGGCATTGATACATTGATAATTGTATCATATGTTAGCTGTATAAACTACAAGCTAATAGATTTCTTGGAGAATTCCAACTAGTAGAAAATCTTGGAGATATTCAGGAAAAGACTATGGAGACTTAATTTTGTGCTCAGCCTACCAAATAGTTCCATCTACTAGAAGCCTACCCAAAAAGCATATTTGTTAGAGCACATAGCCTACTCTTTCCATAGAAGAGTTTTTACATGTGGAATGTTGGAAAAGGTACAAAAGCCTTCTTATATTTGCCCAATTAATCTTCCCTTTTTCCCATCTTTTGTTATTGGTGCAGTTTCTTGGTTATGTAAGTTTCAATTTCACAAATCTCTAAATCATTTGAAATTATTTGCAGTCTGGATTTCTTTGTACCAGCAGCACATAAAGATGCTAAAACTTTTTGTGCATTGCTATAAAAGAGGATTTAAAAAAATATTTCTTATATTGCCTTCAACTTTTCCCCTACTTCCACCTATTTTATATTTGTCACTTATGTACTATCTTTCTTGTCTCCCACTGCAGTATTTTTTCATAATTAATCTAGAAACATCTTTCCTTGTGATGTCACTATAATCCCACAATACAGGATTACAATTTTAATAATATATTAAAACTGATAATTAGGTAACGAATATCTCATAAATTCTTATTATATTCATTAAATTTAGTAGAATTTTTCAGGCTGATAGATGGGGTATTTTGCATAATTGTTAAGAGGAATATAGTCCATTTAATAGCACAGCTTTTCAAATTTCTGCATAAACTGTTAGGTTGTAAAAAGTGGTCATCGGAAATTTAGGTCTTTTCAGAATTTTGAAGGCAAAAGCAAACACAATAGAATAAAAGTAAGATGCATAGACACTCTATAAATTTACACAGATGGTTTTCGGTTGGGTATCTGTACTTGTTAATGTGTGGTAATGTGATTTCGACGTGTGTACCAAAAGTTAGCTATAATCATGTTTTATGTAAAAAATGGTAGTTATTACTATTTTGTTCTATAAATTTTTTTAAACTCACATATAAACATCTGACAATTTGACTTTTGATCTATGTGCTTTTTTAAATGATTAATTTTATTCAACATCATTTACATATTTTATGCTTTGGTTACCTGTCTTTATATTTAATTTAGTAATTTATTGTCACTAATTGTCACCATATTTTAGAGACAAATTGCTTTAAGTTTTCTTCTATGTGCTCATTAGATAAGTAAATATTTTATTGGCATTTATTTTTTTTCCTGGAATGAAGTTTTCTGTAACAAATGAGCCCTAAAGAAGACCAGAGGTTTTTTTTATATTTAAAGAGTATGACACTTCATTTTTTAATAATATTATTACATCAAAATCAATTGTTACTGTTTCCTAAGTAATGAATTTATGTATCTAACAATGACAAATAATGTCATAAAATGTATATTTATTCAAAATTTGTATTTACTATTTATAATTACTTGTTAAATTTGAAGCAATAGAAAAGGGATGGTTTTAATGCCAGTAGGCAGAAGTATGTTATTTTTTTGCTAATAAGGAAAGAAACATTTATTTTTTGACTATATTATTTTAGTTTATTTTTTGGCATAAAAATATGTCATTTTACTGTATTAGTCAGCTTTCCATAACTGTCACAAAACATTTGAGAAAATCAACTTAAAGAAGAAAATCTTTATTTCGGTTTATAATGTCAGAGGTTTCAGTCTAGTGTTAGCTCCATTGCTTTGGGCCTGAGGTTAGGTGGTATATCATGACACTAGAAGTATATGGTGAAGGAGGCTGCTCACCTCATGACAGTCAGGAAGAAGAGTGAGAGGAAGGAGCCAGGAGCAAGATATATCCTTCAAGAACATTTTTCCATGTAGGCTCTACCTTCTAAAGTTTCTTCCCTAATAGCACCACCAGTTAGAGACCATGTCTTAAACCCAAGAGGCTTTGAGGCTCATTCCTGATCCAAACTATAACATTTACTAATTTCTGCACATATTATGATTATTTAGATGAAAATTCCAAGAAAATATATTAAACACAAACTTCATGGGATATATCTGCAAAATGACTGAACCCAAGACTTTTATGCAAAAAAAAAAAAAGAATATCTTTTGTATACAAAAACAAAGAGAAAATGTAATGTAAAATACATTAGTTACTTCAACAAAAAAGGGACATGTTATAATACTTGATATAAAACATAGAACCATATGAAGAAATCTATAAAAACTGATTCAGATGTGTGACAGAATAGAGTAAATTAAGAAATTCAATATTTTTGGATGAAGCCTATTATTGTAGAGTAAGGGGATATGATCACCATATGAATTTATGGCTATATTAAATCTTGGATACACCAATTTTATTATTAGACTTTTGACCATGTTTTGATTATTTGCTTCAAAAGGATCTACCTTCCCTCCACCAAATTTAGTTGATAATCTAGAAACCTGATGCTTTACATCTTGACCATACTCTGAATATTCCTGTGACACTGTAATTCATATGTTAAAATCTTAACCCCAAGGTGTTGGTATAAGGAGGTGAGCCTTTGGTAGGTGATTAAGTCATCAGCAGATTATTGCCCTCATGAATGGAATTAGTGTTCTTTAAAAAGAGACCCCACAGACTGCAAATTGGTGCAGCCAATATGGAAAGCAGTATGGAGATTCCTTGGAAACCTGAATGGAACCACCATTTGACCCAGCTATCCCACTCCTCAGTCTATACCCAAAGGATTTAAAAACAACATACTACAGGGACACAGTCACATCAATGTTTATAGCAGCACAATTCACAATAGCTAAACTGTGGAACCAAACTAGATTCCTTTCAGTAGATGAATGGATAAAGAAAATGTGATATATATGTAATATATATGTATATATATTACATATATAAATATATATATGTGTATGTACATTACATATGTATATACATATGTTATATATATACATATGTGTGTGTATACATACACACATTCACATACACACAATGGAATTTTACTCAGCAATAAAAGAGAATAAAATCATGGCATTTGCAGGAAATGGATAGAGTTGGAGAATATCATGCTAAGTGAAGTTAGCCAATCTCAAAAAACCAAATGCCAAATGTTTTCTCTGATATAAGGAGGCTGATTCATAATGGGGTTAGGAGGGAGAGCATGGGAGGATTAGACAAACTCTAGATAGGGCAGAGGGGTGGGAGGGGAAGGGAGGGGGCATGGGGGTAAAAAAAATGGTGGAATGAGATAGATGTCATTACCCTAAATATGTGTATGAAGAAATGAATGGTGTAAATAAAGTTTGTATACAAACAGAGTCATGAAATTGTGCTCTATGTGTATAATATAAAATGTAATTCATTCTGGTATCATATATGACAAATTAGAATTTTTTAAAAAAGAGAGAGAGACCCCCACAAAGCTAGCTAACCATTTATATCACGTGAAGGCACAAAGAAAAGGGGGTATCCATGAAAGGAAATGGGCTCTTACCAGACACTGAATCTGCTAGTCACTTGATCTTAGATATCCAACCTCCAAAACTGTGAGAAATAGGTTTCTGTTGTTTTTAAGCTATCCGGTTCATGGTATTTTGTGACAGCAACCCAGTCGGACTAAAACATGAACAAATAGGAAAAAGGTTGTTATTAACATAATAGTTCTTTTTGAGAATAGTGAGAAAGAATCCCAAATAGTTCCAAAATAGCTTGAGAGATCAAAAAAAGAAGAATGGTTTTTGGATTTTAGTGATCCTGGGGTGAGGATTTTTGTGTATAGGGCCTATAGTCAAATATCAAAAATAGATTCAGATTCTATTACAGTTCATTCATGATGTTTGACAAATAATTAAAATGTGCCATCTTTCATTTAGTTGAATTTGAGCTTGTTTAAGTAAGCCACAATGGTACTTTATGAGGCCTTAACCAGATATTGATAAAGGAAGTGAAAATTTCATTTGATATCTTATTCAAGGAGTTAGCATTGTGTATGGTGAGCAATGTTGAGACAAATGTCTAGAACTTCAGTGAGTATATGGAGTATCTTGTTTTATGGCTTTATTATATGTAAAGATATGTGTGACTTTGATTTATATTTTGATATCTATGAAGCAAGAAATTCCTAGATATTTTTACCTCTTACCAGGCAAACTTGGATAAGGAAATGTAGTTGTCACTGGCTGAACTACATGGCAAGACTATTGGCAAAGTCCCAATGGCCTGCAGTATACAGTCGAGTATACAGTTGGGGCTGATTATTGAAAGGGGCATAAGTCTAACAACAACCGCCTGAAGTTTGGCACCTTGTACTTACCCATCCTTTATCAAGGATGTCTTGGTTAAAGTGTTAAAAATAGCAGCTCTGTGCATGTCTGTAATCTCAGCTACTCAGGAAGTTGAAGCATCAGGATAACAAGTTTGAGACCAGCCTGATCAACTTAGCAAGACCCTGTCTCAAAAATGAAATAAAAAGGCATGGGAATGTAGCTCAGTTGTAGAGTGCTTGCCTAATATGCATAAGGCCCTGTGTTCAATACCCAGTACCAGGGAAAAAAAAAAAAAAAGTAATTGCTCTTCTGGAAGTTCAATTATGTGATGATGGTGGCCATGTGGTCTCTAAGGTATACAAACTTTATTTGGTGTTCATTCAGTTTATTCCAAGGACCTGTTCACGTTGCTAAGTCTAGAACAGTGACTTGAAAAACTATGGCATCCGGCAAAGAAATGAGGACAAGAAAGGCTACCCTACATATAGGTGGGATACACCAGAGGGCCTAGGTTTGGCTCTAGCATGTAGGTATTACTCTTAGTTTATCAAGGAGTCCTTAGTGCTGTGCTGAACATGTAAGGCACTATTGCCAAAATTCAAATCAAAAGGGGCATCTGTACTTGGAGGGCCATGATCTCAAGTCCTGTAATAGATTCTGCTTCCAGAAAGGAAATTGCCATATAATGTCATATGAAATGAGGCTGATGAAGAGAGTTTCTTGTATCTGAAGTCCATGGACAACTTATGGCTGGGTTACAGGGATTCCAATAAGTATGGGACGAGGTTGCTAAGGCCTCTACAGTGAAGGAGTTCCTTGGAAGCAATGCCTTGTCTTATAATAAAAAAAAAAAAAATCTCAAGACATTTTTGGTAGGGTTTCATTAAAAAGTGGGTGAATTTGCCAGTATCCATAATTGGACTTAAGTAAAATCATAAGTAAGGAATAAATTGTCCTCAAAACTCAAACAGGCCAGTTACAGTGGTGCATGACAATAATCCAAGCAACTCAGGAGGCTGAGGAAAGAGAATCTCAAGTTCAAGACCAGTCTCAGCAATTTAGCAAGGGCCTAAGCAATGTAGAAAGAACCTGTCTCAAAATAAAAATTTTTAAAGAGTGGGAATATGGCTCAGTGGTAAAGAAGCCCGAGGTTAAATCCTTAGTATCAGAATTATAAAATAAAGTAAAAAACCCACTCAAAAACACCAACAATCCTTATAAATTTGGGACTTTTTCTAATGTTTGGTGCTGTGAAGGTAGATATCTATGTCTTAAAGGTATCAGGGATGATGTAGTCTTTAACTGACAAAATAATTCTCAGTGATTTAACTCAATTGATGGTGCCTTGAATTATACATAGGACCATGGAAACTCCCATTTTGGTGAGCTCATTTTTGAGTATTTGTATGTTTCAAAATATTGTGGGACACTAATATCCTTATAGAATGTTGTAATCTGTGTGATTTCATTACTTGTGCTTCCCAAGAAAGTTGGATGCAATTATTTCCTTGACTGGATTGCAAAGACTGTGCAATGGCTCTGCTGTTAAAAACCTCCAAAAGTAGCTAGGTAAAGTTTTTCATTTCAAGCAGAAAGTAAACAGTATTGTATCATTGAATCATTGAAAGTGAAGGCTGAGTGGCTGTTTGAAATAGGCACTAAAGAGAACATGTGTTTCATTGCAAAATTTTTAGTAGCTAATGATTGGGTGGTACTAATTTCAATAAAATTGATTATGGGGACCTAAATGGGTATGATCATAGAATTAAGTTTCAATAACCCTCTGTGAGGTGCCATTCATTTGTCTTTCTTGTTTACAAACAGTCAAATCAGCAATTGAATGGAGAAATAGTGAAGATAATCACTTCTTCTCTGCATGAGTCTTGTTTAAAGGGTTTCAATCTCTGTAGGTTCTGTATTACTTTACTTTCAGCTATATTAACCATTTTATTTGAGGGTAAAGTCTTGGGGGTCCCAATCTGCCAAGCCTATAAAAATTACCAAAGATTCAATTATGACCATATGGAATATTTAAATAGTGCAATAATTCTGATGATTAAGATGAGGCATACTTCTTTCTTTGCTATTTTATATGTCATAACTTTCGGATTATGGAGCATGTTTAAATTTAGAGTAATCCTCAGAAATATCTTTAACTTGAATCTCTTCATTGATCAAGGCCAATGGGTACATTTCAGTAGCTGTTAAAATTAATTCAGGACTTGTGTAGAGGCAAAAAATAAACAAACAAAAAACCAATCAGAAACCTTTTATATTTTTACTCATAAATTCCTGTGACAAATTTTGGATTTCTAATCAGGTCAAATTGTGGTTATGTCTCTTTTAATTTTTCATTTCCTCACCTTGTAGCTAGTTTTTGTGTTTTTTGTTTTGTTTTGTTGGTGGGTATTATATATACTTCAGAGCAGAGGAAGTTTCTTTACCCTGCTCATGTTTATTAATTTCTTCCTACAAAGTTGCTCAAATCAGTAACATTATGGTTAGGGACTTAGGGATTTTCCTCATGATAAGTTTCTTTATAGGGTTTAAGGACACTGGATTTAAATTGAATTTGAATTAACTCTTTAGTTGTACCATATGGTTGCCAAAAGTGTTTTTCTCCAGAATTCTTAAGATCAGGATCTTTGCTACAATAGAGATTTGGGCAGCAGTATTAACAGAGGCATTCAGAGTTTAGCACATCATATGCTAATTGCTTTTCTACACAATTGGCCACCCAATGGCTCATCCAGTGTATAGAGTATCAGCATTTTCCCTGAGTTTATTACAGAGGAGGGCCAGTGCCTGATTCATACACACAGGCAACAATCACAAACTAAGAGTCATTTCTCTGAACCTAGTATTAGTCACAGATTAAGCTGGAGTCAGGATGCATGATTCAACATGAGACTCACAGAAAGATCTAGGTTATCACAAATAACACAGGTTAGAGAGTTTAGGAGGGCTCAGCTCTTGTTTCTAAGGAACAAGAAAAAACTTCTGACTCTAGGTTGATTAAATCTATGATAAATGTTCAGTAGAACTCAACAATTGCAGCATAAGCAGCACAGTTCAGTGTGCAAGTTGGCCAGCAGGTAGCAGAGCCAGTTAAAACCAGGCCAAGAGAAGAAACACCTCTGGTGGGCATCTTCCTTGTCTAGACACCCTCCTCCTGCATCAGTTGTTTTAGTCATGCTACAGTTATTTTGATTTCAAGACTGACAGCACACATGCACACAAGGGAGTATGAAAAGTTTTGTTACATAATGAGGCTACCTGGGGAGATCAGGGCAAATTCACAAACAGATCCAAAAAGGAATGAGAGTACAAGGAAGGGAGAGTGGATTTAGAGTTTGGTTGTGGTTATGTATGAGCTGGTAGTGGGGTGAATGATCCTGTGTGCATGATTTAAGCTTGCTTCTAGAACCAAGGAGAGAACACTCAGGCTTCTTAATAAGCTTGGCCATATAAAAGGCAGAAGGGGAAGGGAGAGTGAAAGGGCTTGAAAGCTGCAGGCAGTTAAACATTGAAAATGATTCCAGACTCTTTAATATAAGCTGTAATTTATAAAATGGCAATTTATGTGTATCATATCATTAATATATGTCATTTATAACATATCTTACTATTGTATTTTGTCTTCTTTTTCCACCTAAAATTACTTCTTTTCAGTATACAATAAAATGACTATAATATGCTCTAAAATATGATTAGATGAATTTTCAAAATAGCTCTCAAATGATCCTTTAGTTTCATATGATGAATGTCTACTTGCATTCATTGTATAATAATGTCAGTGTTGATGTTATATGTTTCTTCCATTTTTAAAGCAGTTATAGGAATAAATTATGCTTAATAATTCAAACAGAAAACTTTGGAAAATATGGTGCAGGAACATGAGGCTAGATATTTCATTGTAATTTGTTTAAATGGTGTTTATGTTTCACCATATCAGTGTTTTTCCCATGTTTGCTTTCATCTTTTGCATCATTTTACCGAGATGATAAGCTTAATAGTTGTCCCATGAGACTATTTAATATATGTTGGCAGCAGCTTGCTGAAAATTATTTTGAAATAAGCTTCAAAGTCTTACAGTTGATGATGATAAGCATAACAAGCCTATTGAAAAGACATGTGGACAGTTATTGTGGAACAGTGGAAAATAAGGTGTTCCGGAGTCCAGTTATCATTCTTTATTTCTTTATGTGCCTGTAGTTGAGCATGTGACATTGAGCAAGTTGTTTAAGCTTTCTGAGTCTTACTTTCTTGAGGTCTACAATGAAAACCTGGTCTCTAAGAACTGCCCACTTCAAAAAATATGTGAAATTTACTTTTAATCCAGGGAATGTGGCAACTAGAGAAGTAAAATATAAGAAAACACCACCAACCCTTTTGAAATTCAGTTCTACTAATAGAAGTGCCTGGATTCATTGAAATTCAGTAAATTTCAAAAATAACTAGAAGTTAAACATTCTAAATCTTTTATATTCCTACAAAAGCAAGATGTTACAATGTTATGGTATATATTTCTTTTGTGAATGGGTCATAAATACTTTCAAAGGCACTTCACATTTTCCAATTCACTACAAATGTGAGAAAATTAATTTTATACTTTTTTCCCTCCTGGTATTTATGCACAAAATAATTCTTTTAATAGACATGAATATACAGGGAGTAACTATTACCTGGAGAGTTTCACTATAAAATTTTTAATCTTCCCTTTCACGAGTTGATGTGATAATGTTTGGAATAATGAAAACAGAATATAACACAGTTTCTTTTATATATATATATATATATATATATATATATATATATATATATATATATATGAATTACTTTTTCTGGGATACATTTTGTGGAGAAGTCATTACACACAGCTTT
Organism: Urocitellus parryii; assembly: GCF_045843805.1. NCBI lineage: Eukaryota > Metazoa > Chordata > Mammalia > Rodentia > Sciuridae > Urocitellus > Urocitellus parryii. The sequence continues at coordinate 26,259,339 of NC_135537.1, forward strand.
TTTATTATTTTATTATTCTGTCATGCAAATCATATTTATAATATTTCATACTATGACAGATTAAAGCTAGAAGATAAATGACTCACAAAACACACAGCTTGTCACAGGCAGAGCTTTTTGTAAACATAGAATACTAATTATTTTGGGCATTCACTCACTGATGTTTCAAGATGGCAGAGTGATGTCTAATTGTTTAACACTGTAATACAGTGCTGATTACAATTAGAATACAGATGTTTATTTACTTCTTTTAGTTTTGATGACTCACCTGATTTATCTGATATGCCTAACAGAATGGTTAACATTTGCATTTTGAAATGATTTAATAATTTGAAAACTTTAATTTAAATGGTTAAATGATTGGCAGAACCTATTTTGTGGTTGGCATACAAATGCTTGGTGCATATCACACACATAGAAGTTCTCTTCTAGTCTCTGTATTAAAAGAAATTTAAATAGTATTGTTCTAAAGTTTTTATAAATTATTAATATTTAAACCTAGCTACTTTGCTGAGAAAAAATGCTCAAACACAGATGTGTAACTCTAATACTTTCAAATTCACTGAGGCTATGTAATCTACTAAAATATCAACCTCAATATCAGAGTTTCATCTATCTTCTTGTTTTCCTTTAACATTTGTATAAGGCATATGTTTTTTAAAAGTTTGAATAATTTTTAATTTATCTGCCTTTTTGATTCAAAGGCAAATAGCATAAATGAAACCAGAATCTAGGCATAGATAATAAAAAATATGGGAGCCGGGCCTGGTGGCACACACGTGTAATCCCAGCGGGTCTGGAAGCTGAGGCAGGAGGATCACAAGTTCAAAGTTGGCCTCAGCAACTTAGTGAAGCCCTAAATAATTTACCAAGACTCTGTCTCAAAAATAAAAAAGAATCTCCATACCGCTTTCCATAATGCTTTCACCAACAATGTATGAGTGTACCTTTTTCCCCACATACTTGCCAACATTTATTTTTGCTTGTATTCTTGATAATTGCCATTCTGAATGGAGTAAGATGCAATCTTGGAGTAATTTTGATTTTCATTTCTCTAACTCCTAGGTATGTTGAATAGTTTTCCATATATTTGTCAATCAAATGTATATCTTCTTCTGAGAAATATCTGTTTAACTCCTTAGCCCATTTATTGATTGGGTTGTTTGCTTTTTGGTGTTAAGTTTTTTGAGTTTTTTAGTGCTCTATCTGAAGTACCTGTGGTAATGAAGGAAGCCAGAGACTCCCACCCAAAAGAACCTTGCCATAATTAAGCTTCTCCTCTTGTCAGATCAGAAGGATGTCTGCAGAGATTATTGTGGTTGGTAGTTTTCTCTTTCTTGTAAATGCCCAGGTTTGCACACAAAAGGTGTGACAGAATAAGTCTGCAAGCTGTACAAAAGATATTATCTCTGCTTTCTTGGTAAAAACTTGTGAAATCTGTGTCTGGTCTAGAGTATGGAACAGAGATCATTTGTCATGTAAAAGCCTCCAAGTCCCTCCTCCCATTGGATATAAAGTTCAAAGAATTTCCAAACTCTTTGTTCAGAGGACAAATTCTTAGGCGAGAGCCACCTCTGAACCCTGCAATCAATAAACCTGCTTCCTGAAAATTCCTTGGGTATCCAGCCTCTTCTGTCCTACTTCAGTAAAGATTTTCTTCCATTCTGTAGGCTCTCCATGTTATTGATTGTTTACCTTTTAGTTTGAATCCATTCCATTTGTTGATTCTTGATTGTATTTCTTGCACTTTAAGAGTTTTGTTAAGGAAGTCAGATCCTAAGCTGACATAGTGAAGGTTTTGGCCTACTTTTTCTTCTATTAGGTGCAGGGTCTCTGTTCTAGTGCCTAAATCTTTGATCCACTTTGAGTTGAGTTTTGTGCAGGGTGAGAGATAGGGGTTTAATGGAGATTCCTTAGAAGACTTGGAATGGAACCACCATTTGACTCAGATATCCCACTTCTCAATTTATACCCAAGGGACTTAAAATAAGCATCTAACAGTGTCACAGCTACATTAATGTTCATAGCAGCTCAACTTAAAATAGCTAAACTATGGAACTAACCTAGGTGCCCTTCAACAAATGAATGGATAACTAAAATGTGGTATATATACACAATGGAGTATTACAAAGCCTTAAAGAAGAATGAAATTATGGCATTTGTTGGTAAATGGGCAGAGCTAGATAATATCATGCTAAGTGAAATAAGCCAATCACTTAAAACCAAAAGCCAAAAAATATTTTCTCTGATATGAGGATGCTAATTCACAATCATGGGAGTCTAGGGGAGAATAGAGGTACTGTGGACTAGGCAGAAGGGAGTGAAAAGAGGGGAAGGGGTATGGGAGTATAAAAGACAGTAGAATGAATCAGACATTATTACCATATGTGCATATAAGACTGCACAACCAGTATGTTCTATATCATGTAAAACAAGAAGAATAAGAAATTGTACTCCATTTATGTATAATGTGTCTATGTATGATGTAGTGCAGTCTACTGTCATGTATCACTAATTAGAACAAATAAAGAAATTTTAAAATACAAAAAATAAAAGAAAACTATATAAAGGCCTGTGGGTATGACTCAGTGCTAAAATGCTCCTGGATTAAAAGAAATGTAGGTATTATGATGAACTCAAGATTCTTGTCTCCTTGATGGTGGTTTAATGTTGAAAGAATTATAACACATTTGTTCCAAACAAAACTTACATGTGAAATGAATTTGAGTCTCTACCTATGTTTAGAGATATGGAAACTTAATGACTTGCTTTTCTTTTACTCAATCCCTTTGCTTTTCTTCACTACCTCTAAGTTTATAGAAATATGCTATTGATAATTCTAACCTCATTTTGAGTAGAGATCTACATTATATTGCTTGAAATTAGCAGTTATTTATTAATTGCATCAATTAATTATTTAATGGCATACATACATCAGCTTTGAGCTAGAATCTCAGTATAAAGCTTAAGTAAACAATAATCTGCCCTTCTGGAGATCAAAAGAAAGGATTTAGATAACTGAACAGTTCATTTAAGAAGATGGAGACAGACATTTCAGTCAGAGTGAACAACACAGGGAAAGGCATAGACACATGGTATATGATTTTGAAAGAAACAATGTGTTTTTCATTTTGAATAAAGAACAAAGAATTAAGTCAGAAGCTAGTATGCTAGAATCTGGAAAAGCAGAGAGAGACCAGATGAAGAAGAGCTTTGTATGCCATGTTTAAATCAGTTCAACAAATGCTTAATGAGTTACCACTCTGCTTCAGAGGACCTTTTTCTAGCCTGAGGTGACCTGATGCCCAAAGAAACAGAAACCCTTAATTGGTCTCATTAGCATGTACTAAAGTCCAGGAATAATATTCAAATGGTACACATAGTGGCACAATTCTCTGGCCACCCAGCTTTTCTCCGAGGCCCTTACACTCAGCACGGAAAGGGGCAGCACATAACCTAGCATCAGTTTTAATTAGTCTGTGCCCATGTCCTATCAATTAAAGATCTTTTAGAGCCACCTGTGAACATAATTGAATAAACTTAAATACACACAGAGACACACAGACATACACACACACACATGCACAATTACTGTTAAAAATGGTTAGGGGAAAACAGGGTATTGTGAGGAAGAATGACAGGAGGGTCAGATTTAGATTAGGGAAATTAGTGAAGATTTTAGTATTATATTATTATATTAGTGAAAACTGAAGGATGAGTCCGGTTGAAATGTATTCTGTGTACTGTGGAAACCAATTCAGTTATTTAAGCAGAGATTGACAAAACCTGTTGAAGACTTTGCTTATATCCTTAATGGCATGTGGAGGACTGTTATTTTAAAGGCACAGGTGAGAGACAATAAGGGGACTAACTTAGGCAGTAAAAGATGGAAGAAAAATTAATTGTAGGGGACATTAGAAATGAATGAGGTGTGTGTGCATGTCTACATGTCAGTCACTATTCTAGTGTAATTTGTGGTCTCATAAATAGAGAGAATGGTAGAAGCAGAAGCAGGCACTTGAGTAGGAAGGGGCAGTTTATCTCACAGAGGCTTTGAGATCTGCTGCCACAGTCCTTCCTGGTGTCTGGACTTGAGATACTAGTCCAGAGTTCAGTTATCAGCTTTGCAGGTTTGAAAATTCAATGTCAGCTAGCTCAGGGAGTATTCACACTTCAGAAGACTGATTCACATTGATACTCACTCATCAAAACCTGGAGGGAACTGATTTATGAATAATAATGCCAATTTACCAATTTGTTGTGAGAGAAATTCCCCTCCTGGACCTTTGCCTAAGAACTCTTCATGTTGGTAGATGTATCTACTCCTTGGACAAATGAATATAATTAATTATCATTTTCTAGATCAGATATTTTTCAAAGTTTAAGGACATATTGAAAAGGAGATTGTTGTATTTATGCAGAACTTACACCAAACTACTATAGCTGAAAGAAATATTCTTATCTAGAGATATTTCTGTCTTTAGAATTCACAAAACCAACCCTTCTCGAAGTTTCAGGAAAGGATACTAATATCTGGATGAGGAGGCAACAACAGAAAATCCAGAAAAAGTTTAAAAAACTGAGTTTTAAGATTGAAAGTCTTTCTGATTTATTTTCTTAAGCCTTCTCAGAGCCTTTAATTTGCCAATATGCTTTTTATCTGTGTGTATGTGTGCACACCACACTTGTTTGACTAGAACTCTATTTTTTTAAAGTTGTAGTTCAATTAGAATGATGCACTAATGTGTTATCCCTTCGTGGTCAGAGTTTGTATATTTTTAAGTTACTGAAACCCAAGAACTTGACACTTTCAAGCACATTAAAAAACTCAATTTTTTTTTACAGAATGTGTAAATGATTGAATTAATAAACAAATCAAATAACCCTTTATCCTGGGTGGAGACAACACATTCTTATTTTTTTTTCCTAGATGCTTATCTACCATATTTAGTAACCAAAGCATCAGCTTAATCCTGTTTAAGTAACCAAATATTTGCTTAGGTCATAACTTAATTCTAAAATTTCTAAAATTAGTTTACACCTTAATTTCTTAAGAAAACATTTGCAATTTATTATTTTTGCAGATAACAACTGGTTTTTGTGTTGTTCATTTTAATTTATTTTATGAATCTGCCTTTGGCTACCAATTAAAATTTGTGTAATCCAGTTATTAAAAATAATCCTGATATGCAAAAACTCATAATTTTAAAGTTGTTTGGGATTATCATTTAAGATGAAGGTGAATGTTTAAAGTTATAAAAATCTTGTTTTTATTAGCATGTCATTATATGTCTTTGGATTGATTAGGAGGAGCAAGCCTATATCTTTCTGTGCATGTGTGTGTGTGTTGGTGCTGGTGAAGCTGGTGGTGCTAGATATTGAACACAGGCTTCATATATGCCAAGCAATGCTAAACAGAAATTCTTACAAGGGGTAATGCTACTAGAATTCTACAACATGTTTTGTAACTCATATTTCCTGATGAATTATTTCAATGAATTTTACTGAGCAATATTTTTAGGTGCTCTTAAAATATATAAAATGATATAATTCTGATGTCATAAATTGAAATGTTCAAGACATATAGCTTCCCATCTTATCTACACTTTTATCTTAAGGTATTAGATTTAGAGAAAATCTGGCCAGAGTAAGGGTTGGGAGTTTGGGAGCAGGACATCATTGGTGAAGAGAACTGAGGAGAGGCTGAGCATCAGCATTGAGTCCTGTGGTATCCTCTATGGCATTCTCATTCCTTTCTAATCTCAAAGTGTCAGTATTTGTGCCTCCATCCTCCTTAACTTGGCTTAAAGTCGCCTCCTTGTCTGGGCTTCTCCAAGCTGCATCTGAATGCCTAGGTATGAAGGGCTGCACCAGTGGTTGACAGGTAAATTTCTTCCCAAAACCAACACACAAGCACCTTTATATTCCACTCAAACACTCCTCCTGGAGTTTGGCCTGAAAGGACTAGGTAGACACTTAGAAACACAGAGAGCAGTTCTCATGAGTGCCTGTGAATTCTTCTCAGTCCCTCCCCATGCAGATACAATAAGGATAAGGAAAAACCCTATTTCACTACTCAAAAATATTTTTAGTTTTGATACCCAGACTTCACTTTGAAGATCAAAAACAGGAATTTGACTATTACTTCTCTACCTTTATGTATCTATCCTCTAATATAAGGCAGATGCACTAAAATTAGAATTCTATCCTTGGGGAAGGATGCAAAGGGCAAGGTTCCATGGTTGGAAGGGGAAAACCTTAATGAATATCATAAAATATTATCTTGCATCACATAAATCAGTTTTAATAGAAACTCAAGTATGATTTTTTAATTTGAGCTTTCAATTTCTCAGAAACACATTTATTTTAAATTTTATATTTAACTAATATTTGTCTTTGCATCATGTTTTGAACTTATATTCATATTTAATTAGGGTCATTTATATTTATGTGACCTTGGTGCCAGTCTTGGGTACTTTACCTTACCTGTAATATCAGTCATTTAATCTATCCTCTTTGAATGGATCTCGTGTATAAAATAGGTATATTTCTACGTTTCCCATCCTAACCCAAAAAAATTTTTTGTGGCACCAAATAAAAAATATGTATTCATATATTACATGTGTGTGTGTGTGTGTGTGTGTTTTGCTCATCTTGTGAATTATAGGGCTCCATGTGATGGTTAGTTATAATCCTTATAATATTTATTCTCATTGATCAATCTTAGAAATATGGCACTGTAAGAATATTATTTTAAATATTTTTTGAGTAGTGAACAAGTATTTGGTTTTATTTATTTTCTTCATAGAATAGATGTCACCCCCTCCTTCCCAGGAAGCACAAACATGTTGCATCTGTTGTATTTCAAAGAACCATTTATCTCTACTCCATAGTCACTGCCCTTGAGCAGCAACTCTAACTATTCCATTAGCTCTAACTAAACCAGCATTCCTTATTTCTGAACTCCACATACTACTGCTAAATTTCATCTGTTTGGGTGATTGTCTTTCACACCCATTTGCTAATAAAATTTACCAAGTGTTCTCTCTTCATTTTTGTAGATTTCTGCTATAATTTTATTTTATGGTTTTCCTATCCAAAAAATAAAGTCCCATTTACAGTTTTTTCCTACTTATAAAGCATATCATTAGATACTTTTTTCCAACTGTCTATGGCTCATCATCATTTTTGAAACATAATCCTCCTCCACATGTTTTCTGCTTTAAAATTTGTTTTATATTTATAGTATTTAGAAAATTATATACTATTTGAATGTTCTTCCCAATAATCCAAGGGATGGTGCTAGAGTGATTTTAATGGATGAAACTAAGAGTATTGACAAGTAATCAAATTTTTTCTATATTAATTTTTAAAAATCAATTGGTCTTTCATCAGCATTCTTCATAAAAAGAGACAAAAATATACAAATGTATCTTTTTTTTTTTTTTTGGAGTGTGTACTTTTCCTTTATTCTCAGTCATGATTCTTTTTTTTTTTTTTTTAGTTACACATGACAGTACAATGATCTTGACATATCATACATTTGAATCAAATGGGGTATGATTTTTCATTTTTCTGAGTGTACAGGTTGCAGAATCACATTGGTCATACAGCATGAGAAGAAGATTACCACTAAATAGGGAAGAGAGGTGGGAGGGAGGGAGAAGGGGAATTGCACTGAAGATGGAAGGAGACCCTCATTGTTATACAGAATACATGTATGATGATGTTAGGGGAAAAAAAGAAGTGTATCATATTAGATTGGGTAGAGAGAAGTAATGGGAGGGGAGAGTAGGGGAAGGGGGGAAGGGAAGAACATCAGAATAAAATAGACACTAGTTTTTTCATTTTTTGATCCTAAATTTGCATCTCCTAGAGCTGATGGATTGCATCAGTTTTTTCACTGAGGCAACATGCTCTGCAATTTTATATAAATTTTTACTCTCTCACAACTTAAATTTTCTTAGATTTAAATAGTTATATTTTTCAAGAGAAGAGATGGAAAGACTAAATCCTAGTCTTTAAATCAGCTAACAAACCATGTGATGTTAAATGAATTTAAACATCTTTGGGTCTCAGTTTCATCTCTAAACTGAGAATATTGAAAAAAAAAGTCTAGGAAAATCTGTCACTGTAAATTTCTTTATTTAGATTCTGATTATATCTTGACTGATTAATTATGGCCTATTTCTCCTGGCTATCCTTGGAGGCTATTAGAAGTGGATTCTTATCCTATTCTGCATTTACTTGTTGTTGACTTTGATCAAGTTAATTATTCAAGGTTGTTTTTGTTTTTGTTTTTAATCCAAGGAAATAGTTGTTCCAGCTTCTTGACTTTCTATCAAGAATCAAGAATCTGATGAAAAATAATTTATTTAGAGAATTTCACCCAGAACATGGCATGTACAAAATGTTCTGTGAATATTAACTAGTATTTGCAACAGCATCACCTCTCATAGGCCATTTTTCTTTCATTTAATGCATTTAATTTTCTTTTTTTTCCATGCATTTCATAGCTTATGATTCAGAAGACAGAACTCTACAAAATATTTCAGGAAAATTAGTTTTGTAGTTTACAGCTATAGTGATAAAAGTAAAGAAATAGTAATTATTGAACGTAAACTTTTAAAATATAAAAAAGCATTGCCTTTGATTGATCTATGTTGTTATAAGTCGTGTATTATTTTGTTTACACTGGTGTCATGGCAAATAAAGGCACATGTCTGGTTTTAATTTGTCAAATATCCCTTGTTTATACAAGTGTACTGACTCATTAAATTATACTGTGATGACCAGTTCATCCATGCCCTGTCATAACATACAGTGATGTTAGCATAGGAGAGTTGTTTGAGTTCTCCAGCCAGAAATTAAAGAAGAAAATGCATTATCCAAATAAGCAACAGACATACAATATAATTATCAGAAAATACATAGCTGTCTAAAACAGTCATTTAAAGTGTTAAAGCTGCCAGTGAAAATGACTTGAAAAATTTAATGAGATTCTTGCCTAAACATTCAGTATTTTGCATCTTTGAAAGTAGAGTTACATCTATTAGATTAAGAAGTCAAGTCCTTGTTTACCTATGAAATTTTAAAGAAAAATTAATCACAAAAGTTTACTTGCCTAGAACACCTGGTTTTATTTTTGTCTATTCTTATTTTTTAATGCAAACGCAAAGATTTTCAAAAATGATGCTTTGTGTGTGTGTGTGTGTGTGTGTGTGTGTGTATACATGAAACAAACCTTTTTTTCACATCATCTCTTTTATTCTTCAATTAGAGATTATCATGTTCTCAGGCAGCTGTATGTTGGTGTGATGTAGATATTTTAAATGTGCCAAAACCAGTAATATATTATAAATGTGAATCAAGAACTGAAAAATAAAATGTTTCAGAAATCCCATCTATGGGCTTGTTTCGGGTTCTTTCTATGCAAGTTATTTTTGTAGTCTGCTAAGGTTTAAATAGTATAACAGGGAAGTCTGAGATAGCTAGGTATTCTCACTTTCCTGTTACCTGGAAATCTTGAATCTTGCAGGCTTTATGGCAGTGTGGTCTGGCAGATTGTATATAAACAGATCATAAATCACAGCTGGGGAGAACTTCAGTCACTGGTTCAGTGGCAGAAATGTAAGCCAAATGAGCAGATGCCTTGGGGAAAATTAGTGTCTCACCAAGATAATAAATTATCCCAATCTTTGTTTAAAAAAAAGTCTAAATAATGAATATTTTTAGAGAAAATAAAATAGAAACACTATCAAAATCTACATTTAAAAATCGATTTTTTAAGATTGTCATACTTTTAAATAGCTATTCATTTCTCTGTGATGTAAAAAGGCTGTGTGATTTAAAAAACTAATAAAAGACAGTACACACTTTATAAAATAATTTAAATCATATCAACTTATTTTTAAAACTTTTTAGAAAAATGCTTCTATGAACAATTATAAAGCATGTATCTTTGTCTTAAGTGTTTTAATACTAATTCTAGAAAAAAAACAGAAAACGCAAAGTAAGAGTCTATTTTAAATTATCCATAATCCAGAAATAATTACCACGAACCTTTCACCTTTCTCTCTTTAGTAAATGCATTTAGTTTTAATGAACTAGTAAACATAGAATATGACTAATTTTCTGTCAAAATATTTGGCCAACTATAATTGTTTTCCTGTGTCATTAGATGTTTTCAACATCATGATCTTTAACAGTTGCATCTATTTATTGCATTAAATATTTATACTGAAGTTTATGGACTGATTTCTATGCTGCTGGGCATTTGGATTATTTCCTTTTTTTGAAAATTTTTTACAATGTGGTCATTTCTTTTTTTAAAAAAAATTGTATTTTTATTAGTACATTTTGATGTTCACAAAGGGTTTCACTGGTGGCATATTGGTACATGCAAATAACATACATGATTATGCCCACTTCTCATTATTCTCCCCTCCCCCTCAACCTGATCTCTTTTCTCTTAATAGTCTCCCTGCTACTTTCTATCCTTAATGAATATCATTGTAATAATCATGTCTGTGTCTTTGATGGTATCTCTGATTAGTTTCTAGACTAGATTGTAAACTAGCTCAGAGGGCATGAATGTTTTAGAAGATCTTGATACAATTTCTAAATTTCTTTCCAGAAAAGATTCAGCTAATTGACAATCCCACCAAATATGTAAGAAATCTTCCAGAACATTAAACCCAATTGTTCTTTTGAAAGAAAGCTTATACCATTTAGATAGAAACTTCAGGCCAGTCAGCAAATTCAAAAGCACTTCTTACAATTAAATTGTCCAAGAAAAAGGCATTCAAATGAGTCTCATGGGATTCTCCTACCTGGATGATCTCACTAAGTTCAGTCCTTAGCTTTGCATTTGCCAAACCAGAGTCTCTGCAGACTCAAACTCTCCACCACACTTAAGAGGCACTGATTCATAAAACAGGTGACATTTTGTAAATTTAGCCAAAAATTTTTGTGTGCCAAATAGGCCAGATTACAATTATAGAAAGTCAGTGCATTCTTTTTCTGACCGGAAAGCCTTCTTAGGAAACTATCTGGAGGTACTTTTCATATAGAATCATTATTTAAAATAATTTAATGATAATAATATATTACACTTTCAAAGAATCAATCCTGAAATACACTTTTCTGCAGTAGTTTGTAGTAACACATTACCTGACCAAAATTAATTGCTCTTTCACTTTTATTTTCTAAGCTGCAAACTTGGCATTACTTTCACTTATGGCACCTTAGTTTGAGTGTTGATCAGTTTTTAAGACTACCGTTTATATCACATCAATTTTTGTGGATCAGTATTTTGAAATTTGTATTCTCATCAACAGAATTACAAAAACAATTTATAGTGTGGAGTTTGTGACTATCTCAAATTATTTCAATTGTCTTTTGTTGTCAGTATTCCATTTCAGAAGTAAAATTTTTGAAGCATCTATAGTCAAAGTATTTGTGATGTATATCATTCTGTATACTAATTACAATGTTAGAAAATGCCACTAGTCTGATGTTTCAGTTTTCAAAGATCATATTAACCTTTAATAGTGTGGCTTTAAAATTTACAGATACCCTAATTTTTAAATCTGGCTTCCAGCCTTAATAGAAGTATGACATTGGACAAGTTTCTCAAACTTTGTTGACTTTATATTCTTCATGTTTAAGATGAAGATAGTAATCTTGAACAGTTGTTTGTAGGATTGCTTATATAAATTGTTACACAAGTATCTAGAAGGTAGAAAATGGTCAATAAACCTTAATTGTGATTCTTTTTATTACCTTGCAATAGAATTGATCAAGTTTATCTTTACTCACATGTTTGACAGAAACATTATACATTAGAAAATTTTTAAAACTCAGGTGAAAATTTTAAAAAATAATAAAACTGAGTGAATCTGAAATGAATTGGCTTTCTACTACAATAGTAATAACTGGGAAGAAATATAGTTAAAAGAAGACATTGCTCTCATGATTTCATAAGAGTTTTTGAGTAAAATATTTCCAAAATCTTTGTGAAGGCAGTTTTTAAAGCTAAATTTCAGACTTAGATATTTATTAATTAATTATGACATATAAAGTGATTAGCTTATTTTTCCCTTTTTAACAAATTCTGATTAAACATCTTTCCAGAGGACTAACAAAACATGTCACATATTCAAGAGATAGAAAGTAGCAAATATCTTTGAATGATAGATAGGATATGATATTATATATAGTAAAAGTTAAAACCATGACAGACTTTGATCTTTGGAATATAATATCTATAGGTATTAAGATGAGACTAGGAAGATAGTCTAAGTTAAAAGCAAGTTAAACAAAGTGTGTTTTAGGTCAGGAACTTTAATAAAGATCACTCAAAAGTAAGACTTGTTTTCCCCAGAGAAAGTTGACAAAGATAGTGATCTTTCTGGAAGCCATATTATGTAAGGAATAATTAAATGATGGGGAATATTTCAAGGCAGGCTTACTGAGGAGGAGAACATCCTAGAATGATATGGATGATTGGGAAGAAAATGTGGAGAGGTTTATATTGGCACACTAGAAGGAGGGTCAATACTATGTTTTTCTAAGAAGAAATGAGTTTCTTTACCACATTGTGTCGTGAATTCTTCATCACTGTTTTAGTCAGGTTTTCCACCACTGTGACCAAAAGATCTAACATGAACAATTTTAAGGGAGGAAAGTTTATTTGGTGGTTTCAGAAGTCTGAGTCCATAAACAGCCTAACTCCATTGTTCTAGGCCCAAAGTGAGACAGAACATCATGATGTAAGGGTGTGGCAGGGGAAAGCAGTTTAGGACATGACCACCAGGAACAAGAGAGAAAGCATTCCATTCGTTAGCTACAAAACATAAATCCCAAAGGCATGCCTCCAGTGACCTACCTCCTCTGTCCACATCATACCTATCTGAAGTTATCACCCTGTTAATTTCCATCAGGGGATTAATGCACTGATTAGGTTAAGGATCTCACAGCCCAATCATTTCACCTCTAAACCTTTTTGGATTGTCTTTCACATGACCTTTGGCAGATAACAAATGTCTAAACTATAATAATCTTTCAAACCATTTAAGTAGACTGTAAATGGGTACCTACATGGATTGAGATGTTATCCTGATACTTCCCATGCTTCATTACAAAGCCACAGTTCAGTATCTCTAGTTTTAAGTAGGAGAGGATACTATAAAACTGTATTGATTATTTGATTTTAAATTTGCAATCTTTAAACTTGGTTTTCAAAGACTTCTTTTCTGTTTAAGCATCTTTATATCAACTAGCAATACATTTATTGGCTCTAAAATAAAATTGTTATCTTATGAATTAGTATCCAAAAATAGAAATCTTTTTCCAAAATTGTTTTAGTTGTAGATGGACACAATACCTTTATTTTATGTATTTATTCTTACATGGTGCTGAGGATTGAACCTAGTGCTTCACATGTGCTAGACAAGCATTTTACCACTGACCTACAACCCCAGCCCCAAAATATAAATCTTATTGGTTTGGATTTTGTTGAAATAGTTCACCTCAAAAAATGTTAAAATTATATTATTGATATGAAATAACCGAAACAAAAAGAGATAGTATCAATTCATAGTTAAGTATTCGTAGAGTCATGTTTTGTTTATGTATTTTGAAACTTCTATTATCTCCCAAGTAGCAGCTCACATTCATATTAAACTTATATCATATTTTATTTTTTAGTATGTTTTTCTAATTATTTCTGATTTTTAAGAAAAATAATTATTTTCCAATTCCAAAAACAAATTGAATAGTTTAATTCTTTCAGTTGTAGTGTTTTAAAATTGAAATGTTAATCATTCTTTATTTCCTTTCAAGAACTTTTAAAGTCTCAAGACAGAGAAATCATTCAAACTGAGTTCCAGATGATTGATCATTAGGAAATATTACATATTATATGCATGGTATATACATATATAAAATATATGTTTTGTGTGTTACTTGTGGTTGAACCTAGGGCCTCTTGCATGCTAACAAAACACTGTACCTTTGAGCTACACTCCCAGCCATTTTTATTTTATTTTGAGATAGAGTCTCAGTAACCATTCTTACACATTACAATTCAAAATCTCCTTTCTTGGAGGTAAAATGGCTTTGGCAGCTCTAAACTTCACAAATTTATACTATACTATTAGAAGAATCAAGAGTATTCCAGTGTTTTTTTTTTGTTGTTGTTGTTGTTTTGTTTTGTTTTTTAGTGTGTGTGGGGATTCATGTGTGTTTTAACACAAAAAGGAAGCTTTTTATTTTTTTATGAATCTCCCCCCAAACTGAGTTACTCAAGACTCAAATACAATTAAATTTAATTTCAAAGCTAAACTGTTTGATAAAGAGAATGAGAAATACTGGTTCACTTAAGACAATTAAGGTTATCAATGAGTTGGGTATAGAATGAGTCCCATCCAAATCATATGGATGGAGAATGAACTCAGTAATACATAAGAAGGAGGAGGAGAAGAAGAAGGAAAGAGGAAGAAAAGGAAGGAGAAGGGGAAAAAGGAGAAGAGAAAGATGGAGAAAGAGAGGAGGAAAAGGTAGAAAAGGAGGAGGACGAGGAGGAGGAGAAAAATCAGGTTATACTTTAAGCTAAAAAAATGTGAATGGATCTTTAGTAACAAATGAAACAACATCTAACCATACCATACATAGATCTCTCATCCTGGAGATTTTGTTTTTTGTTTGTGTCCTAACAAAAATGACCTTGAATATCCATCCTTTAAAACTCTTTGTATCCTTCCCAGTATATTGCCATAGGAAGACAACTGATCCTAGATCTACACTATAGTTTATGTTTTTAATGAGATAACATCCCAAAGTATTTACCCATACATAATTTTTTTTGACTCATAACAAGTTGCCATAACAAATCACAACAAACTGGGCAACTTGACACAACAGAAATATATTTTCTCACCATTCTGGAGACTAAAATTTCAAAACCAAAGTATTGCCAGGGCCATACCCTTCTAAAATCTCTAGAGAAAATTCTGTTCCTTGCTTCTTTCTGGTTTCTGGTAAGTGTTGGCAGACTTTGAAACTACTTAGCTTTTAGCTGCACCATTACAATTCCTGCCTCTGTCTTAATGTGGGCATCTCTCCTCTGTTATATGTCCACATCTTTCTCTTCCTAAAAGGATGCCCTCCATTCCACTTAGATCCCAGTATACTGTGGACTGAATTGTGTCCCCCGGCCTCCCATAAATTCTTATGTAAAGGCCCTAATCCCCCCATGTGACTATGTTGGAATAGGTCTTCTAAGGAGTAATTAAGATTAAGTGAAGTTGTATGTGTGGAGTTCTGATATAATAGAACTGCTGCCCCCATTAAGAGAGGAAGTGGCAGAGTTACTTTCACACCATGTGAGGATGCAAGAAGGCCATGGTCTGTAAGCTATGAAGAGTCCTCCCCAGAGCGTAACCATACTGTCACTCTGATATTAGACTTTCAGCTTCTAGAATTATGAAAAAATAAATTTTTGTTTAGGACACCCCATCTATTGTATTTCATTGTGGCAGCCTAAACTAACTAATACAAGAATTAATCTAATATGATTCCACTTTGGTTGTGTTTCTTGATTTATCTGCAAATAAGGTTGCATTCATAGATATGTTGGTTACTACTGCAGCTTATATTTTGGGAAGAAACACAATTCAAGCCACAACACAATATTACACCTTTCTTTGGTCTTTCTAAGGATTTTGTGTTATACATATACACTTTTGTTTTTAAACAAAGGCAACTTTATTACAATCTTAATAAGTAAAGATGGGTCCTAAGTAATCAATTAAACCTCTAAATTTAGTCAGCAGTTATTTGTGCCCACAAATGGAATTTTTTTTCTTTATAAAAAGTGTTTTTTTTTAATAAAGGTGAACTTTGTAAGATTATATCAAATAATAGCCTATGTGCAGATAGCTAAGTTCACAAGGCTTAAAAAAATTTCCAAAGGACTACCAAGAAAGTCCACATACTTCTTGAATTATACTGGCATAATTACTCTAAAATCTAAGTTTATTATATAAAAAGTGAATTGATGAGGCACTGAGTTTCATGAGCTGCAATTGCAATTTGTAAAATGTAACTAATTTAAAGTGTTTATTAAATATTTTAGATTTGATACTTGTAGCATCTGATAGATTTGTTCCTGTATAAAACAAGATAGGACATGAATGAAAAAAAATTCAAGCACAATGATGACTACCTGCATTTCATTCCATTATTTTGTTATTTTCTTCCCTTATATGTTTAAAATTTTCCACAATAAAAATTTTAAGAGATTTCAGAGAATGATAAAGCAGAAATGAACCCTGGCATATTACTTAGTCTGGCCATTTACTCAAAGGCTCAAAGGGATTTTTTTTTAATTTCACTACACTTATTGATTTTAAAAATTGCTACTAAAATAAATTTGATAAATTTATCATTAACTTCATTTAAAAATAATTGAGAAATGCAATGAGTATTTCATTATCAAAACAATTTCTTCACCACTCTTTCTTATCGGTTTATAATAAACATGAACAGAAACTTCAATATATTTGAAAACAAAAATATCTTAAAAAAAACAAAACATATTTACATTATTATGGAAGAAGTAGAAATCAAATGAGAAGAACTAGTACTACAGCATGTCAAAGAGACACATGATAGGATGCTATCAAAATTGAAACCAGGCCAATCTCCTAGTAGCCTAATTACCATGGGGAAAACTATGATATTTGTAATCTAGTTATTGAAAGTAAATCACCCCACTTATCTTTGAAAACAATGTATATTGAAATAATCTTATGCAAGTTTTAAAATATACAGTTATGAATTTATACTGTATAAACATATTTAAAAGATCCAGACTTTACAAAAATTATGGAATGATGTAAAGCAAGCCAAAAGAATTGATTTAAAATGATGTTTCTGGTATTGTAATTTAGTTGTACTATTTGTACAATAAAGAGAGATGTCAGATTTTCTTTATTGAGAGTGCTATTCAGTTATTTGAGTTTTGAATTATGCAAGCTCTTCAAGAACACATTTCATGGACAAGAGTTGATTCCCTTGTAGTGTAGTATAATGTAACTGGTTCTGATTTGTTCATAGTCAGAAGAATTGACTCTTAACTAGATTATTTTACTTATTTAGTGGCTTTAAATTAATGTTTTTCAAATGCTTCCTTGGGAGCCTGATGATAACTTAACCTTAAAAAATTCCCATGATAAAACAACAATACCATACTATAAAATTTTTCTCAATGAAAAAGTAGAATTCAGACATGTATAAACTTTATTTTTAATATAAAACCACGTGCTTCATAGCAATCTGTTAAAATAGTGCAAAGATTCTTAAAATCTATTCCTTGTTTTTTTTTTTAACCTACTTATTTAAATTTTTTTCAAATACATTGATAAAAATTAGTACCTGAAAAAGGGGAAATACTGGGGAATGATATTGGCCAAATCATTGTTATATTGTGTGCACATAAGAATGTCTAACAACAAATTCCACCATTATGTACAACTATAATGCACCAATAATAAAAAATATGGAAAAAATAAATTCTTGAAATTTTTAGTTTTCATATTAATGTGTTTACTTGTGTAATCAGGTTGTTAAAATTACATAAAACATTTTTATTTTTCGTAGATCCTCAAAAATATTTATATATGTGAAAAATTTCACATATATAGAAGATGTTAGTAACTTTTTGTACTGGAAAATAATTTGTAAAAATCAGAATAAAAGGAACTAAATATCTTCAAAATACAAGATCAACAAAACTACAAAGACTTTATTCTGAAATACTTAAACCTTAGGTAGAAATCAGATATGCAACTCTCAGTATGTTGTAAATAGGATTCAACTGTCATCGTTCATACATGTAAATTTTAAAATGCCTTTGGCAGTATGCCTCAAAGTGTGAACTATCTGCATAAGAATTACTTGGGGTGTCTTATTTAAAATGAATATTCTGGGACTGGGGGTATAGCTCAATGGTAGAATGAGTGCTTAGCATGCATGAAACTCTGGGTTCAATCCTTGTATCATTAAATTAATTAATTAAATAAAATGAACATTTTTATATACATTCTTATTCACAGTTAAGTTTGAGGGTACCCTGATCATAATGTTATACTGTCTGCATAATTTTTGGCACTGTCAACTATTCATAATACCAGCAGGTCATCATTGTAGAATTTTTGTCATATTTACTTTTATTTTTATGCTTTAGGGAAGACTTATATTTGTTTAAATAACAAAGTTTATTACTAATGTGATAAAAGGACACAGGATAGTCAGGTGACGTAAGATAGCAAATGGGTTAAAAGTACAAATTGTGTGTTTACAATGCACTTTTACTTTTTGATTCTTACACTTAGCTATATGTTTTGGAGAAAGTTCTTTGATCTCTCCAAGTTTCAATTAACTCAGAAGTAAAATATAGAAAACATTAAATTCTGAGTTCTGTAAAGTCTCCTTAGGGAAAAAGTGGATATCTTTCTTTCAAGAACCATGTAACAAACTTTTAATATTATGTTTGGTTACCAAAGATCTAACCAGTGTTGAAATTGGTTACTTCGCCATGACCTAAAATTTTGACTAAGAAATGCAGTTTTGTAGTTTACACTACATGAAAGAACAAATTGAAATAACCAATACTAACTTATGTAATCTATACATGGATTTGGAAATTATTTCATACATATATATTTATTTAGTTGTATTTGGACACAATATCTTTATTTTATTTATTTATATGGAGTACTGAGGATCAAACCCAGTGCTTCACACGTATTAGGTGAGCGCTCTACCGCTGAGCCACAAACCCAGCTTATCAAAAGTCATTGACTAGTACAGAAATATGTAGAAACGTGGATGTGTAACCGATGTGATTCTGCAGTCTGTATACAGGGTAAAAATGGGAGTTCGTAACCCACTTGAATCAAATGTATGAAATATGATATGTCAAGAACTATGTAATGTTTTGAACAACCAATAATAAAATTAAAAATAAATAAATAAATAAATTTTCATAATAAAAGAAAAAATAAAAAGTCATTGAGATAAGCATTACTTGTAACTATCACTGGAATCAACATAAAGAACATTTCCATTACCTAAAAGGCTCGCTTTCCACCTCTTGTTAAAAATACCCAACTTTCCTCTCCCTCCCCCAGGATTCATGCTTTGGTTGTTATCTTTGTAGTTTCATCTTTCCCTTCCTTTTTTGAATCTGATGCAGTTGGTATTTCTGTTATAGGAAGGGTAAAGTGAATGAAATGGAGGAAAGTCATTTCCTTTCAAGGATGAAGCATAGAAATTTTACCTGTCCCATTTGCTCACATACTATTGGTGAGAGCTCGCTGAGTCTCAGAAACACATTAGGGAGGGATTCCCTAGCTAAACTCCATCTGCCATACTCAAAACTTAAAAGACAGGGGAGATGGAAAATGGACAGTTGTCTCAGCTACAAAGGAAAAGGGGAACGAGGGGAAAACAGATGGGAAAAACATATTTTTGTAACATAGGCATCAAATCATGCAATTTTAAAATAGAGTCTGATGGTTAAGAAATTTGCCTATGAATTTACAGCTGCTAAATGTCAGAGCAGCACATAAATTCCAAGTGTTACAATGTTGATGTCAATGATGGTTATGTCCTTGGGTCCTGTGCTTTTTGTCAGTACATCACATAACTCCACAAGTTATATTCAAATGTATGAATAAACTCTATCTAAAATATTCCTTACAGATTATGTACCTTTATACTATGGTTATTATGATAATTGTTTCAGTTCTCCAAAATGGGATTATTATTTTAAATATATTAGTGTATTATTTTTCAAAGTGCTTACAGATACAGAATCTCATTTTATCATTATAACACCTGTGTAACATATATAGAGAAAGTATGGTTATTACAATTTACATATGAGGAATTTAGGGAGTTCAACTGGTGTATTTAGCAAGAGTAGAAGGCAGCAACTAACAATCATAATTGTATATATTCTTATTCTTTCCCCCTCAAAATTACAGAAAATTTTGGAAAAATATTTAGAAAATTTACCTAAAAACTCATTACATATAAGAGGATGTGAGGGAAAGGGGGGGAAAAAGAGAGAAAGAAATGAATTACAGTAGATGGAGTAGAGAGAGATGATGGGAGGGGAGGGGAGGGGAGGTGGGATAGGAAGAGGATAGGAAAGGCAGCAGAATACAACAGACACTAGTATGGCAGTATGTATAAATGTGGATGTATATCCAATGTGATCCTGCAATCTGTACACGTGGGAAAAATGAGAATTCATAACAAGTTGAATCAAATGTATGAAATATGATGTCAAGATCATTGTAATGTCAAAGGCGGAATGCAAAGATGACTCCTAATCTAAGGTATCTGTGATCTTCTGAAAGAACATATTCAGTTTATAGATAAACTCTTTCTCTAATATCTAGTATCTTCTAACATATTCAGTTTTTAGATAAACTCTTCCTTTATTATGCACTAAAGTACTATTTTACTTTCAGTGGGACATTTAAAATCATTGAAATATAGCAGCATGTATTTCCTTGTTGGAAATGTTAATAAATTGACATAAAAATGTGAAACATGTTGGAGAATAATTAAATCTAGTGATGCTCCAACTGCTTTCAACTGTTGATTTTACTGCAAAAGCTATTCCTTTCCATTGTAATGTTGATATAACTCTTAATATTCCTTTTTGTTAAGATACTAAATCTTATATAAATCCAATGAATTTCATTAGGATGTAGTAAGACTGTAACTTAATCAGCCTCTAACTGTGTTTGAATAAGAGCTTGTCATTCAGCCAAGTGTAAAATCTACATTGGATAAAAAGTAGATAGCAAACCACGAGGATGTCCCACTGAGCATCCACAGTTGACTTCTCAGAATGGCATTCACATTCATTCAAATGCCATATGCCTCTGCATTGTGTGTATTTGCAACATGTTTTTATTTTATTGATATACTAATTTTATTTCTAATAATACATTCAAAATGCCAATTTCAGTAGACTCCTATTACACAAATGTAAAACATTCAGATAGAATCTAGGAATAAACAATTATTACTGAATAAAAATGCAGGCAAGGGAGAAATGTGTCCATTAATACACTATGAAACTGAACTGGGATGAAGCTCAGTGCCTAGTGTGTGTAAAACCTTCTGAAAGAAGTCTAATCCCCTGCCTACAGAAAAAAAAGAATTACTACAACAACAACAAAAAAATTCTAACAAACTCTCAGAAATTTTTTAAAGCAGGAAAAAAATACTATTTCTATAGTTCTATAGAAAGCTAATTCTATATCTGAAGAAAGTTTGCTCTAGTTAGCTATATGAAAATAATATATACATCAATAAATAATTTTATGCATTTCATAATCTAAAAATGACTTTTATCCATGTCATCATGGATGTACTCAAGTCTCTGTTCTATTAATTCTTATTTTGAATGAGGATTGAATATAAATGATTTTTTATTAAAAATGGCACTGAAGAATATATTCTGTTTTCTGATTTTTGTTCTTATGCTTATTTTACTTACTTAGGTTACAGTTCATTATATGTATATCTGTCTGTTTCATTTGATTAGTTTCTGAAGATGATGATCGGCCAATTAATGAGTGGAAGCCAGGCACAGGCCTATAATCTTAGAGATTGAGGCTAAGGCAGAAGAACTGCAAATTTGAGACCAACCTGAGCAATTTAGCAAGATTCTGTCTCAAAATTTAAATAATAATAATAATAATAATAATAATAATAGCTGGGAATGTAGCTCAGTGTTATTAGGTTCAATCCCCAGTACCAATAAGTAAATCAATAAACATATAAATAAATAATACATAACAAAGTCAATGGATTACTTTTTAAAAATGTAGATTTCTTGGATTTTATTTTAACTTTATTACTAAGGTACTCTTGGAGGCAGCTCTCACACACACATTTCAAAAGTATCCAAAATGATTTTCATATGCACTCTATTTTACAAAACTTCTAGTGGATTGGCAATCACTTGAGGATATATATGGTGTCTCATTTATCTTTATCCCCTGGTATTCAGGGCATCACCACAAATTTAAATTTAATCAGATTAAAATGATTTTCCTCATGTTATATCCATAGTAAATGCATTATGTTCATAAATAACAAAAAAAAATCTTTGCAGGGAGTTTGAGAGATGAATACAACAGTACATACACTAATTAACAGTGACAACACAATGAAAAAAATATAGAAAGGAAAAACTGCCTTCTTTCAGTGCATAGTGTATCAGGCACAGTTTTTAAATATAGGTCATAAATCATTTTTAAAACTATTTTGAAGGTATCTAAGTTAAAAAATGTGCTTCATCTATTGTTTTGTCTTAGTAAGCACTCTGCCAACTTCTATGAAAAATGATTACTTAACAAAAATATTTTAAGTTGTTGCCTCATATAGTCAAGGTTTATTAATCTCCAGAGCCTAGATATGACTTCAATGAAATGCCCCTGAGAAACTTGACCTTAGCTCATGTTGAATAATTTCCCAACTACTTTTCTACTTTTAAGAGCAAATATTTTCATTTTGGGCATGTACCATACATAGTATGGTACAATGACTTATCTTTTACTAATTGTATGATTATGTGTAAATCACTTAATTTTACATATCAATTATCAGTATATACAATGAGATTCCTGCCTCACTTGTTTAGATGTAATGTTTATAAAGCCCTTAGCACTGTTTCTGTGCTTTATGTTGTTTTTTTAAATTAGTATTGTTATTATTATTGTTGACATGTCTGAGGATTCAATGTTATCTTCTCTTCTCCTCAAAAAGAGTGCTCTCTGTTTTAATGAAAATAGAAAAGTGCTTTTTAAAATACTTTTTCATACATTATTTTCCTGAATCAAATCTGTTTATTTCAAAAGCATTTTCCCAAAGTAGATAGTCCCAATGTCTCTAATTTCACTTGTCCCTTCAAAATCAAAGTGCTGTTTTGATTGCCAACTCTGCATTCTTAAGAATAGATAAAATGGAACTGACCTAGTGGCACATGCCTGTAATCTCGGATACTAGGGAGGCTGAGGAGGAAGATGGAAAATTTGAAGCCAGCCTCAACCACTTAAGGAAGTCCTAAGCAACTTGGTGAGACCCTGTCTCAAAATAAAAAGGACTTGGACTTGGAATGTAGGTCAGTGGTAAAGCACCTCTGGATTCAATTCCTAAAACCAAAAAAAAAAAAAAAAAAGAGTAGATAATCATTTACCATCACTCTGTTTGCTGAAAGCATGCTAGTTAAGAGATACTTTGAACAGAAGACAAACTATTGTAAACTAGTTACTATTAGTCATTTAATTCGTTTCAAAACAATTAGAGTTTCAAAATTTTGGTTAGAGGAGACTTTATGAATAGACTCTCTCATAGAGTTCATGCTGAGTGGTGGGAATAGATACATATTTTTTAGGGGTGTTTGAGACATGGCTGCAACAGTATATATACCAATTAAATTAATTTTTAATTTATTAAAATTATTATTTTGGGGATCCTCTGTTAAGAAAAAGAATTGAAAATATGCATTGCTTTTATAAATTTTATAAAAGCATATATATCTGTAAACATGGATGACTTACATCCAGGGTTTTGGAAGGAGCCTGTGCAAAGGAGGAACTTGTTTCTCTCTTCAGTAAATTTTCTTCTACAATGTATTGAATGAGTTTTTTTTTTCTCTCTCTCTCTTTTGAGGAGTTTATGATCTTATTCTGGAGAAAAGCAAATTACCTAGCAAAATAATGATAGAGCCCTTTAGACAGTATTATGTGATATGGATTATAAGGATTAAAGAAGTGGTAACAAAACAAGAACAATGCTGGTGACCATTTGGAGTATAAAAAAAGATGCTTAGAAATATTCTAGAACAATGATAATGATGACAATAATGATAAATTAGCATAGTGTACCAAAGTTGCATTTATAAATCAAACAACTAACTCTGCTACAGAAATTGTATAAAAATAAATGCTGTCATGATCATATGCCAGGCATAATTCTGGAGGTTTGCTTTATAGTGTTATTTAATCTTTATATCAATGAAATGAGGTAGAATTATTTCATTAACTTATCCAAAGTTCTTCAGTTAGTGAGTCTTAGTTTTGGATTTGCATCTCAAATTAGACTTTACTCCTAAGTACTATCTCATTTTGCTTTGAACAGCTTCTCAAGAACACTTGAGCATGGGCAAAGATCTCTCACTGGTGTATTCTAGCAGCAAATGGAAATAGTCTGTAGTTAGTATATTTGAAAACCTTTCCAATTCCTGACAACTTTATCCTATATACCCAACTGAAGAAGCAAAATAGCTCTTAGACCATATCTATTCATAGAACTTTGCAAGTAAATTCAATACAGTAATGGTAATAGAGAAACATACAATAAATTAAAAAATGTCATCTTAGTAAATAGAAATCACCACAAAATTGATAGTTTGCTGTCTCCTTTTTAACTCACTAAATCCAAAAGTTAATAATTATTTCAGGTAGTTTTTAAAGTGACAATTAGACATAAATATGTCCCTAGACATCTCTGTCTGCAAGAACATATGTACTGTTTCATGCAGCTGCTAAAATACATAAAAGGAACAGTCTTCATTTCTTCTCTACTGTAAATCATTTCTGCCCTTAAGAGGTAGCTGTCTACAATGCTGAGTTATTTTGTCTGTTTGGGATTTGAGCTTACTCTCTTAAGTTTATGTCCAAATAAACAATGGCATACTTGCTCTTATGCAGACTTTTGTTTGAACTGATCAGTCTATACTGTGAAGTAAGAATTTCATTGGAGTCAGTTATTTTTTTGTCCCTACAACTCATGTTGAACGGTGATCTGATCTCAATTAATAGTTCAAATGAGTTAAACATTCATCAAGTTTAATTTTTTGTCTTGTTGCTGGAATTAGCAGTTTAACTACCAACTGATACCATTATATATTTTCAAATTTTTTAACAAAGATCCATATTAAGAAATCCACATTAAGAGGCAGGTTCAAATACAGCCTCAGCAATTTAGCAAGGCCCTTAGCAACTTAGTATGACCATGTCTCACAAAATTAAAGGGCTGGGGTCATTTCTCAGTGATTAAGTGCCCATGGATTCAGTTCCTAGTAATAGAAAAAAGAAAAAAAAAAAGAAAAGAAAAAGAGAAAGAAAGAAAGAGCTGGGTGCAGTGGGACATGCCTATAATCCCAGCATCTTGAAGCAGGAGGACTTCAAATTCAAAGCCAGCCTCAGCAACAGTGAAGCACTAAGCAACTTAGTGAGACCTTGTCTCTAAATAAAATACAAAATAGGACTAGGGAAGTGGCTCAATGGTGTAGTGCCACTGAGTTTAATCTCTGGCACCCGCCCCCCCAAAAATGGAAAAAGAAAGATGTTTTGGAGACTGGGGATGTGGATTCCTGGAAGGGCATTTGCTAATTGCCTAGCATTCTTGAAGCCCTGAAATTGATTCCCAGCACTTCAAAGAGTGGGAGAAAAGGGTGAAGCAAATGCTATACCTCTCAATTCAGTTCATTTTTAATTTCCGTTTTTTAAAGAGATGTCCTCTCTTCTATCCTAGTATATTCTATCCTGTTTCCTACTATTATTACTCATTAAAAATATTATGTTTGTCTAAAATCCACATAAATACAGTTATCTCATATTAGACAAAGGCACCAAAAACATATATTGGAGAAAAGAAAGACTCTTCAATAAATGGTGCTGGGAAAACTGGAAATTAATATGCAACAAAATGAAATTAAGCTCCTATCTCTCACCATACACAAAACTCAACACAAAGTGGATCAAGGACTAGGAATTAGACCAAACACCCTGCATCTAATAGAAGAAAAAGTAGGTGCTAATCTTCATCACTTTGGTTGAGGTCCCTACTTCCTTAACATGACTCCTAAAGCACAATAAATAAAATCAAGAATCAATAAATGGGATGGATTCAAACTGAAAAGCTTTTTCTCAGCAAAAGAAACAATCAGTGAGGTAAAGAGAGAGCCAGCATGCCAGCATTTGGGGAGCAAATTTTTACCACATGCACATCAGATAGAGTACTAATCTTTAGGATATATAAAGAACTCAAAAAGACCCTTCTCATAAGATGATATACAGTTGATCACAAAATATATGAAAAAATGTTCAACATCTTTAGCAACTAGAGAAATGTAAATCAAAATTACTCTTAAGATTTTATCTCATCAGTCAGAATGTCAGCTATTAAGAATATAAACAACAATAAGTGTTGGCAAGGATGTGAGGAAAAGGCACACTCATACATTGCTGGTGGGATTGCAAATTGGTGCAACCAATCTGGGAAGCATTATGGAGATTCCTCAGAAAACTTGGAATGGAACCACCATTTGACTCTGCTATCCCACTCCTAGGTTTATACCCAAAGGACTTAAAAACAGCATACTACAGTGACTCAGCCACATCAATGTTTATAGCAGCTCAATTCATAATAGCTTAATTGTGGAACCAACCTAAAGCCCTTCAGTAGATGAATGGATAAAGAAAATGTGTTATATATACCCAATGGAATATTACTCAGCATTAAAAGAGAATAAAATGATGGCATTTTCAGGTAAATGGATTAAGTTGGAGAATATCATGCTAAGTGAAGTAAACCAATACCAAAAATCCAAAGACTTAACGTTTTCTCTGATATGTGGATGCTGATCCATATGGCAGAGAGCATGGGAGTAATGGAGGAACTTTGGATAGGGCAAAGGAGAGGGAGGGTAAGGGAGGGGACATAAGGTTAGGAAAGATGGTGGAATGAGATAGACATCATTACCGTAAGTACATGTATGAAGATACAAATGGTGTGACTCTACTTTGTGTACAACCAGAGAAATGAAAAATTGTACTCAATTTGCTTATTATGAATTGAAATGCATTCTGCTGTTGTGTATAACAAATTAGAATAAATAAATAAATTTTGTTTATCTAAATAGTAAATAAATTTTATAATCTATCAAAGGGTCTTGACCTTCAGTTCAAATAGCACTTGTCCAAGACCTTGAATACATACTAAGCAGTTATTGAAATAAAATAGTCATTTTGCTCCAGCTCCCGTAGTAGAGTAATTATTTAGTAATATGGGAGTGTTCTTAGCTTCACTGTCTTCCCTGATTCAGGTTGTTTCTTTAACCACTCATTTTCCTCTTTGCCATTTGTCAGTTTTCAAATGATTCAGCGGATTATGTGATGAAGTGTCCAGATATGGAAGAGAAACAAAGCTAGAGAAGTGAAAGGAAAGTGAAGCTTTTAAAGATCAAAAATTAAGACTAGGCTTAGAAGACACAGATTCTCTAAGAAAGAGGATTTTTTTTTCCAAATTGGGCATAGGAGAACGGAAATTAGGATAGAAAAAAAAATTACGAAATATTCTTTCCTGTCTACTCTCATTTCTTGGTATGTTCATCATTGTGAATTTGTCTCAGTGTATACACTTTGTGTATACTTGCTGCACAACCAGTCAGTCCCTGAAAAGGAATATATAACTATAAAGCATAGCAAGTTTCACACTTGGAGTGACAAGCATGGGTTGGCTTAAAAAAAAAAAAAGTTCACTTGTAGAGAGAGCAGATTTGTACAGCTCAAGGTGGCCTTCATATATTTATTGAGTAGTACATTCTGCAGGGTTCATCCATCATTTCTCTGTTGTTGAAGCTCTGCCTCTCTAAAGAAATTAAACAGGAGACACATGCCATACCTCATCACCATTCATTTTTCTTACTGCCCTTTTCTCTAAGTCATTACTAGCAATCTGCAACTTTCAGTGTGCTACATGTTTTATGTATGAAAAAATACAGTGAGAAACTCTTCCTTTCATAAAATTATTCTGGAAGAAGTTATCACTTCTGCTTTGCATTTCCAGTTAGCTTAAACCAAAAATAAAACTTAGAAAGTATTGATTCTTTTCAATTATAAAGTTAAAAATTAACATTTTTGTTTAGCAATAGAATCTACCTTTTGAGTTAATCTTTTAAACATCAAAACTGGGAACCTCAGGTGTCTGAGATCTGGAAGTGTGCATGCTTCTTTCAGTTTTATTTCTTTCAACAGTTTTTTTATTAAGTGGCCTGTAGTTTAAAGAAGTGTATTAACCTAAAACCTGTGACAGCTGGGAATTACCTGAGGACAATAATACTTAAATTATCTTCAAAGCCTGAATTGGTGTTTGGTGTAGCTTGGGCAACTTCTTGGAGTAACAGGCAACAGAAATAAAAATTGACCCCATCCCCATGTAGAATCCCTCTCTAATTACCTTGAGTGGAAGCAAATGCGCACGCGCGCGCGCACACACACACACACACACACACACACACACACACACCCTACATCCATACACACAACTAAATTAAACCTCTTTTTCCTTCCATTGTCCAATCTCTCTTGAGTACCTTTGTGAAAGGTTAATGTGAGCTCTATATTTCATCTGATATTCTTTACCATTAATCTTAGACCAGTGAACTATTATCCAAAATCAGCGTGGCCATCAATTGAAATTCTGAAACTTACCAATGCTTGGTGTAGGGTTTTTACCAAAGGATTCATATGACCAGCTTACTATGTCTTCTAAAATATTTATCATCTGATTCATGAATGCTTTTATAAATTCATATTCATATAATAAATTTCATGGTTTGAACATAAAAATATACAATTTTTGTAACTTAAAAACTGCTTTCTGAGGTTGGGAGTTTAGTGATAGATCCCTTCTGAGGCTGGTAGTTTAGCAATAGTATGCATCCTGGTGCTGCAAAAACCAGAACAAAAGAAAAACTATTTTTTTTTATATATTAGCAAGTAAAGAATACTAGCTTGAAGGAGAAACAAATTATTGGCAAGCTGAGAATAGCCACATGTTTCAGGCTGGCACTCAGTATCTGGCAGAGATCATGATTCATATGCTTGATTACATAAATAAGTGAAATTAATCATGTAATATTTTCCCACACAGGGTAATGGATCCACCTTGAGGAGACTATTTGGAAAGGCTATTGGGGCTGGTGATAGCTGCTTTCTTTTTTATTGTTGTTGTTTTTTGTTTTTTTCCTATTTCATCTGCCCTTTGTCATGTTCATTGAATTATTTTATGGACAACTCTGGAATTTGTTTGGTAAAAAGAATTTGGGTTTGTTTGGGAAAAGAAGGAGAAACAGACAATTGGTAATAGAAAACTGGTTTTAAAAGCTCCCCAAATTTATGCATATAGTATAAGCATTCCCATTCAATAAACATATGTTTGCTCTCCTACCTCAGACATAGGATAAAAGCAGACAACATTCTAAAATGTATTTATAAGAAAAACTTGTGCAATCATTATTATGAATAAAGACACTGGCCTCAGTTTTGAAAAATGATTATTTCATTGGCATTAAAATATTTCATTGTCATTAAAAATATTGCTATTACTTAGAATTAAATTGCACATTTGTATTGTTGTAACCTATCCAGGATATTAGACACTTTTTTTTTAATTCCACCAATTGCTGAGGTACAGATTCTTTGATTTCTAATTAATTTTATCACCATAAATTCTAATGGCTTCTCGGGGAATATTGCTTATTGACAAACTCAGTGAAAATTTCTATATTTAAGTTCTTTATAAAAATAAAGAGGGAAAAAAGTCCCTGATAATGTATTCCAGTTGATCTTATACACTTTTATATTTGTAAATGAGCTTGTTGCTTTGGATAATTTGGTTATAAATTTTTAATTTAATTATAAATTTTGTGTATGTTAGTAAAGATTTTAGATTATATTTTGTCCAGTTTTTTATAATTGACCTTAACTTCTTTTGAAACTCTCCAGCTTAAGATGAAATCCACATAGAAAAAGCCAGATGAAGCCAGATTTATACCTTTTAGTAGTAATGACAAAGTATTGTTAATTGTACCTTTATGTTGTACTGTCAGCTCCATGGGTCTGTCTTTTAAAAATTGTGACCCAGTACCAAGTGCAACATGGGAGACAGATTGACAGATTGCCTGCCAAGAGTTATTCCCTTTAAAAAAGGACTGAAGACAACATATTAGAGAGGATGATGCTGGTATTTGTGCTTAGGAGTTCAAGTGAGATAAAAATGTGAAAAGTTGAATGCTTGGAATTAAGAGAGGATTCATGGAAGAGATAAGCTTATTCTCTGCTGGCAAAGTAGTAATGTCATACACCCAGAGAAGAATAGGGAAGGCATTCCAAAGAAGAGGTAAAATAAACAGAACACCAAGGAAACACCCTCCCCACTGAATCTACTGTACAAGATGATCAGTCTCCACTACTAGCCATGAGGTCACTGAGGGCAGGACCATCTCTAGGCAATTCAAAAAATATTTATGAATTACCAGCATTAAGTAAATATTAGTTACAATGCTGGGGGTAAACCTGGCCTCTAATCTGGCTATAAACTTGAGGCCAACTTTCCAGAATCTTGCTTTCTACCCTTTCTTTTTCCTAAGATCAAATCTCTAGTTGGTTGCTTCGTATGTCCAAGTTTTCCCCTTCTGTGATAAAATTGTTTTATATCAATATTTTAAGAGTAACAGGTATATATTCTTAGCTTTCTATTCTGTTTTGGGTTGGCTTTTAGTAACTCTCAGTCTCTTTTCTAGAAACTGAATTACAGATCAAGACTTTCAAAACAACAGTCAAGCACGGTGGCTCACACCTGTAATCCCAGCACCTTGGGAAACTGAGGCAGGAAGATTATGAGTTTGAGGCCAGCCTCAGCAAATTAGCAAGGCACTAAGCAAATTAGTAAGACCCTGTCTCAAAATAAAAAAGATAAAGGTGTGGCTCAGTGATTAAACATCCCTAGGTTCAATTCCCCAGTCCAAAAAAAAAAAAATAGACTTTGATAATCACCAAGCAGTTGTTTTTATTTAGTGAGTACTAATAAAACACTAATAAAATTTAATGATCTACAGTTCATGTCAAAAAGGTAAAAAATACAGGACTCTTTTTCTTAATGTAGGTGAGATCATGGTATCAGGGATCTAGATAAGTTAAGAAATTAAATGCCAGGGAAATATCTGTGAAGAAAAAAATTGAAAATATGAAACTATTAATTTCATCTATTTAATTCCACACAAAACTGTCTTGCCTGGGGTAGTGACTTGATCAGATTTGTGTTTTAGGTAAATCACTTCCATAGAGGTATGGATAATGAATTGGAGTTGCTCCAGATTTGTACAAAGGAATATCAGCTTGAAGACCAGAGTGGATATGAGTATAAACTCTAGAATTCTAATGGAAAACAAAAGGAGGTAGCCTATTAGAATCAAGACACATTGGAAAGATGAAAAGTAATGACGTTTGTGCTTCTATGTATGAGGTTAACACAAGGTAGTACTCAGGGAAGACAATCCGTGGGGCAGACTCTGTACCTCAAGGCTAGTATAATCTCAGAGTAGCCATCAATAAATATTATTAAGTGGATTGAGTGACTAGACGGGTATCCTTCCTCAAGTTAGGAAAGATTTGGGAAAGGAAGATGACTTTAGTTTTGGGTAGGCAGCTTCTTTCTTGTGTGTCTTGTAGCATTCTGCATTTTCCCCATAAGGATGGAAGTCATCAATCTCAAGTGAACTGAACTAAATATTTTCATTTTCACTATCCTTTTAAAGCAACTTGTGGCAACTCAATTTATATTTAAGGAAGTTCTGTCAGATATGATTGATAATTGCTTAAATAATATTGATCGTGAGGCAAAACAAAGAAAGTGAAAGAGAAGGGCTATGCTGACACAATATTTTTAACACCTGGTATTTGAAATGATTGCAAGGTATCTTGATTGCCAGGAAAGAATGAAAACATTGTTTCAGCATTTCTGATTTTATTTTTTGCATATAATTATAGTGTCTGTGCTCACTGCACAAGCATACAGTGAATGCCAGTAAAGTAGATAGTGGGATACACAAACAGTCTCATGTAGTGGAGGAGAAAGTATTTAAATCAATTTCAAAGTTGTGTAGTAGCTTGTAGAATCAGGATAAGTAGTAGATACAATGGAAGCATATTTTAATCTGATAAATTCTGAGACCAGTAACAAATACATAGTGACAGCTTTTCAGAACTCAATCTTCAAAGATGATTAGACATTAGCTTAGAGGGTAAGACAGAATCTAGCATGAACAAAGTCAAAGAAGTGTATGAAGTTTCTTTTTAGGAGATGCTGGTGGGGGCATTGATCTATCTAGTCTGGCTTCAGGAGGGTATCAGAGAAGGATCAGAAAGCAGGCCAGGTAGTCCTTACTGAATGAAATAGTTCAGTTTCAGATGTTTCATCCAAGAAAAAATTTAAAGAGTTAAACATGGCTTGTGATTCTATTTAGTTGCTTTAATGCAAAAAAAAAAAAAAAATTCAAAAATGATGAAATTATGGTTCACAATCAATACAAATTATCTATTAATTTCTGAAAATACTGCAATGATGCCCACAACACCCATGTCAACTCACTTATAATATTTATGCTTTTTATATCAAAATACTATAATCTAATGTACTAATTTTTTTCATTTATTCTAATTAGTTACACATGACAGTAGAATACACTTTAACATATCATACATAAATGGAGTATAACATCTCATTCTTCTGGTCATACACGTCATAGAATCTGACTGGTGGTGTAGTCATTTATCACATAGGGTAATAATGTCTAATTCATTCTACTGTCCTTCCTACCCCAAACCACATCCCCTTCCTTCACTCCCCTCAGACATTTTTTAGAGAATGTTTTTAATGATTTGAAATTATTGCATCTTTAAAAATTTTTTAGTTATAGAAGGATGCAATATCTTTGTTTCATTTTTATTTATTTTTATGTGGTGCTGAGGATCAAACCCAGGGCCCCAAATGTGTAAGGCAAGCGCTTTGCCACTGAGCCACACCCCCAGCCCAAATTATCCCATCTTACTTTGGTTAATGCTGCTAACTCCATTTTATTGTATACTCATACTCTGATACCTTTTAAATGCTATCAGAATGATAGAACAGTGACTACAAGACAAAGAAACAGAACTTGACTTATTTCAATTATGCACTTAGGTCGCCAATTGGGATTTTCATTTCTGCTTAAAATGTAAAAGAGTCCAAATTTTAGTAAATGTCTTTTCCATTTCACACTCTTGTAATAAGAGTATTAAACAATTTCATTTTTGATACCATAATATTTGTTATCTTATTTTTAATTTTTGCTATTATTTTCAGTTCAGTAGAATAAACTTCTTATTGTCTATATTTATTTTGTAATAATTATTATTTATTTGCTTTGTTATTGTCAATGAAAATAGTTTTTAATATCTGATATACTCAATGTGCTACCATTTACTGCAATGGGTGATATTAGGTTAACAGCCTGTGGGTGTGAATCCCAACTGCACAGTTCTTCCTTAGAGTGGCTTGGCTCTCAATGTCCACATCCTCAAAATGGGGATATTAATACATAAACATAAATCATTGTAAATAAAATCCAAGACAATACACATAAAACTTTTGCAGCAATGCAACTGCAAAGGAGTGGCCGTTATCTTTTTTTGAATTTGTTCTAATGGCTCCTTATCACTCTCTACTGAATTTAAGCCCAATTTTCTAATCCAAGTTAAAGATAATTTAGTTCACAATTTAAAATCAGAATATTATTTAATATGCTGAGTACTATCATCTCTAAATGTGAAAAAAAGGTATAATATGGAACTTAGTGTAAAATTTCTAGTAAATGTGACTTTCAAAACTTTACTTGTAAGCTACCTGTGACCCTTTCAAAAAATACTGTCCAAGGGTTTTCAAGAACTCTTATTTATTTGGAATATCATATTATGTCAAATAAATGATAATTCCATTGATATGTGGTTTCTTTGAATAATTGGTATTGCCAATTGGAATCTCCACTTAACTGTGAAGAATCTCTAATAATTCATTGTTCAGAAATGAAATTTAGTTACCTATTATTTAAGAAATGTTTAAACAACAAAATTCTTATTAAATGAAATGGAAAAGAAGTATAGGAATATGAAAAAAAGTAAAAATTCTCTGATGGTAAAGTCTATATATACTTGGGAAAACTGAATAGTTTTAAGAAATCAGAGATTAAAATATTTAGTTTCTTCAGGAAGTCAATAAAAATTCCATTGAAACTATTTTTCATTCCTTCAAAAAAGCCATTCCATTTAAGCAACACATAGTACACAGTGATACACAGGCACAAGTAATTTTTTCCTTACATATTCTTTAATTTATAATGATAATGTGAGTCAGCTTATAAATTAATTTTTAAATATTTACTTAAAATTTTTATTAATTGTTCTTGCTTTTTCTATGGTAAGTAGAAATTAATTGGTTAATGGATGAATTTGTCAATTCATGCAATCACATTTTAAAATTATCTTTCTCTGCCATAGAACTTGGCTTTAAACAGTTAATGATTCCTCCATGTAAGTTGAAAGGAATGGAGGTGATGCTATTTTTAGCCTCTTTTACAGTCAGATGCAGAATGATTAATTTTCCCTTTGAAGACAATTCAAAACATGTTTTTTTCACACAATTTTTTTAAAAGCTAAATGCTTCCTATGGTTCTATGAATAAACTTTGTATGTCTAAGTAAAAAGCTTTTTTAAATATAATGCTATATTCCATTGGAATTATAACTTATTAAGTAACAGAATATTTGGAATGCTTCCACACTTGATGGCTTCTGGCATGTCTAGACAACACAGAGAGCTTGAATACTTCACACAGCAGTACAAGAACATTCATCTCCTTGATAGTAGAAAATAAATGCAAACCTGATGAGAAAAAGGAAGAAAATATATTAATGAGAATAGAAAAATAAATCATTAAATTAAAAACAGGGTACAAGCTCTCAGGCTGTATATATGCATATTCTAACATGCAAATATGCACTTGAATACAAACACTTCACTTTCACCCACTTCTCCACCTTAAGGATTGACTTGGACTTACCTGTGAGTATGAGGATATAAGAATAATGAAATTAAGCTGTATTTTCCATGCAAGTATAGTAATTAAATTATCCATGTCTAGGAATTTTAAACTGTTTTCTCTCAGGGAAGTTCCAAATCCTGCTGTGATATGCATTTCTTACTGTTCTAATTGGAGTTTAAAATGCATTTTCCTATAGATTTGGTGTTGCAAATCTCTCAACATTTATTTACTTCAGTTACCTCATTTAGAAAACAATGAGTTTAGTTTAGTTAAATCATTGTGAAGTTTCTTGTATAGATAAAATATTTGTTTATTTTCATCAATTGCAATGATACTAAGTCAAATTGATATTTTAGTTAAGCTAAGCACCTTTCATTTCTACATTGTTTCCATGTGAACATACATTTTAAAATCTTAACAATCTCCTCCTAGTAAATATCTTTCAAAGACCACCCATTCTTATTTTGTGGATAGGTCTAATATGAGAGTAGAGATAGGCTAATCACCATTGACCCTTATATCACTAACTTATTATGGTAATAAATTTATGAGATCTAATTCTTTGTTAATAAGATGACACTGTTTAAAATTTGAATTCTGTTAGTTCAATGGGAGCTTGGCCTAGTTTAACAGGTCTTTCAATTTCCTTAAATAGAATTAAAACAATGTATACATGCAGAAGTTTTTGATTGGGAGGCAAAGACAAACATCAGTTGGTTCACAACTTATCAACTGAGGACACTGATCCTTGGAAGTTTTTCATCTGCACCAAGTGAGGGAAAAGATCAATTCAAAAATTTATCAGCCATTTCTGTATACCTATGATTTTCTAATCAAAATCTTCGTTATATGAAAATTGAAATATATTTGTATTTATGAGGTCTAGAACTTTCATTTCTAGGTTTTCTCAATAATTTGTAGTGCTTTGCACATAGTAAGTGGTAACTAATATAATAAAGGTGTGGATATTTGGAATTGTGGCTATTAGGTCCACGGTAAACCATGATAAGGGTGACAACATTGATAGTAAAGATATTAAAAAAGCAGGGTTGAGATGTTTTATTTTAATTGCATTTAGAATAACTCTTTACAGATTAAGCACACACATACACACACATACATACACACACACTCCCTCTCTCATATTTTTTTCTAGTTATTGAAAATACAATTTGAGACTGTTTCTGCAAAGACAAATTAACTAAAATCTTTGGGGAACAGAAATCATATATAATACCATTTGGCCACTAGTGCAATTCAAATGGTCCGTTAAATGATACATATTTCTGGAGATTTATTTCTCAATAGCTTCATTATGTGTGTATGTACTCTCTGGGTAAATTTAAGGAATAAAAAGAATATAAATATCCTTTGATCTTTGAACCAAATGAATGATGAAGATTCTTACAACATTTTTATTATAACATTCTTATTTCTTTTGTTAATATTAACAGAGTTAAAAACAAATAGTTGATTTTACTTATGTATAAAATCATATATTGAAGTTTTTAATAGATTTGCAAGGTATATTTATTGTGTGTATATAAAAATGATATTATGTATATTATGTACCTGCTGTGCAAAATGTTTTATAGATTAATCATTACTACCATCCTAAAGAGTGGATACTATTTTGGAGATTAGGAGAAAGATTCAGGAAGGTTTATTATTTTGTTCAAGGTTATAGGATCAGTAAGTATCAAACACGACAAACCCAGGTTTGTAGGACTGCAAATATTATGATGACTCTAAGAACTAAGATATTTAATAGATTCTTCCACTCCTCTGAATTCTAAAAGTTCTTAGTTTACAGAACACTAAGCAATTTATTTATTGATGCTAAATTTTTATATAAATGTGTATATTTTTAAGATAACAAATGTTTTACTATATTATTAATGATGACTAATAATTTGGCCATTTAGGATGCATGTGTTTATTAACATAACAAAATATTCCCCCATCTTTCTCAACAAACATTAAAAAAAATTCACTTTTTATTTCAAGATTTTTAGCTTGTATCTTAATTGTTGAGGTTGAATGTACTACGATTTCATCAATGACTTTCAAAGTCTATTTTTTCACCAGTAGACACCAGGCAACTATCCTCTATACAGTAGTTAAAACATAAATCCATATTTCATGAATACATATCTTAGTTCTTCCCCTTGCTAACTTAGTAATTTTTTAAGTGTTCTAAATTTATTTAAATTTCTTTTTTTTTCAATTCTAAAATGGAGATAATAATGCCTACCTCAATGGCTGTGTTGAAGATTAATCGACATGCTATGTATAAAGAGGTTAGCATAGTCCTTTAAAAATAGTAAGGTTTAGTGAACTAGTCAATTTTTTCTTTATATTTATATTTTTCTTTACACATATATATACATATATATTTAGTAAATAAATATTAGGTATTTGATTATTAAAATTTTTTGCAGGGCTGGGGATGTGGCTTAAGCGGTAGCGCGCTCGCCTGGCATGGGTGCGGCCAGGGTTCGATCCTCAGCATCACGTAACAAAGATGTGTCTGCCGAAAACTGAAAAATAGATATTACAAAATTCTCTCTCTCTCTCTCTCTCTCTCTCTCTCTCTCTCTCTCTCTCTCTCTCTCAAAAATAACTAAATAAAAGTTTTTGTAATAGTAAATTCTTTCACTTTAATTGAATATTTCTAATGGACCGTGGTGGAGGGAAATAAATGTCAGAGCATGACAGAATTATAATTAATTCTATTATGTTTGGAGTTTCTTTTGTTATGAAAATGATCAAGCATGTTACAGTTAGAGCCCAAGTTAAAGAAATGACTAGTGGTTTTTTTGTTATTGTTTTTTTTTTTTTTTTTTAAGCTGAGAACCATTTAAAAAACTTTGTCCTATGATATAACCCTCTATTTCTCTAAAAGAGCTGCGAATCCGTCAAATGCAGGGTCTTAGGCACTGGAAGTTGGAGAGTTGAAGGTTTCAGAGTGCTGTCCCTGAGGGAAAGACATGGTATATGAAGGAAGCAATATGTGGAGTAAAGTTACAGAATTCAGGGAAAGAAAGTTTGGATGTAGGTTCAATGTAGCAATGTAGCAGCCCCCTGGCCTCTACAGGAATCCTCCAATCAGGAGTTCATCATTTCTAGTTTAACTCTCAGCAAAACCTAAATTAAAGTAAAATTTTCGTGAGTTGAATTTTTTATTCTATTTTAGTTTCTTTGCTTTTTAAAAAACCCATACTGTTCTATAAATATATGATACTAAAAATATGAGGGTCAAGGATTAAACAAAGTAAAAATGACTTTAGTGACTTATCAGCCAAATAAAATGTCTGGGTTTTCTTTGTTTTAGATCCTGATTAGATCAAATTAACTGTAAAAAGACTTTTCTTTTTTCTTCTTATTGTAGAAAATCAGGGAAATGAAAATAAGAATAACAATTATTAGATAAAATAAAGAAATTACTGTTTATTTTGTTAGATATGATAATTATATTTTTTAAAGTATATATCAGGGGAAAACACTGAAGCATTTATAGAAAAAAAAATATATGATGATGTGATTGCTTTAAATTATAGCCATTTTGGGGATATAGTGAGGATAAGAAGGGACAAATGAAACAAAATTAGCAAAATGTTGGTGTTAAAGTTTAGTGATAGATTTATGAATATTTATTTTACTATTCTCTATACTTGATATATGCTCAGAAATTGACATAATAAAAAATTCTAACTAATTTAAATTATAATCCATGTGAAAATATTTTCCTGACCTAAATTTGTCTGGTCTAGTTGTGATTTAACAGACGTATTGTGCCAAATGTTAAGAAAACAAAAATTTAGGAATGATTACAGGAAAATACTCATCCACATGGAAAATGAGGAAAAAATAAAAATGTTAATAAAATAAACTAACATTGTAAACTTTTTTTCTTTCTTGTTTTAATTCTTTTAAACACCAGTAGCATTGCTTATTTTTTTTTAATGATTTTATTGCTTAATTCTCAGCTGTTGGGAAATTTTGTAACTACCAAATTGCAAATAAACTACTGGCTTAGAGTTACATAGATATTGGTTCCTGGAACAATTGAAGAGAATTGAACTATATTTTCTTTAAGATGGATTTTGCAATGTATATATGTCCAAAATATGTCAACTAGGCAGTTTTTAAATTTGATGCTAGGCAATTGGTCACAGTACAGACTGAAAGCCATCTTTGAAGAAGCCTGAAAATAGACTTTATCATTTATTCAGAAAATCTAGCTTGTAGATTGAAAGGAGTACCCCACAAGAAATTGCTAACAGGAAGATAGCCAGGTACTATCACAATCAAATTCATGGATTTTTTAATAACATCTTTTGTTTTCTGATTATTGCAAAGTGGTAATGCATATTAGATTTTTATATGTTTATATTCAGAACCAGAATCTTTTTGTACTATAGAAGCTGCTGACCTAGCATTTACAGACTTTCTGCTCTAGGTAAAAATTGGCCCTGGAATCTAGAGCGGAGCCAAGCTTCTGCAGGGAACTGAACCTAGGGCTATATGCATAATAAGCAAGCACTCTACTACTGGATTACAACCCACACCCCGTTTTTTAAATTTTGTTATGAAACAGGGTCTCACTAAGTTCCCCCAGGCTTACCTGAAACTTGCTATCTTTTTGCCGCAGCCTCCTGAGTACCTGGGATTGTGGACATCAGCCATTGCACCAGGCTTGCAGGGAGTTTTAGTAGCCTCCAGAAAATTACCATATTATACACATGACTCACCTATAGTACAATGAAGCATACAGCATCTCTCACAAGTTAATGGTTTATTATCATGGTAGTATAATAATAGTCATAAATGTTTGGAATATAACTGATAGGTAGAAAACATAAAAGTTGACAAAATATTATTGAAACTTTTACTTATTTTTTCAATGAATACAACTTTTACCCAAACTTTTCCAGTGATAGTTGGTATTTTAAAAGTAGTACAGTGCTTTGATAAAGGATTGATTTTTTAAGTTCTGCCTTTCTGGTATTTTTAAGAATAACTTTATCACACTAAACTTCTATTTATATACTTTTTCATAAAACTGAAGTTTTCATTGAATATCTTATAATCATTTTTAAAAGAAAATGCCTTTAAGTCCCTGATAGCCTAGTGATCCCAAAATGAAACCTTGTATTTATTTACACAATAAGTACTTTACTGCCCAGAGCATATAGAGAGCAAAGAGCTTTGTATATGTTATTGATTTAGAAGGTAAAACTTGTTGTATGAATAAGTCAAATGAAACAAGATTGGAAAGATCCTCCTAAAATAATATTTTGAAATATTCAAATGAGATGAAAATATGAGGCAAATTTCATATAAATCTAGTGAAAATTTTTGATAGCTTATGTCACCAACAGTAATTTTTTATGCTTTCACACATAATCAAGTGCAGTTCTAAACTCATCTTTGATTTGAATCTTATTTCCATTCAGTTAGTGTGGGTGCAACACAACACATCTGTGTTATGTTGGTGAATAAATTGCATGCTGCGCACACAGGGTGGCTTCTTACAAAATTTTTAGCAGAGTTTCAAACCAGCTGAGTGCATAATACAGACATCAAAATAACCTTATCATACACAAGAATGTATGGATTTTGCAAAAGAAGTAACAGGCATATTGATAATCAAGTTATGAACAAATGGGAAATTGTCATATTTTTTTCTTTTTCTTTTCTTTTTTTCTTCCTGGACCCCTTTTTTATGTAGAACTATTTATTTTGTAATTGTTTCAGTACCTTTGCTACAGGGGGACTTAAGACAGAGGAAGCAAACAGAAACAAATTAGAATGCCTTACTTTGTTCCTCCTTTTTTAGCATAAGTAGGAAGCTGATGATTACATTTTCTTCTTCCATCTAAAAAGAGAGAATATAAAATCAATGAGACAAATTTTATTCATATGAAGTTGTAAAAAAAAAAATCAACCTGATTAAAGTAGATGGAATACTAATCTAACCCAGTCAATTCTAACATCTATTGTAATTATGCATGTATAACAAGGTGTGGTGCCATACACCTGTAATTCCAGCTACTTAGAAGTGTGAGGCCAGAGGACTGTAGGTTCTAAGCCAGCCTGGGCAACAGCTGCAACCTGTCTCAATAAATAAATAAATAAATAAAGCATGTATAGAAAGCAGAAAATGAGAGATATTATGCAAACATCAAAGGTCAATTAAAATTTGCCTATC
This sequence comes from Urocitellus parryii, assembly GCF_045843805.1. Classification (NCBI taxonomy): domain Eukaryota; kingdom Metazoa; phylum Chordata; class Mammalia; order Rodentia; family Sciuridae; genus Urocitellus; species Urocitellus parryii. Next base: position 26,300,572 of record NC_135537.1, read on the forward strand.
AGTAAAATTTAAAATTTGGTTATTAGCATATACATTTACAAAGCCTAGTTATTATTTATGGTGACTAATATTTATTCCCATGTTTTAGGCACTGTTCAAAGTGTTTTGCATGTATCAGTTTATGAATATTCACATGAGTCCTAGGAGGTTAGGTACTTATATAATCCCAGTTTTACAGATGAGAAACTTTCCCATGTGGGTCATCCCAGATTCAGTTCCAGAGAATTGGATTCCAGAACTCTTCATTAAAGAGTTTTAGTGGACATTACAGACCCATAAGTTGGTCACTTGAAAACATTAGTTCTAAATCTACTCAGGCAGAGATGCTGAGTCTTTAAGCTGATTCATCTGTTTTTTCATGGAGCAAAGAAGCCTTGTAATTTTGGTACCTTGGTACCATAATTACTATGGTACCATCCATCTGACTACTAGAACTTCCTAGAGGACCTGCTACTCCTACCATTCCCTGCCAAATCTGAATTCTTCTACATCAAAACAAGTTCTAATCAAATTGGAATTTACCATAAACTCACACATGTTTTAATTTTACTATTTACCACTTTCCACAGGAGTGGATAAATTAGTTCCCCTAAACATGCCCCAGTTGGATTATGAGTTTTTCCCTTGAAATACTCTGAGATTATTTCCTTCTGAGAGAAAAGAATAAAAACTAAGTTGAAAACTGTCTTTATTTTCATAAATTCAATTTTTATTTTTAATTCAATAACTCCAATTCTCATCACAGAATAACAGTAATCATGTCCATTTTTGTTTTATTATCCTCACTTAAAGTTAATAAATTTCTAAGTCAGCAAGCCTCTGGTACTAGCTAGTTATTTCAATGGCACAAAAATTAAATGTGACTTCTTAAAGTTTCTGTTTTTCTTAGACAACATTGAAAAAAAATATTCACTCACTAGCTGAAGAACAAGGGAGCAGGCTTTATTCAAGATTGTCAGTATAGGTATAGAAACCATTGTAATGGAGTTTTGCAATAGGAGAGAGAGATTGAGCTCCACTCTAAATACAACAAGGAGAAGTGAGAATTTATAGCCAAGGTATAGGATAGGCCTTAGTAAGAGAAAAACTACTGAACAGAAACTTCAGGGGTAGTTGAAGATTGTGTCAATGTTAAGTTAGGGTCGTCAGATATCTCCTGAGAAACAATGGGAGATAAGATGTGATCATTTGAAGATGAAGGATTCTAGACAGATTCTTACTAAAAATGGACAAGACAAGGAAAGGCACAGAAATAAAAGAATCAAGACCTAGTCCGAAAATTAAGAGAATCATGATCAAAGTTTGATCAAGGAGATCATCTTTGCCTGTGCTGGTTAAACACTTTGGCAGAATAGGATCTAGTGGAAAAGGAAGCTTTAACTTCTTATTGTTCCAACCTGGTTGTGTAGCTCAGTGATAGAGCACTTGTCTAGCATGTGAGAGCTCCTGATTTGCATCCCAGTACAGGATAGCAAAAAAACCCTTGATGTTATGAGTACTCATGTTCAAAGCAAATGACCACCCCATGGGCTTTAATCAACTTTACTGCATTATGTTATACTGCAGGTGCTATCATTTCTGTGGGTTCTTAAACTCTCTATCAGGAGAATCAGGCTGAGGCACAGTAATACAGAAGCAAGGCTCTTTATTCTTATGATCTAGAACAAGGGAGACAGTACGTGGGGGACAGTAACCCCAAGCTAACTCAATTAAGAAGCAAGTAGTGAAAAAGCATTTTTGTGTTTCTAAGGTAGGCAGGGACCTGATCTCTCAACATCACTTCATACAGAAGGAGAGCTTCACCTACATCTGTGTTCTCCTCATCATGGGTCTCCACTTGAAGCATGTCTCATTTTCATCTTAGATCTCCTCCTCAGAGTGTGTTTTGTACTATGTGAATGAGTAAAGATTAAAAATAAGCTATTTGAGCATCTAATGTGTGCATGTACTTGCCCCTTATAACTCAGAAACAGCCAGATGCGGTTGCACACATCTGTAATCCCAACAGTTTAGGAGGCTGAGACAGGAGATCACAAATTCAAGGCCAGCCCTAAGCAGTTTAGCAAGACCCCGTCTCAAGATAAAAATGAAAAGGGCTGGGAATGTAGTGTAAATTGCCCCTGGGCTTAATACCCAGTACCCCCAAAAAATGGGGACTGGGGAAGTGACCCAGTGGTTAAGCCCCCCTGGGTTCAATCCCAGGTGCCAAAAATGAAAAGAAAACAACAAAAAAAAAAAAAAAAAAAAAAAAAAACCTCAGAAAACAATCTCATCCCCACATCAATCTGAAAGACACAAGATGAATACCTGGTAAAGTCAAACAAGTATGGGTCTTTATTTCTTAGATTAACTGACAATTTGTTTGATTTTTGTTTTCTTTGGCCCTTATTTCCTGGTATATTTGCTGCCTCTGCTAACCCTGTAAGAATCTTTCTCACAAGCAGCCACCATACTGTTTGACAACAATGATGCTCTTAGTGTGACTGTTGTTCTATAGTGAGCATTCCAACAGTTTAACTATGCTAGTGCTCAGGAGTTTCTTCATGTCTTCCCAAGCACTGTGTCAGCATCTATTGATTTACACTTAGAATACCTTAATTAAACAGAATGGACAAATAATCAGGATTTAAAGGAATGTGCTCTAAGGAAAAAGGATTAAATATAATTTGGTATAGGAAACAATTGCTTATTCTAACTTAAATTAAAGAAAACTTGTGTCATGAAAACCTTCCCAGTATATGGTTCCTTTTATTTTATAAAAATAAGAACAGGTAGACATAATGCCTTGTCTCATTCTGTGTTTGCTTGCTCATGGAGAAACAAATGCACTAGAACAAAATTTTTAAGTTGTGATGAACATTTTATGAACATGAACAAAATTAGAGATTTTCTTTATGTGATTTAAGCAGACCTAAAAGTAATTCTTAAAAATATAAACAATATATTTCTCCCCTAACTCTGTTTCTTAGAATTAGGTAGAGGACTTGTATTGAAGAATGAATTTAAATATGTGATGAATATAGCAATAATCTGCATGGGAAGATGTACCCCAAATGCCTGTTGTTGTTTTATAATTCATTTGATTGGCTAATATGACATTCCATAGGTAGAATAAAATCTGGCATCTTTCCATAGGTAGAATAAAGATAAGCTGTCATTTATTTTTTTAATTAATTTATTTATTCTAAGTAGGCATATATAACAGCAGAATGCATTTTGATTCATTGTACCCAGTTTTTTTAGTTGTATACTATGTAGAGTCCCACCATTTGTGTCTTTATGCATGTACTTAGGGTAATGATGTTCATCTCATTCCACCATCTTTCCTGCCCCAAGCCCCCTCCCCTTTGCCCAATCTAATTTCCTCATTCTTTCCATGCCCCCCCCCCACTCATTATGGATCAGCATCCACTTATCAGAGAGAACATGGGGCCTTTGGGTTTTGGGGATTGGTTTACTTTGCTTAGCATGATATTCTCCAACTCCATCCATTTACATCATTTTATTCTCTTTTAATGCTGAGTAATATTCCATTGTGTATATATACCACAGTTTCTTTATCTACTCATCTATTGAAGGGCATCTAGGTTGCTTCCACAGTTTAGCTATTATGAATTGAGCTGCTATAAACATTGATGTGGCTGAGTTACTGTAGAAGGCTGATTTTTAGTCCTTTGGGTATAGAGTGAGGAGTGGGATAGCTGGGTCAAATGATGGTTCCATTCCAACATTTCTAAGGAATCTCCATACTGGATAAGCCACCATTTTAACAAAGGCCATTATAATGAATGGGGTCTAAGAGCAGGGATCCTATCTGTATTGGTCACCTTTTGAACAACAGTATTTAATTTGGATCCTTGTTGTTTTAGTCACCTTTTTTTGCTACTGTAATTTAAAGACCTGACCAGAATTATTATAGAGAAGGAAGAGTTTATTTAGGGACTCAAGGTTTCAGAGTTCTCAATCCATAGAAGGCCAGCTCTATTCCTCAGGGCTTGAGGTAAAGCTGAACATCATGGTAGGGAAGATACTCAATGATGATGAGAGACCTGAGAGAAAGTCTCTACTTACCAGTTACAAAATATATACCCCAAAGCCACACCTCCAATGCCCACCTGCTCCAGCCACACCCCATCTGCCTTCAGTTACCACTCAGCTAATCCCTATGGGGGGTTAATTCACTGATTGGATTAATGTTGTCATAACTCAATCATTTCTCCTCTAAACCTTCTTGCATTGTCTCACACATGAGCTTTTGGGGGACACCCTCACATCCAAACCATAGCATTTGTACTTTGTAGAACGGAATCAACTAATATTAGTTAAATTAATAAAATCTATTATAGAATGAACTGCAGGAAAACAAGACTCAGAACTGGTTTCAGGTGTAAAACTAAATTATTAGTAACTGGCTTATTTATAGGGATATTTTACATAGCAAGTGTAGTTTTAGAGATAAAAGAATTATCCAATCATTAGGTTGGGATATCTGTTTCTAGATTAATGTTAAAAGATAATTTTTTTTCAAAAAAGAGGGCATAATCACAACTTTCACAAAAATATAAAATATACATATATTTAATATTTTAGTAACTCCCAGTAAAATAATGAGAGACACAGTAAGATGTTACAATGGTTCAAAAGAGAATTCAACTGAATGATAGATGACTAATACAGAAATAGGTGGCTAGATTAGATAGATAGATAGGTAGGTAGATTAAATAGGTAAAATGAATTTACAAATAGGCGAAAATTGATTGTTTAGAAATCCATTGCATACACCATAGTCCCCATGAATACAGGTGACCCACGTATGCTAGACAACAACTTGCTTAACAACAATTTGCCAATAGAGCTGGACATGGTGGCATAGGCCTGTAGTCACAGCTATTGAGAGACTGAGGCAGGAGTATCACTTGAGCTCAGGATCTCAGGACCAGCCTGGGCAAAATAGGGAAACTCCATCTCAAAAACAAAAGCAAAGACAGCAAAACAGCAGTAATTCCTTGGTCCTCTTTAAAGTCTCTCCTAGTTTTCTATCAATTTCAACCAGGCAAAGGATATTCAGAACATTTTAGAAACAAAAGACCTGCTGTCTACACAGAAGAAAATGGTAATTAGCAAACAGTCGATGAGGAAGCAAAACTGAAGGATACCACATAATTTTTTAAATTTCTGACTAAGAAGGGAGGATTTGATTCAGAATTATAATGCATTGTTAAATGAGATGATAATCTGATGATGTATAGGAAATAAGATCACTATGCAAGTATTGTTGATTTTCATGCTATAAAATAACTTATTAAATGTGTTCCTTATAATGATATTTCATATAATAATTCATTATTCTCCCAGAATTTTTTTTTAACAAATACTAACATTTTTTAGGATTTTTAATTTAAAATTTCCACTGCTCATGTTAATGCAGAATCAGATCATAGTTAAGGAAAACTGGCTTGCTCAGTGCTTAATATGGCAAGATTCAAAATTACACTCCCCTTTCTCAATTTTCTCTACCCTCATCTCAGATTAATTGGAATAAATTACAAACATGACTTCCTAACAATGCTCAAAAGACTATGCCCTACATTTTTCTTTACTTAACATGATACAAAAATACAGCAATAATGGTTGTATCATTAACAGTTATGGTTTCAATACATTCAATTTACAGTTGAAAATTGGTCTATCTGTACAGAAGTAATAATTCATAAGTACAGGCCTAAATACAAGAAGAAAATAGGGGAAGTTTTTTGGTTTTTTCCTTAGAGAAAGCTCTTAGATAATTGTATTATGGTTGTTATTGATATTTGTAAATGTAGTGGTTTGCTTGGAAATTAATCGTTTTTCTTAATTAAATCCTTGAGATATTTAGTGATAATAAGTAAAGGATGTTGAATTTTCATTTCTTTTAATGATTTCCCCCCAAAATATTAGAGAAATAATAAGTTCTCTGTCAAGACCCTTGTTGTACAATGTACTTGATAGAATAAATTTCTTGTGATTAAAGTAGCACGGTTTTGTTTTTGTTTTGTTTTGTTTTGGTCACTTGGTAAAGCTATATCAACGTGTGCATTAAAACAGAATTTTGTATTCAAAGATACATTTGAAAACAAATCATCCAAACACCAATAATACAAAAACTGAAAACAAAACCTTTCTTAATCTATATTTTAATAGTTTGGGATTTAGGGGACTAAATTCAGGATCTTTTAAAAGGTCTGAGCTCAAAATATTTTATATGATAATTAAAGCAATTCACTGCATGTATCTGGTTTAGTGGAAATATAAATTTTCATGACTTCTAGTAAATATTTTAAGGAGGAGTATTTACAAATTAAGCACTTCAGTGTTCTGAAATTGGTTCAAAGCAATGACCCTACAACTGTTACTATGTTGATTTTTGTTTTTTACTCCACAAAGAACTGGACTGAGATCACCAGCTTATTTTTGCAGGCAAAAAGAAAGATATTAAAAGATAAAAAAAATACTGCATCTTTGTTTACAGTATTATGCATAACCTGTATTCATATGTAAAACTCAGCACGTTTCAAGTGAACTAGATTGTTTTTGAAGGGGCCAGGAAAGGATGTCCATTACCTTGACTTGACATATAAAATATAAATGTTTAATTTAATTAAAATAATGTGATTTTTCTTTATTAAAGTTATCTTGGCTTTTATCTTATTAAACTTTAAAAATATATATATTCATACTCTTTTAAACCCCTCACAGTTTTTCTATCCAGTGAAGTTTTAAAAATAATGATTGAAACCCATTGAAAAAATTTTGGGGCACAAAACACAAATTGATTTTGACTCTGGAATGGGTTCTTTCTTTGAAGATATAGTTGGAATAGATTTTGCATGTAAATTTAATTTGTAATGAAAGACAAGTACAATGTAAAGTAAATGAGTCTCTCACAGAGCTCTTTTGGTACATATTTCAGTACTGTGCTTACCACGCAAAATTAATCATTTTATGAAATTTTTATAATTTCAGTTGCTAAGGAATGATAAATAATAGTTCTTTATTTTGGCAGAGATTAATAATACAAGCTAAGAAATCATTTTTGGTGTAGAATGTAAATTAAACACTAAAACACTATCTCTGACAAGTATCATGTGGATCTATTTTCAGAAAAACTATTTGGACATTTTAAGAGAGGAAAAAAAAAAAAAAAAACCCTGAATGACAGCTATCTCATCTAAAGGAGGAGAAAAAAAATTAGAAAAAGAGAAGAGAGTCACAAAGTGAAAAGAATCAAACTATCATTGGGAAAAAAATCAAAAAATAGTTATTTCAAGTACTAATCACCAACCTTATGATTTCTGATCTAAATTAAGTGCTATGCCTATTTTATATTTAAAAAATAGTCTTCTTAAAATTTTATTGATTTTAGGCCATGGTCATTATCTTTTGACCTGAAATACTTATGTTGGGAATATCAACCAATTGGCACCTATCCCCTTTTAAAGGTTAAAAAAAGAAAAAGAAAAAGAAAGATGACTATTATATTGTAATACTTTGTTCTCTCTCTCCTCCTCTTTCTATTTTTTTTTGTTTTGTTTTTTGTTTTTTGTTTTCATTTTTGGATGGTTGGTGATTTGTTTGCTTCTCCTGGTTCCTGTTGATCAGTGGTGTTTGGCCAGTTTGTATTTTTCCAGACATCACTCCACGATGTTGTTGAGGTGTTTGATGGGCCAACTCAGCAATCTTCTCTGTTATCTTCCCTCTCAGGATCCCATTCAGGTATCCTTTAATAGAACTGCCATGCATCAGCTATTGATTAAAGACTGACTTTGATTAGTATTATAGAGAAAGCTGAGATTTATATCATCCATATTACAAATGAAGTAAACTGAAAATAGAATCATATATATATTTTTTAAGAATAGAAACACAACTTTACAGTAATACAGAAGCTTGAGAAAAATATTTTCTGGAATTGTAATCAAGTAAATATATTTAATCACAATATGTGGTACTTAATGTAATATAAAATATTTAAACATTCTTTGAAGAATGAGTTAGTCTGTATCAAAATGTAATTAAAGCCTTCTGATAAAAAGATAGCAACTGAAGCTTTACCCAAAGAAAATATATTGTTAGTGGTAGGATAGTTTAAAGCAATTTAATAGAAGATAGATTGAAATTTTCAAGTGACAGTGTAAAATAATATAATTTGTTAGGTTTACTGAATGAAAATTATTTATGATATCTTAGTGTTTGTTTTGTTGAGTAGGAGAATCACTTCCACTGAGTTCAGGTAATCAGATCACAATTCGATTTACTTCAGTTGGACCAATAACAGCTAAGGGATTTCACTTTGTTTATCAAGGTAAGTGCCCTGTAGTCTAGAAACACACTAAGGAATGATATCAATTTCCATGCTGTGTTCCAAGCTATTGAACGATGTGATACTCATAACCATATAGGAGGGATAAAAGATTTTTTTTAAGTAGTTTTACCCTGTTTCCCATATTCCCCACTTCACTACAAGGACATTGTCACTTTTAACAAAGTAAAAAAGAAATATTGCTTCCATTATCATTCTCCATTTAAATGTCTGATTTTCCTTCCCTCCCAGAATACTGTTTTCAAAACATCTCTGCTTTTCTGTTAATTGTTCACTCTCTATATTTTCTATTTTCCTTGTAGTCTAGCACATTACATTTAAAATGTACAAATTTTTGTCCTGATATATTTAGACATGTTAAGAAAATCATGACTGTATTCTAAAATTATACTTTCTCATTCTCTCAAGAGAATTGAAACTTTCCTTATGATTTATAAAGATTTTGAACAATTAGAATTTCATTTAGACAGCTTTTTCTTGCCTTATATAAACAATTTTCCATGTTGTCATTAAACTAAATTAAAGGCTATCATTTGAAATATTTTGTTTGAATTATGTATGATTATGTAGGAGTTATTCTCAAATGTACCTTGAACTTTATTCCTGATAAATTTATAAACATTTATTATTTGTTGTTCTTATTAAACTTCTATCCACCTTATCAATAGGCTATATTATTATTTTATTTTTAATCATAGTTCCCCATGTAAACAACTTGTAGTATTATGAATTTAACAAGGCACTATAAAAATTTAGTTATCATTACTCACGTTACATAAGAGAAATTGATCTACTTGAAATTCATTGTATCATTTCTTTGGACTGTTGTCAATCTCTTTAATCACATTCGTATGTGTTTTAAAAAGAAAAAACATCCTGTTATCATTCTTTTTTACCGATTTTTAAAAAGGCACAAATGAAAGATATAAAGTCTAAAACCAATTTCAAATTTGATATTTATGATTATTGACATAAAACCTTCTATTGTTGTTAATCTGTCTGACTTAAATATTGAATGTAATTATTGTCTTCATCAATAACAAACAAGTTTTGAAAACAAAGTTTGTAAACATGCTATAATAAATAAAATGCATCTAGAAATTTATGTTCTTACAGAAAATATGCTGAAAAAAATTGTACTAAAAAACTACTTCATGTAAACTGACACATACTTTTTGAATTTGATATCCCAAGTTAAAAAAACTCAATTTTGATGACATAAATTTCAATACCTAAAATTGCTTTATTGTATTAATAAGAATTTGCTAAGAAATAGAAAAAATATTTGATGTTGTTTAAAGTATCAAAAGAAAAACTTTCAGAACAAAAATCTTGATGACAATGACAATATTAATTTTAAATTGTATTTTATTTTGTGTGGAATTTAAAACTTAGAAATATATTCAAGTTGTTAATTCAAGTTCTGACAAAAATGGATTTCTTTTAAACTGTTTAAATAGTAACATTTTTAAATTTGTCTAATACATGTGAAATTAAAACCAACAATTATCTCTACACAGCTGTTCCTAGAACAAGTTCTACACAATGCAGTTCTGTTCCTGAACCAAGATTCGGAAGAAGAATTGGCAATGAATTTGCAGTGGGTTCCTTGGTTCTTTTTGAATGTAATCCAGGATATATTCTCCATGGATCCATAGCAATTAGGTGTGATACTGTGCCCAATTCTTTGGCCCAGTGGAATGATTCTTTACCTACCTGTATTGGTGAGTGTATTAATTTACATTAATATTGTTCTATGATTGTACATAATGTTTTTCCAAGTATAAAATTGCATGCATTTATTTCATTTGTTTCATATTTTTCTGATTATTAGTAATACTGAACTTTTTTTATACACCTCTTGGCCATTAGTATATCTTCTTTTAAGAAATGCTGATTTAGATATAGTACCCATTTTTATTGAATTATTTTATTTTTTGATTTTTGCTTTTCAGTTTTGTGAGTTTTTTTGTATATTCTGGATACTAACCCCTTATCCTATGTAAAATTTACAAATATTTTCTTTTATTCATATGATGATTATTTCCTGAGCAGACACTTTTTAGTGTCTTTGTCCCATCTGTCTTTGTTCTTTTTGCTCAAGATGCTTAGGTTATTTGTATATTTTTGTTTTCACACAAATTTGGGGAAACAATCCTAAAAGAAGATTAAAATCAATCTATGTATTGGTTTGTATAGTATGAATATTTTTAATAGAATTCATTCTTCTAATCTCTGTACATAGCAAATTTTTTCATTTTCCTGTGTCATTGATGTAGGACAGATGAGGCTGGACACCTGAGAAATTTTCAGGAAGCAGGTTTATTTAAGCTGCAGTGGTCCACACATGCTAATGCATTAAAATCTCAGAACCCCTACGTCTGGAAATTTTTTTAGATTTATACTCAGTGGGGTGGTTACATGACAGTTACTCTTTGTTCCATGTTTTCAGCCAAAGATTTCACAAGTTTTTACCAAGGAAAACAGAAATAATAATTTTGCATAGCAACAAACTTGATCCGCAGACTCAACTTTTACATGAAAGATTAACCAAGCCTTTATAACAAAGAGGAAGCTTCAAACCACTATGAGGTCTCTGCAGAAATCTTGCTTACACTATTTGTAAAGATTTTGTTTACTAGGAGAGAAGTGTATACCTACAGTTATGGTGGGGGTCTCTTTGGTGGGGGGAGAAGGGTAACCTGGTGGGTGCATCATCATCTTCAATTTCTTTTATCAGTGTTCTATAGTATTCCTTTTAAAAATTTCTACTTGGGTTAAGTTTATTCCCAGGTTCTTTCTTAGGGATATTGTAAATGGGATTGCTTTATTGCTTTAGATTTTGCTTCTAGAATTGAGCAACACTACTGACTTTTGTGTGTTGACTTTGTATCTTACAACTTTGCAGATTTGTTTATTAGTTCAAACAGGTTTTCTGTAAGGTCTTTGGGATTTTCTAAATATAAGATCATGTTATATGCAATAACAATTTGACTACCTCTTTTCCAATTTGAGAGCTCTTTTTTTCTTTCTCTTGTCTGATTTTTGGCTAGAACTTTTAGTACTGTCTTGAATAAAAGTGAAGTGTGCATGTTTGATTTCTTCCATATCTTAGAGAAAGCCTGTAACTTTTACCCATTCAATATTTTAAATATCATTGGAAAAATTCTATAGATTCTTCCAGTTAGTGTTCAAAGAACCTTCATAGGCAAAGATTTCCAACCTCCACCACACAAGCTTTGAGCCACAGGTATCTAAGCAAAACTCAAGAGGTTGAGGGAAAGAGTTATCATTACAGTGATAGAATGTTGTTTTAACAACCTAAGGTCAACACTGGGTCAACCTGGCCTGGCTGACAGGTTCTAATTGGAACTTTTTTTACAGTATTTATGGTTGATGGGCTCTGATCTTAGTCTTCTGTCTTTCCCAGGACTCCATTCAGTGACAATTGTGAGTTTTATAGTTGCACTGTTTTTTTTCTTATGTCATTGTCTAGTTAGCATTGTTTTTTCATGGTTTTACTTAATAGGGTTAACCTTGCCCCTTGGTTTTGAATCTCTTAGTTTATCTATCTTCCCCCTATTGTAAAATGTATAGTTCATAGAGCTGAGATTAGGCAGATTAGTTTTGATTTAGCTGTCTTGTCAGACCTTGTATCACTGAGCATGGCTGTTGATTAATTGATTGGCTCACACTAAGAATTTATTTTTAATATACATTTTTAGTTGTTGGTGGAACTTTATTTTATTCACTTATTTATATGTTGTGCTGAGAATTGAACCCAGTCCCCTACACATGCCAGGCGAAGTGCTTTTAAAATTGAGCCACAACACTAGCCCCAAACTAAGTATTTTCTTAAATCCCTAAACCATTTCTCATGTATAATTGCTACCTAACAACCTTAAAGTTGTTGTACGTAAAAGTTACTCTTCACAGAATATTTTTTTGTGTTGCATTAGCTTTGTCACTCTTTCCAACTCTAGTAATTTTTAATTCCTTGACTTAAATACTTTTATTTGTACTTTAATTTTTTAATTTCTTACATACATGACAATAGTGGAGTGCATTACATTCATAATTATCCATTCACAGCACAATTTTTCGTAACTCTGTATATAAAGTATGTTCATGTCAAATTATGCCATTATACATGAGCTCTCTTATTTTTTTGCATTACAATTATTAATACACCTTTCTAACACAATTTATTATATCTCTGTTTGTATATAAGGTATGTTGACACCAAATTTACATCTTCATATATGTATTTTGTATAATGATGAATGTCTCTTTCCACTATCTCTTCTCCCTTCCTTTTCCTCCCACCCCTATTCCCTATCTAGAGATAATTTTCCTCCCATGCTCTCCCTCCCTACCCTACTTTGAGTCACCCCCCTTATATCAGAAAACATTCAGCATTTATTTTGGGGGGATTAGCTAACTTCACTTAGCATAATTTTCTCTAATGCCATCCATTTCCCTGAAAATACCATGATCTTATTATTTTTTAGTGCTGAGTAATAGTCCATTGTGTATAAATGCCACATTTTTTTTTATCCATTCATCCACTGAAGGACATCTAGGTTGACTCCACAGTTTAACTATTGTGAATTGTGCTACTATAAACATTGATGTGGCTGTGCTATTTCTCTTCTCGGACTATACCCAAAGGACCTAAAAACAGCATATTTGTACTTTAAATTTTTAAAAAAGATTTTGAGGAAATACAATAATTTTCTTTATAAACAGAAATTATTGAAGACTACACTGTTTAGAAGGAATGTGAAATTTCTTTCCATGATTTTATACATGCAATAATAAATATTTTGAAGGAATAATTAAAACAATGAGCATATATTTATGTTGTTTGTTTCTAGTGTTTGCAAGTTTGCCTAACATAAAATAAAAATAAAGTTAAATCAAAACAAGTTTAATTGGCCTTTAAAACATATATTAACCAACCTTTGTACTCTGTTTCTTCTTTTTTTCTGACACTGAAAAACTCAAACATCACATTATCTAAGATAATATGTCTATGAAAGTATGAAGTATAAGTTAGAAAGATGAAAAATAGAGGAAGGAAAAATTAGCTGACAAGGTGGAAAGGGGGGGGTAAAATTCAAGAAAATCTGAACTAGAGGAAAGAAAAAGGAAAATATTTATGAAATGGGAAACCATAAATTTTAAATTATAAACTATTCTTGAAAAAGCTCAAAATTTCTCTTATTCTACATGATTGTTACAAACCCTTTTCATTTGGAAAATGTTTTAATTGGCTGATTTCAATGTTTTTTTGTCATCAGAAATAATAATCCATGTAACACAAAGGAGTGTTATGTAAATTCAACTAGAAAAGTACCTCAGCAAGTACAGTAGAGCCTGATGGAAAATAAGACTGTGAAAGACTTGAAATATTACCTACTCTGTGGCTGACACTTAGCTTCAAAAGTGAATGCTAGTTACTTTCCACAATCTAGATGTAGGCTGAACTCACTTCCCACCTTGGGGGCAAAAGATGAGGTGTTTAGGAACCTATAAAATCTGTCAGCAGTCTAGCTGTTTGTAATTCTCTGGACTTTTTGAGAAACCTATTATTTCATTCCTGAAGGGTCTTTAAACGTAGAATGGACTACATTTTATTTTGCATTGGCTGATGTTATGTTCTAAATATTTCTGTTCCTCCAAAATTTATATATTGAAATTTTAAATGTCAATTTAAATTTTAAGTGCCTTAGGAAGTGAGGATTTTGGGACATGACTGGATCATGAACCCTAATGAATAGGACAAAGACCTTATAAAGAGATCCTACAAAGGTATCTTTTCCCTTCCACCTTTTGAGGACACAGAAAGAAAATGGCCATCTACAAACCAGGAGATAGGCCCTCAGTAGATGTCAAATCTGCCAGTGCCTTGATTTTAGGCTTCACAGCCTCTAGTACTAGGAGAAATAAATTTCTGTTTTGTTATGAGTCACTCAGTCTCATAACAGCCTGAATGCACTAAGGCAAAGAAACTGATGCTAGTAGTGGGATGCTGCCATGACAAATACTTGAAAAAGTAAAAGTGGCTTTGGAACTGGGTAATGAGTATAGGCCTGAAGAGTTTTCAGATGTGTGCTAGAATAAGCCTGCATTGCCCTGAAAGCACAAGAAAGGGTGATTCTGGCAAAGCTTTCTTAAAGCTTCAATTAGAGAATAATAAAATGATCACAAAAAAAGAATGTTTGTGGAAATACAGACAGTGAAACCTATTTTTGTATCTCAGATGAAAATAAGGGACACAATTTTAGACAATTGAGGAAAGCCTATTCTTGTTATAAACTGCAAAAGAATACTAGTGAATTGTACTCATGTTCTAGTGCTTTGTAGAAGGGGGAACTCATGAGCAATGAAATTGGATATTTGCCTATGGAAATATCTAAACAATGTTGGAGGCACAGCTTGACTGCTTTCGATTACCAGCATTCAAATTTGAGAAGATAGAAATGATTTAAATTGTAAATCATGAATGAAAAAATCTTAAAAATCCTCAGCCTATCTGAATTAGAAAAGGGAAAGAATGTTCAAGAGACCACTTCAAGGGCAAGGCCAAGCAGTGTAGATAAGGAGTGTCCATCTCAATAGAAGCAAATAGCTACTCATTCTGCCCATTCACTGGGCAGATTATACATCTCTCTGAATACAAGCCAGAACCCATTGTCCAAGACAATAGAAGCATGACCCTGAATACATTTCAGAGATCATCACCCTTCCAGAATGCAAGGTCTTGGGGGGCAGCCCTCAAAGGAGGGTCCTCCACTGCCTCACATAGGGTCACAATCCCATACTCTGCTCTTTGTACTCAGTCATAGATCTCTTTAGTCACTCAGGTCTGATAGAGTGTGTGCTATTACCAACATAGCTATAAGAGCATGGTTACCACCATGTATATATGAAAGGTACCCTGGACAACAATCTCTAGAGAGGCACAGACCTGCCCATAGGGTAAAGCCACTGCAGAAAACCTCAACTAAGGCCCAATGGAGATAGTGGGTAGACTATGACCCCAGGCTAGTAGATCCCACTGGTGTGCAATTCCAGCCAGGAAGAACCTTAGGTGTACAACTTCAACATGTGAGAACTGAGACATTGTTATGCCTAGCAAAGCCATGGGAGCCAATCCACACTACACAGCACCTGCCCAGCAAAGTTGTGGTCCAAAGTAGGACTGTATCCAAAGTAGGACTTCCACCTCCCTGTGTCCAGAAGGCAGACCTGTGGTTCCAAAAGCCACTACCACAGTCCTAGTGGGATGGGCTGGAGGACACAGCATCAACCTTTGAGTTTTTTAGCTTGTTCAAGTTCTATGACTCTTTCTTCTCTTCTGTTTCGTAGAATGTCTGTTTTGCACATATGGCATGTGGCATGGGGCGTGGTTGTATATTAGAAATATATTAATTGTTTGATTTTATAGGCTTAAAACTGAAGGAAAGTTTATGTCAGGATAAAATACACTTTGAGAGTCATCCATCTGATTTACATATTTAGATGAGACTATGAACTTTAGACTTTTGGGTTCAAAAATTAACATTTTTAAGGCTTTTGAGATGGAATGAATATATTTTGCTTATGGGAAGGACATGAATTTAGCGGGTAATGGCAGAATGCTATGATCTGAATACTTGTGTTCCCGCCCCCCACCTCACCCCCCGAAAATTCATATATCAAACTCCCAACCCTTAAGGGGATTTTATTGGGGGGGGCGGCTTCTGCAGGTAATCAAATTATGAGGTCTGAGCCCTTGTGAATGGGACTAGTGCCCCTATAAAACTGATCCCAGAGAGCTCTATGAAGCAATAAGTGGCTCCTCAGTAGACATGGAATCTGTCAGTGAACCTCCCAGTCTTCAGAATTGTGAGAATGAATGTATATTGTTCATAAGGCACCCAATCTATTCTATAGTATTCTATAGTATTTTATTATAGCAGAAGGAATGAACAAAGACAATTTGAACATATCCAGAGATAGATAATTGCATAAGATGACTTATATTTGCTGCCAAGATCACATATCTTATACCATAGTTACAATATCCTTCTTTGTGAAAAAGGTGTAAATGTAGAACATTGACCAAATATCAGAAAGGTATATGGAGTCTATGAAACAATAAATGGAAAAAAGATGATATTGAATGACACTCAGAAAACAGTTCAGTTTAGTTTTTACCAAATGATCCAACTACTAATCTTTATTTTAAATTTAGTAACTATAAATATTTAGCTTGAAAATATACTGAATAAGATGATATATCTTAAAATATTTTTAAAAAGAAAATTCTTAGTATCTTAAAGATTCACATGAATGTCAAATACAGAGCTGTTTTGGGGTTGATATCAAAGCACTCTAATTTGAGTTAAGTTTGAACATCTATTATTTCAATAAAATATTATTTGATTCAAGGCCTTTGAACTTTGTATTCCTTCTGAGAGGAACCTGCATCCCTTAGGTGTCTTTTTTGTCTCACAGCATCTCCTTGTTCAAGTCTATCCCTTAATATCTTTCTTTTCCATCCTATAAAATATTTTTCTTTATTTTTCTATAAAATAATTTTCTTTCAACTAACCTCCATGTAGTCTGCCTAGTATTACCATTTCTCCTCTACAGTAATCATACAGTACATTATGTGGGTTTTTCCCTTAATCCCTTTTAATTTTCCCACCATTTCCCTGCCACTTATTTTGTTTTTATGCTCAACCAAAAGTGGACCTGATATATAATAGATGTTCAGTAAACATTTGTTCAAAGAGTGGAGTTTAGCAAATAGCTGTGATGATTTCCTGACTACTTGTAGTAGTCTCAACTTAGACAAGACTCCCCCAATCAAAAGTCTTCGTATTTTAATTTCAGTGTTCTACCACATGGTGATGCCCTTGCTCACTTTGCTTACTTAGATTTTTACAAATCTGAACTTTCAAAGTCTTCTGATATCAGTAAGAAAATTATGTAGCTAAAACACAAGAAATATATTTACTTCTGTAGTGGAATTCTATTCAGAAAGAGAACAAATGCTCTGTTTACATGTAACAGTTCAGATATAATCTGACAATCTATTTACAGGATTTATAACAATGATTGTTTACTCTGCCTTCACAGTTCAGCAAACAGCTCAGTTAATAGCTTAAATAAAGTGAGCATCTAATTAAAACCAGAAGAATTCAGCTTTCTACATTCCTCATGATTTCCATCTCAGTTGTATTGCTCCAATTTCATAGTTCTTATGACTACTATGAAGACTTTCATTTTTTTTTATATCATAGTAAAATGCTCAGTAATTTTGTACACACTGACATACTGAAAAAAAAAAACGTGACTGGAAATCAACTCCATTAGACACGGTCATTAAAGAGTTAAAATGATCAAATACTAAATTAGGAGATCCCAAAATTTAAACAGCTAGTATATAAACAATACCTAATAATCTTGTACAAAGCTGAATTACCAAGGTATTTTTAGGTAAATTATTTTCAAAAATACAATATTTTTATTAAAAAACTAGACTTGGAACAAATATAGAACTGAAAAATAAAATGTGCTTAAGACCAAACTTTATTTTCAAATTTGACCTTTTACACTCCAGAATTCTTAAATTTTCAGTCCCATAACCCTCCTCCCCAAGCTGTCCTGCCTTTGAGACACTGAGATTCAAATACCCCCCTGCAGCCACTAATAGCTTTGACAATATAAGACCTCAGGCATAAGTGTTTCTGTTAGTGGGAGGTCTCCTTTGAAAAACCCTGAAGCCTCCACCTACACTCCTTAGGCAAAAACTCTTTAATTAGCTGTTTATCCCATCACCCTTACCTGGTTCTGTTTTTCAACTCCTTCTGAGATTCAGAAAGTATTACTTTACTGGAGTGTCTCCATGGCAACATCTGTCTATTTCTTCTCAGAGAGGGAAGGAAATTGATGAAGAAATATATACAGGATCTTTCCTTGACTCATTTGTCCATCCATCCATTCATCCAAGAAAAAGCTTTTAAATATAGTAATAAATAACAATTATTAGCATTTACACAAAGCTACTATTAAAAATTGTATATTTTATATTATACAATTGTATATTGTACACTTCGATATATAATTGAAATTTCCACTCCACCATGTGGACAATTTATTTTTCTTTTACAAATAGTAAAATCTTTCTGGTTTAGAGACAAAGTGGAATTAGGATTTGAACCTAGGTTACTTGATTCTAAACCCGTTCTCCTGATCCATATGTTATATTCTATAATACTGATCAGAAGGGGAAATTTATCCATGTATCTTTTAAAAATAGTATGTGAATGTTAGGTTAAGTAATACATTTGGAAAGTGAAACTCATAAAAGATTCTGTATGTTTTAATGTGTATTTGGAAATGTTTTTATAGTTCTTTGATGTGTTTGGTTAAAAATAAAAATTACTAAAGTAGAATTTGACAAATGTGGCTTCTTTAGAAAATACTGGGAGAAAATAATGTTGCAGGAATGTTAATGAGGTAATCTTTAAACCCAAGATAAATGCAGATAGATGCTCAGTTCTATCAAGTATTTATTGAGTGCTTACTAAGTACCAGACTCTCTTCTAGGCACTTATGACATTGTTTTGAATAGGCCTGTAATATCCTTGTTCTTGTGAAGTCTAGATTTTAAAGGGAAACTGATCACATCAACAAATATAACTCTCTTTTTTCAAGTAGTGGTAAGTGCTGTAGAGCCCTTTAGATAATGTAAGGTTTAGAAGGCAATCAGGGCATGCTGCTGTTTTATATTAGAATTAAATTAATAAAAGGAAGAGGGTATAAAAGTCTTGATGGTGATGTGTGGTGTCTGAGGGGGGATAACTTGACATGTTTACATCACAGCAGTTATCACAGGTGTCTGCGACACAGGGAATGAAGATGGAAGAGTGATAGGAGATAAGTTCAATAGGCAGAGCAGACACCAAGTCATATGGAGCCTTGAAGGCATTGTCATGAGCGAACTATGCCATTAACATAGACCAAACACATCTGTACCTTTCCACAATGTCAGAATCTATTGAATAGCAATAAATTCACAAGGTACACTACTTTCATCAGTTACTAGTCTCTGAGTACTTGTGGGCCTCCTGGTAGTCATGAAATGGGCAGTAACAGGTTCTTTTTTTCCAGTCTTAGTTATTAATATATATAACACATCAAATCACACACAATGATTTATATAGGTTACAGAAAGACTAAAAGGTTTGAGGTGGCCACAGGGATCTAGAAGGCTGAAATGACAGCAAAGGCAGAGAGCAGGTACAAATGCAGGAGTCATGACTGATGGTCAGATAAGATAATGAACTAGCCCAAAAATTTTGTGAAGGGCACAGGGTTGTCAGTGAGCAGAACTTAGGGTAGACCAGGTTCCAGAAGGCAAGGAGTTTCAAGGTCGGCCACATCAACAGGGAGATTGAGCTGAGCTAATATTGAGGCAGAATGTCAGAGGTTCAGAGTTCATTGTCTTGTGATGTATTCACTGGCTGGTCTAATGATGAGTTAGTGTGTGCCACTGCAACCAGTCTTGGGATGCTCCCCCTTTTATGTGTCTCAGGTGAGGGGGTTGCTTCATTCAGTGGTCTGTTGTGTTTGATAAGCTCACAGGCCTGGTTTTCTCATGAGTTTGATACAATCAGGTGTCCAAGAACCTCTGAAGTCAGTAAGTTCCCAGGTGGTCATTTTTATTAGCCCAATTTACTTTTTAGCACAATTAATTTACCACTTTGTGCCTTATGGTTGTGTTAGATGGTGGTTGTTTACTTGTACAAACAAAGTGTAGAATAATTCTAACTCAGTACTTATATTCAAAATCCAGTACTTATAGAAAACAATTGCTCTACAAAATGGTATAACTCAGGGTCAGGTATGGCCTGAAAGCTGATGTATTCATTATTGAGTAATTCAGAGCAGGTCAGAACTTACTCTCCAGAATCATGATGAGTTTGAATTTAGTAGTGTAGGAATTCATTCAATGGGAGGGTGATATGATCTTAGTTTCGGTGTAAGAAGGGATGAAGTAGATTCAGGAAGACCAATTAGGAGCCTATTGTAGTAGAGAAGGGGAAAGGTAATGGTGATTTAAATAGGAAAATCATGGTCAAGATGATAAGAACTGGTGAGATTTGGGATATATATTTAAGGAATAACTGACAGTGTTTACTGATAAATTGAATGTAGACAGGAGTATGAACCCAAAGTAAAAAGAAACCAAGATGAATTTTAGTTTTGTGGCCTAAAAGCAGAGCGAATGGTGGTACATTTACATAGATGGAGGTCTGTGTGGGTGGGGAAGAATTTCAAACATTGTTTTGGACATATGACCTTTGAGGTATTTATTAGATTTATACATCTCAGGGCAGAAGTCATGACTGAAGATAGTTAATAGTTTTAGTATATAGAAGATATGGAAATAAATGTGATCACTGAGACATGGTGATTAGAAAGCTAAAATAATCTGTGACTAAATCACAAAGTGGTTCAGTTTTTACAGAATTAAAAGGAAAATGATGAGCTACAAAAAGACAAACAAAATAATAAAACAATAAGAATAACCGAGTTGGTGGTATAGTGGTGAGCATAGCTGCCTTCCAAGAATAACCAAACATTGAACTGTTATGCTCGAATTCAGGACACCCAAAAGACCACCAGAGACCAAGATCCATGTAAGCAGCAAAGAGCTAGATTGGTCCTAAGTGCACACAGCAACTGGTGACGATGAGAGGCCCCGAGCCCAGGGTTTTCAGCAGTTTTATACACTCTTTTGGGGAAGACAGGGACTTCACATACATCATAGCATCTCTTAGCAAATCATCACACATTGCGGGAAAATCATAAAACAACTCTAAAACATGATTAGCACATTCACTGGCGGGAACAAGTTGGGTAATTAATGGTGATTGGTTAGTACAAGAGGGAGATTCATTTGAACTGATTGGTTTAAGCCACGAGGGGAGTACATGCTGAACTATATGGCTTCCCAACATGTTATCAACCACCATAAACTACTGGGAGGGTCATCTGGCATCCCAGGTATTTTTCCTGTCTCATGCTGATTGGTGGTTGCTAGGGGGTTGCTACGGGTCCTCACCTAGCCTGACTGAGTCAGGGACACCTGGAGCAGCAGATCTCTCAGGTTATTTGTAGATAAACAACTCAGCAGGGTGGGTAGGTGCCTAGGAGTGCTCTGTGGGTCTTTCCAATGACAAGGGTCATGCCCCCTTCCTTGGACAGGCTTTGCTCTGAGGTAGAGGCTGTTTTTTCAAAATGTATCAAGTGATACAGATGAAAACCAGCAAAGTATGGTATTCTGCCGCAGTCTGGCTAGGCACAAAATCACGAGCCACTCAAGCAGGAACAAACTTTATTTTTTGAAACTGCTGCCAATGCCCTGTACGCCCCCGGGAAGAATCCCGATTGACCCACTCAGCCTTCTCCCGGAACCCCAGAGGAAGTTCCTCCCCCAGAATTCCCTCCTACTGTACTTCCCCAACCAATGGGAACTCTCCAGTAGTCCCGTAGCAGGCCACGGTGAACAGCAGGAGTCCAATATCCATATGAATGAAAATCTTAACATAATCATATCATCTCAATGGCTAGCTGGCATCACCTTTCAACCAAAAATGTCATGCATCATATTACTTGGCTGTGGCTCTTAGCAGTATTCTAATGATCAAGCAAAGAAACAGCTCATCAACAGTGGAAGATAATTTTAAATTAAGCAGTGATCATGGCACAACAGGACTATTCTGGTGACTTTGACATAGTAATTTCAATAGAGTAGTGAGGACAAAGTCTGTTGGAATAGATATAGAAGAGAATGAGGAAATAGGTTTTCACGATAGCAGCATGGAGGGAAAATCTATAATGCAAAGAGTGAAAGAGTTAGAATCTAGATACCATAGTAAAGAGGGTTCTAGGCAACAAGCTGATTGCCTCCTATTCTGATATGAATCAATTGAAAAGGACTATGGGAGCACAATGCGAAGAAGTTGTATAGGAAATAATTTGGTGATACTATGGGGTACTTTACAGGGGAGTCAACAAAGGATTAAGAGATCACATCAACACTGAGTGTCCCTAAATGTGCAGGTGTTAGCTAGGTGAGAAAAGGACAGAGCAAGTGATATCTGCTCCCTCAAATGTTGAAGTTTGAACATTAGAGAAGCACACCCAGGCAGGCATATAAAGCAGGGTTATTTTAAAATGGGTAACATAGACTTCTCTCAGGAGGGAGAAGGGGGCCATAGCTGGTATCCTGGTATCCCCAGAAGGGAGGTGTTTTGCCCTTTTTATGTGTCCTAACCTTCCTTTGTGCTCCTGCCCTCTTTTCTCATCTTTCTCCTTCTGGCTTTTGTGACTAAGCCCAGGAATGCTTGGTGGGACAGCCAAAAGTTGGGAAATGGGTGGGCTGAAGGGGGTAGGGCAGGATGGAACAGCCCTGGACACATTAATTAACAACTTTATAGCTCCCTGTAGGGAGGGGCAATTCCTAGGACAGGTTACCTTAGCAGGGGCAGGTTTTTGATAAGGGTGGAGGAAGTGCTCTGAAGGAATTAACATTCTTATCCCCCAGTGGACAGTCTCCAACTTCCCAGGACTCATTAA
Source organism: Urocitellus parryii (assembly GCF_045843805.1). Taxonomy (NCBI): domain Eukaryota; kingdom Metazoa; phylum Chordata; class Mammalia; order Rodentia; family Sciuridae; genus Urocitellus; species Urocitellus parryii. The sequence goes on from NC_135537.1 coordinate 26,323,574, forward strand.
AAATTGGCCTGACTAGATCTGACCTGACTCGATTTACCTATCTATACTGACTGCCTAATTCTGGCTTCAATATCAGTAAAAGAAACATATTAGTGTAGTGGGCTGCCCCAGGATGGGAGTGTTGGGATGATGAAGTATTGGAAAAACACATTTCCATATGAATCAGGAGGTGAAGTTAGAGGATAAGACAATTAACTGTATTTATTTATATAGTTAAGGCAATAGGAAGATTTTTGATGGATTTTCAGCAGAGAATTAACATGTTATAATTTTTCAAAGACTATTTTGACAGTAATTTTGAGAATACATTATATGTATAATATACCAGTCAAAGGAAGACAATTGATATGATTAATGTTAGTAACTAGAAAAATATGAGAATGAGGTAGGGAAGTGGTTGGTGGTAGAGACAGAAAGAAAAAAAAATCTATAAGGTATTTTTAGTCATCTCAGAAACAGTGCTTCGTCTTTTTTCTTCTGTTTTTGGAGTGAATATTGTATTTTTTAATTTTAATTAATTAATTTATTTAAATTAGGTATATATGATAGCTAATGCATTTTGATTCATTGTGCACAATTACAGCACAACTTTACATTTCCATGGTTGTACTCGATGTAGCGTCACACTGTATGTGCAGTCATACATGTATCTAGGGTATGTTGGGGTACAGCGGAACGTCGGAGAAAGAGACCACACAAGAGACTCACTTCATGCAATCGCAGGGGGGAAATTTATTAGGGATCCGTTCCAGCGCGCTGGGGCTCTGAGCTCACTCAAGAAGGGAGAGCAGCCCAGAGCCCAGAGCAGAGGTCAGGTGGAGCTTAAGTACACTTTTTGGAGAGGGTGGTGGGCTTAGCATACATCAGAACAAATCATCATGAGGCTCGGGAAAATTGAACAACAATCCTGAAACATGATTAGTACATACATTGGCGGGAACAATCAGGGCAGGGGTGATTGGTTGTTTCTAAGCGGGGTACACATTTAAACTGATTGGTTCTGGGGCCTAAATGTCTACGTGCTATGCTACCTAGAGTCCTTAGCTATTAAACAACCAGGGAATCAATAGAGACATTTACTAGGCAGTTCCAGCATTGTTCTAACAACTTTACAGAGATTACAGGTTCCGGGGATAGCAGAGGAATCGTAACAATAGGCTTTTACCATTTTAACAATTGTCTTTTACTCTTTAGCCCAGGCCTTATAATCTAGAAACTTTACAATGCCCTAGTCTCTTACACTTTAACTCAAGCTCTTGCAGCTTGGGATCAGCTTAGAATTTTTACCTTTACAGGTATTAATGTCCATCTCATTCCACCATCTGAATGTTTATTTTATAATTCTTCCCCCATCCCTGGCATTGTATTCCAAACCATACAAAGCAAATGTTTTTATTTTTAGAGGAATTAAATCCTTTCTGGTCTAATCATGCTGAATTTGTATATAACCCAATAACATCGATTTATAAGAAAACATAACTATGTTAGCTTTTTGCACTGTGACCAAAATACCTGGGAAAAAATCTAGAGGAGGAAAGATTTATTTTGGTTCAGTTTCAGAGGTTTCAGTTCAAGGTCAACTGTCTGTATTGCTTTGGGCCCAAGATGAGTCAGAACATCTTAGCAGAGGAGTGGGGGAGAAAAGTTGTTTAGCTCTTGCAAGCCAGCAGAGAGAGACCAGGGAAGGGGCTGGGGTCTCAATACAGTCCAATCAAGGCACAATGCAGTGACCTTTTTTTTTTTTTTTTTTCCTAACAATGCCCCCACCTGCCTACAAATTTCACCTTCTTCCAGAAGTCTATTTGTAATAGTGGTCCCTTCACCTTCTGAATATATCCCTCATTGCTCTAAGGCTTATTATTATTTTTCCTTAATGAAGTTTTCTTCCTTTTATTCCCCTCTCTCCCTCCCTAACAAGATTAAGGACACGAGGTTATCTTTTCTTCCCCTAGTTAATTGTCCTTGAACATAACCCACTACAGGAGAGAGATTCCTGCTGAGGATTTGGGAAGTGAACACCTCCCAAATTAACAAGTGAATACTAACACACCATCAGGGTGCCCTGGGACCCCCTACCAGAAAACACCTGGAATGTAACCCTTGAAGAGTTCCTTTAAAACCCCCTGTCCCCCTGATAGGAGAATCACAGCATTTGGGACAGGAGTCTCCTGTGATTCTCCTTTGCTAGCAAAACAATAAACCTTCTTTTTCCTTTTTCTCAAAAACTGTGTCCTCATTATTAAATTGGCATTAATTTACATTGGGGACAGGGACCAAGCTTTCAGTTACATATTCAATTTATTAATCCATCAAATGGATTATTCCATTGATGAGGTTAGAGCCCTGATGATCCAATAATTTTCCAAAAGCTCCAAGATAATGCTGCATTGAATACCAGTCTTCAACACATGAGTTTTTGAGGGAAATTCCAGATCTAAACCACTACAACAAAATTACTTTCTCTAAAATCATTGCTACACTATTAAAAACATTTCCAGTACATTTTTTGAATAATAGCCTTGGACTTTTGCATTTGGCTATGAAAGTGGCACAAAACTGTAAATCACTTTTAGAAAAATATTATAAAAATATGTCATTGTATCTATCATTATAGGCAGACTAGGAAAAATGCAAGGAACACAGTGCCATTGGTACCTAAAATAATAATAGTTGTAGCCAAAGGAAATATAATTTATTGACTCTTCAATGTTTTAAGTAGGGGGCTGGGGATGTGGCTCAAGCGGTAGCGCGCTTGCCTGGCATGCGTGCAGCCCGGGTTTGATCCTCAGCACCACATACAAAGATGTTGTGTCCGCCGAAAACTAAGAAATAAATATTAAAAAAAAAATTCTCTCTCTCTCTCTCTCTCTTATCTATCTCTTTAAAAAAATAAATAAAATGGCATATGATTTTTAAAAAAAAAGAATGTTTTAAGTAGTATGCCAGCTTCTTTATGTACATTGTACTCTATATTTTCACAAGAATGTTTTGGAAGCAATAGCACTACCTTTTTATACATAAGGAAATGCTACAGCATTTCAGAGAGTTTGAGGAATTTTTTTCAAATTCACACAGTACTTAAGAGTTGTAAGTTTGATTATATCCAGAAACAAGCTATAAGCACCCCATAGGGGAGTCAGCAAAAGTTTAAAGAGGTAACATCAACACTGACTGTCCATAGATATGTAGGTAAGAGGTAGGTGAGAGAAAGATATGCTGATAATATTATTGCTGTTGACTGGTGACGAGTTCTTGCTTCCCCGATGTTGAAGAATAACACCAAAGAAGCACGCCAAGGCAAGGTCAAAGTAGAAATTTGAAGTTTATTAAAGGACAGCAGAAAAGACTTCTCCCTGAGGAAGAAGGGGACCCAAGAGGTGGAATCCATGGAAGTGCGGTTGTTTCCCCTTTTTGTAGTTTTGGTGATGGAATGCAAGGGGGAAGGGTTAGGACACAGGTGAACCTAATTATCACCTTTTGGGATGGGATTATCACTTCTCTGGGATGGGCTATCTCCAAATCTGTTGGGGGCTGTTCCCTGGGTTCCATTAACATTTCTTTGAGGTGGACTTTGGCCTAGGGCCTTTTCGGGACTTCATTAACATTCCATGAGTTGTCCTGTTTTCCCTGAGTCATTCCCAGCATGGCCTCCATTTTAGATTTCACTCGCTATTAGACCCGATTTACCTAACTACACTGGCTACCTAACTTTAAATCTGGCTTCAATAATACTAGTGATATGAAAATCTTTTTTCAGATTAGTGTCTTCTAAAAAATGACAGAAGCCTTTATTGACTTCAGAGTAGGTTACATACTTAATTACTGTAGTAATTTTCCTAGCAACACCCAGACTGGCACCTCCCACTGAGGAACAGAGACTGGGTCTAAATTACCAGTATTCAAATCCCAGATCAGTTCTTTTCTGTGTGATCTTGAACAAGACATTGAACCTCTTCTTTTTCCCCTTAAGCACCTTTCTTTCTATTTTTTAAAAAAAATTATAATTATAAATACATAGCATATTAATTGTACAAATGTGTGGGTTTCACTGTGGCATTCAATATATACATGATGCTGTGATAATGTGCACTTTTCAACCTACTCTTTCTTTTTCTCTCTACTACTTCCTATGGTCCTGTGGTGCCTTCCTCTGCCTTCTCCTTCCCCATTAGTCCCTCTTCTAGTTTAAGGTCTTTTCTTTCTTTTTTCTTTTTTTTGTAAGGTCCCACATATGAGAGAAAACATGATACTTGTGTACATGTAATACTTGTCATTCTTTCTGTGTTGGCTCTTTTCCTTAGTATGATGTCCTCTGGTTCTTTCAATTTTTCTGCAAATGATATAATTTCATTCTTCTTTATGAATGAAATATATGTATGTATATTTGTATAATGAAATATATGTATGTATGTACATTTCAGTTATCTGTTGATAGAAACTTGGATTGATTCTGTATCTCAGCTCTTGTGAGTACTTCTGCAATAAATGTGACTGCAGATCTCTCATCTGTTTGCTGATTTCATTTTGTTCATATAAATACCCAAGAATGGTATGGTTGATTATATGGGAGTTCCATTTTTAATTTTTTGAGGAACTTTCACACCATTTTTCATAGTGGCTGTATTGATTTATATTTTTACCAATAGTGTACTAGGGTTCCTTTTTCTCCACATATTTGCAAACATTTTTTATTAATAACCATCTTGATTGGAGTGAGATGAAATCTCAACATAATATTGATTTTCATTTCCCTGATACCTAAAAATGCAGAGTGTTTTTTTTTTTTTTTTATAAATTTGTTGGTCATTTGTACTTAAGAAGTTTCTGTTCAGATCATTTACTCGTTTCTGATTGAATTACTCATTTCTTTGTTAAAATTTTTTAGTTCTTGATAAATTCTGAAAATTAATACTCTCTCAAACATATTGAAAAACCAGCCTCTATCTCAGAGCAAAGCCTGTCCAAGAAAGGGACATGACCTTTGTACTTGGAAAAACCCACAGAGCACTCCTAAGCACATTCCCACCCTGCTAAGTTGTTTATCTACAAATAACAGGAGAGATCTGCTGCCCCAGGTGTCCCTAACTCAGTCAGGCTCGGTGGGGATCCATAGCAACCCCCTAGCAGCCACCAATCAGCATGAGACTGGGAAATACCTGGGATACCAGATGACCCTCCCAGTAGTTTATGGTGGTTGATAACATATTGGGAAACCATGTAGTTCAGCACGTACACCCCTCTTGGCTCAAACCAATCAGTTCAAACCAATACCCCTTTTCTTCTGACCAATCACCCCTACCCAACTTGTTCCCGCCAGTGAATGTGCTAATCATGTTTTAGAGTTGTTATTTGATTTTCCTGCAGTGTGTGATGATTTGCTATGATGTATGTGAAGTCCCTGCCCCCTCCAAAAAATGTATAAAAATGCTGCAAACCCTGGGCTCAGGGCCTCTCAGCGTCACCAGTTGCTGTTTGTGCACGCGGAGGACTGAGCTAGCTCGCAATAAACACCTCTTTGCTTGGGTCTCTGGTGGTCTTTGGGGGTCCTGAATTCGAGCATAACAATATAGCTGACAAAGAGTCTCTCCCATTCTGCATGTGGTCTCTACACTCTGTCAATTCTTTTCTTCGCTGCATAGAAAGCTTTTTAATTTTATTGCCATCCCATTTGTCTTTCTCTTATTTCCTGAGCTACTGGAGTTCATTCAGGAAATCATTACTTGTGCCATTTTCCTTAAGTGTTTTCCTCTAGTAGTTTCAAAGTTTTAGGTCTTAACTTAAAATCCTTAATACATGGAGTTGATTTTTCACAGGGTGAAAAATGGTGTTGTAGTTTCAATCTTCTACACATGGATATTCAGTTTTCTCAGCACCATTTGTTGAGGTATAATCTCTTTTCCTTCTATACCTAATTTTTCAGGTATTTTTTCCCCATACTGTAGATTGAATGCAGGGCCTCATGAACATTAGGCAAGCACTCTAAACGAAGCTATATCTCCAGCTTATTCAGGGATTTTATCATGAATGAATGTTGAATTTTATTAAAGGCTTTTTTATACCTATTAAAGTGATCATATGATTTTTATCCTTGATTCTGTTTATATGCTGAATAACTATTATTGATTTGAGTATGTTGGATCGTCCTTGTATCCTTGCAATAAACTTACTCATGATATATGATCATTCTAATATGCTGTTGAATTGATTCCCAAGCCCTTTATAGAGAATTTTTGCATCTGCGTTCATGAACAATGCTCATCTATAGTTTTCTTTTTTGCTCTGTCCATATCAGGTTTTGGTACCATGGTAATATTGGCTTTGTAGAATAAGTTTTCAAGCCTTCTTTCACTTCTGTTTTTTTTTTTTTTTCCCAATACTTATTTTTTAGTTTTAGGTGGACACAATATCTTTATTTTATTTTTATGTGGTGCTAAGGATCGAACCCAGTGCTTCATGCATACTAGGCGAGCACTCCACCACTGAGCCACACCCCAACCCTCACTTCTGTTTTTATGGAATAATTTGAGGAATATTGGTGATAGTTCTTCTTTAAAACAGTGGTAAAATTCAGCACTGAATCCATCTGGTCCCGGAATTTTCCTTGTTGGGAAACATTTTATCACTCTATTAATTTCACTGCTTGTTATTGATCTATTTAGATGTTTTATATTTTCTTGTGGTTCAATCTTGGTAGGCATATAATGTCCAGAAATTTGCACATTTTTTTTCTGGATTTTTCAATTTACTAACATATTTTTTCAAAATATTCCTGAATGATCCATGGATTTCAGTGATATCTCTTATAAATCCCCTTTTTCATGTCTAATTTCATATATTTGGTTTTTATTTCTCTTTTTTCTTTTCTTCTTCTTCTTCTTCTTCTTCTTCTTCTTCTTCTTCTTCTTCTTCTCTCTCTCTCTCTCTCTCTCTCTCCTCCCTCATTAGTTTGGCTAAGGGATGGTCAATTTTGTTTATCTTTTCAAAGAGGCAACTTTTTATTTCAATGATCCTTTTTATTATTCTTTTAGTCTCTTTATTTATTTCATCCCTGATCTTTATTGTTTTTTTTTTTTCAACAACTGATTTTAGGCTTATATTTTTTTCTTTTTTTCTAACACCTTGAAATGCATCATTAGATTATTTAATTGAGAGGTCCCTCTTTCCCTCTCTCTTTTTAAAAGTGTAGGTCCATATAGCTATAAAATTTCCTCTTAGTACTGGTTTCACTTTATCCTATAGTTTCTGGTATGTTATGTCTCAATTTTAATTTGACTGTATTTTCTAACTTCCTCCTAATTTACCCAATAATTCACTGACTATCCAGAGTTAAACTACACTATTTATGTTATTTTGTTAATTATTTGACTGGATGATCCTTGGTAAGAGTGTGGAGTATTGAAGGACCTATCTCTTCCTTTATGTCCAGTAGTGTTTGTATATTTAAAATCATTATAACTTTTTTGATTAAATATTCCTTTGATTAATATGTAGTGACCTTCTTTGTCTTTTCTAGTCAATTTGGCTTAAAGTCTCATAAAATATAAATATAGCTTATCTTGTTTGTTTTGGGATTACTTTTGCTTAGAATATAAATTTACATGCTTTCATTTCAGTCTGTGTATGTCTTTGTCAGCATGGTGAGTTTGCATGCAGCAAATTGTTAGGTCATGTTTTTAAATCCAATCAGCTAATGTGTGTCTTTTAATTGGAGAATTAAAACTATTTACATTCAGGCTAATTATTGAAAGATATGTACTTGTTCCTGTCATTTAGTTGTTTTCCTTCTGGTTTTGAGTTGTATTTTACTTTTCCCCTCCTATTCTTCTTAGAGATTTGATTGGTATTTGTATTAATAATATTTTGTATTCTTTCCTAATTCTCATATTCTTATCTATTTTTTTAGTGATATTTATTCTTTCCTGAACTTTCATGTTTGTGTTTACTGTTCTTTCTCTTCCAGGTAAAGGATCATTTGTAATGCTGGTTGAGTTATCATAATTTTTGTAGTTTATGTTTATCATGGAAGGTCTTTATTTCAACATCAATTTGGAAGGATAACTTTGTTGGGTATAGTAATCTAGGTTGGCAGTTGTTTTCTTTCAGAACTTGGAATACTTCATTCTATGCCCTTCTGATCTTTAGTGTTTCTATTGATAAATCTACTGTTACTCTGGTGGATTTGCCTTTAAATGTGACTGGGCACTTCTCTCTTGTATCTTTGAATATTCTTTTTTCTATAATGTACTTTAATTAATTGATCTATAATAGTTTGTAGAAAGGTTCTTTATGAATGAAATATATGTATGTATATATACATTTCAGTTACATCTGTTGATGGGTACTTCTACTATAGATGTTTGCATCTTTCCCAAGACTTGAAAATTTTTCTGCTATTTTCCACTAAATAGGTTTTCTTTGCCAAGAGACTGTAACTCTTCTTCCGTAAATATTCTTAACATTCATATGCTTGACCTTTGAATGATGCCCAAGATGTATTTTCTGTTTATTCTTTCTTGTTTTTCTTTATTACTGTTGAATGTTATAAATCATCTGACTTATCTTCATGTCCTGATATTTTTTCTTCTAATGTAGTTCATTTGTGAGACTTTCATTAGTTTTCTGACTTATTAAGTTTTTCATTTTGAAGACTTCTATTGGTTATTTTTCATATTCTTATTGAATATCTCATTAATTACCTTCATTAATTCATTAGTTGTTTTTCATTTTTCTTTTGGAATTCATTGTTCTCCAAAAAATAATCATTGTTTATATATATATATATATATATATATATATATATATATATATATATATAGCATTTTATCTATTCTATTATCCTGGAAATCTGTTGCTATAAAATAGTGAATTTGTTTTTCCACATTTCTTGTGTTCTGCTGACATTTATACATCTATGGGGGTGATTATCTTTTCCACTTTTGTTTGAGAAGCTTCTTATTAAATGGTATTCTCTTATTAATCGATAGCTTGGAGTAGCAGTTTGTTGTATAGTATTGTGTTTGTTTACAATTGGATTTCATGGTGTAATTTCCCTGTGTCCTTTTCTGGCTGTAATTAGTGGGTTTTGACACATATACTATATTGGGTCTGAGGAACCAGTTACTCTTTAGGCCTCACAAGATTTGTGTTCCTCTGGTAACTCAGGTGTGGCATAGAGCCCAGATATGTAGGACGCACCCTCTGTGGTTACTCTTAAAATGAGAGTTGAAGTGTGTTTTAGAGGTTAGGGTTTCCATGGGCACTATTGAAATTGACTCTGTTACTTGAAAACAGTTCTGATATTTACTGTTCCAATTATAGTGAGTACCCTAAAACAGCTGGTAGCTTAGATTCCACCCTTTGCTTTAAGTAGAAGTTTATGCCAGGGTTTTATAGTGAATGAGTTGTAGCCAGAGCTGCTCTTAATTCTGTTCAGCTGGGCTGAGAGTATAACTCAGAGGCATAGCATCTACCCAATGTGCACAATACCCTGAGTTCTCTCTTTAGCACCAGAAAGAGAGAGACAAAGGATAATAATAATAATAATAATAATAATAATAATAATATAGATAACTAAAATATTAAAAATTAGACAAAAAGAGGAAAAATAATAGAAATAAAAATAAAAAGGGAATGAAAAAAATAAGAAAGAAGAAAAGAGAGAATAACCCAACTAAAAATAAAAGTAGCCAGGTGTGGTGTTAACATACCTGTAATCTCAGTGGCTCAAGAGGCTGAGGCAGGAGATGGCAAGTTCAAAGCTAGCCTCAGCAATGTAGTGAGGTCCTAAGCAATTTAGTGAGACCCTGTTTCAAAATAAAAAATAAAAAAGTGGGACTGGGAATGTAGCTTAGTTGTTAAGTGTCCCGGAGTTCAATTCCCCACCCAGTACCTCTCCCCTCCAAAAAGGAATAAAAGTAAAATATAATAAAAGCAAGAAAAGAGATCCAAAAAGAAATAGTAATGAAATAATCAACAAAGGAACAAAAATTTCTCCTAGCTAAAGTGTTGGGAACACTTTTTTTTGGTGCTCACTCACAGCCTCTGAGCTTTATAAGCAGTTACACACCTGTTGCTTTATTTTCATCCCATTCAGGAGCAAATTAGAGCTGGTTGTCTCTATTTTACATCCTGAAGAAGAGGACATTTAATCTCTTAATGACTATTTTTCCTGTTTTAGAATGAAAGCTTATTCAAATCTCATTGGATATTGGGAGGTTTAAATGAATAAAATATGTAAAGTGTTTAGAAGAATGCCTAGCATATGGTAGGCTTTATATAAATGCAGTGATCACACCATAATTATTACCATCATTGTCATTACTCTTCAGAGAATAGTGTTGCTCCTGAAAGGATGCATGTAGGAGTAAGTGCCAAAAAACTTAAAATAATACTACAAAAAACATTGATTTAGAGATAAATTATTTTGTGGAAAATGTAGTCAATGAAGTTTTTAGTAAATATAATAAAATGGTATTCTGTTATTAATTGTGGCATAATTTTAGATATGCCATTGTAAGGTCATCCATTAATTCTAGATTTTAAGGTGTTTTTTTTTTTTTAAGTACAGAAAAGCTTAATTTTTATTGTTCTTAGGAGTTTTTTAAAAAAAAGTACAATTTGATTTTTGTTTATAAGTCTATTATCCATTTGAGATGTTATCTATGACCTTTGTTCTCATTTTAGTTCTTTCCATTAACATTAACTCCCTGTCTTACACTGCTTTACTTTTAGTGCCCTGTGGGGGAATTTTAACTAAACGTAAAGGGACTATTTTGTCTCCTGGATATCCTGAGCCTTATGATAACAATCTAAATTGTGTATGGAAGATCACAGTACCAGAGGGAGCTGGAATTCAAGTAAGGATATTTAATTGTTTTTTCCCTTTTGTTGTATATTGCAATTAATATGTTCAGAGATGATAGAATGAGTATTATTTCTAAAAGTTCAATAAGTGGTTTTGACTGACATGTCTGAATTTAATAGAAAGATATTTGTTATTAATACTTTTCACCTGTAAGAAACAGAAAGCCAGTTCAAGGTGGGACAAGCTATAAATGATATTGCCACACATGACATGAAACCTTGAGGTAAGATGATTCAAGGGTTGTTTATTTCAAATCTGTGTCATTCCTGACCCAGTTATTTCCCTCTCTCTGTTCTGTCATCCCTAGCATGTTGATTTCTGTGTTTGATATTTTTTTTCACATGATCTTGAGATGACTTCAAAAGCTCTAGGCATAACAGCCTTATGTAGAGATGGCCAATAGCCAAAAGAGAATCTCTCATATGTATCTTTTCACTAGTTAAGAAAAAATTTTAAGAAACCTACCAGCAGACTTTCCCTTTGCTCTTACTGAGAAAAATTGGAATCATAACCAATCCTAAAGCAGCTGGGAAATAATCAAAGATTTACTATTATTTGGCTCAACAAATAAATATTAAGTACCTGGAGTAGGCAAGGATCTCAGCCTCCTCTGACATACACAACTCTCAATTAGTTGAACTCCTCTGGGTCTTTGTGACCAATGAAAAGGGATGCTCTTCTATAAGCAAATTACAGTATCTACTATGTGATTTTAATTGTTGATCATTTTTGGAGCAATTTAACCAGTTATTATGTTTTATAAATACTACATTGTCTAGATTTCATAAAGATAGCTAGATTACTTCTGCAATTGATTTGTAAGGTTTTCTTGTGGAAACAAAAGACATATAACAGGGCAAAAGTAGCAAAGACACCATGCATTCAAGCTAAAATTAGGGTTCAGGGTATGGCTCAGATATACAGTATTTGCTTAGCATATGCAAGACCATGGGTTCAATCCTAGCAGTACTAAAAAAGTTAAATAAAACAAAACACCTTAGTTAGAAGTATGATTTTTCATTAAAAATTAATTATTTGAATTTATCTTTATAATTATTCAGAACATTATAAAATTAGTTGTTATATGTTAATAGTAAAACAGGCCAGTAAATCATCTTCAAAATATGAAATACTATATTTTCATAGTTTTAAGGACATCAAAAGAATATAATAGATATATGTTTACATTCTGGCTAGCTGTAATTTTATATTCATTTTGTAAAATTTGGAGTTGACTAGTAAGTCCTATAAATGAACTTACAAGGATTTTTAATATTGTGTATGTTCCAGGTTATAGAGAGGGTCTGAAATGAGACAGTATCTTTAGAACTTTATAGAACTTTTGCGACCTCATTTGGTTGTAAGCTTAGAAGAGATATTCTAGAGCATTTATATATTGATACCAGCTTCTTCGTTTCTATCTTACTTTAAAACGACCAAAAATTCTAGCATTTTTTCTCTCCTCTGCTCTATTTTTGGCACAGTGCAATGTGGCTCCAGCACCCAGTGCTCTCATGGAGCCATTCTCAGAGTGAACACCTGTATATGACTAAATCCATTGCATTGTATTTCTCATCTTGATTGCTCTGTCATCAGCTCACTCTCCTGCTGATTCTCTCCTCACACCTAAAGCGCTTTTTCCTCCTTAGCTCCTATGATATCAAATTTTTCTTGGCTTTTGTTCCATTCTTTTTTTCTGTATCTCTTGTTTCTACATCTCTTACATGGTCTCCTTTTCCAATTGAGCCCAAAATTCAAATAGTGTTTGTAAATTCTGTGCCTTTTGTTCATCTCAGCTTCTATGATGCTATTAGCTGTTTTCTGTAATTCCAGTTTCAGCTAATGTTCTTACAAGGTTAATGTTGCCCAGAACCTGAATCACAATAGATTACCAGAAAATATTTGTTTTTTTTAAAAAAATGACTGAATAAATGATGATTTTCAGACCAATATATCTAACCTCTATCTCTCACCTAAGTTGCACAAAATATATCTCACCATCCACTGGATATCTTAAGCTAGACTTCTAGATGACATCTCAAATTCAATCTATCTAAAAATAATGTCATGACTTTTTCTTAAATTGTAGATTTTATAAATTGTTCTCTGTCTCAGAATGATGCCCTCGGTCATTCAGTTGTAGAAACCAGAAATCTCGATTTGTGCGTGTGTGTGTGTGTGTGTGTGTGTGTGTGTATGTATGTCTTTTACCCTGCATAACAAAACATGTCAGGTCTGTCTTTTATAAGTCTGTTTCTCTCCATCCATAATTTTACTACCTAAATTCACATGACTATCATCCCTACCCAGGTACTTATTCTCTCATAGTCCATTCCTTATGGAGCAAACAGAGCAAACTTATGAAAATTAAAATCTAAGGCTATCATTTTCCTCAATTGTCCATCGTGTCCTTAACTCTTTGACATAGTGATTTCAACCTCGTGCTCTGTTCTCATTCTTGCCTATTCTATTCATACTCTCTCAGTTCTTTCTGTTGCTTGTGGATCCTGAGCATTTTTTCTTTGCCTATTGCATTCTCCAATATTGCACTCTCTTTGACTTAATCTTACTCCTTATTTCTGTCTTGACTTAAATATATTTCCTGTGATAGATCTTCTGTGAACTTAACAAAAGGTGATGTTCCCTTTATGTTCTCATAGAGCCTTCTAATTCCTTTGTCACAACACCTGTTTCATTTAAATGTTGTCACCTGATTCTCTGCAAACTCATGAGAGTAGTAATCAAGTCTGTTCTGTTAGCTAGGAGAGGCCTGGCAGTATAACTTAAGTAAATATTTTTTAGAATAATCAATGAATTCCTCTATAAGCGGTGTAGTTTGGGCTATTTTAGAGAATTAACGTGGCAGAAAAACTGTTGTACATCACTTTCCCTAGGCAAACACTATTCATAACTGGGCCCACATTAATGACACTATAAAATCTTTCACCCAGGAAGTATTTTGCTTAATGATTTCACTTTAGAAAATAAAATTTGAGTTTAGCACTATGTTTAGCAATCTTAAATCATGTGAAGTATATTTTAAACACTCACACATACATGTGTTATATGGCTTATATTTGAAATTTCACTAACTTCACTTAAAATTTATCTGGTAATATATAAGGTTTAAACCAATATTTAATTTTTTTTTGGCAGGGGAGAGACTGAATATGTGTATGAACAAAGAACTATATGAATATTCAGTAATTTATATATGACATGCTATAAGATAGCCATGGTAGAAAAAATTAAGAAGTATTTGAAATGTGGACACAATTATAATAATTCAGAATGATTGTGCATTCTTTGGAAATAACCTCAACAAGTAGTAGACCAATTTGTTAGACCATTACATGAGATATTTTTGGGTAGTAATGGATTCATTTGTTTGCCTGTTTATTTTGGCAGAGTATATTACAGAAATGATTTCTAAATGAACAAACAGTATTAGTTATCAAGAAAATAACGATCTTTATGTGATGAACCATGGGAAAATGTTGGATGCATAACTGCTTGAATTCATAACATAACCATCATGAGTTCATGTAATTTTCTTAACAAAGTCCAAGGGCCTGGTTTCAATGAACGGAAATTACCTCATAAAACTATCTTATTAACATGATGGACAATTTGATCTAATGCAACATTTTTCTGAATGCTGAGTCAGTGGCTAACTCTTTTTAAATTCTTTAGTGACTGTTATTAAACTTTCTATCACAGTAGATTTTCAATCATTTACTTAAGTCTCCTGAAAGATCTCATAGCTACACAGGATAGTTCTTCTGGCTATTTCATGCTTCTACACCCTCTGTGATTTTATTATGCCAAAACATATTCAAAATTTGCACAGAATCCTAGTGGCAAATTATATTAAATTCCTGTGGTTGTATAACAAATTACCATGAACGTGATAGCTACAACATCACAAAGTTGTTTTCTTGTAGTACTGGAAGCCCGAAGTCCAAAACCAGCTATAGTGTGCTGAAATCAAGATGCTGTCAGATCCTCTTCTGCTCTAGGCTTTGGAGAATTCCTTCCTCTCCTTTTCCAGCATCTAGTGGTTGCCTGAATTTCATAGCTTCTAGGAACATTTCTCAATTTCTGCTTTGGATACATTGCATTCTTCTCTTCTTTCTTGAATTTCCCACTACATCTTTCTATCTCAAGATCTTCAGATTAATCACATCTGAAGGACCTCCCCCCCCCCCCCCCGCATATAATATTGATAATCTCCAGAAATTAGGATCTGATATTTTTGATAACTATTATTCAACCTTTACATACATGTTTAAAGAATAAAAAACAAATTTTCTTCCTCCAATTCATGGAATAGGGTTTCTTGGAGATGTCTGCATTTTTGTTCTTGCCACCCTCTGCTTTCAATGACATAAGGGAAAAAATAAGTTGTTTTTACGCATTACCTTTTTATTTACTCCTCTAGTCCCACTGCAAAATATGTGAGTTCTGGGTCTTCCTTTTTTCTTTTTCTATTTCCAGTTTGTTTCTTTTTTTTTCTGCTGCAATAAATATTGAAATATTACTGCAATAGAGATTGAAATTTTCTTTTCACATTTATTTTCTTCACATAGTGCTGTGTAGTGCTGTACTTAAAGCATAATTCTATTTCTCTTCCTACTTCTAAAACCTTTCATGGAATAGTGAAGGTATAATTGTACCTTCAAGTGTATAATTATTTTGCTGGTATTTAGTCTTTAATGAGTGTCTCTCTCAGTCTCTCTCATAGTTAAACAGTCACTGAGTCCTTAATATACATTATGCATTATTCTAAGCCTTTTTGACATATTAACTAATTTATTTTTACAATGAATCTATGGATTAGATACCCTAATACAATGATTTATGTAAATAATCTGAGGCACAGGCACAGGGAGATTAACAGCTTTCCCAGGGTTTCATATGCCAGTAAATAGAAGAAGTCAGGAAGTTGCAAACCAGGCACACTGACTCTGAAATCTCTTGTATTTATCACTAAACTCCATTCTATCTAATTTTTCTATGCTTTTTCTAACTTTGCATGCATATTTCCTTTTATGTAAATTGCCTCCACTGTAGCTAAATTAGATTACTGATGGTTCACTAAATCCAGTTCATGATTTGCCTCATCTACATTTTTACACTCTAAATAATTTCCTTCAGTTGAAAAACTCGTATTACCTTAAACTCAGTCCAAATATCAACTCCTGCACAAATCCTTACTTTTTTTCTTTAGCTCAATGCAATCTTTTCTTGAATTTAAGAAATTAGAAAATTCAGATATGAAGAGGGAATTGGTTATTGTTTCAGGAAGTGTGGTTATATTAACAATCATAGCTTGAATTTTCCTGGTCTTCTTGTCCTGGAACACAGCCAATAGGTCTGTTGCCAACCACACAGGCAGGATAGCTATTGCCATGTGGCATTCACCCCTGGAAAAGAAGTACAGCATTCATTTGAATGGAAGAATGATGATGAACTGTTTTGCAGACAAGAAATATTTAATGAATAAAATTGTCATAAGTACTTAGTGAACAAGTAAAGTACCTATATCTGTAACAGTCTTTAGCTAAACAAATACATTTGTGTTAATAAAATTTTTCCATTTCCTCCTTTAACAATTCAAAATAGTAAACAAAGAGCAAAACAGTCTCCACAGTTGTGAGGGTCCTGTGGGTTCTTGGAAAGGCTCAAGCTGGGCCAAGTGATGTGCAACAAAGTAACACATGTCTCTTTCTTTAAATAAAAGTTAATAGACATCAGAGAATTAAATTCCAGCATATTCCTTTTCTACTTAAGGTACCATAACAGTGATTTAGTTATTATGACTCCATTTACTTAAAAAAAAAAAAAAACAACAAAAAAAAACTTGTTTAAAATTTCATATGCTACCAAGTATTTTTTAGGTCATCTATGAGGAAACCTATTAAAATTTGCATTGGTGATAATGTTATTGCCTAGCATGTGTGGGGCACTGGGTTCGATCCTTAGCACCGTATAAATATAAACAAACAGAATAAAGGCATGCTACAACAACAACAACAAAAAAATTTAAAAAATTCAATGATATAAAGAGTAGGCATTGAACAAAGTTTACACAAGGAAATGAATCCAGTTAAACCTAGTTAAAATATATAAGGTTCTTTGTGTTTGTGGACCACAAATCTGGTTATTTTCTAATACCTAAGTAAATGAGAAGACCTGATTACTGACAATAATCTAATACTTCAAGATAATAAATGTTAATCAACATTTATTATTGGAACATGCATGGGAATTCTTGAGTCATTAGATTTAACCCCAAGCTTTTAATAAAGAGAATACTGTGAAACAGCCGTGGATATTCTCAGTGTTATACCTATAATAAATACTGCTGGGTGTTCCATAAAGCTTTTCTTATAAAAATCAGATCATGTAGGCCAGTGCCTTAATGAAAAAGATCAGTTTTGTTAAAATGCTTCTATGAGGGGGCAAAATGATGTGGTCCAGGCTTTGAGATCTGTTTCAAGAAGAAATAGTAGATTATAGTATATGTATCTGGTTAGATATTTGCATTCTTATCAGTAATTATTATTTCACAGGTGCAAGTTGTTAGCTTTGCTACAGAACATAACTGGGATTCTCTGGACTTCTATGATGGTGGAGACAATAATGCTCCAAGACTTGGAAGTTATTCAGGTAAAGAAGAGATCTGAACTTAATTACAATACAAATAAAATTAGGAGTATAAAGAATTCCCTAAAACTATGTCTTGATTTTAGTCAAATTTTTATAAACTATACACAGTGAACTAAATTATAAATTTAGAAATTTCAAAATCTAAAAATTTAAAAATGTCAAAATTGCCATTTAAAACCTGTAGTCTTCTTATTATATTTGTATGATTTTTAATTGATGCTTTTATGTTAATGGTAATGTTTTCACTGAGTTGTCATTCAGGAATAGTGTGTGTGACTTTTTTCTTAAAAACTAGGATGAGTGATAATAGATAAAAATTTGTGCTTGGTAATTATAAAATATTTACTCAATAGCATGCTATACAGTCATTAAAATAATTAGAGATTATGTAGTATGATAAATGCTATATAAGGTATTTATGTGAGAATAAAGAAAATACAAAATTATTTCTGTGAGATGAGTAAAGTGATATAAAATTTATCTATTCATGTAACAATACCAGAATGAAAATGTTGTGCACAATGTTATATAACTTTTTAAATATTCTGTTGAATTTGTTAAGGTTTTAAAGGAAATTTATGCAATGATTTGAAAGTTTCTTTCACCCTATAGAAACAGAAATCAAATTTTACTTTGTTATATTTTTATAATTTAATTTTTAAGCTTTAGTAATACAAATAGAAACATAGCCAAATGATCAACTTAAACGTTTCATATACTAAACCAAAATAAGTTGAATGATTTCAAGCTTTTAAGAGATTTTTAAATGGAGTATAATGAATTATTCAGCATCACCAATGAGGAAGGGAAAAAAATATCTGGAGCAGGAGTTGTTTGGCATAGTCATAAACATTATTTTGGAAAGAGATCCAGATAGGAAACATCTCATTAATGTTTTAGTATACTTTTATCATAATAGGTTAAGTGTAATACTTCCTTAAAAATAAAAGTGATAAAGGGTGACAAAAGTGATAAAGAGAAAACAACTGTTGATTATCAGGTGTTAGTTCTGTGTTAGGCTTGTTAAACATTTCCTCATTGAGTCTTTCTAGCAGTCCTGGTAGTGATTGAAATCAGCAAGATTAGGTTGCCTGAGGTTGCACAACCAATGTTAGAATGAGATTTGGACCCAGATGGTGTGACTCCAGAGTTAGAGCTCCTAAACACTAAAATCCTCTAAAGAGACTTAAGGCAGGTCTAGTGACCTTTTGGGTAAACACCCTTGTCTTCAGTGATTCAGTTAGGACACTAAGGAACACAAAGGAAGGTCTGAGAAAAAAACAACAACAATGTGTGTTCTGTGAGGAATTCTTCCTGTTCTCTTCTAAAAGTTATTGAGGGTGAGGTCCACATAGTTGTACAAAGCAAGCATAAAGTAACCATCTACTTTTAAGGTCACAATAATATGAATTGATATGTTTGTTGTACTTCATCTTGAAACAGAGTAAGAATTGAAAATTATTTTCATTTGAAATTGCTTGGCATTAGAAAGTACTACAGTGTAGTCTTAAGTCTTGTATCAAATGGTGAAGAAATAATTCACTCAAGTAAATATTTTATATTTTCCAACTCAATAATTGGATGAAAAAATTTGATTTTCTTCAGAAGTTAACAAGAACCCCATCATAATACATTGCTTGAGAGACAAGTTTAACAGTTCAAAATGGGATTTTTTTCTTAGAAAGCTAACTGCCAGTGTAAGAAACATCAAGGTATTTAACCTGTTGAAGAATTATATATATATTTCATTAATAAATGGAAATAAATTACTATATGCTCTGAACCCATACAAAGTCCTTAGTTTTGCCTTAAAAATCACATGCAATTTTTAAAATAAAGTTTATTATTACTCATACATGTAAGTTGAAATCTAAGTGAAATTAAAAACACTAATTCTATGTAACCTATAAAATTTACTGCTTTGACTTTCACCAGCTCTTCTACTCCTATCTATTTTGGGGGAACTATCTAAAGACATCTGTCAAAGGTTAATCTCTGGGAGATAGTAAGGAACAGTAAAATGTAAAAGGATTATGGGAGAAATACTTTTATTAAAATATTCTCACAAAACATTTTGACTAATACATAATTTTAGTGGTAATGTATTGGCTAATTAAGAGTTTACTAAGTTTTTACTCTACGATTTGTTATGTGATCATTGATGTACTTTTTCCATTATCATTTCAGGAACAACAATACCCCATCTTTTGAATAGTACATCTAATAATTTATATCTAAATTTTCAATCAGACATCAGTGTGTCTGCTGCAGGATTTCATCTTGAATACACAGGTAAAAATGAAATCACGTGCTATTCAGGAAAGTTAAGGGAATGTTTATATTAATTAAAAATAATTTCAGCATTGTCAAAAGGAAACATTTAGACTTAAGACTATTTTTGAAGTGTACCTTTAGTTATATTGTAAAAGTATACAGATAAAATTCTATTAATTTCACTAGAATTTACAAATATTTCTTTTTTTATTGTGGTAAGAACAATTAATATGGTGTCTACCATCTTAATACAATTTTAAGTGTGTACTTAGTATTAACTGTAATCCCACAGATATGCAGCAGACCTTTCTAAAGCTTACTTATCTTGCATAACTGAAACTTTGTACTTGTCAAACTGTATCTCCTATTTCCACCTCTCCCTACTTCCCATGTCCTCACAACCATCAATCTACTTTGTTTCCATGAAGTTGACTGTTTTACATATGTCATGTAAGTGGAATCATGCAGTATTTGTCCTTCTATGATTAGTTTATTTTACTACCTAGTGTCCTTCAGATTTACCTGTGGTGTTGCACATGAAGAGTTTTCTTTTCTTTTTTTAAATTGGAAGAACTTCATTGTATGCATGTACCACATTTTCTTTATCAATTTTTGATGATATTTAGGTTGTTTTCAGGTCTTAGTTATTGTGAATAATGCCAAAATAAATATGGGAGTGCAAATATCTCTTTAAGATCCTAGGATTTCTAGATCATATGTTATATTTATTTTTAATTTTTTTTGAAGAAATCTCTGACTTGTTTGCCATTTTGGTTATGTGGTGTTAGATTCTTGCTATCATTATTTGAAGATCTAGAATCTTCACAGCTTACTGATTTCAAGGTGAGACAATTTTCATTTCTCACCAATTTACATTTCCCTGGTGATTGGTGAAATGGGTATTTTTCACATAGCCATCAAACATTTGTAGATTTTCTCTGGAAAAAATATATGCATTTAAGTCCTTTGACCATTTTCCATCAGGTGATATTTTCTTGCTACTGAGTTGTTTATGTTCCTTTTTTATCTTGTTCATTAATCCCTTTTCAGATATTGGTTATAAATATTTTTTCTAATTTTGCAGGTTGTCTTTTCACTCTTGATTATTTTATTATTTGAAGTTTTGTTTTGTTTCATGTAATCCCACTTGTCTATTTTTGTTTTTGTTGACTATGCTTTTGGTGATATATCCAAGAAATCATTGCCAAGACTAGCATCCTTAATCTTTTCTCCTGTATCTTCTAGGAGTTTTACAGTTACATTTAAGCCCTTAATCCATTTTGAGTTGATTTTTAAGTATATTGAAGATAGGGTCCAATTTTATTCTTTCACATATGGATATTCAGTTTTTCAACACTATTATTAAAGACACTAATATGTCCCCATTGTGTATTCTTGGTACCCTTGTCAAAAACAAGTTGATTATACTTGTATGGATTTATTTCTGGGCTTTTTGATTCTGCTTCCTTGGTCTATGGTCAATTTTTAAAAATTTATATAAAACTGCAATTGTCATTTTGATAGAGATTGTGTTAAATCTGAAGATTGTATCATATAGTATGGACATTTCAACAAAACTGTTTACCAGTTCATGAACATGGATCTCTTTTAGTTTATTTTGTGTCTTGTTTAATTTCTTTTGTCAGTTTTTCTGATGTTTTAGCATGTTAGTCTTTCAACTCCTTGTTAATGTTTGTTTTGAAGTAATTTTATTTTATACTACTGTAAATGGAATTATTTACTTACCTTCTTTTATGTTATTCATTTTTAGTCTGCAAAACACAATATTCTAAATGTCTTCTTAGAAGTTATTTCTTTGAAGATAACTGACTAATATAAAAGACAGAAAGAGAACTAATAGTTCTATTCATGTAGTAATAGAGATTTGTGGTAGAGTTCACAAAAGCAATAAATAATCCATTCCATTTAGAAGGTTCATGGAATAATTCAAACAGGTGGTAACACTTGTGCCAAGTCTTAAAAAACAGAAGTTTTACAGTCAGACCAAAAAGAGGTGGGCATTTTCAGTAAAAGAAATTTCATGTTCAGACAGAGCTATGAAATACGCCACATTAGGAGAACTGCAACTATTTCAGTAGGATTAGTACATAAAATTTGAAGGAGCAGCAGAAACTAATGCAATTTATGTAGGTGCAACTACTCCTGAAAGGTGTAGAGTGACATATCAGAAATTGAATTCTTAATAATTTTTCATACAAAAAGGAAATTTGAGCTCATAATAATCAATAAATAATAGGTGTTGATAAAACATAATTGCTTGTCTTAGAACAGAGAATTGGGAATTTGACTATTAAGGAAAAACAATGACAAGGGACTTTAAATGTCATCAATTTAGATCTTGGGAACAAACATCTTTGATAAAAGGCACATTAGATTTAAGTTAAGCATTTTTATTTTGGGGGGGTGGTACTTGGGATTGAACTCAGTGAGACCCTATCTCTAAATAAAATACAAGACCACTGAGCCACTATTTTGTATTTTATTTAGAGATGGGGTCTCATTGAGTTGCTTAGCACCTCACTTTTGCTTAGGCTGCCTTTGAACTTGTGATCCTCCTGCCTCATCCTCCTGAGCCACTGGGATCACAGGTGTGCATCACCATGCCCAGCATAATTTTAGCAGTTTTAATCATGATCTTAAATTTAGAAAGTAATGTTTAATGACTATGTGAACTACTCTGATTAAAATTACAGAGGAATTGGAAGATGAATGAGATAAATCTCTTTCCTAGTTGAATGAAAATTTTATTACATGAAAAATTTTACCCCTATACCTGTTACTGTTTATCCAATTATGTTACAACTAATTATGATTATACAATGAATAATCAAAGAATGCCAATATTTCTAAATATTTTTCTGAATCAAACTAAAAAATGTGAGAATAAACTTATCATTGGTAATGAGTGAGCCTGAAAACAAATGATGCATCCATGTATTTTATGTGTAATTGCTCTAAATAATGATTATGAGTTCTTCTAGTGGTCGAGAGGCTATGCAAATAGAATGACCACTTGTTAACTCTGAATTCATTTTCCCTAATATAAGTTTCTCAAATGGATGCTTGAGTTCAGCTGATCCCTAGATACTTCAGAATTATTAGATGTTTCTTTTTACCCAAGAGACAAAAAAGAAACAAAAGCTAGCCATCATATGAAGGACAGAGTTAATTAAATTTTCACATATAAGAGGAAGATGATCAGCAAATATTTTAAGCACTATATTGATAGGCTTTACCTATGACATCAAAACATTTGCTAAATGTTCCCTTTTAATTTGAACAAAAGTATTTTTTAAAAACTTCTTGGATTAAAGTAAATATAAGTAAGAATTACAGTATTACCAAAAGCCTGTAAATGTAATTTTAATACATCATAATTTATCAGAAATTAAAATATTATCCAGTAGACAATGGCCTTTCTTTTTGGACACATTAAATATGATGCAATAAAAGGTATATTTGGCAACATTGTCACATAAAAGCATTTCAGCTGCATGTGCTATTTTTCATCAGAGTAGGTGACTCTAAATTAAAATCAGAATTATAAATACAAAAAATGAAAAGATATAGAGGAAATAGTTGAGAAAAACAAAGTTGTAGGTCATGGGGAAAAAGTGGGCAAAAAAGTAAAGGGTTAGTTAAAATGAGAAAATGATTTAATTACTTGGCTGTAGTGAAATCGGTGTCAGAGGATACCTAAAATTATTTTAAATGATTTAAAAGATTTGGGAGTATTTTTCATATCTATTTTGTAATTAATAAGTTTATTAACAGTATTGCAAAATATTGAATTTAAATGCAAGAGAATGGTGGGTGGTTGAACAAGAAGATTTGAAGACTATGGCTTTATAGAATTACAATGACTAATAAATTCTGCTCTGGTTGTTAAGGACAAACTTATAAAAGAATCCATGACAGCATTTTTGGCTGCTTTGTTAATAACAGATTGACTAGCAGTTAAAATGTGTTTGGTGGACCAAGTGCTGCATAAAGCAGCTGTGGTTTAGAGCAGAATCCAGCAGGGGCAATCAGAAAAGCTGACTGCTCACTTAGTGCGTACTCCAGAAATTCTGGAGAATTCAGTGCCCTCTTTTTTTTTTTTTTTTTCAAATAATTCATTTGAAGTTTTAGAAATGTCAACTTCCTTTCATGAAGATACATCAATTTTGTGGCAATTCAAAAATCTATAGATTTGTTGAAGTATATTATATTACCTGGACAAAGAAATTCTAAAGAACTTATTTATGAAATTAGAAAAACTTCAAATTTTGCTTGAGATGCAAATTTTTTGTAAAATAAAAGTTTTTTAAAAAAATATATAATTGACATATAATAATTGCACATATTATGTGGTACAGTGTGGTATTTCAACATATGTGTACAAAATATAATAATGAGATCATGGTAATTGTTATATCCATCACCCCAAGCATTTATTATTTATTTTTTCTAGAAATTCAAAAGGCTCTCTACTGGCTATTTTAAAATATACTGAGACCTCTGAAACTATGAGCCCCTGTATGAACTTTTTCTCTTCTAAAATTGTTCTTGTCAGGTTTTAGTCACAGTAATGAAAAAGCCGACTCAAACACCTTTCCTTTAGGTATATACCTAGAAGTGAAATTGCTGGATCATATGTTATTATCTTTCAAATTTTTTGAGGAATGTCTATATGGTTTTTCATAATGGCTGTGCAAATTTACATTTGTACTCAAGGACCATAAGAATTCAAAAAATATATCTAATTTTGGATACTTATATAAAGCAAAGTGCTTAAATGATTGGGTACTGGGAAAAGTAGTAATAATGTGTGTGAGTGGTGTGTGCATTAATTCTATTAACTTTTTTCTATGGAGGAGATACATATTTAATTGCACAACTTTGGTATTTCATTTGTGACATTCTCTTAGATAAAAGTTCTGCCCACAGGGTAACATAAGGGAAGAATCATAATGGGGAAATAAGAATCTCATAATCACACTATGAATACTAGTAACAGATGCAGAAGACTTCAGGGTTTCCTATAAAAAAGGATAGACTTACTGTATTCCTAAAGGAGTATTTTAAATAGTACAGGTTTCAGGAAACATGGCAGGTGTTTTTCTGTCTTGGGAAATAGAATGTTGGCTGAGATTCTTCCCAGCAAGTATTTTATTCATCTGTTTTTCCTACTTACTAATGTAGATTGCATGATGGCACAGTTGCTAGACAGACAAACCTTGTTTTTTAGTTTACTTAAAAGGCAAATATTGGTAAATAAGCCAGCTTTGATCATTGAGGTGGTATTTTCCTTTTGAAATTGGTATTTTAACTGTGGAATGTCTCACTCTTATTATTATTATTATTATAATTTATGTCAGTAAAACCTCATGTTCTTCTGCTCAACATATCTTCTCCATGCCTTGGTCTCATTCATATTTCTTGATATGTGATTATTTCATATCATTGCCTTCCTATTATCCACTAAATAAAAGCAGTGTTTTTTGGCTTACTATACCAACAAAAATTGCTTATGCAATCTTTCACACAAGTGTTTTAGAATATTCTTTCATTTAAATGAAACAATTACTTGTTTCTTATATATAGCTGTCCTTTCTTCTCTGCTTTTGCACCATCATTCTCTCTTCTTGATGTGCTCTACCTCTCTTCTTCCTTTTGCTAGCTATAAGACTCTTAAATTTTATATCCCATCCTTAACTGAACCTGACTGACCCAGTCAGCCCGGCCCAGAAATTGTTTCTTGTTTCCCTGAATTCTGACATCATTTTCTTTTCACCTTTCTCAGTGCTCCTGTCTTTGTTCATTCCACAAATGATGAACACTTGTGGATTAGTCATTCATTGTTCACATTAACAGACAAAAGAGACAATATACTATTGTACCTATGGAGCTTACAGTCTATTAGATAAAGATATGTAAATATAAATTCACATAGAATGTGCTTTGTAATACTTTTTAATAAAAACAATCTGTGTAATATTTTTAAAATACTGTTTCATAGAAAGAGCATAGATGAACAGTTAAAGGATCAGGAATGCTACAACTAGAGCTCTGTTATGATGCTCAGGGGAGATCCTATAGAGGAGGTGATATTTGAGCAAACAATGGACACTGATGCAGGCTTGCTTATGAGTGAAGAGAATGCATAAGGGAAGTCAAAGCAAATACTCTAAAACAGACATATGAAGCCCAAGGAGGCAAAGGTAGTAGCCAATGAGGTAAGAGATGGAAGGATAAGTGGGGTCTTGTGAACCATAGTTAAGGATTTCGGTTTTGCTCCAATTGAAATAAGGAATCAATTAGGAAGATTTCAGCAAGTGGTGACATGCTCTGATTTAAAAGGTATTGTCATGTTTTGCAATTATTAATGCTTATGTAATGATTTTAATTATCACCCTTAAATTATCTCTCTTAATGAATATTGATCCGTTTGTGGGCAGTGTTTTGAACATATTATTTATTTCCAATAGGGCATAATAACAGTGTGTTGGTATTTTTACATCCTCAATGAATATTTGCTGAAAAACTGAAAAAAAATCAAGAAAGGCTATGTTCATCTGAAGGAGATTATCACTTTTCTATAGTTGTGGACTGTGCCTTAGCTCTTAACACCCAGTACTGAAACATCTGTCAGAAAGTTAGTTGTACTACTGGTGGTATGTCATCAACAAAACAGAGAAAAACATAGCTAGATAAAGGAAGAAGAGAAGTAAATATCATGTCTACCAGAGAGAATTCTAGTAGATTCTTTTTTTAATTGCCTTTTGAAGAAGACTGGACTTAGGAAATTATGTATATTTTTTTCATATGAAGAAAGTTTTTATAAAATGTTTGTTTTCTTTTTTCACACTCAATTAAATCAGTATAAATGTTTGTATTTTTAAAGATATATATATACAGATAGATAGATGTATCAAATGCTTTCATAAATTATTGTCCTTTAAAATAATTGAAACTAGTATAACTATTTTACTAATATGATAATTATACATAATTGTGGCTCACGTTTGCTTGCCTGTTCATGATATCTCTCAAAGTGTGATACTTTCACATTTCTAGCATCTATTTGTATCAGAACATTATCAAATGTAAGCATATGAATCACTGCTTAGGTTCTTCAATATTAGCTAAAAGTACCTCCATCATCATTGTTTTATTCATCATAATGAAGATTACATCATCATCATACAATCACCATTTGATCATCAAAAAATTAGAAATTTTAAAGTTGTATATATCAAACAGTGCCAAATGCAATATTAGAGATATTTCATTTAATTTTCCATGTAATGATGAGGCAGATACACTATTTTTAACACTATCTTCCAGACAGGAAAACTTAAAGTTAGAGAAAGGACACATAAATCGTAATTTTCAAAGTTACTAAGTAGAAAAATGTATTTCAGATTTTTTTTTTATTCCAGAGCAAGTGGTCCAAATCAGCATATTGTAGCTCTCCTTTCAGCTTCCTCCCATAATTTTCTGTCTTCATTATGTTAGTTTTTCATTGCTGTGACCAAAATACCTGACAAGAAGAACTTAGAGAAGGAAAAGTTTATTTGGGGCTTACAATTGCAGAGATTCAGTCCATGCTTGACTGACTCTATTATTTTGGGTCCAAGGTGAGGCAGAACATTATGGCAGAAGGTCATGGCAGAGGAGTGCTTCTCTGTTCATGGCAGCCAGGAAGCAGAGAAAGAAAGAGTGGAAGGAGTCACAGGGAAAATGAATTCTTCCAGGGTATGTCTCTGGTGACCCACCTCCTCTAACCATACCCAGCTTGCCTAGATTACCATCCAGTTAATCTATTCAAACTAGGATGGACTGATTAGGTTACAGCCCTCATAATCTAATCATTTCATTTCACTTCATTTCTGAGTATTTCTACATTAACAGGAGCTTGGGGAGGACACCTCATAAACAATAAGATCCATTTTGCTTCCCAAATAGTTCTTATAACTACCCATTCATCTACTCAAAAAAAATATTTCTTGAACACCTACTTAGTGCAAAGTCCACAGTTGCAAAATGGTATAAGCATTATTAATATATTCATGCAAGTTGACTTTTCTTAGATGGCTAAACATTAAAATCATTTTGAAGGCTTGTAGCAACTACAGATGACAAGATCTCATTTCAGACTATCAAGTTAGTTTTCTGGGATTTCAGCCAAGTACTTGCATTTTCACCAAGCTTCTAAGGTTATTTTTAGAATGATGAAATTATGAAGATATCCTGTATAATTTAGCTGATGCATAAGGAAGATGACTATATATCTATAGTGATTCCCAGTGATGGAATTAGGAGAGACTTCACTGAAAGACTGATTATCTTTCTGGCAGATGAGAATTAAATGATAGATATGGATAGAGCTTGTCATTTGAATAAACCTCCTGGAATATATATAAGAGATGGATATAAGAACATTTATTATATATTCATATTCAGGTTTCTCTCTTGGCACTGCCATGTGACGGTCAAAAATTCCAGAGATTATATATTAATTAATTATTAATATAATAATTAATATATGAATATATTAATAATGCTTATACCATTTTGCAACTAAAAACTTAATGTCCTCATCATAAAATGGTATTCTAATGTGAAAGATTATATTACAATTAAATGAGATTACCCATGTAAAGTGTTTATTGTAGTCAGGTATGTAGTAAACCCTCAGTAGATGTTCTCTATTGTTCAGAAGAACCTACAAAGCTGGACTAGTCCCCTATATTTTAAGTGATGAAAAATTAGTTTAAGGATATGGCATTTATTTCCTCTTATAGAAAGAGTAGACCTACTGAAGTGTTTCAATTTGGAGAGCAACATAGGTTTTAAATTTTTGAAAACCTCTTTTATTTTGGAAAATGGAGAATACATTTTTAGTTCTTAAGTACTGATTTAAACAAATCAAGCCCAACATAAGTACTTAATTATTTAATTGTAATAATTGGATCTCACTTCTTATAGTTCAAAAGAGTTTCTTAATTTAACTAATGATAATGCCAGTGTAGATGTATTCTATAAAGAGGGAAACCTGTGTGGAAGGTGATATGGTGCTAAATGGAAAGTAAGAAAAAAATTACAATTAAGTAATATTTATTATGTATACGTGTATTTTTTAAACATTTATAGTCAGCCTGCTCTAATTATGTTCTTTTAGAGCTTATGTCTCTCCTACAAATAAATTGAATCAGAAAATATTTCCATATTAGACACTAAAATGAGACAATAGATACGTATTTCTCAATCTAGAATTTTATTCCAATTACTTTTTTTCTGAAACTTTGACTTTTTTTTCCACATTTTATTCTACAAATTCAGGTAGCTAACATACAAATAGATAGCTAATGTTAATGGAAAGATTGAGAAGAAAAGCCAATTTTTCTTTTTGTAAATAATAAAGGGGATATTGAGGAGAAAGAAGGCAGGTAAAATGTAAAATCCTATGGGCTTGATAACCTTGTGAGAATCTGGAAAAATTGAACCACAATCCACAGAGTTTGGGGAATATTTCTCTTTGTTCAATAGAGATAAGCTGAAACATTAGGATGGCATGATTTGTATTTTGTTTCTTTTCTGACATGATTTATTCTGAGTTGACATAAAGCTACTTTTGGGGGGTATTGAGAATGTGTGATGGTTATTCCTATGAACAGATGTAGCTGGACTGAGATAATAAATTTATCCAAGATTTCTCTTGTGTAAAATATTGAATTTTTCTGTTTCCTGATCCACAGTAACACTGGCAGATGGGAATCAATTGTTAGAATGACAATCTGTGTCTTTGTTTTTGTTACTTTTTTTTCCTTTTAGCAAATGTGCTCTTGTTTATAATGTTGTATCTTACATAATCATATTTATTTCAAAGGAAAGTATTCATGGGTTGCCATTAAATATATCAATTGTTTGGAGGCTTCATACTCAGATTTGAGTAGAGCTTCAGCATCAGTAGTCTGAGATTGGACTTTTAGCTGATTATAACATACATATATCATAGAAATCTTGTTCCTTTAAATTTGTTGAGACATATATTTAAATAAAACTAATATAAAATCCCACAGGGACTTGCAGCATCTATAAATAAATGAACAGCATTCTATTTTGAACTTGTAAATGGGGGAAACTACATGCAGTAATGACATGAACTTGCAAGGCCCTTTGAGGAATCTTAGAGGTCCTTAATGATCTCAGGACATACATAGTCTCTGAGAAAGACAAATATACATGTTATATAATAAGTAGATTTTTCTCTCCCCTATATTCCTAAGTTTACTAATGATATCTGCCACAAATAATTTTGCTTTACATATTAGAAAAACTCAGTTGGTATGAAGGCATCTTTCTATCACATGCAATAGTCATAGGGCTGCTTACAAAAAAAAAATCAAAATGGTAACAAAATAATAAAATTCCAGAGATTTATCTATTTAACTCTCTTATAAATAGTTAAGTATTTGATTCAGGAGAACCATTTTTTTTAGCTGCTTTCCATTCTCAAGCAATATGCTTAAGAGATAATGTACTAGGTCTTAATGAGTTTGCTTTTCTAATTGCTAAAAATGTTCTCCTCCCATGGGCTAATGACATAATTGATAATTTGAGAAAAAAATAGGGATTTTAAGATTAATTATATTTTTCCTTACACTAATTGTCTTGTTTTAACTAGATTACCCACATCATCTCATAAAATATTAAATGTTGAACACATCCTGCCCAATTAAATTATTAGTGTTTATCAATTATAATTTCAATTGCTATTAATTCATAATACATTACAGACAAATAAGTATAATTGATCTCTATAAACATATTGCACTCTTTAACCTAAAAGGCCACTGCAGATGATCAATTTATTTTCTCTTTTCTTTTGATTAATTTCCTGAACTTCTCATCAACTATTCATCTCTTTTTGTGCAGATAGTTTTGACTATGTAAATTTATTACTTCTGTAAGCATTATATTTTTGTCTTCATACACTTTTCTAGCTCTATCTTGAGATAATAACAATGCTTCAGGTCCCATTGGTTTTTTTTTTTTTTTTTTTTTTTTGTGGCAAAGTCAATAACATTTTAGCTGCATGTAGAAGTAACTTCTTATTTTGAGTTAGTCAAAAGATCAAAGGATTTAAATTATTGATACTTTATATAAATCATCCCATATTTTCTGTATGTGAATATTCCTAGGGTATTTGTGTGAACCTTTTGATATTAAACAGAAATATTCACTTCATGATAGTAAGAAAAATATTCTTTAATAATTATTTTATTAATAATTTAAACTTATAACCTTACTTCCATGTCAAAAATCTTTAATAATAATATTAGTTAACATTCATTGAGTTTTTCTAATATTCCTGGGAAAATTTTAGGTATTGTGCATGTATTGTTTATGTATCACTCTATGACTGTGAATTCTGTATTTTCTCGTCCCATTTTATAGATAAAGGAACTGAGGCATAGAAAAAAAAATGTCAGAAATTGCAAACAAACAAATATAAAACCCCATACATGCAAGTAGTGGAGTCACGATGTATATAAGATGTTACTCTTCATGCTAAATCCCCCCTCAATTAGACTCAGAAGGAATGTGTAACACTCTGCTTTGGTTGAGATTATAGGAGTATTTACAATCTATTTTCTGCTTCCTTTTTCAACTGCATTTCTTATTTCCTTCCCAAGAACATTACAAATGTGTTTGGGGAGGGGGTGCGGAACATTTCTCTTCTTTTTCAAATAAGGAAAAAATAAAAAATATTTTAAAGCTCCATTCATTTAACACACTACTTCTCTGCCAAAACATCACATACACCTTCATACTCAGTGTACTGAATTAATAAAAAAATAAGAATTTTTCAGTACTCAGTATGGTTTCTTGCATATGAAACAATTATTTGAACAAAGGCAAATCTTCATTTGTGATTGTTTCACTACATTCTAACCATTTGTTAAACCAATCAACTTTCCTGGTCCACAAAGTTTCTTTACACTATGGCTGATTATGTAGGTTCCCATGTTCCCAAACCACTTCTGTAGGTAATTTCATTTTCAGCATGTCATATGAGGCAGATTACACAATAGGTGCTAATTACTTGTTTAATGAATAAATGAATTGTGCTTACAGGTCATGAGTATATTTAACATTTCCCCTTAATTTAGGATTATTCTATAGATTAGAAGTTTTTCTTTTTCTTTTTGGTTCTGGGGATTGAACCCAGGGGTGCTTTACCACTGAGCTACATCCCCAGTGACACCCCTTTCCCCCTGCATTATTTATTTATTTATTAATTATTTTTTGTTTTTTAGACAGAGTCTCACTGAGTTGCTTATGCTTGCTAAATTGTGGAGGCTGGTCTTGAACTTGCAATCCTCTTGCCTTAGCTTCCAAAGTAACTGGGATTAGAGATGTGTGTCATCATACTGGGCAATATAGGGTAAAATCTGATAAACAGTATTCCTGAATATTCAATTATTCTGAGTAATGTTATATTAAACATTAGTTAAGGTAAACATGAGTAAATAAGCAAAACATTAAGGTTTAAGGTAAGTCCAAGCAGAGTCTGCCCACAACATGTTCCCAAACCACTGCTGTCTATCAGTGACTATTAAAGGTCAGACTGTTCCTTCTAAAAAAATTTACAAATGTTCATCATATTACAGGTTACATAAAAGATAATATTTGTATTTTAAAAATGTTTGTTTAGTCTATTAATTAATCCTGAGGCACATTATGCCAGAAAAAAAATCTGCACAGTTAATAATACTATTTTATATAAATCTTCATATCAGTAATCAAATTTATATTGAATTCAACCTTTGATCATCATGAATGTCTACATTAGTTGCAAACATTATAATTCCAGTGTATATTTAAAAATTCCTCAAAAGCAACATAAAAATGAAAGAAATTTTTTGTATCCATTATTTAGAAAAATAAGTTTAAAATTGAATACATGAAATATATTTAGAATAATATCTTTTAAATACACTGTCATGTGCATAGACTCATGGTTCACTTCTTGTGCCTTCCCACCAAGATGCAAAACCAATATTTTTAGTTGTATGTTGTATATATGTATACATAGTTTGTAAAATTTATGAATGAATTTTTTTCTTTAACAAACAATCTTACTGATAATCTTAGAAGTAATTAATTTATGTTTCCCTCCCAGTCCTTTTATCTCAATGCATTAAAGACTCATACAAAATCATTATGCAATTACTAAGAAAAACACATAATCACACACAATCTACTAAGAATACATAGACACACATGTACAAAGCTATCAGCTTTCAGTGGTATAATTAACACTTTTTGCTCAAGACTGATTTTCTAGTGAATGGAATTGGAAAGAAAAATTTCAGTTACAAATAAATATTGGTAATGTGAAAACAGGAGAATTTAATATTTTTAGTGAG
This sequence comes from Urocitellus parryii, assembly GCF_045843805.1. Taxonomy (NCBI): domain Eukaryota; kingdom Metazoa; phylum Chordata; class Mammalia; order Rodentia; family Sciuridae; genus Urocitellus; species Urocitellus parryii. The sequence goes on from NC_135537.1 coordinate 26,356,826, forward strand.
GGTAACTGACTACAATAATTTGATAGCAGACATAACTTCAATTTTTTACATCAATTTGTCCCTAGATCCACTTCTGTTTGTATCTGGCTACAACAGCAGATTTGTTGATCCAATCACATTAGAAAAAATTCACTCAGGGCCCATCTTTGAATGCCAAAGACATAATTTTACAAAATTTACACTCATGAAGCTTAAAATGGCTCAATATTTTAATCACCATTATTAAGGAGAGAAGCCTTGGTTAAATAGAAGTCTTTTAAAAAATTTTTTTAAAAAGTCTTTCTCTTGTTAATTCTATAAATATCCTGTTGATTTTATCACTTAAATGAAAATTAATCCTTAAAAAAGGATAGTATTTGTTAATATTTAACCACTCAGAGTTTTATTAATGTAAATAAAAGGTGGATATATAATTTAAGCTACAGGATTTTCAGATAGTTCAGCTTTACTTTCTTTAGTGCCCATAAACAATTGCTGAGGTAAAATAAAAAATGAAGAAGGTCATCAACATATCACTGCTATGACTTAACAGATAATCTGATTAATTTACTTTCTTACTTAAAACAATTATGTTCAACAGAGATTAGCTAGCCCAACTCAGTCTCTACTGAAAAAAATAGAAGGGAGCATGTACTTGGAATCACAAATTCTCTTCTAGTAGTTGATTATTTTATTATGTAAAAAAGTCATTCATGCTATACAAAATCTGGAAATACAAGAAAATATGAGAGCATACAAACCATCAGTAATCTTACTCTCAAGAATCATCAGCATCACTACTTGGAACATTTCCATTTGATTATTTTTCTTCATGAATATATGCATATTAATATTGTTTTAAACTTACAAAATTTCTATTACATAATTTATAGAGATTTGTATTATTTTTTAATGTTAAAACTTGCTCAAACATTTTACCATGTTATCTAAAAGACTTGTGTTAAAATGGGGGAGGAGGTCTCGATTTTCTATTCTATATCATTTCACATAGTTTTATTGATCCTACTCCCAGAGAAGGAAATCACTACTGCTGGATAGGGATAGTTTTCTGTATATGTGAATAGAGTTTTTTGAATAGAGTTCTTTGTAGAAAAAGTGGAGAAATTAATATATACAAAATTTGCTTTTTCTCAATAAGAAGGACTACTGAAATGACCGTAATGCTAAAGAGTAATAATATATTACTGTTTAAGACTCAAAAAGAACTAAGAATATAGCAAAGAAAGTACAAATTGTATCAGTAATCAGAGGAATTTAATGTATGAGGACTTTTGATGGATTTAAATGAGATTAAAACAAATTGAAGACTATTTCTATCTCTTATTGGATTAAAAAAAACTGATTAGGGAAGCAAGAGTTAAACCCATGATATTAAAAGTAAGTAATGATTTAATGGTAACTATTTCTAGGTCCATACACTCAAGATTGTAAATAATAAAAATAAACAAGAAATACAGAACTTGATGCATACTTAGAGGTTTAGCTAAATTAAGGTACTGATCATTGGAATTCCAGTTTTCAGTTTCCTCTTATCTCAGTCTGAACTGCCCAAATGTATTCCCAAATGACAGTGTTGCCCCTGCTCTTTATTGCCTTACTTTCTAATCTATCAAGTCACTGCTTTTATGTTATTTTTTCTGTTCTTAAGTGTAACACAATTTAAGGTACTTGGAGTACTGTGTTATTAGGGTGTTTTCCATTTTCAGAATTAGATATTTATATTAATAATTAATATATGGATTCACTTTCTTTATTATACTATTATTCCATGTAAGGAGTATTTGTTGAATACTTCCTTAAGATGTTGGGCTCTAAACTGTCCTTCTGGAGCTTCCATCCATATACAGTAGAGATAAACATTGAACAACCAATTGTACAGTCACTTATTCATTATTAGGAAATATAGAAGGTAGCACTATGAGACCAGAAAAATAACTTGATCAAGGAGTAGTGGAATATATAAGGCATTGTCATACTTTTGGATTTATCATAGGAATGAGTTTTTAATGTATTTTAATGAAATGCATAGGTATACAATAATATATATATATAATATATTTTATACATTAACATATTAATATATAAAATATATACTATATTTTATATATTAATTAATTAATATAGTTTTGAATGGTGAAAAGTTTTTCTAACTCATATAACTGTACATTAGATTAGCTTCGAATCGTAACTCTTTCTCTTCCTTGTGGAACTCAGAATCTCACATATGCTAGGCAAATTATACTCCCAACTCCCTTTTAAAAATAATTGTCTCGGGCTAGGGATGTGGCTCAAGCACCTGGCATGCGCGCAGTGCTGGATTCGATCCTCAGCACCACATACAAATAAAGATGTTGTGTCCGCTGAAAACTAAAACAATAAATAAGAAAAAACAATAGTTGTCTTTTTTTAAATCTTTTTTTATTGTTGTTTACTTGATTTTGAGAAGGGGATCTTGAAATTCTGAATTGAGTGACCAATATGTTTCTGCCTCCCAAGTAACTGGGGCCACAGGGATATGCTATAGTCCTTAGCTTTATTTCATTTTATTCTCACAATAAATTATTTTCCTTTCCCATTTGGCAATTTTATTTTAGAAATTTTTATTTTATTATCAAGAATTTTTATTTTTTCAGTAGCAGACCATTAGGCCTGGAGTTAGAAACAAACGTAAATGTAATCACAGGGCTATTTAATGGTTGGTGTTATAACAATTCAAAAGATATAGTTTTATAATGGACTTCAAATGTACATTTAAGTTGAATCTTGTTAGTACAGAAAGTTATCAATGTAAAATCTACTTCGATATAATATCAATACCCAATTTTGGCAAGTTTTGCATAGTGTCTTCTGCTTTTGAAGGTTATTTAGATTATTATCATTATATGTTCTTAGCAATTGGTTTGGACTCCTGTCCTGAGCCACAAACTCCTAGCAGTGGAATTAAAATTGGAGACAGATATATGGTTGGTGATGTGGTATCCTTCCAGTGTGATCAAGGCTATTCTCTTCAGGTAAATCTATTTTAAATTGTAGTTTTGATTTTCATTATTCTTTCAGAATAGTTTAACAGATTAATGATTGATAATCCACAGGCTTTACAACAATCTTGATCCTGAGTTGCTTAATTTAGCCTTAAGTTAGAGTGTTCAATTTATTAGTAAAATAAATGCATGAGAAAAAGTGCTAGAATATACTAAATTTGTTTTGTGTTTGCTTTTTTGGAAGTGATCCAGAAGTGAGTTATTAATCAACATTTATCTTTACTTCTGTCTCTATTTAGATAGGATAGTGAGAATTAAACTCCTGATACCTAGAATGAAATGAATGAAGTACTACTTAAAGTATTAAATGAAACTTCCATGATAATAAATCTTCAAATTAGCAAAAATCTACTCCAAATACATTTTGCTAATATGCTTTTGTATACATGTACTGATCCTCTTTGTAAGGATTTTTGGAGGGTCTCATGTTTATTGTATCATAAAAGTCCCTGTAAAGACTAGACCTATTAAGAAATTATTCTTAAAAATGGAAATGAGAAACTATTTCATAATTTAAGTAAACAAATTCCTTACGCAATACAAAATTACAAATTAATAATTTTTATTCTTTAAGATAGTATCACAAATAATTATTCTCAGAAGTGTAGTCAGATTTAGAAGTGTAATCGGATTATTTTAGACTTTATATTTTCAAATAAAATTTAATATACTTTGACCTGTTTAATATTTTTAGAGAAGATTCTTACAGTAATTCTTTAGCATATCTCACCTTGAATATTATTAGCAGCTTATTGTAAACCACTATATATATAGGGCCCTTTCAGTTGTGTAATCATTGCAATGACTTAGTAGAATATCTTTTTATAGAAAAATATTAAAGCCACCTTTTAGTGTGATATGAAGTCTTAATTTTTTCTACCAAGATCATGCAGTTATTTTTTACATTTTATCACTAATACACATAATTACCTTTCTTACTTTAAATCATAATGATGTTTTCAATAAAAGTTGAAATATATGTAAAAATGATAATATATATCTACACATTTATTTTCATAATAATCAATCAGTATAATGCATTTAATTTGGATTTTTTATAAATGTGTACTGAGTCACATTGTCTTATTTATATAGGGTCACTCTCACATTACATGTATGCCTGGACCAGTAAGAAGATGGAATTATCCAATCCCAATTTGTTTGGGTAAGTTAAAAGAATATATATGATTTATAAGCTTCATATAATTTTAAGTACATACTCTGTGTATCATGTTCAAACAGATAATTTGCCCCTTCTTACCTTTTGAAAGTGATATTTTGAAATAAGTATTTCATTATTTTAAAGGTTATAAACTCTTACAATTTTTAACCCTAAAATTCTGTTTCAACAGATGAGTTAAAACTGTAGAAACTGAGAAAATTTGTATGTTTTAATTACCCATACAGGGTTTACTCAGAGTGCCATGATAAAAATACCTATAATATGTCAAAAATAAGTAAATACCTTATTGCTTACAATTGAGCCAGAAAGATAAGGAAACTGAAGAATCTTCCAAAGGGCACATGATACCCGCTGAGATGTATTCAGTGGTGACAGGCAATATAAAGAGTATATCAAAAGGGAACCTGGGTACTTTGAAAGGATAGCTTCCATGTGAGGAGGGGATACTGGGGATTGAACTCAGGCACACTCAACCACTGAGCCATATCAACAGTCCTATTTTATATTTTATTTAAAGACAGGGTCTCACTGAGTTCCTTAGCGCCTTGCTGATACTGAGGCTGGCTTTAAACTCACTATCCTTCTGTCTCAGCCTCCCGAGCCACTGGAATTGGAAGCATGGGGTACCGTGCCTGACTAACCCCAAATTTTTGATCTAAATTAATTGTCCTTCCAAATTATTTCTGTCCATCCTTTACTTTTTTGCCTTTTCCTCATTTTTGGTAGCTGTGTGCAACCATTAATATTCTGGGCTCTACAGAATTTGAAAAAAGAATGTGATGTATGGATTCTTACCTTCAAAATATTCATTTACCATTTGGCATGGTAGAAATAAGTGAAATTAATTTAAAACAGAATAGTTAGTGTTAAATGTTGCCATTGATTACACTATAGAATTTCAGAAAAGGTAGAAAAGTAACGAAATTATTGGAAAATAATTTTCTTTTGTTCCTCCAAAATATCTGGCAGATTGCTTATTTTCTGGTTCACAAATCTGTAACTTTCTTATCTGATGACTAGAGTTTTAACATTGTTTGAATCAGCTTCCTGTCTTCAGTATCTCCTATAGTTTTACATAGAATTTTATAATTAAGCATAATTAAGATACATGGAAAAAGAAGATATCCCTTTCTGGGTTGTAAAAAGACACAAGCAGAAGAATTTGCACTACTTATGGCTACCTCCTCCTGAGTCTTCTCATGGTTTTCCTTCTTCGACACTGTTGATGTCTCTTCCTGTTAAGTTGAGCCAGTCCAATAGAATTGGCCTCATTCAACATTAATTACCTCCCTAAAGGCCCTGTTTCCAAATAAAGTCACACAGGGGCTAGTTAGGACTTCACCATACAAATTTAGTCTATAATAGCTATGACATTGTACATAATTCTATGTGGAAAGTATTAGAAAATTATATTAAGAGTAATTATTTTTAAATGGCAAAGATATGGAAAGCCCTCAGACTTAGGATGGGTGATATTTTTAAAGGTAATATTTTTAGGTATTATATGTAATTTATAAATGTATACTGTGCCAATTGAAAAACTACACATACAAATATAGTTCCTTATTGTGAATATTTATATGCAAAGTTGATGTTGATTGCAAATGTTAGTATACTATGTAGTCTTGTGTGTATGTATTGAGTATAAAATTGATATTATAGAATTACAAAGAACAAAATAAATTATGTTTATTTTTATGATATGAGAAACAAGAGTTCAGTTTTTTGTTCATTACTATACCCCATCATTTACTATGATTCTCAAATAAGCATCTGATGGATAATATTGTAAAATGCACAATATAAAGATTTGGGTTGCTACAACATATGCATATTTATGTTTTCTTTCTTAATATTAACTTATATAAAATTATATAAATTATATAAATTTCTAATTCCATAACATATTTTCAAAATAACTTCCTACATCTGAGCCTATAATTATCTAACTTGTATTAGAGTCTCATTTTTTTCTTCTTTCAAACATAATACTAAATGTTTTCAGATGCTTTTATATATACCTATTTGTTTGCTTAAAATTTTACCTAGATTAATTATATCATTTCATATAGTTGTTTAAAAACTTTAATAACTATTGTCAAATTACTTTTAGAAGTTTATAGGAGGGCTGAAGTTGTGGCTCAGCGGTAGAGTGCTTGCCTAACACATGTGAGGCCCTGGGCTCCATCCTTAGCACCACATAAAAATAAACAAATAAAATAAATGTATTGTGTCCAACTACTGCTAAAAAATAAATATTAAAAAAAGAAGTTTGTAACAATTTAAGTAACATTCTGGTATTCTATTATTGTTTCCATTCTGATAGATACCTAGAATCAATTATTTTTCTTAAAATTTTGTGATTTTTAGGTAAAATTTTACTACATTTTTTATGAAATCTGCATTACATTGTGTATGATTAAAAGGCAAATAATGAATAGAAGTTACATTTCATAAAATCAAACTAGAAAGTTTTATTATTTGGATTAAATTATATGAAACCATATGGAATACTCAACAAACTTTGATGTCCAATTTTTCTGATTTCAGCACTAGGTAAAAGAGTTTTGTAGTATTCTTCAAGTATCTGTTTTTTCACCTGTTAAATGAGGCAACAATGTTTGCCTCATAGGTAACTATGAAAGCTATAGGAGAGAATGTGTTTAAAATGTTAAGCACTGAATCTGGAATACACAAAGCACTCAAGAGTTGTAGCTATTAAAATGAAAAATACCTATTATTTAGGGTCCAGTAATATGGAATAGATGTTTCTAAAAGAGAAATAATCATTATAATAGAATATTTAATGATAAGGACAATACCTGAAGTATATAATTAAATATAAAAAGGCTTAAAGCAATTCACAGTATGATCCTATTTTCATTATACCAATTTAGACACACATTTATTTATGCAGAGAAAAAGGGATGTAAAGTAAAAATGATTATTTATGAGTGGTGGAATTAGAGGGCATTTTTCTTTCTTTTCTATTGTTTCTATTTTCACTTATGTATTTATTTGCTCCTGGGGATTGGATGTGGGAATTCTTTACCATGTCCTCAGTCTTCTTTATTTTTTTATTATTATTTTTAATATTTATTTTTTTTAGTTTTCTGCAGACACAACATCTTTGTTTGTATGTGGTGCTGAGGTTCGAACCTAGGCCGAACACATGCCAGGCGAGTGCACTACTGCTTGAGCCACATCCCCAGCCCCTCTTTATTTTTTATTTTGAGGGTGGAACTCACAGAATTGCTTGAGACTGTGATCCTCAGTTCTCACAAAGATTCCAGGCATGTACCACCACACTATTTCTAATATTTCTATATTTATGTATTTACATTTTCTGAATGTTGAACAATTTAGCAGATAATGTAAAATACTTGCAACGAAACCATGGCCACATTGAAAGGAGATACTGAAGACAGGAGGCTGATTCAAACAATGTTAAAACTCTAGTCATCAGATAAGAAAGTTACAGATTTGTGAACCAGAAAATAAGCAATCTGCCAGATATTTTGGAGGAACAAAAGAAAATTCATAAGATATTTTAGATATTAGATACAAAGGAGAGAGAAGAATCAAATGATTTTATCTTAGAGAACTAAGGTATGGTCATGTCCCTAACAAAAAGAATATAACAGGCCTATAAAGGAGCCATGGATAACGTACATGGAATTGTCATTCATGGAATGGAAGCCACAGGTACATACATGGAAATGTCTTTCGTGGAATAGGAACCTGTGAGATTGCTCACATTGATGAAATAGAAATGATTCAAGAAATGATCTAGGCACAAAAATGGTTTTGTTTGGGTATTTATTTAGTGTGTTTTTCTAGGGTTATCATTTCAATTTCTTACTTTTTTTTTTATTTGTTTACTCTTAATTCTCCTTCCTTTTTCCCTCTCTGATTTTGAAATTTTATTTTCAGCTGGGTGGCCAATGCAAAGAACAGGATTTTAACATCATATCTAGAGAGAGGGGAAATAGAATTAGAAGAACAATGATTTGGAATTGTGAGAGTGAAAAATAGAAAATTGCTCTTGTCTTTTATTAAAAATTAAGAACGAAGCAAAGCAAACTGCAAATTCAATTTTTTCAGATTGTTTTCTTTTTTTTTTGCACATAAAGGGTTTATTTTAAATGTTTTAAGGATAGGATAGAGTTACATTATAATTATAAAAATCACAGAGTTAACAGATTTTTATTGTGTATACTTCTAAATGCAGAAAACAGGGCACTGTCTACACATTGTATAGAATAGATTTAAAATTAAAAATGAATTCAAACTTACCTTGTCTTGAAATGTAAATACAAAGACCTTTGCACTAATGATGGAAGATACAAAGAGCACAGCATTTTCAAGGAACCACACTCATTTCAATCATAATTAGTCATAATAATTGTTCCTGGTTTGTCTCTGGAGAACTTTCATTTTTTAAAGATAATCAGTTTAAGAGTGTTTTCAGGCACTAGAATTTGTGACAATCAGGATAGTCTTCAAAAAGGTCTACAGTATTCAGAGATTCAAGCCCAATACACTAGGGGTTTAGTACATAAAACAAGAATAGAAATGAAATCTGATTTAGAATTAACTGATTTTTTAAAAAAAATATTTATTTTTTAGTCACATGTGGACTCTAACCCCAGCCTGTAGCTTGATTTTTTTTAAAAGAATGCACAGTCCTTTCAAATGCTGCATGACACATTCAACTGGAAAATCTCCTTGTGTTGGCAAAATAGTTTTGATTGACAAAATTACTCTCTTAATTATCAGGTTTTGTGATGAATGTATATGGACAATTAAATTTTAGAATAATGAATTGGTAAACGTTAATAGTATATATAAGTGAAAATTCCTTTGGTTTAAGGATGAATGAACTGAGATTTTAATGGATAGAGAATTATGCAGAGTTTCATGATAATTCAAAATTTGAAAGAAAGGTCATACATGTTACACTAAGATTTTATGTATCTCCCTAGTAAAATCTGCTTGAGGCATTATTTCTTTAGTTCAAATAGTAAAAGACAGCTGCCAAACTGGTTATTGAATATTGTACAGAACATTGATAAAATTTCTATTGTCTTTGTGATATATAACTTGAAGTTTCAGTAACTTTTTTTGTTCTTAACAAGAAATAAATGAATGAAATTGTAAATAACTGTTCTTTATAGGTAACTTTTGGACTTGATATATAGTCATGACATTTGATTCTTTATTTAACAATTAACAGATGCTCCTTTAAAGACTTTCTTCAATGAGATAAAATATGCCTGTAGAGGAAAGATTGATCACTTCAAATGTAATTAGCATTTAATATGTGTGAAATATCTATGTAAAAACATAACAAAGAACTTAACATTCTATAATTGTAATTTTTGCTTAGCCTATCAACAGCCCATATATAGGGATTCTGAAACAAGCATGTTTATAAATTCTGCTGTTTTTAATATATAACATTCTTTTGGGTTTTTTTTATACCTCACTATTCTTTCTCTTCATTCTTTTAGGATAAAATAAAAAACATGTATCATGTTTGATATGTAAATATCTCACATATTAGAAACTGATATTTTCCTTAAAATTCTTTACTGACCTTTCTTACAAAAAAAAGGAAAATGAAGAAAATTTTTGAAAATTATTCTCTTTTGAGGATGGCACTTAAAGCTGAAGTAGTTGGCTTGATTTTATTCTAAATTATATCATTTTTGGAATGATTCAAAACATTACTAGAAGAACTTAAAAAAAAGAAATGAACTGCTGGCTGTGGAAAAGGGGATATGTTCTTTGTTTGATTGTATTTAATGCACATGAGCAGTTATTTGTCATGCAAAAATTATTTTAACTTGTACTTATTTCCGAGGAGAGAAATATGATGACTTTTATGCTATTTTAGAAAATGCATTGCCAATTGATTATATTTAGTTACTGGTAAATGGCAAATGACTGTTGACAATATTCAAATTTATATCAGTTTTAACTCAGAGACTTGATGACAACCTAAAATGATCCAATATGCTTTTAATATAGCAAATTGTTCTACAACTCTGGCTTACATGGAAACTTTATTGTTTTGCAGCTCAATGTGGTGGTGCTATGTCAGATTTCAGTGGTGTGATCCTCAGTCCTGGATTTCCTGGAAACTACCCCAGCAGTTTAGATTGCACATGGACAATCAAGTTGCCCATAGGTTTTGGTATGCATATTATTAAATTATAAGAGATTTTTCTGTAGTCACTAATTCATTCTTTTAAAAAGTATCAGTGTTTGAAAAGATTTACAAAGTATTCACAAAATACAATTTAGCTTGAGAGTACCTATAATTATATAAATTGAGGAATAAAATTTGAATAATTGTTGCTTAAGCCAAATGTATTTCACTTGTATACTTGGTTAATTGAAAGTATATGGGTATTTTCTCTTTTTTCTTATTTGTTATTTTTTCTTTCATACATGACAATAGTGGAATGCATTACATTCATAATTATCCACAGCACAGTTTTTCATAACTCTGTATATAAAGTATGTTCACGGTAAATTATAACATTATACATGAGCACTCTTTTTGATTTTTTTTGCTTTACAATTCTTAATACACCTTTATGATATTTTTAGTTTTTTTTGGTTTGTAGATAGATACCACATCTTTCTTTCTTTCTTTCTTTCTTTCTTTCTTTCTATATGGTGCTGAGGATCGAATTCAGAGCCTCACACATGCTAGGCAAGTGCTCTACCACTGAGCTACAACCCTACCTACCTATCTTATTAGTTATTTTAATAAAAATATTGTACGTATTTATGTACAACAAGACATTTAAAAATATATGTACACTATAGAAGGGCTAAATTTGTTAATATGAATTACCTCACATTCTTATTTTTTTGTACAAACATTTACAATCTATTCTTAGCAATTTGGAAAATACATTTTTATTTATTAATTATAGTCACCACATTGTATAATAGATCTCTTGAACTTTTTTCCCCCTATCCAATTGAAATTTTAAACATTTTGACTTAGTGTATCCTAATACCTACTTCCCCTCACTCTCCAGGAACAACAACCTAATATCTGATTCTATAAGTTTACCTCTTTTAGATTCCACATAAAAGTGGGATCATGTAACTTTTGTTTTCATTACTGGCTTATTTCACTTAACAAATGCTTTCCACGTTCATTTATGTGTCACAAGTGATAATAATTTCTTCATTTTTGAAAGCTGAATTCATTATATGTGTAATCTTTATTCATTATATATATTTATATGTCTATATATTTATGTCTATATATTTATATGTCTATATATGTATATACATATATATACATATACATATAAATACATATACATATATATCTCATATATGTGTGTATATATATGTATATATATATATATATATATATATATAATGATCTTTATCCATTCATCTATTGCTAGACAGTATATTCCTTATCTTGGCTATTATGAAAAATGCTGCAACCAATGAACATGTTATACAGATATCTCTTTGACATACTGATTTCAATTCCTTGGATATATCCCAGTGTGGAATTTTGGGAATATATGGTAGATCTAAATGGATAACCTGTGTTAGATCTGTATAGCAATGATAAATTCAACATATATTTCATGTATAATTGTGTAACTCTTATTACCATGAGCAAACAGTACATAGCTAAATTATTTTCTGGTAATTTCTTGAGTTCACACGTTTTCTCTGTAAATAAATTAGATTTTGAAATTTCCAAGTAGTAAACGTATCCTCATGTTAGATATAAATACACATTTAGATATTATACCTTTCTAATTCTAATGATATCATTTCCAATATTGAATATTACAATTATATGGAGCATTTAGGAAATTTTTCTTCATCTTGCATTACTAATATATTACCATACAGCATTTTCAAATCCCATGAGCCTGTTAATGAATATGATGAGGGGATTGATTGAGGGTAGATTTGTTCATTAAATCCCAGAAGACTAGAATGAGTGGGTACTCTTTGAAGAAACATAGAAAAGCTAATTGTTCTGGGTAGATAGCAAACTCAAGGCTCAGACCTTGGAAATGTGCCTCTACAACTAGATGGAAGCATATCCAAGTATAACTGATATAAGAGTCTGCATGTGTATGTGTGTGTTTATGTCAAATGTGGTTAAAAGTAAAGTAATATTAGATATATTTTTTTCTTTTCCAGGTGTACACCTCCAGTTTGTAAATTTTTCCACAGAAACTATACATGATTACTTGGAAGTAAGAAGTGGATCCTCAGAAACTAGTACTGTAATTGGCAGGCTTAGTGGTCCTCAAATACCGTCTTCCTTATTCAGCACAACCCATGAAACCAGCTTGTATTTTCATAGTGACTATTCACAAAACAAACAAGGGTTTCACATTATATATCAAGGTGAGAGGAATGAAGAAAAATGAAAGCTTATTTAAGCTCTATTTGCAATTTAAAATCGTTAACCAAATATAAGTATTTTCTGAATTCTGTCTCAGAAGGGAAAGGGACTTAAACCAAGACAAACTTCAATAAGGAAGATTTTTTAAATAATGCAACTCTCAGGGAACTGTAAAGGAAAATGATGTCTTTCTGAGGCCTTAGGAAATCATAGCCAGGGAAAAAAGATTGAGTTCACCTTAAGTTAATACACAGTTACACGTTAAGCAAGGCAAGACAATTAAGCAAGGCAAACTGGAAATCAAAGATTTATCTTTGCTTTTATATCAAATTGAACATTTTGAAAAGATATAGCATTATTCTTGTACATTAAATTTTTTCTTTACTTTGTGAAAGAATAAAACTACATTCCTTGATTTGCTCTATTGCCATGAAAATAAAAAATAAATACCTTGATAGTCATATTACCTTAGAGCTGTCTCATATAAAGCTGCTGCATGATCTTGAGCAAGATTTTTATCCCTTTTAAATGTAGGCTTGCACTGAGGCAGAGCTAAGCTAAAATGCTGATGGTTTCTATTCAATCTAATGTAGCATCAGACTTGACCCTCATTTCATAATGTAACTAGTTATCATACCTTCCAAATATGTCATGATTAATTTTGTATTATAGAATACATGTAAGGCATATACCATGATGCATATTATTAATAATTATGCAGTACATTTTAGCAATTTTATTATGCTATTGTTTCTGATCTTAAAAGTAAATTCTGTTCAAATTAAATATTTAAAGTTATGATGAAATTCTACACAGTGTAGCTTTAGCAACTGTAATTAATCAAAGCATCTTGAAATTTTGTTGCATATTTGCCTGATTATTAAAGGACTTTATGAGCTTGTGATACTTTTGAATGTAAGCTCCCTGAGAACAAGGAATTGGTATTATTCATTGTTGTATCTGAAGTGCCTAGAACATAAGAACACTAGGAGTCATCTATACTACCTCTGAGCATGGAATTACCTATATTCAAAAGAAAATTAATCATTTTAAACAGAATAGGATAACTAAGATTTACTCTTTTTCTTTGTTGCATGAAGGCTCAAAATCATAGTTGTAATGCCCTCTAGAAGTTTAACCATCCTATGCCAAGCTCTGCTGTTCACTTATATTGGCTTCATTTTCTTTTTCCTACCCTCATTTTGCTTCTGCCACTCAAAGTAATGTTATTCAAATGATATGAAACTAGAATTTAAACTTTTTATTTGTAAGTTAGTTTATCCTTGAAAAAAATCATTATTGACATAATAAAAGTATAAAAGAGAAAACATTGTTCTACTGTTATTAACATTAACATTATTGACATAAACCATTGTTTATGACAACGACTAGATACAATTTATGAATCACGTAAAATTTAAAACTATTTTCTTTAATGGAATTTTAAAGAAGTTGATGTTATGTGTATAGTTATATATGAATCTATATAACTTACTAATTTATTTTTTGATTGATATTGTGTAGACTTTTAGAGCATTCTGAATTTTATAAAAATGCATAGTATACAATTAAGTATTCCCTTCTAATGAAAAACGTAATTGCAAAATTACTGATATTACTAGAAATATTAGGTTTATTAAGTCCTATGTTGTATGTAATACTAGGATGAGAACTTTTGTTTTGAACATTTAAAATCTGGTTCCTACACTTTCTTTATTAAACTGAAAAGAATACAAACAAGAACATTGTATGAATTTTTGTAGGATCATACATTTGTCTGAGTCCCTTTCTATTAAAATGCTTTTTTAAATATCATTGAAAATTTAAAGGGATTATTTAATAGAATAATATGTCCCAACCCCCAATGATAAAATTATATGTATTGGCCTTACATTGGGTCTGACATATTTTAGTGTATGGATCATTACTTAAAGTGAGAGACAGATTAAGAATAAAAGCACCTAATATTTTTAAAGATTTTATTCATTCTAAAACCTCTAGTTATAAATATTGGAGTTATATTTTAATAAACAATGGGATAACTTATTCATATTCAAATGTAATTTTTATTTGAAGAATATAATTTTAATGGTCTACAGCAAAATAATTTCTGGTTGTCAGCCACTTAAATTCTATTAATTAGAATATAAATTTCAACTTCTAAATAGTAAAGTCATAAATACTTACATGAGTATATAACATGTTCATAGTTTAAATTCATTCAGCAGTGTTTATCAAGTACATACTGTGTGAAAGGGAATGAGCAAGGCTTCAGGATACAGTGATAAACAACAACAACAACAACAAAATAGCAACTCTTATTTCATATAGAATATGAAACAAGAGGAGTATGAACAAATAAACAGTTATGCCTCAGTACCAAAAATCACAACAATGGATATACAAAGTTTAGTCTCTACTAGAAGAAAATTTTTCCTAGTACTTTATTTTACTAAATGAGTCTCTGAAGAAATCTAACAGAGGGAAATTGAGGTCTATTTTTAGAAAAAAATTCTAAAAATTTTAGGAAGGTTCAGAATTTGACTTATACCTACACTTATTTTATTCTCTGTTCATGCAATGTAACCAGGAGGCAATTGCATTCTAATGAAGAAAATCAGAATATGTTTGATTAAAATTATGACTCTAGGAGGAGTTTACATTTTCATTCAGGTTTATAATTTAGATAGCACAAATGGGTGAAGAAACTGATTCATTTTTATGAATTGTACTAACATTTAAATATGAAAATTACAGCTATTAGAAGAAATTCTTATCACTGTCTTTAACAGCATTTATTATAAATAATAATTACTATTTATAACTAATTATAAGCAGCATCACGTATATTCATAAGTTGCTAATAGTATTCATCTATGGTCTCTGAAATTCAGAAAAGATAATGTCTTCATTATTTTTTCTAGCTTATCAATTGCAAAGCTGTCCTGATCCACGCCCATTTCGAAATGGTTTTGTGATTGGCAATGATTTTACTGTGGGTCAAACCATTTCATTTGAATGCTTCCCAGGATACACACTAATTGGAAATTCAGCTCTCACATGCCTTCATGGAGTCAGTCGTAACTGGAATCATCAACTTCCAAGGTGTGAAGGTATGTTTCTAAATTGAAGCTATCTTTTCGTGGTAAACATTTGTGTTCAGTAATTCTTGCATTGACATTCTTCCTTGTCTTCTTCTTCCAATAGTATGCTACATAATAGTCTCCTTTTCAGTTGAAGAATTAATCAAAGAAAACCAAACCTAAAGCTCCTTAATAAATAACTGGTTTTATCAGTATTGACAGGGGTCTTAACCTTCCCCATTGGAATGAAAATAAAATCAACTAACACTTTAGAACTTTTCTTTTGTGTGTATGGAGTTGTGCATGTGGATGTATTTAATAGTCCTTATTATAAGCTAATAGCCCAGATACCACTACTAAATTTGAGTTCCTTCCCATAAAAAATGTTTTAAATGTAAAGGCCTTGAACCTCTTATAAGGCATTATACATATACATGGTATGATATAAAAATGTTAAAGAGTTTGCATTGATATAAAGTATTAAAAAAGAACAGAAAATATAAATTACCAATTTTGTGATGATTAATGATAGCAAATATATAGCACACCTCATATGGAGAAACAAAGTTGTACTATATTGTTTTCCATTTTAGCCAACTTCATTTTATATATTCTAAGGTAAAAACACAAAACAGACATATCTTATACTAAATAAGAAATTCTATATATTTGTTGTTTTCTTCATTTTCTGTTTATTTTTATTTTTTAACATTTGATTTTATGTCTTTTTCCATAGCTCTTTGTGGTGGAAATATAACTGCAATGAATGGCACTATTTATTCTCCTGGGTATCCAGATGAATATCCAAACTTTCAAGACTGCTTCTGGCTCGTAAGAGTACCCCCTGGGAATGGAATCTACATCAATTTTACTGTCCTTCAAACAGAACCAATCTATGATTTCATTACTGTATGGTAAGCAAGGACCATTGTTATTGATTGATTCAACTACATTAAGAGCAAAACGAGGTAGGATGAAAATATATCACAATCCTCTGTTACAAATTGCCATCTGATATTTAAGTTGGTGTGAGTAACTGAAGGTGACAGTATGTGTTTTTGCAAAATGAGAAAACAATAGAAGTAGACTTTGGCTTATTTGCCTCATGAGTTAGCTAAATATTGTAGAACAAAAGCTTCATAGATTAAAGAGATTTAAAGTTATCATTATTAATGTGCTAAAACAGGCAATTAACAAGTTAGTTTTAAAAGGTTCTTTGTTTACAAAAACTGATAAAGTTCAAGAATCTATATTCAAATCACAATTATTTAATGTAGCTATTTAATTACCATCATAAAAATTTGTTATAAAATAGTATAATTGCATATTATTATTCTATCAATTAAAACTTCATTTAAAAGTGAGGAGATTTCTGACTCATTGACAAACAAAACTACTGTCTTAATTCTAAATCTAACCATTTGTGACTTTTGAGATTGTTGCTGAAAAAAATGAAAGGAGGGCAATTCTGAAGCATTTAAGAAAATCTTTTGGTCAAAAACCAAACACCATGTATTGTTCACAATGAATATAGGTGTATTTCACTGAGGTAGAAGAGTGATCTGTTTTTATATTCTACATTCTAAAATATGTTATCACCTATATAGTAATAAAATATGCCAATGTTTTGTTGCTTATTGATTATTTTATCAGTTGCATCTTTATTGTTAAAATAGTAATATAACTATAAAAAATACTTTCATTAAACTTAGTTTAAAACTCTCCAAAAAACTAATCTTAATCTCACCTCCTTCTCCATTCTCCTATTAGGGATGGACCTGACCAAAATTCACCTCAAATTGGACAGTTCAGTGGAAACACTGCCTTGGAATCAGTCTACAGCACTTCAAATCAGATCCTAATCAAATTCCACAGTGATTTCACAACGAGTGGCTTTTTTGTGCTCAGTTATCATGGTTGGTATTATCTAAGTGTTTCTCTTTTATTTGTTACTGTTTAACTCGTCCTGGAGAAAAAAAACAAAACATGAATGCAATACATTTTTAACCAGTGATTGAAAGATATTAAAATTTGACACATTGTCACTTCAGCATTCCAAATACATTAACTTGCAAAGGATGACCTCTTCTATGTATATAGAGATATTAAAATACGAGCACATGGATATAGATAATAAATCAGTCAGTAATTACCCAGTGGAAAATAATAATTTTTTGCATGGAAACCAATAAAATAGAACCAGCTGTTCATATTTTATTGCATGTAATTTGGAGACATCAATAGACTTTTTCTGTGAAAAATGTTTAATCTATTCAACCTGCTGTGAATTTTTCTAAAATTAACATCCAGTGTCTTTATGCTTTGGATCACATAACTCATTCATTTATAATCTTGTTTCAAAAGTGTATCTATTCTGGAATCTTAGAATTTTAACTGACTATTCCAGTTCATTAAGTTCATAGCTCTACTCCTGTGGAATAATTTATGGAGTCTCAATTTAAGTTCTTTATATAGAATTGTTCTTGGTTCTACCTTCATAACATTAACTTTTTGAAAGGACGTTGAGAGGGTTTTACAAAGGTGTTTCTTTATTTCCTTTATCCCAAATCGATTATATTCCATTTTAAATAAGAAAATGTTCATTTACCTGGTTACATCCCTTTATTGAGTGTGACTGTAGTTTAATAAAAAAAACAAAAACAAAAACAAAACACATTCTGCCTCAAATAACCGTTATACAAATGCTGTATTTCACTGAACCAATAATCTACTAAATTGAATTTACCAAAGTTATATTAAAATTTGAAGATGAATGTATGCCATGTCCATTACACTGCTATACAACATGATCTTTTAAAAAATGAAATAATGAATTATTAGACTCAAAGCTGATATTCCAAGAGCAATGATATGTCTAATGTTATTGTCTTCCAAATCATTAAAACATATTGGTATAGAAATAGAGAATTTACTATAAAACATTTTTCTTTAGTCTCAGTATTTGTCAGCCAGTTAGATGGTATCTAATTAGTGTCTCCTTAGTGACCCTTAGCCAGCAGAACTGAATGTGATCACAGCACAGCCAATTAGAAGGTAGGGTATACAATTCAACTTTTTGTGGGTCTGTTTATTTCTTTAATAACTCTTGTTTTTTTTTTTTTCTGATGAATTAATCATTGATGCTGGTAGTTTATAGTTACAGCCTAAGACTGAAACAATAGCATTTTTACTTGATTGATGATCATAATTCTGGAACCAGTAAATAACCATTAAGATCAAAAGATAAATGAATGAATTGTGTTCTTTCTTCATGACTCTCTGCCTAAATTTTTATTATTTTGTATACTGCCTAAATAAGTCATAAAGAAGAAACTATTCATTGATGGACTATAAATATCCATAAGATAATTTTATATGAAGTGTTAAGTTCTTACAAAATTTAGGAGGCATTTCGAAGTGAAAATATTGTCAGAGGAAAAGATGTCAGCATTCGTGCATGAAATCTGTTTAGAAAATATGTGGGTAACAGACTTATGCATAACTACATAAACATGAATGTGGATTTATGTGGATGCATGTGACTATACAAACATATATTATCATTCTTTTCATTTGACTTTTGCAACTTGCTTTTGGGTTATGTTCAACATAAATAGAATAGCTTAGGGATAAATTAGATCAAATATATGCTTAGCACTTTTTTTCTAGTTGACTTTGGACAAGTTATCCTTTGGTATTCACTTTCCTCAGCTGATAAACAGCATGAATGGATTGCTGAGGGGCTAAAATGAGATACTGTATGTATATAATTTATTCCAGTTACTGGCATATATTATGTTAATTCATATGAAATTATTGGTAAAAATATTAAGTATTACCAATTTTGTATAGCACAATCCTAAAAATTAATAGCACTGTTACTATTATATATGTTAAAGAATTGGAGACAATAAATAATGTACAGATCACATAATGCCTGAAAAAAATAGATGTTTAATAATATTTGCTTCCATATCATATCTTGTTTCACATTTTAGATTTTATAATAGTGGATTTATTTTCATTTATGTTTATACTTTAGATTTGATAATAAAATACAATGCCAGATCTTAAATGCTTAAATGCCAGAAGCCTAATGAATGCTTAAAGCCCATATCTGCGATTTTACCCAAGCCTTAAAACAACTTGAAAATTTGGAGATATAGAATTCATGTTAAAAATTGATCAATACCTTAAATTCCTCTGAATGTAATAAAATGTTTGCTTAAGTGCTGGTTTCATCCTGACTTACCTTTTCTAGAATACCTCATGTTTACATTAAGTCAGACTTAAGTTGCCTTATTATGACCTTCACTCAGTCTTACTTATCAATTCCCATTCCAAAGTGAACTCTCATGAGTAAAATATTAGCCAAGTCATTTAATATTTTTCGATAGGTAAGGCAGGTAGATAATTCATTATATAACACTTATTTTAAGTGATGACGTATGCCTAAACTTGGAATAGATTACTTTTTCACCCAGTTTTGTTTAAATTCTACTAATTCATTTGTTACTTTTGTTATGCTCCATCCTGTAAGTCAAAAGTGAATTTTTCAACAAATTGTTTATTTTATAAATTTGACAGTTCAAGCTTTTCATGTATTTTTGTAAAGTCATATTTATCATTTAGGTTTTACTTACTTTATTTTAGTGTTCTTGAAAAGAAAAAAAAATGGTTTCCCCTATCTAATCTGACTTCCAATATGAGAACAAGCTAGTCTTCTTTTATAAAATGCTATCTTCTGTCTTTCATGATCAAAATAACATTCATAAAAAGCTTTGTCCCTAGTATTGCAAAGGAAAAAAAAAAAGAACTTTGCAAACTAAAGTTCTGTGTAATGAAAGGAAAAAAAAAAAAAAGGAAAGGTATGAATGTTGAGGTACTATACCTCAAGTGTCCCATTTTTTTTCATTTTAAGAAATGTTTTTGTCTTTCTCTTTATTGCCATTATTGTTATTCCTTAAAATATCAAGATGGGGCTGACATAATGAAAAATAATGCTCAATTCTAATCAATGACCCCTGAAAGCAAATTATACAATATGCATTTTAGTGGAATTGTTTCAGACAGTGACTTTATATAATATTCACTATAATAGTGATAGCCACCATATACTGAAAATTTAATATGCTGGACATTCTGCTAGGTGCTTTCCATATATTATTGCTAATTTTCATAAGAAGTCCATAAGGTAACTGTTAGTATTGCCATTTTGCTAATGAAAGATCTGAATGAAAAATTAAGTAACCAGCATAAAGTCACAGAATTAATAAAAGAAAGGCTGCCTAGAATAGAAATTGTGCAGAGATATAAATAGGTCTGCTCATTTCCAAAGCTTTTCTGTTTGAAAAATGAAAACAACAAGAATACAATAATTGCCTAAATTTATTTGGTTCTTACCAAGTGATAGGCTGTGTCCTAAGCTGGCATTATCTCATGAATATAGTATATTTGATGTTATATAAACTTAGTTTTTCACTAAAATTTTAGCCAAAGTGATTTTCCTTTTAAGCAAGATGCTGTGTCACCTTATTTCCTAGAAAATACCATTCCTGATTATGAGTTGCACCTTCAAATTTCTTGATGCTTCTCTTCTGAAAGACCTACTAGCTAATAATAGTACATCATTTGATTTACCACAACTCTGTGTGGTCTTTATAGTTTTCAACGTATGATTTGGTTTCTGTGCCAAGAAAAATATGAGTTTTATTGGAGTCAACTTTACCAACCAATATAACCTGGAGAATACAGTAGGAATATATGGTTATTAACTTAAGATGTGTAAATCCATTTCCCAGATCTCCTCTTTTTTAATTATTGGAGAATTAGGGAAACTCAATTTGTCTACCAAAAGATTTTCTTAGACATTGTCTAAGAAATTAGACAGTTTCTTCAGTGTTTCACTCTTATCTGAGTTTTGCTTTCTGAAGTTTTAGTTATCCATGGTCAACTGTGATCAGAAGATATTAAATGCAAAATTCCAAAAATAAGTAATGCACAAGTTTTTAATAATTCTTATTTATTTTTCTCTTTCCACATTTTTATTGACACATGATAGTTGCATATGTTGATGGTATTTGTTGTTACATATTCATACATACTCACAATACAACAATATAAGTTGGTCAATATCACTTTTCGGCATTTATCCCTCCTTTTCCTCCTCCCACCCCCTGTTTCGTTTCCTCTACTGATCTCCCTTTTTCTTTTTCCTCTTCAGTTTTTATATATGAAAGAAAACATAAGATTCTTGACCTGAGTTTTGCATATTTTGCTTAATGTAGTCGTCTCAAGTTCCATCCATATTCCTGCAAATGTCATAATTTTATATATTTTTTTAATACTCCATTGTGTATATATACCACATTTTTTAATCCATTCATCCATTGGTGGACACCTAGGCTGGTTCAGCAGTTTGACTATTGTGAATTGTGCTGCTATAATCATGGGTATGCATGTCTCACTATAGTATGAGGACTTTAATTATTTAGTATAAATACTGAGGAGCAGTAGAGCTGAGTCATGTGGTGCTTCCATGACTAGTCATTTGAGGAACCTCTGTACTGATTTCCACATAAGTTATATAATTTACAATTCCACCAGTAGCATAAAGTGCTCCTTTTTATCTGCATCCTTCCCAGTATTTTTTATTATAGGTATTCTTAATGACTGCTATTTTGACTGGTATTTGAAGGATAAAATGATAAAATCTCAGTATAGTTTTTTAATTGGTTATTTTTATTTCCATATAATATTAGGATACATTTTGACATAATTATAAAAGTATAGAATATAATTTGTTCTAATTCAGTTCTCAGAACTTCCCCTTTCCCTCCCCTCTTCCCTCTCCCATTGCCTTTCTTATTATACTCTACCAATCTTTCTACTATTTATTTGCAGTTTTTATTTTCATTTTCTTAATTACTAATGATGTTGAACATTTTTTCATATATTCATTGGCCACTTGTATTTCTTCTTTTGAGAAACGTCTGTTCATTTCATTGATTTAATTATTAGTTGGGTTAGTATTTGGTGTTAAGTTTTTTTTAGTTCTTTAATATTCTAGATATTAATTATCTGTCAGAAGAGTAACTAGTGAATGTTTTCTTACATTCAGTATGTTTTCTTTTCACATTCCTAATTGTTTCCTTTGCTGTGCAGAAGCTTTTTAATTTGTTGCCATTCTGTTTATTAACTCTTGGAATTATTTCCTGAGCTTTAGAGGTCCTATTGAGAAAGTCATTGACTAGGATGATTTGCTGGAGTACTGATCCTACATTTTCTTAGGCGTTTCATAATTTTTGGTCTAATTCCTAGGTCTTTTTGATCCCTCTAAAGTTGATTTTTGTGCAGAATGAGAGATAAAGGCTCTAGTTTCATTCTTCTACTTATGTAATACCAGCTTTCCCAGCCATTTCATAAAAAGGTTGTCTTTTCTCCAACTTATGTTTTTGGCATCTTTGTCAAGGATCAAATGACTGTAGATGTCTGGATTTGTCTTTGTGTGCTCTATTTTGTACCATTGGTATACGTTTATGAGGAAAAGATAATGCCATTTATTATGCAATGCAGTTTACTATAGCTCTGTAGTATAATTTAAAATCAGGTATTATGATGCCTCTAGCATTCAGGTTTTGGCTTAGAATTGCTTTGGCTATTCTGGGTCTTCTATTATTCCAAATGAATTTTAAAACTGTTTTTTTTTTCTAGTTTGGTAAAGAATGTCATTTTGATGGGTATTGCATTGAATCTGTGTATTGCTTTTGATAGTATGGTCATTTTAAGCAACATTAATTCTGCCTAACCATGAATATGGGAGGTCTTTCCATCCTCTGGGCTTCTCTTCAATTGATTTCTTCAATGTTGTATAGTTTTCTTCATTATATAGGTCTTTCACCTCCTTGGCTAGATTTATTCCTAGTATTTTATTGTTTTACTTTGTTGAGTTTATTGTAAATGGAATTGTTTTTCTGCTTTATTTTTCGCAAATTTATTTTTTGTTTACAGGAAAACTATTGATTTTTTTTAATGCTGATATTGTAACCTGCTACTTTGTTGAATTTGTTTACTAGCTATAGCAAACTTTTGGTGGAGGTTTTTGGCTCTCCTAGGTGTAGGAAAATTTTACAATATAAATTCATAATTGTTCTATTTTATTTTTAGTTAATCTTGGTAATGTCTTACTCTGTCTAGTTTGTGAAAAAAATTATCATAGGTAAATGCTTATAGGAAAAACATATTTATAGGACATTCTATTATATATGGTTTCAGGCTTCTACTAAGGGGATGTTAGGTTGTATCGCCCATTGATAAGTGGGGACTACTATAATATGATTCAGTAATTTATATTCTTCATTGTTCTGTATTAGTAACTTATGTTACTAATACATGTTACTAATACAGAACATAATGATGACTCATTATTTTCAAGAACTGTATATAAAAGGTCTGTAATATCTTTTAGGTCATCTTTTAAGCTTATGTTATTTTTACAATAAGTGTTATATTTGGGAACAGTATATTTAACTCTGCAAAATCTTAACCTTAAAGAGACTGCTGCAAATGAGGACAGATTTTGTTTAATATATAAATCACAATTACTTTTTAATATGTGACCCCTTTTCTCACACAATCTAAAGACCTGATTTCCTTTCAAATTTCAATATAGAACACTGTCCGCAAAGGGTTTCATTGTTTGATGTCCTCAGAACTTCATGGTTCAGTCCTCAGAACTTCCCCTTTCTCTCCCCTCTTCCCTCCCCCATTGCCTTTCATTGTTTGATGTTCAGAGAACAGAAGAGGTATGGACACATGCACTGAATGATGTGTGTGTAAATTCATGTGTGTGTATGTGTAAAATGCATTAGTGGTGTTAAAAATCCAAACTGATGAAGCTGTTTGAGGAAGAGTTTATGAGGAAAAGATAATGCCATCTATTATTATTTAAATAATTTTATGACTAAAAAAGTGACTGAAAGTCAGGTTAAAATTGCTCACTTTTTGTTTATTTGCATACCAATTGATAAGGTATTGTATTTTATTTTCTTCTATACCTTACCCTCCTTCTCTTTCAAAGAATCAAGAGCAGAGCTTTCCTTAAAGTTGCCATTGTAAGGAGTAAATGAACATACCCTAAGGACCCTGAGGCATCCTAGCAAAAAGGTTTAGGAGTTAATGAAGTAGGATTTGACCTGGGTGATGTGGTTTTGAGCAAATGTTTAAACAAGCATACCTTTTCTTCTGTCAGAGTGTTTGAGCATTTTTATGATTAGCCATCTTAATATTTTTTTTTCTATAAGGTGGAAGGAGTGGAATAAATTATATAATGGGTATAGAAGCAATATTTACTCATATTAGCTGACATGGAAAGATCCTAGTCATTTTGTGGTCTGAACAATGTTCTAGCTTTTAAGTTATGATTACAGAAATGTCTCGTTTTTAACTTCTTCCAACAGTCATAGAGTTACCTTATCTGATTTTAGTTTTTAGTGCAATTATTTATCTTTAATAGAAGACCATGGTCAATGAGTCAGAGCCAAGTCAACTCTAAGCTGACAGGAAATACAAGATGCTGTTTTCTCTTTAAGATTCTGAAAATGTACACTGAAGTAATAATTAAAGATAATTCTAACATATTACTTTATAACAAAAGTCAACCAAGCTATGGTAATGAACAGAAAAAGGAAAATAGAGATTGACTAAGAACAAATAGTGGCTGTTAACTGTCCTCTGTTATCTACTAATGTCCAAGGTAACTCAACCTTATAGAGGAGAGTCCTGTCCTGATTACTTTTCAGTTCTAAAAGGTTCTGTACTAAGAGAAGATCCCTTTAATTAGTTATTTGTATATAATGCAACCAATTCATGCAATAGATATTGGAATTTTTCTATGATAATTCTGATGTTTACCAGTAGCTTTGTTTTCCAATAGCTTCCATGATTCCTTCTCTAGGGAAATGCCAAAAGTGACTTCTTACTGGTCCACATCTCATAGTGGAGATTTTCTCCATCTATTTTTAAGACCAAGGATCATCATTGCTCTTGATTTGTAATATTTGTTCTTATATATTGAGAAAATAAGCTGATTATAGATATTAATGATGCAAAGTGATATTTGTAAATAATTTAAGCACTACTAAAATGTACCTCTGGTCATGTCAGTACACTAGCCAATTATCTCCAAAATTAAAAAATATATATATTGTTTATAATTTTTCCCTTTTCCTTAGAAATTGGACAGAATTTATTCAAACAATCTAAACTCTGCTTTCAAGTGAAACAGCTTAAATTTATTTTAGATAACTTTTGAATAATGCTGACAAAATTACATAATTGAACATCTAATTATGAATGTTTTTCTTCCCCAAATCATGATATTATCATACTTGAATCAATCTGGGTCACTACTGAAGTACAGTGGGTCTTATACAGGACTCAAAGTTTACTAGGAATGTAAAATGTTATTTCTGTCTTCTATGAGAGATATTATATCCTTACTTGGCAGAAAGGTTATGTGCTTTTTTGGTTTAGAGAAAGAATGGCAATTTGCCAGTGTTCTGTTTTGTCTTTTTTAAAGCAGCTTTTAATAGCTCAGTTGAATAGAAATAGATAAATGCAGCATTCTTTTCTGGAATTGGGTTGGATGTTTCATTGCAAAGAAAATAGGAAATTAAAAATAACCCCAAAATATTGCCAGAATCAAATTCTAAAGCAATTTCAGGAAATTTGTTGGATTGGGAACCAGATATCTATGCATATGTGAGCACACAGGGCACTTATTCAAATAATAGCCATCCTCAAAAGATACTGACACATAAAATGCAATGTCCTCATATTGTTGTTAAAGAGTAAATAGTGTTTTAAAACTAAATGTCAAATAAAATGATTCATTTACAAAAAACACAGATTTAGATCAAATGTGTATTTTAAAACTATAAACATATTTTATGTAGCTTTTCTATTACTGGTCATAACTGTGTAACTTTCTAAATAGAACAAAGCATGAAAAGCATAGACTAGATACATGCTCATAAAATTTAGATGACATAGTTTATACTATTTAACAATTTCAGTTCTGCCAGTAACAGGTTGTGTGTCCTTCTCTACTATGACTTCTCTGCATCACCTTCTCCCTCTCACCCATCCCTAAACAAAAACATTAGAATATACAATTTTAAGGTAACTTCTAGTTCAAGCAGTCTATGGGTTGTGACCCATACAACATTGGGTATATTTGTACCAGATCTGTTTATGTTCTTCCAAAGTAACCAAGGCATTTATTTTATACAGGATAAGACATTGTCCTAATTAGTTATTAATTTGTATTTTTTGAGCATGGTATCTAGAGCATTCTCCTCATAGTTTTAAAATCACAAAACATTCATTTGTTACATGTAACTATAAAATATGTTGCTAAGTTCATGGGTTTATATTATAGTATAGAGTGCATCAGTAGAAAACAATGATCTTGGTAAATTAAAAACATATCTAATTTAGACTAGGAACAAAAACAAATAATGTGATATATTCTGGAAAGTCAGATGGATGCTTTGAATAGCATTATGTTTGTGAGGAAGGTCACATCAGAGTGAAATTTTATGTGTAGGGGCACAAGAATCCTCACGGCAGTCATATTGCTCTCAATATTTGCCAAAGAGGGAAGGTACTATCCTTTTGAAATGATGTGTGTCTGGCCTTATTCTAAGCATCATTGTGAAATTTAGTATTGCTTCTTACAGTATGGGTATATTTACACATATCTTGACATGGCTAATTTTAGTGATTAATGAGTAAATCATGTAAAGTGCCTTAGAGTGTTCTTTGTGAACAGTGGATTCCACATGAATACTGTCTTGATTTTTTTCATCAGTTTATTGGTATGTAGGAAGGTTACATCAGAAAGACACAGAACATAAGCAATACACAGTAGACAAATTTAACAATATAGGTGTATTAGTTTCCTAGTGCTGCTAGAACAAAGAACCACAAACTGGGTGACCTAAACCAACAGAAATGCTTTCCCAATTTTGAAGGTTAGATGTCTGAAATCAGTGTGTGGCCGCTCCACCCTTCCTGAAAGCCTGATCTGTGGATGCTTCCTTGTGTCCTCCCAGCTTCTGGTGGTAGGCAGCATTCCTTAGCTTATATAAGAGTCACTACAACCTCTGTACTATCATCACATGGCCAGTTCCCCTGTGTATCTGTCTCTGTGTTTCTTCTTTTTAAAATAAGGATACCAGCCATATTGGATTAAGAATCTATCCTAATTCAATATGAATTCAATTTACCCAATTACATCACCAATAAAACCCTATTTCTCTAATGGCAACCCTTCTGTGTAGAGTGTTTATCTGTAAATTAACATCCCTGCACAGAGAGTTCTTTTTATAAACAGGTTGAAGTACTGGAAAAAGAGTGTCAGATAACAATTTACAGAAGGAAACTGAAGCAGATTTTCCTTGATTCATCATTCATTGTCTGTATTTTGAAAAAAATAAAATTCTGTTCTCATTATCCTAGAAGTTTATTAGCCAATTAACCTTTTATAAATGGTCTTTTGTTCCGTGATGATGAATCAATTATTTGTCCTTTTGCTCAGGTTTTTGTTCCAGTTTCTTTTTTTTTTTTATCTGAAATACTCTATGCCCATGATTACCCTTTAGAACTGGAAAAATCTAATTGTTCAAAGTTTGTCTCATTTTCTTTTTTGAAAATTTATTTATTTATTTATTCGAATTAGGTATATATAACAGCTGAATGCATTTTGATTCATTGTATACAATTGCAGCACAACTTTTCATTTCTCTGTTTGTACACGATATAATGTTGCACCATTTGTGCAGTCTCACATGTACCTAGGATAATGATGTCCATCTCATTCCACCATTTTTCCTGTCCCATGCCCCTTCTCCTGCCTTTCCTCTTCTTTGCCCCATAAAAATTCCTCCAAGTTTCTCACCCTTACCCCCATTATAGATCAGCACCTACTTATCAAAGAAAACATTTGGCCTTATTTTTTGAGATTGGCTTACTTTGCTTAGCATGATATTCTCCAATTCCATCCATTTACCTGCAAAAACCATAATTTTATTCTCTTTTAATGCTGAGTAGTATTCCATTGTGTATATATACCACAGTTTTTTTTTTATCCATTCATCTATTGAAAGGCATCTAATTTGGTTCCACAGTTTAGCTATTGTGAATTGTGCTGCTATAAACATTGATGTGGCTGTGATACTATAATATGTGGTTTTTAAGTCCTTTGGGTATAGACTGAGGAGTAGGATAGCTGGGTCAAATGGTTGGTCCTTTCCAAGTTTTTCAGGGAATCTCCATACTGCTTTCCATAGTGGTTGCACCAATTTGCAGTCCCACTAGCAATGTATGAGTGTGCCTTTTCCTCCACATCCTTGCCAACAATTAAAATTGTTTGTAGTTTGTATTCTTGATTGTTGAATAATTTTTCATATATTTGTTGATCAAATGTATACCTCCTTCTGATAAGTTTCTATTTAGCTCCTTAGCCCATTTATTGATTGGGTTGTTTTCTATTTTGGTGTTAAGTTTTTTCGAGTTCTTTATATATCTTTGAGATTAATGCATCCTGATGTGTGTGTGGCAAAAATTTGCTCCCAAAATGTAGGCTCTCTCTTTACCTCATTGATTGTTACTGTTGCTGAGAAAAAGCTTCTTAGTTTGAATCCAACCCATTTATGGATTCTTGATTGTATTTCTTGAGCTTTAGGAGTCATGTTAAGGAGGTCAGGGCTTAATTCGACATGATGAAAATTTGGGCCTACTTTTTCCTCTATTAGGTGCATTTTCTCTGGTCTCATTCCTAGGTCCTTGATCCACTTTGAGTTGAGTTTTGTGCATGGTGAGAGATAGAGGTTTAGTTTCATTTTGCTGCATATGGATTTTCAATTTTCCCAGCACCATTTGTTGAAGTGGCCTTTTTTTTTCTAGCCTTTGTGTAGTATGAGATAACTTTATTTATGTGGGTTTGTCTCTGTGTCTTCTATTCTGTACCATTTGTCTATTTGCCTTTTTTGGTGCCAGTACCATGCTGTTTTTGTTACTATTGCTTTTTAATATAATTTAAGGTCTGATATTGTGATGCCTCCTGCTTCACTCTTCTTGCTAAGAATTTTTTTTGGCTGTTCTGGGCCTCTTATTTTTTCCAAATGAATTTCATGATGGCTTTTTCTATTTGTATAAGGAATAACATTGGAATTTTAATTGGAATTGCATTAAATCTGTATAGAACTTTGGGTATTATGGCCATTTTGACAATACAGCACCCTTTCATGTTAAAAACTAGAAAAATTAGGGATAGTAGGAACATACCTCAACATTGTAAAAGCTATCTATGCTAAATCCAAGGTCAATATTATTCTAATTGGAGAAAAATTGGAAGCATTTCCTCTAAAAACTGGAACAAGACAGGGATGCTCTCTTTTGCCACTTATATTCAATATAGTCCTTGAAAATCTAGCTAGAGCAATTAGACAAAGGAAGGAAATTAAAAGGATACAGATAGGAAAAGAAGAGCTCAAAATATCATTATTTGCTGACAACATGATTCTGTACTTAGAGGATCCAAAAAACTCCCAGAAGACTTCTAGCATTAATAAATGAATTCAGCAAAGTAGCAGAATATAAAATCAATACCCATAATTCAAATGCATTTCTATAAATCAGTGATGAATCCTCTGAAAGAGAAATTAGGAAAACTACCCCATTTGCATTAGCCTCAAAAAAAAATAATTGGGAATCAATTTTACAAAAGAGGTGAAAATCCTCTACTTTGAAAACTACAGAACATTAAAGAAAGAAATTAGAAGATATTAGAAGATGAAAAGATCTCCCATGCCCTCAGATAGGAAAAATTAATATTGTCAAATGGTTATTTTTTAGTAGTTGTTTTTCTTAACTTTTCTAGTTGATGCACCTCAATACTCCTAATAATACTCTTGCAATAGGAGTAATGTCAAAGATATGGACTTTGAAGTTAGAGGAGATAGACTTGAGTCTGACTAGTCCGTGTACTAACTGTGTGATCTTGTCTGTGTTACTGTGTCCAGTAGGTCTCATTCTCTTCATCTGCACATTGAGGTACAAAAACAACTTCTAAGTTTCAGCAATGAAATTTAACAAATTTCTCATTTGTCTCATGTTGTAATAGAGCAAAACATATTTCTTAAATTAAAAAGAGGTTTAGTACATTTTTAATAGACTCTTAGAGAAACCAGGCTTTAATTAAGCAAAAAAAATATGTTATTGATTTTAGTTATCATTTTGGGCTGAAAAGCATGATGTTTATATCCATGGAGATTCTTTCTTGTGACCTTTAAATTATGACAATTCTAATTAATTTGGATGACCAGTTCAAGTGATAAATACTATCAGAAACAAGATATTCAACAAAAGGTACCCCATAAATATTCTAATACAGCATAATGAATAAGGCTCTGGAGTCAGGATATCAAGGTTCAAACCCTAGCTATGCAACATTATAGCTGTACGATTTGGGGCAAATTCTTACCTCTCTTTAATAGTTTTTTATAAGGTGAAGAAAGTTATAGAAATGGTTATATAAATTAAATAATGAAATAACTTTTATGAAGACCATTTTGGTATATATACATACATACATACATACATATATAAAATTTTTTTTGGCGGGTGCGTACTTGGAATTGAACTCAGGGGCACTCAACCACTGAGCCACATCCTCAACACTATTTTGTATTTCATTTAGAGAAATGATCCCACTGAGTTATTTAGCACCTCGCTTTTGCTAAGTTGGCTTTGAACTTGTGATCCTCTGTCTTAGCCTCCTGAGCCACTGGAATTACAGGCGTACACCATGGTGCCCAGCCAATTGGGTTAATATAAATAAGATGTTTACAACATTCTTTGGCATAAAGTGAACACTGAATGCTTGTTTTCAATTATTACTGCATGCCAGTACAGAGCATTCTGTGAGGAACCTTAGAGAAGATAGGCATTGAGCAGGGAAACTAACGTGAGTATATATTTCCAAATTGTGATGTCAAGAATAAAACAAAATGAATAAAACAAAATGTTATGAACCACATAATGAAAAGGACTGACTGAGGGTAAGAAATAAGGAGTAAAAAGCAAGCTCTCCTTGAGGAAAATATTTGAATATCTCAGAAATGGGTTGTTTTCTCTCAGTGTTGTAGTTATTTTTAAAAATAAAGAAATAGTAAAAACTTGATAAATTCTACCACGTTTTTATTCTCATAAAAACATTACATAATTTTCTTTTTTTCCACATATGTGAGTGTATGTAGCTACTCAGATGAAGAATAAATACATTGTCTATTTTTATAGCCTATCAACTAAGAGTGTGCCAACCTCCACCACCAGTACCCAATGCTGAAATTTTGACTGAAGATGATGAATTTGAAATAGGTAAAGTTTGTTAAATTACTTTCAGAGAAAATGTCTTGTTAGCAGAGATATTTGCTTTAACAAAAAGAACAGTAGCAGCTTGGTTTTAGACCTTGTTTTTGGGGGTGGTGAGAAATAGTTCATAATTCTTAAGAGGAGAGAATGGTCACAAGAGGAAATACTGGACAAGATGTAAAAATTCTCCTTTAAAGCATGTACATTATTAGTAAACAGTGTTGGAATTGTGGCCATATAATCAATTGTATTTTGGTGCTTCTTCACAAACTGTTATTTTTCTGCCTTCTGACACTGCAGTCTTAAATTCTGTGAGTTCAGGCCTAAGCCTAAGTCCATAAAATGAATATCTATTAGCTAGTAGAAATTTTGATACTGATTGAAAATGACTAAAAGAAAATTATACTGTGCTTTTAAAATCAAAATATCTATTCTTTTTTTTTCTATTGTCTTCTTGCTTATTTGAACTTCTTGTCCTCTCTCTCTTCTTCTTCTTTTTTTTTTTTTTCCAATAGGTGATATTATCAGGTACCAGTGTCTTCCAGGATTTACATTAGTTGGAAATGCAATTCTGACATGTAGATTAGGAGAGCGACTGCAGATGGATGGGGCACCTCCAGTTTGTCAAGGTAATGATTTTTAAATTTAATTATTTCCAAATATTGTTCTTTGTTCAGTAAGGATAAAATTCTATTTTATGTTAATGATACATATTTAACTGGCAATAATATTATGAAGTATACAACTCATATATATGTGTATATATATGTATATATTTATTCCATTATTTCTCAGATTTAGGTTTAAATCACTTTTATTCTTTGTATTACTTTAAAGATATAATTTTTTAAGTTTAGCCTATCAGCCAAGTCAGTTCAACTTATTTAAATTAGTTTTGCTGTAAGGGATGGAAATGAAGGTAAGATCCAAAGGAAATCACTTTAAATAAAGCCTCTAATGTTGATTGCTTTTGTTTGGAGAAAAATTTATTTTAACCACTAGATTAAATTTTATTGACCATCTATTAAGTAGGAAGAGTTGAGGAAAAAAAAAAAACTACCTATAAACCAACCACAAGTTTTAAGTGGTCCTTGTTATGAAACCATCACAGAATAAAGATATGGCAATCCAACACCATGTTTAGGAATTAACCAGGAGCATATAGAATCATAATCTTTAACTATTTGTGATTCAGGGAAAGCTTGACAGAGGCATTGTTTCCCAAGTTCTAAATCATCAATGAAATTTATTCTGGTGGAACAAACCTAGAGAAAGGATGATCTAAATGGCTGATATACCCATAAAAATACAGGTGGGAGAGGATCATGGATTTCAAGAAATTAATTCACTTTGTTACAAGGCCAAGTGAATGATAGACCTATATAGAATCATGATATTCAGTAATCATTTATTGATGATTTATCTAGCGTGGGCAGTGCCTAACATACAGAAACCAATAATAAATGTTGGCTAATTTTAATAAAACCAAATTTTATTGTTTTAGTATTTTACAGATTTTCTTGAATTATTTTCTTCATTGGAGTTTATTTCTCAGTGTATGGAGATCTTTACTATGCAGTATCTTAAGTATTGCATAAACCTAAAACAAATATTCTGTTTATTGCTATAAACATGCTATAAATAGAAGATATAATTTGATTTTCTGCCTAATAGGGTTCTTTACATGAAGATTTGTTTACATGAAGGGTTTGTTTGTTTGTTTGTTTGTTTTAGAAGAGAGAATGTTTAATTTTGACTCATGGTTTCAGAGATTCAGTCCAAGGTGGGCTGGATCCACTGCTCTGGGCATGGTGCAGGCATAATGATGGAAGGGCATGGCAAAGTAGTGCTGCTCCATTTATTGCTGTCCAGGAAGCAAAGAGAGATGATGCATTTTCACAGGAGGCTTTTAAAGCAGCAAAAAGAAAGATAGGTTTGAGAAGTATAAACTAGATTCAGTATTAGAACTTCTCATGATCTTAGTGATAAAAGAACATCTCAAAGTTGGTTTGATATTCTGAAGTCTATAACTTATCATTGTGCATATGTGGATGTCATTCATTCAACTTTCTCCTTCGTGCAAGACTACTCTCTAGCCATTTATGATTATATGCATATGTAGATGATAGTTTCTGCATTTTAGGAGACAATATGTGGGAAGATAACTTGGGCAGATACGGGGGCATGAACAAAGTACATAACAGGACTTTTTTCCTGACCCCAAAATATAAACTACTTTGTGAATTCTTAAAACCAAAAACTTTCTGTTTTTATGTCTGGATGTTAATCTGATAAACTTTAAAAATTTTAAATAAAAAAAAAATACAGATAACCTAGCTATTTCAAAGCTCCTTATCTCTCTGATCTCTTAATGTCTTATTTCCAAAATAAGAATTTCCTATAGATTAGCAGTTACTCCTCTTATTATTCTGTGTGCTGAGGCTAATAATAAAAAAGGGCAATTAAATTTATGTATCATAATAATACTTCAGATATGAATTGAAAATTATTAAGTCATCCCTTAGGATAAGTCTATGCAATTTCTCTCTTAATTAATTGATCAGACACTTAATAAAAAACGTAAAAGTGACTTACATTTTTGTTTTATTGAGTTAAGTCACAAGATTGCTAAAAGTCATTTGTTTAGAATCTGCTAGAAAATTCTACATTGTTTTTAATCTATTTTAAATTATTTTACTTTTTTCACTGTTCCTAAAAGAGGCAATATTATTTTTATTTTTCAACTCAATCCTCTTTAGTTTCTTTATTCCACTTAACATATGGAAAACAAAGCTAAATATGATACCTTTCAAAGAGTTTGTAATAAACAAAATCTAATCATTATATTTGGTGGACAAAAATACTGGACCCAGCTACATCTGTGCAAATGTGGGCACTTTAAACTTTCTAAGCTTTATTTTTACTCTTTGCACCATGGGAAAAGAAATTGGTAATAACTCTTAAAAGTTATGACAGTGGATGTAATGTATAATCGGTGCTTAACTTATAGTTAAAAGCAATAAATATTTACTCTTTTACTTGGTAGCCATCAGGCTACCTACAATTTATTGTGTAAGTGTCCGGCGGAGCGTTGGAGGGAGAGACCACACAAGAGACCAGCTTCATGCAATTGCAGGGGGAAGTTTTATTGAACCAGCATGCTGGGGCTCAAGGCTCACTCAGGAAGGGAGAGCAGCCCAGAGCCCAGAGCAGAGGTCAAGCAGAGTTAAGTACACTCTTTGGAGAGGGTGGGGGGCTTTGCATACATCAGAACAAATCATCTTGAGGCACGGGAAAATTGAACAACTCTGAGCCATGATTAGTACATTCATTGGCGGGAACAATCTGGGCAGGGGTCATTGGTCACTACTAAGCGGGGTACACATTTAAACTGATTGGTTTTGTGGCCTGGATGCTTACCTACCGAGCTATTTGGAGCCCTTAGCTAATAAACAACCAGGGAATCAATGGAAATATTTACTGGGCAGTTCAGGTATTGTCCTAACAGCTACAGAGATTACAGGTTCCTGGGGTAGCAGAGGAATTTTAACAATACCTGGCCTATTATTATTTTATTTTAGCCCAAGCCTTTCAATTTAGAAACTTTACAATGCCCACTCTTTTACACTTTAACTCAGACTCTTGCAGCTTAGAGTCAGCTTAGAAATTTTACCTTTACAATTGGATAGTTTGCAAAGGGTAAATTTGTGTACTTACACCAAAACACATTGGATCACACTACCTATATGAATATTTCACAACTACATTTTCACTAAAGATCTTGGTTTTAACTTAAATAGTCCATTGTATTTCTAACTGTTAAGTCTATCTTTTACCTATTTTTCATTTTGTGAAAATCAAAAGTTTGGGTTCTCATTTTAGGCTGACAATGATCACATACCATTATTCAATTATTTTTTTTTTAAATATCAAAATCATATTCAAGTAATAGAATTTTAGACTTAAGGAAAAGAAACTGAAGTAAAAGTAGAAAGGAAATAAACAGCTGGGTGGTGGTACATGCCTATAATTCCAGTGGCTTGGGAGGCTTAGGCAAGAGGATCTTGAGTTCAACGTCAGCCTCAGCAACCACAAGGCACTAAGCAACTCAGTGTCTCTAAGTAAAATACAAAATAGGGCTGGGAATGTGGCTAGATGGTTTAAATCCCCCGTACCAAAAAAAACAAAAACAAAAAAAAAAAAAACAAAACAAACAAAAAAGCAAATAAAATAAACAATAACAACTATACTTACTCTATTAAGAGTTTTTAACAATCTGCAAATTAGATCTGGGGCCAGTTTTCTCTTCAAGATTTCCAAGTTATTTTTCTCTTCAAGTTATTAACATGTTCAAGGAGTAATCACATATTTCCATAATTCATTATTTGCTAATATTGTTCATTTGTGTATTTCTTGGAAACTTTATAACTCAAAACATTAAATTTTTCTTACACCTTAAAAACTCTGAATATATAATTTCAATTTATTCCTTCACCTTACCTACAATTTAACAACTACAGTAGGTTTTTCCAAGTCTAACTCTTCTGAAAAAACATTGAAAAACAGAGTATTCTTAAGATCATATTCTAATGACTTGAAGATGCAATGAAATCTAACCCCAGGAAATGGAAGTTCTTGTACAGTAATTGAGGAAAGAATTGGTAGGATATATTTTCAATTTGTTGAATCCTCTAAAGTTATCTAGTTTACCCATTTCTTCAGTTGGTTCAGTGTCATTAGTAAGAATTCTCAAAATATCACCCTGGCTAAGTTTAGAAACTCTTTAGCATTGTTAGTCACAGGACATTTGCTATAGTCACTTTCTCTGTTCTTAGAAATAGGAAGTTCTTCCTTAAATTGAACTAAATCCTGATTAGTATGTATAGGTTTATTTCTACAAAAAAAAGTTCAGAATAATATAGGTCATACTGAGCAATTATACAATAGACAACCTCAAATTATTTTTAGAAAGGATAAAATGATATCTTAATTAATAGAACCTTGATCATCTTTATTATACTCTTATTCCAAGTCCAAATTTAAGATATTTTTATTATTTGGTCTAACATTCAAATGCTGTTCATGTCACAAGTAAAGTTTACTGTACTCTGGAAACTGTTAGAACATAATTATGTTATTTCATCAAAATGTAACAAAATTTATATACTTCTATATTCACTTATTTGTTCATTCTTGGGAGTTCTGATATTAAAACAGAAGATTTATGAAATAAGAAGTTCTTGTGCATTAGCCTATGTTTAAGGCCTGGATATAGCAAAAAGAACTGAAAGGTAACTAATGACCTAAATTAGTGTTAAAGCTTCATGGTGTAAGCACTTCTCAGAGATCAGAAATGGCTTTGCCTGAAATCAACACTCGGAGAGGGCAGTTTCCCCTTTGGCTCTAACAATCAAATAAAGTAAAAGTTTAAGAAGAGGGAAAAAAAATACTGTAAAGAAGAGTAAAAAATTAGAGAGTAAAAGTGTAAGGAAAATGAAGGAAGGGGCAAAACATACATAAGAGAGGCATAGATGGGAGAATATAAAAACATGAAGTCCACAAACAATGAAAAAAAATAGAAGGAAATAAATATCTTATCTCTTAGTTATCTATAATTTGTTGTTTGTGAAAATAGTACATTTTCTATGTAATAAAAAAAGAAATTAATGGTATTTTTAGGTCATTCTTCCATAATTTAAATTATAAGCTTAATGTGTTTTCTTACACATAATTTAAGGTATCATTTTTATAATTACTGCACATGAAAATGGAGTACTCAGTATTCGATGCAGTTTTTCACTTAGATTCTAAAAGGTTTGCATTATTTAATGACATTTTCCTTTGACAGTGCTTTGCCCTGCCAATGAATTACGACTAGATTCTACGGGAGTCATATTGAGTCCTGGATACCCTGATAGTTACCCAAATCTTCAAATGTGTGCATGGAGCATTTCAGTGGAAAAAGGCTATAATATCAGCATGTTTGTTGAATTCTTCCAGACAGAAAAGGAATTTGATGTTCTTCAGGTGTATGATGGTAACCATGGGTTATATTTACTGTGCATTCATAAATTTAGTTAATGTGGTCTAATTTTACATTCAGATCTTTAGGATGGACAACTACCTATGTGATGTTTACCTAAAATATATTTTTGGAAGTATCAACATTAAAATAATTCTATACCATATAAAAATTGAAGTTAGGTCAAATATTCTTATATATACTATAGTTGCTTTAACCATAGAATAAAATGTTTAAAATAAAATGTTTTGTGTTGTTTTTACTTATGCTGATGAGGTAGATTGGCTGTGGAACAGTTTAATACTATTTTAAAATATAAAGTACTAAAGATAAAATGAGAATATAGTTATTTAGTTATATCTAAATTATATTGTTTTCTTTCTGAAGGACCAAATATTCAAAGTCCAGTTCTTATTTCTCTCAGTGGGGATTATTCTTCTTCTTTTAATATAACAAGCAATGGTCATGAAGTATTTCTTCAGTGGTCAGCAGACCATGGCAATAACAAAAAAGGCTTCCGGATACGATACATAGGTATGTGATACTTATACTCAGTATGCATCTCATTGGCATCCTCACTGTGATTATAGTTGAAGAGCATAGACACAATTGAATAAGAAGTATTAAAATTGCAACTCCTATATTGCTGTTTCCTAAACAATTTGGGTAACCTATCTGTACTTCAATTTTTATGTTATAATGATGATAATTCTATATCCTTCATGATTTTCTAAAAGATGAAATGCATAGGTTAATTTGCTGTAAATTTAACTGAAATACCTTGAATATTATAAGAGTGAGTGGTGAAGACATCATTGGAAAGCATTTAAGTTTTTTAAAAAATCACTAGTGCTTTCTATATTTAGACAGCTTTGGGCTGAAAATTCCTTTTAGTATCAGAGTGCCAAGACTTTTTAAATATGCTTTCCTTTTATAAGGTCCATTTATTGTAAGCCAATAATTACATTGTTGTGTAAGTATACATAAATAGTCCTCTGTACACAAAGGTTGTTTGTCTCTATTGCCATCCTAAATCATGTCATAGGCCATAGTGTGGGTTCAATAGCAGAATACCTCAGAACCAACCAGCCATCTTTTTCTTTAGCATCCAGTGTCTTCCAAGTCATGAGTCATTGCTAATCAGGTCAACTAAAAATTGCAATTATAAATGTTTACAAACAACTCTGATACAATTCTGAAGCATAAATAAATTTTAAATTTTAGTCCAATAACACATAGCCCCAGATTTCACTAATTTGTATAAATTTGCAAATATACATATAGTATATAAATAAAACAATCTCATCTAATTACTTTGATTTTAAAATTATGATGTGATAGTAAGATTTTAATTTAATGATTTGTCTTATAAATATTAGCAATAACATCACTGACTAATATGTTTACACATTTTATCCTGCAATAAATTTCTATTAAAGACAAAGGAAAACTGATTAAAAATTGAAATACATAATTGAGTCATGCTTAAGATTATTCATTTTTGAATCAATGTTTCTACTATAAGAAATACATAAATGCCATTTTATTAAGGTTGTACCCAGACAGAGCATTTAAAAGTTAGACCATTTAATTATATTTTAAATGATTATAACAATATAAAGGGAAGCTATTCAAATAAAACAATTATAAGCGTTAGATTATAGACTTTTCTTATGTTAATTTCATGATATAAATATAAAGAAAATACTACTCTTAGCTACTATGAATAGCTTGACATATTAAATTATGTATTTTTTACTTTATAAATGACAGGTTATGACATATATATTCTAAGTCCAATCTGCTTCTCACTATTTACTCCCAAAGTCTCAGTTTTTTGAAGATAAATATATTGAAGTTTCAAAGGGTAAATGGAACCTGTCAGGCTGAATAGTCTCAAAAGTATATTTATGAAAAAGCTATTTGACATTATCTTTTGACATTTCAGACTTCAGAAAAAGAAAAAAAGTTTTATTTTATTGGCAATTTTTATCACCAAAAGTAAGCACTCTTGACAGAATGGACACTCTTTAATAGATTGGGGAAAAGGATTATGGAATAAGGGGGCCTCTTTTAGACATCAACCAAAATGAAATGCATGACCTACTGGGATATAGGTGTCTTGAGATAAATTCAAAGTGACATGTAAACAACATGCTCTAAAATATTGCTCTCAAAGCTACAGATTTAGGGCTTCAAATGACAGAAATAGTTTTCAAAATTCAATGAAATATTTGTAGGGCTCTTGAACCTGTATAGTATTAAGAAAATATATTTTAATATAAAAGACAGCTAGGTGACAATACAAATTAAAAGAAAGCCCAGAGATTGTTAGGTGTTCTAAAAGCTGTGTAGGTAGACTATTTTCAAAAGAGGCTAGAAAATAATATGATGTTCACAAATACAATCCACTTAGATGACAATTGATCTACACTTAAGTACTAGTGTTCATTGTTTAGTTCTTCATAACTTTAGATAATAAATGATTTCTGGTGCATTAATTAAGTCCTGACAGGTTTTTTATTTTTTCCCTTTTGAAAAGCTTTCTACTGCAGTACACCAGAATCCCCACCTCACGGATACATTATCAGTCAAACAGGTGGACAGCTTAACAGTGTGGTCCGCTGGGCCTGTGATCGAGGATTCCGACTTGTTGGGAAAAGCAGTGCTGTGTGCCGAAAGTCTTCCTATGGGTATCATTCATGGGATGCACCGGTCCCTGCCTGTCAAGGTGAAGTATAACATCTCCAAGTAGATAAAATATCAACAAAAGATTAAACTCATTTAACTTTTTCATTTGACTCTCTAAAATTTACCAAATATACATTTTTTAAAAAATATGTATTTTTTAGTTGTAGTTGGACACAATATCTTTATTTTACTTATTTATTTTTATGTGGTGCTGAGGATTGAACCTAGGGCTTCACACGTGCTAGGCATGCACTCTACCAATGAGCCCCAGCCCCAGCCCCAGCCCCCAAATATACATTTTCAGAAGCACATTGTGGACTCCTCTCCTGAAAATGAAAGATGAAAATAGAATATAAGAGGAAGGAAACACATAGATAATTCTTCTTTGTCATGAAATTTATGTGTCTCTGCCTTTTCCCCTTATATATACATCCTTGAGATACATCTACCATTCAAGTTACTTTGTTGTCAGAACATTATGGAAACAGAAAGGGTGGCTGGGTTAGTGAAGAGTCCCTAGAAAGATTATAGAGAATAAGAAAAGGGAAGTACACTGCAGACTGATTTTGACTCAGAGGGTACACAGTTATGCTCTTAGAAAAACAAATTTAAAGGAAAACACGTAACCAACTTTTTGGTTATTTTTTCTTCACTGCTTTTAACTAAGCAACTCAACAGGGATGTTTTTATTCTTGTTCGTGTTTTGTTAAAAACCAAGGAGCTCCCCGAGCATTGTATCTTGCTATAGAAGAAAACATGAGAGGCATGTTAATCAACAAATTATACATTTGAGAGCTTTTGATGAGCACTTGTTTTTAAAGCCATTTTTATTATAATTATTCACACACATTAATTGTCCAAAATAATGGATTTTGTGGCATTTTCATACATTGCGTAAAACATACTTTGATCCTATGCACCCTCCTAATTATTCTCTCTTGCCCTTCTCCCCGTGGTACGATTTAGTTTTAAAAAAGTATTTGAGTACTTGAGTCTCTAGCTAGGTATAGTAAGTTCAATGTCAATTACTCAAGACAAACTAATGTCGTTAGACTTTGAAATTTTTCAAGTATTTAATGTATCCTACTATTTTGTCAACATGAAAATTAATTTTATAGTTCATTTGTTTTACCTGTAATGTAGCAGCATAAAGCAACTTTGAATTCATGTGTTACAAAATGCAGAACAATTTCATTTAATTGTTAATGGATCTTAAGTATTATCTACTTTTTGGAGGGAATTTATATAAAATAAATAAAATATAAAATAGGCTAATAAAATTTTAAAATAAAAAAGAAAGTGTAAATTAACTGTGTAATAGATATTACCAGGCAACTGAAATGGTTTATTTTACTTATTAGATTGAAGTTTCTAACTTATGAAAAAATAGCTTTCATAGTCATATATAAATAAATGTTAAATGAAAGAACTATTGCTTCCTTCTTCTGTTGAGACATAAAACATCATACATTTGTTAGGTTTCTGAGAAACATTTCTTAGCAGGTTCTCAACATGGAAGGTGCTGACTTCATGAAGAATAGATATATTTTAATAAGCTATCAAAATATAATAAATCATTAATATTTTTGCTGTTTTTCTTTTCATAATTTTCAGAATACTAAATTACAAAAGATCAACTATGTAGCAGTAGAGGGTTTGTCATTCAACTATGACAATTTTATATCTATTTCACTAAGGTTTTTATATTTAATTCACATATATTAGTGAAAATTAAATATCTGAACAACTGGTTTTATAAGACAAGTAGACACAATTTTAAGTTGGATTAAGAGAAGGGCAAAAAGAAAATAGCATTTATAATAAACTACATCTTTTTTAATTTAAAATAAATCTACATCTATTTTTCTTTCTTTTGCTATGAGAAAAAAGTAGGTTATAAGTCTAGAACATGTAACCCATAAGACTAGACATATTTTAGAAATCAGAAACTTTATGATTTTGTAAACATAATACAGTGCAGTACATATACCATTATTATGAAATAACTCATTAGTTCTGAGGTGATACTTATGCTCAAATATATTATTCTATCTGTAGAGATGTCTAAATGTTTACACTGATAATGATATATAAAAATACAAATAATCTCACTTCAATTGGGGTTTTGTTGGCCATTATGTTCTTTGGAAGGTGATAGTATTTTTTTTGGGGGGGATGCAAATGGGTTACTTGAAGGGCAAAGAGTAAAAGAATCAGTCTCAAGAAACTTCTGTATAGTCTTTTGAATTTATAAGAAACAAAATATAAATATATGTAAAATAAACTATGAAAATATAAATTTTGCATCATTATCAGATCATAGTTAAAGAAATTTTCATTTAAATCAAATGTATTATAGATAAAAATAAAGACAACTAAAATAATTAATGAAATTCAAGAGGATCCTAGATAAGTTTTGAGATAAGTCCTGGCCTTATATTTCTTTAACATGTTGAATATGCACAATACTCTGTGAATGGTCCTCAAGCATTTAACATGTCTAATATATGTGATATTCTGTGGATGGTGCCCAAGCACATACATTTTGATTGTACCTAAGACAGTCAGTCAGTCTGCAGAAATAAATTTGTTTTGTTCCTGATCAAAATACTGATGAGTATTGATTGCCACTCCTTTCCAAATTTTTCACAATTATTTATTAAGTTAAATTGGCCAAACTGAATTTTGGTGGTCCAGCAATGATTTAGTACTAGATGTACTCTATATTTACCTAATTTGTATTCTCATGTAATCTATATTAATGCTGATAATAGTACTTATGATTAGGAACTAAGTAGAAACCAAGAAACAAATCATTAATGATATATAGATTTAACAATTTAAACACATTAAATAGGAGTTTGAAATAAATTATTTAAAATTATGGGCCAGAAAATTCAGAGGAATTTAAAAATTCTTTTTTATATGTTTTATAGTTTAACAGATTTAACTAATAACTTAAGCATGTTTTCATTTCTATGTTTTATGTATATATTTATTCTAGCAATTTCCTGTGGAATTCCTAAAGCTCCAACAAATGGAGGGATACTAACTACAGACTACTTGGTAGGAACCCGAGTTACCTATTTTTGTAATGATGGATATAGATTGTCATCCAAAGAACTTACCACTGCTGTGTGCCAATCAGATGGAACATGGAGCAATCATAATAAGACTCCCCGTTGTGTTGGTATGTGTTTTAAGGAAATTTTATCATTTATACATTGGCATCTTACATGATATAAAATTTTATGTACCATTGAATTATTAAGACTAATTCCCTGAGTGAAGCACCATGTCTAAGAAGGAAATAAAAATTGGTAACTAAAAGTACTATCTGGTACAATGAAGTACTGAAAGACCGTATTTTTGGCAACTCCAGAATATTTAGGTCAAGGAATTAATGTGTCTTTTCATTTTATTTAATGAAGTTTCATTTATTTTATAAACAGTCATGCATTAATCAACATTTTTTTCAATACAAAGATATTTGGAAGACTTTTTTCCCACTTTGCAATAATAAAATTATATTTTAATACTGTCAGGTCTTAGTTTCAAAAGGATAAATGAAGCTTCTGACTTTTTTTCAGTATTATCAATGTTACATATATGTAGAATATTTCCCAATTCTTATTACTAGTTTAATGGATAATGAATATTATACAATAATAGAAATTAATTCTAATAAAGAAATTGGTAATAAAAGGAATGAAAAGTTTGTTTTAGATAACATCTTTGATTTTCTCTATATTTCAGTTACTTCCATCTAGTACTAACATTTTAACTTCACTGCGATTTCTTTTAAAATTTGTATTTGTAATTGTAGCATAGGTGTCTTATAATGCTTCTACTTATTTTGAATAAGTTTTAAATAAGCCAAATTTTATATCACAAGTCTTGCAAAAAAAAAAAAAAAAAAAACCAGCCATTCTCACCAAACAAATTTTTTTCCTGAAAATATATTTTTTTCCAAAATGTTTAAAAAAATAAAGTAGAGGTAAGTCAGTGAATGGGATTCTGGGTTGGTAGAATAATGTGTATAAAGGCTCTAAATTTTGAAACAGCAGTTTATGATCAGAGAACTGCCAACAGTACCA
Source organism: Urocitellus parryii (assembly GCF_045843805.1). NCBI lineage: Eukaryota > Metazoa > Chordata > Mammalia > Rodentia > Sciuridae > Urocitellus > Urocitellus parryii. Next base: position 26,401,790 of record NC_135537.1, read on the forward strand.
TGCAGCTGGGGAAATGGAAATGATTACTGTGAAGAAGAAATAAAGAACAAATGCTGAAGACCTTGTGAGGCTCAATAGTGAACAAATTCAGACAGTGGAAATGTGAAGAATAGAATTGGCATAAGATATAGTTAGGTAGTGAAACAGACAAGATTTACTTATTAGCATTTGTATTCTTGTTTTCTGTATAGTTGTTACATGTCCAAGCATCAATTCCTTTACATTGGAACATGGAAGATGGAGAATTGTGAATGGATCACATTATGAGTACAAAACCAAAGTAGTTTTCAGTTGTGACCCTGGTTATCATGGACTAGGTCCTGCTTCTATTGAATGCCTTCCTAATGGTACATGGAGTTGGAGAAATGAGAGACCATATTGCCAAAGTAAGTGTACACTCCATTGAACTTATTTCAGAAGTTATCTTTGGTGATTGGATTGCTTGAATCACTTTCTTTCCAAAAACACTAGAGCAATAACTTGATATTTTTATTGTTATTTTAAAATGGAATCTTGCTTTGTCCATTTTGTCCTTTTGACTATGATCTCCCAGGCTCAAGTAATCCTTCTGCCTCAGTCTCCCCAATAGATGGTACTACAAGCACACTGCCACTATGCCCTGTGAGATACTATGATTAATTCTTCTTACATTTTAAGGTTTCTGGTTTTTTTTGCTTATGGAAAAGGATATAAGCTTTAGATTCAGAAATCTCATAATTCTAGACCTGTCATTACTGTAACAACTAAGTAATGTTTATTGCATATCTAACTGCTTGCTGGACTTTGCTTTTAGCCTCTTACATATATTATGCTCCTTTTGTCAAAAAGAAAGCTAAGCACACAATTTAATTGTTTTGCACAAGTCACAGAGCCTATAAATGATGGAGAAATGGTATTCAATCCAAGCAATCTAACAATCACTGATAATCTGATAATCACTATGCTGCTGTATATGTTTAGTTTTTTCTAATCCCCAAATTCTTACTCTAGAAAATCATGACACTTCCTGTTGGGTAAAGTGATGAAAATACTAAGACATATTTTAAATACCAGTTGAGAACCAGATTCATAAGGACCTCAGTAAATATTATTGAAACAAACTGAATAATTAAGTCTTTTTTTTTCACTTGTTCTTGGAACATAAATGTCAAGTCTAACATAAACAAGCTAACTAAGCATACAATAATTTAGACAGAATACCTTGAAATCCTTCTGAACTTTTTTCACCGTATTTATTGAGTTTTTACTTTGTCCCAGAAATTTAGTCTTTTAATTTGTATCAAACTCTATGGCATGTATAGACTAAATATATATAATATATAAATAAACTAATAAAAGAATCCAGTCTAAATAAAGTTAGGATGATTAAAAAGTTTAATATAGAAGCTAATTATTGTATGGGTAGTAAGTACACAATTATCTATTATTCTTTTACTTATGAATAATCTGTGATTTGCAATTTACTTTTTTTAATCTCTGTATCAGTATACAATATTTTTTGCTTTATTAAAATAAATGTTATCTTAATGAATAAAAGAAACATATGGATGAATTAAAATCTTAAAAATATATTTCTAAATTTTATTTTACATTCTAAAGAATCTGTATTTAGAAAATTTTGCTCTATTTCCACTTTTTCTATCATGGTCTTTCTCTGCCTGCAGCTTCATTACTCTTAAAGTATAATTTCACTAAAAAGATACCTAGAGAAGGGGTTTTTCTAGGGGAAAATGATCTGTAACACACTTACTTAATATGGAATTTCACACGTTTGCCTGGTTCCTTTGTTCTAGATCTTCTATTGTGTAGAAGGATTTAAATTATGTGTATATTTAGATTACTACCTAATCTTAGATGATATTAGGATGGGGAAAAGTCAAGGAATCTAAGAATTGCAATTCATTGAAGAAATGAAAAGAATATTAATTGTTCGGGTTCTTCAGGTACTCATTTTTTAAACTAAAATAATTAAAGTACTAATATTTTAGCCATATTAGTATATTAGTAATATTCATAGTTCCAACAAAGGATTATCTTAAGGATTTGCTGAAAACAATCAGTGCATTTTAAATTTTACATACAACAATTTAAAGTTTGCAAATTTTCTCTTTGTCTATTTAACAGATAACTAAAGCATTAGAGCTGAAAGCCAGAGATGGAGTCAAAAAGAAGTATGGGTTGATGATTAAATATTGGACTCTGATGATAGACTGTTGGGTTTAAATCTTGAGTAATGTAATTTATAGGGTTAATTATGAAGTTTATTATAGTTTATAAATTATACGTTACTTTATTAAAGTTACTTCACTTGTTTATATCCTAGAGAATGTAACTATCTATCATTATACCTATCTCAGAGTTGTTTTGAGAATTTTATAAGTGAAAACACTAATAATAGTGCTTGGTATATAAAAAGCACTTAATTTTACCAATTATTCTTTTCATTCTAGAATGACGCTTGTTCCACTTTCAGTCTTTAAATATGAAAGAGTCATATGGGTTCTGAATAACCTAGGTAGTCAGTTAATCTGTCTTTAATTTTTTAAAGCCTATCCCTATATGTGAAAAATATATCTAATGGACTGTATAAAATTGAATATTTTACATGTAAAGTTTTTTATAGAGTCCTTGACAAAAACTAATTATAATTACTGTGTTCACATTTGTTTAGATATGAGGAAATTTTGGTTTAGGCTAGTAGAAGGCCTGCGTGACCCAATGTAATTTTATAAGTTAGAGAAAGATTTGGGACTGATGAATTAACCTTTCTTTACTCTTGAGATTGTTTTTTCCTCTAAAGCCAAACTGGCCAAGTCAAAATTCAAAGAAAATAACTTGACTATGTGTCACTGTCACGTTAGAAGGTTTATGGGCACTCAAGGAGACTAAATTTTTCACTTGATTTAAACATTACACATGAGTACCTGTATCAAAACATGATATCACTCTACAAATATATGTGATTTTTTGTTTTTATGTAATAGTCAAAAATAAATCATACAGAATTCAAATGTTAAAGGCATGTTTTTGTTGTAAGTGCATATTGACTGTGTCTTTATTATAATTTATTATTTTTAAGTTATTTCCTGTGGAGAACTACCTACACCTCCAAATGGAAATAAGATTGGAACTCAAACTTCATATGGCTCAACAGCTATCTTTACCTGCGATTCAGGATTCATGCTTGTGGGGTCCACTGTACGGGAATGCCTTTCCTCAGGTCTTTGGAGTGGATCTGAAACCAGATGCCTAGGTATAGACTTTTAATTCACTTTGATCAACTTCTCCCCCATACACATATATACTGCATAGGTGGCAGAGCTTTGTTTATTCAGTAAGGATGCTAAAAATCAGAAAATACTTAACTTTAAAAATGTTTCATGGTGGGGCTGGGGATGTGGCTCAAGCGGTAGCGCGCTCTCCTGGCATGCGTGCGGCCCTGGTTAGATCCTCAGCCCCACATACCAACAAACATGTTGTGTCCGCCGAGAACTAACAAATAAATATTAAAAAATTCTCTCTCTCTCTCTCTCTCTCTCTCTCTCTCTCTCTCTCTCTCTCTCTCTCTCTCTCTCCTCTCTCACTCTCTCTTTAAAAAAAATGTTTCATGGTAGAAAAGCTATTAAGTAGATAACTCTTAAAGTTAATCAACTAGTATTTTTAATGAGTCTTATGTCATTAGGAGAGACACATTTTCTTCCAGGCATGGGAAAATAAAAAGGTGGTAACTAATTGCGGAAAATTATATGTTGGCATACTCAGCTGGATTAATTGCTGTAGCAGTTAATTCATTCTAAACCATAGTCAGTTCTTCTATTACCTATTTGCTTAAGGTAATGACTGAAGAAGAAAAACAATGTCTACAGTTAAATATCTTTCTCCCTTTTATTTTGTAAGATTTCAATGAGTAAAACTACTTTCTATTAAAACTTTTAAATTTGTTTTTTGAATGTGATTTTAGGCAAATGGGATTTTTCCCCTTAGGGTTTTCTGAATTCATTATAAAAACTGTTCAGTAAAAGAAACAGAATGAGCTTTTTTATCCTTCTTTTATTATAAAAAGAATATTATGATTTATACTTCATCTCTTTTTTAAAAAAGTCTTTAATAATTTCTTTAATGTTAAGAAAATAATATGATTCATGCTAAAATAATTTTGAGATACAACAAATACTAAATTAGGTAATACTGAAAATTGTTCTAATGAGTATTCACTTGTCAACATCTTTCTGTTTAATAATTTAAAAATTACTAATTGTCATGAGTAGGATACTGCAACATTTGTACATTTTTTCTTTAAGAAATCTCTATAAGAATATGACACATGACATAAACATGTACACATTAATAATTTAAATCACATGTTGTTTTGCTGACAAGGTTGAAAATATTCATTGTAATACAGTTCACTATTTGAAACAGATAGCTGTAGCTAGAAATTGGGGTTAAAATTTCATTTTTACTTCCCTTATTCAGGCACAATTGTTAATAGGTATACTTGGATGCCCAATAACAGTAATTTCTTTCTTAAGAGTAGACTTATTGAATATGACTACTGCATGAAAATAAAATAGTAAATAAAGCAAATAATTATGTATAATATGTAATTAAATGATCACATAAAATATTTCTTAATAATTTTGAAACTGATTTTGGTTATAAGGATTTTATTACAGATTACTTAGTTTACTTATAAATTTGAAGATCTATTGTAAACTTAAATACTGTATTTTATTCCTTTGTGATTTCACGAACTCTTATTTTACATTGTATTTTCGTTGACTTGCTATATAGTGTGTGTTTTTTTTTTTTTTCACCTATTTTGATTCTTGATTATATTCTCTGGGAAAACAGGGCATAACTGGGATATTTATGAACAAATGTCTCTCAGCTTATGAAGATAGCATCATGCACTGCAGAGGATGTGGTGCTGATAGCTAATATAAATTTTAAAGGATCCTGATAGGATAAAGTGCAGTTCCAAACAATAAAATCCTAGAATTTACTCTAAGACATGATCTGAAGGATTCACTCCTTCTTATCTCACCCACATAGTCCCTTTTTGACTTAGAATTGAGGCTAGGATGTGTTTATGATTGTGTTGTGGAGTACAGTGCATTTATTCCCAACTCTACAGCTTTTCATTAAGAGGCTTTTTTTTTTTAATTGAAAAAATAATTGTCAGTGAACACTCATATGTGAACACTCCTATGTCTCCCACCTAGATTATGTAATAATCTAGTATTTTGTTGTAATTGCTTATCACCAACATCTTTCTAGGCCTCTTTCAGTCCATCTAAACCTTTTTAAAAGGAATTTTAAAGTAAGTTGTGGAAATCATTGCATCTGTATCATTAGCTAGAGTTAATATTTTTTATGGTTCTTATTTCTTTTACTTCCTGTGGCAAAATTTACATACAGTGGAATACATATATTATAAATTCATGGTTAGATGAATTTTTACAACTGTGTTCACCTGTATAACTAAACCACTATATAGAATTTTAAATTTTTAAAAAAAGTTTCTTTGTAATGCTCCACAATCTCCAACTTACTTGTCCCCTCAACCTGAGGCAATAATTTTTCTGATATTTTATCACCACATATTAATTTTTCCTATTCTACAAATATCATGGAATCCTGAATTATGTACCATTTTGTGTAAGGTTCTTTCATTTTCTTTCATCTATGTTGTTGTTTTTATACTTTGCTATTTTATTGCCAAATAGAATTTATTTATATGCATATAATATCCTTGAGATATTATTTTGTTGGTGAACACCTGGACACTGTCCAGCTTTAGGGTATTATGAACAAAATTGCTATAAATATTTCTATGAAAGTCTTTCTGTTAACATATACATTCATTTTTGTTTGATACTCAGAGGGAGAGGTCTGGTTTTCTCATATTCTATCAGCAGGTATTTTTATGATGTATTATTTGATGTCTTCTGATGTGTAATGTAGTTTCCTGAACTTATTAGCTAGTCATGAATTTCTCTTTGGGAACATGGTGAAGTAAGTATTGAATTATAGTTCTTAGCAAATTCTAGTTGAAAGACTTTTATCATTACATGTTTAATGAGTATTTTCTCTCAGTCTGTGACTTTCTTATTCATTTTTAAATAGTGTGTTTCAGTGAGCAGGAGTTTTCAACTTTGGTAAAGTCTGTCTTAGTTTTTTGTTTGTTTTCCTTTGGCTCTTGCTTTCTAGGTTCTGTTTATGAAAACTTTGCTCAACCGTAAGTCACAAGGATTTTCTATCACATTTTCTTCTGGAAACTTTATAGTTCCAGAATGCATATGATTTAGCTTTCATTTTTTTGTTGTTGTTATCTATCTTATATGGTAGGATTGAGTTTTTTTTCCTAGTATGATGTTTGGCACTGTATATTTTTTAAGAATTTCATAATAGCATTTGATATCAAGTATGTAAGTCCTGCAAATTTCATGTTTTACAGTTAGTTTATCAAAGAAAGGAAACTTTAAAAAAAAATTCTATTAGTGCTATGGTTGCCTCAAAACAAATACATATGTATGTATATATATTTTCCAAAAAAAGTTTTTATAAAATTGATTTTTTTCTTCCTTAAAATATCAAGTTGCCAGAGATATTTTTCTTTCTTAAATATTTTAATTTACCAGTGTTTTATGTGGGGATTTTTTTTGTTTAGTAATTCTAACACATTAATAAGAAAAAAAACTATTTGAACTATTCATATTTTCTATTTTGTCTCATGTTATTTTTGGTAAATTATAATTTGTAAGGAAATTATCCTTTTTCTGAACTATCAAAATATATTAGCAGAAAGTTATTTCAATATTTCCTCATTTTAATTTTCTAGGCCTTAATAGTGATATCATTTCATTCAGTCCTGTTACTGGTAAATTTGTTCTCTCCTTTTTGTATGTAGTTAAAGTTGGTTAGGAGTTTAACAATTTTGGACTATTTTAAAGGAAACAATTTTTACCCTAGTTAATGTTTTCTGTTGTTTGTTTAATTTTCTATTTCTTTGATTTCTATCTTTTAAATATTTTCTCCTGTCTACTTAGTGTGGCTTATTTTACCTTCTTTATTTTGCTCCTCTCCTTTTCTTAAGGTGGAATTTTAGGTGGATTTTTATATACCTTTATTTGTTTATAATAAGAATTTTTTTTCACAATGAAACTCAGTATTTTGTATAATTAAAATACACTAATAAAATATTCATATATTAAAAATACAGAAGCTGATAACTTTCAAACTCAAATTAAGTCAACCTGATAATAATTAAGAATTTTTTAAAATTTTTTAATTTGTTGTTTTTAGATGACAATAGGGTGTATTTTTTTTTTTTTTTAGAGAGAGAATTTTAATCTTTTGTTTTTTAGTTTTCAGTGGACACAACATCTTTGTTTGTATGTGGTGCTGAGGATCGAACCCGGGCCGCACGCATGCCAGGCGAGCGCGCTACCGCTTGAGCCACCTCCCCAGCCCAATAGGGTGTATTTTGACATATTATAAAAACATGGAGTGCAACACATTACATTTTTAATCCCATTCTTATGGTTGAGTATAATGTGGAGTTATACTGGTCATGACTTAATATGTGAGCATAGAAAAGTTATGTCCAATTCATTATACTGTATTTACTCCCATCTTCCCTCCCTCCCTTTATTCCACTTTGTGTAATCCGCTGAACTTCCATACTTCCCCTTCCTAGTCTCCCTTGTTATAGGTTACCATCCATATATCAGTGAGAACATCCTACCTTTCACTTTTTGAGACTGGCCTATTTCACTTAGCATGATGTTCTCCAATTTAATCCATTTATTGGCAAATGCCTTAATTTTATTCTTCTTTATAGCTGAGTAATATGTCACTATGTATACATACCACATTTTCTTTATCCATTCATCTGTTGAAGGGTACCTAGGTTGGTTCCATAGCTTGGGTATTGTGAATTGAATTCCTATAAACATTGATGTGGCTGTGCCACTATAGTGTGCTGATTTTAAGTCCTTTGAATACAGATTAAAGTGTGGGATAACTTAGTCAAATGTGGTTCCATTCTAAGTTTTCTTAGGAATTTCCAGAATGGTTGTACCAATTTGCAATTCCACCAGTAATGTATGAGTGAACCTTTTCCCCCACACCCTTGCCAAGATTTATTGTTACTTGTATTTTTGATAATTGCCATTCTGATTGGAGTAAGATGAAATCTTAGAATAGTTTTGATTTGCATTTTTCTAATTTCTAGAGATGTTGAGCATTTTTTTTCATATATTTGTTGATTGATTTATTTCTTCTTCTGTGAAGTATCTGTTCAGTTCCTTAGCCCATTTATTGATTAGGTTATTTGTTTTTTGAGCTCTTTATATATCCTGGAGATTAATGCTGTGTCTGAGGTGCATGTGGTAAAGATTTTCTCCCATTATGTGGGCTTTTTCTTCACATTTCTGATTGTTTCCTTTGCTGAGAAGAAGCTTTTTAGCTTGAATCCATCCCATTTATTGATTCTTGATTTTACTTCCTGTGCTTTAAGAGTCTTATTCAGGAAGTTCATTTCTGAGCTGATAATGATGGAGAGTTGGGTTTACTTTTTCTTCTAGTAGGCACAGGGTCTCTGGTGTAATGCCAAGGTCCTTGATCTACTGTGAATTGAGTTTTGTTCAGGGTGAGATATAGGGGTTCAATTTCAATCTACTACATATGGATTTCCAGTTTTGCCAGAACCATCCATTAAGTAGTAAATATACTCTCTTCTCAACAGTATATGAATCCTTCTCTAAAGAGACCATATCTTAGGCCACAAAACAAGTCTTAGTAAATACAAAAAAAATTAGAGATAATACCTTGAATTCTATCAGACCAAAATGGAATTAAATTATAAATCAATGCTAAAATAAAAAAAATAGAAGATATTCTAACACTTAAATAATATTCTATTGAATGACCAATGGATAATAGAAGAAATCAGGGATGAAATTTAAAAAAAATATGTTTAGAGGTACATTGTGGGTGAGGGACTGGCTGGCTGAGCTAGCTGACAGCAAAATGCCCTCACACCCTCTTCCAACCTTCCGACGCAATATAGCCTTTCCTGTCAGTCCCTACAAGTCCCCAGGCTTAAGGATCTAGGGAGAACCCAACTCTCTTGAGCCTCTCTAACCTGTGTTCCCCTGGTTGAAATGCTCTAAGATTCTGACTTTCTACAGGTTAACTAGGTTCAGACAAGCCCACACAGACCTAGTTGCAAACTCATGGATGTTGGTTTCCAGTTTCTGTAGACTCCACAATGGTTGCAATCCTAAAATGGCTCCTGGGTTGGCTCTCCACAAAGGACTGGTAAACTATGGTGGAGAAGGTTTTTGTTTTTTTTTTTAAATATCCAATTAATGAGGCCAACAGTCTCTGGTTAGGCGAGGGCAGACTGTCTCAGAATTTTTCACTCTAAGCCTCAGAGAAACGTGGTATTCCTGCTGCATGAGTTCTGGGTACTGAGCTAGGAAAAATGCTGCCTCATGCTAATTTGCCATCTTGGATCCCCTTTATAATAAGAAATCTTACACCTACAAATTTTCTTGCTAAGCACTGCTTTATCTACATACCTCAAATTTTGATATGTTCTGTTTTCATTTTTAAAGATTGATACAGTTTATAATATCTTCTAGATCCATGTCAGTCAAAGTGTATTTTCCTTTAATTTCCAAAAACCTAATGTTTTGCTATATATCTTATCATTACCTGTATGCTACATAATTGTGTTTGGATTATTTATGACATACTTCTAAGTAAACATTAAAAGTTTAGTTAAACAACATATGTACATAAACATACAAAGAACACAGTACAAAAATAGTTCTTTTTGATTCTTTATAGCGGGTCACTGTGGAATTCCAGAACTCATTGTGAATGGTCAAGTCATTGGGGAAAATTATGGATACAGAGACACAGTTGTATATCAATGTAATCCTGGTTTTCGGTTGATTGGTTCTTCAGTGAGGATATGTCAACAAGATCACAATTGGTCTGGTCAGCTCCCATCCTGTGTGCGTAAGTAAGCATGCCAAAAGAAATGAGAGACCTCTGGTCTCATAGAATGACCAAATATTTTTTTTAGTAGGCAAGATAAATAGTTATTTATATAATTATTGTTATACAAATAATATAAAGTGAATTTCTATAATCCATTCTCTTGTACTGTTTTATAAGTCCTTAAAGTGGACATTTCAGAGCATATATAACCATCCAAAAGTAAAGTGGAAGAATGTATTAGTATATCTGTTATATTTGTGTTTTCACATAAAGACAAAATTAAACTCACCTCCTTAGTATTTAATATATAACATATATAAATGAATACTTATTAATGGAAGGAAAATATATCCTCAACAAAATTTTCAATTATAAAAATTTAAAGTTTTTGATAACCCTATGCAAGAGTATCAAAATTCTTATTATACTACAAAGCTTTTGATAGTCAAAAGTATTTTTCATTAATGTTTTTTAATAGGACATACATGTGCAGTAGATATCACATTAAATTATATCCTGGTGAAGTACAATTAGTGAGAAAAAAATAAGATAACATGAAAAACTATTGTTCTCATTTCAGTTTCATTGCTAATTTTTTAAGTAAACAAGTTATTTAATCTTTCTGGACTCTAATTCCTTTATAAAGAAAATAAATAGTTAAAAGTGTTTATCATTATGGTACCTTTTAGCTTCAGAATCTATCATTTTTAATGTATCAAAGTAGTGTTTTCTCATAATTATTGTTTGAAATATTTTAAAAATTTATTTAAGAGTTTATTTCGAAGGCAATGTTTCTATTATTGTAGACTTCATACAAAACTATGACTATGTGTACTTTTAGAATTATTTTAATGAAAGATCCTGGCATTTCAACAAATATGTATGTGATCTTTTAAGTTGATTTAGATGCTAACTGATACATAAAATTATTTTGCAGAAAGCACTATTTCATAATAACTACTTAAAGATACCTATTGTTCTTTGTGATTTTAATGAATTTCTTCCTATACCTATGGTATGGTTTTATCCAGTTTGCATCTTCAATTTATTCTTCTATGCATTTATTTACTTGCTATTATTATTTTTATGTTTGGAGTACTTGAGTACTCCTCACACAGAAAAAAAGAAGATATTTGGGGCATGGATAAGTCACATAGGAGGGGACCAAAGTATGAGAGAGAAAGTGGTGGTGTGACTGTTAGGATGTCAGTAGTAGGGTCACATCTACAGTCTTTTATATGTAGACATCTTAATGCATTTAAGAGTTGCCCTCACCATATTTGTTCATGTTCTGACTAACCATGAATGAGATAAACCCAAATTAAATAATTTGATGGTAATCTGAGGGCAAATCTCTCCATTTGGTAAAACTAATGTCATTTGTTGACCACTAACCTGAGTCTCCTTCATAGCTCCTACCAGAGCAATGGGTCACATACCTCCAAAAGGGCTTTATACTAAACAGAACATTTTTATGTCTCTTTCTATTCTTTTTTTCTTTTTGTGGTGCTGGTGATCAAACCCAGGTCCTCATGCATGCTGGGCCATACCTTTAATCCCTGGGCATTCACTCATCATCTTATCTGACCCTATCAAGGATAAGTTCTAAGTCAGACTGCCTAATGTAAATCCTAGTACAGAGTGGGTATTTGCTTTGTTCTTGCTTTTACCAATACAGGCCTTCTAACCAGCCTCCAGTGTTTGTACAACTTCCAGTGCCATGTATTCTGTATTTCCAAAGAAAAATGCAAAATAGTTTGCTGGAGATTTGAACGTTACCAGTCATATTTACTTATCCAAACTCTCTCTAGAAGTGAGAAAATTGGAATAAAATACTCTCATGGAATGCAGTTTGCTATTGAGTGGATAAGTAAAGCATGCTGGCTCTAGAGCATTGTGTATTTATTATGAATGCTTTTTTTTACAAAAATAAAAAAAGTGATTGAATAATGATACTTCATTACATTCACTTACTTCACTAATTCTCAAATGTACACAATGTTCCAGACAATAATTTATCCTTATTTTGTTATTAAAATCAATTATCCATGTATTTCTTGTTTCCTAACAATTTCTATTTCCAGTTATTGACATTTATAGTAAGAGTCTTGGGACAGTAAAATAAAATTGTAAAATATTTTAATTATAACATCATAGGGTAAGCCTCAGAAAAATAATATATACTTTTAATGAGGGCTCAGAGGAAGTATTTTATTTAATTAATGACTAACTTTTATAAATTTCATCATTTTAAATTTTATCTGATTAGCTGAAATCTTTTAGAATACTAATTTCATGGAAAATTCTTTTTTGTGTTGAGATAATAAGATATTAGAGCATATAGTTAATAAGTAAAGTCACTTTTCTCGGACACACACATACACATACACACACCTCTGATAGATGATTTAAAGACAGAAATATTCTGCTTGGATATGGCCTAGATTTTTTACTTTACATTTGTATTCAACATAGATAACTCTTATCACTGTTTTTCTTATTGAATAATTGAGACTTTAATGGCCCTTCTGGTAAAACTGGTTTCTTTATTGATAATTTTAAACAAGAATAAGATGCAGTTAAATTTCCAAATGAGTAGGTTGACATTAACAATACAGCTGAAAAATAATTGCTCTTGGGTCATTTTGAAAGTACTAAAAGTGACTATGCTCTTTCACTGTTCCCAATTATGAAGCAGTATTCCAGAACTTGCTATGATTAATAGAGTGAGATTATGCAATAAAACGGTTCATAGAAATATGGAGTGTTTGGGGAAAGCCAGCACTACATAAAATTTATAGTGGGACCATAACGTTAAAAGGATCTCTAAATAATTCATTTGATAACCTTATTTCCAAGCAAAATTATATTAAATTGTCAAATATCAATGATGATGAAAATAAACCAGTAAGATTGATTGGTTTGGAGAATATTAATATCAGTATCTCAAAATATTAATGAGAATTCTGGTGCAACATCATGCATCATTTTTTACAGACCACATTACGTAGTTACATTAATTTACTTTTAAAGCACATTTTCGTGTATCAATATATTACTCATAAAAATTGATTGTCTAAAAACTATTAAAACATCTATTTCAAAATTAAATAAAAAATATGTCTTTAAGTACCTTCAGTTCTTAAACTTAATGCAAAAAGGAAAACTCATTCAGTTTTATTCCACATTGTTGTTAACTAGTTACTGAAGCTTCAGTCATTCCTCGGATTTCTTTGAACTTCAGTATTCTTCCTTAAAAAAAAAAATTAGAAAGAATAAAATAAGCACCATGAAACTTTTAACATCTATGTACCACTTAAAGAAAATTGTCATAATTTTAAATCATTTTCTACTTACTAATATCATATTTCTTCTTACTAATATTATTTCTACTATTTCTGTTTTATTTTATTTATTTCCATTATCTTAATATTGTAGTACTTTAAATATATATCCACATATAAGGTGATCTTTCTACTCTACTTGAAATGACTAAGCATAATTGTGATGTGATAATTAATAACTAAATGTTCTTCTGTTTTTTTTCCATCCCCAATCCCCCATCGCCAATGGTATTAGCTGTTAGCTGTGGTCACCCTGGTAGTCCAATATATGGAAGAACAAGTGGAAATGGATTTAACTTTAATGATGTGGTAACGTTCTCTTGCAATATTGGTTATCTTATGCAAGGACCAACAAAAGCCCAGTGCCAGGCCAACAGACAATGGAGCCATCCTCCACCTGTGTGCAAAGGTAAAAGGCTAAATTTATTCCAGTGTGGGGACATGGTGTTAGTGTGTCTATGTAAACATAGATGACATATCTGAAACAACTTGGCAGCACAGTATAAACTTTCCAACTAGAGCAAAAAGCTTTAATATTGATGCAATCTCATTAGCAATGTTTTCCTCTTCTTAAATTTTGAAAGTTAAAACGAGAAGATTATAATTCTGCTCAACTTTACTATTTTATACCTATTTGTGTTTGCACATAAGCAGTCTTTAAGAACTTTTTATTTGCAACTTGCTTAATAATTAATGGAACTTAATTCTGGCATATGTTTGTAAAAACAATTTTGGGGGCCTGAATTACCATGATATGTGAATGGAGGCTTTATTTGTTGATTTCTATATAGAAACAGATTAAAGAGACTTTTTTTTTAGTAAGTTCCTACTTTGCAAGGCAATGTGAAAGACATCATATTGTCTGATAAAATGAATATAATTATCATTTTCTATATGTTTTATTTCTTGAAATTCAACAATAGCTTAAAATATATCATTGTTTATATCTACTCTCAGCATAATTCTTATAAGTTTTCTATTATTCAAATAAATTTGTCAGAAATTTTTTCTCTTTTTATATTTCAAGCACACAGATTTCAATCCATTATCTAAGTAATTCATAAATTAATTTTTTTGGAGTCTTTTTTATTTGATTAATTTACCTCTGAAACTGCTTCTAAGTTCTTAATAGAAATTTATGTAGTAGATAATCCCAAAATATTCTTTAAAAATTTGTCACTTGTTTAGTGGTCAACTGTTCTGATCCTGGAATTCCAGCCAATTCCAAAAGAGAAAGTAAAATAGAACATGGAAATTTCACCTATGGCACTGTAGTATTCTATGACTGCAATCCAGGATATTTTTTATTTGGATCTTCAGTTTTGATATGTCAGCCAAATGGACAGTGGGACAAACCTTTACCAGAATGTATCAGTAAGTAGATAATGTGAATTGTTCCTTGAGAAAATGCCATGAATGCAATATGGAAGTTCATTGTTTGTAAAATAGTTAGAACTGTATATCAGAGGAAAACAAATTGCTTTATTCCACTGTTTTGAAATTACACTTCCACCAATTCTTACAATTCAATGCCCAAATGTCACCTTTCTTTATATTAATGTGACAAATATTTGTTTTATTTTGAGTTTTAATAGAGCAGGTAGAGTATGAAAAATCAGTATCTTTGATACTCGATGCTATTATTATCTTAGGAAGTAATTGCATTTTTATATTAATATCTCAAATTTCATTCAAGGCAAAATTTGTCTTAAAGTTAAGTAGCCATCAGGGTTTCAGAATACTTGAGGTGTTGCTTGAAATTTATTGATCTTAAATATCTATCATATAGAGGCACACATTAAATGCAATAATTCTTTTTTTGTGTGTGTGTGGTGCTGGGGATTGAACCCATGGCCTTGTGCATCACTCTATCGACTGAGCTATATCCCCAGCCCCCTTCAATAATTCTTAATATACACATTTTTAAAGTCAGTTAACATTGAGCACTTTTAGTTAAATGTTATATTAGGAGTTGTAGAATATGAGTAAAATAAATTGTAACAGGCATGTAATTCACATGTAAACTGAGAAAAACAAATTAGGAGAAGTGAAAGGAAATTCTAAGGATTCAGTCAATTGACAGATCTCAATTGAAAGACATGGTAAAAGTTAGACATGACAGGGAATGGAAGTTTTATAGAAGGAGGGACTACTGTGTCAGGTAATCATTATGCATGTTATTTTTGGTTATACTAAAGTGTTCAATTATAAAATTATACTTTGTTCATGTATTATATTGAGACATTTCCTTTATATTAATCAGATGGACTTTTATGAAAATTTATAACAATGCTCATATACTAATGAAAAAATAAAACTTTTTGCTATGTCTGTAAATTTTCAGATTCTGTGTAAATAATTGAGTAAATTTGACTTTGACAAACTAGTCTAACTGTGTAAATAATTCTCTTACTTGTTCTTGTATAGCTACATATCACTTTTGTTTTATAGGACACGTAAACCTCTTATCTCTCATACACTTTTTGCATTTTCATTTTGTATACCACTTTCTACCAGTGTAGTAAGCGCTCAAATGTATTATTACATTTATGCCTCCTTAAGCACTGTTTGATATTCCAGATATATATGGCACTGTATGTTTTTCCAAGCCCAGTTAACAAGGACATACATTAATTTCCCAAGCAACCTCTAGCTTGTAAGGAATATTCTACCATCTGTTGACTTCAGATTTTGCTGTGCCAAACAGAATTTTAGATGACATGCCACTAAATGTTTTCTTTGTACAGCATTCTTGGAATGAAATGATTCTAAACTATAAGTTAGATTGTGGTTCACAGATCTATCTTTACTCCATCTCCTTTACTCTCAAAAATACTTCCATTTTAATCTCTGTTTGGGCTCATTTTGAATTCTGTAGGGCTTTCTATATCCTTATTTAGCAATCTAAATCACTCCTCTCCTGAACATTTGCCTCCTTGTCCAGGGGAAAACACACCTCAAATACGTGCACATATGCACTCAGGCATGCATTCATCACCTGTAAATTCAGACTTGTATTAACCCCTCAAACATTTTTATGCTTGCTTACTTTATAAGATTCTGTTAAACTCCTACTCAGGATGACTGGGTTAACACAGTAGCTCTCATAACTGAAAATTCCATTTTATATTTAAATAGCCAGGTTTCACAGAGGTAGAGGTTTGTTTCTGTAGATTTTGATGTTTGAGTAGAAAAAATTTGCTCCTGAATTATTTTATAAGCGAATTGATTCAGGTTGTTTGATAGGAGATATAAAAAAATTTTATATCCAATAATTATGTATTGTAGTGATTGACTGTGGACACCCTGGCGTTCCTCCAAATGCTGTTCTGTCTGGCGAGAAGTATACATTTGGGTCTACTGTTCACTATTCCTGCACAGGAAAGCGTTTCCTTCTAGGCCAGTCGTCAAGGACTTGCCAGTTAAATGGCCATTGGAGTGGATCACAACCTCATTGTTCAGGTACCACTGGGAAAATTGGATAATCTGTGTCAGAAATTACATTATGATGATGGTGACAAATATGTGTGTGTGTGTGTATACATATACATACACATATACAAATACATATATAGGTTGTTTTATATATGTAATATGTATATATAAACATATATATAATATTAATATACAACATATAATATATGTATTAATAATATATGTAGTATGTCTTCAGATTGTTTTATGTATATAGTATGTATATATAAACATATATATATATAATATATATGTAACATGTATATATACTATGTATGTATAAAACAATCTGAAGACATAATACATTTCTCTTAAAATTTCATGAGATAAGCTGAAACATTACTTATATGTATATTGGAATATTTCTAAGATTATGTAAATTTAGAGGCAAATTAACACCAATCTTCCAGATAATAAATTACATATGTGTGATTTGAACTGTTTTGTGCCTGATGTCAAGAATTATGAGGTTTTCAGATGCTACACTTTATAAAGTGCTTTTGTTCATAAAAATGATGAAACTTCTCATGCTAAAGTAGCTGTTCCACTTAGCAGATATCAAATACAACTTTCCTCAGAAGCCAATGTTTTATTGTGATTTCTTGTCATAGTTCAGTTCTATTCTACTTTTACAATTGATTACTTAATGGAATAATTTAAAAATAAATTTTTAAGAAATTTAAATTAAATGAACCTAATAAGCCTTCTGAAGACTATCCTAACTTTCTGTATTTTGGGGAAATGTATGGATATTGAGCTCATACAACCTCAGTCACCATCTTCGAATGAAAGAATAGGAAAGCTTTTTAATTTTATAATCTCTTCACAGAGTATTTGACTAATCTTTTCTAAGATGTTTTACCTACTGCTTTTTTTTAAAAAAAAGTTGAATTCCATTTATTCATTATATAGATATTTTGATTATTTTTCTGCCTTTTTTTATTTATATATTGTACATTGTCTATATAATTTTATTTATTCATGGGGAGATCATGCTGATAACTCATCAGTAGTTGTCTTACATTATACTCCCTTTAGATATTAAAATTGTGTGTTTATTAATATTACATCACATGAAAATAAGGAAATTTAAAGACAACAAATACACAGGCCATGTCAAACAGACATCTCGAAAAATAACATTTTCAATACTTTTGTATTCACTGCTCATTCGTTCTCTGTCTCTCTGTTTCTCTCGATATGTAGTAAGACATTTTGACTAGAATTATTTAGGAAGTGAGCAAAGCACTGAATAAATTCTTAAGATATTGAGTAGATAGTAAATTCTTAACATGAAAATTTTTAAAATTCATGTCTAGTCATTAACAAAATAATTACTAGCAATTTAAGCAGTTTATTATATAATAAACTGCTTAAATATTAATATATATAATAAACTGCTTAAATTGCTATAATATATATACTTTTAGTTGTAGTTGGACACAATACCTTTATTTTATTTTTTTATGGGGTGCTGAGGATGGAACCCAGTGTCTTGCACATGCTAGGCCAGCGCTCTACTGCTGAGCCACATCCCCAGCCCCAGCAGTTTCTAATTTTGAGTTGCATATAGATTTTATTTTTATTATCAATATATGAGAAATGTGCAGTTTATTCATCCTAGGTAGTGAAAATTAGGGGGATAAATTTTAGCCAATAGAAAAAACTATACCATAATATTTATGTTCCCTAGAAGACACCACAGTGCTAGATTAACTGCAAAAATATTATCAATACTTACTAAATACAGAGAAGGAAAACGTAAATTACTGAATCCAGTTTTTAATGTTAATTTTATAAGTTCACTGTTATTTGAATCTATAGGACTGTCAGCTATAAATTTTCCATTAGGTTGGTTATTAACTAGGTTCTGGAATTACTAATGAAATGTCTGTAACCTATTTAATGTCTCCAAATATCACTGATAAAGAAAATAATACCATACTCAGCAACAATTTTCTTTTTCACCTATGTTTTTTCTTTATATGACTATAGTTAGTTGGGAAATAGAAATTATTACTATGTCAAATTATCATGTTCAAACACACCATTCACGAAAACAAATGCCTACTAGACTACTGGCCTAAATGTTAAAAATTTATTAAACATTAAAAATAATAATTGTTTATTGAGATAAATTAACTTGAACTTTACTGCATTGCAGGTGATGCCACTGGTACTTGTGGGGATCCAGGGACTCCTGGTCATGGTTCAAGACAGGAAAGTGATTTCAGAACTAAAAGTACTGTACGTTTTACTTGTGATACTGGTTATACCCTTCATGGCTCAGAAGAAAGAACATGTTTAGCCAATGGTAGTTGGACTGGAAGGCAGCCAGAATGCAAAGGTAATCTCAAGCAGAAAAGGAGTATACTGTGAGTTCTGAAATTTAACATGTATCCAAATTCAATTGAATACTACTAATAAAATTACTTGTATTGCCCTGCCCTCAATTACAAAATAAAAACAATAGTATTTTTAGTTTTAGAGATAGCACCATTTAATTCCAAAAATTACATTATTTTCATCACTCATTTACATACAAACATTATTCACAACATAAAAAACATTTAGATTGTAAAAATAAAACAAATATTTGTTAAAAGGGTTTATTTTTACTTTATGTAAGTATACGCAGTAGGGAAAAATAGGTGGTTTTTACATGAAAGTTACCTGAGTATCTGTTTTACCTTCTAAGTGTTTAGAAGTTTACAAGATTGACTACAAAATGAAATCTTGGAAAACTACCCTTGTGATTTTACTTATATTAAACTTATTGGTGTGTAAATAGGAAATATTTCCCATTAGAACATTCTTGAGTTTTTTGATTGACTGAATTATAAAAAATATTTTTCATTATTTTAAAAATTATTATCTATATTCTTGGAAAGATAATTATCTTTTTAACTAGATCAATTCTAATAATCGTGAGAGTTGCAATTCAATTGATTCAGGGAGAGAAGTTGGAGAATGTAGTTGCTGAGAAAAATATAGTCAAGTATGCTAAACTGTTCATTTTATTTCTCAAAATTATTTTCTGAAGGCAGATTACAATGATGTAGTCATTATATTTCCTACATTACATTATGTATGAGTGATATTTAAGTCAGTACTTTTTTTTGGGGGGGTACTGCCATTTTTTTTACTGTGACTCTGGAGTATAGTTTAAGGTCTGATATTGTGATGCCTCCTGCTTCACAAAAAACTCTTCTTGCTAAGGACTGCTTCGGTTATTCTGAGTCTCTTATTTTTCCAAATGAGTTTCATAATTACTTTTTCTATTTCTATGAGCTCTGATGTTGGGATTTTAGTTGGTATCACATTGACTCTGTATACTGCTTTTGGTAGTATGGCTATTTTGACAACATTAATTTTGCCTATCCAAGAGCATGGGAGTCTATTAAAGTGGTGAATTACATTTATTGATTTCCATGTGTTGAACCAACCTTGCATCCCTGGGATGAACCCAACTTGATCATGGTGCACTACCTTTTATAATGTTTTTGTATGAGATTTGCCAGAATTTTATTGAGAATTTTTGTGTCTATGTTCATCAGGTATATTGGTGTGAAGTTTTGTTTCCTTGTTGAGTCTTTCTCTGGATTTGGAATGAGGGTGATACTAACTTTGTAGAATGAGTTTGGAAAGGTTCCCTTCTTTTCTATTTCATGGAAAAAGTTAAGGAATAGTGGTATTAATTCTTCTCTGAAGGTCTTGTAGAATTCAGCTGAGAATCCATCTAGTCCTGGGTTTTTCTTGGTTGGTAGGCTTTTGATGGAGTCTTCTATTTCCTTCCTTGAAACTGATATGTTTAAATTGTCTTCCTGATTTAGTTTGGGCAGATCATATGTGTCTAAAACTTTGTTGGTGTCTTTGGGACTTTCTTTTACACACACAGACACACACGCATATATATATATACATTTCTGTATATATTAGTTGTAGATGGACACAATATCTTTATTTTATTTTTATTTGGTGCTGAGGATCGAACCCAATATCTTACATGTGCCAGGTAAGTGCTCTACCACTGAGCCATAGCCCCAGCCCTCTTTTGGATTTTCTATTTTACTGGACTATAATTTTTCAAAATAGTTTCTAATTATTTTCTGTATTTCAGTAGTGTCTGTTGTGATATTTCCTTTTTCATCATAAATTTTAATAATTTGTTTCTTTTCTCTCTCTTTTGTTAGGGTGGCCAAGGGTTTATCAATTTTATTTATTTTTCAAAAAACCAAATTTTTATTTTTGTCAATTTTCTCAGTTGTTTCTGTTGTTTCAATTTCATTGATTTCAGCTCTGATTTAAATTATTTTAATTAATTACACTGCCTTCATAGTGTCCCAGAGATTTTGACATGTTGTATTGGAGTTCTCATTTACCCTTATGAATTTTTTTTTAAATCGCATCCTTGATGTCTTCTTATTCATACATCATTCAGTAGGGTGTTCTTTAGTCTCCAGGTGTTGGAGTAGCTTCTGTTTTTCATTTTATCATTGATTTCTAATTTCATTCCATTATGGTCTGATATAATTCAGGGTAATATCTCTGTTTTTTGTTTGTTTGTTTGTTTGTTTTGTTTTGTTAAGACTTGCTTTGTGGCATAACATATGATCTCTTTTAGAAAAGGATCCGTGTGCTGCTGAGGAAAAAAAGTGTATTCACTCATCAATAGATGAAATATTCTATATATGTCGGTTAAGTCTAAATTATTGACTGCATTATTGAGGTCTATAGTTTTTTGTTTAGTTTTTGTTTGGAAGACCTATCTAGTGGTGAGAGAAGTATGTTAAAGTCACCCAGCATTACTTTGTTGTGGTCTATTTTATTTCTGAAATTTAGAAGTGTTTGTTTGATATAGGTAGATGCTTCATTGTTTGGGGCATAAATGTTTATGATTGTTATGTCATGTTGATGTATGATTCCCTTAAGCAGTATGAAATGCCCTTTTGACTGACTTTGGTTTGAAGTCCACTTTATCTGATATGAAGATAGAAACCCCTGCTTGTTTACATGATCCATGTGAGTGGTGTGTTTTTTCCTATTCAGGATGATTTTTTTTTTAATATTCTCTTTTTTAAAAATTTTTATTGTTGGTTGTTCAAAACATTACATAGTTTTTGATATATCATATTTCACACTTTGATTCAAGTGGGTTATGAACTCCCATTTTTACCCCGTATACAGATTGCAGAATCACATCGGTTACACATCCACTGATTTACATATTGCCATACTAGTGTCTGTTGTATTCTGCTGCCTTTCCTATCCTCTGCTATCCCCCAAGGATGATTTTATTATTACATTTTGAGAACATTGTTTTTAAAATACATAAATAGTAATAGAATAATCTATAGTTTGATTTATCATTCCACTTCTGAGGAATTCTTCCTAAAAAATTAATATTAGTAAAGAAAGTATAAAATCATGAAATAGCAATTTATTATTTCTAATTATTCATAATTCTAATCTAAGAATATATTATATAAATAATTGTATATGTACATATTTTAATAGTGCATAATCAAAAATATTAAAATATAGTCTCTGAGGCAATATGAGAAATTGTACATCATATAAATGTTAATAAATAATAAGATTAGAATTATATATTTTGTTAGAATAATGGAAAATATTGTTCATGAGGGAAATTATGAAGAGAATTACACAAAATAATCATATAACAGAGTTATGAAACTAGTACTATTTTTATTCTTTATTTCAAATATTTTGTAGTATTATGTTACTCTAATTTATAATAAAATATAAAAGCATATGAATGATAAAGTTCATATAAAAATAAAAATATTAAATGGCATTAAAATGACTTAATTCATGTGTAGAGAAGTGTTAACCTAAAGAAAACAGCATGCCCAAATGACCATTTTTTAAAAATGGTAACAAATGGTATTTTGTAAGATGTGTGAAAATAGAAAAGTATTATACTGTTACAAGTGGCATATTATAGTATTTTTGATGACTCTACAGCAATATACTTTAAACAATTTTAAAGTATTTTGTAAAAATTTTTAAATGAGCCAGTGATTCTACTATGAGATGTTTATCTTAGCAACAAGATCAATGTAGAGTTATGATATGCTAGATTATTGTATAGCCAAACTGATAGAAAAGCAAGAGAGAATTAAATGAAATTTAATGTTTATCAATAGGAGATTGGGTAAAGTATGAATATACACACATGGAAAATCACACTGTTACTAAACTTTGTGATAGAAGATGCCCTAATTATAGTGTTAAGAAAGAAAAATAAGGTATGCAGTTATAGAATACCATGCATGGTATGATTATACATTTAAAATGGTGGTACTTCACTATTGTGTACTGTGCCTAACCCAAAGTTGAAATAAATATTAAAATCAATACATATTTATATTAACATATATACACATTTATGCATATATAAAACATTTGATCAGGATTCTTTCTGTAAGGGTCTCATTTTATTCCTTATATTTTCATTTATTTTGGATGTATTAGAAATGGCTATGTATTATTATTTTTTAATTATTTAGTTCCTTAAAAAAATGGTCTCTAGCAATAAAAGAAAATTAAATATTTAAAATATACTTTATATAAAGCATCTGATGCAACAAATATCCAATTGGCAAACATGTTTATGCTTGTCATTAGCTTGAATATGATCCCGTGGTTTTATATATATTAACAGAATCATTGGTAAGAATCTATACTGGATAAATGATCTTCCATTAATAGCTGTATGACATTGGACAAGTTACTTAGCCTCTCTGGGCCTCAGTTCTCTAGCAAGGAATGGTATTGATATTAATACTAACTCATATCATTGTTGTGAGAATTAAATAATACTGGAAGAGTTGGGGTTGTCACATTTATTGTAAGTGGTCAATAAATATCAACTGTCACTTTTTTTAAGGTCAATTGACTACTATGAAATGACTCTTAAAAGGAAGGATGGTTTTGTCAGCTAGTGCTGAATATAATTACAGCATTACTCACAGAAAACAAAAAAGTACTCTTTCCCCAGATGTCAATCTAACAGAGGCTTCTCTTCTTTGTTTCCAACAAGCTTCCAGTGTTTCCTGATAATAAATATTTGCACTTATCTTTTTCATCTTACTTAGTTTTGTTTATGTTTATTAAAAAGCATTTTGGATAAGAGAAATTTGTATATTAGGTGTGGGGAAATTAAAGATGGGAAAGTAGAAATGAAAGTATGATTTGACTATGACCTGATACTACCATGACTAAAGAGTTCTTGGTTTTCCTGTGCAGAAATGTGACTTGGCCTGGCTCCCTATTTCAAAGAGTAAACCACATGACAATTTCAAAAAAGAATGACAATTAAACAAATACTTCTTGCTTCGTGTCAAGGTTAATTATACATGACAAATATATATGACCAGAGTTTCATCTTGGAAAAGCATGATTATGCTTGATAAGTTAAAATGTCTGCTATATCATAGATTTTTCTGAAAATGACATCTAGAGTTTGAATTTTTGTATTTGTATGTAAAACATGAAGGTCCTTATCTGTGCATACATACACATATACCAAGCACCACTGTCATTGACAGGAAAAATGAATATTTGAGAGGAAGCAAGGGATATATAAGACACTTTCTGAAATTATAATCCTGCTTTATATGCTAAAGTTAGCCTTAAATTCTTAAAGTATTAAAATGCCTTCTGATATTACAACAAAATTTAGTATCACATTTGCTATAGGATTGCTTTTAAGAAACTTTTAAAATTCACTTGGGTTTGATGGCAGATATTTAAACATATATAAAATAGTTAATCACTGATAGGCATTTACATTTGATATTACTGTTTAGGATATATTGAAAACTTAATATAAACTATTAGAATTCAGTTACTTTATGTTTTTCTCAGTTTATTTTTTTATACTTCTTGGCACGTAAATAAAGATTATAACTTTTTAAAGCAAATCAGTTATATTTTAAATTGTATTTTTATTTGCCTTCTAAGTATAAATATAATTAATATTGTATCTTATTTTTACATATCTCTCAATTTTACATGAAAAGCTTTTTAGGCAGACTCTTACAATCCTTCTCTGAAAGATTTTGTGACACCTGAAGACAATACTCTGCAAATAATTGCTTTAATTTTAAAATATTTACTGAAGCTTCTAACAGAAGTTGAAAAAACATGTGTTATTATGATTTGCATCCAAGTAATTAAGCTAATAAAATCAACAAAAGTTCATCTTGAATTTTGACTACCTAAAAAGATAGTTTTCTGCTTATTTTGGAGAATTTTAATTTAAATTATTTAAATTTAAATTATTCTGCTTCTTTGAATAATTTTAAAGGATTATTTAGGCATTAGCTCTTTTGGAAAGGATTTCTAATTGCATTAGTTTTTGTAATTCTTAATCACTTTTCTTTACAGCTATACAGTGTGGCAACCCAGGAACAACAGCCAATGGGAAAGTCTTTAGAATTGATGGCACAACATTTTCCAGTTCAGTCATTTATTCCTGCATGGAGGGATATATCCTTTCTGGACCTTCAGTTAGACAGTGCACAGCCAATGGAACATGGTCTGGAGTTTTGCCTAACTGTACAAGTATGTTTTTTATTGATATTTAAAAATAATTATTAATTTGAAAATATTTGTGAGTTTATACATATGTGTGTTTTATACTTTACAAAGCCATTTGTTTGATTGTCCAGCAGCAACATACACACATACATACACACACACACACACACACACACACACACACACATACACACTCTGATTTTTTAAAAGCCCCATTCCAGTCACAGGTGTAGATATGTTAGCTATGATATTTCCTGTCCACTTGAATTTTGGAAATATTTTGTAAATATATAATTTAATAATAAAAGTGTACTCAATTCCTCATGCCTAGTAGTAGAGATGTTGGTTTAAAAAAGAAAATTCTACCTACATTATTCATCTATCTTGGATGCTGTCTGAGTTGAGAAATTGCCCTTTTAATGAATCTTTCTCTAAAAGTTTGCCTCACAAGCAAAACTTCCTGCCTTTTCCCAGCATTCATCCTGTAACTGTTGTGAGATTCTTTTTTTTTTTTTTATTGGTTGTTCAAAACATTACAAAGCTCTTGACATATCATATTTCATGCATTTGATTCAAGAGGGTTATGAACTCCCATTTTTACCCCAAATACAGATTGCAGAATCACATTGGTTACACATCCACGTTTTTACATAATGCCATATTAGTAACTGCAGAATACAAGAGTTACTAATATGTTGTGAGATTCTTGTTAAACCCACTTTCAATAATGAGTGAGAGGCTTTCTCAAAATAACTAGTTTTCTCTAGGTAGATAAAAGATACTATTATTAAAACAAAATCACCCATTCAAGAATAATGCACAAGTTAGCAGAGAAATTATAAAAGTTGAATAACATTCCCAGAACTAAGCCAAGCTGGAAGAAAAGGATATATATCATAATATCAGGTAGCTCAAACAGTACCCTGATTTTAAAATTTGCTGAAGTTATTTTCTGTGATGATCAGATTGAGAGACAAGATCTCAAACTTACTACAAATACATATTAATTCAACCCCCCCTCCACCTTTATTTTTTCCTTGTCAGCGCAAAAAACAGGATGTTAGTCATACAGGTTTTCTTACCTTTCCATGTTTACCAGGCAGGACCATGTCTGGTGCTTAGAGCCCACAGTGTACAATGTACACAACATTTTAGGAAGAAGTCACAGCCTGTGCCAGGACGGGGCTTGTCAAGTGGAGTAAGGGTTAACTTTCATGACTAAAATGATATATGCTCATTGGTTTGCTTGGATGATTTTTCTTTCTTTCTTTCTTTCTTTCTTTCTTTCTTTCTTTCTTTCTTTCTTTCTTTCTTTCTTTCTTTCTTCCTTCCTTCCTTTCCTTTCCTTTCCTTTCCTTTCCTTTCCTTTCCTTTCCTTTCCTTTCCTTTCCTTTCCTTTCCTTTCCTTTCCTTTCCTTTCCTTTCCTTTCCTTTCCTTTCCTTTCCTTTCCTTTCCTTTCCTTTCCTTTCCTTTCCTTCCTTCCTTCCCCTTCCTTCCTTCCTTCCTTCCTTCCTTCCTTCCTTCCTTCCTTCCTTCCTTCCTTCCTTCCTTCCTTCCTTTCTTTCTTTCTTTCTTTCTTTCTTTCTTTCTTTCTTTCTTTCTTTCTTTCTTTCTTTCTTTCTTTTCCAACTAAGATTTTTGCTTCCAAAATGTCCAATGCTCAACATTCTGCATCTGGCAAGTCTTATTCATTTGAACCAGGAAAGTATATTTAATCAAGTTTATTGATATAGGAATTTCAGCCTTTTGTTTCAGACCAGCATGGAAATGCCTCTTACTGTCACAAATCTGAGAATTCTCAAAGAATTTTTCTTACACACAATAGGTCTGAGGATGGGACTACTCTTACACAGGGGGTGCTAGAGATATCAATCATGAAACTGAGCGCAGTGAAGCTAAACATGAATCTTTGGCTCTTCAGCAGCTCTCAACCAGGGCCCATTTTGCTTCTCAGGACATTTGGCAATGTCTGGATATATTTCCAAAGACACAGTGCAAGGTTGTGGGTTGCTATTGGAATCTAGTAGGTAGATATCAGGGATACTGCTGAAAACCCTACAATGCACAAAAACCCCAAGAATCAGTTGGCTCCAAATGTTAAAAATAGTGCCAAAGTTAAGTTTGAAAAATCCAACCTTTTGGGAATGTAAAAAGAAAATAAACTTCTGATTTGGGAGATTATACAAATTCAGAACTATTGTGTGTTTCATCCTTCTAGAACTTCTTGTTCCTACAATAGAATTCTTCTGGTCTCGAAGGCAGAAGCCTGACAATGCACATATGTAAAGCATGGGCCAGCAAGCATGTACATTGTTGCATTGTTTATAAAAGGAAAATATGGAATCATTCAAACATCAATCCATGGGAGTTTGTTTACATATTTTAGATTGCATGTGTATCTACATGAGATATTATACAGTTAAAAATACATTACATGGATCTACCTGTTAAGATACAAAAATGTCCATTAGATATTAAGTTAAAAATGAATTATTTAAGAAAACTCTGGAAGAAATTATGTTACTTTATTTTAAAATGCACATTTATATTGTTCACATAAGAATTTAAAAGGAAGAATAGTTTTGAAGTGATAAAAATCATTTGGAATTACAATTGTTTCATTTTTAGTTTAGAGTTTATTGATTTATATTTATCACAAATAAATATCAATTACAAAATAGAGTAATGAGAAACCCCCCACAAAACATATTCAATGGGGTGCAGAGGTGCACACCTGTAATTCCAGTGACTCTGAAGGCTGAAGCAGGAGGATCTCAAGTTTGAGTCCAGCCTTAGAAAAACAGCAAAGACCTACTAAATTTAGAGAGACCATATCTCAAAATAAAAAGGGCTGGGATGTAACTCTTTGGTAAAGCACACCTGGGTTTAATCCCCAGTACCAAAAAACAAAAACAAATTCAAACCATTATTACAATTTGTGTGTGTGTGTGTGTGTGTGTGTGTGTATATATATGTATATATATATATATATATATATATATATATATATATATATATATATATTTATATATAAATATATATATATAATATAATTTGAGCTGACAATTTATCATTTCTTCATATACTATTTTCATATTTATTCTTTAAATAAGTATTTAATCTCTAATCATGAGTCATGTACTAGATTAGGTTCTGATTACACAACATAGAAGACAAAACAGCTGCCTTCATGGAATTTGTTGGTGTGTGTGTATGTTTGTGTATGTGTGTGTGTGTGTGTGTGTGTGTTGTATATTTAAGGATTATGATGATTTTCGAAGATATTCTTTAAATGAACCACAGAACTGAAGTCTCTAAATTTTGGGGTGAAACCCTAAAGAGCTACTAATCTAAGGTTTTTCCTGAAAAAAACCAAAAGCCTTTTTTGGTTGCTGAAAACAAGCTGGTAGTGAAAGAACTGACTTGCAGAGCAGGTGCTGTTTACAAAAACTGTTGCTATTGGAAACTGTCTCTTTGATTGGCCTTTGATTCATTAGGAAGTCACCAAACAAATCCTTCTGAAGCTTTTATTGTCTGACATTTCATTCATTATGCTGAAACAATATGCACAACTCTTTCTTAGTAAATGTATAAAATAAACCCTCTGTCCTTTCTGGTGGATGCATCTCAGCTCATGTGCCCTACAAATGGGTTGGCTGTTTCTTTTTGCCAAGATTCAAATTCAATCTCTAAAAGCACTGTCTAGAAAATAACCATTTATAGAGGTTGTTAATTTGCTCTTCTTAATTAGTAATAATGGTCAAAAATATAAGATGACTTAAAATAACTTTTTTTTTAAGAGAGAGAGAGAGAGAGAGAGAGAAAGAGAGAGAGAGAGTTTTTTTTTTAATATTTGTTTTCGGGTGAACACAACATCCTTTTATTGTTTTTATTTTTATGTGGTGCTGAGGATCAAACCCAGTGCCCCGTGCATGCCAGGCAAGTGAGCTACCACTTGAGCCACATCCCCAGCCCCCCAAAATAATTTTTTAATAAAAAAATAAAAAGTGAAGGTATATAATCATGTTCACATGGTTATAAATTTTGAAACTGCAAGAAAGAAATATCATTTTTAGTCAAGAATATGATTATTTAATTTTCTATCTATTTCAGTTGTATCACTAAAAATATTTTTATTCACCCATAATCATAGGAATAAAAATCTTTCTGTATACAAAACTCTAAATAGAAGTAAGATAGACTCAATAAGTTTTATTTCAATAAACTGTCTTGTGGGCTCCAAAAATTATAAGATTGAATATTCTTAATATTATTCTTTAATTTAAATGCTGTTACTCATAATTGTAAAACTTCCTGGGCTCAACAGGTAAGAATAATATGAAAAAATATTGCTATTCATAAATCTTTAAAAATTTTTTTTTAGTTGTTGATGAATCTTGATAAAAAAGTAATAAATACAATTTAGTTAAAGTCCCATATTATGGTTTTCCATGCCTTAACCTGTTCTTAGTCCTTAACCTTGTGAAACTGGTCTTGAAAATCAGAATCATGTCCAGTTCCCCTGGTGTTGAAGATTGAACACCTGGGAAATGTCAAGACAAGAGAAAGAGACTCCTCTAGAGAGGAGGGTGTCCAGAGCTGGTGCCCTGAGGGAGTGGGGGTATCCTGTCTCATTTATAGGTTTTAGGTTTAATTTCTTCTTGTTTCCCCTCCTCTTCTTATCTTGCCTACCTGGTGACCAAAAGGGTGATAAGAGAACTGTTCAGGGTGTACCTCTCCCTGTTTTTTGTTTGTTTGTTTGTTTGTTTTGTTTTGTTTTGTTTTTTTATATCTGGCAGAAAAGGCAGGAAAGGAGCTGCCCAGGGAGTATTCATGAACAACTCCTTGCTGAGAGAAACAATTCCCTGGAGGCAGGTAACCTTGGCAACAAGTTTGAGGAGAGGGAAGTGCTCTGGAGGTATTAACATTTTATTTCCTTTTGAATAAACCTCTATCTTCCTGACCCAATCATTAATTAACTACTGTTTAAGTCTGACTTGGACCTCCAAAATATTGAGAAATGTTAATTTAAGATAAATGTGGAGAGATAAAAAGAGAGAGAATGGCAGAGAGAGAGAGAGAGAGAGAGAGAGAGAGAAGAGAAGAGAAGAGAAGAGAAGAGAAGAGAAGAGAAGAGAAGAGAAGAGAAGAGAAGAGGAGGGGAGGGGAGGGGAGGGGAGGGGAGGGGAGGGGAGGGGAGGGGAGGGGAGGGAGAAAGAGAGAGAGAAATAATAATCTAAGTTTACCTGGGAAAATTACTTACCCTTTAAGAATAAAAAGGCTTGGTAGATTAAAAGGCAAGTCTATTGCATTGTTTTTAATCTTCAGAAAATAAAAACCATAACTTGTATTTTGCTTTTTCTTAGTTGCCTGAAAACTTTTACCCAATTTGTTGACCAAATCTTACTCAAAATTGTTGCCTCAAAAAAGTTAGCACTTTTGTAACTTATTCATAATCTTTGATATATTTCATTTTAAAATAGAATTTTGTGTTATTTGTATTTTCTAAGGTTTCTCAAATCATTTGAAAGTTTTTAGGTAGTGTCATAAATAAATCATTATATTATACATGCAGTGACACTTGGGTATAAAAATCAGTGCACTTGATAATCATCCCATGCTTAGAAGAATCCTGTGTTTAGAAACTAATGCTCTTTCATGGCCATCCTAAATTCTTAATAGTTTTATCTTTGAATTTGTGTTTTATAACTGAATTCCACTGGGACAATGGAACATGTGCTGAGAACTTGGAATGAGCACTCTGCCTCCCAGTATTCCTTAGTTAGGTCGTAGGCTTTGCCTCCTCACAGCCTGGTAGCCCTGACCCTGCTTGGCCTCCCTATTCTCATTCTTGCTGTGGGACCATCAATGCTTTTAACACTGCTGATTGACTGTGTCATTTGTAGAGAGAGGTTCACACTTCTCTGTTGTCCTACCTTCCAGTGGGGGTTGATTGCAAATGTGGAGGGTTAGATGGTATATGCATGGTGTGCTTGGGGGCAGAAATGTCCCTGTATTAGGTTGATAATACTATGGAATATTGGTGAAGAATTTGGATTGGAAGACCTCAAACCCATCCAAGTTCAGGTAGCAAGTACATTCTAGGGTAGAGGTTGCAATTTTTTGAGGGTTGCCTTCTGCTTGGGTTGATAATTTGTTAGAAATGGGAAATTGAAATGAATTACAGTAGATGGGGTAGAGAGAGAAGATGAGAGGGGAGGGGAGGGAGGATAGTAGAGGATAGGAAAGGTAGCAGAATACAACAGTTACTAATAGGGCATTATGTAAAAATGTGGATGTGTAACCGATGTGATTCTGCAATCTGTATTTGGGGTAAAAATGGGAGTTCATAACCCACTTGAATCTAATGTATAAAATATGATATGTCAACAGCATTGTAATGTTTTGAACAACCAATAAAAAAAAGAAAAAAAAAGAAATGGGAAATTGATTTCCCCCAAACGAGTAATGTTTTCTTTTTAAAAATTTGAGCCCACTGAGTGTACAAATCAGGCATACTACCCTATGTGTAATCATTTCACATTTTATATTCATTTAAAAATATTTCTTTTGGACTTAGCATTGTTTTGATTAAAATCTATTGCTATATCCAATTGAGTGATGCTGTGGGGAAAACATGCTCTTAGTACAGCAAGACACATGTATGAGTAAAAATTTCAGATACTATGTTAGAAATCTGATTCCATAAGATGGTTTTTCTGAGGTCATATAATGCAGGTTAAAAAGGGTTACTGCACTGGAATTCCCTACAATGTAATAGAATATTTACCTTGACTTTTAAGGTTCTAAGTGATAATTTCTGAACCATGTGTATAGAATTTTTAATAAGCATACCTGATCATAATCAAGAACTGCCAGTATGTGGTTTAAATATGCTTATGTTTTATGGTTAAAAATGAAAATGATAACTAATTTCCCCTGCTTATGTATTAAGTGTACCATATGCTTACTACTTCTCTTCATTAAATACATGCACATTAACCATCTGTTCTTCTAATCCAATACTGATAGTCATCAGTTGTGGAGACCCAGGCATACCAGCCAATGGATTGAGATATGGTGATGATTATGTGGTTGGACAAAATGTTTCTTACATGTGCCAGCCAGGCTATACGATGGAATTAAATGGTTCCAGAGTCAGGACTTGTACTATTAATGGCACATGGAGTGGAATAATGCCAACTTGTAGAGGTATGATGATTATTTTATCAACATTTTCAAGTGGTAACCACCACATATTTCCTTAATTTAAAAAGTGCATTCAGTTTTTTTTTTTTAATTTTCAGTTTCATTCTTTTTCATGGTACTAAGAAATGGTGTATACATTTTTCTTTAAAAGCCTATTGTAGTATACAGGATTTAATAATGATATTTTGAAAAAAAGCATTATATCTTATTGTAAGTGGGGATAATGAATGCAACAAAAAGAACACAAATAGAATGTACTTTGATATATAATCACCATTATTATTTATATTTATTGGTGAATATTTTGCAAAGAATGTAACTTTAATGAATTATAACTAATTTGGTAAACCAATAAGCCACTTTGGGTCAAGTCATTTAAAGATGAGGGAAAAAACTTTCTCTAACTTAGGAACAGCTGAATTATAGAACTGTAATTCTTCTAAGAAAAGGGAGCACTTGTTTCTTCAAAGAATGCAAAATTTAATTATTTATTTTCTGTCTATATGGATTTAGATTTGCTACTATATGCTGTTTATTTCATCCACTGGAAATGTTTTCCTAATAGTTCCACCAATTTTTATGATTATTTGTGAATGCAGTGTCAATTTGTATTGTTTTATAATGGTTGAGTTTTATAATTCATGCATGTTTGTACATATCTATGAATTAATAGTTTGCAATAAAAATAGTAGTTTTGATGTGCTTGACATTTTTCTGGATTATACACTTTCTGAATTGGATCACTATAAATATATAGTTAGTATATTAAAAATATATGAACAGACAAGTTTATAAGTTATACATTCATTAATCCACACTGGCAATTGCATTGTTAATAAACTTTAAAAATTATTTATTTATGTTGCTAGTCATCATAATACTATCATTTTTAGGTCTTGAAATTGGTACCTCTCCTGTCCCTTTCTTTTCTGCTACCTTAATCAACCTGCTTTTGTTTGAGGACAACTTAAAACAATTTAAACCAAATAAATTTTTTAAAAATTTAGCAATGCATTTATAAATTCTATAATTCTATAATAGGTTTTAGCATAGGAACCTAATTAATTCCTATGGGAATTAATTTGACTATTGTAATAGACATGTTATCTTTACTTTCCCAACTGCTACATAATTATTTCTAAATTCCTTAGTTACAATGCTGATAACATATGTAGCCAAACCACCAAGTTCTTTAGCCTAAAAGTCTTGAAAAATAATTTTATATAAAACCAATAATTTATCAGTTGTAGTAGTATACAGCCTTTCCTTAACTGGAAGGAAGCTTGCTATTTTGTAAAAGAATCTCTGACAACCAGTAGCCATTATCTTACCAAGAAAAAGTAGCATCTTGGAGGGATTAATTTCAGGGATGTTTCAGGAATACTACTAGGAGAATAAAACATGTCACATAGCATTGTCCTCCAAAAGGTTAAATTAGCACATATGCTTCCTCTAATGATATTTATTTATTGTTTTTACACTCAGGATATTTCAACAGCTGTGTCTTAATCACTTTTAATGTAATTGCAGCTGTTACCTGCCCAACTCCACCGCAGATCTCTAATGGAAGGCTGGAAGGAACAAATTTCGACTGGGGCTTCAGTATTAGCTACATCTGTTCTCCAGGATATGAACTTTCCTTTCCTGCTGTTTTGACCTGTGTAGGGAATGGTACCTGGAGTGGAGAAGTACCTCAGTGCTTACGTAAGTATAATTTCCATATTATGATGATGTGTTAAAGTGACGAATTTTCAAATTTACCAGAACAGATATGAGGTTGTTAAGCTCCCTCCAATGCTTAGTTAAAACTCAAATTTAAAAAGTCAGTATTTTCCAGCATAGCTACTCTTTATATACTCTTTTTATGTTTATTGTATTCTTTCTGGTCTGTCCTCATATCTTAGGCTTAACTGTTTTGATAAACTTTTCAAAATATGTTTTTCAAAATTTCCCCACAGACCCTCTTAGATTATTTCTGCAAAATGATTCTTATTTATATCCAATTTATCTTGTTTGATTACTTTTTAATTTCTATCCACAAATCTATTTTCACAATAAACCTATGCCACTTTTACATGTTCATTCACATTAAGTTCTCATGATGATAATTGTTTTTGTACATCTAAAATTAACAGGGTAAGCATAGAAATTACAGATCATTATTTTTAGATAGATTACTGTATACCCCAAAAGCATTATTTCAGGATTAATTTGTAAGAATGTAAAGCAAAACAAAAATCACATTTATGTTACACATAAATTATTGTAGCATGGGTTGTAGACAGTTAGACCCTACTTAGATATTAACCCAACATCAGTAGTCTTTGGTTTACTTAAATGAAAATCCCCAGGTAGAAAACTGATGGAATAACACAGTGGGGAGAATTGAGTTTTATGGCTGTCTATCCCTCCTCTCTTTCTTATTGCACAAAAATAAGATACTGAGATTAATGATTCAATAGAAATATGCAAGGGAAACACTTCAGAAGCAGGCCATTAAATAACTTAATGATAGAAATGATTGCCCAAGCTGAAATACTCATTGATGAAATTCACTGAGAAAGCATGCAACAAATTCAAAATATGTTAGATGTATGAAATTTAATAAAACAAGGTTGCTAACCTTCAGGATTGAGATTATGCTGCCAGAGTGCTTGGATGCAGCAAAGTTTATAATATCCTGAATGATGGTGAAAATTAAAAGAAAACACGATAAACCAATGTTTGTATTATTTTACCTGTATTACTTTACTCTGGAAAATTTTGTTTTGTTTTCATATATTCAATGATTACTTTCATTTTTTAAAAATTTTTATTTTTAAAATTTTTCTTGTAGATGGACAGCATGTCTTTATTTTATTTATTTTTGTATGTGGTGCTAAAGATTGAAACTAGTGCCTCACACATGCTAGGCAGGTACTCTGCCACTGAGCCCCAGTCCCAGCCCAATTACTTTTCTTTTTAATTTTAAAAAAGTTGTTAGAAAAGAGATTTGAAAGATACAAAGTTAAGGAAAATAAAGGTTATGTAGGTTTATCTTAGAATACTTCAGAGAAGGTTCTTTGAATAGTGAGCCCCCAAATAAGGTATTCTATGGTGAGGGTAGGCATGTACACCAGTTGACCTGGGATCCCTAATTTTTTCTTGTTTTCCTGTCAGGTAGCCTGTCCAGTTAGAGACTCTTTCACACTGCCCAGCCTACAATAATCCTAAGGCAACACTTACTCTGAAAAATATATGGTTGTTTTCTTTGCTTCACAGAGAAATAAGTTTTTAGGTGCTGAATCTGCACATTTAAAAATTGAGTATATTTCAAAATGGATAAAATAACAAAGCATACATTGTGAAGTGTGACCACAATAAAGGAATTGAAAGCATTTGATGTAGGTATATTTGCCTGGGTTATACACTAGATCTTAAATGATTTGATCTTACATGCTACTACACTTCTGCAGGCTCATGCTGGTCCAATCATATTGGCTTTCTTATTCTTTGTCCAACTTGTTGGATATGCCCTAGCACAGAGCTTTGGCATTAGTTTCTTCCCTATGCAATGATCCCTTGGAGAATCAGCATGGCTGAACACTGTTTCCTTCCTATCTTTTCTAGTGAGATACCTTTTTGCCAGTTTATGGGACATTTATCTCTACTTCTTGCCACCCACTATGCACACACATACCGACATGACAGGTTTCTCTTGAACTATTTTTTTCTTATAGAGCTTATTGCCTTCCCACATACTACCTTTCTTTCTTATTTATGTGTTTATTGTTAGTTTCACTTTAAGCCCTATAAGGGAAAGAATTATTTACTCTTTGTTTACTGATATGTCCAAATGCCTAAACCCACTGAAAACAGTACTTGTCTTTAGCAGGTAATAAATAGATTGTAAATGAAATCATGTAGTCTATTTGTTTAGACTAATAAACACTACATTATTAGAGTAGTTGTTGTAGACCACTGATATTTCTTAATTCCATATAAATTTGGACTTTGATGGCCTTCATTTCTCTCAAAAATATTCAGCTTTACTTTGAAGAGGAAGGGAATAGGATATTTGGATATGGGATTCAAGTGTTCAGAGTACAACAAATAATCATATCTTTTATAGATATGTGTGAAAGGGTGGTTGTAAGCCAAAAGTAGTGGCTTATGTCCTAAATCCCAGCAACTGCAGGACAATGGAAAGTCGAAAGTTCAAGGCCAACCTGGGCAATTTAGTGAAGCTCTAAGCTTCTTAGTGAGACCCTGTATCAAAATAAAAAAGTAGAAAGGGATGTGAAATATATTTCAGTAGTAAAGAGCTCCTGGGTTCAATCCCCAATTTGAAAAAAAAAAAAAAAAAAAGGATAGTTGTAAATAGCAAGCTGGAACATTATGGTGTGACAAAGCTACCTAGAGTCATACCTTTTCAGTATTCTCCAACTTTCCAGCATATAAGTACAGATATGTGATTTGATTCTCATCAATGTAAAACAAGGATACAAAGTATTTATGAAGGCAGTATGCTAGAAAAATATCTGAATGCAATTATTTAAATATTATACTGAGTTTTTCATTCACAATGTATTTATGTAGATCTATCCCCTTAATTAGGATATTATGACAATATGCCCCCCTCGTGCAGTATTTCTGTGAGTTGTCATCATTTTTATAAACTGTTTATTCTCCTGACTCTAAATTTTTGCTGTAAATATCTTTATTTTAACTTCTAGCCAAGTTTTGTGGTGACCCTGGTATACCTTCCCAAGGAAAACGAGAAGGCAAAAGCTTCATATACCAGTCAGAGGTTTCGTTCAGCTGCAATTCTCCTTTTATATTAGTGGGATCAAGCACCAGGATTTGTCAAGCCGATGGCACGTGGAGTGGCTCATCACCGCACTGTATAGGTAACATTCATTAAAGGCGTGTATGCTTAGTAATTTTGGTACTAATAGAAAATGGTTATAATTTATGGTTTTCTTTAAAATCTACATTTAGTTAAATATGAAAAAATATGAAAAACAAAATATAGAAGCAATTAGAAGATTCTAAAAATGAATATTGGTAGAACATGTTATTATTTTTAGCACTTTAAACTTCCAGAGAAAGACTTGAAGTAATTTTGTTGTATATCAGTAAAATGAAAATAAAAAATTTTCAGAATAATGGCATTAATAAATACTATGAATTACTTAGATATTTATAGCTCATTATGCATATTAATACGAAATGAAACTTGCTCCAAAAATATCCAAAAGATATGGATTTCAAAATGATTGTAAATACATTTTTGTAATCCTAACATTTAATGGCACATTTGGTATACTAACCAAATAACCTGTCATGCAAAGCAACTGAGAGACTACCTGCTCTACCATTCTTATAACTGAATCCTAGAGACGTCAGTTAAGTGCAAATTACTAAATCCTGCTTCTTTAAATAACTTACTCCTTCAGAAAAAATATTTCTCTATCTGAAATCATAACTTAGCAAGGTCCTTGAGGAAATGTTTTATGCACATGTACTTCTTTAATAACCTTTATTTTCCTTAACTTTGTATCTCCAGGGTTAGTTGAGTGTCAAGTGCTTTTAATATTAGAAGGGTTCAAAGTTCAAATATTACATAATAAATGCCAAATGCAGTCTACCTGAATTTCTTGCTTTAAGATTAGCAGGATTATGTCCATGGAGAAGTGCTATTAGATTTATATTCTTTTTATTATTCAGGATACTTTCATTAAACCCCAGATGACTTAAAATTGTTTTGTATGAGAGAAATGTATCTATTATAAGTTTTAAAGGAATATTATGTTT
Source organism: Urocitellus parryii (assembly GCF_045843805.1). Classification (NCBI taxonomy): domain Eukaryota; kingdom Metazoa; phylum Chordata; class Mammalia; order Rodentia; family Sciuridae; genus Urocitellus; species Urocitellus parryii. The sequence goes on from NC_135537.1 coordinate 26,440,199, forward strand.
TTAATCTTCACTTTAGAACCCACTCGTACCTCATGTGAAAACCCAGGAGTGCCACGGCATGGATCTCAGAACAATACGTTTGGATTTCAAGTGGGTACTTCAAATAGATATTTCCATTTAAGAATAAAACTAGGTAGAAAGGCTTCTTTGCTTCAGGTGCTTATAATCTTGATGACACAAACAGAAAGTGTCATGCTTATCTGCATTCATGAATATGTGAAAAAGGCAACCTGCAACAAGAGAGTGGGAGTTAAGGAAATCAGGAAGAAGGAAAGCTGTTTCAAAAAAGTATGCTGAGTGCTAAGGATATGGCTCAGTGGAAGAGCACTTACTTAGCATGTGTGAGGAACTGGATTAGACCCCAGGGCCACAAAAAAAATAAATAAATAAAAAAGAAAAAGAAAAGGCTGAGTGAATATGAGGATAGAATGAAAACAAAGTAAAGATAGCAGCAAGTATTAGAAAATCCATAAACAAGACAGTATGGAAGGGATAATTAGTAAGAATAATTGAAGGAGTAAATGAGTAAATTCTGTGGAGAGACAGGAAAGGTTAAAAAAAAAGGAAAGAGGTTAAAGGAGAGACTTCTGGGACAATAGTAAATGTATAGATATGGTTATTTAATAAAACAATTATTGCATATAAGACTAAAATATTTTTTAGACATTGACATTGATGTGGAAAATTTCTGGAAAATATTTTAATCATACCCTATTACTATACAACACAAAGTCGGATTGTTGTATTAGAATACTCTAGCATGCCCAGTAATGTGCGGATGATGACTTACTTGTTTTTTCTTTTTCCAATTTAGATTTTATGTAGAGATTCAGCAAGTTTTCTGTTACACAGGTCTAAAGGGAGCCAAAGTGCATACAGATTCCAAAAGGAAATAGCCAATTTATACATTACCCAATTGCTTTGTGTTGCAGAGTTTTCTAAATTGTGCTATTTTGAGTGAAATTCAGTGTGAACCTGAAGAACATCCATTTCTAAAGGAAGGGCTCATCTAAAGTGCCATATTTTGTTGCTAAAAATAGTTTTCATTTATCTACAGTTCAGGCACAGTGTGAGCATTGATTTTATAGTATTTCCAATTCTTCTGGTTCGCCTCAGTCTGGTCCAGATAATACAGAAGGGCAAAAACATGTCTTAGTCTGTGTTATATCAGTGTTTTTAGAAAGCCATATCTCCATAAAAGGTTTTTATCAATTAATATAAATCCTGAAAAATGGACAACTAGTTACACACATGAGTTCTCATCATATAGGCAGTAAAAATGAAAGAGAATGTGACTTTGCTTTGATCACAGAGCAAGTTAGTGACAATATCTTGGGAGAACATGGAATCTTACTATTAATGTCTATGCATAAAATCAGGCTATTTTCTGAAAAATATAAGCCCTTTCTCATATTATTTGAGATAATGGAAATGGAAATGAATGATTTTAGAAGAATTAGCCAAAAAATTGAAAAAAAAATAATTAACTCTGCATTTAAAAATTTTTATTACATAATCATTGAAAGGTTTTATTACCATTTAACCTAACCCTGAATATATATTATTTGGGCTAACAAATATTTACTAGAACATTAGATTCTACTTAGATAAATACAAATAGACTAGATTACAAATATGATAAAGTCTAATTTATTATAATTATATCAATGTCTATTAAAATTAAAAATATACCAAGTATGTTAAATTGGAGATATCAGCTTTCTTACATGCATGTTTTTGGTGTATATATAAATTTGTACATACTACATATGTTAGCTAAATCTGTATCGAACCAACACGAATTAAAAATATATGTAATTCTAACTAATAACAATTTATTGGTGGATTCCAAATGAATATGGTTTCATTGGTCTCATAAGCAAAAGGTATAAGTTCAGAGAAATTTTTGCTTGCAATTAAAAAATATATGAAGAGCTAGCTTAAGTCTAAAAGGTGTTATAAATCATGTGCAGGTATGTTTGAATCCTCAAGAGAGAAGTAATCCAGGTGAGAAACAGCAAGTCCAGAATCTAGGTACTGGATAGTATTAACAAATGTTTTCACTACATTCAGTTTATCTGTCTCATTTTCTATGTTTGTAGATTGGCCATATGGACAAGGAAGCATCCTTTCTATGTACATCTCAGCTATACAGAGAAAGTGATTGTGACAATCTTAGTTCTACCTTTTCAGAGAGAGTGAGAATGTCTCAAGTGTGTACTCAGCCTGGTTTGATCAGGTGGCTAGTAGTAAGGAAGTAAAATTATAGCTATGTTAAGCACACTGCAAGTATGGGCAAGAGAAAGTTAATAATTATAGGGGCACTCAAACCATTTTTTAAAATTTCACTTTTTGCTTATATAGATTTACATAGTAGATTTTATATAGATATAATTATTAACATAAATATATATCACCTCTTGCTAGAGACCATGAAAACTCTAATTGCAAAATGTACTCAACATAATGCATTTTTTGTACCCAAAATATTATAAGTTGGAATAATTTTGATTGAAAATAGATTAGTAGTGAATAGTTGTAGCAGTGAGTCTAGGAAGAAATAGCTGTCAAAATGATTGATACAACATCTAGATTAATTATGGAATAAGTGCCAAATCTACATATTTCATTAACTGTATCACTCTTTAAATTTAACTCCAGGCAATGGATTATGCATCATTTGAATTTAGAATTTTTTTTCACAAAGGTATTGTTATGGAATATTTTAAATCTGATACTTTAGATATTTAGCCATAAGGTATTTAACCCTATAAAATTACCTAATAATATCCAATTTGTAATTATGTGTGATGTCCACTATATAATTGAAATTAATATGTAAGTAATTGGGTAAACATGTTACTAGTGTTTTGTTACCTTAAATTATAAATATGAATTATTAAAAACATATTTCCATTGAAATATTCTTATATTTTTTAATATAAACTCATAAGTTTTTAACTTTTTTAAACTAGGAAGCTCAGGACTAAAGTTGATGCATAATAGTGGGTGAAAACAGAGTCTAAGGGAGAAGTCATGAAATAACTACTGAGCATTCTCAGACTCCATTTGCTGGGGGCAGTCTGAAGTGACAGACTCTGAATATCACTTACCTTGTCCTTCACTTATAGTCATTTAATAAAACTTGTTGTTTTTTCCTTGTAGTATATTCTGAGTTGATGACTTCCTTCCCAGGCTCACTGCCATGAATAAGTTTAGCTTTCATACAATCAAACCTCCCATGGTAGTGCCAACATTATCAATAGAATTACTGCTCTTCATTTTTCTAAATACCATAGCCTGCCATTTGAGACCCTTCAATACTGACTCTTATGTATGCTCTGACTTCATCATTACAGTTAGAATTTATTACAAACATACTCTATACCAGGGTGAATTGGAATATATATCCTATTTTGTCTATCATTATATATAGATACTAGAATAAATCTCAGAGGGGAGATAAACTGACTCAAGTAAAGTCAGATACAGAATTAAAGCCAAGTCTACAGTACCCTGGGATTATTATTTGCTATATCTCACTGCTTTCCACCTTATGCAGCCCCTTCCACCCCAACTTCCTTGCTTACTTTGTGAACCATTCAAGCTGACCAACTGTACTCTTTTTTTCCAAAAATGGATGATATGCATTTTTACTTCTATACATTTTCTCATCATGTTCTTGACTTTTCTAGTTTTATTTCAGTCATTCTCAAATTCTAGTGTTCGTTAAAATCACACAAAGCTTTTGTTAAATAAGATTGTTAGACTCTACCCTAAGAGGTTCTGATTCAGTGAATCTGGGGTAATGCCCCAGAACTTGTATTACTAATAGACTTCTGTCTGATATTTATAACATTACTGGCCTGAAGACCACATTTTAAAAACTACTGTTCTATTTATTTATTGTAATTTCTCATCCTTAAAAACAGTACAGATTGCATGACTTCTGTATCACCATAACCTTAATAACCACATTTGCTCTGATCTCTTCTTGTATTCACCATCTTTAAAATACACAGACGTTTTATGATGTTATTTTTATGTTTAAACTTACAGATCTTTGTTTATCTTTACCTATTTTGCTGTCTATCTTTTTATTTATATGTAGTTTGTGGACTTTGGATATCATATATTTTCTTCAAATTCTTATAACAAAAATTTGGTACCTTGTACTTATTGGGTACTCAAATATTTCATTATGGTATGTAAACATAATCATGAATTTTACCAATTTTCTTTTAAAACACATTTCAAATTTTTGTTTTTACCACAACCATACAAAATTTTGTCTCAAAGTATTTTCTCACCTGCAGGTTTTTCTTTGTTGCTGTGTTTGAAATTTCATTGGGACATGTTATTTTCTCTTTAATATTGCTTATAGGTAGGAAGTGTTGTACAGTTCCATTGCAAAAAAGGACACTTGCTCCAAGGATCTACAACCCGCACTTGTCTCCCTGATCTCACATGGAGTGGGATTCAGCCTGAATGCATTCGTAAGTATTGAGAGAAGTAATACTTATGGGTAACAATTTATGTATATTTTTCTTCCATATAATAAATGTGTGAAGTTGATTTTATATTATTATAAGATGTTTTTATGTATGTAATTTTAATACCATGTCAAGACCCAGTGTCCATTGGGAAGGAGTCTTTCTAAAGAGATCAGAAGGCATAAAGTGCAATTTCATTTTTTTTTGGACTTTATTCTTTCTTTTCTTTCTTTCTTTTTTTTTGGGGGGGGGGTATAGCTCTTTAAATTGTGTTTCAGTCACCTGATAATTATAGGTGATGATTAGTTTTGGGTATCATACATGTGTACTTATCAATCTAAAATTGTTTGAGATACAAGATGTTCCAACCTATCGACTTAGTTTTTTAGTCACCTGTGAAAGATTTTCTGAGAATCTGAAGGAAATTAGAAACATCAATTAAAAAAAAGTATTTGTGGATACTTTCTAAAATTTGAAAACTATTTCAAGATTTGCTATACTCTCAGTGGTCACTGATCTCAAGTTGAGAGCACTTGCTGAATGGATTAAATAAGAACAAAGCCAAAGATCATCAAATAGTGTTTATTTGATAATACATTTAAAATATATTTAAACTGGTCACCTTCTTCTCTCTTCTTTCCTTCCAGTTCCCTCTTTTCAAATCCTCTCCAATCTTTTAAATTATGTGTCTTTTGAGAGAAAAGAATAGAGTATGCTGGAGCAGAAACACTCAGTAGGAAGGTATTTAGATTCTAGGATTTGCTTAAGCCCCAGAGAAGCACTGTGAGTTTCCTCTAGCTCTTTTCAGGACTGCCTGAATGATCATAAGACCCTTCCAGACCAGTGGCTTACTTAGAAGCAGCATAACACTCTAGTGAGACATCATGTTATTTCCATAGTTGGCTTATACTTACTAAAATGGCAAAATTCATTAAAGGAGAAATTCTCTGAATAATTGCTTTTCTGTCCTATACTAGGTTTTTTACAGTAAATCAGTGTTCTTTGATGACCTAAGTTTGGAATATGATAATTTAAATAAAGTTTAATAGCTTCTGTTACAGCTTTGCATTTCAACATTTCTAGTATGTGCATAATGTGGGACTAAAGAATGCAGTAGAGGCAGACTCTGTTTATCCTTATTGATATTTACTCCATGAGTATTAAAGTAATTAAATTATAAAGTAATTTTACTAACTGAATTATATTAAATATAAACTATTTAACAAAATATTTAGCACATGGTGCACAAATTGTTAGCTATTATTTATAGCATTATGAACCTCTGTTGGGAAACAAGTGGAAAATATTGTTTTTCCAAATAAGTTTTTCCACAAAATGCTTTTCTCAGAGACCACCCTTAAGGATATCTATACATATGAAAATATGTTAAAAACTTCTGTCCATATAAGAAGGAAAATTTCTTATAAAAATGTATTTCTGATTGAGAAAGAGTGGTGTTTATAACACAAAGCAGTCAAACTGGGGGGAGGTATGGTGGATTCAAAATAGAGAATTACAGTGGAAAGAAAAATGGAAAAAGGAGACAAAATGTTAAATGAATGAAATGGTACTTCTAGCATATGAACCCCAATATGGCCAGGAATGATCCATGTATTAAAAAGTTGTTAAAATGTATTTTCTATATAGGTAAGTATTACTACCAAGGCAATATAATCAGCTAAACTTGTATTTATAATTAGAAACTATTTTATTATTTGTAATAAATACATAAAAATCATAAAATAATATTCTCTAAACTTAAAAAAAAAAAAAAAAAAAAACAACTTGACACTAGGGCCAGTCATAGTAGTGTAGATCTATATTCTCAGCTACTACTGAGGCAGGAGGATTGCAAGTTCAAGACAAGCCTGGGCAATTTAGCTAGATCCTCTCTTAAGGGGAAATAACAACAAAAAAGATGTGGGGATATAGCTCAGTGGTAGAACACCTCTGGATTCAATGCCCAGGACTGCACAAGCAAATCAAATGAAAGCAAAACCTGAGCTTGACAAAACTTAAAAGGCATCTTACCATAGGACATTTAGATCCTTTAATATACTTTATTATTCATTGTGACTCTCTAAAGTGGTGATATAGTATACAGCTATGAGCTTAATTAGCCATAGTAAGCTTTTTTTACTTTCCCTGTCTCATTTTTTCTGTTGTCATCTACCAGTGTTCCTGATCATTTTGTTAGGAGATAGTAGAGTATTAGTATGTCACATTGATACATTTTCCTTGGGTTTTTAGGATAACTAATCAAATACATATTTCAATAATGTAATTAAAGGATTTTAAAAGTTATATTGTGACTCTTATCTCAAAATTTCTTTAGAATGCATGTAGTAAATTAACACTGTTCTCTTTTCTTAATATAGCCCACAGCTGTAAACAACCAGAAACTCCTGCTCACACAAATGTAGTAGGAATGGACCTTCCATCTCATGGGTATACACTAATTTATACCTGCCAGCCTGGCTTTTTCTTAGCAGGTGGAACAGAACACAGAGTGTGTAGATCTGACAACACCTGGACTGGAAAAGTTCCTGTTTGTGAGGGTAAGTTTTCTTCACAGAAGCTTTTAACACAAGAGATATACTATTAGGCCTTCCTTGGATACAAGAGACAGAAACTTAATTGCCATTAGCTTAAGAACAAGTGATATTAGTTGACCAGCATTGAGAATAGGAATTATGTGAACACTTCTGAATCCCAAAACACAGAAATATTATTCAAATCTCTCCAAAATGTCTGATTGCTGATTTTTCTTGTCTTTATTCCTTCTTTATATTGTCTTTTCAGGGTAGGTGTATTCATTTTCTAGAGCTGTTGTTAAAAAGTACCGTCCATAATATTCTAAATGTTTAGTACTTCATCATCTTTTTCTTTTATCCTGTATTCTCTCCTAGATGATCTCATTTTAAGTCAATGGCTTCCTTAGTCCCTTGTATGTAATTCATTTAGAAATTAATGTCATTAGTATTTGCCTTCTTTTGCCTTCAGACTTAAATAGTCAGTTACTTCCTTGACATCTCTACTTGAATTTCTCAGACATTTCAGTGTTCGATAGATGTAAAACTAAACTTGTAAATTTTCTTTTCCCATCTAGACTTCTTCTAATATTCTCTCTCAGTGATACAGCCATCATATAATTTTATACACTAGAAATGTAATAATCTGCCTAGATATTATCCCAAACAAATCCACCACATTTTCAATAGCTTTCTTATGCTGTTTTATCACACTACTATGGTAATACAGTTTAGGATTATCTCTACTGGGACTACTGCAACAGCTGCTTAACTTCTCTGGCTATATCAGTATTTGTTCTCTTCACAATATTCTCCACATCTGCAGCCCGAGCGATATTCACCTAAAGCACCTACACCTAAATCTAATTCTAAAGCTATCACAGTGTTTTTGTGATAGGTGCTGTACAAAAAACACATGTTATAGCTCCCACAACTTTGCATTCCCCTGTAGTACTCAAATGATTTCGTTGGTTTTGGGCTGCCTTTGATCTGACTGAAAAGATTTCATCTTTGTGTTTATCCAATTCCTGGTACATCATGAGCTATTTTAACCATTTTGATTCTTTTTTTTTACAATAATAAATAATATAATATAATACATATATAGAGCACAATTTTTCATATGTCTGGTTGTATACACAGTATATTGACACCAATTTGTGTCTTCATACCTGTACTTTGGATAATAATGGTCATCAAAATTCCACAAGTGTGAACCTTACACAAAAAATGTTTGCCTTTTGTGCATACCCTCAGCCCTCAGCTTCCACGGCAGAAGCACCTATTTCTATTAGTTTTTGTGTCTAATTAAAAAAAAAAATCCCAAGATGATAAGACAGCAACAATCAGCCCCTTTTCCCACAGAACTATGAAGGAGATAATTACTAAGGCTGTTAGATAAACAATAAGTGTTGAGAAGATGAGTGAGATATTATGATGAACAGGACATTTTGGAGAAAATTATGTAATATCTCATAATAGAATTGTGTTATACTATGTGTTTGTGTGTTATTAATTACAGCAACTTTTTGAACCCTTGTTTGTTTTCATAGCTGGTTCCAAAATACTGGTGAAAGATCCTAGACCTGCACTGGGAACACCCAGCCCAAAGCTAAGTGGTTAGTAATTTAATTTATTTTTTTAAAACTCATTATGTCTAAAATCAATCTACTGTTTTTTGGTAAAGTGACCAAATTTCTTTGGAAAAATATATCTTTGCATGGAAAAAACTATGTATCTTACTATATCAAATTTGATCATTCGTGATATGATATTGAATTTAAAATAGTGTAAGATTGTGATATGTTAAGATTTCAAAAATGTTGTTTATAGTTCTCTATGTCAAAACATATTGTTAATAGATTTCTCTATAAATATTCCTTTGAAGAAGATCTGTAAAGAACATAATATAATGGAAATACTTTAATTAAAATATTAAAATCAAAGCAAGATATTATTTAAAATTTTAAACATGTATATTTAAAAAAGAAACAAATCCACACAGTAGATCAGCAGCTTTTAGAACTTGTACAGTTTATTTGTAATCATTGGATCCAAAAAGAAAATTTAAATACCCAGCCATCATTAAGAACATGGACTTTAAATTCTACAATCTTGATGCAGTTCTCATCTGTGAACTCTCTAACCCATGACCTTGGGAAATTATTTTATGTGTCTGAGCCACCATTTATTTAGCTATCAAAGAAATAATGATTAGATTATAATATGATGAACTTCATAAGAATACAGTGCAAAGTGTTCAATATATAAAAGCTACTTTTTTTGTATTATGATTACATTTCTGTGATATAAATTCAAAGTTAAAAATAAAAATAAGGACTTAATAAGTGTTTACCTTGTATACAGATTTGGCTTACTTGCATTCGACCAAGAACACTGTTAGGATCTGATTTTACTTGAGTTCACAAGTTCTCAATGTATATGCTGTCAAAGTAAAGTGCTTAACAAATCTCTAAGACTTAAACTAATTTATTCAATACTCAATGTAAACATGTTGATTGCCACTATGACAGTAAAAGAATATGTCAGCATAAGGTAGAATTAGCAATGGGGTCTAAAAACCATAATAGTCAATCAGAACCCAGAATTTCCCAAAGGAGATTTTTTTATCTGGGAATAGGTGGGTTCTCTGAATGATAGCTCTAGTACATCAGATATAAACCTGGACCATCTTGAGTAAACATAGGCAATGACCAACCAATTGTCAAATCAGACAAAAAGTGAAGAAAACTGAAGAAAGCCAGAGAATTCGTACGTTTGATCCAGTATCCACATATAAAGATTTCTGTATCGATTATAACATGCACATGAGATAACTATAATAATCAATTGTATATTAAATAAACAAATCCAAAAAATTTTCAAAGCAAATTTAGTCTTTCAACCTGATATTTGGCCATGATACAGTTAAAGGTTAATGAGAAAATGAATTAACATTCCTGTATGTTTGGAAATTCAAAGCAAAATTAATACTAATAAATAACTCACGATTTTAAAAAAGACATTAAAGTAGAATATACACTACTAAAATTTATTTATATTGAAAAATCTAAATATTAGAACTTGAGGTCTATAGGAAAAAAAAATATAAGGAAAATTTATAGCCTAAAAAATCTTATATTAGAAAAGAAAAAGCCTCAGAATTAACAAGGTAGGTGTCTCTGCTAAGAACATATAAAGATTACAACAAACTAAATAGAAAAACCTACAGAAACAATAGAATTATCTCAACATTACCAAAGGTAATTCTTTGAAAAAAATGAAAAAAGTAGAAGAATCTCTAGCAAAAATAATAGCAAACAAAGAAAATGTGAACATAATTACATAAGCAACAGATTAAATAAGTTAGAAGTGTATTGCAAAAAATTATCAGCATGAATAATTTTAAAAATTAAATGAAATGCACATATTACTAGAAAAATATATCTTAATAGAACTAATAAAAGATAGCTTGAATTATTCCATTAAAAAAATAGTTAAAATTATTTTCACAATGAAACACCAGGCTCAAATGACTCCTCTGATGAGTCCCACCTAATTTTCAAGTAACAGACCAGATCACCCAAGTTTTATAAAAACTCTTCTAGACAATGCAGCTCCCTCTTGTGTGCTCTATATGATTAATAGCTCAGCAAAAGATATTATAAACAGGCAGTTTTAGGTTCACATGACTTGGGATTATAGATGAAAATCTTCCATAAAATCTTTGCAAATAAAATCTAACATCAAAATCAAATTGGACTCACCTTGATGTGCAAGGTATATCATTGTTAAATAATACTTAAATATAATATATCACAGTAGGAGGTTAAAGTATAGAAGTTATGGTCAATGTGTAATTGACAAAGAAAATATTTGATAAAATTCAACACTAATTTCTAATCTTTAAAATTTTTAATAATTAGAAAGGAAAACACTTATTCAATGTGAGTAAAAATATCTATAAAAATTCTAGATCAACTGTTATCTTTAACATGAGAAAACACTGAGCAGAATTCCATTAAAGTCCCAGGAAACAGTGATTACATTACTCTAAACTGACAAGAATAAAAGTTGGCAATCAATCAAGGTCAGGGACATGATTTCGTATTTGTGTATTTGCAATGGTGTGAAGTCTTTGAAATAAGTTTGAATTCAAACATTTTGAAAGAAGTGATCATGGGGCTCAGCAGTAGAGTGCTCGCCTAGCATGTGCAAGGTCCTGGGTTCGACTCTCTGCACCACATAAAAATAAATAAAATAAAGGTATTGTGTCCAACTACAACTAGAAAAATAAAAAATAAAAAAAGAAGTGATCATGACCATATTATTCCTTTTTACTGATGTCTATGTCAATGTGGATGACACTTTAGTTTACACAGAACTGCCAAATACTTGATTATACATAAATCTCATAATAGACTTAATAGAAAGAAATGTCATTTCCATCGTAGTTGGAGTACAGTAACCAAATAATGTCTGTCTCTTCCATTCCTTCATGAGTTTTTACTTCCCACTTTTGTGTGGGAAAGGTGAAGGCTCATTATGGTCAACTCTGGAATTCTCCATACTCTGCATTCAGTAGATGTTATGTTGATAGCTTGGAATCTACAATAATGGACATATTGCTACCATTAAAATGAGAAAATTATCTTAGATTTTTTTCTTTTTTTTTCCTTAAGTGCCCATCATTAAACATTTATTACCACATTAATGATTAATCCTGATGCAGCTGACTTTGCTGCTACTGCTACCTCTCTTGTTCCATGACTATTACCTCTGTGACTGATACATTCTTTTATATTCTTCAGTTAATGCTCTTTCATTTCTCTAAGCACAAAGGATACAAGATCATTAGGCATGGCAGATTTTAATGAAAGGTTTGGTGGCAGTGAAGGGCAATCACAATGTAGGCTAAGGAAGGTAAACAATCAGAGATACAACGCTTATTTACTGAGTATCTACTATTTGCCAAGCACTGCTATTAGAACATCTTCCTGCTTTTATCTTCTCTAATTTCTGCAACCAAGAGCCTGTTACCCCTATCTGCCTTGACAATTTTAATATTGGGCAATTTATCTTGTCACTGTCTTTTACAAACCATTTCTAGACACAATTTTGTTAGCCAAAGTTATCTAAGATGCTTACCAAATGAAGGGTCTGTATTCATATACTATATCAAACTTTTAGATAAGGTTCCTCATCACACATAGCAGTATAACTTAAAAGTTCAAGGGGTCAGTGCCAATAGGAAAATGACTTAGCAAAGTTTACAGAGCCAGTGCTATAGATTTTTCATGACAGTAACTACGTGGCTACTAAGTGTATATTTTACTAGTTGTTCAGTTATCTATAAAAGCAATAATTTCCCTATTCTATCTGGATAATAATAATAATTGTAATAGTAATAATAATAGTGATGGTAGCAGGTAGCAATTAGCTAAACACTTCACATTCTTTGTCATTTAATCTCTCTAAAAACTATGTTAATCACTTATATTAGGAGGAAATTCATGTCTAGAGTTAAGTAATTTATGCAAGCTAACACAATTTATAAAATGTAGAGGAGGGAGTTAAATACAAGCAGCCTAACCCCAGTGCCTAACCCTTCTGCTATATTCTACCACACTTAATCTTTCTCCCATGAGAACTGGGCAATTCAAGTGACAATTCTTTTATTTCTAAAAATACCTATAAACCTCACAGCTGTCAATATAGTTCAGCCCTGCTCTTTTTCAGTAGCATCTATTATTGGAATATCAGAACTCAGTATTCCATAAGGGGGCCACAGAAGTATTCCCTCCATTTTGCAAATGGGACAGATTTATTCTGTGCTTTTCCTCCTACGAACCTTTTCCCACTGCTAGGAGAAAAACAGTCCTCTTAGAACTTATGCATAGACTTACTCGGCTCAGTAAAATCATTTTATTTTCCTTCTGAAAGACAGATAATGTTATAGGAGACCAAGTATAAGTAAAGCTTATATTTATCTGGGTTCTACATAAAGCCTTATGTCTTTAATTGGTATTGTTTCTTATTGATGACATGTGGGGAAATCTAGCCAATATAATTTTGATTTATTCTTAAAAACTTGAAACATTTTTATAAGAATAATTAAAGATGATATTTTACAAAATACACAACATTATTGTGTATTTTGTAAAGTATCATCGTTCAATAAGCTGATATTCTTTAAATTACTCTTTAATACTTATATTTACAGGACACTATAAAATTAAAATGTGGGATTTATTTATCTATTCACAGTACCTGATGATGTGTTTGCACAAAATTATATATGGAAAGGCTCTTACAATTTCAAAGGAAGGAAACAACCCATGACCTTGACAGTGACTAGTTTCAATGCTTCTACTGGGAGAGTTAATGCTACCCTGAGCAATAGCAACATGGAACTTCTGCTTTCAGGTATTGCATTAAAAAAAAAAAAGCAACAAAAATAGTGCCTTCATGCTCTCATTTTATTATGCCTTCATCATTCTAGTAATGATTTTATACTGTGAAATAATTGAAATATTTGTTTATTATGACATCTATAATTTTTTTCAGAAATAAGCCTCTCTGGCTTTTGGATTGATAAGTGAATATTATTATACAAAAATAAAACTCTTCAGTTTTGAAGTTAAATTTCTTCAAGAATTTTTTTTGTTGAAATAAACTATTATGTGTTAGAATAGAATTCTCATTTTTAAATATGAAATACTTATATTTGATATTGCAAATAGGAGACATAGATATATATCTATATATAGCAAATGTCTTGGCTATATAGTTATTCAGTATAATCATTAATATTTTTGGTAAGAATAAAATGAAAAAATAATGTAATAATCACTGATTTTGTAAATTTTAGAAGAAATATTGAGCATTGTTTTATATTATTGAATGATCCTGCAGTAAACTTACTAAAAAGTATTAGAAGTTTTGAAGGAGGGTACCAGGGATTGAAGTCAGGGCACTCAGCCTCTGAGTCACATCCCTAGCCCTATTTTGTATTTTATTTAGAGACAGGGTCCCACTGAGTTGCTTAGCACCTCGCCATGGCTGAGGCTGGCTTTGAACTGGCGATCCTCCTGTCTCAGCCTCCAGAGCAGCTGGGATTATAAGCATGTACCACCACGTCCGGCTGAATTTAGTGTTATATTTTTCAAAATATACACAATTGTATAATATCAATGGAAAAAAACTTTATATAACTGAGAAAATGCATTTAAGTTATGATTATTTACCTTTGAAATCTAAATGGTTTTTCTTTACTTTCTGTAAATGTTAGTCAAATGAAAGGTAATTTTTTTACAATGTAGAAAAACTTCAAAATAAATCCCTACAAATATGGAGAAACAAACAGAAAGTGTTTGATTGACTTAATTAGAATTTGCTTATTGTCTTCACACAAAATAATTATAAAAATTTTCCAGTGATATTTTTGTTGAGAAATTTAATTATGTCCTCTTTTTATTTCTTGCAATTTACTTTGGGTCAAATTTTGCATATCTTATTTTTGTATGCCCAGAATATTCTAATGGTGCCTTATCCGTAGTTAAATGATAAGGGGAGTCAATGAATAGAGTAAAAATTGAAGTAAATGTTAATCATGAAATTTTTATCTAGTCTTATTTTCTTCTATTCTCCAAATGTATTTATATTGCAGATCATTCTCAATTTTAGGATACTCACTCTGTAAAAGAAATTGTATATATTATGCCATTAGTTCTATTATTCTCTTGGACTAAAAATCCTGCTAAATTTTCAGAACCTAGCTCAGACGTTCTTTTTCTTCCTAAGTATTTCCTTAAATAAGTATCTGCTTCAGTGTGGAATGGTCAGTCTCTCTTCTGGTCTTTCATTTATTATATTCTCTCATGTGTTTTACTTACTTGTGTAACTTACTTACACCTCCTACTTTATTGAAAAATCTTAAGTTTAGGAAAAACAAATATTCATATTTGTGGCTCCAGCAGCACCTAGAACATTCACAGTGTTAGCACCTAACTAAGTATTAACAAAAATGGGAATTTTAACTTCCGGTTTGTGCTCTTACTAATTTGATTAGGGAAAGAAATCACTTTGTTTGCAATATCATGGAATTATGTTGCTATAAATAAAGATATTTATCTTTAGTAGCCTAGGTAATTCATACCTCATAGAGAAGACTCAAGTTGATATTTCAACTGAAAGAGAGATCAATATATATTGCAGTATTTAAGGAAAGCACCATGTGTGAAGCCATCTTTGACTTGGGACTTGTTTTATTTCTTTTCCTATCACATATCTTACATGATATACTTAAGGAGTAGTAAATAGTGAAGTGAAGAATTACTATTTATAAAATTAAGTATACTAAGATGTCCATGCATTTCACAGGTATATATAAAAGCCAGGAAGCTCGGCTAATGTTACACATATATCTTATTAAAGTACCAGCTCATGCTTCTGTGAAGAAAATGAAGGAGGAAAATTGGGCCATGGATGGCTTTGTAAGTATTTTTAAAAATTCTGCTGATTTTAATTAATTTATACTTTGTCCAGGAAAAATGAATTTTGTAAATTTAGCTCACTGTGAACATAACATATTTATACATACACATATTGATAAGTACAAGTATTTAATATTCTAAAGTATCAAGCCTATGATTATTGAATTCTGACATGTTTGCATACTTTTGTAATGTATCCATTGATTGCATCAAATATATTCTGGCTATAGTCTGTAGTCTGATAAATAAATCTGGATCAAATCTAATTCATTCTTTTGAACCAATATGTGAGGCATATGCAATGTATTTACAAAATGTATAAGAAAATTAAGTATGTCCATTAATTTGAATTATGAATTTAGAATATTTTATAAAATAGTCCATGAAGAGCAACTTATGTAAGCTGCTTTCTGTAAGGCGATAGTTACTGTAGGTTTACGATTCAGTCATTTATGTGAATGGGATGTTCTCAATTGATAGTTGAAAGCATTAAGTAATATATTAACACACTGGGCAGGCATCTTTGTTGAAGAATAAGCATGAATATCAGACCATATTTTCAAATACCAAGCCTTCTTTTACAAGGAAGATACAATGATAAAAATAAAATATTCAGTTATAGGCTCCAGTAAGTTTGATTCCCAAGGAAAAAGTTGTCCATCCTCTTTCACTATTCTGTACCATTACCTGTGGAATTGGAAAGGAACCTAAGTTATAAGTATGCTAAGATTGTTTAATTATATTATTTCATATAGGAAACAAAAATTAATTTATTTATTAAAGTATTAGAGTTTGAATTATTATATTTAGAAGTATTTCATTTTAAAAAATGACCATGACCAGAACATAATGTCTAGTGATAATAAATCACTTATGAATACCAGTTGTCCATAGGTAATTTGGTATTCTTTGATTTTTAGGGTAGAGATTAAAATTTCTTACTACTTTTATGGAAACACCCATGATTTAAGTAACTAATTGCCATTAATTAGCACAAATTTCAGGATATATTCACATTACTAGTTAGTTTTCAGGATCATTGAAATATATTAATTTCTGTTTTACTAATGAGATCAAATGACATTATACGTATGAAGTTTTTTAAATATAAGACTTTATACACATTTAAAAAACACATAGTAGTCAGCATTTACAGCATTGGATACAGCCAGAATATTTCAGGGTCAAACAACAATAAGTATTTAGTTCTTTCTCATCTATCTGGGTTCACTATGAGAGATCTATACTTGGGCTGTGGTATTGAGTTTATATGGGCTCACTCCAGTGACTCTTTCTGGGGCTAAGGCTAGAGGGGCAGCAGCCATCTGGAGCATGTTTCAAGAAATCAGAAGCTCACAGGAGAACAAGAGGATCTGAAGTAAGCTCTATGGTTTTGAAATAAATATATTGACATATGTTTCTTTATTTACAGTTTAATTTAGATATTCACATGGCCTATGTTCATCTCTGTAAAGTACACAATTCAGTGGTCATAAGAATATTGACAATTACATGCATCCATAAGTATGATGATTTTAGAGTAATTTCATCACCTTAAAAAGAAACCCACACCTTTGCTATTACCCCAACCCTCATTCTCACTCTACCCCTGAGCAATATATTTTATACCTCTATATACTCCCTTTTTCTGGACTTTTATATGAACAAAGTCATATAATATGTGGGCTTTTGTGACTAGCATCTTTTACTTAGTGTAATGGAAAATATGCCTCAATGGTTTAGGCCAACAACTGACCTATGCTCAGCCATTTACATGTCCTTGGCTAAAGCAGGTCACAGTGTACACTTTCTGTGAAGGTGTTGGGGTGGGACGAATGAATGTACCATGAGAGGAGTAACCTAATTTACAAAGAACAGTGTTATTATATTTTATTTTTAAATTTACCATTTGCCTCACTCTTGTTTATCATATTAATGCCATTTTTTGGACAATAGGCTTCTTAGCCTATGAGAGATCTATACTCCTAAGTCATTATATTAACAACTAATCCCCTTTTTTCAATATCATAGTTACTTAAATTGGAAATTTTACTTTCCTTTTTATAATGGAGAATTTAGCACAATGTGTTGTTTTACTTAGGAGGGAAAGGATTGAAGAAAGGAACATTGGATAATATTCATTTCAGAATAAAATTAGGCATTTATTAAGACCAGAAAAATATAGCCATAGCTAGTCTTCATATTTAATCAGACTTTCAAATTTATTTAGGTTTCTGCTGAGCCTGATGGAGCTACATATGTATTTCAAGGATTTATTCAAGGCAAAGATTATGGGCAATTTGGACTACAAAGACTGGGTAATGTATTAATTTTGGTTTTCATGTAGTTCCTTTATTACCCTAGTCAGCATGAGAAAACAGAGTAGACTTTATATGTTAGGCATACTTACTATATTTTGAATTCTGCATTGTCAGAATTGATACATTTGATAGCATTTTTTTACAATAATCACTTTCCTCAAAATGTCAGTTCTCTATGTAACAACTCTGTATGATGTTTAGCTTTTCATCATATTTCTAATAAATGTGACAAAGTGTCTAGCCCTTAAGTAAAAATAAGAAAAAGTAATATAGAAATGAAGTAAATATTAAACTGTAAATTATTTCATCTTATCTCATGAGAACTATACTACTTTTCAGTTTGAATATTGTTACAATTTTCTTACTCCTCTGAAAACATAGTACCTTTGTGAGAAACTTGAGGAAATATGTAATTTTTTTTGATGAGAGGCACAAATTTTTAGCATCCTCATTTCAAACTCTTCTAATATGTGGGTAAACATTTAATGGTCTTCTTAGAATATGTTTATAAATATAACTTCTGGTGTATACCTTTCCAAAAATCTACTGTCTCCCACTACTACACTATGGTATAGATACATAAAAATTGATTCAGTCTCTAAAAGCTACTGTTTAACATTCATCTTTAAAAAAAAAATCATTGCTTTGAAATTTTCATAAATATAATGATTCATTGGAGAAACAAGATATAGAAAAAGGTATTAATGTTTTGGTAATACAGACAAAGTTATGGCTTAGTTGAAAAGGAAATTCAGTTTTCTCTAAATGAATGATAATAATAAGCCATACCACATAATGTTTTACTTAATTTTTTTTTCCTTTTAAAAACAGCCTAAAACATTCATTAATACAGCTCATTAACACAGTTGTGTCATTGAATGTAATACATTTTCATTTAATATCCCCTATAGTGTCTCAAACACTGCATGTCTAAAACAGAACCTTTTAAACGGAGCTTTTATTTTTGAAAAAGAGCTGTTAGCTATTTGCTCTTTTCCCTCCCTGTGCCAACATGTTGACAAGTCTGATTTTTCTCACTTCCCAACTCAAGCAATGCCATTGCCATTTGCTTATCTTGAAGTAGAAAAATAAGTTCTGTGTCATCTTACTTGTGCCATCCACACAAACAACTTATGTTTTTGACTATGAAATGTTACCAAATCTATCTTTTCGTGTCTTCCTAATGCCCTGGTTCAAATCTTAATTTCCTTTTTAAATATGGGTTTTTGCTATGACCTTCTAGCTGCAGTTGCTTCCAGTTTGCCTTCCTTCATGTCCACATCACCACAGTCACTCCTTTAATTCCTGTATCTTATCACTGGATCCTTCATTTCTAAACACCATTAGTCATCCCTCAGTGAGGTGAATAGCAATTTGGAGCTCCTCAGCATTTTCCTTTCCAGCCTGGCCCAGTGGAACATGCCTGTAATTCCAGAGGCTGGGGAGGCTGGGGCAGGAGGATTGCAAGTTCAAAGCCAGCCTCAACAATGTAGTGAGGCCCTGTTTTAAAATAATAATAATAATAATAATAATAATAATAATAATAATAATAATAAATTGTTTAAAAAAAAGCTCAGTGGTTAAACTCCCTGGGTTCAATTCCCAGTACCAAGAAAAAATAAATAAATATAAAAGAATATTTCTTCCCTCTCAGAGGCAAGCTATGGCTTCTTATTTTAACCTTCTTTCTCCTACTGCAAGTCAGTGTTTGTTCTGTAGATATACCATCATCTTCCCATGTCTCTTTATATGCTGCTGCTGCTTCCTTCTCTATTTGTTCTACTTTTTCTTCAAGGCCAAACCTACATTGCACGTCCTCCAAATGTGCTGTGTGGCTTATCTAAAGCACTTCCCTTTCTAAAGTACATGACCATGAGTTCAGACTCGATGTATGTATACACCTTTTCTTTCTAAAGCACATTGACCATTAATTCATACTTGACACATACAATGACTCCATAAGTCTTCCCACTAATATATGAACTCAGTTCAAGGGCACTACTTAATTTTTAGTTTATATCCTTCCCTTAAAAAATACCTATACATTGTAGGCATTGTGCAAAAATGTGTGGAAATGAGTTGAAGATGTTTCAAGAATTGTTTTTGTTTACTATGTATATTTTAGAATAGATATTTTGAGGATGGAAGGAATTAAATGACTTATAAAAGGAGAAATGAATTATAACATCGAGTTGTTTCTGTGTTTTTTATTTTTTGTACTTTGTAGGACTAAATATGTCAGAAGGTTCAAATTCTTCAAATCAGCCTCATGGTACAAATAGTAGTTCTGTGGCCATTGCTATTCTTGTGCCTTTTTTTGCACTTATTTTTGCAGGATTTGGATTTTATCTTTATAAACAAAGGTAAGTCAATTGATTTTTAACTACCAAATGCTCCAAAAATCTCATTATATCCATTGCCTTAGTTTAAATCCTAATTTCCTTTTGTTTTTTTCTGTTGTTGAAATCTGTGTGCCAACTATTGCTACAGTTGTTGAAAACCTTATTTCCCTAGCCCACGCCTGCAATTCTACATACACATTACAAAGATTGCTCTGTTAAATTGCATAAGCATTCAACCTAACTCTTCCTCATTTTTCTGTCAGTTTCCTGGTATAGAACTAATTATGCAAGTTATTTTTACATTATCCATAATGAGACTTTAGAGATAGAAAATCTAGGTTAAGGTTTAAATTGAAGAGGTGATATCTGCTGCCAGATTTATTTAGAGAACTAGGAAGAAGATTTTGTCCAGACCTCTTTGTTCGCAAGACAATACTGACTGATTTTACCTGGGTAGACAGCTGATAAAATTCTCTAATCCTCTCATTGCCTCCTGTTGCTTGTAAAAATTAGGCAATTAATATGCTATATTTGTGAGAGTGTATGGCTATAAATATTATTAGTAAGTCCTGCTTACCTGTCAAGTACTGAATTCTGGTAAGTGGTTTTAGTATATTATTCTCCACTATTTGGGACAACTATTTATCAAGGAGAAAATATAGGTAACCAGATAATTTGATTAATATTATCTAAACGCATTTTTTCCAAAATAATGTTTTCACTATATTTCAGTATGTAATATCTAAGAATTATATAATTATAAATTACAAGCTGTTAATGTCTGATCAATATCAGAGTATATTTGTAGATAAAGAAAAATCATTACTAAATTTATTTCTATAAAAAAAAAGTTATGCCAGCTTTTTACTGTTGTTGTAAAATACATGTAGCATATATGCTTACCAGTTGGGCCATGTTTCAGTGTACGATTTGGTGGCATTGAGTACATTTTCAGTGTCCTGCTGCCGTCAACACTATGTATTTCCAGAACATTTTCATTACTAGAGAAGGAAACTATACACTCAATGAGCAGTCACTCCCTGTTTCTGTTACCTCAAACTTCAGCCATCTGCAACATTCTTATTGGCTTGCTTATTATAGGTTTTTCATATGAATGGACTTATACAATGTGTTACGTTTTGTGTCAGCCTTCTTAAATGTAGCAAAATATTTTTTTAAGTTTAATTCATTTGATAGCATGCATCAGTATTTCATGCCTTTATGTGGCTGAATGATTGATGTACCATTGTATGAATACATTGTTTTGTTTGAATATGTCCATACCTTGGGTCCTTCTACATTATGAATTGTGCTGCTATAAATATTTCTGTATAACTTTTTGTTTGAACATGTGTTTTATATTATTTTGGCTATATATCCAAAAATGTGATAATTGGGTCATATGGTATGCCTGCTTTTGTTTCATGACAAATGTCAGCAAATTACACATTGAGATGTGGGGAAGATAAACTTGAAACAAGCAAGTGTAATGTGGGAGAAATAAAGAACTGAAGAGGAAATTCCAGACAAGTAATTTATACAAGCCAGCCTAGTAGACTCCATGTATTTTATAACTTAAAGACAAATGTTTAATTATCATAACTCTTTAGAAACTGTTTTTATGACATTCATATCAGTATTAATTTCTTTTTTGATTTTTTAATTTATTAACAACATTTTCCCTTCTTTTTTGTCCATATTTTTTAAATTGGTGCATTATAGTTGTACATAAAGATGGGACTCTTTGTTACATATCCATACAGGCACACAATATATAACAATGTAATTTGGCCAATATCACTCCCCAGGACTTTTCTCTACCCTCTCCACCTCCCTCCCACTAGGCCCTTTCTTCTGCTGATTTTCCTTTGATTTTCATGAGTTTCCTGTTTGCCCCCACCCCTACCACCTTTCGTTTCCTTTTTCTTCACTAGCTTCCACGTATGAGAGAAAACATGTGACACTTGATCTTCTGATTTTGGCTTATTCTACTTAACACAATGGTCTCTTGTTCCACCCATGTTCCTACAGATGACATAATTTCATTTTTCTTTATGACAGGATAGAACTCTATTATGTGTGTCTGTGATATATACATATATATATATATATATATATATATAATATATTATTTATTCTTTATTCATTCATCCATTGATGGGCACCTAGACTGGTTCCATAGTTTGGTTACTGTGAATTATGCTGCTATAAACATGAGTATGCATGTATCACTATAGTATGATGACTTTAAATCCTTAATATAAATACCAAGGAATGACATAGCTGAATCAGATGGTGGATCCATGCCTAGTCTTTTGAGAAATTTCCATAGTAGATGTGCTAATCCCATCAACAGTATAAAAGTATTCCTCTTTCTCCACATCATCTCTAACATTTTTTATTTGTATTCTTAAAGAGTGACATCTTGACTGAGTTGAAATCTCAGTATAGTTTTGATTTGCATCTAATGTATATAATTTTAAAAATCAAATTATTTGGTTTTCTGGATACTCCTTCCCAAAGTAGGCCTTAGTACAAGTTGCCTATTCTTTACAGAATTCCCTTCTCATTATTAGTGCAAAACTTCAGGACATGAAGGATTAAATTTTACCTCTTAGAGACTTATTTTCTAATTACCTGTTCTAAAGTGGCTCCTACTTATATTTTATCACATCAATCATTTTTCTTTGCATCATAACAATTCTCATAACAACTTGTTTTTCTTGTTTTGTTTATTTTAAATTTATCCATTTTTCTCTAACACTACATTATAAAAGCTATGAGAGTAATAGCTTTATCTGCTGTTTAAATAATGCTCTATACCCAGTGCCTAGAATGAATACCCAGCAGATAATAGATGCCCTGTAATATTTGATGAGTAAATGAGGAAATGGTAATGAGTTTTAAATTCATCATGATAATTTATTTTATTATGCAAAATTTATATATTAAGTTTGTATTTCACAAGAAAATTTAGAGTGGTCATAATATGATTTATTATATGATTTACACTGGTGCTATACATAAATATTTGTTGTATGTAAATCATAAAAGCCATTCAGGATTTAAAGGCTAAGTTGTTGAGTTTGATTTATTATGATTTTTTAATTAATACTTTCAAATTATATTATCCAACAACAATGAAAACTCAAATACATTATGTTTGAGTCCTACTCTGCTGTTTCTGAAAGAAAGTTAACACAATTAATTGATGCTTTCATCAACAGGACTGCACCCAAAACACAGTACACAGGCTGCTCAGTTCATGAAAACAACAATGGCCAAGCAGCTTTTGAAAACCCCATGTATGACACCAATGCCAAATCAGTGGAAGGGAAGGCGGTACGATTCGATCCCAACTTGAACACGGTTTGCACAATGGTATAACGTGGCAACTCTTGGCCTTCTTCAGAATCTTGGAAATCGACACACAAAACAGTGCACATTTAGTTCACTGCTAAACAAAGCACACTTTTCAGGACTTGCTGGGTCACCTTTTCCTGAGAAATGATACAGAAGAGTGTTTTTTCATAAACTGGATCATAATTCTTCTTCATGTTTACCATGGAGAGTTTTACAGAAATTTCAGCTGCACTCTGAGAGTGCTTACTCACAGTTTATTTGCTTTTTTTAAAAAGGAGATTATTCTAAAACATAAACTTATTTGCATATATTGGAGGAGCATCCACTATCAGTATTTCTGTGCTTTATAAACTATATTAGAGGGACTGGGTTACAAAAAAAAAAAGATATAGGGTAGAAAATAAGAGCTATACTTACAAGAGTCAATAGATCACTGACTTAACTGTCATGAGCTCCATCACACCCGTAAGTCTGTACTGCATACCACAATATCCACTTCTCATTCCTGTTAATGGAGGCATTGTTTTCCTTATCTTCATGGTTATTTAAGATTGAGTCATGCCTTTAAATGTTTATGAGCTAATTTATGGCACAGGAGAGATCAGGTTGTCCATAGGGATTTGACCGGTTTTGTTCTTTGATATCATATTGCTATTGTTCTTTGAGACTGGTGGTCATAGGTTTTGCAGATGGCAATGTCCTTGTGCTACCTTCTCAATTTCCTTTTTATGGAATAACGAGTTTTATTCAGTGAGCCATGGGGTCGTGTCTTCAGTGTTTTTTTGTCAAGAAACCATTTTGACTGACAAAAATTACCTATGAAGATGATTATTTTGCAGTTATCTGAGATTTAAAACTTATTCCCATTTTCTACCAACCTTTCCAATGTTTTTGAAAGACCAAATAGCATCCACTAATAATCTCTTGTATTTAATTTATGGTATGTTTGCATATCCTTCCAGTCAACCCTTTAAATATAACATTTTGACACTTTTAGATTTCTAACAAAGAGTTAGAAATATACTTTGGTTTTTTTGCCCCTTAGCATAAGATTGAAGGAAAGAGCAATCTTTCAAATCATCAATATAAATTTGTTTCCTTAACTTGTGGATTTATCAAATTTTCTCATATTTTGAAATTTGTATACCCTTATTCTTTCAAAAGCAGGTTTCAGATACAACAGGTTTCTTCCATTGTCAGATTGAGATACATCATTGTAAGTTATTGGTGGCTCATATACAGACTATATCATATAGCGATGCCAGCATTTTTATTTATTAGTTCATTGTCTTCCTTTTTAGCATGTTTCACTTCATTGAATAAAATTGTGTACCCAGTGTGAACTCTCTGTTGTCCCTTTCAAATATGGACTACTCTGTGAATGGTCTCAACTTTTTGTATCATGAGACAGAGTGCCTAAGAGAAACCATTGCACCTGGGAGCCCTGCTTGGATCTATCTCTACATTTAGTGAATTTCTTGTAAACCACTTTGAGATACATTGTTTTGGAAATTCATACAATTTTCTCAACATTGTACTCTACTGACAGGATGCGGTTTTAAATTTTATTCCATCAGTTATTTATTCTTGTTTATTCAAATGACTGCAATAACAATGATTCATTCACTAATGTTAAGGTTAATACATTTAAGATCTTGTTTAAACAATGTTTCTTCTGCAACTGGCTACTCCTCTTATATTAATGCATACACTTTTGTAAAGAAGTATATTTTTATGAAAAAAAAACTTTGTAAAAGTATGATGTAAATTTTCAGTGCAATGTAAACAAAATAAAAATGGATAATTGCTTTTGTAAAATGTGTTTTCTTTTCAAAATTATCTGCAACTGGTCTGAGAGTAAATGGAATGGACAATATACATTTATTTGGTGTTTTTAAAAGTTCCCAAATTACATATTACATGTATTTAGTTAATAACATAATAATAAAATATAGGCATATTTATTCTTTGTATTCCATAATTGCTCAAATATGATACTCATATGTGAATAGATTCCCAGTAAATATATTAGTACTGGTACTGAGCAAGGCTTATGACTGGTGACAAGAGGAAGCCAATACTTTTTGACAAAAGGTTTTATAAAAGTGAAGAGCTTTATTGAAGGCTTACCAAGAAAAAGAAAGGGGTTTACTTGGATACATCTCCCCATGGCGGTGAGGTAATTTATGGACAGGGAGAGGGAAGGGCAGCTTTCCCTCTCCATATTTTTGAATGACAAGAAGTAATTGTTTTAGAGTTCTTTTGCTTCTGTGGGTGGGGTGAGGGGGGATCCCATGCTCCTTTTCCAGGGGGAGTTATTCTGTTCTGTGCTAAGCATTTTGAGCTCCTGATATCAAAAGGTCCTGGGTTAGCAGGCTGCTTCTGTGCATGCTCAACTTAGAAAAACAGGATTTTAACATGTAAACATCTATACTTGAGAAAGTGATTGTTTCTATAAATTATTATTAAATTACTATAAAATAGTATTAAATAATAATTTATAAATTATTATTAAGTTAAATTTTATTAGGCAACTTTTTTTAAACACAAGAGAGTCTATATATTTCTGAACCTCAAACTCCAGTCTTTAACAACTTTCTGTTTATGACACTTTCAATTTGAAATAAATGTCTCTTGATGTAACTGTAACCACTTTGCCAACTTTTAACTACCCACCTTTCACTCATGATGCCTTCTAGATTTTAATTTACTCTACTTTGTTTTTGTTTTTATTCTACTTTGCTTTTCCCCTTCTATTCAATTCTGATGCTTTTTAAGTTTTTCCTTCTTTTATGTGTCTTCTGCTCTATTAACCTTTTATTATTTGTCTTTTTGTTATTTTTTTACTCCTTTCTCCTTAGTCTTCTAAAAAGGTAGCAGCAATTTTAGAGGCAGTGATTTTAAAAAGATTTAAGAGCCTCATTGCTTGTCTCATACACTTAAGAATTTTGAAGATGTAAGTTCTATCCAAATCTCCCAGTATTGGAGTTTGATGAGTGCCTATGGAAATAGACTAAAGGGCAAGATTTATTTTACTCTGTTGTTCACTTACAAGTTAGAGAAAAAAATAGATATAGACTAAAAAACTCAATAAACAATTGGTTAATACTCCTTTTAAATGAAAACGAGAATGTATAGCCTGTCAAAGATTTAATCTGTGAATATCTATAAATTTAAAATAGGCATAGTTGATATATGATAAAAAATCTGTTCTATAAAATTATAGAAGCATATGAGACTGAGAAATAATTTAGAATGGGTAGTTAATATTGGCTGAAAGAAATATTGATTTGCTCTTTTTTGTGAGGATCATTGGAGGTAAGAGAATATTGATCTGAGAAGATATACTTGTAAAATCTGAGAAATATCTTTGTGTCGTCAACTTGGTGAGCTTGGTGTTCTAAAATAACTTATTAGAGAACTTAGAAGTCACTGGGGAATAGAAATGGTCATTGGAATTTGGATTTCATTCTTCAGTATCCAACAAGAAAGCTAGTGAACACCTGCCAGATAACTTTCCAGCTTTAATAAGTCCCCATGTGTAATAATTTTATTACTCTTGAAAAAGAAGTATATTTTGTGCATTCAAATTCATAACTATAAATTGTATTGCAAAACATAAAATAAGAAATCTGTGTTTAAATTTTCATAAGATTCAAACTTGCTTGTAACTCTTAGCATACCTATGAAAATAGGGATGAACTTTTGTGCTTTAGCAGGACAAATGAGATATAGAGATGTAGAGAAAACTATAAAATCATCTATATCATATAAGCTGAAGGGAACCCAGTGCCTTCCTTCTCAGTAAGTGTTATGTATTTTTTTCCCACATCCTTGACTATATATTTTGTATCTCCAGAAGGAACTGATTAGAATGAGATATGCTACCTGGAGAATATTATTTGACACCACTGCAATCCCAATAAACAAAACACTTAGCTATAAAATAAAAAGTTAATAGAGAATGTCAGGTCTTCTTTGAAGTCTATGTCTTGCTCAGGATGATGTTTTGAAGTGTATGAAATGAAATCACAAAGGAAATTGATCATTATAAAAGTTATAAAATATTTTTAAAATATTCTAGTATATATATACACACATATTTATTTATATATATATGGATATATCTATATATATGGATATAGATATATCCACTGATATATATACATTTCTCTACTGAAAGTGTAGACAGTGGAACTCATGATTTCAGTAATTATGAGGAGCAGTGATAGTAAGCAATATTTCAAGATATTCAGAAAATTTAAAATAACTTAAAATGTGTGATTCTTTTTATAAAAAATGGCTATTTAAAATTTATAGATATTCACAGATTAAATCTTTGACAGGCTATACATTCTCATTTTCTTTTAAAGAGAATGTTAACCAATTGTTTATTAACTTTTTTAGTCTATCTTTTTTCTCTCACTTGTGAGTGAACAACAAAGTAAAATAAATCTTGCTCTTTAGTTCCCTAATCACACATCATTTTTATGAAAAAAATCATTTTTTTTCTGATACCAGGGATTAAATTCAGGGGGTGCTTAACCACTGGGTCACATCCCAGCCCTTTTTATATTTTGTTTAGAGACAGCATCTTGCTGAGTTACTTAGGGTCTCATTAAGTTGCTGAGGCTGGCTTTGAACTTGTGATCTTCCTGCATCAGCCTCCCAAGCCACTGGGATTACAGGTTTGTGCCACCACACCTAGCAGATTATTTTGAAATAACTAAAATTTAGCTATGATCTCTTCTCTCTCTCTTCTCTCCCTCCTTTCCTCTCTTTGTTTTCTCTTTCTCTGAAATATATACCAATACAAATACAAATATCTTGAAATAAAGAATAAGATGTAAATAGATATGATTATAATGAGTGTGGCTTATTTTTTGTTTTGCCACAGTGTATACATTTTAATTTTATTACACAAATAGTTTTAAATTTTTTTAAAAAGTATGAAATTTAAAATATACATTTACTCTGATGATGACTTCGGAAGAATATTCAGCCTGAGAAGTGACAGATAAGAGGCTGAGTTTAGGAGATTCAGGATAATAGTTCAGGTTAAAAAAAATCAAAATTGTTTTAAAATGTTTTAATACTTTTTTTTCAAATTTTTTTTTATTGGTTGTTCACAACATTACAAAGCTCTTGACATATCATATTTCATACATTAGATTGAAGTGGGTTATATGAACTCCCAATTTTTACCCCAAATGCAGATTGCAGAATCACATCTGTTATACATCCACATTTTTACATAATGCCCTATTAGTAACTGTTGTATTCTGCTACCTTTCCTATCCCCTACTATCCCCCCTCCTCTCCCCTCCCATCTTCTCTCTCTACCCCATCTACTGTAATTCATTTCTCTCCTTGTTTATTTTCCCATTCCCCTCACAACCTCTTATATGTAATTTTGTATAGCAATGAGGGTCTCCCTTCATTCCCATGCAATTTCCCTTTCCCTCCCATCTCATGTCTCTGTTTAAAGTTAATCTTTTAAATGTTTTAATACTTTTTAAACTAAAATACTCTAAGACTAAAGGAGCAATGTGTATACACAGTACATTCTATGAATAATGTGAAGAATTAAAAAAATTGAATACATCGAGTAGATGATTTTTGATAAACATCTCTGTATTATCACTTTTGTTGTTTGCATTACACCAAAATTGCCCAGAATAAGAATATTGTCCTAAATGGTATTTTTAAGCCAAACTTTCTAAAAAATTATGACTAAAGTACTGAGGAATATCTGAGTCAATATTTTTGCTTATGCTATACAGTTTAGAAAATAAATATTTTCCCATGTAACATAATAATAGATGTTTTACTTTACAGAACATTTTTTAAAATTTCAGAATATATCTAACCACCTAACAAAAAATTGGCTTTTTTATTATTACTCTTTGAGCCTTTGAGAATTAGTGAATTTCTTTTTTAAAAAGCAATTGCACTATCCAACTTAACTTTTTTATGTTACATTTTCTGTTACTGAGATATTGTAAATATTTTTACCATGAATAGTGTCATGTAACTAATCACGAGACATCATTATCAAGTGAAACTTTAGAATATCCTTTAGAAATGTAACAAAGTACAAAGTATATTACTTTCTTAAGTAATAAAGCCTAGTTTAAAAATAGGCACCTGCAAACATCAATCCAACTACTGCAATTCACTGTGTGTGTCACAGGACACATCCATTGACATCTGTTCTGGCAACTTTCCATCAGATTTCAGATCATCCTTCTTTCACTACACAATAACTCACAAACATCAAGTTTTCTGGGATATAATTCCTATAACACACTTGCCAGTTTCTCTCAGTGTAAGGTACCATATTATTGTAGTATTTAGGCATATCTTAACCACCTGACATGCACAAAACTCTGCTGCTATTTTTATTAGTTTTGTTTTTTTTTCTGTGTGACGACATTTTTGAGTGTTATGCCCTCAACTCCAATTTTTCTACCAAACCTTGTGGTTGATTTCTGCTTGGCACTGTTATTTTTAATACCACTTTAAAGCAAAACTTCTTGTAATTAAATGATTCCATTTTAATGCATTTTCGTGTTTCAAACATTTGGGAAAAAAAGATATAAAGAAAAGTCTTCCTTTTATTCTGGTCCTCATAGGCATAATTCCTGTGAACCTCAGTTCTGTTAGCTTGCTGTTAATTCTTTGCAGAGATAGCTTTGTGTATAGAGAAAGCAATATTACCTCTCCAATTTTTACAAATGTCAGCAAATTCTACACACCTTTCTGCACCTCATGTTTTCTCATTTAAAAACATCTTAAAATATTGTCAAAATATAATCAAAGTGCAGGAAGCTTTCTCATATTGGATGTACACTGTGCAGTGTGGCATAATTCATATAAACAGTTCTCCAACGATGGGCATTTATATTGACATTCCATCTCAGCCGCAATAATACTGAAATAAATAACTTGTACTTTGTTATTTTTGTGCATAAGCCAAAATACCTAGAGGTTAAATTACTAGAACAGGAGTTGTTGGGTCAAAGGTTGTGAAATATTTGTAATTTTGATGGTGCAGAATCTCCCTACAAATGCTTGTGACATTTCAATCTCCCACCAGTAGTAAATGATACTGGTTGTTTCCCCACAGCTTTTAATATTTATCATTTTCCAATATGCTTTTCACTATGCAAAATTAGATAAACAGTACTTCTTCCCTACTTCAAGTTATATTCAGTGTAATGGTATTCATCTATGCCATAATTTTTGATGTTATGTTCCACAAAATACCACTATCTATCAAAATGCTCAACAGATGTTTTATGAAAGGAAAAGTTATGTGGTAAAAATAGTTTTGAAAACATGGGAAAGATTAGATTTTCCCCAGGATTACTCAGAACATTTAACCAATAAGTGTGACATTGGAATACTGAAAATGAGAATAAAAGTGAGAATAAAAAGAATAATCTGTTTTCTATGTAGCAGTCAGAGAGAGATTTAAATCATATGTTTGTTTCTAAAAATGTGTGACCAGAGAGCATCTATTAGCATTACACAAACTGCAAAAATTTCTTGCAATAATTTAGGGAAAAAAGAGATCTTTGTCTCATTTGGCATGTTGGAAAGATACATATTTGTGGTTATAAATTTATTTAATGTTAGCATCTAATTGGGCATCTAATTCTCATGCTCTGGATTATATTTCTCATCTAACACAACTGTTTGGTCATTACCTTATATTAAATGTCAGTGTCACTATGTATCAGCCCAATGTCACTGAAGAAATTGGATTCACTACTTATTGCAGTGAGGGAAAGTGCATATCATGGGCAACCATGGAGCACATCAGTGGAAGAATATTAGAAATGGATGTATAGAATTTAGGATTGTGTTAGATGATTTGGGAATCATCTTCTAAGGAAGTGGATATTTTGTCTGGATTGGAAGCTGAGGTAATACTTGAATATTTTTTATAAATGATGAGGAGAGATGAAGCACTAGATAAGATTGGTAAGGAAGTTAACAGATACATGTATTAGTTAAAACAAGGGAAAATTTGGTCATCTTGTGTCTTGGACAATGGTAATGTTTTGTTTTTATTCAGACATATATTTTGAGTAGTCTTCTTTTGTTTAGATTCATCATAATCACCTAATAATTATGGTCCGTGAAATTGTTCATGTTCATTTTGAGAACATCAGGGCCTGGCTGCATGCCAAGCTGACTTGTAAACCTAGAGGTTTATATTAGGATAGATGGTTCCTGGATGTCAGAGGCCATGTTTCTCTTTCTCAGGTATGCTCTACTTTGGCCTAAATGCTAATATTAGTTGTACCAAATATAAGCTAAAAAAATAATGCAACCTATTTACTTCTTCCCTTAGCTTTAATTAGGGCAATACATTAATTCAGCTGCATGATTTTTCAGAAATATTATCAAATGAAATATCATATTAAAAGATTATGGTGACAGATGATTATCTTACTAT
Organism: Urocitellus parryii; assembly: GCF_045843805.1. NCBI lineage: Eukaryota > Metazoa > Chordata > Mammalia > Rodentia > Sciuridae > Urocitellus > Urocitellus parryii. The sequence goes on from NC_135537.1 coordinate 26,472,211, forward strand.
ACTGATTTCTGGTGACTATATTCATGCATAATTAATTAAAATAGATTTTTAGAAAAGAAATATATCTTATAAATCACAAATGAACATTTTTAAAAAGATTTAAATAGTATATATAGATATCAGTTTCAGAGCATGAGAATTAGTAGTTGCAAACTGTGTGTAGTGGTTGAAATATCTAGATAATAAGAAGTATTTCATTAGAGATAGTGGATTTTCACTTATGTTATTAGCATTCCTTTTCAGTGGTTTAAAAATATAGTTAAAATTCTCAATAATTTACATTCACCTAAAACTCAACATATCAAACTAGAGAGTTACCAAACTTTTTGTGACATCATTGCAATGATTTACACCCAAGCTACTAGGTTATCATGCCATTAATATGGATGTCAACCTCAACACCTCCTTCACCTTCACTCCCCATAGCCAGCATATAGCAATGTGATATTAATTTTACCTCTGGATCATTTCTTGAATCCATCCATTCTTCTCCCCTTGCTAAATCTCAGATCAAAAGTAACATTGTCTTTCTCTTGGAAGATTTGCTGTGGCAGCATCCCAAGGGTACTTCTACACATCTAGTTCTGTCTTTTTCTAATTTGTTCTATGTAGCAGTCAGAGAGAGATTTAAAATCATGTGTTTGTCATGTGATGAGTGCTTTAATGTCTGTTCAAGGTACTAATGAAACAGAAGAAGTGATTAACCTTATTGAATAAGGCTGATTCTGAAATAAAATGATTTGAGTTGATTCACGAAGGATGAATAAGAGGTAGGATGATATTAATGAAGAAGGGCAGAAAAGGGGAGATTCCAGCCTGAGTAGCACTGCATGTGTATAATACAGAAATACAGTGATGCTGAAGTGAACAGCTCCCATAATCTTGAAGCATTTGGAGGAAAGATAAAAGAAAGAATAGGAAATTTGGACAGTAGAAGATCAAGAAAATGCCAGTATGCTTTGCTATGGAGACTCACCCCTCATTTCCTGTATTACATTGAAAACCAATGAATATTTTAAAGAACTAGAAACAACATTAAATTTTTGTTTACTGAAAAACAATCACTCTAGCAACAGAGAAAGATAACATTAAGTGAGATGAATTTAGAGGTAAAAATTCCAGATTGAGAGACATTCTAGTATCTTAATGAGGTCTATAAGGACCCTGGTATAAAGGGGGTCGGCTATCTTGAGGAGGAGGTATGCACGGGGCTGATGTGAAGGAGATGGTCTGAGAATAATGTGGTGAAGACTGAATTCACATTGTGATGAAGAAAGACAATGGATCGGAATCTAAATGGACCCCCCAATTCTTTGGAGAGGAGAGTATGGTTGATGACTGGTGACATAGAATGAAAGAAAGTATAAGTAAAATGGAATCCAATTTGGTCAGTATAGGAAAGAGTTTTTAAGCCTAATTTTAAATATATTGAGTTTCTGGGATTCATTCTTATTTCAAATAGTTACATTATGGATCATCCTAGAGTATGGGAGTTAGGAGAGAAGTTTTTATTTAGCATTAATATATATAATTGTAGAAGATAGATGTAAGGGTAGGATTGTTTACTAGAAGTGTATGGAATATTTAAAAAAAATGCTTGAGACAGGCACAACATTAAAGATAACTCTTCAGAAGCAGCTAGACTGGAATGATTTCATACTTTACATTTGCACTTTTACTCTTTATTTTCCTTTGTAATTTTTGAACATTTGATTTTTACTTTTGAAGTTTTGCTTTTGTTACAAACATCAACATATTTCAACTATGCTCAGGGAAGAATAGAAAAATCACTTTTAGTAAGAGAGCATTAGATGCTGTGTGTAACTAAAGCCCCAGGAGCCTGAGGTTTGTGAAAACTAGAATCAAAAGTGGGATATTCCAAGAAGCAAGTTTGAAATTCATTGGAAGAAGTTAGGACCATTTCACAAGTTTCTCCCCTTTCTTCCTCCCCTTCCACCCCTTCCCCTTTCTCCTTCCTCTCCTCTCCTAGTCCTCCTCACTAGTAGACTATTCTGCTAAAGACACAACTAGAAAGATTAGCTTTAAATTATTCCTCTACTTAACAGCCACATTTCAATTGAACAGTTATAAGGAAGCTTATATATTGTTTTCCAAGTCTCATTTGTCCACATAAATTTTAAAATCCCTCACAGCAAGATTACCTGTTGGTCTTCTACATCCACATTTATGAATTCACCCATCACAGATGTAAAACAATTGAAGCAAAGAGGATTACAACTGTACTTGGCATCTGCTGACTCATGTTTCATCATTATTCCCTAAACAATAAATTATAACAACTATATACATAGCATTGCACTGTGTTAGGTATTGTATTGTCAATAACCCAGAGATGATTGTAAGTATACAGGAAGGTGTGTGGTATGTGTAGATTTTGTGCACATACAATGCAAATTACATAAAGAACTTGAACATCTGAAGTTTTGGGAATCTATAGCAGTCACGGAATGAATTACCTTTATGAGGTTAATGAGTTAATGAGGTAATTGCTTACACACACACACACACACACACACACTTATACACACACAGTAATGTTTACTGTAATAATAATGTAAGTACATATACAGACACATATTCATTGTAAATTTTCTAGAGCTAATGCATAGTGGAAAGTATGTAGTCATGACTCAATAAAAATTGCACAAGTGTTTTCTTGGTTAATAATTCATGTTAGCTTGTCAATTGCACATTTGAGGACATAGAACCTAAATTATTTTTCATGAATATCCAAAAATGCATTCTTCCAACAATGGAAACAAAAATGAAGTACACAAATGTTATATGAGACCATATTCATTTTAAAAATTCTATTTTCACAGTAGAACAAAAAAGGTGATATGTTTAATCAAAGAGAAATGTTTATCAATAAAAAACTAAAGAAACAAATTTAAAAATAAAAATAAATTTAAATAAGTTAGATAATACTAAATGTAGTTCATCTGAATTTTTATCCATTCCTAATTTAATAAATTACAAACAAAAGTAAAATGGTGACTAGGATAACCCCTTTAAAAATTTCCCCTTGCAAATATGTGTGGTAGAGCAAGGCAGTATGTGTAATTTATCTATTAAGAAAAATAATTCTAATAGTAACTTGTCTCCTCTATCATGATTTTTATTGTATTTCAAAATGCTTTTCTAACACAATGTCTGAGTTAAACTGCTAATATCTACTGACTGTAGAAAATAAGACAATTCTAAACAACACTATGTTTTCCCTCTTCTTGAACATTATGCCCAGTTTCTCAAAAGTTGATAATAATTTAGGTGAATTTGCATGCTATACATGATACTGGTCTTGGAAATAAGGATCAGGTCCTGTTCCCCTGGTATTGAAGATTAAACACTTGGAAATGCTGAAGCAAGCATAGAAAGCAAGTTTTATTTAAAAAGAGAGTGCTTTTCTATTTCTATGAAGAATGTCATTGGAATCATAACAGAAATTTCATTAAATCTGTATAGACTTTTGTTGTTATTCTCATTTTTTTTTTTTTGGATGGGGGGCGGTTTACCAAGGATTGAACACAGGGGCTTTCAATCACTGAGCCACATTCCCAGCCCTATTTTGTATTTTATTTAGAGACAGGGTCTCACTGAGTTGCTTAGTGCCTTGCCATTGCTGAGGTTGGCTTTGAACTTGCAATTCTCCTGTCTCAGCCTTCTGAGCCACTGGGATTACAGGCATGAGCCACTGCGCCCAGCCAGTATTGTCATTTTGACAATATTAATTTTGCCAATCCATGAACATGGAAGATTATTCCATCTTCTAAGGTCTTATTTAATTTCTTTCTTTAGTGTTCTACAGTTTTTATTGTAGACATCTTTCACCTCTTTTGTTAGATTGATTCCCAAGTATTTTATTTATTTATTTTTTTGAGGCTATTGTAAATGAAACAGTTTTTCTGATTTCTCTTTCAGCTGATTTGTCATTGGTATATAAGAGCACAATTGACCTATGGGTTTTAATTTCATATTCTGCTACTTTGCTGAATTCATTTATGAGTTCTAGAAGCTTCCTGGTAGAATTTTTTGGGTCTTCTACATATAGCATCATGTCATCAGCAAATAGAGATAGTTTGAGCTCTTCTTTTCCTATTCATATCCCTTTAATTTCTTTCTTTTATCTAATTGCTCTGTCTAGGGTCTAGAGTGTAATGTTGAATACAACTTGCAAAAGAGTGCATTCCTGTCTTGTTCCACTGTTTAGAGGGAGTGCTTTCAATTTTTCTCCATTTAGAATGATGGTGGCCTTGGGTTTAGCATGCATGTTCAAAGCACTTGAAAAACTAGGGATAGTAGGAATATAGCTTTTACAATGTTCCTACTATCCCTAGTTTTTCAAGTGCTTTGAACATGAATGCATCCTGAATTTTGCCAAATACTTTTTCTACATTTTTTGAGATAATCACTTGATTCTTGTCTATTGATGTGGTAAATTATATTTATTAATTTCCATATGTTGAACCAACCTTGTATCTGTGGGATGAACCCCACTTGAGCATGGTGTATTATCTTTTTAATATGTTTTTGTATGTAGCATCACTACACCAGACCTTAAACTATACTACAGAGCAATAGTAACAAAAACAGCATGATATTGGCACCAAAATAGACTGGAAGACCAATGGTACAGAATGGAAGATACAGAAACTAACCCACATGATTACAGTTATTTTATATTAGATAAAGGTGCCAAAAACATACATTGGAGAAAACCTCTTCAAAAAATTGTGCTAGAAAAACTCAAAATCCATAGTAGAAGTATGAAATTCTATCTCTCATCCTGCACAAAACCCAACTCACAGTGGATCAAGGATTTAGGTATTAGACAAAAGACCCTGTGCCTTTTAGAAGAAAATGTAGGCCTAAATCTCCATTCTGTCAGCGTAGGAACTGACTTCCTCAACAAAACTCCTAAAGCGCAAGAAGTAAAATCAAGAATCAATAAATGGGATTTTATCAAGTTAAAAAGCTTCTTTATGGCAAAGGAGACATCAAGAATGTGAAAAGAGAGCCTACAGAATGGGAGAAAATCTTTGCCACCTGCACTATACAGCATTAATCTCCAAAATATACAAAGAACTCAAAATACATAACACCACCACCACCACCAGCAACAACAACAACAACAACAACAAACACAAGACCAAATAACCCAATCAATAAATGTACAAAGGAACTGAACAGACACTTCACAGAAGGGAAATATGAATAGTCAAAAATTATATGAAAAAAAGTTCAACATCTCAAGCAATTACAGAAATGCAAATTAAAACTACACTGAGTTTTCATCTCACTCCTGTCAGAATGGCAATAAATATTGGTGAGGATGTAGGGTATAGGTACATTCATACATTTCTGGTGGCACCGCGGTGCAACTACTATGGAAAGCAGTGTGGAGATTCCTTAGAAAAAATGGAATGAAATCACCATTTACCCAGTTCTCCCACTTCTTGGTATATACCCAAAGGACTTAAAATCATACTATAGTGACACAGCCATATCAAAGCCATATCAATATTTAGAGCAGCTCGATTCACAATAGCAAAGTTATGGAATCAAACTAGGTGACCTTCAACAGATAAATGGATAAAGAAAATGTGGGGTGTATACACACATACACATATACAATTGAATATTACTCAGACATAAAGAAGAATGAAATTATGGCATTTGCTGATAAACGGATGAAAATGAAAACTGTGATGCTAAGTAAAAAAAGTCAGTTCCCAAAACACTAAGGCTGAATGTTCTCTCTGATATGTGGATGCTAACACACAATAAAGGAAAGGTGGAGAATAGAAGTTTACTGGATTAAATAAAGGGGAATGAAGAGAAGGGAGGAGAATTGAAATAGGAAAGATAGTAGAATAAACCAGACATAACTTTCCTATGTTCATTTATGAATATACCACCAGTGTAACTCCATGTCATGTGCAACCACAAGAATGGGATATAATTAGACTAAGTTATACTTGATGTTTATATGTCAAAATACACTATGTCATGTATATCTAAAATGAACATAGAAAATAATAAATAAATAATTTAAAAATATATATAAAGAGATAGAGGACAGAGGCATCAGTCTTCACTGGATAAAAGAGAGCCCAGAGGTGGTGCCTTGGATATTGGATGTGTCTTGCTCTTTTCTAAGACTCTCAGAATCCCTTTTAGTCCCTGCTCCTTTCTTCTTTGTGTATGTGCCTAAAAGCAAGAAGGGGCAGGAGCTTGTTCTGGAAAGTAAGATCCCTGGAGGTGTTAGCAACCTGTTGAGCTGGGAAGTGTGATACAGGAGGTGAGCTGTTAGCAACCCAGTGATAACCAGCCATCATCCTCTCTTTTTTTTTTTTTTTTTGCATATTTATTTATTTTTTATTTTTTTTTTATTGATTGTTCAAAACATTACAGAGCTCATGATATACCATCTTTCATACATTTGACTCAATTGGGTTTTGAACTCCCATTTTTACCCCAAATACAGATGGAGAGAATTGAACATCATCCTCTCTTGATCCCTGTCATTCATTATCTACACTGACTTCCAGGCCTTTTACCTCCTGCCTCAGTTTATTGAGGAATGTGATATTTCCTGTCCTCTCAGGCCAGGTGGGGCTGCAGGCTGATTGCTTTTGGGCAAAGGAATCATGTGGGGACTCAATACAGTGGGCTCATTTTATAGAATTTTTCTCTTACATTGTATTCCCAACATCTTTATCTATTTGTAATCTTGCATACAGATCATCAGCTATAACATTTAAAGCTACAAATTATGTTATTTATTTAACTTTTTTTAATATAATAAATGTATTTCTCTTGCTGTCTAGTCAGTGCCCTTCAATTTTTTTAGACTCAAATGTACTGTAGGACCTCTTCCTACAACTAATTTCTTTTAAATAAAATAAACATTTTATATTGATGATTGATAACTTTAAATATGAAAATTGACAAGTCATACTTCATCTTTCAGCATAACCAAAAATAACCATCAATACTGGTTCTGTATATGATAATATATGTAAATTATTTTATTTTTTTGGATCCAAGCTTTTTCAGACTAAGAAATTATAAGATAAGTAATTCAAGTAGATACTGTAATTTTTTTCTTAATTCAGAAATCTGTCTTTTCTTCTTTATGCCATAGGATAACTAAATATGTAATATTTTATCTAGTATTTAAGAGGACCATTTGTTGTTGACTATTTATTATGTCAACTTTAAATCTTATAGCTTGTTGAAAATGCATGAAAATTCCATTTTAATAATTACCTGAAGGTATTGGGGCTATAGGCAGAAATAAGACAAACAATAGCTTGAAAATATAAAAACCTAGCTTCAATTCCAATCAGTGATTGAGATACAACTCTAATTAGAAAGTGACCATAACTTTATAAAAAAAAAGAGTTGAACTAGTAATGTTTGTGTATGAATTAATACCACTCCTGTTCCTTTGCTGATTCTGATTTACTTTGGCTTTAAAATTCTTCTTATTCAAAATTCAAGTCAGATCCTACCATCTCAGTCAATCTTTATCAAGTCTTTACATCTCCACTCGGGCAAAATGAATCAGGCTTCAGTGCTCCTGTAAATTTTCACATAGGTAAGTAATAAAAATGCAGTAGTCATTTCTACACCTGCCTCTCACCTAGATTGGGATTTCACAGGGTCAGAAAAATGTGGTGTTTATTTTTGTTTCCACAGTATCTCTCTAACATGATGTTTACTTTATGACTAAGATTTAATAGGGATTTGTTTCAAACTTTGTATAAGTTGACAAATTATAATTGTACTTATTCTGGGGGGTGCAGAATGATGTTATAATAAATATTGTTATACAATGTAGAATAAGTATATCCAGCTAACACCATATCCATCATATAAAATATTTATTATTTTTGTTTTGAGAACATGTGAAATTTACTTTCAATGACTTTTAAATGTATAGTATATTATTAGTAACTGTAGTTACCATGTTGTTTAATAGATCTAAAAAAAAAAAACTTTTTCCTCTTGTTTAACTGAAACTTTGTACCCTTCTTCCCCTGCCCCCACAAAGATACTACTGAATGACAATTTAACTTATATCATTTAACATAATGTCCTCCCAGTTCATTCATGTTGTTTCATGTTGTTTCAGATTACAGAATTTCCTTGTTTTAAAAGGCTGAATAATATTCCACTATTGTATATATACATCCAAGATGAATACTCGGGTTGATTCCAAAACTTGACTCTTCTGAATGTCCTGCTATAAACATAGGAATGTAGGCATCTCTTCAACATACTATTCCAAATCTTTGAGTATATATACAGAGTGGGATTCCTAGATCACACATTAGTTCTATTTTTAGTTTTTTTGAGGAAATTCAACACAGTTTTCCAGAGTGGTTATATTAATTTACCTTCCCAGTTCACACACATCTCTTTACATTACATCCTTTTTATATTTTTGCCTTTTGATATTAGCCTTTGTACAGGTGAAAAATGATGTCTCATTGTAGTTTTTAATTTCCTTTTATTGATTGCCGATAAGAATATTTTTACATATACCTGTTGGACATTTGTATGTCATCTTTTGAGAAATATCTCCTCAAACGCTTTGTCCATCTTTAAAATGTTTTTATTAATGCTCTATTGCCCCAGCCCATGGGGGCAGCGGAACTTAAGGTTGCTAGTGTGAATTTCCAGGACGCCAAATAAAACACAGACACACATTTTACCTCTAAACAGGCTTCAGGACGGCTCCTCATCTCTTGGCCTCAAGCTTCCCAAATGGGAGAGCAAGGAGGGATAGTCAGGAGAGGCTGGAGAGAGAAAGAGAGAGTGAGCCATTTGGAAGTGGGCTTTTATTGGGAGGACCCTCATTCTTAGAAAGTTCCATCCAAAAAAGGTAAGAAGGGGCGAAGTTATGTGGGACATGTGAGTATAATTCGACCCAAGGACTGTAGGGCGATGAAGTCGCGTCAGCAAACTTCTAGGACCAGGCAATGTCCAAGTCACTATGAGATGTAGTGACAGTCAAAGCCTCTTGGCTCCAAGATGAAACACGGGAATCATTCAGAGTGGCTCCCCACACTCTACTGTTATGCATAATATTGGTGTTCATTTTGATAAATTCATTAATGCATATTACATTATTCCATTTCTATCCCCAGTATTTCCCTTTACCTCCCTTCCTTCTTTCCTCCCCAACCCCTTTCTTACTCTCTATATTTTTTTCTAATCAGCTTTTTAATTTTTTTTCTGTTGAATTCTTTGAGTTTATTATATATTCTGAATATTAGCCTTTATCTAATGTGTGATTGCAATTGTTTTCTCTCAGTCTTTAGGTTGACTTGTAAGGGGGGTCCATTGGAGCGTCGGAGGGAGAGACCACACAAGAGACTTACTCCATGCAATTGGCAAAAGGGGATTTGTTGGGGATCCATTCCAGCACGCTTTTCTCCGTGCTTACTCAAGAAGGGAGAGCAGCCCAGAGCCCAGAGCAAAGGTCAAGCAGAGCTTAAGTACACTTTTTGGGGAGGGCGGGAGGCTTTGCATACATCAGAACAAATCATCATGAGGCGCAGGGAAATTGAACAACAACTCTGAGACGTGATTGGCACATTCATTGGTGGGCGAGGGTGATTGGTCATTCGTAAGCAGGTTACACATTCAAACTGATTGGTTTGGGCCCTGTGACAAACTGCACAGGGCCATAGGCTAAATGGCCAGTAGGGCGTTGTCTTAACTATCTCAGGAATCTGGGTGTAACAGAGGAACTTAATAATACCTAATCTTTTACATTCAAGCTTTCCAGCTTAGAAACTTTACCCTTTCAGACTCTTCACTGCGTTGTTCCCTTCTCTGTTCATCTATTTTGTTGTTGCTTGTGCTCTCCGAATCATATCCCAGTTGTCATTGTTCTAACCAATGTGAGGAAGCTTTGCCACCATGTTTTCTTGTAGTAGTTTTATTGTTTCAGGTCCTAAATTTAAGTCTTTTTGTCTTGATGATTTAGTCTGGGGTGGGATAAAGTCTACTTTTGTTAATGCTCTTGACCGGTGATGAGTCCTTGCTTCCCCAATGTTGAAGAATAACACCAGAGAGCACACCCAGGCAAGGTCAGAGTAATTAGAAGTTTATTAAAGGACAGCAGAAAAGACTTCTCCCGGAGGAAGAAGGGGACCCAAGAGGTGGAATCCGTGGAAGTGCGGTTGTCTCTCAATTTTATAGTTTCTTTCAGTGATGGAATGTAGGTGGTAAGGCCCGAGGGGTGGGACACAGGTGGGCCAAAGAAGTAGTCTGAGCAGGAAGGACTTCTGAGTCAGCACCTTCAAGTTTGCTGGGGGCTGTTCATTAACACTTCTTTGGGATGGGCTTTGGCCTTGGGCTTTTTCAGGACTTCATTAACATTCCATGAGTTGTCCTGTTTCCCGGAATCATTCTCAGCATGGCCTCCATTTTAGATTTCACTCGGTATTAGACCCAATTTACCTAACTACACTGACTACCTAATTTTAAATCTGGCTTCACTTTCTGACTTCTGCATGTGAATATTCAGTTGTCCCAATATTACTGATTGAAGAGACTTTTATTTGTGACATCATGTGTTCTTGATACTCTTGTCAACAATAAATGGATTAAAAAGGTCTATGTTAATTTTTGAGCCCTCTATTCTGTTCCATTGGTCTATATGTCTGTTTTGAGAGAATATTATAATTTTTTGATGACTATAAGCTTTGTTCCTTTTTACTCCAAGTTGTTTTGGCTGGAGGGTGGGGGGGGGCTGTTTTATAGTTTCACATAAATTTTAGACCTTTTGTGAAAAACAGTATTGGAATTTCAACAGTGAATGCAATGGATTTGTAGGTTGCTTGGGGTAGTGTGGACATTTTAACTATATTAATTCTCCCAATCCATGTTTTTCATTTACTTTTGCCTTTTTTATTACTTGGTCAATGTTTTATAGTTTTCAGTACAGAGATCTTACTTCTTGGCTAAAATTATTCCTATGTTTTTAACTTTTGGGTTGTATTATAATTAAGATTGTTTTCTTGATTTCTTTTTCAAACAGTTTATTTTTAGCCTATGGAAACATTAATGAGTTTGGTATGTTGATTTGTTTTATTGTGCAATTCTACTGAACATTTTGATTCTAAATGTTTCTGATGGAGACTTTTGAATTTTCTATACAACAAAATATATTTAATTTTCATTAATTTCTAACTACTTCATACTGCCCCTTTTGGTTTCTTCTTTGACAGATGAGTTACTAAGTTATTTTTTTAAGTTATTTTTTACTAATTTTCCAAATATTTGAGTATTCCAGATATGTATCTGTTATTTTCTTCTATTTGTTTTGTAGACAAAGAGCACAATCTATATGAGTTAAAACTCTTTATTACAAACAGTTTGTGGCTCAAAAATTGTTACAGCTTGCTTTATCTTCCATTTGCTCCTGAAAAGAATGTATATTTTAATATTATTGAGTCAAATAGAGTATAAGTATCAATTATATTTGATATTATTATAAGATCATCTATGTATTTACTGATTTTGTGTGTAAAATTTATATCAATTATTGTAAGTAATGTTTAAATCTCATTATAATTATAGACTTGTAACTGCAGAAATTTTTAATTTATATAATTCTAGAAATTATTTCTCCTTGATGTGCTGTTAGTATTTGCTTGATATAGTTTGAAGTTTTGTTATTAGGTTCTTAGAGGTTTGATACTGTTATATATGCCTGATAAACACATCATTTTATATTATATAATATACAAATAATATATCATGATATACATATTATATAATGTATGTTTTCATTGATGACTTCTTTTCAGATTTTTTTTTGAATTTTTAATATAGCCATTGTATATTATACATATATGTATGTTACATGATAAACTAATGTATCATGTATACCCTTTTCATCATTGTGTATTTTAATTATTTGTTTCTTAAAGTATTTTACAAATAGTAAAATATTTTATATTTGGTACTTTATTGTTTTTTTTTTACAGTGATTCCAAACAGTTTAATGTAATTCCAAGACAAAGTGTGATTACATTTCTACACATATACAATATGCATATGTGAGTTTACAAATTTTAATTAATAACTCGTTTCACTTCAGAGACCAAAAAAATGATCAAAAAAGAAACTGTGAGTAACAAGCTATAACATAGTACACCACAATGGGACAACCCCCCTGCTTCTCACCCTACAGTTAGTTACATTATAATTAAAATAACTATATTCTTCAATAATTTTTTATTATTAAAATCATCTCATAAATTAATAATACTATTATTAGTTTCCAAGACTAATATAAATTCACTCCATTTTTCTAAAACAAAAATGATTATTAATTTAATTAGAATTACTGGAATTTTCTATCCCATTTTGCTTTGACCACATGTATTGAGCTGCAGCTTGATATTATATCATGTTTCCAAAAATGGTATCCATTAAGATGGAAGGAAACAGGTTCGTGTATTTGGTACTTTTTATCCAACATAGAAATCTCTGCCCTTTATGTGGAGCATTTGAAATTCTTATATTGAATGTAAGTATGAGATGGATGGGATTAACTATATGAATGTGGTGTTGCTTTTTCTTTTGATTGTTTATGTTCTTGTACCCTTTTCCTTTTCTTCTCTAATTTTGATTGAGTTTATTTTAAGATTCATTTTATGTCCATTGGTGGCATATTAGCCACAAATAATTGTTATGTTGCTTTTGTCTTTGCTTTGGATTTTTAAAATTAAGTTATACTTTCAAGTGATATAATACTTCATATATTATATCATAGGTTTACAAGAGTATACTTCCATTCCTCTCTTCTACTCATTTTACTATTGTTTTTATAGACTTCACTTTTATTTATGTTAAAAAAACAGTATTTTTGTCAAACATTGGATTAAATTTTTAAAGAATTTAAATAAAAAAATAACAGTTTTATATATCTCTATAAGCCATTGCTAATGTTGCAGTAGTCATGTTTTTATTTCTCCTGAGAAATAGAACCCATAGGAATTAGAAAATGAGTAATTATCTTAAATGATTATAAGGTATAAGAATTTCCATGGTTTGCCTCCTGGACTCAGGAACCTCACCAGACTCAAACTGGTAATCTAATTCTGGCCCAAGAACCAGGAGATTCAATAATGCAAATTACAGTCCAAGTGTGGAAGATCAATATCCCAGCTTAAAAAGAGTCAGGCAGAGAGAGTGAATCGTGCTTACCAACATCTTATACTCTAGTCAGGCCCTTGTGGTGTATTAGCATTTTCCAGAAAAACAAAAGAGAAAAAAAAAAAAAAAAATATATATATATATATATATATATATATATGCATATGATTTATCTTTATACATGTTTATATAACCTATGATTTATTTATGTATCTTTACATATATGTATTATATAATGTATTTATTAAATATGATTTATTGTGAAGAACTTACACATGCAATTATTTAGACTAACAAATCCCATAATCTACTGTCTTCATGTTGGAGATCCAGGAATCTAGTGGTATAATTCAGTCTGCATCTGAAAGCTTGAAAGACATAGGAGCCATCTGAGAACTTTTTAAGCTGAGGGAAGAATACAGTGAGGTGAGGTGTCCTGGTTCAAACAATGAGACAGAAAAAAGGGAGGGAGTGAATACTCCCTTTTTCACCTTTGTTCAATTCAATCTCTCAACAGATTAGATGAGGCCCATTCACAATAGGGAGGGCAATCTGCTTTCTTCAGTCTTCCACATCAAATTTAACCTCATTGAGAAATACCCTCAGACACACCCAGAATGGTTAACCCAGAACTAAATTTATTGTCATTTATTTTTTCTGTTGGAGAGGGGTTTTTTTTGGGGGGGGTGTAGCAGGAATTGAGCTCAGGGACACTTGACCACTGAGCTGCATCCCCAGCCCTATTTTGTATTTTATTTAAAGACAGGGTCTCATTGAATTCTTTAGTGTCTCACTTATGCTGAGGCTGACTTTGAATTTACAATCCTCCTGCCTCAGCCTCCAGAGCTACTGGGATTACAGGCATATGACATTTTGTCTGGCTTAAAAAGTTTTCTTGTTAAGGAGTACTTTGGGGATTTGTTTATTTTTACTATTGTGGACTTGAAAATTCACTGGGTGGGTTCAACAGTAAAATATATGCAACAGAAAAAAAAAGTGACCATGAACTTGAATATGGAATAAAATGTATTATCCAATTCAAACAAAAATGGTGATACAAAAAATAGAGCCACAGAGACTTGTGGGAAAATATCAAAAGATACAATGTACATGTAATACAATCTCAGAAAGAGAGGACAAACAGAAGAAACATCCTTTGAAAAAATAATGTTGGAAAATTTCAAATTTGAGAAAAAGATATTATTAGAGACTAAAGAACCTTAGTGAACAACAACAGAGTACACTGAAAGAAATTTACACAAAGATATATTACAACCAAACTACTAAAAATACATGCATGACCTCTACCTCTCACCCTATACAAAAATGAATTCAAAATTAATCAAAGACCTAAAGGTAAAAACCAAGAGTATGAAACTAGAAACCAGAAGAAGACATAGAGAAAATATTTTGAGACATTGATATAGGCAAATTTTTTTGGATAAGATTCCAAAACAAGAGAAAAAGTAGACAAATAGGATTCTATCAAGCTAAGAAGTTTCTGCACCACAAAAGAAAATAATCGAGAGTGAAAAAACAATAGAAAAACATTTTGCAAACTATTAATCTAACAAAAGATTAATATCCAGAACAAATAAGAAACTTAAAAAGTTCATTAACAAAACCCACATGATCCAACTAAAAATAAGAAAAGGGTATGGATGGATACTTCTCAAGAAAAGAAGAAATTCAAATGGCCAACAATTTTTAATTTCTTAGCTTTCGGGAAATGGAAGTCACAATCATTTCTGCAGTCTTGGGATGTAGCTCAGTGGTACGTCACTTGCTTACCATGTGTGAGGCTCTGGGCTCATTCCCCAATCTAACAAAGAAAAAAAAATCCTGATAATGGTTATTCATATCCAAGAGATACCTACATGACACATATTTGTGGCTGCAGTATGCACAATAGTTAAGAAATGAAATCAACATAGAAACCCAGCTATAACTGAATAGATATAAAAAATATAGTACATAGATGACAGAATATTATTCATTCAGTCAAGAAGAAGAGTGATATTCTTTTATTTGCAGAACATTGTGTGGAACTGGAGAAACGTTATGTTAAATGAAATATATAAGATTCTGAAAGACAAAGACTTCGTATTCTCTCTCATTGGTAGATGTTAAAAAATGTTGATCAGATATATAATGGTGACTGCTGGAGGACGGGAAAGCGGGGATTGGCCTGTGACAGGTTGAGTAACAGGTACCCAAACAGTTAAAAGAAGAAATAAGTTCTAGATTCTGCAGAACCATGGGTGACTGTAATTCATAATAACCTATCATGTATTTTAAAAATAGCTAAAAGAGAGTTGCTCAAAGTTTCTGAACACAAGCTAATAATACAGGGATGGACACATTAATTGCCTTGATTGGATCAGTATATGTGTATTTAAATGTCACACTGTATAACATATATATGTGCAAATATGTTAATCCAAACTTTTGTTTGTTTAAAATTAAGAAGATGGAAATGCTAACTACCTTGATTTGGTCATTCACATTGTGTATATATAAAATTATCACACTGTATCACATAAATTTTTATAGTTGAAGTCATAATTAAGAAGTAAAATTAAATTTAAAAAAATGCAGACATGGATTCTGATTACATGAGTGCAAAGGCAAAGTAATTAAAGGACTGTTTCCCTGGAATGAAAGAAAGGTCTGCTCTCCTTCCCTCCTGATGTCTTTTCAGAGATCCCTTTGTTGACACCAGTGATTAACCACATTTTCTCTTTAGGCTGTTGAATGCCCTTAAGTCTTAGGTACTCTCATCAGCTTTAGAAATCTATAGACAAGTTTATTTTTTTTTAAATTAAGCTCTGCTCTCCTAGGGTTCATCCAGGTATCATCTTCTTTAAGAAAGAGCTGGTCATCAAGGAAGGTGAACATGATTCAGGGCTCAGGGAATAAAATGAGGCTTTTGTGACTTTCCTTTAGAGTCAGAATACAGCCAGCACAAGACAAGAAAAACAAGCTTGGTGATTTTCCAAAAATCCTCCACCTGGGAGTTTGGTTTTATACAGCAAAGATTCTGCTAACCTATTATGAACTCTTGAAATATTTCTAATTCATTGCCATCTGTAAAGAAGAATTTCAGAACTGCAGAGTCAAAAACAGATTTGGCAATTGAAATGTGGCTATGGGAGTCTCTATAAACCAGGACTGATAGTGAGAGGCAAGGTCACCTCTGGGTCGCTTCAGTTCAATACGATAGCCCATTTCTCCTTTGAAAAAAATCCATAAATCTCATTTATAAACAGTTTGCTTGTCAAAAACAACACACTCTTAAAAAGCCAAGGTAAAAAGTAAGTGATTTATCCAACCAAGAACTAATCAAAACATAACATTCCGAAAAAAAAAAAAAAGAAAACTTTTTCAAGTTTTACTGAGAACAAGAAGAGTGAAATTTCTTAGAGGTACCAGAGACATTATATAAAAAGGCAAATTTCTATGATGATCTCTCTAGACAAGAAAGGGCAAGGTTACTAATGAAGTAATCTTATAATCTAATTTTTTGAAGTGGAAATGATTTTGCAGAGAGGATTAATTTGTGTTTCAACTGCTTAATTGTGCACCCAGTTTCCATTTCTCTCGAGTGGCAAATAGCTGAGGTGGGGGGTACACAATGCTACTTTGACTTGAAGTGAAATGTGTTTCAAGCACTTTAATCATCTACTGGAAGGGATATTTACCTAAGTCAAAAGCTCAGTTTATCATTATTTTTTTCTTAAATTTAATAAAGCATCTGAAAATTAAAAAAAAAAAAAGAAAAGAAAAGCAGAGAATTGCAAACCAATGTAGGGAATTACCCAAGTCATCTGATTTACAGTGATTTCAAGGTCAATGAAAATGCAGGGTTTTTTTTGTTGTTGTTTCTTCTTAAAATTTAAGAATATTAGTATTTTGAGTTTTCTCTCCCTTGCTCTTTGTTAGCATGACTAAGGTTTTGTCAATTTTGTTTATTTTTTTTAAAGAACCAGCTGTTTTGTCATTTTTTTCAATTGTTTCTTTTATTCAATTTCATTGATTTCAGCTCTGATATTAATTATTTCCTGTCTTCTACTGTTTTTGGTGTTGATTTGTTCTTCTTTTTTTAGGGCTTTGAGATGCAATGCTAGCTTATTTTTTGTTGACTTTTTCTTCTTTTAAGGAATGAACTCCATGCAATGAACTTGCCTCTTAGTACTACTTTCATAGTGTCCCAGAGATTTTCATATGTTGTTTATGTGTTCTCATTCACCTCTAAAAATTTTGTTAATTTCCTCCTTGATGTCTTCTGCAACCCATTGTTCCTCCACTAGCATATTATTTAGTCTCCTGGTGTTGGAGTAACTTTCATTCCTTATTTTATCATTGATTTCTAATTTCATTCCATTATGACCTGAAAGAATGCAGAGTAGTATCTCTACTTTTTTATTTTTGCTAAGAGTTGCTTTGTGGCATAATATATGGTCTGTTTTAGAGAAGGATCCACCCTACCCTAAATACATACAATAGCATCCTATATCAATTAAATGCCTATCTGCTGGAATAAGGGTTATATGAAATCTTCTCCAAAACTTTCCCAGACTCTAGTGCACAGTATAATTTTACTACTTCTAGACATTTTCCCATTCTTTTTTGCTACCAGAGCAAAAAAATCCCTATCAATAGAAACAAGTTGGTTAAAAATAGTTTATTCTATTCATTAGTAATTTATTTAAAAAACTGTCCTACCCCAAGAGTGAAAGTCTGCTGATTATATTAGGAGGGTTTTGTTTTTGATTTTGTTTTTATTTCCCTCTTATAGAAAGGCCACACACACACAAAACAAACAAACAAACAAAACAACAAACAAATAAACATCTTATGTCTGCTGAGCACTTTCATTTCTAAATATGATATCTAATATGTGGTAGTAATTTTACAAATAGAGTACACATGGAGCCTGTATTCAAAAATTCAATATGCTGAAACCTCAAAAAATATAATCTTGAAATTCACAAATATTGGGAATGTTGAACAAATGAAATATATATCCCTATCCTACCCATAATTTTAATATAGGAGATAATGCTGCCTGTGTTTTTGAAGTTATTTGACTTCAAAAGTCATTCACATCTTTATTTTTGCACTCTTCATTACAGATATTTGTGTAACTCAGTTTCCCAGTAAGGATACTAAATGATTTTCATAGATCACCCTATGTTCACAAGCAAACTCATGAACTCAATTCTTACTCAAGTAAATCTCAGAACTGATCAGAGAACCCATCTCCATCTTATAGGTGAGGAATCTTTGTCATGTTCTTTTGTTTAACAGGAGGTCTGATGTCAGGAGAAGAAAGGAATAAATGATGGACAATGACTTCTTTCTGCTGACTAGGAAATTACATATAGTACTTCTCTATATGCCAATGGTCCATTGGAGGAAATATTATGGGGACTCAACTTGCCTTCAAGGGCAGGCAATGTTTGATGAACACTGTCTCTGTTTCTGCCATAGAATTTTGCATAGATAGTCCAAGTCTTAAATAGTACTCTCCCATCTTTGTTAGTTCAGATCTAATGAAGCTTGAAGGAGTCCAGTGACTATCTTAATCTCTGATGTATTTAGTAGAGGTCAAATTAACCAAATTTCTTCTACTTTTTTTGGTGAGCTACTTGTCTACACAGCTCTTGAGAACTGACAGGCCCATATGTAAAGGATGCATGTTCTAAATTTCCTCTTAAGGAGTGAAAAATAGCCTAAGATACAAAATTAATTTTTGCCTAGTCACTGTATGCTGATAGAAAAGATAAAGCTGAGTGGAGAGTTGACTGAGACTTTTCAAATTGCATTTTTGTTTTGCTAATTAAGTCCTTATTATTTATATAAAATAAGGGAGTTGTTTGGAAAAAAAATTCCTTTACATAGAAGACAACTCTTTGTAAATACATTAGCTAAGAAAGAAATATTTTTTTTTATGTCAGGTTTCTATGACAAAGTGAAAAGTTTTAGTGAAACAGTAACTTTTCAGAGTTACTCATATTTTTTATTTCAGTTATATTATACTCACAGACCATTACATTTTTAAAAATGGACTACTTTGTAATGCACTTTAGAGCTACTGTATTCAGATGTACTCATCCTGGGTATATTCCTGCATAGAAGAAAATAGTTAATTTTTTTCTGTTTTGAATAGTGCTTTCTTGATAAATTTTCTATTGGAGACACAAATACATACACACACACACACACACACACACACACACATTCTAGGGACTATTCTTCTATGTCACTCTTAGCAACTGGAGAGCATGCTATTTTCTATGAAAGTCTGCAAGTAAGCATCCCCTCAACCTGTCCTTCAAGAAAAAAATTAAGCAGTTAGACTTACTTTCTCCAGAAATCCAAAATTTTCAATAAAATGGATGCAAGCATTTTCTCAGAGATAATATCAATTCAACATGAACTTCACCAATTTTGCAAGAGTTGAATTCATGCAAATCACCAAAGGTGATAAAAGGCTAGGAAACAAATAGAGTATTTCATTGATCAAGACTTCATTGATTGTAAGAAGCACCATTATTCTGTGCACTCCTTAGAAAGACAAGTTAAGCTATGACACAATGCTTTATTGACAGCCAACCCTGGATATGCATGCATTTATCACACCAGCCTCTCATATTCTGACATTGCTTCCACCTATTCTGAGGTAGTTGGCAATTTCTTCTATGTTCATTGAAATTTTTTGGCATAGATATGGTATACATACATTCTTTAATCTCAATAACAAATGTAATACAGCATCATTTTAAATCTTCTCATCTTAGATCCTAGTATCTGGAGGTTATTTAACAAAAAGTATACAAATGTGGCTGGTCACTTCTCTAAGGACAAATATTTCTTTCAGAAATATTGTATTTCAATTTCAAAATACAATGGGTTCTTTTGGAAAATATTTTTAATGATATTTGAACATAACTCAAAGTGTTGACATCAATGGCTATGCTTAAGTTTGCACATCTGAAGAAATGACCAATAAGATACAATTGCCACTTGGCTAATTTTATGATATTATTGATAACAGAGTTCATTTTAGAGATGTTATGATGTAAAAACCACGTATGTGTCTAAGTGTGGGAATTATGAGAAACTATTACTATCCTGTTGACTAAAATTACCCCTCAGAAGAGATATATCTTATTACATACACACACTGGGAATCCTGGGATCAATTCTTTTCTTAAAAAAAAAATTGCATGACCAACCAAAACTATGAGGGCACATGCAGTATTCTTATTCTTAATTTGTATATTAGTCCCCCCTCCTCCTGATACTTATAATTTTGTGCTGCTTCTCTTTTAATCTAATTTATAAAATATTTTTAATACTTTAATGAGGCATGTGCAGTGAAAAATAAATTTCTTTACTTCCTTAAAATCTTAGCCAAAGTGATTCTTTATCTTCTCAAGAAGATTATACCTCAGTTACACTTATCTATTAGTCCCATGCTACGAGTGGGTATAAGAGACAACGGAATCTCTGCATCCTGCTTAAGGAAAAGTTTCTATCCAATCACATGCTGCATAACTCAGGATAGAGAATGGGTCTGATTCCAGTGTCACTTCAAGAACAGCATTTTTACTCACAAGATGTTCTTCAGATGCTCTAACCTGAGGCTTTACCACCTTCTCAGAGTTGATGTTGGCATGTAGGATTGCTCTCTTCCCACCCGTTCTGGATTTGATTCATTGTACTACTCTGTTCTCTATATTCAATTTCTTCCTTTGTTTTGGCTCTTTATATTAGCAATCAAGTATTTCAAATCTGGTAACTGAAAACAACTGTAAAAATCAACAATACATTACAAAAATGTCTCCATCAACCTCAGTTGCTGTATTCTCTGATCTTATACACAGCCCCTTAAAAGAAATTTCTACAAATTTTGATTGTATTCTCACTTCTATTCACCATTTAAATCTTAAATAACTTCATATCACTATATTTAGTGGAAAATTAATAGGCCTTAGCATAATTAATCTCTTAGGTGGTATTTGTAATGGCTGATACTCCTTTATTTGAATTTTTTCCCATGAGACTTCTATGCTCTCATTATTCTGTTAAGAAGACTAGATATGACTGGATTTACTACAGTTCCTTCTGTGTTCTTGATAATACTTTCCTTTCCCTTAAAGGACATTCCCAATTATCTCCTTAGGTTTTCCTTACTTTGTTTGATAATTCCTCCTGTGCAATTTTATTCATTTGTGTCAATCCATTGTTGTCTCTTTGTGATAAAATACAAAAACTTATCTCAGATCTTTCCTCTGAAATCCAGATTCATGCTGTCATAATCAATGTCCCATAATCTTAGTATTTGCATTTGTGAACTATGATCTCCAGACTTATTTATTCTAGGTTTTTCAAGATTTCTGATTCAGCATATGACCCAGTCACTTATTTGCTCCACCCAGAAACCTGTCATTTTACCTCCTTTTTTTCTTATTACCCCAATTCAAAAAAGAAAAATGAAACTAAACAAAACAAACAAAAACACATTTCCTTGCTGAATTCTCTTGCCTGGTTATTTCTTGAATGCTTGGATGTTAAAAGTTTCTCCATGTGCACTGCCATTCCTTCAGTGCCTGCCACAAATCTTCTTTCTTTGGGCTCAACACAAGAGCTTTGTAATTCTATCTGTTTCACTCTCATCTACTTCCATGTTTTTTATTTAAACTGACATATATGGAAATTGTCTTCAAGCCACTAAAATGCTGACTTTGTCACTCTCAGTGTACAATAAAATCCCTTCAATAAACAGTATTTTACTGTTTTCAGGGTAAGATTTACATTTCCTAACAGCCATGATTTTACTCTTGTTTTTCTCTCTAGAAACAATTTAATGTACATTTCCCTGGAGCATTCTAAGGTATTAGAATTATTATCTTAGTATATTTAAGTTATCTTAAATATTAATATTATCTTAGTGTATTTAAGTTATACTAAGCAATTCTGTTTCTTTATGCCTTCAACACACATGTATCTGCTCATCCATTGCCCACTGAGCATGCTGTTTCCTGTGATTGAAAAATACTGCTTTCTCACCCTTGGCCTAAATTGAATTCAACTAGTTGTATGCTTCAGGTGTCAGCTAGAATATATTCTGAGAGATCATCCAAAAGTTGTGACATTCCTATCTGCTTTTAAAGAACACTCTCCTTCCCCTACTATGGCATCTATATGACTGTGATTTAATTGCTGATTTACATGCATGTTGTCACTAAATGGTATGATATATAAGGACAGAGCTGTTTCCTTTAATACTGCAGCCCAAGTACTGTAAAACCTTGTGTATAGGTCTTATTATTATAGAAGAGATACTGGTAGTTATGGTTGGGATAAGTTCAGTAATTCTCATTCCTAGAGTAGCAAGAATAATTTAACTTTTACAAATCTGACAGAGGGCCTTGAAAGATATTATCATCCTCCAGAAGACTAATTACACAGCAGAGGAAACCCATATAATTCTTGGAACCTGTCTTCAAGGATAATTTGGAAAATAATAGATCCACGAAGTCCCTTTACTAATAGCCCTAAACCTACTCCAGTGTTAACCTCTAAATACCAAAATTGGGATCTTGCCACCTTCAATATTTATCCAAATGAACCCTGAACTTTACTATACCCCTCTGCTCCAGAGAAAGACCTGGAAAATCCTCAATGTTCTAAAACTTCACTTCAGATTCATAAAATTTACTTGTCAAATCTGGAAAATATAGAAAGTGATCTGTGACAATAAAAGAAATAAAATGATGTTAATATTTAAAACTGTAAGAGGGAAAGTGACTGAGTTTTGTTTCATTAATGAATTTCAATTATCTTTAACTCCAGTTTTATACTGTTTAAGCCTGAAGTGAAATGTATTTTCCACAAGTTATTATCTCCCCTCCCGAACTTTATGTGCCTGTTAATATTGAAGGCAGTCAAAAATATTTATTGAATAAAAGATTCAGTGAAGAATTAATAGTTTAAAATGACTTTAGGTGGCTATTGAGTATAATAGCTAAAGGGGGAAAAAGAAAATTTTTTTTTTTGTTTCTTTCATCTTTACCATGTTTTCTTTTCTTTTTCCACAATAAGGTATATGAGACTCTTACAAATAAATCTTTCCAAAGGAAAAAAAAAATAATAATCCAAATATTTTGTACAAATGGTTGACTGAACACGCTTTTAAAAATATTTTATGAATTGCCTTAGTTCATTTATACTCTTTTAAAAAGATACTCGAGACTGAGTAATTTAAAAAGAACAGAAATCTATTATACTGTTTTGGAGGCTGGAAAGTCTAATTTCAAGATGCCTGCAGGTTTGGTATCTTGTGAGGGTCTGTTCACTAGTTCCAAGGAGGTGCACTGAATGTTGGGTTCTCACATGGTGAAAGAGAAAGAGAAAAAGAAGCTATTCTCACTTTTCAAACTCTTTCATTAGGGAACTAATCCCATCTATGAGGATAAAATCTTTTTGATCTAATCACACACCGACGTCCCCACCTCTGAATAGTGTTGTATTTGAGGATAACATTTTAGTATGAATTTTGTAAGGAACATACTCAAGTCACACCATGAACTAATAGCTCATGCTTTTATGATTTGCCAAAATGATTATCCTATATGCAAGAGAAAAATAAGAAGAGGGAAAAATTAAGAAGAGGGAACTGCTTTTTACTGAGGACAAGAAATTGTCTCCTATTGAAAGTGTCTACAAATCCAGCATTTTGTCATACAGTGTATGCAAAAGTAATGAAAAAGATGAGGAGTTATAGGAAGAAGGGTTGAGCTAAGAAATTAGAAAGTAAGTAAAGGTCAAGGAAGTGTGAACCTGACCATGATAGTATGGAAGAAAAGATGGTAGTCCATCTTGGAAACAGGACAGTAGATGTCAATAAAGGAAAAGGGAGAAACCACTGGGAAAAGATGTTGTGGTGGGAACTAATCAATAAAATCAGTAAGAGTGTAAGTTATAGGTAGATTAGTAAAAAAATATAGATTATGGACATGATAAGTGAGATAAGACAATTATAAAGCAAGAACTGTCATAGACAGGCCTAAGACTCCATTTTGCTGCCTTATATAAAAAAAATCTTTTACAAGAGCTGTTTCTGAGAGACTGAAAGTTGTTTTCCTATAAAATTGTTTTTCTGTACTTTGTACCCCATGAATTGTACCCTACTCAAAATGCAGTGGTGGTCATGGTGAGTACATCCTGGGTTTGAGTGCACTTGTGGGTCTACATGATTGGAAATAGATTGTCACCCCCCGCCGACCCCTGCTCAAACTCAGGATACAGTTGTCTAGCACCTGCTTGAATCCAGGAATGTGGTTAACTGAATTCCAAAGCTGATTCTTTTTCCCTAGCTTCTGTACTTGCTGTTGATCTCCGATGCAAAGAAAAGACCATTAACTCCAGTTTTAAATCCAATTAAAGCAAACTTGTATTTGTGTACAAAAAGGCTGGCCAGTGACTATCTCACCCAAAATCCTGGGCTAGAGATCAGTACCCCAGCTTTCCAGGAACATGGTTTTATAGCACTAAAAGTTGCAAAGGAGGATGTCTTGAGAACTTACAGATAACAGGATTTTGACAAGCATAATACAAAGGCAGATAGCAGGTTAATGATCTATTTGGCATATATTTCAAGGTAGGGAGTAAATTCAGATCCCAGCATCAGAATTTATGAGGTGCTGCTGAGGTTTGAGAGAGGATTGGTTGTTATCTTATCAGGGGTAGCCAGAATTTATGAGGCACCACTAAGGCTTTAGAGAAGGTTGTTATCTGGTCAGGGAAAGCCAGGCATGGGTGAGTGCAAGGCACACGCAGAAATTCCAAACAAGTTTAGAAATCAAAGTAATTTATAGTAAAACAGAAATTAACTTTTCATGACTTTGTGATGAGATGGCTCCCAATCTTAAGATGGAATTAGGCTGGGTTCATCACTTGCTTGCTTGCTAACTGGAAAATTCCTGTCCTTCTTAGGGGTCACAGGTCCCACTTACTACTGATTTATTTTCTGTGATTGGCTTACCTGAATGACTCTAAGGGAAGCCCCTGAGTTGTGGTTTTCATCATTAAGTTCCCAGGATACAAGCTAGGAAGTTGCTGTTCTCCCACAGAGCTTCAGTCTCTATGGGTGGGTGACAGTCCCTGGCCAGATAAATAGAGCTTTTCTGAGCAGCTCCCCATAACAAAGAAAAATGATGTCACAACCTCAGCTAGAAAGACATGGGAACCCACAGAAAGGAAAACTGTTGTCATGTCCTGAGTATCAAAAATATGAACATGTGATAGAAAAGCTCTACATGAATACATGTATGCACATATTATACAGTTAGTAAAACCTATCTGATAGCGAAACCTTCCCTGTTCAGTAGTGTGTCACTTCCTTATATGAAACAATTCAAGCATCATGTGGAATAGAAATAAGTGCACTTAGCATCCCTACCCCCCATCATTAGATGACTGTGGGAGCTCACAATGGAGTACCACCAAATAGCTTGAACTCTGACAGGAAATGGCTGTGCCATTTGTGCTGCTCAGAGAAGAAAGCTGCAATGAGCTCTGCTCATCTCATTCCCTAGAAGATTCAGCTGCTCAGAAATAATTGGAACTATATTGTCAGGCTTTCTTTTGACAAGGAATATTTTAATTTGTATGTAATTTATAACAGCCCTTTCTATTTCCTTTATTCAATAAGTGTGTTTCAGCTCTCCTTCAGGGAATGTGTATTATGTCTGTTGAATTGAGAGGAGCTAAATCTACTCATTGGAAAGCTTCCTTTAGCCTTTATTCTGGATTTGTTAAATTGATTGATACATGTCTTCTTCAGAGTGGGAAAGCAAATGCTCAGGAGTTCACATTGTTTTTACACAAGAGGAGGAGGGTAACACTGCCCGCCTGTTTCAGGTGGGCTTTGTCAGCAATGGACGACACATTTAACCTGGAAGAGTTGAGCTTCACAAAAGCCTTATTTACAAAGCTGTAGGCAGGGCTTAGGGAACCCAATAAAAGATAACACAGGTACCTAACATCAGCAGTAGCACCATTTAAGCCTGACAAGCAAGATAGAGGAGTGGTCACCAGAGCCAGGAGAAGGACACTGGCAAGGGCTTTGGACTATAGCTGAAAGATCCATGATCTAATTTGGAGAAAGCCAAAGAATCCCATTCCTGATCCCACTTGTCCTCTGATCTTCTCCTGAAGGAAAATGTTAAGTCCTTTAGAGAAAGTTGTCACAAGAAACTTTAGATTGAAGTTTTCCAATTGGAATAATTTTATTTATTTATTTATTGTATTTTTTTTTAGTTGTAGATGGACACATACTGTTATTTTATTTATTTATTTATTTTTATGTGGTGCTGAGGATCGAACCCATACCTCACATGTATCAGGCAAGTGCTCTACCACTGAGCCACAAACCCAGCCCCAATTGGAATATTTTATAACTAAGGAATTAGAATTATTTCTGTAAGGTTTTTCAATGCACATATATAAATATTAAGTTTATATATATGTATATATGTAAGTTTATATATAAAAAATACAAATTACATATGTGTAAATATTTTATAAAATTTTATATGATGTAAATGTGTGCATAATCATATAATTTTGGCTTACTGTATGACAATTTATATAAAAAGAATATATAATTAAAATATAGTAAGTTATTTTTGAGATAATGTATTTTAGAATGTCTTTATTTCCATTTTATATTGTATTCCAATTAGATTACAGACTCTTTTAATGAAAACAGCTTACAAGTAAACTATTAAAAAAACCCCAAAAACCAAAGACTCTTCAAAACTTGTCTCTTGCTTCCAAATTAGATTACTTGGCTGTCATTTCATTTAAAGTTTTGTGAATATGATATTCCATAGAGTTGTGAATCGTTTTTTCTCTGATATCCTCTTCAATAATGGAAAGAAAATGGGCTTTCTTTCTTAAAGCGTTTGGAGCTGAATGTCAGCTTGCTCATATCGACAGATATGCTACTCAGTGAGAGACTTTTCATCTTATTGACACAGATCACATCATAAGCCTGGAGAACTGGAAGCCTGCCACCCAAGCAATTTAGTCTGTGTCTACACAGTTTCAAGAGAAACTTTTGGAAAATGAATATTTCCTGCAAACTGTTCAACTTGTCTTTGTTGACTATATGGTTGTAAAACGAAGTAGACCATGTGTTCTTCCTACTGCATCCAAGTGTTATGGTTACAGAGTGCCAGCACAACCGTAGTCTACTATTTTGCCTTTGGCAAGATCCTTTCCTCCACTATTATAACTAGATGAGAAGGGATGGGTGGTACCTGAAATTCTCCTGGTGGATCAATATTCATCCCCTTTCCTTACAGTCTTCCTCTGAAAGAAGAAAAGTAACCAATGGGTTTGAGAAGGTATTTCTGCATTAACATCAATTTTGGAAAGCTATGCAATATAGAGTAAGTTTGCAAAAATCCTAAATAATTTCCTGTTGCTACCATCCTATTTTTAAATTTCCAGTCAATTAAATTAATAAGTATCAAACACATCTGAAAAAGATATTGTGACTAAAATATTTCAGTAAAATAACCAGAACACTTTCTGTGTGGAAATCCAATTGAGAGGATTAAATTGGAAACCCTCTATTACTTCTTGGGTATTAGGTTTATCCTTCCAATTAAATTTCCACATACAATCAGTACTAGCTATTATCTGTCTATGTGTGCCAAGGTCAATTCTGTTCATATACTTAATAAATGTTTACTGAGAGGCTTTAATGTGTCAGGTGCTGCTGTATGCACCTGAAAAGTTAATGACAACACTGGACTGAGCCATTAGTTAGTACCAAGAAGTGATCCCTTTCTTCTTCAATTCTTTTTCATTATTGGTTCCCAAGTGAAAGAATCTTGACTTGAAATAGCTATTCACTACCTAAAGGAAATAGTGCCACAAAAATAGCTTTTCATTTTCAACCAACACATATTTTTACATCCATAGAATGCCCATGAGCTTATGGACTTTGCCCAATGTTGGTTGTGGAGCTAGAGATTTTCATGAATAATTGTTTCCCAAAATATTCCAACTTTAACTCTTCCTTTCACTTGAGTCATCAAAAACACTCTCTTGAAGCATAGCTGGTCTCTTTCTCTCTCTTTATGCACGTTGTGAACTACTTCTCTTTCTCTCCCAATCCTGCTGATGAGAAAAGTAGCCCTTTACAATGTTCTGGGATTACAGGCTCTGAGGAGGCAGGGCCCACCTCAGAAGGAAGGACTGGGAACTAGCAGAGGTACCACTCTTGGTGGGAAGAAACCTCCTACTAGATTCTTGTAGTCAGTTTAGCCCACAATCTGCCAGGACTGCCAGTCTAGAGAGAGATATTGCAAGGATCCAGGATGAGAAAAAGTGGATTATTTTGTTTTTCTATCTCTACAGTGTTAATATCATCCAACAAATTCTCAACAATCATTACATCGAGTTTAAAAATTAATTCTAGTTTTATATTTTCAGCTAAATAACTATGTAACTCTCATCATTCTGTTTAACTTTACCAAAAATACATTATGGATGATACTATAGCTTACCTTGTACACCAGATTTGAGGTCAGAATACAACAACACATGAAAACTTATAATCAACCCAACTAGATAAAAAGCTCCTTGAAGTGACCAATCACCTCCATTTTTTTAAAAATCAGGGAACACCCAGAAATTTTGCTATGTTTGGCACATGGTAGGAGGTTATTAAATATTTGCTGCTTGAACAAAATGTGTTTAGAAACTACAACCAAGAATTTCTTTGATACCACTACTTCATAAATGTACCTAAAAAGTAACATTTAAATGATTAAGAATCATACCAATTTTAATTGATATTCTTTTTTAATTAAGTGCATAAAAGTGCTTTCTGTAGTGTATTCAATACAGTTTTTTATACTAAATGAAAAATAATTGCTGCCATTGTTATTTATTTTAATTTGTCAAATTACATTTAGTACAAATATTTCTTTATATTATTCTAGACTTTCTCTCTACCATATATAACACCTGTTTTTCCAGGTGGTCATCTTCATCTTTTGGGCAGAACTACCATATGTTTCCCTTGTTTTTTATATTAGTACTGTCTTGGACACCCATATGCCAGTCTATAATTAGAATCTCTATTGTAGTTCTTTCTTGGTCTTTATAACTCTTGAGATTGGTCTCACGTTTCATGCATTTCAAATCAATCTCCAGTTAATGCTACAACTCTACTCATACTTGCCTAGATGACAGACTTTTAATATTTTTAAATGCCAAAGTATTTGTATCTAAAATTTAGATATCTTTTCTCCAGAATTGTGTGAAAATGTTTTGTAGTTGTAGGGACTTGGAGACCTGCCCTTACAATCCTTTAATTCACCAAGATGTTGTCCATTGGCACAGTAGATACATGTTTAAAAATGAACTCATTCCACTTTTAAAAGGAAATATTTTTAACTTTCTTCTCTTATTGATGTTCTAGTTTCCCAAACTAGAATCTGTAAACAAAACATTCTATGTTTGCCCTGTTACATTCATTTGATCACTACATCAAGTTATTTGACACCTAAAATGATTTTCCCTCTCTGATTGCCAGTGTTTTGACTCAGATATTTATAATTCCATGCCTGGATACTAGCAAGTTTATTAACCAAATCTCTGCTTGGGACTAAGAACAATGAGAGGAGTGAACTTGGGTTCAGTGTCATGGCTCCTACACTCAAGGAAGCCCTAGGTGCTGAGAGAGACAGTATGAAGGGACCTGTAACCTAAGTAACAACTGGATAACCCATGAAAAGTAGTCAGCAAAGGCATGTCCAAGGAAGTGATATTTAGTTGAACAGAGGGTTTTAAAATAGGCATTTGTTCTATCTTAAAGAGGGTATTTTTTTTCCCCTCAGTATGAACAAATGCAAAACTCTAGAAAGACCAAAACCCTAACCCTAACCCTAACCCTAACCCTAACCTGTGTATTTCAAGGAAATTAATAGTAATAGCAGTTTCATTGTAATCATTTTGATTTAATAGAAAAACTTATCATTACTTTATTAGTACTAGAATGAAACTCATATTATTGAAGCACAATGGTCAAAGAAATTAGTAATTTTTTTTGAAGGGGGAATAGGGATGAATATATAAGAAGCAATCCAAGGGCTATTTATGGAAATAATTCATTATAAATGATAATTTCTGCTCTTTTTGCCCAATCTAATCATGGATTTCCCAGATTTGCCTTCTATATTCAACCCATTTCAGTCTTTGAAGCAATAACTAATGTGTCATCCCTTTTGTCTATTAAAAACCTTTTTTTTAAACCGTCTTATAGTGCTTGAAGTTTTCTTCTTTCTTTCTTTTTAACTTCCCAATATATTGCATAAGCCCCAAGGCACCAATGTGTAACACAGAGTAAAATGATGATTAAAATATATGGCAGAGAATAAAGGTTTAATAGATTTGGGATCTGTTGAGCCTTTTATTGGCTGTGTGACTAAGCAACCAACAGTGTAGTCCATTTAAGCCTAGCTTCCGTATTTGAAAAATTGAAATATATTTAAAGTTGTTGTCAGGAAAGAATTATGAAGACTACAATAGAAAATATGTACAAAACACTTAATTCATGTAAAAACACCTTGTAGCTCTTCTACATAGAAGTGCTCCATCAGTACTTGCTGTGGCCAGTCTCCCTGTCTCAACTACTACTATTACTACTGTTACTACTGCTAGTTCTTCTACTACCAACACCACTACAGCTGTGACTTTTATTTTTCACTACAAATACTACTATTATGACAATTGGTCAGTATAATTGGCTTTTATTCTACTACTGTGGTATCAAAAGGGGTTGAATCTACCACAAAAAAATTATTTCAGATTTGAGGAAAGGAAAGAAATTTATTTTTGCATAGGATTTTTCCAATAATTTTGAAATCTATTGGGTTACTATGCTTTATGATGTACATTTGATAACATAATATTGCAACTTTGTTAGGTTTCAAGAAATAAACTAAAATTCAGATGAGTATTGAAAATATTTTTCTTCCTAAAAGTACACAATCAAAACAAAGCAAAACAAAACAAAAAACAAACAAACAAACAAACAAACACCTAGTCTAGTAAAGATACAAGCAAGCAAGCAATACATTTTAAATATCATAATAAACCTTATGACTGGGATAAGGTTCTAAATCACATTTTAGTCTCAGAAGCCCCTGTCATTTTGCAGGAAGTTTGAGATCCTGTCTATATGTCCATATATACTTTTTCTATTATACTTCCAAATATTTGAGGTAATTGGATTGATCTCTAAGTCGTTGTTTAACCAGTCAAATCTCATTCCATAAAAGCAGGTGTGCAAGAAATATAACTTTCTAAGTTTTGTGTAACTCAGTATTTCTACCACCATTCAAGTGTATATCAGAAACGAAATCTCAGACAGTTCTGTGTAATTTTAAACACTTGGGGCTTCCCCACCATTGCTCCTGGCGTTTGGATTTTCAGTCCTCAAGTAGCAAGAAGTGGGAGTGGTTCATCTGCTTCCTGGCTGCCTTTCTCCACATAGGCATTCATGACAACCACAGGACCACTGGAAAGGACATTGGTTATTGATATTGAAAAGGTGTCAGTACATTGTTCCTCACTTTGAACTGCAGGGATGACAGCTGTGGAAAAATAAGTAGAGTCATAAAAATGCATTTTGCCATTTCTCTGCTTTTCTCTGAATGAACATCTAAAACACTCTACACTTTGAGAACCTCTCAGACCTATGTAGCTGACATCTCAGTGTCATTTTTTTTTTTTCTGTACTACTGGAATTGGTTAATTCTCTATGGTTTCTGAAGTCCTGATGCAAAGTTTTATCTTCATTGAGACCCAAAAATATATCTAGGAGATTAACTTGTCTCTCACTTTATATCCAAGAATATATCTAGGAGATTATTTATCTTGTTCTGTGATTCTTTTGGGAGAGAAGAACTGAGTTCATACTCATTCTATGGGTACCAACTTTATTTGCTTATATATTCCCCTTTTTTTGTTCCCAACTACATGTTCCCAACTCATTCGTTGGATTATTTTCCCTATCATTTAATCATGAAAAATTCAAACATACAGAAAAGTTGAAATAATTTTTACAATGAACAACTCATAAACGTGCCACTGAATATACTATTAACTTTTTACTTTTATCACAGATCTGTCTACTCACCCCTACATCCATCCATCCATCATATTATTTTTTGATACTTTTCAAAATAAATTTCAGACATCAGGGAACTTCCTTCTAAAGAGTTCAGTATATATATCACCAAGAAGAATTTAGTATTTATGAATATCTTTTGATGTGAATATACATGAAAATGCTGAATGAAGTCTTAAGTGTATAATCAGTGAACTTTGACAAAGCATGAGTCAGTGTAAATAAAACCATATCAAGGCATATGGTATTACTATCATTTTGTAAATTTCCTTTGTGGTCCATCTCAGTAAATTCTGTCCCAATGGCAAGCATCATTAAAGTTTTATCATCATAGAGTAGTTTCCTTGCTCTAGAACTTCACATAAATGGAATTACACAAAACACAGTATTCTTTGTAAGGGTTATTTCTTTAGCATATTTTTAAAATTTGTCCATGCTGCATTTATCAGCAGCCTTTCTTTTTATTGCTGCATAATATTTCTTTGTATAAATACGTTGTAGTTTATTTATCCTATTGAGGAATACTTGGCTTGTTTCCAGCTTTTGTTATTAAGAAATTCTAATATGAGTCACTGTGCACATGTGTTGTTATTTCTCTTAGATATATACCCAGATGTGAATTTGTTGGGCTACCAGGTAAATACACATGTGGTTACATAAGACAGTGTAAAAATATTTTTGGAAGTGGTAATGTCAGTTTGTATCCCACTATACACACAAATAATGAGAAATGGATGGATTCTTTCTGTGTGATTGTTGGGGGATAAGGTGGGATTTGGAGCCAGAACTAATTTATTTATCACGTGGACTTATTTTGTCAAGGCATTAGGTATACCTGAAATGTTGATTTTCATTGAGGAAACATCACAGAATAACTAGAAATACCTAGGAGGAAATGTAGTCACTTATTTTAAAATATACAGTCAGACCACAGAGCCTAATATTAGGGAATATCATGGAGATGAATGGTGAGTGTCTGAATGAACACAAGGATACTTGGAGAGTCTGTCTGCATTATGAAGTTGGTTAAAATAAGGTAAATCATCTCCTTGCCTGTTCTGTTTCCAGCCATCACAAAGATGCCTTCTGGTTATAGCTTAGGGTCTCAGACTTTTTCAACTTAGAATGATTGCTTCGTGTTATTTACTGAGTACTCCATATTTTACTTTATTTTCCTCAGAGGAAATATGGAGCTTTGTACACACTAGTGAATTATACCTATGGCTAATTTATGTCAGTTCCTATAGGTTTTATAACTAATGGCTGTTTTGATAGGCTCTATTTTGAACTGTTAGGTTTCTATTTATTTAACTAGCCCATTTTCATTTTAGGGTGTGAATTATAATATATATAATATATTATAATTATTAAAATCATATATATATATATGATTTTACTCATTGTTTAACCCATGGTAGATTATATTGAAATGCTATTAATCCCCAATCCTCCCAGATAAATATAGAAAAAAACTCTTAAATCTTTTTTCCCCTACATACAATATAATTTGAAACCAACCTAAAATGATCATGGCAGCAAGTTTAACAATCTTTTGGATGCATATATAAAATGTATTTGAGGACTGAACTTTGGCAAAAGTAATGTAAGTATACTAATAATATTTTATATGTAGTCTATGTCTCTATAATTATGTTAAAATCAAAACTGATAATAATGTTTTTTATGGATGAATTTATCCTGTCCTCAGTGATTTTCAAATATGCCTAAGTCATAGAATGCTTTCTTTCTCATTTGTATCTGAATAATGTGATTCAACTGGTTGGTTCATTTACTTCACGTCTACATTCCTTCATTTGATTCACTTATCAGACATTTGCAAGTAACTTATTTGCAGCTGATTGGCATGTAGCAATCACAGAGCTAATTTCAGAATTACAAAGACAAATAGTTATTCTGAACATGTTAATAATCTGGTAAGAGAAAAAAAGAAAAGGTGCAGACACAATAACAAGGAAAGGATTATTGGAGTTGAGATACATATGTGTAGATTCTGTTGCCGCCAAGCAAAAATAGAAGGAATAGTTTTGATAAAAGGCAGGGAAACAGAGTATGTGATGAATGAAACTAGTAGCAGGGGCAGATTTAGATCAGGGATGATACTCTTTAGGGAAATAAAGTGTTAAAACCCTCCTGGTCCTTACTGGTCTTATTAATAGAACACATTTTTTACAAATATTTATTTTTTAGTTATAGTTGGACACATATCTTTATTTTATATTTATGTGGTGCTAAGGATTGAACCCAGTGCCTGACACATGCTAGGTGAGTGCTCTACCTCTGAGCCACAACCCCAGCCCCACATTTTTAATTTATAGCAACTTTGCTGATTTCAGCTCTTTTTTTTAAAAAATTCTGTTCATGGGTTTTATTTACTCTGATATTACTCTAATAGGGAGTAACTGGTATTTTTATTTAGTTATTGCCCCAGTAGAATCTCACAAATAATTTCATCAGGCTGAAATTACTCTGATTTTTTAGTTTTCTCAAATACTGAAATAAGCCAATTTGGTATGTGGAATCCTGATAACCCAAAGATATTTACTACTCCCTAGAACCGGTGGTAATTTGGGTTCTGCGGCAACAGAGACTGAAGGTTGCAGATGTAAGTAATGTTAACCAGCTGATCTTAGTGATCCGTAAAACTCAGGTAAACCCAGCATCATCACAAGAGCACTTGAGAGTGAACGGACTCAGAAGAGTCAGACAGATGGTGCAGAAGGAAGGAGCCGCTTGGTGCAGCTCGCACTGAAGGTGAAGGAGTTGTGTGCCAAGCCAAGCAGCGGGCCTCTAGAAACTCAAAGAGGTAAGGAAACAAATTATCCCTTAGAGACGGCAGAAAGGAAATCAGGCTTCCCTCCACATTAATTTCAGGCCAGTGGAACCGGAGACAGATTTCTTATCTACAGAGCTTGAAGGAAAATAATTGTGTGTAGTGTTTTAGGCCTCCACAAGTGAGGCTGTTGTTTAGATAAGACATCAAAAGCTCACACAACTACCTTCAAGAACAAAGTGAGGGGAAAGGGAAAAACAGTACAAGGGGGAGGAATGAATTACAGTAGTGGGGGTAGAGAGAGAAGAGGGGAGGGGAGGGGAGGGGAGGGGGGATAGTAGAGGATAGGAAAGGCAGCAGAATACAACAGACATGAGTATATCAATATGTAAATCAATGGAAGTGTAACTGATGTGATTCTGCAAGCTGTATACGGGGTAAAATGGGAGTTCATAACCCACTTGAATCAAAATGTGAAATATGATATATCAAGAACTATGTAATGTTTTGAACAACCAACATTAAAAAAATAAAAAATAATAATAAAAAAAAAGAACGCCTTCTTAGGTGTGACCTTAAAATCTGTTTTTGTTAACTTATCTGGACTTCTAGCCCATAATAATAATAAAAATTATAAACTGAGCTGGTTAAAAAAAAAGAAATCTAAGTTTGACTTAATTGAGAAATCTATCTGAGGCACTTGGTACTGTCTAAGGCTGAGGTAATCACTGAGAATACAGTGAGGCAGGACTAAGGACCCTTCACTCAGAGTGCAAAATCTGAGGAGGGAGTAGGATATAAAGTAAAACAACAAACTTTCTGAAATATTCATTGCAACCAAAGTAAAGTCCCTTGAGCAAAAAAAAAAAATAAAGACTAGAGGATGCAAATTATTGGGAGGATTTGGAAAGTTTCCATGAAAAAGTCACATTTAAGTGGTGACCTTCATGACGCATTGGAATGATTTGTTAGTAGGGGCTGGGTAACAGCTGTGTATATCCCCTCATGTGGGAAGGAGGTCACACATTTCAATACAGAGAGGTGACAGGAGCCATGTTCGCCAACAGCTCCCTGGTGAGCCTACACTCATGACCTCCACCAGGCATCTTTCCTCCCACAGGCGATCAGAAGGCCAGCCTCCCCTCCTAGCTCCACTCCCACAGGTTATCTGCTTTTCAAGGTCTATATTTAAAAAAACAAAACCAAAATCACCTTGCATTTCTTACAGCTGGAAACATTTTTTTCCCTATTTCTTTAGCACTTTATCTGTTCTGTTCCTCTGGTATTTATCACCCTCTGCTTTGTGGTAGTTATTTTTGAGCATTCCTTACTTCCCAGACTAGACTATAGATTTTTAGCTTTTCGAGTGTTCTTGGAAAGTGTGAAAGGGCAGAAAGCAGCATATGGTGTGATAGCACCGAGTGTGAGGTAGAGATGGTGTTGGAGGAAGAGCCAGCAAGCTGAGGCACTTGAACACGTCGGGGAAGGATGGGAGCTGAATGGAGGCACGGGGAGCATCTTAGCCTTTTCAATTTCTCACAAACCCTGAAGCCACATATGGATAATCATTTCTCATTTAAACAATTGTTATGACTCTTATTCTCAGTCCTCTGCCATTTCCTCCAATCTGGATGTAAACTACAATGATCTATTTAAGTAAAATGCCTCTTTACACCCTCAACTCTCCTTCTACCAAATCAGCTGGCACATTCTACTCACAAGCATGCATCCAATGTGAGAACATATGGAAGGAAAGTAAAAATCATAGTTATCTGAGTTTTCTCTACTTAGCAGAGAATATCTGAATATTTGAAAACACTCCCATATTGCATTTAGATATTTTTGTGATGGGCAAACTCCAAAGCCATCCTTTAAGAATTCTTCAATATATTACATTTCACTATATGTCAGGATAGGTTAGTTTATGTTGTAATAAAATAAATCAGCATTTTAATGCACCAAAAAATTCTCTTAACTATATATCACTTGAAGTTTACATGAGGTCTATAAGTTAGTTTATGTTGTAATAAAATAAATCAGCATTTTAATGCACCAAAAAATTCTCTTAACTATATATCACTTGAAGTTTACATGAGGTCTACTACACAGAGTCTCCATACACACACAAGGAGATAAAGTCTAGAATGACAATATTTAACCTGCAAGTGGGATGAGAGCATGAAGAATTGATTTGACAGTATTTCTTTTTTTTTGTTTCCTTCTTTGGCAGGGAGGAGGCAGGGGTTACTAGGGATTGAACTCAGGGGCACATGGCCACTGAGCCACATCCCCAGCCATATTTTGTATTTTATTTAGAGACAGGATCTCAATGAGTTGCTTAGTGCCTTGCCATTGCAGAAGCTGGCTTTGAACTGGCGATGCTCCTGTCTCATCCTCCTGAGCTGCTTGGATTACAGGTGTGTGCCACCTTGCCATGCCAGGCTTGGCAGTATTTCTTAACTGTATTTTATTGATCTAATCATTTCACCTAATTAGATGATTCCCTCACAAGGGTGAGGAAGTGTAATCTTGTCAGAGACTTGGAAGAAAAGTTACAGTAGAAATACTAGTGAGTAACTGCAGTATTTACTATGTTTATCTGTATGTTATGTTTTGAAACAATATCTTATGTAAATACAACAAAAGTAAAAAATGCTAAAAGAAAAATCTCATTGACAACTCTTGGAGATTATTTTTGCACAAATGGCTGTTACTGAAAATTGATAATTAAAGATATAGAACTTAAGCTCATCTTCTTACTTGTCAATGAGAATTATATTGGATAATCCAAAAGATCATCATTGATCTTATTTATAAAATAATGCCAACTAACAATTACAGAAGAAATATATTTAAGCAATTGATAGTTTGCAACAGAAATGAAATGATTGACTAAAGCAAGAAAGGTAGATGGGTGCTAAAATCAGTAGTGGAAAGTAGATTGGATGTGGATATTCCCATGATGCTGAAGTTTTATCATACAGATTACTTACTGCTCAGTGATGAAAAGTTTGCTTCACAATGGATGGAGCTAGTCATCTCAATTGTAACCCTATGACTAATCACCTTACTAACAGTACAAAAAAAGTATTACACAGTATCACCTGTCAATTATTTTGACAATATGGTTGCATCTAATACCTTTCAATCTATTTTCTGTTTATATGATATTCAAATAATAAGGGTAGGAGTTAAATTTCCTTATTCAGATAATTTCAGAAGATGATGTATTCTACAGAATAAATAAATCAACTTCAACAAATTGTCATATAAAAATAAGAGAAGTAGAACTTTCTAGATGAAAAGAGATCTGAGAGAGATGGTATTCCAAAAAATTTGGGTGTGGTGGCACACACCTGTAATACCAATGACTGGAGGAGGCTGAGTTAGGAGGATCAGCAATTTAGTGAGGTCCTGAGCAACTTAGTGAGACTACATCTCAAAATAAAAAATGAAAAGGGCTTAGGATGTGGCTCAGTATTGTAAAGTGCCCCTGGGTTCAGTTCCCAGTACCCCTCCCCCAAAAAAGAGAAATATTCCAGTGAAAATTGTGCTCTTCAATTGAATTGTGAACTGAACATAGTGGGTTTTTTTGCAATTAAGGAAATTGTACTATATTAGATGCTGTTAGGTAATTGATAATTTTTATGTGATCATCATTTACTGATTTATGTAGAGTCAAACAACCTTGCTTTCTAGAAATGCATACTAAAATATTTAGAGATAAAATTCAATGGTATGTTTAATCTATTTAAAACATGTTAGGAAAAATTTAGCAAATATGGCAAATTACTAATAATTTTTCACTTTCTGAGGACAGTTGTATTGTACCTCTGACTGGGAAGATTTAAGAGATTTCCCAGGCCTCAATCATGTGTCCATATTGGCAATTTACACTGCAGAATAGAGGTAGCAATCAGCCCAACTCAAAGGCATGGGCCAAGAGTAAGAAAAGCTTGAAGATGTGGTTACCTGAAGAAAGGTAAATGAGTTTTGGAAAGAGAAAAACACTAAAGTTGTAACGGTCAGATCCATGATTCAAATTGTGTCTCTACCTCATTCTTCCAACCATAATACACATCCTTGTTATTTTTTTTGTATCACTTTGCCAATAAAGAGTAGTATTTCAATGACCCTCTGTTTTCTTCCTCTATAAGATTATATGTGCATAGAAACTGAGTCCCATTCATCTTTGCATACTTAATATTTAGAATGGTGTCCAGTGATGATGGATGGATGTTAGAGTGAACTATTTGGTATTGTCATTCAATGAATACTTGTTAGATTTTGAATGAATAAATAAAATAATTCAAGATAATGATATTTAAATAACAGTTAAATGTGGTTTGTAATAATAAGCTTATGTGCCCTTAAAAAGGTTTCAGAATTCCTTAGTAAATTCAGAAACTTTATTACTATAGTCAAAAATGAAAGTTGATAACAGTAATATTTGGTAAAAGCCACAGGAGTTCCCGTACTAAGCCATTAAGCACATTCGTCAAAGTTTACGACCTGATGAACTTCACTTCTTGACACTTTTAATCACATACTGGATTTTCTTCCAAATTGGAATTAATGTCCTCTGATATATTAGTGTTTATGAAATTGTTTAAAGAAATGCAGTTCCCTTAATTTCATGTGTTTGGGGTATAAGCCAAGTACTAATATAATTATTCATTCCTATAAATAAAATAACTGCCTTATTTCCATGTCTACCTTAATATTCTCCTGAGATATTTCTTTTTACCAAGTCTATTTCAGCATTAACTCAGGAATTATTCTCCAAATATTATTTATTGTGTCATACCAAAACAACTTTCACTTTGAATATATTTGTAGTCATCCTCTTGAATTTTCATTGACCTAAAAATTTTAAGATTTCAGATGTATATCCATGACCTTATCAGACCTTATCTGACACTATCAGATAGGCTGGCCTAAATCTGTATTGCTAGATACAAATCACATCTCTAAAGCTGACTATTCTCTTTCATCCCAAGTCTTCTAAAGTATCACTTTATAAAAACATTTAACATTTATTCAGTGTCATAAACAACCCCATTAAATATTCACAAAACTTCCAAGGATAGGATAGAGTAACTTAATGTCTTCAGTCAAAGGCACTCAGCTGAATAATGACAGGTGGCAGCTGCCTTCATGCTCAGAGTCTCTATAAACCTGACTTTCCTAAAAGTCAAGCAGACATTCACTGCCCCCACAAATGACCACCCTAGGTTGTGGTGAAAGTGCCCAGCAGAGCCAACCCAGAGCCCTGCAGCACCTACCACGGTGAAGCTGAGTGAAGGGGAAGGTCTGCGTAGCTGACCTCAAGCTCCATCAGGTGCAGAGGCAGATGGAGGAGCCAGCAAGAAAAGTGAGGCAGCAGCAGAACCCCCAACAGCCAACTTTCCTGTCAGCACAGGTGGGATGCTCTCCACTGTCTCCAGTTATATTTGGCAGATGAACATGGTAGAGGATGAGCAGGTGGAGTAAAAGTCTTCCAAATCTCACTGTTCTGTTTCCATCGTCTCATCTGAATGCATAGGCTGATGAGGCTTCTGGCTACCAGTTCTGCTTGGTTTAGTTCTAT
Source organism: Urocitellus parryii (assembly GCF_045843805.1). Classification (NCBI taxonomy): domain Eukaryota; kingdom Metazoa; phylum Chordata; class Mammalia; order Rodentia; family Sciuridae; genus Urocitellus; species Urocitellus parryii. The sequence continues at coordinate 26,513,023 of NC_135537.1, forward strand.
CTGGACATGCTCTGTTACTCAATCATAGGATATCTAAACTTTTGTTATAACCAGTAAATATATATTTATTGTTGGAATTCTAAAACATAAGAATCCTGCAGATTTTCCTTTGATAGAGTGGAAAGGCTAGTAGAAAGAAATGAACAGAAGTATTCAGGAAATTACACATGGAAAAAAGATTTAGAATAAAATATTCGGTGAACAACAAAAACCTTAAAATTAAATATCTTCCTTATTATGGTAGTTTATGGAAATGTTCTGATAATCATGTGATCATGTCAAAATCAGGAATGGATCATAATTTTCATTTGTATTGCACTATATTTTTTTCATACTTACCTGCCAAATCATTCTCTTCACATTCAAAGCCTATGTGTCTGTGATATGTGTAAATGACATGTAAACTAAATTATGAATTTACTCATTGTTTACATCAATTCAACATATCCACTCACCTAACAGAAGATCCTATTTTCATTTGAGGACTAGACATAGTGTACATATGGGTCTTTAGCTAGATTTCAGCCCTGCCAACACAAAACACTTTAGGTAATGAAGCCTTCTGGGTTCACAGATATTGCATCCAATCTCTTCAATGATATTAATATTCCTGTTAGTAAATTCATTTACTGATGAGCAAGAAAAATTATCAACACTTTTTTCTATAGGGTATCTAAACATTAAAAACATTTGAATGATTACTTTTGAAAATGCATATCTATATACCCTATAAGAGAGTAATATAAATGTTTATGAAACAAATTTGTATAAATGACAAAAATTGTCACAAAATTATCTCTTGTACAAATATTTTATGGAATATAGTTTGCATTAGTATAAGAATATGTTGGAGTAAAAAAGACTTAGGAACTACAGATTTACACAATGGATATATTATTGAGGCAGAGAATGAAGCCCTAAATAGCTCATTTGAATGAGGCTCAACCAAATACTTTCCTTGGTTCACAAATGTTCAAAATCCTTTACAGCAAAATTTTGGAATTATGATATCCCTTACACAGCTTTTTTTCAGAAGAATGATAGATGGTTCAGTAATGTTTGTTTATAGCAATTTAAAATACTCTGGAGGTTTCTAGAAATTTAGAAACTGTCTGATTGTCGCTGCATGCTGTTTGCACTATTTAAACAAACAAGATTTTGTTTGTGAACAGATTGATCATTTCTCCTCTGACAAATCATCATAAACTTGTGAAGTAGTTGTAAATATCTATTGTTAAATCCAAACATAAGCATTTCAATTACCTCTTAATTATAAATTAAAACTAAACAAGTTTTAAAATGACCAATTTAATTTCTATACAACACTTTTTGTTGTTTCCATGAAACAAAATTATCAGTGATTGAATAATAAACATCTAACTTACAGTTAAATTATAGCAACAACTGCTCATAAAAAAAGATAAACAAAGGAAAATCCTCTTTAATTCAGCCTTCCCTACTAGATTTTGTAAACATGATGTCAGGTATTTGTTTTTGTATGTATTTTTACAGCATTAAGTAATCATCATGGAGCAAGTTAATAATACAGTGTGCAAGTATTTTAAGAGCACAAATTGGTTTAAAAAATGTGAAAGTCTTCCACTAAGCAGTATATATAGTTATGCCTAAACTTTAGTGATAAAATATTTCTTTATAAAAAGCTTTCCTAAATGAGACATTTCTATTGACTTCAGACTAGTTTTCCTATAAATTAGACAGGATTAAAGAAACATTTCCATGTTTATTGTTTCAATATTTCATTTTGATAACATGTGGAAATCATTTATGTGGAGTCAATATTTTGGAGTCAGGAGGGTACAGAAATACCAGGAACAGGGAGCAAAACAAATATGCCTTCATATAGCTTACATTATAGGGGAAAAGACAGACAAGAAATAAATATATGATATCACATACTGTGCAAAAGAATACACGCAAAGAAATAGTGATGTAATGGTGGAGGTTAAGATCGAGTGGCTAGGGAACACTTTTTAGGAGTTTATGTTGAGAGAAAACACAATCAAGGGAGAGAATATGCCACATAAAGACTGCGAATCAGAAGAATAGGGTTCAAGAGATCTATTGTTCAACATGGTGACTATCATTAACAACAACATAATGTTCAATTTGACAACAGTATAATCATTCAAAAATGTTAAAAATAACTGAGATTAATTAGCTAGACTTAGTCATTCATCATTATACAAAGTTCAGTCATGCTCCACAGAACATTTAGGTGAATGGTGGAGTGGATATACAGTGGTCTCACATATTAGATGTCTGTACTAGGCTATGCTATTTAGGTTGGTGTAAGTACATTATGGTGAAATTGCCTGAAACAGTTTTGCAGAATATGTCCCTGTCATTACTTGATGCATAACTGTGTTTATTTTTTTTAAAAGAATCATTTTGTACATGATAGATGCATACAATTTTCTCTGACAATTAAAAAAAATGTACAAAAACAAACTTTAGAGACTAGCATTTCTAGTCATGAAAGAGAAGTACAGAAAACCTGGATCAGAAAGGAATTTTGCTGATTCTAATAAGAGCAAATAGACAAAATGGCTAGAATTTAATGAGCTGGGGCAGAGAGACAGAGAGGGTAAAGTAGTAGGCCATGGTTAAGTTTGGATTTTACTCTGATTACAATGGAAAATTATTGCAGAGGAAAGTGATTGACATTTAAAAATCACTCTACATGTCTAGAAACCTGCAGTTGGAAGGTATGAATAGAATCTGGGAGACCCTGGAAGCCAATAGGAAATCACCTCTAAAAGAGTGGCGACTTGAGATAGTGTGGGAACAGAAGGAGATTGAGAAAGCCTTACATTTAAGTTGCATAGAAGTACAAAAAAGAGCTGGCCAATGATGAGGTGGAGGGAAGAAAGAGAACTCCTAAGATTTGAGGTCTGAGGAAAGTATAAATGTAGGTGACTTTCACTTAATTTGAAAAAAAAAAAAAAAAAAAACAGAAGGAAGAAATTAGTAATGAGAAACAAGATTCTTTTTTGGAACATGTTAAGTCCAAAACAGTAGTCAAAGTGGAAATGTTAAACAGAATGTTGGATGTATGTATGTGTTGTTCAGATACGGGCACGAGCAGATACTGATTTCTTTCATCAGCATATATGTAATATTTCTGTGTAATTCCTTTATAAGACTAATTTATAGTTCCTTTGGGGGGTTTCAACATTTTCTTTATATCTGCATGTCTTGCTGGATCAGATTAGATCCCCAATCTCCACTGACTCAAATCCTGAATATCTCTCAGCAGTTTCAAACTGTAAGCCCTCTGTCACATGTATCTCCAGACCTGTTTTTGCTTCTGGAGAAGAGGATTTGAATGCAACTAAAGAAAAAAGCAAACATAATTGTAAGAAATTGAGATATAGTTGAGAGATAATTGAATAGCCTATTGATTAATTAATGAAAAATTCTCCAAGCCATTATGCTTACATAATTAGTTTTTCATTTTTGGTACACCCCTGTAAACTTATGATCAAATTCTCTATTGTTTAAACCACTCACAACATTTTAATTCACATTTGGAAGCTTCATGAAATCATTTGTATTTTCACATGTCCTTTGTCAGATTAATGAAAATTAATTATTCTCAATGGTCCCCATTCTTTCTCAAAACTTCTCTTGTGACTATTGGCCATATTGATAGATTGATGTCCAGGGCTATGGATCCAAACTAGGGATTGAATTTAGGAACGTTTAACCACTGAGACATATCCCCAGCCCTTTATTATATTTTGTTAGAGACAGGGCCTCACTGAGTTGCTTAGGGCCTCATTAAGTTACTGACGCTGGGTTTGAACTCTTGATCCTCCTACTTCACTGATATTACAGGCATGCACCACCACACCCAGCTTGCTCATTATAGTTTTAGTCTTGAACTTCTTAGTTCATTTATACTTGTTATAAATACATGTAACAGAAAATTCAATGGATATCACGTTATCTGTTATCAAACAAGTTTCAAGACTATATACAGTAATAGGAAAAAACAGACTAACGTTTTTTTAATATCTTTTAAAAATTTTTTAGTTATAGGTGGACATAGTATCTTTATTTTGTTATTTTATGTGGTGCTGAGGATCAAACCCAGTGTGTCACATGTGCGAGGCAAGTGCTCTGCCACTGAGACACAACCCAGCCCAAGACTAATTGTTTTTAGCACTTACTAAAACTTTATTTTATTTCTTCAACAACTAATAAGTGCTCCTTGAACACCTGGCCTGGGTTAGACCCAATTTTGCCTTTTGGGATACATCAAGATGAAATCATATCCAGAATCAGTTTATTTTTCACATAATGAGACATTTAGTTGATATGAAGCTGTTTTTTACAAAAAGACTTCATGACAGTCCATTCTAAAATCCTAAAAATTTTTAAGCTCACAGATCTTCAAACCAATTGTGAATGTGAGGATGGAGGCAGGTCTTCCGGACAGCTGTGCTTCACTGTAGATTAACTGGATCTGCCTTTTGACAGTGGCTTAAACTCGGGTCTTTCCATATGTTTTTGTTTGAGGGCCCTAGATCAGCAGTATTCCAAGGTCATGCTCTTCTCCTGGCAGATTACAAGATTACCGCATTTCATCCTTCTAATATGTCTGCACTATCCCATTGGCCAAAGCAAACCATAAGTATGGACGATGATATGGAAAAAATGGAAATTTTGTACTCTGTTGGTAGATATCTGAAATGGTACAATAATTATAGAAAACAGTACATATTTTCTTCCAAAGTATTATAAAAGAACCACTGTATCCAAATATCCCAATATTGAGTATATATCTAAAATAATTGAAATCAGAAACTCTAGGTGACATCTTTACCTCCATCTTTATTGCAGCCCCATTGACAATAACCAAAATATGAGAAAGAAATGTCCATCAACAGAAAAATGGATAAAAAATGGTGGTTGACATATGTCATGAAGTATTATTCATCCTTTTAGAAACAGGAAATTGCTGGGCATGGTGGTGCACGCCTCTAATCCCAGCAATTTAGGAGGCTATTGCTGGAGGATCACAAGTTTGAAGCCAACCTCAGCAACTAAGTTTAGTGAGGCCCTAAGCAACTTAGTGAGACTCTGTTTCAAAATTTGAAAAGGGAAAGAAAGGGCTGGGAATGTATATCAGTGTTAAAGCACCTCTGGATTCGATTCCCAGTACCAAAACTAAAAAAATAGAAAGAAAACAGCATATTTTGACATCTGTGACAATACAGAGTAACCTAGAGGACTTCAGGATAATTAAAGTAAGATTGTCACTTTATGTAAGGATCTAAAATAGTTAGACTTTTATAGACAGAGTACAAAGCTGGTTTCCAGGGCTTGGGGAAGAAAGTGATGAGGAATTGTCATTCAATGGGTTTACAGTTTCAGGCAAGCAAACTGGTGTGTTCTAGATATCTCCTACACAGCATATTATCTGTGGTAAACAATAATGTATTTTGTACTTCAATTATTTAATATAGCAAATCTCCAGGTGTGCTATTGCTCTCCCAGTTATGTTACCCCAAATAAAATAACCATTCTCACTTCTATCTTCATGAATTAATTGATTCTGTTTAAATTTTAATGGAATGAGTTATTCATATGCAAAAAAGTAGAGATGACGTATATATCTATTGGTTTGATTGTGTTGATGAACTCATGAAAGTTTATGTATTGGTCCAGGAAATTACATACATTAAATATGTGTACTTTTGAGTGCTTCAATTAAGCCTTAGTTAAACTATTAAAAAATAGTAGAATAAATGCAAATAATAGTGGTATATAAATAGGTACAATACCTTTAAAATAAGGCACATATAAACTCACCTGCTACAGTTATTTCTACTTGGGTGGCAATGCCTAAGGAATGAATTCAGAGTAGGCTATTAGGTGGAATCCTAGTTCTGTTAATATAGGCTGCAAATCCTTGAAACTGCTACCTTCCTTTCATCTCATTTTCCCATGTGGAAAATTAGAATAATTACATTATCTACCTCTTGTGAGTGTTGAGTTCTAAATGAGTACTTACATGTATTTTGGATGGAAGCTTGGATAGAATAAACGTAATTATTTTCTATCTTACACTTTAGGAATCTATAGGAATTTTTAATTTACAAGAACAGCTCATACTCACTATGGCATCAATGTATAAAATAGCTAGGAATATAAATTTGAAATATAAATATTAAATATTAAAACATAAATATAAAATTTTTATGTAAAACATTTTTAAATATTATAAAACTCAATGGAAGGGCACACAATGAAAACAAAATACATGTAGAGATTTTTACCATGTATACGTGATGATTTACTTTGTTAAAAGAATCCATAGTTCCCTCTTTTAAAAGCATAATTTGAAATTCAAATAGAAATAGAGCCTATGTGTATGTTTGCATGTATGTAACTAGAAAAACTGGCTCCAGTGTATTTTCAGAAGTATAAGAAAACCAAACTGGATCAAGGCAACTTTGAAAGAGAATAGCATGAAAGCTTACTTTACCAGATATCAACATATGTAATGCTTCTGCAGTTTTAAAATAAAGTGATTTTTACATGAGATTAAACAATTTGATCAATGGAAGAGAACTGAAGCATTCACACATAAATATTCCATTGATATATACAAATCACTTGGGAAGGAGGAAGAAGAATGAACTACTTAATAAATCATGTTGAAATAATTAGCTATATTTCTGAAAGTACAATAAAGCTGGGCCTGTATCTCATAAAACATAAAAGAAGAAAGCCCACATTGATTAATGATCTAAATGTGAGAATCATTTTCTTTGAAACATTTCTGTACTAAACACAAGATGAATTAATCATAAAGGATACTTGAGTCTTATTTAAGTTAAAATTTCTGTACTACTAAGGCACCAATAATAATGTTTGAAACACTCCTATGTCAAACAACAAAAACTTTGTCACAGGATGGTATAATGTTTGTATACTGATATTATATATATTGTTATTCATAATGCATTTATGAAAGACAATGAATTAAGAATCCTACAAATTAATGTGAAAAATATCCATGGCTCATTTTGAAAATTGCAAATATTTGAAAATTGCCAATATTTTAATTCTTGTAAATTAAAAATTCCTATAGATTCCTAAAGCGTAAGATAGAAAATAATTAAGTATATTCTATCCAAATATTTGAATATTAAATTGCAATTCACAAAAGAGTAAACAGCAATGATCCAAATAAATGTGATAGTCTTGCTGATATGCATGAAGGATGAAGTTAAATACTTATTTGGCATTTTACATTCAACAATTTGAAAGAGTTTCACACTCTTAATATCAAGTGCTGGTAAGAATGAAAGGGGAAAATAAAGTGAAAATCTAGTACTTGGTCATTGCTAGTTCATGGAGTAGCTCCTTCTAGAGTGATAAACTTCAGGCATTTCTCCAGATTTACAGAAAAATACATCCATATGGTGATCTTGGTGCATTTGTGCTGTTATAACAAAATATCTTAGAGAAACTGAGAAGTTATAAACCATAGAAATTTATTTCTCATTGTTTTGATGCTGGGAAATCCAAGGTCAAGAAGCCAACAGGATTGATGTATGGTGAGGGCTGTTTTTTGCTTCTCAGAAGGAACCTTGTTGCTGCATCCTACAGAGAGAAGAACATTGTGTAGGCACGTGGTAGGAGGATCAGCAGGGCAAGAGAGAGTTCCTTTCAACCCTGAACTCCTTATAAAAGTGCTCATCCCTTCTTGAGGACAGTGTTCTCATGATTTCATTACTTCCCAAAGGCGGTATCTTTAATACTGTTGCTTTTGGGATTGAATTTCAACATGAATTTTGAGGAGAGTACCATCATCAAACCATTTTTGGGGAGAGTTGCAGTGGTTTTGCACTCTCTAAAATTGTGTGAATATCATCTTCTGATATCAAATACTATTAAAATAGCAAAACTCAAATTTGTCTACTAAAATAATTTCTAATCATATCCATTTTAAAGGAAGGCTATATAGTCCTTGATTGACTATACTTCATTATCAGGGGAAAAAAAGCAGTATTTCTAAGTGAATAAGGAATTATGAACTGAAAACCACCAACTATCATTGTGGTTCAGATTGCATATTATACAGAGTAATCTCTTCACATTTGGTATCATGTGGCCCTTATTTTTAAATAAACTCCAAGATTAAATTTCCTGATATATGTTATGATCACTATCAGTAAGTAGATGTGTAGAACATTAAAGTCCCCTTAGCCATAGCATGAGATAATAGAGTCTTTTGAGACATTTTTAAGAACCTAAACTAGAATGTTACTAAGACTTAGGCTTCAGTACAAAGAAGAGATTAAATAGATCAGACATTAGTACACTGTGAATTAGTTATACAGAATGTTATAGAGTCTCACAAAAATATATGGCAACTTTCACTCAGGAATCATTAAAGACCACTTCAAGGCCATCAACACTTCAGTTAAAAACACTATACATTGGGTCTGGGGATGTGGCTCAAGTGGCAGCGCGCTGGCCTGGCATGCGCAGGGCGCTGGGTTCGATCCCCGTACCACATAAAAATAAAATAAAGATGTGTCCACCGAAAACTAAAAAATACATATTAAAAGAATTCTCTCTCTCGCTCTTAAAAAAAAAAAACTGAACTTTTATGTTCTTGTGTTGCTTAGTAATTTTCTCACATTATTATGACTATGGAAATCTTATTTTCTGTATTTTATATGAAATTATTGCACATGTATTTGTTAATATACGTGAGTTAAATATAATTAGGGTTAATAAAACAGCAAAGAAGCAATTTTGGTACAAGGAAAATGGGAGCAAAGCAATTTGGGCTTTCTGAACAAGAGTATAAAAATCTTAAGAACAAGCCACATAGTTCTTGGATTGAAAAAGAAGAGGCACTGAATTCTGGGTCTACTCTTGTAATACAGTGATCTTGTAGTTACTTATTTCTGGTTATCTCTTTTGGAAAATGAGGGTAAGGGCCTCTAGTTCTTCTTGGAATTCCTTAGTTGCCCAAAAAAAAAAAAATCCAGTTATCCTTCGGAAGACAAAATATATAGCTCATGGAAGAGGGTTTGTGAGAATATGTGAAAGAGGGAGAAGCCTGGCCATCCCAGTGCCCATTTGAGGCTTCAGTTCTCCCACCACTTCCCAGACTACCATCTTGGCAGCTATATGGGGAATCTGCGTAGGAGAACTGAGCTGCCCACTAGAGTCCAATTGAACCCCAGACCCAAGACAGATACTAAAATGGTTGGTGCTGTTTCAAGCAATTAAAGCTGGAGTGTTTTGTTAAGCAGTGATCAATTACTAAAATACTTATACCAAAAGGTCATGTAAGTCTTACATGACTCTCATTCATTCATTAAGCTAAAAGTTACTGAAATTTTATTATATGCCAGGTGTTGAACTGATGATATAATGGTGAGCTAAAATAGTAACATAATAGTGTGCTGTGAAGGAAATTGATGAAATACTTTGGGGAAATCTGATGTAGTCAACATGGTCATGGGGGCCCCTGAGGAAGTAAACTGAGTTGACAGTGGGAATCACAGAAGGAGAAAATATTCAAGGAACTCGAGAGTACTTACTGAGGTGCAGCACTGAAAATAAGGGGAGAGTGGAGATGTGGACAAATGTGATAAAGGCCAGATTGGGCTGAGCATTATAGGCCATTGCAGGAGAGAACTAATTTAGCTGGAAAGCACATCCTGTCCCCACCCAGTTTTTTCATTATTTATGAAATGATTTAATACTCTAAAGAGGGTTATATTTTTTTTGGGGGGTGAAGACTTTTTGTACTTATCTTTTTAACAGAAGGAAAGGTGGTCTGAAAAACATAGATGTTAATTTACAAGCCTCACTGAGATGTACTTAATCCAAAATTTCATAAGTTAAGTATCAGAATTCAGTATTTTGTTTAAAAACCGCATTCCTCTCCATTTTGGATGCAAAGAATGAATGGATTGATATTTGGGAACTGTAGGTCTGGAGCAGAAAGAACCACAATTGTCTTTCTCAGTTTTATAAGTGCACTTGAGTGTATACACACACACACACACACACACACACACACACGGAGTCACAGAGCAGTTAAGCAGCATGTCTTTGGTTGCACATTGGGAAGTTACACAGCTGAAACTTTAATACAAGAAGCTTGCCTCTGGAACTTGGGTTTTTAAATCATATACTACATGGGACATTAATCCCATACCTGATTCTGACATAAACAAGTTGTTTAAACACCTTTAATCCATGTTTCCTCATAATTTAAACAGAAAATTGGGCAACAGGATTCTTTAAGGTCTTCTTCAAAAACATTAGACTTTTTGTCCACCACGTTTCACATATCTTAGAAATAAGCATCAATGAAGAATTGGGAGAACTTAATGGGAGCTCATCACTCTTCCCACTTGCTAATTATTCCATACACAACGATATATCATCAGTTCACAGCGGCTGGTCCTGTGACTGCAGAGCAAAGCATATTTTGCTCAGGCTCTAAGCAGGTTTCAAAGAAGTTAGTATCCTATTAAAATAGACATCAGAGATAGGGATACTAGGCTCATCTCTGAAGGAAGAATAGACCCAGGAATGGAATTCTGAACAATGCTGATCTGGAACAATAGTGTACAACAGTAGGAGAGTCAAAAACAGGCTTTAGTGTCAATGCTAAATCAACTTAAGCAAACAGTCAAAACAAAGCATCACTTAAAAGGAGGACACTGAAAACAATGTCTCCCTATAGAATAAACATCTGACAAAAGAGAAGTATTTTTTCACCAATTTTTAGAAGACCAAATTGTACAGAAATACCACCATCTTAAATTTATGATGTGCATTTTGCTATTTTTACTGCTTTCATAGTGGAGAGGTATTTTAATATCACTATACATAAACAAATGAAATTATGAAAATAGAGGAGGAAAAAGCTTTTAAAGAAGCATAAAAACAGTTTTATTAGGGTCTACAGTTGCTTTTAACTATATTAGATTACTGTGATCATATGTCACCCAAATACTCAGAAATTATATGTCTCTGTTAATTTGGAAATAGTATGGGTGTATTTTTAAATAAATTATATGTCTCATAGCATTACATTAGTAAAATTTGGGTAGCCAATTTTGTTCTTTAAATATTTTATCAGTAAAATTATATACTGGAGTACTTCCATACTTAAGATCCATAAACCTGAGGGGACAGATGGCTAAATGTTGGGCAGATAAATAAAAATGATGAATAATTCAAGAAAGGTTACTAATAGTACATTTATCCACATTAGTTTAATCTGCTTATGTCTAGACTACAACTTAAAATGTTGAGGAAATTTTCAGTTAGAAAATTAGGTTTTTTACTTCATTTTCCCTGTTGAAACTTTTCTTTAGGTGTTAGCAGAAACCACTTCTTCTTACACTTTTTAAATTATTATTAGTTCAAAACATTACAAAGCTCTTGACATATCATATTTCATACATTTGATTCAAGTGGATTGTGAACTCCCATTTTTACCCTATATATACATATTGCAGATTCACCTTGGTTACACATCCACTTTTTTACCTACTACCATACTAGTGTATGTTTTGCTGCCTTTCCTATCCTCTACTATCCCCCCTCTCCTCCCCTTCCCTCCCCTTCCCTCCCCTCCCCTCCCCTCCCCTCCCCTCCAAGAGAGAGAGAAATGAATTCTTACACTTTTTTATAGATGAAGCTTTACACTCATTTTATACCCCATCATTATTAGGTAGAGTATATATTATGTGTTAGGCAACATTTGTTTATGAAAATTACAGCTTGCCTTTGCAAAATTTCTAATATTTTTGTCAAGTTTTTGGCAGTTAAATGTCTCTAGTGTAAAGTATGTGAAGAAAATAACTTTGAATGAATAAATGAATGCTAAATATATTTAATAAAAATTACCAGAATATAATCTAGAGTTTAAGGCATAAAAAGTAAGTTGAACTTTTTCATTAATATTTTTTCTCTTTTTATTTAGACAAGGAGTTCAGGGTCTGACAGAAAATAATGAGTAAAGAAATTTAGAAAAATTTTAAGGAATTTAAAATTTACTTCAAAAATGAATTTTGATATCTATAGTTAAACTTGAATGCTTAAATATGTGAATTTATAACCAATATTTCCTGAAATCCAACTGAATTATAACAAATAAATAACAAGTTATAAACCCACAGATAAAAATGTGAGAATGGGAGTCATACCAAAGAATAGATGTCAATAAAATTTTGCAAAATAAGCAAGTGGATTGATGGATTCCAAATGAAATGACAAAATGTAGAAAGCAGAAAACTTGTAACACACAGAGGAAAGGAATACATGAAACAAACTAATTTGTAGATCAATGCATAAAAGATAAAAATTAGAGGCATTAGGTAAATTTGAAGATAAATGAGGGACAGTTTGAGAAGCACACAGCAATCCCTATCCTCTTACCCAGGTGAGTTCCACTGTCTATTCTGGAATGACACAGGAGTCATGTTGCTCAGACCATATGAACCAAACATGTTCTGATCTATCCCCAGACCCTATAGAAAGAAGGGATCTTCTCTTCTCTTGGAAACTGAGCTAAGGGAATAGGTGGAGTTTATCTAAGAATGAGGAGCCTCCTGTCTTCTTTACTTTAATAGATGTGAGATTCCTTACACACAAGTTTATTGCCACTCTAATGGTTCTGCCCCCATCCCTTAACTAACTATCTCTATCCCCACCCCCTCCAGATACCTCAATCACACTGCAGAATATTGGTGAGACTAAGAAAGAAGACCTAAGTAATGACTTGGTCCTCACATGATTAACCTACTCCAAAGCCCCAAACAACAAATCCTATTTTCCTCTCAGTGTTCTCTTTTAGTTTGTAAGTTTGTCATAAAAAAAACACTACACACTGGTTGGCTTAAAATAACAGAAATGCATTTTCTTCCATTTCTATAGGCAGAGTCTGAAGTGAAGGTATCCACAGGGTTGTTCTCCCTATGAAAGCTCCAGGGAAGTGCCGTTCCTTTCCTCCTCCTCACTTCTGGAAGTAGATGGCAGTCCTCTGTGTCTTTGTCTTCTAACTGTATCACTCCAGTCTCTGCCATCTTCTGCACATATTTTTTCTTCCTTTTTGTGTCCTTGGTTCTGAATTTGCATCTTTTTGCTCGGAGAATGATACCAGTTATTGGACTTAGGGTCTTCTCTATTTCTGCATAAACTTATTTTGGCTTAACAAGTTATATCAGCAAAAGACTCATCCCAAATGAAGTCACATTGTAAGGTTTTGAATGGACATGAATTTTGGGAAGACAATTTTCAATCCATTATGAATAAGATCTTTACATTTGATTGTTTCGAGTGTGAACAGACAGTAGTATAAAGATATTTGTTTTTATGTCAAATCATTTTTTTTCTTTTGATGGATAGGTCATGGATTGACAGAGGCAGATTCATAGAAAGAAAAAAGAATTCTGAACATAATAACAAAGCAACTCAATCAAACAAAGAATGACCAATGACTGATACTTTTTCTTCTATGAAATTCTATATTTTAAGTATATATTTTATGTCAACTAATAATATGGATTATTAGAAACGCTTGAGACAAATTTGGTAGTAACATTTTCACCTATCAAATTTTTAATTTTTACATGAGAAAAACAATCAAATAGACAAGTTGGTTATTTCCTTCTCTATATTCTTCAAATATAAAGTTTCTTTATAAAACTGGAATTGAATTTATCAAAATACATTATTTCAACCACTTAAAAATCACTTGACTCATTATGAAATATATTCTCTACCTCTGTCTATATTATGGATTTAAGAAATGACTATTCAAAAATTGTTTTTTTCCCTAAGATCATGGTTGAAAATAAGGCTGCTCTATCATTTAATGTTTGCTTTCATAAAAATCTTGTCGTTTTTCCCAGGAAAGTATCAAAGAAGCAAAACAGTATGTGCAAAAGCCATGCTTCTTCAGGTGGCTTTGTATGATTCATTTGTAGAAAATAAAAATAATGACATGGATTTATCTTTCCTTTTCTTTTCTTCTAGAAATCCTAAATTCAAATATGCAATTCAAATTTCTGAAATCTATTCATTCTGGGTCTTTTCAATGTGATTTCTGTTCTGAGTTATGTTTTAAGGTATTTACTTGTTCTGCTTGAATAAACATAGAAGCTGTAATGGTAAAGACAATAGAGTTTTTATATATCTCTGCCTTCTAATACCTGTTTAATCTAACAAACTATAAAATCCTAGACCTTGACAATTTCATTTGAATATGATAATAATATCTACCTTACTAGATGATCGTGAGAATTAAATGAGATAATATGTTTACATCGTTTAACACCATGCCAGAAATGTTTATTTGTTTATTCATATTTCTCTAAAACCCTTGCTAAACATATAATATGCACCTGTGATTACCATACGTTTTGGAAAGATGATGTTGAATGAACAAATATGAAATAAATATGAATATATTTATGAAATAAATAGGAACAAATATGACTCATAAAATTTAGAATCAGTAAATGCCCCCCCCCAAAAGGAAGTGTACTTACTAATACTGTAGCTAGCTATGGACAGTGATTCTCTTTCAAACAGACCCACACATCATTGGTAACTATAAAATCAGGAAGGAAAGTGTCTTAGCTTTAGATTGATCTGAATATTTTTATAAAACTATGTATACTTTGTAGATCTTGTCCAGATGCTACTTTACCTGCAGTGTCTTCTCTATATGTGTTCACTTTTGAAAATTTGACTCAAGCTCTAAATTAATCCTGTATTTAAATGAGAGGTGAAACAATGCAATGGATAAAAGTCAAACCCATTATAACATTTAATGTTCTGTAACTAGCCTGAGACACCTTTCTTCTACTTATACCCTATCACAACCTAATTATGAGTGAACAGAGTCAGATTTCATGCATATTCATCTTTGTATCCAAGAAAGTGGTGAGTACACTGTTTTTTAACCCAAATAACTATTTCTAAAATTAAAATTAATTCTGAAGATTTGGCATGCAATCACTACTATTGTTCTAATTGGGCAAGTTCCTTAATTTTCTTACTTGCAAAATGAAAAGGTTAAATAAGGTAATCAGTCACTCCTATGTCCTACCTACCACTGTACCTAATGTTTCCCTTTGTTGCTGTCCTCATCATATGGAGAAGATCAAAATGATAGGTATATATCATTTTGTTTACAGTGCCTACTTGAGATATTTAAATTCTCAGGAAATATATGTTTAATTAAAAATTGAATTGTGGATTCTAAGGCTGCATCCTTATTATATTTATAATATATATTATAGGAATTTTAAGCATTAATTACATCATGACTTATTTTAATTATTTAATTACATTTCCCCCCTAAAATACTTGGAAGAATATAATGAGTAATTAGGGAAATATAACATTTTTTATGAGTGTTTCTAGAAAATTTATTACATAAATATTTTCAGCACACCTGTACAAACTCATTTGAAAACAGAAGATATAGAGTCGTTTGCCCAGCAGAAAGGTGATATGGTGATAAAACAGAAAATATCTGAGTTATATGCTATTTCCAGATGGGACTATGTTAACAAAAGTTGAGTTCAACTGAATTATTGTGGAAATGTGTATTCTTTAAAAATAGATCTGCATAAATATTCTTCTAAACTTCTTGGGGCTGAGTTTGTACTAACATATTAAATAGCAGTGATTTTATTTTATTTTTTTCATTAAGAACATTGGGAGGAATTCATTTAAAAGGAGAAATTTGTCTAGTGTTGCATAAGTTCTAATTTTTAAATCAAAACAATGAAACTGTTTAGAAAAGGAAATACCCTTGAGAATACAAAAAGATTTGTGGTTTAAAACAGTATTTAACACTTCAAACAATTATCTCAAAATTATTTATGTGAATATCTAACAAGGAGAAGGAGAAAAAGAATATATTTTTAGAGGAAAGAATGTATTGTGTTTTTCTCTTTTGTTGTAATATCCTTTTACCACTATTGTATGGCATGTTAGGGTTCTAACTGCTGACCCAAATAAACCGTAAAATTTTAGTGAGATTAGCTAATAGATGTTTATTTCTCGATCATGTATCAGTCCACTGTGGAAGCCCCTAGTTGTCTGGATTTCTATTTCTTGGCTGATAATAGACTTAGGCTTCTTCCATTCTGTGCTTTGTCATCCTTCGGAGTCTACTGCATTTAACTGCCAGATGGAGAAATAGACGGTAGATAAAAACACATAATAGTTCTGCATGGTTGCCAGGCATTTGAACACATTGTCCCTGGCAGAGCAGCTATTTCTCAATTTTAGCACTGTACTATAGAAGGGGGACACAAATTTATTCTGGAAAATTAATCATCTCTGCTTCACCTATTTAGGGCTACTCTCACATTTTAAATTATAGTTTTTGCTAATCCCAAAGTTACCTCTTTATCATTCTCACTTGAAACTTCATAAGAGTAAGTTGTATGTTTATCCATTTAATTTGGGGACAGAAGGCCTCATAAGCAACAAATATCCATGAAAACATTTTATGAACAGTTAACAGATAAAAAATATATTTTCATAAGTCAATTAATATGGGAAATATTTGATTCATTTTTAAATAATAACCAAATGTCTATCTTTAGAAAAAAAAATTATCTGAATACCTGTCACATAGATAGTGATATTTAATTGGTATTTTCAGGTTTTAATAAAATACACTCATTTTCATTTCATTGATTGCTCTCTTATGACCGACTAGGAAACACAGTTAAGAGAGGGTAGTTTTGCACCCACCGCTCTTTTTAAAGTAAGAAGGAGTTCACCATATTATCAATTAAGCCATGATTTGGGTAGGGTTTGAATATGCTCTCCAAGGGTTCCTGTGTCGGAAGCTTATTCACCTGTGTGGTGGTATTAAGAGGTGGTGGATCCTTTAAGATGTGGGACTTAGTAGGTGGTAATTAGGTCTTTGGGGACATTGCCTTTAAAAGGGATTAATGAGTTAATCAGAATGAGTTAGTTCCCATAAGACTGGGTTGATATATAAAGACCAAAGCTAGTTCACCATAGTCTCTAGCTTCCTTTGTGTGTGTGTGTGTGTTGAGATGTGGTTAGGCGGGGATACCAGGGATTGAACCCAGGGGTGCTTAGTCACTGAACTACATCCTCAGCCCTTTCAATTTTTTTTGAGACAGGGTCTCTCTAAGTTGCTTAGGGCTTAGCAAAATTGCTGAGGCTAGCTTTGAACTTGCAGTCCTCAAACCTCAGCCTCCCAAGTTGCTAAGATTATGGTTGTGTGCCACCACACCAGATCTGACTTCCTTTCTTGCCCTGTGATCTCTCCCCTTTGTACTTCCACAATGATGCCACCTACCATGATGTGATGCAGTCAGAAGAGTTGAGCAGATGCTCTTCAATGCACAGAACTGAGAGCTCAATAAACCTGTTTTCTTTACCAGAGATCACATGGCAAGAAAGGAAGTCAGATCTGGGCATGGGGATACATACCTATAATCCTCACAATTCAGGAGGCTGAGGCAGGACTGCAAGTTCAAAGCCAGCCTCAGCAATTTAGCAAGGCTTTAAGCGACTTAGAGAGACCTGGTCTCAAACTAAAAAATTGAAAGAGCTGGGGATGTAGTTCAGTGGTTAAGCATCCCTGGTTCAATCCCTGGTACCCCCCACCCCCAACCCCACCCACAACACACACACACAAACACAACAAAGGAAGCTAGAGACTATAGCAATCCAGTCTTGTGGGAACTAACTCATTCTGATTAACTGATTGGGTATTTTATTGAAGCAACAGAAAATGGATGGATACAAAGCCAAAATTATAATTTAAGTAGTTAGAGGTATTTTATGAGAAAATTTTTTAAAAATTCAAAAGAAAATTTTAGTTCTCAATGGACTTTTATTTTATTAATTTATAAGCTATCTGAGAATTGAACCCAGTTTTTCACATATACAAGGCAAGTGCTACAACCTCTGCTCCTTCTGAGATAATTTTTAAGAAAAGGTTTATTAGAATCTTGAGTTAAAATTGTAATGAATATGAGACTTTGTTTTATCAGTTGGATTCTATTTCCTAAATATTTTACTTTTCTCACAAGGGAAATGTTTTGAAATAGACATTCAGTTTCTCTCTTTTTTGTCTGGCATGCCATCAAAGGACAGTAAAACCGGTAAGAGAATAAATACTTGGGAAAAGGGAAGACAAAAGCTTAAACATTCTATAAAATGACATGTCTTTTAATAGATAATCAGTGTAAGACTTTTAAACTTTATTAATATTTAAGTAAAGACATGCACAAATAATATTAGAGTTTAAGAAATATTACATAATGTTTTTCATAAGTAAAATCTGGAATTCTCATAAACTGTTTTAAGAAGATATCCAGTTATTCTGAATAAGAGTTTGGCCACTCCATTTTTACATACCAAATTAATCTTTACATCATCTGCCACCTTTTAGTATTGTTCTCTCTCCAACTTCAAATATTCCACTTCCTCAGAATTCAGACCAAAGCCAAGAGCATCACCTAGAAGGCTTGCATGATCTATGCTCTGGCTATCTTTTCAGACTGATCTGTACCATTCCATGCTCTAGCTCAGTGACCTTCTCTGGGTACAATTAATGCTTATAGACCTTCTCATCAATGGGACCACATACACATTATGTTTCCTTGTTGATACATGTTTATGATTATTGTCATTCTGCTATAATGGCCATTATATTATTGTCAATATCCATCTTTGTGTTTAAAAATACTCATTCTCTTGAATTCTTGTAGTTATTGGAACTATTCTAGCTTGCTTGTTCTTATTGTTTAACTGGTAGATCTTATTTTGTTTTAAAAAATTTACTCAATCTGTCATTTTAATTTAACTTGTATCTTGTAAATAACATTAAGTAAATATAGTCTTCCTTTTTATATCTGAAAATATCAGTCCTTTATTTGAATTTACTTAATTTAAATTGAATACAATTTTTAGTACAGTTACATTTAGGTTTACCATTTTGCTATTTGTGCTGATTATTTTTATATTTCTCCTTTTGTGCAGTCTTTGGGCTAACCAAACATTTCATATTTGATTTTATTGTATCTGTTGGCTTTTCTTGATCATATTTGTAGTTAAATTCCCTCATATTCTAATAATTTGTATTACTCTTTGGTTTTTTACACAAAAATAATATTGAAAA
The DNA here is from genome assembly GCF_045843805.1 of Urocitellus parryii. Taxonomy (NCBI): domain Eukaryota; kingdom Metazoa; phylum Chordata; class Mammalia; order Rodentia; family Sciuridae; genus Urocitellus; species Urocitellus parryii. The sequence continues at coordinate 26,532,230 of NC_135537.1, forward strand.
AATGTATGCTATATTCTCCTTTGTACTTTAATTTGTCTAAAGCATATATACTCTGAAAGTCCTTATCAAATGTAAAGTTGATAATCCAATCAATCTATGTTTTTACTCTTTCAAATAAGTAGTTTGTGTAATTTTTTATTATATACAGATTTTAGAAGATCCTATTAGAGACAGAAACTAAAGTCTTCCATTAGTGAGCTATTTTATAAGAATATAGTTTTGTTTACAAAAATAATAGTGTCATGATACTGAAATACATCTCTGATTCTTCTGAGATACCAATTAGTTTTAATTTTTTTCTAGACATCATAATATATTTTTGAATCTCATATATTAATTATTTCTTAAAATTTATTTAAGTATCATGTTTAAAATTGGATGGAGCCTGTGTTAGTCCATTTCCATCACTATTAAAAAAATACCTGAGGTAATTAATTTATCAGTGAAAAATTTTTTTTTGGTTCCTAGTTTTAGAGGTTCTAGTCCATGATTTGATGAATCCCATTGCTTTTTGACCTTCATCAAGGATGCAAGATGGCAGTGTTGGGAAGCACATTATTGAACAAATTTCTCATCCTATTGATAGGAAGCAAAAGAGACAGAACCTGAACCAGGGTCCCACAATTCTCTTTGAGAATATACTCCTAATGATTTAAGGACTTCCAACTAAGCTCCACCTCCTAAAGTTTTGTCACTTCCCAATAATGTCATTCTGGGGGGGCAATCTTTTAACACATGGGTCTTTGAGAGATATTCAGCATCCAAATTATGGCAGAAGCCAATACTGTTGATCTGATGTGAGATACCATAACTCATTTGAATGAGTTATGACTCTCTTTAAAAAAATATCCCCATTTCTTATTCTAAAATTATGGCCATAACTATAGTATAAAATAAAGTCATATTAAAAGTTTATAATGCTGCTAGCCTCAGTCAAAATCAAATACATTTTAGCTGTCATGTTTGGTAATAGCATTAATGTTAATACCTACAATGGGCAAATGTTAGTAGATTTTAAGCATCTCTCTCCTTAAAAACGAAAGGTGCTACTCAACAGTGATAGTAAAGAGGAAGATATTTGTTGTAGGATTTCTTAGTGCCACTATCTGCTAGAAACTCCTCTATCCTCAGTTCTATTCTCTTATGGGGAATACCTGTTATGTAGGTGGCCTCCAGTAGTTTACTATTTATTATAGTTAATTATTTATATATATATATATATATTTATATAGTTAATTATTATTTTTTACATAAACTGGAGTAATCATAATGAGTCATACTAGGGACTATCCAAGAATGTATCAGTGGGGATGCAGACAGCCATATGTAGGTGGACATCCTTCCTTTGGTTTCTAGGGTACCTGCATTGTTGCTTTGAATCAACACGGAGAATCAACACGGAGGCTCAGGTACATTCTGCTAGGAAGCATGTGAGTAGGAGGCTGAGTGAGTGAGTGATCTGGCTAAAAGTACCATGCCATTATCCATCCCAAATTCCTAGAGGCCAAATAGGAAGTGGAAATGTCATAGTTCCTATGTGTGGTATTGTGGGGAGTAAACATAGATACCTGACAATCCAAGACCTTTGTGTGCTTACTGCCTTCAGTATTCACCAATTAATTAGGTAGTGCCTGATGAATGTCCTAAAGGACTATACTTTAATTGTTGAATATGTCAGTTTGGGGATTGAATATTTTAACAAGTGATGCCATTATACCTGTGTCCCAAGCTAAATGTTTTGTTTATATTCAGATTCATATCAAATGCAAGTAATGATAGTGTCTTTCCTCTTAGCAATATTTAATTTATTTGCTTTTTAATACTTAATAATCCATTAAATTCTATTCACTTATCCCTTTTTATTTATTATAGTTATTTTATATTTTATAAATAGTACATTTATTTCAATGCAATTGTAAAATAACTGAATTCCAGTAGGTGATTATTTATTTTTATTTTTAAATTGATGGACAGTTTTCTTTAGTTTTATAAATATACAAATAAATTTCTTATATCTCCATAAAAATCAATAGGAATATAAGAAATTTATAAAATTTAGTTAGGAATTTAAAAAATTCTTTAAGAATGTGTGTGTGTGTGTGTGTGTGTGTGTGTGTGTGTATTTATGTATAATTGGGGATTGAACCTAGAAGTGCTTTATCACTGAGCTACACACCCAGCATTTCCTATATTTTGTTTTAAGACAGGGGCCACTGTTTTACTTAGAGCCTTGCTAAATTGCTGAGTCTGGCCTTGAACTTTTGAAACTCCTGCCTTCTGAGCCACTGGGATTACAGGTATGTGCCATTCTACCTGGCTAGAATCTTATTGCTGTTTCTTTATATGTACAGATTATTGTAAAGCTATAGTCATTTTGTTTAGTACTGTGGTCTCTCAGCCATGAACATAATCTATCCCCTATACTTTTAGGATGTTTTCTTTCTTATATAATAACTGTAAATTTTTATCCATAAAAGTTAAAGTACATTTCTTCATCAGTCTTTCATAACCTTATGCTTTTTTATATTTTAAATTTGTATTATATTTTCAGTGTGTTGTTCATAGAATATGGTGAAATTATAGATTGTTTTATGAAAATTTCATTAAATTATAACATGCAAATGGAAAATGTATATGAATCATAAATTTAGTTATTATCACAAGATAAACACAAATGTATAAATTCTGTCTGCATCAAGAGGTAACACTTAGTCTTCCATTGCTTCCTACTCAGAACTGTTGTCTTCCTCTGCTAAAAGTTAATTACTTTTTAGGTTTCTAGCACCAAAGATTCATTTTATCTCACACTAAATTTATATGAATGGAATTCATGGTCTTTTATGTCTGGCCTCTGTGGCTTAAAATTATGCTTGTGATATTTGTGTTTTTCTGTATGTGATAACTTCTGTTCATGGTTTTGTGTTCTTCCATTGTATGCATTATTATTTGTTAATTTGTCTGAACTAATGTGCCTTGGAAGTGTTTCAAGTTTGGGGCTATTTCAGTAATGTTCCTATGAATGGTTTTGTGTAATATGTTGGTGCACATAGGCATGCATTTTTATTGAGTCGATACTTGGGGATAGAAAAGCTGGATCACAGGAGATGTGCATGTATGTTTGGCAGTGATGATGGCATGTGAGTTCCTGTTGTGGAATAGCATCATCAAAATCTGAGCCATTAGGTAAAGTGCATGATGGGGTCCAGTTGCTCCATACCTTTCTGTTTTAGTTAGTTTTCTGTCACTGTGACCAAAAGATCTGTGAAGAACAATTTAGAAAAGGAAAAGTTTATATGGGAATCATGCGTTTCAAGGTTTTGGTCCGTGGTAGGCTGACTCCATGGCTCTGGGCCCTAGATGATGCAGAAGGGAATGGAGGAGAAAAACAATAAGGACGCAGACAGAGAGTTCTGTTCACCAGGAGCAAAATATAAACCTAAAAGGCAGGCCACCACTGACTCACCTCCTGTAGCCACTCCCTACCTGACCACATTTATCACCCAACCTAATACATTGATGGGGTTCCAACTCTCAGAATCCAACATTCCACCTCCAAACAATTATTCTTTTGTCTCACACCTGAGCTTATGGGGGCCATCTCACATCCAAAAACAACACCATCTCTTGCTGGTAGACAAACATGCAATTTTCACCAATTCTTATCCCCAAAGCCTAGCACTTTCTCTCCTACATTGAGATTTGATTCTTTGGGTGCTTGAAATTAGTTTTTTTTTTTTGTTTCATTTTTCCATTAATCTTGGTATTGGGCTTCTTTTTAAGACTATGTCATGACACTTATCTGAATAAGAATTCATGAGAGTGCCCACAGGGAGTATTTTACCAAGAATGATTTTAGATAGGAATTCCATTTTCATTTTCTTGAAAATCGTTTTTTTACTTGTTATCTAAAAAGCTGCTTCTTCTCCTGTTTATATCTCTATTCATTTTTCTTCTTTAAAATCTGAATCAGTCTAGGTCAAATGAGGAGAGAGAAATTATACAGTACTTTGAACAGGAGAAATTACAATATAAAGCAAGATTGACTACAATCGGGCCACAGAGTGATGAGGTGCTGATTAATATGCTATAAGGAATATAGGAAAAGCAAATATATAAAATAATAATAAGCATGTAATAGCTGCTATCCCTACAGCTGAGATAGAATTCCCTGGAAAAAATTCTCCCCAACTCCAGACATGAGATCCAGGCACTGTTGGAAAGGGCAAACTGTGGCTCATTGAATGGCAGAGAAATTGCTATAATGCTGGCAGAACTTGCAGGAAATCTATGCTGTAGGCCACCGGGAAAAGGTGTTCATTGGGAGCTGTCTCATCAGAGACACTCAGTACTAAATTGTCTGCAGGAGTTTCTGGCTGAAGATGCTGGTCTTGAGTGATGGGATCTACTGTGAATTACAATGCCAGTCACTGGGGAAGCCATGTATCCTGCAGGATGGCCTTTGGGTAAGCTGCCAGCCAGTGCTGTAGGAGCCTGCCAGGGAGCACACCTGAACCAGGAAGCAGAATCTCATACCCCTAACACATCTCTTCAGCACCCCTGACTGTCAACGCTTATCATTAAGGGAGCTAACCAGTCAACCAATCAACATCAACAACAAAAACAACAACAACAATGTGAAAGACAGATTTATTTCCACAGAACAGGCAAAGACAAAAACAAAAAGAATGAATTTGGAGTTGAAAGATAAAGCCTCATTTCTGGTTCTTTTGCCTTTTTGCCACTAATAAATAGGACATAGAGTTCACTGTGTACCCTTGCAATTTTTAGCTATCATAATTCTCTTCTTGGTCACATAAGGAAATGACTGTTTTTTTCCAATGTGTGAGTATTAACTTTCAAAGTGTCTAAAGTATATACAGAAATCAATGAACATTTTTTTTCTTTTTACTTAGTAAGTGCTGAATACATTGTTGTCCAGATCTGCTCCTCTTTCTATGTTCCCTGTATCATCTTTTATTCAGTCATCTAACTTAGAAACCTAGGGATTCATTTAATTGATTTCTGAAATAATATTGATATATTTCTCATGTGTTGGCTATGTGCCCTCTTGTTATTTTCTTGATTCAGGTCTTTGTCATAGCTTTTCAGGACTATTGTATTTTTCCCCCTACTGGACTTTCTGTCTTCAGTTTTGCAAGGCTCTGACTTATTCCCCATAGCATTGCCCCTGTTATCTAATAAAATGCAAATCACATCACATATATGCTTTGCTTAAATCCTTCAGAGGTTATCTAGCTTAAAGCAATGCTTTTCAACTTAGGTTCTTTGACATCTATAGGTGAGTACAGTAACCCTTAAGAGTTATAAAGAGGAAAAAGAACAGAGGAAGGGCAGGATGTTGGGACCCATATTTTGCTTCCTACTGAGCAGCTTAACTTTCTCTCTTTTACATATATTTTTGTAAAATTTCATTTGCATAGTGTTTCACCGTAAGCAACTATTACAAAATTTCAGTTGAACAATTTTGTAAATAGTTGAGCTAAGGGATAAATGCTAAATCTTTTATATTGCTGCTGCAATCTAAATTTTCCCTATTTTTTAGCCTGATCTATAATAATTCATGCCCTGCCAAGAAAGCAAAAAAAAAATCAAGTACAATCATATTCAGTTATTCAAAGTTTCTTGAATATGGCACATTTTTAACTCATTCATTATTCTAAAAAATGTTTTGAGTATATACTATTTGCCAGTTACAATTCCAAGTGCTATGAACATAGTAGTGATTAAAATAGAAAGAAAATATTGGTATATATAAGTATATAAAAATGTTATAGAAAGAAGTAGGAAATTACAGTAGGGAATTTGAGGAATAGAATTTTAATTTTAAACATAATGATTAGGGAAAGTCTAACAGAGTTGGTGACATATGAGTTAGGCTCCCAAGCTGGAGTATAGAATAAGCAGTTCAGAGATTTGAGGGAACAGCTTTTCTAGCCAGAGAAGAGGAAATGTTAATTCCCTCATGGAAGAGCATGTCTGAAGTATTGGAGAAACACCCCCAAGCATATGTGTCTGGAGTAGGAGTAGGAGGAGCAAGCAAAGAGGGGCAGGAGGTGAGATTATGGACAAATGGTAACCAAACCAGAAAGTACCAAGTAAGTCATGGTAATACTATGTCTTTTACTCAGGAGAATGTGCTGTATCTGTTTCCTATAGTTGCCACAATGAAGTACCATAAACTGGGTGTATTAAAGTAATAGAAATTAATTATTTCCCAGTTCTGAAATTTAGATATTCAAAATCAGTATGTCATCGGTGCCATGTTCCCTCTGATGGCTATTAAGGAAAATTCCTTTATTCATTCTTCCTGGCTTTTGGTAGTGACATTCCTATTTTGTATCTGTATCACTCCAACTTCTGTCTCTGCCATCATATAGTATTCTCCCTATATGCCTCTCTCTCCTAATATGGCACCAGGCACAATATATTAAGGGCTCTTCCTACTCTACTGTGGCCTTATCATAACTAATTACAACTACAGTGACTCCATTTCCAAACCAAAGCTGAGTCATATTAGTTTCCTGGGCAAAAATGAGCTAGGTAGGTATATTAAAATATTTACAGGAAATATGAACAGAATTCTGCCATATTGTATAGAGAGCGTAGTCTGAATATCCTTGCTATAGTGCTTTATCATTTAATTTATAACATAAATCCAAAATATATTTATTAATTTTTGACAATGCAATTAGCCTTTTGATAAAAGTAAGCTCATATAAAGTGTTTAAAAGAGTTTATCAACGGACTGATGCTTTTCAAGATAGTTGATAAGAAATATGTATTTAAACACTATGCTACATTCTTATTTCATCGACTGTATGTATTTTAGTTAGGTCTATATCCTTCTGTTTTAGTCAGCTTTTTGTCACTGTGACCAGAAGACCTGACAAGAACAATTAGAGGAGGAAAAGTTTATTTGGTTCTTATGGTTTCTGAGGCCTCAGTTCATAGATGATCAAAATTTCATTGCTCTAGATCCAAGATGAGGTAGAACTTTATGGCATAATAGTGTGTAGAAGGAAAGAAAATCAGAAAATGGAAACTAGGAAAGAGAGAGAGAGAGGAGAGGAGAGGAGAGAGATCCACTCACTAGGGATATAATATAATAGCTAAAGGAACATTCCCAGTAACCCACCTCCCCCAGTCACTCCCCTCATGCCTATTACCACCCAATTAATCCTTATTACTGAATTAATGCACTGATTAATTAGGGTAAAGCTCTCATAATCCAATCATTTCACTTCTCAACTTTCTTGCACTGTCTTACACATGAACTTTTGGGAGATGCCTTTGATTTTTTATTTATTTTTATTAGCTACACATGACATTACAATGATCTTGGCAATTCATACATTTGAATCAATTGGGGTATAAATTCTCATTTTTCAGATTGTACAGATTGCAGAATCACACTGGTCATAGAGATGCCTTTTATTTAAACCATAATAGAATGGGTTCTGTAAACTGAATTGTATCCTTTCCAAATTCATATGTTGAAACCCTAACTCCACCACAAGGGCCTTTAGTGTGTTCAAGTTAATTAAGGTCATAATGCTGAGGTCCTACTCCAATGGAGTTGGATGTTTCATAGGAAGGGAAAGATGGAGTCTGGCTCCCACTTCTCTCTTCTTACTTTCCTGACATGGGCTCTGAGGAAAGGCCATGCAATGGTGAAGTTAGAAGGCAGGTATCTATAAACCAGGCAGACAGCCCTCACTGGGAACTGACTATGCTGCCACCCCAATCTTGAACTTTTCATCTTCCAGGACTGTAAAAGATAATTTTTTTCTTTAATCCATATAGGATATGGTATTTTTTTTACAGTAGCCCAAGATTACTAAGACAGTGAGCCAAAGTGATTTCATTGACCATGTGAAAATCATAAGACAAAAATCTAGTTCAAACATTCATAGTTATTTTAAAAGATTTTGCCCAGTGATAATGATTTAATGCATGCAGCTGCTGAGGTTATGTTTAATTAATCACTTTCTGAAACTCAACTTTTTATTTAGATAAAATTGCTGTTCTTCTAAAATAATTTTGCTCATTTTGGAATTTGAATTTTCTCATGTACATATAAAAAGTGAAGTTATAGCTCCATTAACAGAAGAAATACTTCATAGTTATATGATGTCAATTTTATATCAGTGCCATCACATGTTAAAAATAGAAAACCTGTTAACTTCAGTAATGGGTTGAATTTTTTACCCATTCATTTACTAAAAGTAAAACCTTTGGACATTTGTACCTCTTCAGAAAAATATCTGACAAAACCAGGGTTAATGTTGATTATAAATTCAATTAAGCAGTTCAACATTTAAGGTTTAAAAATGGGAGTTCATAACACTTGAATCAAATGTATGAAATATGATATGTCAAAAGCTTTGTAATGTTTTGAACAACCAATAAAAAATGACAGAATATTAAGAAATCAAATTGTATTGCAGGAAAGTTATGAGGTAGAGATAAATATGGAAACATTTGAGCCTTTTAAGAATCATTTTTAAGTAAACGTGTATCTTTTAATAGTACTGAATGGCTTAGTAAAGGAGTATTTTAAATTCTGTTTGCATTATTTATTTATTTATTTTTTTAGCACTGCTTTTACCCTTAGATGTTTCAGGTAATGGCTTAGTGAATACTGTCACATTAGATAGCTCATTGTACAATTCAAAGAAGCAGGTGGGAAGATGGGTAGGGAAGGCAGGGAGTACTCTGGGTTACATACACACCTTGGAGGTCAACAGTATATAGATGGAAACTTAAACCATATAATATGACTTTTTCCTTCACTCTAAAAGAATAAAAATCTTCATATGCCAAATTATAATCCTCATTAAAGTAGATATTAAAAATCACCTTCAATGCAAATTCCCTAACACTTGTTTTGGGGAATTTTGTGCATTATAGAGTCTTATTTCTCTATAGCAGAATATTGCCTAACAGACTAAAAGGGCTGTGAACACAGACACAAATATCTGCTACAAGCAAATTATGGAATTCATTCACTTCAGATATTTTAATACTTAATTGGGATGGATTTCTATTAGGAGTAACAGTGGCTTACATTATTTTTTAATGCATCCTCCCAGAAATTTAGAATGGCTATTAATAGTATTTACCAAAATTCTATATTTCTCTCAAGAAAAATGCTGAACACAAAATAAGTTTATAATCAGCTTTCCAGATGTTTAGTGGGTAAAACAAAACAAAAGCAAACAATAACAACAAAAAAATCCTCTCTCTGATTGTTCTACTAGACACTCAAGAGCAAATATTAAAAGCGAAGCATTTTCCTACCTCTCCTAATTACTTCCCAGATCTTTCTCTGTATTTTCTACTTCTACTTAAGAATGATGTTTTCAATGTACTTACCTGTAAAATATCAGAATCACTTCAGATTCTCTATTTATTTATTTGGTATCAGGGATTGAACCCAGAGGCACTTAACCAACAAGCCACATTCTCAGCCTTTTTTTTTTTTTTTTCCAGACAAGGTCTCTCTAAGTTGCTCAGGGTCTTGCTACATTGCATGATCCTTATTGTCATGCCTCTGCAGTACCTCTTATATCCAACTCTCCACTCTGTCTAGTACATGTTGACCTCCATTTACTTTACCAAATGATCAAAATATTTTTCTAATAAATGTCTCTGCTTCTGTTCTTTCCTCTTATCTCTTTTCTGTTTCTAAACCTACCTCCATAATCCTATATCAATTTAATCTTTCCAGAGAAGATTCTTAAACATGGCACTCCCTTGCCCAGTCATGCTCCTTGTTTTCCCTTTAATTACTAAAGAAACTGATGTTCTTATGCTGGAAATTGAGTTTCATTCTCCTTTTACAATCTTACTTTTTGCCTTTCTATTTTACACTGTATACTTTTTAAAAAACTGAATCCCTCCCTCTTTTATGAATATAATATGCATTTTGTCTCCTAAATTCCACTGCTGAAATTGTTTCTTCCATCTGATTCTTCTTTGTCTTTTGCATATTCAAATATATGTAGTTCAAATGCCATCTGATCTTGTGAATAACTTGAGCTCTGTGAATTATTTTTGCACTTTGCTTTTTATTCTGAAAACAATACATACACATTTTATGAGTTTCAAATCACCATTGCACTTTCCTTAGACAGCTTCCCATTATTGTTTTTGGTGATTACATTCATAACTCCAAAGAACATATTTTGATATTTTCTCAGTTTTATTTTAAAATCAAGATTAAAAAGGTAAATTGAAGGATTTAAGAGATTTACCTTCCAAAATACATGTGTTAAAACAAATCTGCTTTGGTTTTCATTTGCTTTAACAAAATGTACTCTCTTGACAATAGATATCTAATACTTACAGACAGGACATTAGACATTGTATTTCAGATTCAGTTCAATACTGCCTAGCCTACTTTTCTTAAGGCTTTTGTTTCTTTTCCTCCTAATACTTTACTCCAGGTTTGATGAGACAGCCTTCTCTAGATTCCCTGCAGAAAGACTTAATAAAGCCACTTTTAGCAAGTTCATATATTTCAGAGACTTTGAGGAACAGAGGATAAGTTTTAACCATTTCTAATTATGGTCTCACTCAAATTCAGTCCTATATTTCAGCTCTTGGTTTGTCTTTCCCAGTAGCAGTGCCCTTAGACATGTCTGTTCAGCTCAGACTGTGGCTATGAACATCTTGCAGGTCTGAGAAAGGCAAGGTGTGTCCTTCTTCATGTCAAGGTATACCTCCAGGCCACTTTGTTTTCTGTTTTTATGTCTACTATCCAAAGATAAATGAAAAATCCAGATATCTGCCTTACCAGAAAGATCTGAAATGTCATCTGGCTTTATAAAGCCTTTAAAGTTGTAGTTTCATAAACACGCATCATTTCCATGTTTTCTGAAATTATATTGTTAAGTTGCCAATGATAATATGTATAGGGTGGCTGTGATATAGTCTATACAAAGTTTTTTACAGTGATCATACTCTTTCACTTGTTAAACTTATTCAAACAAGTGTTGAATAGTAACATTAGAGTTCTTTTGATTACTACTCATCCAGGATGCTGTACATACACACTCACCTTTCACACATGCTGATGAACAAATGACAGCCCCACACACATGTATACACACATGCATCTACAATCAGAAACACTCAGATATACTTCTTTCACAACAAGGGTCACAATGAACAATTATGATAGAGATTAAATCCGTATTCCAAAAGGAAAGTTTTCACTAGAAAAAGTGTGATGTGTACAATATTTTTTTTTCTCTTAAGTGACCATATAATATAGAAAATGTAGATTTCTTGGCTTTACAGCACTTCAAATGCTTCCAAAACTGGATAAGGTCATTGCTTTCTTCTGTATAACTTATAAGAGAGAAATCTATTTAACTATTGAAATCATTTTCACACTTTGGTGTTCTGTATTTTGTAACTTTCTTATTTCAGTTTTAGGTTTGATGAGACAACCTTCTCTAGATTCCCTGCAGAAAGAGTTAATAAAGCCATAAGTTCTAGTTCAAAGACCAATTCTTCCTTCACCACTTACAAACTCAGCAAAATGAAGATTCCTATTGTCAAAGCTGAGAAGTACAGTATCACCAGAAGGTGTCTCTCCTTTGTTGTTCAGGTGCTGGCCCCAGATGGTTGGTGCCAGAAGGATGCAGAAGAGCTACTACTTCTTTGCTATTTTTTTCTTTTTCTATAACAAAACATTAAAGTTTTATAATAAGACATGGCATTCCAAAATGAGATGACACTTCAAAATACATAATTTACTAAAGAAATGCATAATAAAACACTCCATGTCTCTTATACCTCTCAGTCAGATCAAGTTTATAAACAAGCCAGATAAGCATGAAGAAATGCCTCAGTCCGGCTGCAGCAAACTAGCCTGTGTGTGTGTGGGGGGGGGGTGACGAGGAACTTGTGTACATTGATACAGCAGGAATAGGAGCCATTTATTGTAGGACAACAGAGGTATTTATACATTCCACACAGCTTATCTTAATTTACATAAACTACAGCAGTCAACCAATAAGAAATCTCCACACTTAATGGCTCGCTGGCGCTACCTCACACACCACTCCCCCTGGCAAAATACCAGGCGCCATCCTGACTTGTTTACAGACTCTAACATTTTAGAAAGAACTTATTTAAAAATTTCTTTAAGAGAAAATTATTAATTTCATACTTTCCAAAGTTGGCTACAATATGTGCCTTCCCAAATGTCTGTTTAGAGCTATTGATATGGTTTAGATATTAGGTAACGCTCAAAATCTCACAAAATAAGAAAATGTAGAGGTGAAACGATTGGATTCTAAGAACATGAACCTAATCAGTGCATTAATCCACTGATAGGGATTAACTGAATGGTAACTGTAGGCAGATAGGGAGTAGCTGGAGGAGATAGGTCCCTGGGAATGTGCTTTTGGGGTATATATTTTGTGAACTGAATTGAGGCTCTCTCTCTCCTTCTGCTCTGATGACATATTCTAAGCAACTTTCCTCCATCTCACTCTTCTGCCATGATGCTGTGCCTCACCTGGGGCCCAGAGTAATGGATCCAGTTGTCTATGGACTAAGACCTATGAAACTGTGAGCTCCCAAATAAACATATTCTCCTCTAAAGTTGTTCTTGTCAAGTCCTTTGGTCACAGCAATGAAAAAGCTGACCAAATAATCATGATGCTCCTGGTTCAAGGAGTTAAATTCTCTTTCTTTGAATTTGAGTAATACTGTGATTTACTTCTACTAAATAGAAAGTGGCAGAAATGATACTGCGAGTTTTCTGACTCTTGCCGTAAAAAGTAGAAACACTTGCTATCTGGAATACTCATTTTGGAGTCCAAGCCAACATGTATAAATTTCAACTATCTTGGAGCCACCAGAAGAGGTCAGATTTTGTTTTTAATACAAAAGTTTCAGTTGTGGCCCTAGTTAATAGCCAGTATCAACTGACAGAAAGATAACTAGAAATGATCATAGTACAAATGATGCCATACTGCAATGATTAAGTCACCTCCTAATTTCAGGCCCCAGATATCATGGAATAGAGAAAAGCCATCCTCACAGTGCTGTCTGAATTTTTGACCCGCAGAATGTGTATGCACAATAAAATGAAATTTTATACCATTAAACTTTAAAGCGATTTGTCACATAGCTATAGCAACCAGAAAAGAACACTACGCTGGTAAGTGTCAATGTGTGGGAGGAGAGGAGTGCCTGAAGATTCCCCTGAACCTAGGTGTGCGTAAAGTGTACCAAAGCAGCTGCTACAGCAGAGTAGAGCAGAAGGGCATCTCCTGAAAGATGAAACAGGAACTCAACCTTCCCACCAAGGACAAGAAATACAAAACCATTCCTGTGGACTCGAGCTAGGCTAAGTGGAAGAGAGAACTGGCACTGGGAATTTTTATGTGCTATTAAAGATAGCCTGGGAAGGTGAGGGAACTCTACTGAAAAATGTCTGAGTACAGAGCTGAGATAGTATTAGCTGAAGAAGAGGTATCAGGCTCATCAAGGGATCTCTGGTTACAGGAACACAGCAAGAGACTTCTGAAGAGCCTTGGAAGTTGTCCAGCAAAGAAGGAGTTTTAAATATCTGCAAGGCCCACAGAGTTATGAACTAGCTTACAAGAGAACAGGCCATGATATCTCCTTTCCTCTTTTCTCTTACTGCTTCTCCAAAATTATAGTGGTAGCTAGGAAGATCAGAGGGAAAAAAGTAAAAAATAACAAATAAAAAGAGACCTATATAGAAAAAGGGATTGCAATCTAGTGGGAATGTACATTTACTCATAACAACAGGATGGAAGACATAGTGTATGATACCAGATTGTTTTAGTCACCTGTTTCATTGCTGTGACTAAAAGATCTGACCAGAACAATTGTAGAGGAGGAAAAGTTTCTTTGCCGGCTCATGGTTTCAGAGGTCTTAGTCCATAAGAGGCTGGATCCATTTCTTGGAGCTCAGGTGAGACTGAAAACGTCATGGTGGGAGAGGGGTGGTGGAGGGAAGCAGCTCACATCATGGTGATCAGAAAACAGAGAGAGACTCCACTCTCCAGGTACAAAATATATATCCTATAGCTGCGCTCTCAATAAACCACTTCCTATAACCACCCCCAATGGATCTCCAGGCACCACCCAGGTAATCCCACTAGGGATTACTCACTCCAGTGATTGGATTAAGACTCTCACAAACCAATCATTTCTCCTCAGAACCTTCTTGCATTGTCTCACAGGTGAGCATTTGGGGAACACTTCATATCCCAACCATAACACAGATACAGATGAGCATGTATAATTCTTTTTTAATTTCTGCCCTACTTTTCTCAATTAAATGTTTAGTAGGAGCATCAGCAAAGGTAAGGGAAAAGAAGAGCATACAGTTTCAAAGAGATATAGTCATTAGGAAGAATGGTTGAACTAGCGTAACATTAATCAACATCTGGCATTAACTGTCTGTTTGAGGTTAGTAGTCAAGAATTTAAAGTGATTAAGACCCAGTGAGATTGTCAGTGACTTTTCAGCCATATTTTGCTATTGGTAGATGAATATATTAAGAAGAGTTAAATTTAATTTTAAATTTTACCTGCCTTAAAATTATCCCAAATGAGGGTACTGAATGGTAACCACAAAAGGTAAATTCTGATTTGCCTAATATATTAATTTTGGAAAATATATTTTACACAGTATAAACTTATCCTAATAACAGACCAATACATTTTAAGCCTCAAATGCACCATTGATATATTGAATGAAAAGAACAACCATGCTATGTTTCTCACTTTCTGTTCTATCCGGTTTCCAACTGCTCTTTCTCTTTGGCAGAATATCCAGGTTTTATCTAATTAGTCTTCCACTTTCTTTTCCACTTCCCTTTAGCTTCTTCTCCTCACTTGTCTTGTGGTCCAGCGTAAATTGAGGGCATTTCTTCAAACTAGAGCAAAGAGTACCTGAAGAGTACATTAGAGTACATGAAGGGGATTAAGGAGGAGGAAAAAGGGACACAAAAGGGAACGAAAGTGGAATGAATCTGACAAAAATTTGTATGTGCATGCATGGATGTGGCATTGGTTGTATTCACAGGGCACTAGTTAAAAAAAAATAAGTAAAGTGTAAATGAATTGAAGAGGAATTAGTGGAGTAGCAGAGGAGAGCGGAGGTAGGGTGCTGGGGACTGAATTGGAGTGGATTGGGTTCCATGCTTTTGTTATGTCAGATTGTATCCTGATGTTGTATATAACTAAAGAGACTTTTTTAAAACTTCCTGATCCTAATTAAAATGAGTCTAAGTTTGTATTCTGCTGCTATAACAAAATACTACTGCCTGGGTAAATTATATACAATTGAAGATTATCTGGTTGACTGTCTTGGAACCTTGGAGATCAAGATCATAGCTCTGGCATTTAGTAAGGGCATTTTGTTCTGTCAAAACATGGCCAAAGGCAGAGCATAATAAGAGTAAGATAGCCCCCCAGTGAGATAGACAGAAGGAGCCAGCAAGACATAGTTGGAGATCCAAACTCACTTTTATAGCAAAGTCACTTCTGTGATGAACAAGAATATGACCTTGATCCACTCACTAAGATGGCACCCTCATGATCTTATCATTCCTTTGAGTCACACCTCCCATATTATCATAGGGAGAAGTACATTTCAACTGTAGTTTGGAGGGGATGTTTAAATTACAGTAGATACTTCAGATATTTTTGAAAAATGTATTTTGTTATTTATCTGAAAATAATACACATATTCCTCCCAACTCTTACACATATTCTGGCACATCCACACTTGAGAAAATAAACACCATCAAATAGGAACATGTTCAAATTTGCATTCTTCCTCTCAGTATGAATTACAATATAATCTTAAGCACTATATATAATATTTAGCATTCTGCATATTCTTAATTTTCCAGTTTTTCTTTCTAAATGACTTAATTTATTCACCAAAGCCTGCAATTTGCAGATTATTTATAGTCACAGAGGCCATTAAGCCTCACTGAATAAATGGCAAATAACAACACCATGAAAATAATCCTTTAATATCACTTTATGAATATGTATGGTGTTATTGTAATACTAATTTCTCAGAACTTCCTTATAAACAGGATAATACAAATGAAAGGAGCAGTAGGTACTCCAATCGTATTGATTCTGTATATAATACACATGAATAATTTATATACAAATTCTAAAAGAAAGTTTGAAATTATCTGTTGAATTTATAATTTAAAATAAGATCTCTTGGTGACTAGGTAATAAAAAGGGGGAGACATATTGTTCGGTAAGCATTATCACCTGGACATTCATCTTCTTATCTAGTTTTCAGATATGTCAAATAATTTTTAAAGAGCAATAACAAGGCCAAATTCACTAACTACTGAATTTTACTCTTAAATTGGATGCAATTAACCAGGCATTTTATTTTTAGATTCGTCTTTTTCTTTAATTATGAATCTCAACTGTATTGAGAGCTTTAAAAAATGTTTTTTTTTTGTCAAAGGTATTCCATCTTGAAAAAGCAGATGCATCATGAAAGCTGATTGTTACAATTTTCTCTTACAATATTTTTTCAAAAACAGCTGATAATTTATGAATATTAGATTTTCATTATTATTAATTCTGGTTGTGAATGCCCTCCATTTCAATAGTGACAATATGATTTTAAATTATCCCCAAATCATTGTTCAGGTATTTATGTTGCCCAACTCCAGTAGATAGAACTACTTACATGAGACCATGCTAAATCATTGCTATCTACCTTTAGTGATTTTGCATTAATTATTTGTAATATATATATATATAGGAACAGATGATAATATCTTACTTACAATTCAATAGAAGAATATCCTTCCTGAAAGAGTATTGCCTTCCAAGTTAGTGGACGTTTGAATCATTTACACACTTGTTTTTATGAAGAATGTTACTCTGGATGTTTACATACACATTTTTCGTGACATATGTATTTGTTACTCTTAAGTATATACATAGGAGTGAAATTGTTGGGTCATAGGAAAACTTAATGTTTGACCTTTTCTGGAACTGCTTGACAATTTTCCAGGGCAGCTCCAACATTTGACATTATCATCATGGGAATGGAGGGGTTTCAATTTTTCCACATCCTCACTAACATTATTTTTGTACATCTTTTAAACACAATGATCCTAGTGAGTGTGAAGTGATTTTTCATTGGGCTTTAATTTTCATTTCCCTAATGAAAAGTGTTGCTGAGCCATCTTTCATGTGCATATTGCCTGTTTGTACATTTTCTTTAATGAGATATCTATTCAGATAATTTGCTCATTTTAATTTGGTTATTTGTCTTTTAATTGTTGAGCTGTACCAATGTCTTTAATATATTCTTCCTACTAGATCTTATGTTGCTTGAAAATGTTTCCTCCCATTTATGTATTGTTTTCATTCTTGATGATAGTGTCATGATGCACAAAGTATTTAATTTTCTTGATTAATTTTTGTTGCTTGTGTTCTTGGTGTGACATAAGAAAGTGTTGCTAAGCCCTAATTTGCTAAGATTTATACCTTTGTTTTCTTCTAGGATTTTTGTAGTTAACTGTCTCATATTTAGGTCTTTGATCCACCAAGAGATAATTTTTCTATTTGATATAAAGTAGGCATCCAACTTTATTCATATAAGTATCCAATTATCTCAGCATCACCTGTACAAACTCTTCTCTCCTTATCAAATGGTCTTTGCATCTTTATCATAAATCAACCATAAATGTTTGATTTTATGTCTAGATTTTTAATTCTATCCCATTGATCTATTTATCTATCCTAATGCTAGGATAGCACTGTCTTCATTACTAGATCTTTGTTGTAAATACTTAAATTAGGACATGTGATTCTGCCAATTTCTTTCCTAATTTTCAAGTTATTTTGCCTGCTCTAACTGGATACATTTCTTATAACTTTTAATTACAGAATTTGTATTTATTTAAAAAAGGGCTATTAATATTTGAGAAATGCATTCATCCCACAGTACTTGGAAAATTGATTCCTAGAACCTCAGTGGATATCTAACTCTAGATGCTTAAGTCCCTTATGTAAAATGGCATAATATTTGCATATAACTTATGCACATCCTCCCCTATATTTTAAATAATATTCAGATTGCTTATATATATGTAATACAATATAAATAATGTGTAAATAGTTACATTATTTGTTTAGAGGATAATGATAAGGAAAATGTCGGCACGTGTTCAGTATAGATGCCGACTATTTTAGGCCAACCTAGTAGTGCAAGGACAAGCTGTGAGGTTAGCAGTGCTCAAATAGTACTGGAGAGAGACAGAGGGTCTATAAAAGGTTGAGAGGCAGTAATAAGAGCAAAGTTCCCACACATCACATCATCCGTGTGAATTCAGCATAGTGGTAGGCATGTGGCAAATCAAATTTTGTTCTTTGGAACTTTCTGAAATGTTAAAAATATATTTTTCAAAAATATATGGATATAGAGAACTGACCATGTATGTGTGTTGGGGGTGTGTGGTCACATGCCACATACTGACATTTAGGTTAATAACAGACCACTTATAAATGATAGTTCCACAAGACGATATCACTTAGTGGTATTGGGGCTTGTGTAAGGTATTTTGTGATGTCTGCCCAACAACAAAATTGCCTCATAATGCATTTCTGAGAATCCACACCTGGAACATGATACCTTAATAATAATTGATATATATTGAATATCTGATAGGCATCTTAGGTCACTGCAGAAACAGAGCATAATTCTTACCCCTACCCACCTAAACATGTCCTCCCAGTCTTCCCCATCTTGGTAAATGACATGCTGACATCACTTCTTTTTATCTACAAAACATCTGTATTCCTTTATTTCTCTTTCTTCAGTTTTCTCTTTATTGCAAATAAAATCTTATTCAAAACTATATACACATAAAATATGATAAACATTTATAAACACTTTATATAAATATAAAATTATATGTATACTTTAAGTGCATCATTATGTATTTTTTTATTGTTGGTAGTTCAAAACATTACACAGTTCTTAATATATCATATTTCACAGTTTGATTCAAGTGGGTTATGAACTCCCATTTTTTCCCCGTATACAGATTGCTGTATCACATCAGTTACACTTCCATTGATTTACATATTGCCATTCTAGTGTCTGATGTATTCAGCTGTCTATCCTATTCTCTACTATCCCTCCTCCCCTCCCCTCCCCTCCCGTCCCCTCTTCTCTCTCTACCCCCTCTACTGTAAATCATTTCTTCCACTTGTATTATTCTTCTCTTACCCCTCCTTTCCTCTTATATGTAATTTTGTATAACCCTGAGGATCAACTTCCATTTTCATGCAATTTCCCTTCTCTCTCCCTTTCCCTCCCACCTCTCATCCCTGTTTAATGTTAATCTTCTTCTCTAGCTCTTCGTCCCTACCCTGTCCTTAGTTATTCCCCTTATATTAATGAAGTCATTTGGCATTTGTTTTTTAAGGATTGGCTCGCTTCACTTAGCATAATCTGCTCCAATGCCATCCATTTCCCTCCAAATTCTATGATTTTGTCGTTTCTTAATGCAGAGTAATACTCCATTAAGTATAAATGCCACATTTTTTTTATCCATTCATCTATTGAAGGGCATCTAGGCTGGTTCCACAATCTTGCTATCGTGAATTGTGCTGCTATGAACATCGATGTAGCAGTGTCCCTGTAACATGCTCTTATTAGGTCTTTAGGGAATAGACCGAGAAGGGGAATAGCTGGGTCAAATGGTGGTTCCATTCCCAGCTTTCCAAGAAATCTCCATACTTCTTTCCAAATTGGCTGCACCAATTTGCAGTCCCACCAACAATGAACAAGTGTACCCTTTTCCCCACATCCTCTCCAGCACTTGTTGTTGTTGGACTTCCTAATGGCTGCCAATCTTACTGGAGTGAGATGGTATCTTAGGGTAGTTTTGATTTGCATTTCTCTGACTGCTAGAGATGGTGAGCATTTTTTCATGTACTTATTGATTGATTGTATGTCCTCCTCTGAGAAGTGTCTGTTCAGGTCCTTGGCCCATTTGTCATTATGTATTTTTGTTATTATAATTCACCTTAATCTAGACTCTAATATTTCTGCCTACAATACTGTAACATTCATAATAGTTTTTTTTGATAATTTTAGTTGTAGATGAATAAGTTATATAAATAACATAAATGTAACTGGTGGGCAGCAAAATATCTTTATTTTATTAACTTATTTTTATGTGGTGCTGAGGGTCAAACCCAGTGCCTCACACATTCAAGGCAAACACTCTAGCACTGAGCTACAACCCCAGGCCTTTTAATAGTTTTAAACTCCTCACTCTTAGACTAATTTTGTCTCCCTGTGATAAATTCACTTATTATTATCCTAAATAGTCTTTTAAAATATAATTCAAACCACAACCTTGCTTTGAACTGTCCATGGCTTTCCACTATCCTTGGACTAAGTTAAGCTTAGAATCTTACACATATACACCTCTTTGACCTCATGTCTCCCTGGTTTCCTGTGTTCTAGTCTTATTAGCCTTCTTATTCTAAGCACATCCCGGTGGATTGTTTGAACATTCTGTTTCCTTGTCCTGAAGCATTCTTTCCTTATGTTCAGCATGGAGGTGGAGTCCTGTCATTGAAGTTTCAGGTCATTTGTCACTTACAAGATTTTCCTTTTATCTCCCTAAGGAGCCTATTTCCATCACAACACTGTCTAGCCCATCAGTTAGTTTTATGTTATTTATATAACTTGTCCATAGCTAAAATAGTCTCATTTGTTAATGTACCAAATTTTAATCTATATTTCTCCCTTTGTTGTGCTGGGTTCTAGAATTCATGGAACATGGCTTTCTTGCTCTCTGCTCTACTCAGGTACCAAGAGTTTCCTATGAAGTGACTGACATTTACAAACCACTATAACCACTTCTAGTATATAACTTTCCTAGAGGTTAGATTATGATCATTACAGAATTCAAGAGAGGTACTTGTCACTTTTAAATATTGACTTAGAGTTGAACTTTTCATTTTTCTTCAAACAAGGATGTCTGATGAGGTTAGGATCCCTCTACTCTGTGTCAATAATAGAAAGGAAGATATACTGAGGACTGGAGTGTCGATGCAATGCTTTGGAGTACAAAAGAGTAAACCCCAAATATTTGGAGCACTATATTTAAGTCTTGTTTAAAAACAGTTTTTCCTGCTTGCAATGATGCACCCCTGTAATCCCAGCAGCTTGGGAGGCTGAGACGGGAGGATCTCGAGTTCAAAGCTAGCCTCAGCAAAAGTGATGTGCTAAGAAATTCAGTGAGACCCTTTCTCTAAATAAAATACAAAATAGGGCTGGGGATGGGGCTCAGTGGTCCAGTGCCCCTGAGTTCAATCCCCAGTTTTAATGGCCTTTATTTTAAACTTCTCCAGTATCCATTGCATTGATTCCCATTAAATGAGACACTTGTGTTGTAATTTTTTCTTACTATCTGGAAATAACAAAATAATATCTTTTCCTCACTCCATTTACAATATGAATTCTAGGCAGATTCAGTTGAAGCCTAACTATTAAAACTAAATATTAATGTTTTAAAACGTATACAGAGGTAGTTTTTATATAGCACAAAGAAAGTATACATTTGTTTACATTAAAATAAAAACAAACCTATGCATGAGAAAACCTAATAGAAAAGTAAAGCATAAGCAACAGACTGATAAAAGACATTTTAAACATGAAACTAAATAGAAGTATTACTCATAATGCGAAAATATCTCCTTAAAATAAGTTACATACCACCCCCAAGCACAAAGGTCCAAAAGATATTTATAGGAACACTCAAAATTTTATCATATGGAAAATCTGCAATTATCCAAAATCACTCTTAATCACAGGAAAATGCAATTAAAAAAAACAACTATGAGCTACTATTTCACACTTAACAGATTGGAAGAAAGTTATAATGCTAATATCTATCTAGAGTATGGGAATTACTCATTGTGAATTACATGGTAGAATAATCTTTTTGTATAGCAATTTGACAATAGCCAGAAGAGCTGAATATGTACTTTTATAATTGCCCCCAAAATTCTAGAAGTATTAGTTCAAGGATTCTCAAAAATATGTATAATATATATATTCTAAAAATATGTAGATTTCTCAAAAATACATGTTTTCAAAAATACGTATAATGTAAATATGCTCAGAGATGTTATTATCTTTAGTACAATAAAAACAAATTTAAACCAGATAAACTAGATGCAGTGGTGCACGCCTGTCTTTCTAGGAGCTCAGGAGACTGAGGCAGGAGGATAGCGAGTTCAAAGCCAGCCTCAGCACCTTAGCAAGGCGCTAGGCAACTCAGTGAGACCCTGTCTCTAAGTAAAATACAAAATAGGGCTGGGGATGTGGCTCAGTGGTTGAGTGACCCTGAGTTCAATCCCCTGTATAAAAACAAATAAACAAAAAAAGCCAGATAAATTCTCATCAAAAGAAAATAGATGAATAACTGCTTGTTTATATGATACAAAATAGCATTTAAAATAAGTGAACTAGATGGAAAATTTAGAGGTAAACCACTTAGTGACTAAAGCACATTACCAAATAAATGATGTATGACTTTTGTAGAAGTTAGCATTCATTTAAAATTAACAAAACAAGACTACATTGTGTTTAGAGCTATGAACATGTCTAATAAAATATAAAAACATGGGAAGAATTTAAATTTATTTCAAGATAGTGGCTGTTATCAGAGTTTGTTGTGGAAGGGAGTACTGTATTACTATTTTTTAATTTTTTAAAAATCTGAAGTATACATGGTAAAGATTAACATTTGTCACATTTTAGCAGGAATAAAACTTTGTTAAATTACTATT
This sequence comes from Urocitellus parryii, assembly GCF_045843805.1. Taxonomy (NCBI): domain Eukaryota; kingdom Metazoa; phylum Chordata; class Mammalia; order Rodentia; family Sciuridae; genus Urocitellus; species Urocitellus parryii. The sequence continues at coordinate 26,555,119 of NC_135537.1, forward strand.
TTATTTTCTACATATTCAAAAATTGCATATATTAGTTTCCTGTAGAGATGGTTACAAATCTTCAGAAGCTTGGTTGCTCAAAAGGACAGATGTTCCTTATCTCACATTCTGTAAGCCTGGAATTCAGAACCAATTTTATGAAGCCCCAATCCCTGTGTTTACAGGATTGTACTCCCTCAGAAGGTGAGAGGGGAGTGCTGGGAGGTTCTTTACTCCTGGCAGGTCCTTTGACCACCTACGTACCTTTGTAACCACATCCCTCCACTCTGCCTCTCTTCTCCCTACACCTCTCTGTGTTTGCTGCTGCTGCTTTTCTGGAGATACTTGTGATGGCATTTAGGGTCCATTAGACGATCCAGGATAATTTCACATTGATATTCTCATCTTAATTGCATCTTCAAATGTTTTACCATTTTAAGGTTATATGCACATTTTCTGGGGATTAGAACCTGAAATCTTTGGGGGTCGCCATTCAGCCCACTATATTTAGTAGCAAATATAAGGAAAAGAAACCTAACTAAACGACTCTTATTCCTTTCTTCTTTTCCTTTATTGCTTCATTCCTGTTTTCAACAAATATTTATAAAGAACCTATTATAAAATGGATACTCTTTAAATCTGGGTATATAAAAGTGAATAATTAATATTAATAATAAATAATGGTAACAAAACAAGATGCTTGATTGACGGAAGCTTCTACTGCAACAATAGAGGCCCAGTAAGTGATTATGTAAATGAAATTAGCAAAACAGGTGATCAATACCGTAATGTATGATCAAAAATATCAAGGGATATAAGAGTGCTACTTTATCTTATTTTTCTAGGAAAAGATCTTCCTGATTGGATGTCACTTTAGTTATTACCAGAAGGATGAGAGAAACTGGTGCTGCAAAGAACCAAGGAAAGAACTACAGAAGCCATGATACCAGTCTTGAAAATCAGGATCGGCTCCTTGTTCCCAGGTGATGAAGATTAAATACTCCAGAAAAGCTGAGGCAAGAGTAGAAAATAAATTTTATTTAAGAAACAGAACAGAGGGCGGTGGAGGGAGGGAGGGAGACTCCTCTGGAGAAGAGAGGACTCAGAGCTGGTGCCTGTGGACATGGGCGTGTCTTGCCCCTTTATGGATTTAGGTTCCCTTTCTTCTCATGCCTAGGTGACCAAAAGGCAAAAGGAAAAGAGGTGTCCAGGGGTTAGTGCTTATGTTGGAAAGTGTGATTCTTCCCCTCCCCTAGAGGTGTTAGCAACCTGCTGATGGGGAAGTGCTATCTACCTGTTTCCTTTTCTTTGATAATCAGCTGCCTGTCCTTTGCCCTGTCTCAGCAGTACATGAAAATCTGGCAAAGCCATGAAGGTAGAGCTTCCTATGTCCATATCATTTCTCACTGTTTTAAACAACTTCCTTTATTGTCTTTGGAAATAATAACAACAAAAAGCCAAGACTCAAATATTTTGAAATTGAAATTCTATTTTCATTTGTATGCAATTGGAAAAGATACTTGATTTCCCCCTTCTACTAAATCCAGTCAACTAATATAATGTGGTTAATTTTAATGTGACAGTATGAGGCGACAAATAGATGAGGATGGTGAAAACGGGAGGTTAAGTGAATGATTCTATACAACAAAAGGAGTGTGCTGTGCTGACTCCCCACACACTTTCCTTGCCAAAAAGCAATCTGCCTGTAGCCCCACCTGGCCTGAGGGGACAGGAAATGTCACATTTCTCAACAAAGTAAGGAAGAGTAAGAAGTGGAAGTCCTGGCAGTCAGTGTAGATAATGAATGATGGGGATCCAGAGAGGAGCTTGGCTGTTTATCACTGGGTTGCTAATAGCTAACCTCAAGGATCACAGTTCCCACCACAAGGAGTTGGTAGCAATTACCCACTCTGCTGTTCCTTTCTGCCCTTAGGCATGTACTGGGAGAGAAAGAGAGAAGGTTGAGGGTTCAGGGGTCTATAAAAGAGCAAGACACACCCACACCAATGGGCAACCAGCTCTGGGCCCCATTTCAGAGAAGTCTGTCTCTGTCCCTCTCTTAGGCAAAACTTACTTTTAGCTCTTGCCTCAGTGTTTCTCATGTGGTTAATCTTCAACACTGAGGAAATGAGGAGGACCCTTTCCTGGTCTCTAAGACTGATATAAATAACACATGTCTAAAATGTGTAAATATAATAATAAGAGATATATTTTTTGAATCTTAAAAGTGGCTATACAGCAGTCATTGATAATGGGAAGAATTAGAGAATCTTTATTGCAAAACAAGGAGAGCTTACACAGTACTTATAAAAACACTTGGAGTCCTATCATTTCTGTGTATGTATGTATGTATGTATGTGTATATATACACTTTTTAAAAAATTAATTCATGGAGATGATGAGAGTCTTCATGCCTGTAAGAAAAAATAGCAAGGTCACTTATTGAACAAAAATAAATTTGGGGTGAGAAAAGGTGAATTTAGCTGGAGGATACTGAAAAGAAAGAAAATAAATTATGAAACATAATCAATAGATGAAGGGCAGGAGGTCATTAACCTCTGGCAATGCCGATTTTTTTTGTATGTGTGAATTTCAAATAGAGAATATGTAAAGACTCTCTTTTGAAGTGTATGCCTTCTGAGTGTTATAGAAGTTAAAACATTGCAGAGAATATTCAGAAACAAGGAAGGCCCAATTTGCAACTGAATATCTTTGCTTAGAAATATTTCAAGATATACTCTGAGGTTCTGAATCTAAGAGCTTTGATGACTTTGTTCAGGCATGTGAGGTTGTAGTAGCATTAAAAAAAAAAAAAAAAAAAAACTTCCAAAAAAATGGGGTTAAAAAGCAGCACCACGGTTCCATCCCCAGTGTTCCTATTTGCATTTGATCTCTGAACAGCAGGGGACTATGTGATTCAAGGAAGTACTTCTGTCATCAGTCTTACTGGCCCATTTACCATAGTACACCAAGATAAGATTGTAGCATTTAACATAAAAAGAGATTCTCTCTGTATAATTTTAACAGAAAAGGTTTATTTCCAGAAGTTTGAATGTGCAAAGCAATTGTAACCATTAAGAAAGGCATATCTGTTCTCAGTTGGAAAAACATTGTGTTTTAAATACATGGATGAAAAAGATAAGCACAGTTAAAATGCAGGAGTCTTTTCCCCCCTTTTCTAGAGATGTGTGTGTTTTGATTTTTAGTACTATTATTTTAGAGAGAAATTAATTTTCAGAATATAGGATGTAATTGCATTGGTAAGAGTGAATATGGGAACTCACTCCACATTTCTACATTATTCTTTTTTTATTCTTCAAGCATCAGAATCATACCTCCTGAACAGTTTAGAAATTTTCTCTTCCTTTTTTTTTTTGAGATTTTTGAAGAGTCACTATCCTTTCCCTAAGATTGCTTCCAAATTCTCAGTTCTATAGCTGCTCAAGAAAAAATAAAAATGTTTGCTGATGGGACACTTCCACTTTTTTTACAGAAAGTTACCAGTGGGAATGTCCCAGGCAGAGTGAAGGCTGGATATTTCAGAACCAGCAGCATGAAATTTTCTGACTTCATTCACAATATACAGAAATAATAGTGGCAAATAATTTTTAATTTCTATTTTTCTCTTTCTCCATAATTCAAAGAATCAGAGTATGGATTATAGTCTATTTAAGCTTGATCAGGATTAGGTAGGGAACCTCTCACTTTGAAGAATATTCATTACTTCATCATGCACTAATTGAAAATATCAGCAACTATATTTAAAATTGTGTGGAGGATATGACTCAACTACAGTATACTTAGAAGTGTTAAATGATGTGATGCACTATAACAATTTTTGATCCTTACTAAAACATTGTTTGAGTTATTTTTCCTAATAAATTATTTCCCTGTAGGTAGATCTTAAATTATACTTTGTAATCAACGTTTGATTCATTAGGTATACATTTGTCATTTTCCTGGTTTGTTAATTAATTTTTATATACTATTTAACAAGCATTTAATTAATACCATTTTAATGTTTATATACCATTTTATAATCTACAATTTGTGTGTATATATATATATTCATATTGAATGAATTTATACATAATGTTTCACTGATACTAAAAAGTACATGTTTATTCCACCTTTGTTAGTAGATACAGGGATGATTATTTTGATATATGTATCTTTCTTTTAAGTATTATTTCAACCTAAAGAGCTACTGTTCCCTAAATGACAGAAGTACTTTGTGAATCTAGGGCAACGGTAATGTTTAGTACTCTATATATTTGTAGGACAGCATTTAACTTTGAATATTATACAAACCTTTTTATAAATTATATAGCCAAATAAGATTCCATGAACATCTAAGTCTCACTGCTATGTAATACAGAAGGAAAATAATAGATTTTTGGAGGTAAACATGAAAGTAGAAGAGTTTGGATAGCATCTTTCATCTCTGACTTGCAGGGTGACCTGGTCACTCCACTAATCTTTCAGACTTCCCTACGTGAAGGGTAGTATAAGACACACCTCAGCATAAGTAAAGGAGTTCTCATTAGGTTGGAGCAGCAGAGGTGGCTAGTTTTTTTCCCTCAGTATCTGTTTTCAACTCTCTCAGGAATAAAAGGATGGAGTTATCCACAAAGCCACCCAGAAGAAAAATTGTAATTCCCAACTTCCTTTTCAGTAAGAGGAAGCATGGTAATTAAGTCCTGGCCAATGGTACACAAAACAAATGGAAGCATTTTTAAAGCATGTTCCTTTCCTTCCCACTATCCTTCTTTCGAACCATGAGGTAGGCCCCTGAAGATGGCAGAAGAACCTTGGGATTTGGTAATTCTGGGACCATCAGATCAACTCTGAGTAGCCAATGTTTACTTTACATGGAGATAAATCACTTCACATGTAATATTTCGCATATACTATGTCTTGACAAAGCCATGCTTATTTTGGGTTTTTAGGTTACATATTCTCAGTCCTAATCCTAATGCAAAAGGCAATGATTTTGTAAATATTCATTTTTTTGTTATGTTTTATAAGAACTGTTTTCAAAGTTACCCTGAAAAGAAAGACTACAATAAAATAAACTATTCTTGAAAAGGCAATTAAGAAAAGAAATTATAATTATTCAGAAGCACTAATGTGAATTTATTAGAAATGATAATCAAAATTAAACTCACAGAGGTGGTCTAAAGCATACAATTGGCTTGCAGGCCTCCATAGTTTCTTTTTCTGAATTCTTTTCCTCCGTTTAACTTGTAAATGTGATGTATCCGGGCTCTGGCATGAGACCTCTTAAGTCATAAACTTTAATCTAATGGCTTAGAGAATCCTGTTATTTTAAATGTTATCTCCAGACTTGATAAATGTCATTTAAATCTATTATACATAACTGCCTACAAGAAATCTCCACCTGATATCTAATAGGTTTCAAATAATTTTTCACCTAAGTGATCTCTTTTTCCAGTCCTCCCCATTTCTGGAAATAGCACCACTATCATCTTTGTTAAGAAAGGCATCTGTAAGGTGTTCTTAACTTCTTTCTGCCCACATGCTCTGTGGTAGTCACTGAGGGTAACCTACCCAATAGTCCACCCCTCTTATGGCTCCTGACTCTCCAACGGCATCTCCCACAAGAAAAGGTAAGAATACTTCTGCTTCCTTGTTATTATGGAATATGAATGAGTTTCAATCATGGCCACTGATTTCTGCAAGGAAGTGTTCACTGGAGTTTTTGGAGAAAAAAACATTTTCTTTTAAAAAGGGAGCACCTAAGGAGAAGAGAGATTATCCCTTTCTCTATGTTCTGTAAATTGTTATGTACACATGTGATGGATGTACATATATCAGCCATCTGTGGCCATGAGGAAATATGCTGAACAACCAAGCCAATAATTTAGACATTTGCAGATAGAAAAACACAGAACAATCTCTATTGTATTTTAGACTCTAAAAATTGTAGTGAATACTCTATTGTATTTTAAACTCTAAAAATTTATTTTTCCTTATTTCTTTATTACGGAGGTTATTAAGTCTTTCAATTAGACACTTTATGGCTTGCATTTGAAATTATCTTAACTCATAGACATGCTTCACCTAGCCTATCTATATATCTTTTAGAATCTGGGTGAAAGTAATTCTGCTAATTTCTCTTCATCTCCTCCAATTTGCTAGGTGAGCTTGCAGTTATCTCTGGCTGGGAATACCACAACAGTCTGCTACATGTTTCACCTGCATCTATTCTTACTCCCATTCAAGTCACCACACCACAGTTAGAAACATTCTTATAAAGACAGAGATAATTATGTCCCCTTTCTGCTTAAAATCCCACTGCACTTAATAAAAATATCTAAACTGCTTATTACATTGAGAGCCTTTATAATCTTATTTTGCCTACTTCTATCTGACTATTCACTATGCTTTAACCACACTGTACATTTCTAGTTTCAAAAATATATTAAGATGTTCCCTTAGTGCTTTTTCATTAACATAACCACAGCTTTTCTCACTTGACCTAATGACTATTTATATTGAGATCCATTGTACCTCAAATGAAAATGACCTCCTTGAGGAAATGTTATGTCATAATGTGATTTAAATTATCCATCCAATCACTTCTTTCATAACACTCAGTTGAGTATTATTCATCACTGTATATTTTAAAATGAATATTATATATTTTTATTATACTTTGAGGAGAAAACTGGGGTATATTGTTTTCATGCTGTAGTGAAACAACTAGAATGTTATTGGACTCAACATAGGCTTTCAGTCTTTATTTGTAGTTATGAAAAAGTGCTATGTCTATAGTCATTAATCTTAGTTACATTTTATCTCCACATTAATAAACTCCCTGCTTTTTGTGCTTGGTATGAATTTTATCCAGAGGTCATCACATTTGAATATGTTGAATAAATTAAATTTGTAAACCTATAAAACACAATGTCTGGAGTATGGTACAACATCTTGTGGATTTTATAGAAGTCTACCTAATTACAAATACAGTTTTTCAAGGAGCACCTTATACTTTGGTTCTACCGGCTCTCAAATTGAAAACTGATTTTTTTTTTTCTATAGACTTTTTTGTTTGTTTGTTTCTCAATCCCTCTCATCAAATTAGTGTGAGAAAATTGATAATTTCAGATTATTGCTTGGGGAAATAGTTTTCTTCTTTCTGGATTTTTAAGAGATTATTGAACATAAGTTATAAAAATTTAAAAGGATATTTTTACACTGTTTTTTATATTGTAAACATTTTTTAATAAAGACATTGAATCACAGTGGCTATATTGTAAGACTACACTTAGTTTACTTGGTATCAAAATGTGGTTCTAATAAGGTAACATGGACTTCATTTAATGACCAAGGCCTCTAAAATCATAATTTGATTTCTTTAATAGTAATAAAATGTTAGGTATTTTATAGCAATCCTTGAAAATTGGAAACATGAATTTAGGTTTTAGTGCGTTACCCCTTAATTCAAGTTTTCTTGAGATACAGTCCATTTCTTATAGTTTCTGTGCTTTGTTGAATATGACACATTAAAAGTGTTCAGAAAACTTTATTCAAACTGTACTATGGTTCTTATGATCTTCCCAGTGGTAGAGATTGTGGTTTTTTTTTTTTTTTTTTCCAAAACAGAAAGGACAAGGAAGATATTGTGTTATGGGGAGCTGCTTCAGAAAAAGAGTCCGAATTTAAATCAAAGAGAGCTTTATTTACCTGGCCAAGAACTGTCAACCACCCATAGAGACTGAAGCTCTGTGGGAGAACAGTGGCTTCCTGGTCTGTTCCTTGAGAATTTATGGACAAAAACTACAACTCAGTGGCTTGTTTAGCATCATGTAAGCAAGCCAATCACAGAAATTTAAAACAGTAATTAACTGGACCTGTGGGCTCTAAACAGGACTGGAATTTTCCAGTTAGCAAGTAAGCAGTACAGAAGCTAGAAAAAAGCAATTAGCTTTACAATTCAGTCAACCACATTCCTGGGTTCAAGCAGGTGCTAGACAACTGTATCCTGAGTTTGAGCAGGGTCGGCCAGGGTGAGAATCTATTTCAAAGTCACGTAGACCCACAAATGCCCTCAAACCCAGGATGGAGCTCACCATGACCTCCACTGCGTCCTGAGTAGGGTACAATTTGTGGGGTACAAAGTACAGAAAAAACAATTTTTATAAGAAAACTGCTTTCATTTTAGTTTCTCAGAAACAGCTCTTATAACAGTTTTTTTTTTTTTTTTTTTTAAATAGAAGGCAGCAAAATGGAGTCTTAGGGCTATCTATGACAGTTCTTGCTTTATAATTGTCTTATCTCACTTATCAAAATCTTATATATAATCTATATTTTTTCCTAATCTATAACCTATAACTTACACTTTTATTGATTGTATTTATCAGTTCACATCACAACAATTGGAACGTGGTAGAGTGGAGAGCACTAGAAATTTGTCTCTCCACCTAGACTAGACATAGCAATTATGCTGGCATAATCTGTCTGATTTTTATTTTCTTGGAACTCTAGGGCCCCGTAATAATTTGCTAGTCCCATAAGAAAGTTTGAATGGTAAATTATGGTTAATTTCAGTCCATATAAGCTTTTAACACTTTAGCATCTACCAAACTCCCACCTCCAGCTTCTTGGCAAGGAATTTCGTTTTCTACAGCAGAGTACGTACAGCTTGGGAAGCCACAGGTGAAAGGATTCTGTTCTCCCAGTATTGATGATCTGTTTGATTGCTGTTTGATGCTCTGAACGTAGAAATTCAGAAAAAAAGAGGTAGGTTACCATTGTTGGACCTCTCTCTATTTCCTCTTCCTCTCATTCCGAAGTGATTTTCATGGACTTTAAAGGGCTGATGTTCTTTTTTACCTCTGTCTTCATTTTTATCTATTTACCTTTCTGGTAGCCAGACATCAATGATTAGGACACTGAATATAATTTCACAAAATAAAAAAAAAAATAGAAAATGGTCACATATGAGAGGGGATAGGCTTACAAAGACCCAAGAAGACATTGAAACCCCAAGAAATCAGGCTAATCTCCAGCAGAGAGACAGTCTACACCATTAAAATTAAAAAAAAAAAAAATGAAAACAAACAAACAAAAAACCCTAAAACAAAATGCAGTCAACCCAACAGAAGTCACCTAATCTGATTCTATTACATTTAGATGTCTAGTTTTCAAAAAAAAAAAAAAAATCAGAAGAAATTTCCTCCCCAAAAGAAATTATAGTTCAAAGAAAAAATATCTATAGAAAATGTCCCTGAAAAATACCAGATACTATATTTTCTTGACAAAACATTTAAAACAACTTTCAAAATTACTAAAGGAATTGAAATAAGAATTTAAGAATGACATATAAAATCTGTATAAACAAAATAGAAATATCACAACGACACAGAAAACCTGAAAGGAAAAATTTTTAAAATTCTGAAATTCAAAAGTAACAAAGATAGGACAATGGAAATTATGGAACCTGAAAGCCTGAAGAACCAATACAAAATAGATTGATGAAAAGTGAACAGAGACTAAGTTTTCTGTGTATAACCATCAAGTAGTCAAAAATACATACCGTGAGAGTCCCAGAAGAATCAGAGAGAAAGGAGCAGAGGGAATATTTGAGGAAATAATGGCCGAGAACTTTCAAAATTTGAAAAAGACACAATACAAACCACCAGGAAGCTTAAATTACTCAAATAAAATAAAGAAATTCACACTGAAACATTGTAATCAAGCTTTCATAAGTAATAGGCAAGGACAGAATTTTAAAAGCAGCAAGAGAGAAGGAACTTGTTCCACCAAAGAGATCATCAGGATTTTTCAGGAGATTTTTCATCAGAAACTTGAAGGACAGAAGTCAGTGAGAGGACATATTTAAAAGACTAAAAGGAAGGAATGTCAACATAGAATAATCCTGAAAGCAAAATTTTCTTTCAGAAGTGAGGAAAAAATTAAAAGATTATCAGATAAACCAAAGTTGAGGATGTTCATTATCACTAGCAACCTCCTTCAAGAAATGTTCCCAGAGAATCCTGCAGGGAGAAGAAAATTAATTTATATATCATAAAAGAATGACTATATTAAGAAAATATAATAACTTTCCATATTTTCACACCTAACATCACTTCATCAAAATATAGAAAACCAAAACTGACAGAACTGAAAGGAAAAGTATACACTTCTAGAGTAATTCTTGGGGAATTCCATATTTCACTTGCAATAATGGATAGAACAAGTATAAGTAAGAAAGTAAAGGATTTAAAAATAAACCAACTAGATCTATCAGACATGTGTGGAAATGCTGTCCAATAGCAACAGCATATTCTTTATTTTTGAGTACACATGAGACATTTTCCAAGATAGGCCATTTGTTAGGCCATAATAGTCTCAATAGATTTTTTTAAATAAATATATATAAGTATCTGACCATAACAAGGAGAAATCAGCAGCAATAACATAAGTAACACTGAAAAATTCACAAATTTGTTTAAATCACATACTAACTCTTAATGAACAGATCAAGGAAGAATCACACAGGAAATTAGAAACTACTCAGAGATGAATGAATATGAAAACACAATATATCAAAACTTATGGAAACCATAAGCTCTGATAGAAGGGATATTTATGACAATTATATTAAAAATAGAAAAATTTTTTTAAAAAACCATATGAATTTACAATCTAAGGAAATGGAAACAAAGAAAATATTAGAAGGAAATAATAAAAGTAACCCAGAAATATATGGAGAAAAGTAAAACAACAGAGAAAATGAATAAAACCCAAAATTTGTTCTATAACAATATAAAGAAAATTGACAAATCTTTAGCTATATTGACCCAGGGAAAATAAAGAAAACTTGAGTTATTAAAATAAGAAATGAAAATGAGAACATTACTACCAACTCTACAGAAATAAAAAAAAAGAATGGTAAGACAGTACAATCATACTCAAATTTACTTATGGAAACCATGACACACATTTCTCAAAAATGGATATATCATATATAAATTGTTACTAATAATATCATGTTTATTAAATGCAAATAATCTAAGATTTAATTTTTTTTTATTTTATTGGATCTTTTTAGTTATACCTGACACCTGACAATAGAGTTAATTTTGATATAGTTAAACAAGCATAGAATATATTATTATAATTAGGATACCAGTCTTGTGGATATACACAATGGTGACATTTACTATGGTATATTCATATGTGTACATAGGAAAGTTACGTCAAATTCATTCCACTATCTTGCTTTTTCCTGTCCTCCTCCCTTACCCTTTGTCTAATCCATTGAACTTCTATTCTTCCTCTCCCCTTTTGCCTTACTGTGGATTAGCCTCAGTATATCAGCAAAAACATTTCAGCTTTGGTTTTGGGGTTTGGCTTATTTCACTTAGCATAATAGTGTCCAGATCCATCCATTTACTAGCAAATGTCATAAAGTGATTCTTCTTAAGGCTGAGTAATATTCCAGTGTGTGTGTGTGTGTGTGTGTGTGTGTGTGTGTGTGTGTGTATCTCCTATTTTCTTTATCCATTCATCTCTTGAAGGGCACCCAATTTGGTTCCATAGCTTAGCTATTGTGAATTGTGCTGCTATAAACATTGATGTGGCTGTATCACTGTAGTACGCTGATTTTAATTCCTTTGGATATATACTGAGGATTGGGAGAATTGAGTCAAATGGTGGTTTCATTCCAACATTTTTGAGGAATCTCCAAACTGCTTACCAGAGTGGTTGCACCAGTTTGAAGTCCTATCAACACAGATGAGTATACCCCTTTCCCCCACATCCTCACCATCATTTATTACTACTTGTATTCTTGATATTTGCCATTTTGGTTGGATTGAGATGAAATCTCAGTGTTACACAATGTGTATGTGATATTTTATAAATCAAATATCAAAAGGGTAACCATTTTTTTTCATATGTGTAGTAAAGAATTGAATGAAAGTTTGAACATTCTCTAAAAGAGGAAATAATAAAAAATATTACAAATCCATCAGCAGTGTATGATACTAAACATAGATTTTCAAAATTGGGGAATCATACTGGCTGTGGTGGTGCACAGCTATAGTCTCAGCTACTTTTCATGGTGAGATGGGAGGATCTATTGAGCCCATGAGTTCAAGACTAGCCTATGTAACATAGCAAGAATGGATCTCAAAAATTAAAAAATTCACCAGCACAGTCGCATAAGCTAGTAATCCCAGTGGCTTGGAAGCCTGAAGCAGGAGGATCTAGAATTCGAAGCCAGCCTCAGCAATTTAGTGAGGTGTTAAGCAACTTAGTGAGACCCTGTCTCTAAATAAAATATTTTAAAAGGCCTGGGGATATGGCTTAGTGCTTAAGTCCCCTGGGTTCAATCACCGGTATCACTCACACACAAAAATAATAATTGTTATAAATTAGTTAGTAAATACATATGTGTGGACAGAGCTAAAGAAGAAATTAGAAGACTATTTAGAATTTTAGACACTTTGAAAAACAGCATGTGAATGAAATAATCATCCAATTCAGTAAAGGAGAGCAACAGGAGTAAACTGAAGCACTAGAAAGATTAAAACAAACAAACAACAACAAAAAAAAGTGGAAGAATAACTAAATATTTCTAATTAAATATTAGAAAAAGTAACAAATTTTAAAATGTTACTTGAAAGGTTATATATCGTCTAGCATATACATGTGTATGCAGATTTTTCAGAGCTGATCAGAGAACATACAAGAATCTTAGAATCTCCTATAGTTCAACTGTTTTTGGATAAATAATCTATGTTCTAAAACATGGATTCAAATTTCAGAGCTGCATATGCAAATGAGCCATTTTTAACCATCTGATAATGTTGAAGATAATCCATTCCTTTAAAAACTATTAAAATAGCTTTTCTAATAATGCCTATTGAGTAATATATAACTAAAATGTTTCATGTTTGCTACAAAGCATGGGGGTAACTTCTGTAATTTGCAATTGTCTACTTTCGTATTCAAATAGCACTTTCCAGTATGTTTATGATTATAAATTTAATCAAAAGTACACCCCTGTTATAAAATAACTTACATAGAGCAAAAGAAGTACTTCTAAGTATATAGAGTTAAGCATTTTTTGTTCTACAGTTCTTTTTAAAAAAGCAATTGAAATTCATTTAGGATCCTACTATCAAACTTTCATTTTTCAATCAGGCAGATATTTTTTTCTTTTAATTTTCTTTTTTTTTTCTTTGTAGTTGTAGATGGAAAGAATGCCTTTATTTTATTTGTTAATTGTTATATTGTGCTGAGGATTGAACCCAGTGCCTCATGCATGCTAGGCAAGTGCTTTGCCACTGAGCTACAGACCCAGACCCAGGTAGTTATTTTTATTTTCAAATAGCTTTTTTATTTTCAAATAGTTTTTTATTAGGCAACTGGAAAATATATTAAAGCAGTATAGAGTCCTATCCCTTATTAGCATAGGATTAACTTTCAAAGAATGAAAGTGATTTAGCAAACTGATCTATTTTCACTCAGGAAAAAATTACCCTGTAAAATAATAGTTTATGAAATAATTAATAAGTGCATACTTAAAACTGGCATTTGTTCATTTAATGTCCACAAAATATTTAAAATTAAATCCAAGAAAGGAAATAATAAAAGGAGAGTTTGAGTGGCTTAAAAAGGAAAAAATATCTTGTCTATTCTTTATCATCGGTACTTATGAAAATATAACTTTTCCCCCACTTACTTACATGAGTATTTATATTTCTGAATTTCAGAAATCAGAAAATTAAATGCCTGAAATACTGAATTCCTTACATTTAGATACCACAGATATCTCTGGGTTATTCCTTTTCCTCAAAGACTTACATTAATTGAAGTAGAACCTCACTCTTGTAGCCTAGGGCTGTTCAAAGCCCTCTCTGTGATTTCTGCTCTTCATTCCTTACTTTTTAAAAGTTGTTCAGCTCTCTCTGTATCTAATATCCCAACCCACTTAATTAAACTTAGGTGATCCTTTCATATTTCTCAACATATTTTTTCAATGGTACAATATTCTACATTGCATTCTTGATTGAACTATATATTGGAGGAAGCCGAGAAGAAAAATCACATTACATACCCCAAAATCTTTCCTGTCTATAGGAATCATTCTCATTTTTACTATGTGAGACTGCTCAACTTCCAGTCTACATAGTAATAAAGACTGTGATCTCTGCACTTGATCCTCTTTGCTATGTTTAACCTATTGGAAGTGTAGTTCTATCTTTTGTTGCTTTTTATTTCGAATTTGATAGTGTGTAGTCCTGATATTTGTGTAATTGTGTGTGTGTACATGTGCGTGTGTGTGCACATATTGTTTTGAGTTGCAGGAGCAGACATGAAATTTAAATTAATTTTACTTTTCAGACTTCAGGACACTTTTTCATCAGTGTGTTAAGACTTGTTCAACACACTACACCGTGGTACAGTGCATTTAGTGTTTTTTTTTTTTTTTCTTTTTTCGGTCTAACTTTACTTTTATTATTTTCCCATGTGCTTCAAATTTCTCCCCTTTTTCTCTTCTCATAAAAACCTCCTAATGTGTTTGGTTTATGCCATTAGATGTGAGGTATCTTTGAAAATTATATGGGATATGGCAAATATGTGTCTTATTTAAATAACCTGTATCATGGTACACATTATTTTCTATTTCCTGTCATAAAAAAAGAGTCAAAACTGTTTTTTAATGATCTACCCAAATTGCTCTGTGTATCTATCATAGTTCATCAAGTTGTGGCATTGAATGTCACAAGATGCCTTGCCGCATTTTACTTTATCTTTTTCACTCTAATGTAAACTGAATAACTACATTCCCTCCCCTCATCCTATATAGTGTCAGAAATACATGGCTTTATGAGAGATTTTGTGGGGGTTACATAACCACAAGCCAGAATATTTGTTCCTGGATTGCATACTTACTTATTTTCTAAGTATTATCATCATCTTGCAGCCCAAATGGCATCAAATACTGACATGCCCCGAGAGAAACATGAGAACTCCCATTTCTATATTCTAGGTAGTATAATCAACTTTATTTACTTTGGTCAAAAGAGTATAAAATGTCGGATGTTATGGTTTGGAAGTGAAGTGTCCAAAAGCTCACATGTGAGAAGGTTCAGAGGAGAAAGGATTGGGTTACAAGTGTCTTAACCCAATTAGTGATTTAATCCCCTGGTAAGAATTAACTGAGTAGTAACTAAAGTCCTGGGGTGTTGCTAGAGGAGTTGGGAATGGACACATGGCTTTGGGTATATGTTTATATCTGGGAAGTGAAATCTCTCTTTTTGCTTCCTGATCTCATGTGAGCTGCTTCCCTCTGCCACACACTGCACCATGATATTCAGCCTCATCTTAAACTCCAAGGAATGGAGCTGGCCTTCTATGGACTAAGACCTCTGAAATGGTGAGACTTCAAATAAACTTTTCCTCTTTTAAGGTTGTTCTGTCAGATCTTTAAGTCATAGCAGTGAAAAAGTTGACTAAAACATTATATTATTGTTGAAGTTTGTATATTTCTAATTACTAAAGAGATTGTACTTATTTTCATACACTTACAAACATTACATGTATTGCCTAGGCAAATTCTTTTCTGTAATTTTCTTTTAAATTTCTTATATTCTCTTGTTAAATTTATATTAAAATATTAATATTTGTCAAGGATGGCTGCTGAAACATCTTTTTCCAGTGTGCTAACCTTTTTCTATTTAATTTGCTTGTGGTTTCTATTGCTGAGAAGAAATACCTTACTCTTCTATTTCTGATGTTTTAAGTTTTTCATGTGTGAGAAAGATTATTTGGCTGAATAATTTCTTCTAGTTGAAAGAGTTTTTTTTTTTTGTGGGATAAAAAAATTTCAAGTGAGTTAGAGGGAAAAAAATTCTTCTCATTGAATATATTTCCTTACACCATTTAAATTTATAATTAATGCCTTTACCCTACTGGATGTTATTGGTTAATCATTTGTTCATAATTTTTCAGTAAACTCTATTAATAATTATGAGTTCCATAAAAGTTCAGGTTTAATGATAATTAGACATTGAATTTAAATATCTCAAACCAGTTGTATGTATAGCTTATACTATAAGTATGTATAACTTATCCAAAATATTAGTTGGCATTTAGCATACGCCCTGGCTCTGGATACTGCAGTGGTGACATCTCTGGCTACTTGAAAACCAGAAGACACAAGTTAGCTGAAAAAGCGTCAGTTCTATTTCACAAGATAATAAGTATTTAAAGCACTGTGCCTGAAAATGGAAATTTGACAGGGACAGTTGCAGAAAGTTTATTTACATAGTACTGTATAAAATATGACTTCACAATTATATCAAATGACTACTGTGATAAATTAATTTGGTTCAGTTTTGATACCAAAGTTGAATGTGTGTGTGTGTGTGTGTGTGTGTGTGTGTGTTTCCACTTCTAAGTGTGATGATAACTGCTGATGTGTTAGATCCATTAATAGGAGAATTTTACAAGCAGTTACATGGTTTCAGTAAATCAAGTGTCATCATATACTTAAACATAAAAGAAGTTAATTCTAATAATGGAGCATTTATTTCATCCAACCTATGAATCAAGGAAAAAAAATTTAAAAATTCTGTCAGAGATATCTGACATTTTTGTGATTGAGATTTTAAATTTCATTATGGTGTTTAAGGTTAAATATAAAACTGTTTTTTATAATAATACAAATATAAATTTAGGGGGAGAAAAATTTCATTGTATAAATATCCTTGCTAACTTAAGATGCCTCTGACCAAAATGTTCTTGGAATTTTAGTACACCACATAAATTATAATCACATCTGAATAAGCAGTAATGTTCTTCTACCAATCAAAACATATTCTAGCAGCAAATTATATTTTCTTTTATATATATACAGAGTATTAGTAAAGATTACATATATAAAATTAGCTCTATAGTACATATTTTTTCACCTTCTGCTTGTATTAAAGGAACATTTAAACCTTTAAAAATTATCTGTAAATTAAGTTTCCATAGTGACATTGAATTATTTTTATAGATATAACCTCCAAAATATGCATGCATTTTTTTCAAACTTTGGAAGTTTTCAATCAATGTATTCACAACCCAAGAAAGGTCAAATTCAACTTTTCAAGTTTTCTACAAATGATAATTATTGGAATTTAACTTGAAATTAAATCAGTAGAATATCTTTCTTCAAAATCAAGATAGGAAATAAGTCATATGATGAAAACTAAAATACTATGAGTTCTTAGTTCAAGCTGGTTTGACAGAATATCACAGACTGGGTGGCTTAAACTGCTGTAATTTATTTCTGAAGGCTAGTAGGTCTAAGTCCAAGGCACCAGGACATCTGGTATCTGATGGGGGCATTTTTATTTCATAGATGATAAATTTTGTGTCCACACTAATCCCATGGTAAGTGTTACACTCTCATGACTTAATTATCTCCCAAAGAACATATATCCTAATATTATCTCACTGAGGATAATGGCATCAACATTGGTATTTTGAGGTACACAAACATGAGGTCCATAATGGTAATTAAGATTGAATTTTGAAATTTCATTCTTCTTCCTTAGAAAACATCAATTTATGGGATGAACTTTTAAAAACATCATTTATTTCCTTAAAATAGATTCTTTAATGCTGGAGTATATGATGCAATATCTAAATGTGTAAAACACCTAAAATAATCAAAATGCTAGTAAATTATTTGGCTAAATTTGTTTTGTCAAAATACTCTGAAGAAAAAACATCCTGAATGAATGGAAAATATATTTTTTCCACAATTATTTTAGCTGAAATGTTTACACATTTCAATACAAAAATATAATAAGCAATAGGCAACAATTATCATATTTTTTCATGGTTTTTCGGAGGCACCTTTCCTTCTGACTGAGGTCCATGTTCCTTCTAGTAGCTCTTTGCTCTGCTTCACTCTGGGTGATCTGTCAGCTTCTGGTATCATGATGTTCCATTTTTAATTTCCTTCTTTTTTTAGTATTTACAGCCAGAATCTAGGATGAGTTTATGTCTACCTGACATAAGTTTGACATAATTCAAATAAGGAATGAGTAATCTAATTATTTTCTTGGGTTTTTCTGGTATACAGTGATCTCTGACTACTGAAATCAATTCTAATGTGAATTCTAGTATTCCTTCTCAGAGGAGTCGTAAATTTTAAACTTATTTCTGATAGTTTTTGGTAATCATACTTTACTCATTTGAGTTCTCCATATTAGATTACACTGATTTAGCTCTTCTATGTGTTGAGGAGACCAAGGAAACTAACATAGCTTGTACTAACAAGCTTGAATTTCTTTCGTAGTACATGTTGGCATTGCGATGTTCTAATAAAGTGGAAGTTTTTAAAATAATGACAAGGGAGTGAAATAGCTAAATTATGAATGTATAAGGGAATCCTCTAGGGGAACAGCAAATATAAATAAAAAAGTAAAGGCAGAGGAAAGAAAAACAATCTAGTCCCGAAAGATAAATCAGTGAACTCCATATGTTAAGAAAATTACCCTATTTGAATGACAGAGATATTCTTTAAAAGATGAATATTAAATAGAAGCTCAGAGATTCCCTAGGACAATATAAAGCAGATTAATATATATATTTTCAAATGTATTCCTAGCAGATCAGAAGAGAAAGAAAAAGGCAGTAACAATCCTTGATGAAATATTTGCTGAAAATTTCTCAAATTTTGAAAACATTAAGAAGCACAGTGAACCCCACTATGGTCAACACAAAGAATCCACTTATAATCATAAAATAATCAAATTGTTAAAAAGAAAAAGAGAAAGAGAAAAGTTTGAATATAAGCAAAGAGAACAGAATTAGTCAAACAGGAGCAACAATAAAATTAATGGATGACTTCTCATCAAGAATCATAAAAGTTAGAAGACAATGGGATGACTTATACAAAAGAAAAAAGAATAAAAATTGGTAACTAAGAAATCTGCATTCTGCCATACTATCCTTCAAAATTAAGTCTGATTAAGTCAATTTTAGATGAAGAAATGGTAAGAGAATTATATTCCCCAAGCAATTAACTCTATAAGAAGTGTTAAAGGAAGTTTTCAGTCTGAAAGGACATAGCACCTTAGCCACTCAGGTCTGCAAGTTGATGGAAGGGAGTTTTGGGAAAGTATTTTTGAGATTATAGGCAGATTCTACATTGTGATTGTTGTATTTAAGAAAATGCACACATTTTCAAAACATATTCAAAAAATTCCTTACTTAATATTTCATACTGTATAATCGTTCTTTGATAAATGCTACAATAAGAAAGGTCTTCAGTTGGGTGCAACAGGGCAGAATTCATGACTTGGTCTTACTGTGCGGTAAGAAAATAAGTTTTTTTAAATCATTGTCTACTCCATTATATTTCCTATACCTCCTGACAGAATTTATATTGGAGCAAGGAATATATTTAATAATGTCAATAAATAGTCTAGTATAGTTATAAATGATATACTAAAAAGTACTTGAATAAGTGACATTTCTTCTGGGTATGATAATTCCAATTTAAAATCATTTTGACTAGGGGGTTTGACAATGATAATTTTGTAATCATCTTTTAGAGACATTGAAAGCATAGTTTTTCAGTTTGCTCCACTCATGGATTTAAAAAAAAACAAAGTTTGGATAGAATTCTCATTTTTGTTTTAAAACAAAATATTTTAAAATATTTAGCTTTAAAACTTATTTTAAATTTGTAACAATCCTAGTAAAGCAAGAAGAATTAAAAAAGTTAAGTCCTAAGATTTACATGTGGGATGGAGTAAGAAAAAGTAAAAATTGTTCTAGGCTTTAATGAATCCAAATTTGCATTGAGGTAAAAAATTAATATAAAGTAAAAAATAGAGAGACAATAAAGAACAAATTTAAAAGTTGATATTAACAATTTTTAATCTGTTATAATTCAATGTTTTGTATATCACCTGTGTTTAAAAAAAGGTTGAAGCATTTAAAGTGATATTAGACAGCAAAAGTTTTAAATGTTAATGGTATAATCAATATATGTTTTAAAAATCCAATTTCTTTAAAACTCTAATTTTTATTCATTAGTTCTATTTAGAAAACAATTTTGGGGATTGTTATTAGATTTGGCACTGAGTAAAAACAAATGATATTGACAGAATAGTGATAGTGAAAGAACTAATAATAATTGTTCTTCATGCACCAAAGTATTTTGGGGAAAACATAACATCTAAAACAAAGAGACTTTCTCTCTTTAACAAATAGTAACTAGTACAAATAAAACTTGGAAGCTGCCCTGCTTTTGTTCTCCTGTATTATACTAACCATTTTGGTTATACTGTGTTTCAGGATATAAAAGGGATCCACAAAGATAAATATAAAGGTGCTAATGTTAGCACAGCTTGATTGATTTGCCTTCTTTTGAAGCTCACTCAATTCCAAGACTCTTTGCAAATTCCCCATGATAAGTTCTTTAAGTTTGAGATCCTTTTCTGGAGAATTCGAAGGGGCAATGTCTGATAAAACTTTTAAAATTCATTCCTGCTTTTTACTAAATGACAAAGGCAACAGTTATATACTTACTATTTTCACACATAGCAAACCAGTGAATGGCAGCATATAGACCAAACACACAAAATGCAAACAGTGTGCAGGGGTAAAACACCTAACCTAGAATTACAATTGTGTTCTGATACAGAAACTTTAAAAACCTTTTAGATGCTTGGACTGGGAGTGTCCCTCAGTAGTAGAGCCCTTGCATAGGATGCATGAGAACCCAAATTCATTCCCAGTATGACAAAAACAAAAAACAAACAACAACAACAAAAAACCTTTTATACATCAAAGTCCAAACAATTTCGTATAATGATAACAATAATATTTTACTTTGTTTTGTTTTAGTACTAAACACTGTGAAAGGTCATATGTATAATTAACTTCTTCAGTCTTTGGGTCTGGCCTGTGACTGACCATTTTCATAAATGCAGAACTGGGACACTGAGAGGTTAGATGGCATGCTCAAGTGACATAGACATTTCATTAGGCCAAAGTATATCAGAATTAAGATTGAGATAAATTGCCAAAGGATCATAGCTTATTCATTTTTACAAAAGCATTTAAATACTACTACTACTAATAGATTAGTCTTATGTAGCAGCAATGATGATAAGAAATATTAATAAAATTATTGAGTGTTTGCACACTGAAACATTAAAGAAGTCATGAAAATTTTAATACAGAAATGCTAAAAGAAAGCTAATTATGAGGAAAAATTGAAGTTCAATGCCCACATTAGTTCTTGTACACACATTTACTGTGGAACTGTTTAAAGTAAGTACTAATTCTTTCTCCTTATTGAGCTCTGGCCGTGAGAATTTGTGTTCAAAGAAAAAAAATAATTTGGGTTAAAAAATGTTTACAGACAGAAACTAAGAATGATTATTTACTTGGACTGGATGCCCTCCAAATTGAAAATCAAAAGTATTTAATTAAGACTTGAAACTGCTTTGGATATTATATACAAAAAGCAAATTTTCTTGTTTTTAAAGATAAGCACATATTGTTTCCTGTCCTGACAACAAAATAAGCAAAGGTAAGTATTTTAACTGAGTATATATGAAAATTTATTGACTTTAGGTTAAGCTACAGATTGGTCAAAATATATAAAAGCAGTTAAAATATTCCCAAGGTAATTTTTCTTTGAGTTGTGATTGTGTTTAGTCATGGCTCTTCCCAGACTGAGTTATGAGCAAAGTCAGAGAAAAAGGGAGCAAGACACAGAAAAGAAAAACAAAGAGATGGGGAGGGATTGGTTTTAAGTTGGAGAAAGAGATGGGATGGTCAAATGCTTTTAGGTTCCACTTCTTTAGTGAAAGGTATATTTGTTCAGGTATGGAGATGGGGAGCAGAGACCCGGAGGGACTATTGAGGCACTATTTTGAAATTATAGAGAGTCTGTTAACAAAGCCAGTTAAAACCAGGTAGGAAATCTTCTGAATTAGGAGTTTGGAAAAGAAATAAGGGTCTGGTGCATGCACAGGTTATTGTCAGATGGGGAGAACTAGCAATAATGTGCTCCAAACTTCATCAAGCTATGAAGATTCCATAGCATTTTTGTGTATAGCCTGGACTTAGCCAGGTTAAATAGTACTTTAGTGATTTGCTTAAATCCCACTGGTTCTAGTGAAATAGAAATTCAGCTTCCCTGCTTCTTGTTGAAAAAGGAAAAATATGAGGTGAAGGTGGCTCAGGGGGAAGAGTGCTCCAGATGAAGGACTTAAGAGGAAAAGAAGCCAGCTCTTCCACGAGGCACCATGAAGGTGGAGGAGAAGTCTTTTGGCCTCTTTCTCTTGAGGAAACCAGTGCACTTTCTGGAACATGGAATAGACCTGAGGGGAGACTGGAAGGTAGACTCCAGTGCAGGTGGCACTTTCTCTGAGTAAATTACAGGTACCAACTAACAGGACATAAACAATTAAATCATTTTAATTATTATTATTATTATAGCTAGTTAAACCCCTTGAGAGTGTCATATGCAAGGGCCACTCCTACAAATTCCAATCTGTTAAAACAAGTTACTGAATCCTATGTGCCCAAAGCCTTGCCACCTATTTACATAACCAATAAATATACAATAACTGCATTAACTTAAATACCTTTTGAATTTGGGGCATTCAACACCTGCCACATAAAAACGAAGTTCTAAGCAAAATCTCACACTTGATATTCCATTTCATTGACTTTTTTATTAACAGTGTGAGGTCCTACTTATGTTAGGTATTTTATATTTCTGTTTTCTCATACATATTTGGAGATATTAAAATTTCTTTTTTAAGATACTATGCTATGTTATATACTGTCAGGAGATCACATCTAGTTGTAAATTATAAACCTAATTTGAAATAATTGGTCATTTTTTTTCAAAGGAAATTACTAAAGAAGTCTTCTAAAAAGTACCTGGGAAGGGGTACTGATCTTCACTTCCATTATTCTGTTTAGTGGCTGATTCTACATTTTTATTAGAACTAAATGTACTCTTTCCTACACCCTGCCTACAATACATGAGTCATTTTAAAGATCAGATTCTAAGATTCAAGCACAAAATGATAATAAGACAAAATTTAATTTCACATGCAGAGCATTTGTGACAAGCTTGAATGGTTGCTTGACTGTTCCTTAGATTATATTTTTTTTCTCTCAGGCTCTCATGGCCTATTCTATGTCTCATAGGAAAAGAGAATGCGTCTCATGGCAAATTTGGTTTTTGGTATTGAATTAAGGGAACCTTGATGTGAATGCTATCTATTGATGTGCTTATTTTCACATCAATCCAGTGTATCAGAAAAGTGGATTCAATTACATTATAATGAAAATTTTAAATTATTTCATTCCTCACTGTGGGTTGCCTGTTTCAACTGCCAATAACTAATAGTTCTACTTCATAGGGGGGATACTTGAATTATACAGTAGAATTCAATAGACCACAAGTTCTGCACTCTAAATCTACCTCTAAACAGGATTTTAAGAAGACAAATTGGTTAAAACCCATCATGCATATTCTTAAAAATGCTCTAGTTTACCATAATCTATTATGGCCATGAAGTCTATGACAGAGAGCTAGAAGTCCCCCTTATACACCTTTTACAGGGAAGGTTATCTGATGTTTCCATGGCATTATCCAACTTGATAGCCAACAACAAAATAAAATCTTCAGGCTATTCATAGTAATCTTATTAGTTGTTTGAAAGGTCAAGTCCAAGTTCTTAGACCTTCTTTTTGGTCTATCTCCTGACCCAGTTTTGGCCGTGACAAATGGTATTGAAACCCTGTGGGATTAAGCAGTGGCGGATGTTCTCAACTGTGCACAGTGGCATATAGTGCCAGGAATGAGGAACTTAGATAGCTGCTTTCCCCTGTAAGGAAGTTCTTGTTTGATTGGATAGACATCTTTTATTATCAAATAAATATAATAATATAATCAATGCACAAAGAACATCTGCATTCCACTTCCAACACTTAAGACTGTGAGATGAAAGTCAATTTGTACAGACATGGATTCCATATTTTTGGGAGAAGCATTGAAAATTATACTCTATAACTTGTGTTCCTGCTATCCAGTAATATGGTATCCAGTATCCATACTTTGATACTGAAGGAACTGTTGATGCTTCCAATTGAGTAAAAAAATTATAATGATTAAGCTGTGAAAAACTGCAACATGAAACAGTCCAAATATATACCATGTGGGATAGCACGAGGGAGAGAGTTGAAGCAATTTTATTTTTGGCACTTTAATTACCTTCATTATCTGTGTTCTCTGCTGGCTTACATAGTCTTTGTTTCAATGATTGATTGATTTAATCTGCCCTAGTAACTCCCTGAGATCTCAGATAAGGATTTGAGGCTGTGGTCCTGATTGAAGGAAGCCTTAATTTCTAGATACTACTCATCTATGTGTCTCTAATCTAGAATAAGTCTTGTTATATTCATCATGTGTACAGGACTGATTACTGTCTGGAGCATTTTCTTACTCACTGGTTATTAGAAACTTTATTATACCTTATGATATCCTACTTAGAAGAATTCTTCAATACTGACAAGACAAATTTTTAATAAAGCAAACAATTGTAAAACTACTTACTCTCTTTCTGGGAAAATACTTGTCTTTCTGAAATGCTGAATTAATCCCACAGTGATCAATAGAGAAGAAAAAGAAAATAAGTTTAAAAAAGGAATTCAAAGTAAATCAGAGTCTCTAGGAGTTTATATGTTTTCCTTTATCCTGCTGAAAATTTTTATTGATCCATATTAATTATGTAGAATGATAGATTTCATTGTGGCATATTTATACATACATAAAAAATAATTTGAGCTGGACTCGACATTTGGCCCACAATAATATGGCGGTGTGTGCGGGGGTGTCTGGAGGGAGCTCTCTGCCCTAGCCTCCAGAGTTGCTTTTTGGGGAATCCATCACCCAGTTTTCTTTTCAGCAGGGTGGATGGGGAGCATCATTGGCTGACAAACTGGTAAGAAAACGTGATGTTCTGAATTGTGGGTTTTCAGGTTACAATACCAGATGGGCCAAAATTAGTCTTCCAAGACTAATCAGGAAAGGGAACAAATTGGACAACCCAGTAACAGTTACAATTTTCTTTGCCACCAATGACAGTGCACTAAAAGATAAGAATCCCAGGAGCACATTCCTCTGGAAGAGTATGTTTCAAACTTAAAAAGCATGGTTCAGTACCTGAAGTCGGTGGATGTCCCTGAGCACCGAGTCATACTCATCACGCCAACTCCACTTTGTGAAACAGCCTGGGAAAAGGAATGCATCATGCAAGGTTGCAAATTAAATTGCTTGAACTCCATTGTTGATGAATATGCCAGTGTGTTTACAAGTGGCCCAAGACTGTGGGACTGATGTCCGTGACCTATGGACCATGATGCAGAAAGACAGTGAGGACTTCTCATCCTACTTATCCTTTGATAGACTACATCTATCAACAAAGGAAAATGAATTTTTGTTTTTATACCTCTGGCCTCTGATAGAGAAGAAGGTCTCTTCTCTGCCTTTGCTGCTTCCTTACTGGAAGGATGTAGCAGAAGCCCAACCTGAACTAAGTCTACTGGGAGATGGAGACCATTAGTCAATTCTAGGAAATTCAAGTCTGGTTGTTAATTTATAGATTGAAGTTGGTGATAACACATAGATTCCAAGACAATTGAGTGCAGAATATTTTTTTCTCAAGCTTAAAATTCTTCCTCACTATGCTGGATCAAAACACCAATTTTTGCCACTAATGTTTATAATAAAAGTTTTGAGATTCTTCCAGGAAAAAAAATAATTTGATTAATTATATTCTACCAAATCTCTTCCTCTGTCCTCTCTTCCCTCCTCTTGATCCCCTTCCTTTATTCCACTGGTCTGTCATCTAATTCTATAAAGTCTCTCTACCATTTTGTTCCTTTTAGCTTCCAACATATGAGAGAAAGCATTCAATACTCTTTTGAGTCTGTTTTATTTTGCTCAAAATTATGGTTTCCAATTCCATTAATTTTCTGAAAATGAAATAAATGTATCCTTTATGGTTAAATAATACTTCATTGTGTAGATATACATACAGGTATATATATATATATATATGATATAATATACCATGTACATATATTATATGTGTATATAATGGTTTTCTGTTGACACACATGAAGGCTGATTCATAACATGGCTATTGTGAATTCTTATGTGACAATGTACTCATGGGTCTTTCAAATATCTTAACTTTAATTCTATTTGACAAACACCAAGGAGTGGCACAGTTGGATCATATGGTGGCTCTACTTTTGGCTTTTGCAGGAAGCTCCTTGCTGATTTCCATAGTGGTTGTACTAATTTGTGTTCCCACCAATAGTACACATGAATGAGTTCATTTCTTTGCATCCTTTCCAGGATTTATTGTTACTTATATTCTTGATATTTGTCATTCTAACTGGAGTGAGATGAAACCTCAGCATAGTTTTGATTTGCATTTCCATGATGGCTAAGAATCTTGAAAAATTTTTCAAATAATTATTGGTCACTTGTACTACTTTAGAGATATGATTGTTCAGTTCATTTGCCTATTTATTGTTTGAGTTAATTTTTTTTAATATTGAGTTTTTTGAGTTCTTTATATATTCTGGATATTAGTCCTCTGTTGGGTGAACAAAAATTTTCTCAAAGTCTTTCAGTTGTCTCTTTACTTTGTTAATTATTTCTTTTGCTATGTAGAAGCTTTTAAATTTGATGCTATTGCATATGTTGATCATTTTCTGAATTATGGGGCCTTATTCAGGAAATCTTTATAGCTATCTATCTGTTGAAGTATTTCTCCTATTTTTTCCTTCTTCCAGTTGTTTCTGGTATTTGATCCATTTTGAGTTGATTTTTTTTGTACAGGGTGAGAGAGGGTATTCTAGTTTCATTCTTCTACATATCAGTAACTACTTTTCCCAGCTGCTAAAATAACTATTCTTTTTCTAATTTTTTTTGGCACCTTTGTCAAAATCAGATGAGTATAGTTCTATTGGTTTGTTTCTGTGTCTTCTATTCTGTTCTTAGTTTGCAAGTCAGTTTTTATAACAGTAATGAGTTACTATGGCTTTGTAGTAAAATTTGAAATCAGCTGGGGTCCTGTGACACATGCCTGTAATTCCAGAGGCTCAGGAGGCTGAGACAGGAGGATTGGGAGTTCAAAGCCAACCTCAGCAACAGAGAGGCACTAAGCAACTCAGTGAGGCCTTCTCCCTAAATAAAATACAAAATAGGGCTGGGGATATGGCTCAGTAGACAAGTGCACGTGAGTTTAATCCCTGGTGCCCCCCGCAAAACAAGCAAAATTTGAAATCATGTATTTTGATGTCTCTAGCATTGCATTCTATTTTTTGGCTCAGGATTGTTTTGACTATTCTGTTTTTTGTTTGTTTGTTTGTTTGTTTTTCCATATAATTTCTAGTATTTTCTTCTAGTTTTATAAAGAACATCATTAGTGTTTTATGGAAATTGCATGAAACCTGTTGGTGGCTTCTTTGAATAAAATTTTGACATATCAGGGGCAGTGTAGATTTTATTATAATCTTTCTCAAGCTCTCCTTATCTCAAATAATCATTTGATGCAAGAGTGGGTGTGATGGTAATTTACATTTTTTTGTTATCATGGACAAATCTCCAAATAACTTGGGCTGCTGCTGAGTCCCTTCTTTGAGCATAATCCCAGAGATATTGCAGAAATGTAAGTGGATCTAAAAAAAGCCTGCAATCTATGGTAAAAACTGAATGGAGACATATTTGTAGAAGTGAAAGGTGGTTGATTATAGTGCAAGGAGGGAATAAAGAGAGCTGTGTCCCTAGGGAAAGCAAGAGGAAAAAGCAGGACATTTTACTTTTTCCCTGTTGTCCATTCAACACTGGCAAGTTAGCACCTGGCAGAGGGCCAAAAGGTTAAATGTTCTACCATATCTTACTCCACTATAAAGATTATGTCTTTAAAATACAGAAGGACAACTGTTGGAAGAGAATAAAGAGAAGTGAAGAACAGTAACTTGAGGGTATGCCACCCAAGAGAAAAGTGTAGAAAATGGGAAGACCAGCCTATAATTTATATCAGAGGCTACCCTGAGGCTTACCTTTCTTACCTGAGGATTATCTTGTAAAATTAAACAAAATGAATGGAACTTAGAAAAATCTAAATAGGCATAATAACCATTCTCAAAGACATAAAAAAAGGATAAAGGAAACACAAAGCAGGACAAGAAGTTATTAAAATAATCATCTTTAAATATCACATACAAAATCTGAAATAGATAAGTCAAAAGAGGAGCTGATTAACAATATAGTTCAACAGGAAAATGAGTTAGTGAAGACACAGATGAGTTGAGGAAATCTTACAGAGGGCACCAGGAGGAGGTCACCAACTGGAAAATGTAAGATTAAAAAAACATTATTTTTAAAAACATGGAGGTTTCAAGTACAAGTGTCAACAAACCAAAGAGGGAGGAAATAGAGAATATATAGAGGAAAAGGATTATGTGTTTAAAATTTCCCCAAGTTAATAAAGTATATAAACTATGAGAGATTTTTAAACAAATCATGTTCAAAAGAACCCCAAAATATTCACATCTAAATACAAACACTTATAAACATCAAAACCAAAGAATTATGACAAAGGTCCCAAGAAAATGTGTATATACATATGTATGAGGGAATTAGCATCACAATTGCAAGAAGAGTATAAGGAAAAACAGGATAAGGCTTCCAGAGATTTTTAAGAAAATTTTCAAATGTGCAATGATATCCCCCAGGATATCATATAAGTGAAAGACTGAGGTAAAGATTTTAATTTATAGAAAAAGTTAAATGTGTTATTCCATAAAGAATGTCTTGAAAAGAATATGAGAGAGTTCGAGAGTTTGGGAGGTGGGGGACCATCTCAGAAGATATTACTAGGCATTGAAAAGAATGGCAAAGTGATAACTCATGCATCTTACTTCTTTCATGTTATTAGTGATCACTTTCCTTCCCCTGACTCACATAAACTGTGACAATCTGGAATAAAAACTCTAGAATGACTACCATATGTGGGTGGGTGAGTGGTGAGTACAAGACCAGTGGTCAGTGATTGAGATTCTCATGGTCTAGTAGATAACTTAAACTATAAGCCTAAAAATTTGACAAAGAAAAATAACTAGACATATGGACCTTAAGTAGATACATTTAGTCATTTGAAAAATAAAAATTTGTGTACTTCCAGTTAAACATGACGGGTTGACGAAATATTTGTCTTCTACTCCCCCTCAAAATTATACAAAATTAACTCTTCATGAGTGTCAATGGTATAATTGCACAGCAATAAAATAAAATAAAATAGAAAAAAAATAACAGGAGTGAACACTGGTGATTTGGGAGGATGAAAGTGAATGGAAAAGTGGTCACTGACTTGAAGCTGAGAATGCTAAATCCCTAGTCTAGTAAAAAGGGGAAGTCAAAAAGAAGAGAGATTATTTGCATGTCCTGCCCTCTGTGATCAGAATTCTATGCCCCGAGGAGTAGGCACTGGAGACAGATTGGGCTGAAAAGTACAATATGTTCAGACTACCTCCTTGATCTGAAACAGCTAAGGGCTTACTATCCTCCCATGATGGAAAGCCAAAGTTTTATACTCTGGGGAAATTGAAAACCTGATCTTGCACTTTAAAACTCAGGTATAATAAAATGCAATGGATAAGTTTCTCTATTGGTAGAGGAATTAAATAATATCTATATATTTTTCTTACTGTATTGCAAATAATAGAGTTGTGAAATCCTCCTACTCACTCTCCAGAAGTTAACAACCATACCAGTGGCTTTAGGTAAGAGACTGGAAGATTCCTCCACAAAGTGCAGTGAGTTCAGTTTGTGGAGTTTGTGATCTCCTGAAGGACCTGGCAAGAACAGCTCTGTCACAGTCCGCTGATGCACCCTTACCACCTCTGCCATTCCAGGTTAGAAAAACCACACCTTTTACTCATAAATACAAATAAATACCCATGTACTTGTAGATATTTCAAATGACTTCTCATATCAAAGAAACAGAGCAAAACAAGTTCAAAACATTGAGAAAGAAAATATAATTTTCAAAATAATATCCTTAAAAATATTAAAAAGTATTCTGTATATGAATCAAAATAGAATGATAGACAAAGGAATATTAACAAAGCAAGAAGAAGTTCCTGGAATCAAAATCATGACAGCAGAAGAAAAAGGTATGAAGAATACATATATAGGTGAAGAAATCCAAAGAGTAGGCCAAAAAAGATAAAGAGATGAAAAAGAATACTGAAAAGGCAGGAATTTGAAGGATCAATCTAGGTAGCTGTATATCTGACAAATTATCAAGAAAAAAAAGAAAAGAAAATGGATAGAAGAAAATAATCATCCTATACTAAAGTTCTTTATTTACAAGAATATATCCTATCAATATCACTCCAACAAAGCAACTGAAAATGGTAAGTGACGGGAATTAAATTTCAACAAAGCTGTTATAAAAAGTTTAAAATGCTAGATAAAATGTGTGAAAACATTTTTAAAAAATATTTTAAAATACATAACTAAATGAAGAAAGGAAGCAAACTCCTCAGAGAACCAGGATAAGCCAGGAGCATCCAAAAAATGTTAAACCCAAGACATCTGCATAAGCACTTCAGTTTTAAAGGTTCCATTGAACAAACGAACCAAGACCTTGTGTCCTGTGAAAGATAGAGAATGGGAATAATAACCCATATAAACACCTCTGAAAGTCTAAACTCTCAGTGTTAAAGAAAAACAATCCCCTCTTTAAAGGGAGAACATGTTTAGCAAATTTTTCACAGTTTGCCACTTGTTTGTGGAATGAAAGTCACTCCTGAGAATTCATACCTATAAGCTGCCCTCAAGTAAGACTGGAGTTTAAATTCTTTCTACAGAGGTGGTATCCAAAACATCCAACCTGGGAAATTAATTTAGCAAGGCCACAGGTTTCAAACACCTTGAACAACCATAGAACCTCTCTAGAGTATTGCACCTCTACACTCAGGCTCATAGAATTTTCTCAGATAAAAAACTATTGCACAGGCACATATAATGTTTTCTTAACTCACAAAATACTAAAATAAAGTAGCAATCTACCAACTTTATGTGAAGAGCTAATCAACTTCTAATTGTTTACTCTGATATTTACCGCCTTCTTTTAAAGGTTTAATACATATTTATACGTTTTTTTAGATTAGGCTTTTATGTTATTATAATTCAAGGGAGAGTAGGTTTTAAGTTTATTTGGTCATGTACAGAAAAGCAAACACAACACTGTGCCTGTGGTTAGCAGTACTGATGTGAACATGTAAAAATCTGTTGAGATATGAATAGAATACAAAAATAGAAACTGAAATAGCAAACACAGTAAAACCAAACAATGACAGACAAACACATGCACATTCTCTAGTCCCAACCTCACAATATGGTATAAGGAATTTTTAAAATTAATTTTAAACTTCAGTGTTCTTGAGTGTTGGTGATTGTGACTGTATATGTGATCTATGTTTAGCTGTGAGGATTATATTCACAATCAGAGTTTAGCTTTTTTATTTTCAATTGAAGAAAATTACTATCTCATTTTTCTGTGAGCTTTTTTATTTTGATGAATTTTTCATTAATTTGCCACCAGAGGTGCAAATTTCCCTTTTGGTAGTAAAGTGCTTTGGGTCTTATATCTACCCATGTTTCTGGAAGACTCTTCTGCCCTAGTGCCCATCTCTGTAATCTTTTCTTCCTAGCCCTGTTACCTGATTACAGGCCTACTCTGCACTATTTTGTAGTAGTAGTAGTTGTTGTTTTGTTTTTGCCAGGTGCTCTGTACCACTGAGTTTCATTCCCAGCCATGTTATTTTTTATTTTAAGACAGGGTCTCACTAAGTTGCTCAGGCTGGCCTGGAACTTTGGAGCAGGACAATGGGAGTTTCTGGGATTGCAAGTGTGTGCCGCCATGTCCTGGTCCTGGACCTCATTTTTAGCAACATATTGAACCTCTTATGATAACCTCCTGATGCAGAAAGTTCCCATGACCTTTGAGTCCCCTGTTATCTCTTTCTTTATTATTGTATTTATTTATTTATTCTGTTTGGTTAGTGAATCCTTTAGTATCATGCTAAGAAAAGGTAGGCATTGGATTAATTTTTGTAATGCTTGGTTGTTTGAAAATGTCTTTATTCTAGGAACTTATTCAGAAGGAAAGGCGGGATGATGAATCTGTATGAAAATATGCTGATTTGTATCTGTAAGTAAGAAACCCATTGGGCTGGGGTTGTGGCTCAGAGGAAGAACGCTTGCCTGTCGTGCGTGGGTATCTATCTTCAGCACCACATAAAGTAAAATAAAGACATTGTGTCCACCTATAAAAAAAATAAATATTAAAAGAAACTCATGTGGTGGAGATGGATATGAGAAATGCTGTGGCCTGGGACATTATGTATGGTTCAGGTGATATACAACATACATGTATCAAAGACATATCTGAGTTCATTGATCCTGCAGATGCAATGTGTTTTAGGATTATTTGCTACTGATTATACATTTTCAATACTTTCTTTTGAGCGTGGACACATTTGGAATGCTGTGCTATCATTAAGGTGTAAGTTCTAATGTATTAAATAAAAGATAACACTTCTTTCTTAATATCACCCCAAGGATGAGGACAACTTGGGGTTTTCACAGTTGTAAAAAGCAATGGAACTGTTTTCAAAAAGAATTTTGGTTAGAGAAAAACTGAATTAAGTTGGATTGGACTCACTATCACAGAGAAGGCTCAGGGTGGTATGACAGTGAAAATAGCACATGTGAAATATTTAATTGTGAAAAATATTCAGCTATAGAAAACATATTTTGTATATTTATGGGTAAAGATATAAGAGAAACTTTTCCTAGTCTCAAGAATTTTTACAATTTTAAGAAAAAAATGGGTTGTTCACAAATAATTGTAGTAGATGGTAAAGGTTGATCAGGACCATACTAAAGAGACAAACTAGTATTTAATAATTAGGGTTCTTCTTATAGTAGAAAGGTTTCATGGTTAGGGCCATGGTGAATGAGTTAAATGCTGTAAGCCCAAATTAAAGTCCAATTATCTAACATCTGGTTAAGTATTTACCAAGATTCACCATATTTCAAAACCACAGAGAATGTTCTGACAACTTTATATAGATGACATGGTAAGAGGCAGGGTTAAATCTCAGGGTTATTTTTGTTATTTGATATTTACTGACTTTGCTGACAATCTTCTGTATAAAACATCATTGATAAGATTCATCTTTACATATATAGATCATATTCTTGGCTGACATAATGCAATATAATCATTAGCAAATTGTTATAGTGATTATGGTCATTGCAAATTGTACAATAATCTATAACTTATAACTTTAACCTTACAGTTGTAATTTTTTATATAAAATAATTAATTTAAAATCTCATTGGAAATATAAATGTTATATATAAATATATTTGACTTGCACATCTACAAAAGAGAATATTTTATCCCTTGCTAATGTTTCATTTTTATTAAGTCATTTCTGCTCAAAACCCCAGTTCAGATGATGAAGCTGGTGAATGTTGAGTTATTCTGGAATAAGGCTACAAATATGTTATTCTTTACAATCTCTTTTTTGTTACCTTGAAGAGTTTATGAATCAAGCTGCAACAGTAATTCTCAAGATGAAACTTGCCTTTCAAAGTCATGTGTGTGAGAGGCTTGTGAGGATGGCACTTGAGTACTTGAGCTGATTGCATTCCAAATGAGCACAGGACCAGGATGGCAAGTTGCTCCTTGGTGCTTTCCAGCTCACAACTAGCTTTCATTTCCAAATGATATTTCATAGGTCATTGAATTCTCACTTACAGTAATTTTATACTTGGGGAAATTTGAAGGCTCTGATTATAGGAAAAAACATTCTTACAGCATCTAATCCATGCAAACTTCTCTCTGGTCTGTCAAACTTACAGGGATACAATACATCTGTTACGCTTTGCCAAGGTATTTCTTTTTTTTTTTTTTTTTTTTTACCACTTTCTGTTTTTTTCTTTTTTTTTCTATGTTGCTGGCCACTGGATTTCTGTATGTGATTTTATATTATTCTTCTGGATTTGATTTGGATTCAATTCAGGACTGACAAAAAGAACAGGGACTCTGAATACAGTGATATGTGGATTCAAGTCTCAGAGCTGTTATTTACAAGCAGCGTTTCATCAGGCAACTTACTGTGGCTTACTATTCTTTTTTCTGAAAAAATTAGGACAAGATATCATGAGATTGTTGATAATTAGTGAAAAGCCTCATACAAAGGGTGACACAGTGTCTAAGAGGCGCTGGATGATTTCTTTCCCATCTGTGAAGAACAGTACCTTTTCAACAGGCAGAAGTGTCCCAAGTACCTTGTGCTAAGGGCATCATCTTTGGTGACATGTTAGATACTTCCTCCCTAGTAAGTTCCTTATTAAGTATATTTGAGGTTACATCTGATCTGATCAGAGTAATAATCAAATTTCTGTGTTCTTTGGACCTGTTCCAAACCTTGAAATTCTCCCTTCATTATTGATTTCTAGCTTTGATATTTTAATTATTTGGGTTATTAATTCTAGAATTTTACATAAAACCACTTTGTTTTTTAATTACACTAATTCTTATGCTAAAGTAAGCATGAATTATTGAGTCACACCTTAAGAAATTACTATTATTACAATGTATTGGATCTACAAAAATGGAAAGTTTAGTTCAAATTTGAAAAATCTTTTAAAATAAAAATACTTGAAAAGTTTTACAAGTATAGATTTTTTAATGATCTGATTTACAGTAATCATTTATTCCTCATACAATGTATACATATGTATGACACAACCAGAGGTAAAAGATGAATAAAATTTCTTAAAAGACAATGAATACCACAGAATTTACAAGTAAACTTTGGAAGGGGGAAGAAAAGTATATTTTGTGAGCATGAGAAGTTGCATTATTATTTGTAACACTTCCTATAATTTATACAATTAATTTGAGATGCTTCTCCTTGCAGATATTAGTGGATTTTAAGGCAACTTTTGTGAAAAAATAGGGGTTTTAATAACATGCTTGGCATTTCTCCTTAACAGTCACATCATTAACAGAGAACTTGAAATTCAAACTCTGAAAAACCTGAACAATTTGCAGGTCCCAAAATAGTGGCATTGAGGGAGTTCATCAGTGCATTGTGCATCTTTACTTCAGCTAAGAAAATCATCATTTCAGATAAAAATAATTCTCTCCTTAAAACATATCCACATATTTTCAACAATTACTCAGCAAATTATCACTTCAGTTTCTTATATAACACGATCATGCTACTGGCTAAGATAATGACAGTCAATTTCCCACTTACATCTTTTTAATTGTATTCATTTTCCTTATAATGTCTAATCCTACTCAGTGTGAACTATGCAAGAAAATTCCTGGATTAATGTCTTAATGACAGTGTTGGTTAATATTGCTAGGTAGATGATTCTTCAGGTTTAACTATTCTTTCTTTCTTTTTTTTTTTTTTAAACACTCTGTGAAGAATAAAATGGGCAAGCTTTTAAACAGATGATCTAGTTTTCTGTAGTCCTAATTCCAGGAAGTGGACTACTTAAACATCAGGGATGGAAACTGTCCATGAACGCAAGAATATAGACTTCCTCTCACCAAAGTTACTGCTGTTCTGAGCTGTGCTGAACTTTCTTCCTGTCCACAGCAGAGTCTGATGCTGAGAATCTCATGAAGATCCACTTTCTGGGCTCCAGATTGACTTCATTAAGACACCAAAATACATCTATATTTTACATATAGGTTTTCTTTTATGCTCACAACTTTTCTTCCATTATCATTATCAGTGGCTTTCAGAATGTGTTTATCAATGTGGTACTGGTATATATTAAAACCAGTTCCCTAAAAATATGCATATATACTTAAAGACATATTTACTATTGATGCATTGATATAAAGGATGTTTAGAATACATGGTAAACATAATATATAATGTATAAAATTATTTATTGTAAATTCCATGAAACTAATTGATTCTCATGGACTGAATTTATTTATGCTGAACTTTTATCCATAGCCAAGTTATGATTGTGACTAACAAATAAATGCCATTCAGATATAAAAATTGATATTTTTATTTATACTAAAAAGATAAAAATAACAACGATGTGCTTTAAATTTTCACTCATTGGTTCTGATTAAGATAAAAATTCTTCATATACTAGAAAATTCATTTTTAAATATTGGGAAATATTTTCACTCTATTTTTTAACTGTTCATAATGTAACAGTGATAGCTATGACATCCTTTTAAGTTTAGTCAGTATTCTTAACATTTGTTCCATCAATTCTAGACAACCACACAAAAAAATGAAGTTATGGTCTGTAGAGTTTGCGATTTTCCTTGCTGTAAATATTTCCACAATAGCCAGTGAGTCATCCACTTATCTTAGACTTGGAAAACGATACATAGTTGGCATGATGTAATGTAGGTATAATAGACGAACATCAATTCAAGGTTATACAGAATAGTAAGACATAGTAAAATAACTCAGAAGTGATAATATTTAAATATATACAACTTTTGTTTAAAATGTTTTATTTAATTGTAAGTGTTGGATTTTTTATATCCGTCTTCACTAATTTTACCTTGACTGTTCACATTCAAGGTGTTCTAGTCAGAGGCAAATATCTTCATTATTTTACAGTAAATAATAAAGCTCATCAGATGTCTTTTACCTCCAACCCTTGTCCCAGATTTTACCCTGGGTGATGTGACAATAGGCAGATCAAATATTCTATGCAAGTAACTGGATACTTCATAGGACAAGAGTTTTCAATAGATTTTCTCCATTTTTTTAATAAGAGAATAAGGGGAAAAATACTCCTTTTAAACAGTATAAAAGGAACTTAGTTTCTTCCATCCTGGGTGTTTTCAACCTCTTTCAACCTCTATAGTTTAAATACATCTTTTCTAGGGCTAGACAAATTCCAAGTGGCTGTCTTTTATGACTATTCTAATCCATTTTGTGCTGCTATAGCAGAAAGTTAAATCTGAAGCAGTATAATTTATAATGAAAATAATTTCTTTTTAATTTTTTTTTTTTTTTTTGGTACAAGTCTGGGACCTGGGAAGTCTAATATTGAGGCACCAGTGGATTTGTTCTGTGATGAGGACCTGGTATCTGCTCCTGAGATGGAATCTTGAAAACATATTTTATGTTCTCACTTGACACAAGAGTGAAATGGAAAAGAGCAATCACTCAATCCTATCTGCCCCCCATCTTTTTAAAAGGCATTAAACCTGGTCATGAGCATTTATACAGTAATAATCTTAAATCTTCTCCCAATACTGTTATGTTGGGAATGACAGTGTAGTTATTTAATTCAATGTTCAGCATGAATTTGAGAGGACAGTCAAACCATAGGAAATTGTCCCTAATCTAGTTTTTCCAAAAGTTTGGCTTTAATGCTAGAGTGATTGCACCCTAGTGTTTCTACCACTTTGCTAACTTACTGAAGGGCCTATTCCGAGCTGCAACTCTATGGTCTTCTTAAGGAGATAAGAGAAGTTTTATTACCCTTATTGATCAGAGAGATCAACTAGACAGATGACTAAAAATCTAATTCTCAACATGTAAGAATGACTTTAGAAAGTCAGGGTGCTTTATTGACATAATTAGAAACTCAGTGATATTTTATTTTCCCACAGTGAGCTTGAATTATTTATTTTTTAATAATAGCTGAGTATAACAGCCAATTAGTGAAATTCCTAAAAATTTAACAATCGTCTCTCATGAGCCAGTATCATGAATCAAGCTCACCACTCAACAATTTGTCAGCATATTGGCCACACAATATTTCTAGTAGACAAGGATTTTTTGCCCATGGAATTCCCTCATATTATCACAAGTCTATTTGTGATAAAATAGCTTCTAGTAGACCAAATCAGAGTCTGAGGGTAATATCTTGAAATGTTCAGTAATTGTTACCTAGGACACAATTTAAAAAAGCTGAATATTTGGTGTTGCTTCCCTCCCTGGAAAAAATATGATTCCAGGAACTAAGGGATGTAAGTCAGGGACTTCATTCACTGTTACACTTAATGAACTTCTTGTAGGTGTTTTGCTTCTTTTACCTATCCTCAACTCAATAGATTTGGAAGTCCTAATGCCCAAAGCTACAGAGTCAAGATTCCCTCACACTAGAAAATGACACTGTATTTCAATGTATTTCAACCAGTGTTTTTAACTTCTAATACTAATAATCCAACAGCTAGGAAAAGTTTGTGCTACTGTCTGGGATGGTTGATTCAAATTATCAAGGAAAACTTCTATTGCTGCTATGCAGTGAGGAAGAGGTAGAATATGGTGAGTTAAATAATATCCTCCAAAGATAGTTACACCTTAGTTTATGGAGTATGTGAATGTTTCCTTATGTGACAAAAGAAATACTGCATATGGAATCAAAGGATACCCAGATAGGGAGATTATCTTGGATTATCGCAGTGTGCCCAATGATATGAAATAAAAGGATCCTTATGCAGACAGCAATCAGAAATAGAAGACAAAAGAGATGAGATTAAAGATGCTATATGGCTGGCTTTAAAGGGGAAAACAGGGGTTTGGAGGCAAAAAGTGTAGGTGCCTTTTAGAAGCTGGGAAAGACAAGAAAATAGAATCTCTCCTGGAATTTCTAGAAGGAATAGAGAATTGTAAATGTATTTGAAATTTCTGATTTCTAGAATTATAACACCATAAATTTGCAGTGTTTAGATTTCATGAAAGTTACTAAATTTGTGGTAATTTGTTATGACAGCAATAAGAACTAATATGAAGTCTACAAATAAACTCTGAGGATGCACTGGGTACCTTTTATTATCCTATGATCAATAATAGGATCATAAACTACATAAACATCATAAACTACAAGAACCTAATAAATAAAGGATAACCTGGATCCTGTGAGCAATTATATTTTAGGATCATTTTATCAGTTAAAAGCTGTCAACTGGCTGGGTCCTGCAGAGGGCAACAGGAAAGGATTATACAATA
This sequence comes from Urocitellus parryii, assembly GCF_045843805.1. Taxonomy (NCBI): domain Eukaryota; kingdom Metazoa; phylum Chordata; class Mammalia; order Rodentia; family Sciuridae; genus Urocitellus; species Urocitellus parryii. The sequence continues at coordinate 26,594,239 of NC_135537.1, forward strand.
TGAATATGAGAAAAAAGAAACTATGATTTTGAACTTAGACCTTATGGTCAACAATAAAATAGATATTGCAGTAGATATGTTATGCAGCACACAGGTTCCTCATGTTACCTGTAGTTTTTCAGTATTCTGAACAGTCAATGACAATCAGGAGGTGAAATAGAAATTTCTGGTGCACACAATGAATAGACTATTGATCCATTCATTTCAGTGTAAGTCAGACAGATATTATTTTATTATAGGAAAGACATCCATATCCATTTCTCAGTTATAAAATTCTGATTTGGGTTCCAAACCTTTCAGATTCTAGGAAAAAGCACACCATTTCCTCTGCCAACATATGACTTTTAAAGTAGAATATCCCATGAGGATGGCTATTTTCATAATGTTCACTTTGGCTTCTGTACAATGGAGCTATAAAATAGAAATATTGAAATCTGCCCCTGAATCTGTGCATGCATACATGTGCCAAGTTACTAACTTGGATATCTAAAATTTCTTCTAATGGCCCAGGTAAATAATCTCTTGTTTCAAGTACAACATATTTTATTAGTACATGAAAGGATGGGGTTGGGAATAGAAGTTGGTTCTGCCTTAAAGGGAACAAGGTGTGATTATGGGTTATTATGAAATAAGTCACTTTTTGAGTCACTGTAATAAAGCCAATAGTACACTCAACTGGATTTTCTTGGGGCCATTTAGTTAAGGAATAGCCCTTGTGCCAAGCTCTTGCTCTCATTATGAAACATTAATCCATGCAGGACTCTTTCTCTTAGCTACCCCAGGACATGCTGTCCACATTGTCATTGACACAAATGGAATATTGGCAATGTATCCTACAACACTGACCCATTGGCTACTGGTCTTCTCTCAATTGGACTCTGTTCCCACTCTTTAACCTCTGAATAACAATGAGTATAGATATCATTAACTTAAACCTTCCATCAACTGGAAAAGTTTATTTATTCCATTCTAAAATAGGCAAAGTGAATGTTAGAACTATCTTAGCTTTTAAAACACAGGCTTACTTGAGGGAAACGGAAAGTTTATAGTTACATAGAACAACACAATGCAAACTCCCATTATCTTTCTCACCATTCATTTCAAAGGTAGAGTATTTCTTTTTCAAAAAGCTACCATGGAATCAGTGGCCTAAAACATAAATAGTATATGTGATTACAGGTATGGTTTTCCAAATTAATCCAGTATACCAGGTTATTAGTGTTTTTCTAATTTAGCAAGAAAGTACAAAACCAGTCATGTTAAATCTGCTATTGTTACTCAGAAAGAGAGCATTCCCAATTAGAACTGCCAGCTGAATTGCAAAGACAATTCATACCTTTAGAGAACCAGTTTCTCTAAATCAGAGATCAAAGAGGTTCATTATCTGAACCAGTTCATTTAGAAAATAAATGAAAGCTACTGCATAGGAAGTTCTCATATCACCATCATAATAATAACCATCTCTGCCCCAACTCCCTGCCTTTGTTCTTCTGACTGCAGAAGAAATCTCTGCCTCTATCAGGCCACACCCTGAAATTTTGTGCTGGATTTCCATTACCTATTAAATTCTCAGCAATGTCACTTTTTCAATGTCACTTTGTATTCTACATTATTGAGTCATCACCTGCCCCCACCCCCGAATTCTTCTCACCAATGTTCATACTTTTGGGGGGATTAATCTATTTTTTGCTTTATTTGTAATTTTAAATTTTGAGACAGAGTCTCAGTTGCTCAGTTCCTTGAACTTGCAATCCTCTAATCTCAGTCTCCCAATTAGCTGCGGTTAAAGTGTACTTCACCAAATTAGGATTTTTTTTTTAATGTATTTTGGTTGTATTTCTTTTTCTGGTTTCTATGCATTTTGTTTTTTATTCATTCCTTTAGAGAAGGATTTATTCACAGGTTGTGTGTGAATTTGTTCATCTTTCTCTTCTCAACTTTCTAAATCCTGTATTCTTCCTCAGTTGGTTCTCTGAAAATAATTGCCAACTTCATAAATGACTTAATTTTTATCGAAACAAATAATAACTGCTCTCTTTTAAATTTTTGAGTTTTTATCAACTTTGGACATAGTTTTGAACTCAGTTCTTCTTGAAACTTTTTTCCTTATGACTTTGAGATATAACACTCTTTCCTTATGCTTCCTTGACCAGTGTGATTCCTGTTTTCTGCTTGAACTCCAGATGTTGGAGTGCCTCAGTTTCTATCTTGGCATTACTGATCTTTTCTATTCTATTCATTTTTCCTGGGTGGTTTCTTTGAAGTAAGGATTTTATATTATGTGTGCTGAAGATCCCAAAATCTATATATCCATTCATTACTTCTCTCCGCAACAACAGACATTGCCTCCAATATTAAGTGTTACATTTCCAAATAATATCTACTGGATACTTCAAATTTAATATGACCAAACCATCTCTCTTTTATTGTGCTCTGCTCCTTGCCAAATCTACATCTCTGTGAATGCTAGTGCTCATTTGTTTTAGTCTAAAATAGAAGAATTACTTGTCATTTTTTTGTAGGGCTCATCCCATAGCATCTAGTTCAACAGAAATACCTTCTGAGCATGTAACAGAACTGCCCTTCCACTCCATTTTCACTGATAACCATTTTAGCCAGAGCCACAACCATCTTTTGTCTGGACTTTAGACATAGTCTCACAACTTGTTCCCCTTTTTTTCTGTCTTTTTCCCAAACAGCTAGTAATGTGATCTGTTTAATCTGTTAATTAGAAAATATCATTCTCTGGCCAAAACCCTTCAAACAGTCTCCTGACAAAACACCCATATGACTCACTTACTAAATGAGTTGATCTCAAAATGAGTAAGAAGGGAGACTGTCTCTAGTTCTATCTCTGCCACTCAAAATCATTCTTTTTGAGTTTTCATCTGCATCTCAGGATGTATTCTTGGGCTAATTCTACAAATTAATCCAGTCACATTGCTGTATTGATGAACAGTCTTGTTTTCTTGTATTAAAAAGGCCAAAGCAATGAAGTATAAAAATGCTTCAATCTGTCATATAATTTAAAGCATCTCCCTGTGAAGCCTGGGCCTGACTCAGATTTTTAAGACTGTAACAGAGAAAAGAAATATGCTTTGTTTCTTCTCCTTTCCTCCCTGACTGGATAGCTGCTATTGTTGTTGGCTTCTCTAGGATCTGGTGCAGAGGCAAGAAGGATTTAGGAGAAATGGAAAAATCTCATGTGACTCATGCTATTGTATTTGTTACTGTGTCCTCTGAAGAACAGAAGCCTAAAAGCATTTTTTTGTGTGTGTGATTTCTTTTTGTTGTTGTTGATCTTTTTGTTTTGGTTTAAGATCCATTATTCTATTGAGACCTCCCTCTATATCTGTTCCTGTTATGAGTCATATCCCAGCAATCGGCTTATAACTCATCTTCCAATCCTTCCCTCTGATAGGACACCCCCTGTGGATTCCTTTTGCTGGGGTCATATCACCCTGCCAAGCAGGCCTCTTTGTTAAGTCCTATCACCCACCTCCACATTGGGCTAGAAGACACAGTAGGGGACATGGGTAAATGGATGCATGGAAACCTGTACTCTGATTATTTCTTACCTTTCAGCAGTCTCTCAGTGAATCTTTCCACTGCTTTGAAATGGCATAGCAATTGGTGATTAGATTTATAATATTGGGTTTGATCCACTCCTCTATCAAGTTTATTGTGGGTCAAGCACATAATTTGTGATATTATGGTACTTATTTTTCCATTTTGCCTACTTTCAAGGTAGCATATCAAACCAAAAGGACAAGGCTATCTTTTTACCAGGTAACTAACTATGGTTATAAATTTAGTCTCTTTATCTTAGTTTGTAGAGACTAACAGGATTTGACTTCCCCCTAATTCTCCAGATCTGCCTTTTAGTGCTTTATCTTTCATATGACCAAATAGCACTGGTCTTATATCAGAATCTTAAACACACGGGTGTTCTTGCCTTAAAATTTTTATTTGCTTTGTCTTCTTCCTGGAATGATATTTTTCTTAATACTTGCACAGCCAAATATATTTAGTGGCTTGGTGAAACATTTTGTCCTCAGTGAAACCTACCCTGATCTTTCTATCTGTAGTCACAACTAAGTCACCGTTACTTCAAACCTACCACCCTTTCTATGGAGAATTTTCCCACTTTTTCAGAAAAGGATTTTACTTCTTTCCACAAACAACAAAAACATGTCTGCAGTTCTTTCATTTTGTGACTTTGCTTCTTATTTCTCTGAGAAACCAGAAAAAATGATAAGGAAACTGTACCATCTTCCTACCACCAAGTCTCCCATCATATTTGTGTCTGTACTTATACATTGCCTTCCTGTTATTATGGATGAATTCTCTCTACTGTGTTTAAGTCCAACCCTGAAGTCATGGAATCTATCTATACCTACTTACCTATTCACAAAAACCGTTTAATGCCATCTCATCCCCCACCCCACCCCACCCAGTTGCACCACCACAGTGAGCATACACACATACTGCAGTATCTCCTATCACAAATGAAACTCCCTTGGAGTCCCCCATTCCTTTTTAGTTACAATCCAGTTTTCTTTCATTTATGGCAAAAGTCCTTGCGAAACATGTTTAATCAGATTGTCTCCATTTTATAAATGAATTCATGACTTTAATCCTAGAATTTCACATGTTTATTTTAAATTTTCAAGGTGAGAGATCTTTGAATGAATAATGTCCAACATGCTGTCAAACTTTTTATAGCTTTTATCAATTGGTCCCAGATTTGGAAATGAAAAAAAGATCAATAGGCATGGTATAGTCATGCCATCAAAATATATCAAGACATCCAAAGAAGAACTACATAGTCTAGAGAAACTTATAATCCCCTTTACCTGGTTGCTTCTCAAAAGCAAAAACAATGGGAGGTAGAAGTAGCTGCACACTCTGTTCTTTACAATCTCTTATGTTGTATCTTTCATCTGTGAGCACACATCATTTCTCATTCTACCAGGGAAGCTGTGACTCATCAACTAGTTTCACTACTGAGTGCATACATGTATCCATAACTGATAACAAAATACATTATTATTTTATTCATCAATTTTTCCATATCCCTTTTGATGGTGTTAGTAGGTCTTATTGGCTCTTCTCTAAAATATATCCTTTGTTTAATCACTTCCAATGCTACCATCCAAATTGATAGCACTGATTAATCCTCATTATCTGAGAATCTTTCCTTCATTTTCTTCATTCTTTTTTCCTTTCCTGTATACCTGTCATCACTAGTACATAAGCCCCATGATGACGCAGACCCAGCCTGATTGGTTTGCTGCTAAGTCTAATTCTGACAAATTGCTTACCATGCAATAGGTACTTTATAAATATTTATAAATAAATTACTATTTTCTTCCTCAGAATGAAATGCAGTAGTTACTGCCATTGACTGGTTCCTTTGTCATACCTCATTTAACCCCCTTGATACTTACATAAACACAGTTATATTTTTTTCATATTTTTATTGTTGCATTATAATTATTTGCAATTGTGGGATTAGTTGTTACATATTTACACATACACATGAAATAACAATATAGTCTGGCTAATCATTCTCAGTATTTTCCCTTTCTCTCTCTTTTTTCTTCCCCTGGTCTCTTTCCTGTACCCTCCTGCTCTCCCTTTGATTTTCATGACATCTCCCTTCCCTCACCTTTTTTTTTTTTCTTTTTTCTTCCTAGCTTTCACACATGAGAGAAAACTTACTACTTTGGCTTTCCAAGATTGGCTTGAGATACATGGTTTTCAGGTGAGGGATGTCAATAGCCTTGTTCTTTCTCTGGTGTATCATCAGGGTATTATTATTATTATTATTATTATTATTATTATTATTATTTTTACATAAAACTTTGTCAACACACAATTTTGTTGAGTGTAGACTCTTTATAACAACTCTGTTCTTTTTATGCCATTCATCAGATCAGTGTCCCTGGGCTTTTATTACATTTGTCAGGCACAAGATCTTTAACCATATTGCATTGAGAAAAATCATTCTGCAGAGTGAAAATGTGCTGAATAGTATTTTCCTAATATTCTTTCATTCACCTTTACTTTTGAGACAAAGAAATAATTATAGCTCATAAAAGGACATAATAAAGGACAAAATAATACATCTAGAAAAAATATTTTATGACAAATTTATGTTATGGCTTATGTTTTCTCTTGAAACTAATGATTTATGTTTCATATGCTCCTAATCACTTGAATTACCATATTTAGGGCTTTATGATTAAACTTAAGTGCTTCTACAAATGATTATAAAAGTCAATGATTTTTGGGGGAGTATGATTTTTTTTAGGGGAGACTTTGATCATCCCTGCTAAATCCCCTGTGAGGGTACATTTACCAACAAGACCAAGGAATGGGAAACTGGAATGAGGCCCACTGTTAAGACAGGGAATTGAAACAGTGTTCCTGAGGTTGAGTTAGGGTTGTTAAGGTCTTCATGAATCTTTTGCAAATGGTAGTAGGAATAGAGACAATAAATAAACTACTTTATTTCTTCCCTGTATTTGTGCTTTGCTACCTAAAGAAAAATACTCCTCTTGTTGAGTCTCCATTTTTGTTAGTCAAATACAAAATTGCATCTATACTCTCTACTGTTGTGTACTGTCCATCTGACAAGAGCTTCTTCCCATAATGTTAAACTTGTAATGCTAACTTTCATTCAACCTAATTAGAAATTCTGTACATGTCAAATTATGCTCCTTCAATGCAAAGATTATATGATATTGTCCCAATCATTAATTTCTTCTCAGCTTCAAATTCACCTTTAAATATGTGCTGTACAATAATATACAGAATCCCTTTAAGCATGTTTGTTTTCAGTAGAGAGTACTGAGGTTCCTTACCAAAAGAAGGGCCTCTTCTGCAGTTTCTACTTACTGTATGGATAAAAACCACTCTCAACCTTAGCACTTAGCACTCATGACACTTATGTGCTAAATATATTTGTGAAGTAATTATTCAATACCTCTTTCTATATCCCAATTTATTTTTCTTATCATCATCACTACTGAGTTACTCTCATGAATTCCTTCTTGTGCATAGGGACATCTAGTTCTTGGGTTTCTATAACATTTTGACTTTTTTCTCAAAATAATTAATCAAATTTATGTTTCTGCTAAGCTTCTTTAGCAACTCATTTCTCTTCCACATTTAAATAAATAACATTTAGGAAAATCCTGCTTTTTATTTTATTTTTGATGCTTAATACCTATTTGATCCCAGTACTTTTGACTAGGGATGGATATTAAGACACAAATCCCTTCTCTGATTCCTACTAAATACCTCAGACTTTTAGATTATGCAGTAAGTGGATTTTACCCTTTGGCATTAAACTTATTCAATAAGGAACTTTAAAGTTCATTAAATAGAATTCTTGTCTGTTGATCCCCAAATAATTTTTCACATATGGTCAAATTTGTGAAATTGCTTGGCAAACAAAAATACTTAACATCTGTCATCTTTTAGTCAAATAGTGATCCAGTTTTCTGTAGTGCATTAGGCTATAGGATATAGCTATTTTGAGGGTGACTCTAGTGGAGTGAAAAGTTTTAATGGAACCGAAATGGAACTTTTGGATAATTTTTACCTTTCCTTTCACGAAACACCATTAAAATACTTTAAAAGCACTTCCAGGAAAAGAGAATTGTAGAATAATGTTCCTTTTCAACTTTTTAAATAAAAGTGCCTACATTTTCTGAAATCATGAAATCATTTAGAATGAAGTTATAATTTCCAGTGCCATCAACATATTTATTTTCAAACCTTTTATAAAGTATCTCAGTTGTCTGAAACACTCTCTTTGGTGTTCTAGGGTAAAAACGTTAATAAGATATGATTCCCTTCTTCAACAAAACTTAAACTCAAGTGGGAGAGATCATGGAGAAGTGGAAAAAACTGAATGTGAGCTGAATATAAAAATAAATAAGACAACCACCAAAAAAAATGGTTTAAATTCTAAATCAAGGTCTATGTTATGATGTAAAATAATTAAGAAACTTTAGGGAGAATTAAGTTGTATGAGCTAACTAAAGTTTTTCAACATTTTTTAGTGCAAAATAAATATATACTGATTGTGAGCAAATGTAAACACTTGATAAAAAATATAAAGAACAAACTACGGAAGTTTTGGGGTTTTTTTTTACCTCTTTCTTAATTATATCTCTAATTCTTTGATTAAGTATGCATATTTAAAACACTGGTATGCCTCTAGACCATTTATGTTCACTTGTAAACATTGCATGATATTCCAATAGAATATGAAAGAAACCCCAGGGAGCTTCTTTACCTTTTTTACCACTGCATATCTCCTGCATAGAGCACTCTATGCACAAATTAATTTCCTCAAGAAGTACTTATTGAATAATAAATTAATATGTATGTATATGTGTGCTTGAAAGTATACATAGAATATGCAATATAATCGGTTTATATAACATTCTGTAATGTGGTTTCTTCAATCTACAGTGTTTCTGGAATCTTGTTTCAGAACAATATTGTCAACTTTCATTGATTTTTTTGTCTATGATATCTAATTGTACTATAATTTGTTTAACCAGCCTTCAAAAAATGAAGTTTAGAGTTATCTATAATTGTGAATGGTTTTAAAACTTCTGGATCAAAGTGTATATACATTTTATATGTTGATGAGTTTGAATCAATTTATATTCCTACAAATGGTGTGAAACAAATAGAAACTATATTAAGCTTAGATTTCTAAAGTTGTGGCTTTGTCAGAAAATTAAGACAATCGCTAAAATTAAAAATTTGAAATCTTTTTTTTTTTTTATTGCTCAATGTTATCTTCTCTAATGGTGATGAATTCTGAATTTCTTCTAATTGGGAGCCATAGATTCTGCTTCTGATGTGTTCCTGAGAAAAAATCGTAACTCTTCCTGTCTGAAAAACAGACCATAAGCATTCAAACTCAGAGTCCTGTTTATTCAGACACTTGCTTATTAACTAATTCACTTAGTGAGATAACAATAGTTATTGAGCATGTTTTATTTTCTGATCACTCATTTACAAGTCTAGATAATCAGAACAGAGATGGCCCCTGGAATTAGTTAATGGTCCTGTCAGAGGGCATTTTAAATAGCATTTTCAATAATGTGATAGTTGCTGAATTTGATGGTGAAAACTCATACTGACCAATTAATTTCATCTCAGGTGAGAGTGAAGTAGTCAAGCATGACCCTAAAGAAAAAGTCACCTTCAAGAAAATGCAAACTGAGATCTAAAGGAATAGTGGGAATTGGCTAGGAAGAGATTAACAGAAAGAGTGACCCAAGCAAAAGAAAAGCTCTGTGTAAAATTCTTGTAGAATTTGTCTAAAGACCTGAAAACAACTCAGTATGTCTAGAATATTGAACAAAATTTTCATTTTTTTCTTCTAAAGTAATTTTGAATTTTAGGTTTCTTTTCCTTAAAAAAATAGGATATTTTCTTGCTTGATTTAGAATAGTGCAGTTTTTACTTTTATTTACCATTTTTATGAGAATTTGCTCTTACGTGGCACTTGAGTACTCAAAAGAAATTTCTGTTCAGATGCTTAAGATCTCTTCAGGAACTGCAGCTTAAAAATTTTCTACAGTTACATTGCTCAGTTTTAAATAAGTTAGTTATTGTTTATAATTTATAAGTTTTGAATGTATAACCTCACCTTTTAGTAAGAGCCACCATGTTCATAAAATAGCTGATAAAAAAGTGGGAAACACATAATGGTGGTTATCTAAATTTATAGACTGTGAACTCACAGGGCTTACAAAAAGCACATTAGTGCTCATAAATTATACTTGAAGTAAAATGTCATCATGTATTTGGAAACTCTTCATTTAATAAATCATTATATGCTAGAAATGAATTCATACTGTAAAAATATCTAGTATTAATGTGATAGAATTTACATTTCTCTTATCCCAGTGCATTCTTTTTGCAAGACATCTGAATGAGCCAATACAGAATAAAGTCATTTACATTTTTTCTCAGTGTCAAGCAGAATTAGATCCTCTAAAATTTATAGCCACACTCTTTAATCTTCTATCACATAATCCTGGCAGTATTCTTCTCATTTTTGTTAGACTTAGATGATTTGTATTAGATTCAGGCATAGTTTCTGTTCCTAGGCTAGGAATCCTACCATCCAACACATAAAATTTCTAGTTTGAGAATTTTTCATAATAAAACATGGAGGTCTTTGTGTGGTACCTGGTGGTGCTAAGTATATCAGCTGAATTTATGATTTGATTTGATGAAAATTACATGTATCGAGGGCCACATTTCTCCTTAAGGGCACATAGGCAAAAAGCAAAAACAAAAATTGAAACAGTTTTGTTTTTCAAAAGTCTGAATGTGATGAATAATTAGAAAGAGAAACATTGTTCAAAACATTGTACATATATTTGTACTTGGAATTTTCAGATGCATCATTTTCACATGCTGTTTGGAAACGTACTGTAATTTTTCTTCAGTTGTGCTTTTACTTAATTTAGGTTGATTTACTTTTAAAACCTGTGATTTACTTTTTAAATTGGTTAATATGCTAGAACATAGTGTCTACTATTTAGAAGTCACTTCATTCCATTTTGTGTTTTAATGTAGCTTTTTCCTATTAATCATCCAGAAAATATAGATCACAGTGTAATGATTTGGACACACAAACTTTGTGTCCAAATCATTTAAAGGAAATTGTCCTTGGAGACTCAAACTCTCTCAAGTAGTTATTTTATCATAAAGCATTCATGACTTTAAAAATTTTACAATTCACAGAATATTTTGATATAAAATGTAAACAATTCCGGATTCACTAAAATGATCGAAAAATTTTTTGGCATACTTTAAAATTGAAACTAAGGAAGTCACTTGCAAGTTACAAATCTGTGCTGGATCGTTATTTTTCATACAGATAAGCCTTTCTTTTCAACATGAATGGGAGTTTAGCTCTTTGAGGAATAATAATTTATGCCCCCTAAATTGAAGTGAATTTTAGCCTTGCCTATCAGAATTGAAACAAAGTCTGTAAATAATTGAGTCATTGTCAGCATAAACGTATTTCCATATAGATGTCATGTATATATTTACAAGCTTCCTAATATAAAGTTGTGTCCTTTAAAGGAAAAGAGAGTTTGTGTGGATATAGATATCATGATAGCAAAGTAATCTTAGGGATTACTAATGGAATGTATTTAACTAAATTACATTTGAAGAGTAAGATATTTTTGCAGGATCAAATTCATAAGTTAATTTGCAAAGTACATGAGTTACCTAAGGCACTAGAATGCATGAGATGAGAATGGAGTACCCATGATCACTATATATGGGCCAATCCTATGATTTCCTAATTGAGAATCCAAAGAGTTTTTCACACAGAGCTGTCTTCTCTTAAAAAGAGGTATAAAGCTATATATTGTCTTCTTAAAGAACTGAGAGAGTATTTCTTTTTTACTGCCTACATCATTCTATTAAACCCTGTATTGCTGTAAGAAATTGCTGTAAACATTGTAGCTTAAAACCACAGAAACATGTCCTTCCACAGCTTTGGAGTCTGGAAGCCAAAATTGGTATCAGTTAGCCATTATCAAGATGTCAGCAGGCTGAGCTTCCTTGGAAGGCTCTAGGTAAGAATGTTATCTTGCCTGGTTATGCTCTGGTGGACACCTGTATTACTTGACTTGTGCCTGCATGACTCCAATCTCTGCCTCTGTGTTCATATTGATTTATTCTCTTCCATCTGCATCAAAACTCATTCTGCCTCCTCCTTTAAAGGATACCTTTATGATCAAGATTTGTCCTGATTAACCCAGAATAACCCCCAAATCTGAAAAATCCTTAGTTTAATCATATCTAAGGCAATATTTACAGCTTCTAGTAAATAGGATGTGATGTACTGGAACTATAGTCATGGTTATGGAAAAGATTCTCATGATGTTTAAAAATGTTCATTGAAATATTTTTAATGGAATTTACACTGTGCTAACTAATCCTCTTCTTATTTCTTAAGGAGAGCTTGTCGCTCTTGTCATTAACAAAGAATAAGGAGACTCACAGTAGCAAAAGTACTGCCTAAATATCTAACACCCCAGGTATCTCACAGAGGCATCCATAAAACTGAATTCCATCCTTTTCTAGGAGTTACCTCTAAGTGGTCATAGCAGCTGGCAGAGTAAGAGAGTCTCAAATCTGTGACATGCCACACTTGTTATTATTGGCTTCAGGAAAAGCCAGCAGGGTAAATGAAATGCTCAAAGACCCTTGTCTAAAGAGTTAAGACATTTTTGTGTGTTCAACCCAAATCCTTCAAGCTTTGCTGCTAATATATTTTTATATCATATATCATATATCATATATATATGTATATATATATATATATATATATATATATATATATATAGCAGAAAGTTTCTACCCTCCTTATTAAGGGAATAGAATAAATATTTTTATTTCATTTGTCAATTTTTTAAAATGGGAAATGAGAATAAAATGTTAACAAAGAGATCAGTAGACAGATTCAGTAATTATATTACTAAAAAATAATTGAATCCTGATCTTCAAATGTTTTAGCAATATTTAAATGCCACAGGATATTTTAGCAATAGATTGAATGAAGGCAGTTGCTTAAAGTATAACATCAAAAATAAAGGTAGTTAACTTGGTGAAGATGCTTAATTTAAATGATTTTGTCACCATGACTTACATATTACTTCCAAGTTGTTAAAAAGAAATGAACAAACCAAAAATAAACCTCATTATTATATTGATAATCTGTAAAAGCCTCTGACTTCAAATATACAAAGATTTTACATAAGAGTGTTGAGAAGGCAAATAATAGAAATGATGCTATGAGGAGATGGTTGTTTTGCCTTTGAGCAGGTTTTATAATTTTATAGCAGATGTTACATTGAATATTTGGAAATCTCAAAAAGCAGTGTGAGTTTTCTGTTTCTTTAAACAAATAAACACTACTTTCCAAAAAATATATTTAACATAAGCCAATTAATTTGTTTAGTATTTAAAGCTAATGATAAAACCATTGTTTGTAATTTGAGGGATTGGGGATTCTTACAACAAACCAAAAATTTGCATAAGAAAACTTTTACTCTTTTGTGGCAGTAAGGGTTAAATTCTAAACTCAATGTATTATATTCTTATTTGTACTAAGAATCATTGCACACAAATTAAAATACTGATTTTATCGTTTGTTTTTATATTGTATGCAAGTCATACTTTAATGTATGTCTGGGTTTTTTAAATTTTTTTATTTAAACTTTCTAGTAAGTTACTATAGTGAAAGGGATGTTATGGAGCCTGGGGAAAGTGGAGTGGGATTGTTAAAGGTTTCAGTGTACCTGAATAGCTTTCATTGTGGTCAAGGTTAACCAGCATCCATGAAGCTCAGCTTCAGATGTGGCATATTTTGGTTCCTGTTCTTTATATGATCCACAGTACTGGAGAATTTCACTTATTTTTTAACCCCAATAAGCCTTTGCTTCCTCATTTCTTCACTAAAGCAAGAGAATTAACATGTATTTATTTGTAATTAGTGGGGAATTCAACAGAAGTCCAAACAATAATACTAATAATTTCTCCATTAAACAATCCCAAGGGAGAGTGGTTCCAGAATGGTAAAATATGGTGGTTTAAAGACATAGTCAATTATTACTACTCTTCAATATTTCTGCTTTGGTATCTCTGAAGCTTTGAATTTGTTTTAAAAATCATTCTGGGGTCAAGATGACTGTAGTTCTTTGAGGTCATATGACCAGACAATATGCAAAAGTAAAAGAGACATTTTAATCTTTCCCCTCCTATTTATAATAGCATACTCACAGTCACAATGAGAGTTAGATTTTATGTCCATAAATAGTTAACAGAAACTTTGTTAAAATTACCTGTGGCAGAATGAATGAAGTTGCCATGATTGGTTTAAATTAATCACCTATGGTGACTGGAATATTAAGAGTTAACAAAATCATTTGTAAAAACAATCATTTAATTGATTGATTAGCAGTTCTTGCCAAATAAGTAGGAAATCAAAGTACACACTGTTAAAATTACCTTTGTATATAAGAAGTGCATCAGAAAACTTGAATAATTCATAACCAATTTCCTAACCAATAAAAAATAACTGATAGCTTATTGAATAACTTGGTTGCTATTGTTTTATCTCATATTTCTCCCCCAAATGAAACTTGTCAGCCATAGTCTTTTAAAATAAGAAGGCAAAATAAAACATATTTGCCATCTTTTTGCATAGTATTTTCACATACTAGGAACTAGAAAATCAATGTAACTTACTGTGTCATTTCCTAGAACCTTTGGTTTGGAACATTGTAGTATAATTTTCAGGTAAAATGAGACTGCAATATTTCAAACCACATATAGTTTTTAAACTGGACTTAACAAAATGAACTAATTTAGAAATATTTCCAGATATTTAGGATAAGGTATTTCATAATACATCACTGCTGTGCATATTTACAAATATTTATAGTGCCTGATTCACATGAAAAAAAAGAGAATGCTTAAAAATTCATTAGATAAGAGAATTTCATGAGTCAGAGTATCAGTCCTACCTGCCTGTGTGATAGGTCTAATAATATTCATTATCATTGCACAAACAATTTTTAAAAACTACTATGCCTGTACATGATTACATTTGGAAATACATCCCATAGCCTAAGTCAATATAACATTAAACATTTTACATAACATATTTTTGGATATTTATGACAATATGAGAGTTGTTTCTTTTCTTTTTTCTTTTACTATTTTCTACTGAAAACAATCCTAATAATACAAATGAGCTTGTAAATACACCAAGTTCTAAAATATTATAGCCATCATATATTTTCATGTGTCTCATCTTTTATTTTGATAAAATGACTTATTACAATGAATAGAGATAAGAGGGGAAATCTTTAAGTAAAATATGGGAACATGAAAAGCTTTCTCTACAACATGGTTGTTTTATCAACAAATTATAGCATTATCATGAATTTCTATAAATAAATTCCCTAAAATATATAAAAAGACTCCTGGGGAGAAATAAATTGTTTGGGTGTAGAATAACAGCTCTCATATTGGTTCATACCTTATTTGTCCAGGATAGTACTTGAAAAGCATAGTGAAGCAAACAATATATATTTGATAGATTACTTTCCAAATAAAAGAATTGAAATTTTTAAAATATTTGCCTCAGATAAACTCTTTCTTTTTATATAATGTGCTATAAATCAATCTATTAGCTAGCACAACTTTCTTAAACTGATCCAGGAGTAGAATCCACATAAAAGCATTTTGGCAAATTATATTTATTAGCATATTGTCTTTTTTTCTTTTTCTTTTTTTTTTTTTTTTGCTTCAAAGGAGCATAAGGTACACAAACAACATGCCTTTTAATATTAGCAATGGAAGCCAGCAAACAGTGGGCTGTTACTTTTTTAGTTTGTTGAACAAAATTAACAAAAGTAAAGAATTCTATCTATGTGGAAATTATTTTTTTTTCAAAAATAGGTTAAATAGAACTATTTTCAGAAAGAAAAGATTTGCCACATGCAGAATCTGAGTAAAATAATTTTATAGCATATGCTTGTAATATATAAACATATACGTTAGTTTCTGAGACACAAGAAGGCATGAAAAGCAAAAGAACTTGGCTTATATTTTATAAAGGACCTATTCAAATAGCTCCCTTATTAAATAAATGAAATGTTCTATTGCTCAATTCATGTTTGGTTTTTAGCCGTTGGAAGGGTACATTTGTCAGTTTATTTACTCTTCTTTAGGACCATTTAGCTACAATAATGTATTGATTGGTTCATCTGGTCTTCATTTTTGTCCTAAGTGCTAATGTATTCACTGACACTTCAGTAACTGACTTAACAGGAAGGAAAATAGCAGCAGACAAATATGGCAGTTCCTCTTTTCCTGTGGTTAAGAATCATGAGCCCCTTTTCTAGGAAAGAACTGATCTGATCACTGCACTGCCACATGTAATTACATTCCTCTTTAGTTTGGGGGGCCGGTGGTGGGAGAACACCTTTTTCACATTAATTTATTTTTTATAAAGGACTGTTACTTCACAGTGAATTAAGATAGAAAGTAATTATAGATTTTGCTTTTCCATAGATACTTCTTCACTGGGGTAAGAATCAAATGATAATTGCTTAATTAATAAATTAGTAAAATTAACAAAAATCTGTGGAAACATATTAGTCAAGAGGACAGAGTAAGCAGAAGGACACAAGAGCCCAGAGCAGCTATCAACCGAATAATGATGTGTGAAACCTTCGGACGATATGAAAGGGGCCAGCGCAGTCACTTAATGAGACTGCCAAGGCGCCAGCTGCTGCTGTGGGGAACTGAGGTTCACAGCTTAGCATCTGGGTCAGGGTTTGCCATATGAAGAGGAAAATGACTGAGGAGTTTAATGTGGTAGGGCAAATGGCACCTTTCCTTCACTGCACAGTCACTTTAAAAGATGATATTTAGAAGGCTGCTTGCCACCCTCCTGAGAAAAGACACTAATAAAAATGACATCAGTGCTCAGAATCTTTCTGAGGATGAAAAGTCAAAGTGAATTAACATATCTACTACATAAGAAGTGAAAACTTCCAAAGAGTATAAAGTTTAGTTATTATGGTCACTATCAAACACTGTGATCTACTGGCAATGTGCATGGACCTGGATTAAAGATGATTAGCATAGCAAAGTCTAAAATAAGAGTAGAATCAAGCTGGCAGGGGTGGGCAGAGAGCACACACCTATAATCCCAGGAGCTCTGGAGTCTGGGATCAAGAGTTCAAAGCCAGCCTCAGCAAAAGCAAGGAACAAACAATTCAGACAGACCCTGTCTTTAAATAAAATACAAAAAGGTTTGGGGATGTAGCTCAATGCTTGATTGACCCTGTTCAATTCCCAGGACCAAAAAAAAAAGTAGAACTCCGAAGTTCTGGACCTTGTTCAGATTCAGTGCTGATACTGAATCATTCAACATCCTTGAGTCATAATTTATTGAAAATGGGAAAAATAATTGTATTCCTCCTACTTAATGTCTATCAGGTACTTAGGAAAGTGGTTTATCTGATATGAAGAAGTTACTTCTTACTTGGCCCTTACAATTAATTATGTATGTAGTTAGATTAAAATGTCTTTATCATATTATAGGCCAAAATATCTAGTAAATTTACTTCTCTTTCTTAATATTACAAAAATTTATGTGATTGGAAACAAACTGAAATGCAAGATTCACTACCCTTAGTTCAGCAGTGTCTCCATAAACTTAGGAATGGCTAGCCAATAGAAGATATCATTATTGTTAATTAATTACACTATCAATATTTTTTTGCTGATTCCATAAAATGCTTTATTAAAAATAATTTCCAGCTTTATTGGGGTAAAATAAAAATTGAATTAAAAAAAAATTGTTTCGGTGCAGGGAATATAGCTCACTTGGTAGAATGCTTGCCTCACATGCACGAAACTCTGGATTTAATCCCCAGCAACACACAAAAAAAGATTGCTTCAGATGTACACTGTGATGATTTAACAAAGTCACTGTAGTTAACACTGTATTGATAAGAGTGTAGAGCTTCATGTGTTGTCACTTTATTTATTTATTTATTTAGGAATGCTGGGGATGCAAACCAGGACCTTGTACATGCTAGGCAAGTGCTCTATATCTGAGCTCTAAACCCAGCCCGGAGTGTTTTCACCTTTAAATTTATCTTCTATATTTTTATTATTTTCTCTAAAAAATACCTTTCTTATTTTTAAATGATAAAATTGCATCATATGTTCATATGACCTAAAGTTTTCAAAATGTTTATACATTGTGAAATGATTGAATCAAGGTAGTTAACGTACGTGTTACCTCCCATTTATTATCTCTCTACTCTTTATGATTAACCTCTCTACTCCATTAAATTTTTCAAGTGTGTCATAGGCTGTTCATAACTATAGTCATCATGTTGTACAGTAGATCCCTTGAATTCATTCCTTCTATGAAACTGAACTGTTGTGGTGTCCCTGAAAACATCTCAATATCATTCTCAATCCTGTGGTAACTACCCTCTACTCTGTTTCTGGGAGTTCAACTTTTTAGTTATTTCACAGTTAAGTGAGATCATGTAGTACTGGTTTTCCAATGCTTGACTTATTTCATTTACTAGGATGTCCTCCAGGTTTGTCTATGTTGTCATTAGTGTCAGGATTTCCTTCTTTTTAAATTCTATATGGTATTCCATTGTGTATAATTGCCCTATTTTTTTTCTATTGGATCACTGGTTAATGAGCACATAGGTTGATTCCATGCCTATGATGTTGTAAATAATGCTGCTATGAACATGGAAGTGCAGATATCTCTTCAACATACCAATTTTATTTCCTTTGGATATACACCAATAGTGAGTGTGTGGTTGTAACATATAGTAGTTCCATTTTGGATTTTTTGAGGAACCACCACACTGTTTTCCATAATGACAGTACAGTTTATATGGGTTGTCTGTTCTTTACATTATTCATAATTTTGATAATAGCCATTCTACAGGTGTGAAGTGGTAACTCATTGTGGTTTTAGTTTGAGTTTTCCTAATGATGGGTGATATTAAGTGTTTTATTTTCCCTGTACTTGTTGGCCATTTTAGTCTTTTTTTTTTTTTTTTTTTTTGAGAAATGCTTTTTAGATTCTATGCCCATTTAAAAAATTAGGCTTTTTTTTTTTTTTTTGCCAACATTTTGTGTGCATTCCTTGTATGGGATGGGGCATTAACCCCTTATTAGATATAATTTTGCAATGAGATTTTTACTCTTGATTTTTTTTTTTTTTTTGCTTAGCTGTACAGAAGCATTTTAGATTGATACAATCCTGCTTGTCTGTTTTTAAAATTTTATTGCCTGGATTTGTGGGATTATATGTAAAAATCATTGCCTACACTGATGTCAGAGCTTTCTTATGTTTTCATCTAGTAGTTTCATAATGTTAGGTCTCATGTTTAAGTCTTTAATCCATTTTAAGATGATTTTGTGTATGGTGTCATGTAAGGTTCTCCTGTCATTATTGTTCAGGTGGAATCTAGTTTTCCTAACATCATGTATCAAAGAAATTATTCTTTCCTCATTGTGTATTCATGATATCTTTGTCACGAATCTCTTGAGTGTTTCTGTCAGATTTTTCATCACTGTACCCAAAAGTCTGATAAGAAAAATTTAAAAAGGAAAACCTATTTAGGGCTCGTAGTTTCTGAGGTCTTAGTCCCTAAATGGTCATCTCCACTGCTCTGGGAAAACATCACTGCAGGAGGAGAAAGGCAACTTAGGGCATGGTGACGACAACAAAAGCAAAGGGAGTGTTGTGCTTATCAGGAACAAAATATAAACTCCAAAAGGAATACCCCCAGTGCCCTATCTCCTTCACCCACACCCTACCTGCCTGCAGTTACCCACTCCCAGTTAATCCATACCAGTGGATTACCCCATAGTTTTAACTGTTCTAGCATTTTCCAAAAGTCCAAGTTCAAAAGTTTCTGAAACTCAAGGCAAACAGTTCTTTCCCCTGTAAAGATCAAAAACAAGTTACATATATCCAATATATTATGGTACAGAATAAACATTGCAATTCAAAAAGGAAGAAACGGGGGCATAGAAAGAAGGGATGGGACCAAAGCAAGACCCAAAATTCTGCTGGTACCTTCATGTCCAGTGACGTCATGATGATGTTCTCTCCAAACTGCTTAATTAGACCTATCCCTTTGGTCCTATTGGTGTGCAGCCCACACGACCTCTCTTGGCTTGTTTCTGCTTGATACCTGCAGCTTTCCTTGGCAGATGTCCCACATTGCTGGCATCTCTTAATCCCACAGGCCTTCACAGCAGCTTTGGTTTCCTTCTCACATCTTTACATATCACCCTTTTCAGTGGCATCTCACAGGGAAATCTGACCCTGGTATACTTTGCCTGGTCTAAGTGTTCAGCCTTTCTCTGAAATCTCAGTGGAAGCCTCCCTGACACCCTAACACCAGTATCCTGCATTCCTGCAGAACCAGCACTAGGGGGTTGCTTCTAAGGTCTGCTGTCATTTCGAGCAGTATCCAAATCTCCAGGGACCCTGGCTGCAGCAGCCTCTGAGTACCTGGGTGAAAGAGCATGGTAAAACAACTTCCTTGCCTTCCTTTGCAAGAAAGGAGCCCCACTGGTTTTTTCTCAAAAGGATTTTTTACTTTTAACATTGAGCTTGGGAAATGTGTGGTCTTACCAATTCCTGAGATGCCCTTAAGCCATTCTTCCTATTGTTTCTGCTTAGAGTACTTAGCATCTCTTTAGTGGCTATAAAGTCTTTAACAACCATAATTACTTGAGCCCAATTTTACTTGCACTTTTCTGGTCATACTGCAAGTTCTTAAAATCTTTATGCTCTGCTTTTTGCTTCTGAGTATCAGGGTAAACCTGAATAAAAGTTGCGAGCAATCAATATCCATACTACCACCAGAATCCTGTGCTGCCTTAAAATTTCCTCCAGCAGATTAATAAGTATATCATCTTTAAATTCAGTCTCACAAAAAGTCTCAGGATGTGGGCAAAATGTAGACAACTTCTTTGTCAGAAAATAACATCAATGGCCTTCAGTGAAGCACCAACTCCACTCTCAATACCAATTTCTGTTTTAGTATTTTCATTGCTATGACCAAAGACCTAGCAAGAAACCTTAGATAAAAAAGTTTATTTAGGGATAATGGTTTCAGTAATCTCAGTCCATAGATACCCAACTCCATAGCTCTGAGTCAAAGATACAGCAAGCATCACCATGGAAGTAGAAAAGCAGCTCCGAACATGTCAATCAGGAAGCAGACAGAGGGATTTCAACTCACCAGAAACAGAATAACCCCAAAGAAATGCCTCCAGTGATCTCTTGTCTTCATCCACATTCTACCTGCCTACTGTGACGTGAGGTTCCAGTTAATCCATAACAATGGATTAATGCATGGATTAGGTTTAATCTCTCATAACCCAATCATTTCACCAATGAACATTATTGCATTGTCTCACACATGAGCATTTTGGGGATACCTCATATCTAAACCCTAATGGAGTATAAATGCATGAATTTATTTTGGGTCTTTATTCTCTGTCCCATTGGTTTTTGTACCTGTTTTTATATCAGTATTATACTATACTGATTACTACATCTTTGTAGTACATTTTAAAATTAGATGGTATAATGACTCCAGTATTGTTTTTCCCACTAAAGTTTTTATTTTTTTGCTGTTGTTGTTGGTGATTCATACAAATTAAATGACTTTCCCCCCTCTTTCTGCAAAAACAATGTCATTGGAATTATGATAGGGGTTATCTTGAATATACATATCACCTTGGATATTATGAACATTTTAATAATAATAGTCCTCCAAATTTGAAACCAAAGTGTATCTTTTCACTTATTTGTGTTTTTGTTAATTCTTTTTTAATATACTATAATTTTTATATATAAAAATATTAAGATAGATACCATCAGAATAATTCTCTCCTGAGAGATGGAATAAACAGTATTTTTAACTACAGAACTGATCAGATGAAAGAACATCTGACTTTGAAATTGAGGCATGTAAATTGTCCAGTTGAGGGAGGCCACAAGAGAAACAAAAGAAACACCTAACATAAGAGAAACAAGCATGAAAGAGCATCATGTATATGTGGTCAAGGGGACACATCCAGAGGCCAAGTATCTATTGAAATGGGAGAACTCATATACAATTGAACTGATATGAAAAGGAACATTCTAGTTGGGAGCGCTTTAGAAAGGATAATTAACCTCTACTCATACTTAAAGTAAAAACCCTTATTAAAAGATAGTACAAGTTCAGTAAGACCTAAATTAATAAATTTGACTTAAAGGTATTTGCTTTTACTTTTTCTAAAAACAAAAATGAACAATAACAACAACAGCAACAACAAAACCCCATATTTTTTTGCAAAACATTTTGACAAATGAATAATGATCTCTATCATATTTTCTACTTCTAATAAGCCACCTGCCTATTTCTGTAGTTAAGAAATAGTGCCATAATGTATGAGTCATTCATGTGAGTGCTAAACAAGTCATATTCAATATGTGTTTCCTGGAAACAAAAATCCAAAGTCTTTTCACTTGAAATGTAGTTAAAAATATGAAATATTACGATGTAGAATCTGCTATATTCTAGATAATGAAAATAGACCAAGGAATTTTTTATATTTATAATCAGAATATAAATGCATTCATTTCTATATAAGGTGAGGAAAAATATTAACTGAGAAGGAAACATTAAACAAAATAACTGACTTTTAAGCTGTCTTTGGTATTCAGCAGTTCCATAGTTCATCTCAGGAAATGAATTATACAGATATAAGAATGTGTAAATGGAAAGATATGCATTCAAAATTTCTTACTAGAAAGGATAGCAATGTAGTATTTCAAATGAAATATATATTTGTTGCATATATTTTATATAAGCTATATATGTACACATATGCATATATTACTATGGGACAAGGATCTGTTATACTTCATAAAGCTCCATCATAATCATTTCTGTTTTATGGAAAGTGAGCCTATGTGTTAGGGCTACTAGATGAGGCTTTGGAGTTTTTACTTTAATCATATCTGAAGCTAGAGTGTCTGTTTAATAACTGATAGTGAGCTTAGGTATCAAATTTTCTTCCTATTGTGGATTCAAAGTCTTTTCTTGGTTACTGATCTCCATCAAGACAATCTTGGGCCATATAAATGTTCTGAGAACTGAAGGAAAGAGGTCATGAGTCTCAATCCAGGTTCTCCTGGTTATTTACTTAATTCCAAATGTTGTAATTCAAAGTTGACAAAATTTTCTGTTAGTGCTACACAGTAGAAGTTATTTGGATATGGCAGACAAAGTTTTGGGTTCAAAACCTGCCTTATCATAGATATGTAGAATGAGAGAATATTGGCAAGCATGTTAATTATAATTCAATAGTATTTTGTTTCACCAATCCCCAAACTTATTCAGAACTTACTCTTTTTCTTTTACTAGATTAAATAAAAGAACATCTGACTTTGAAATTGAGGCATGTAAATTGTGGGATTCTTAAAGAAATCCAGGAGAAATATGATCGATGCCCTATAATACAGAAAATAATATCCCACATTTTTTAATCAGGTTAGGAATATGATAGAGATAAGCTTGACACATTTCATGTTTTATAGAAAAATGGTTTATATTATAAAAATCATAATCGAGTCAGTATTATATAATTTTCCTTATAATTGATATTAATAGTGGCACTTTATTATAGTCATGGTAAAAGTATATGAAAAACAATGATGTACCAATATACATTCTAGAAATATAAAGAAAGCTTATATTTTAATCTCAACTATTTCATGGTTTAATTAATCTAAATTTTTTCTTCATTTTACCTCTGCTATTGACCTACTTAATGTGTTGAAAGACTCAGGACTAGAAGAGAGAAAACAACCAGTACCAGTTATCCCATGGAATGCATGTAATCATATAATCTTTCCAAATGACACATCCTCAGTATTTTTTTTTTTTTTTTTTAGAGAAAGGATCTCATTTAGTTGCTTAGGGTCTTGCTATGTTGCTGAGGCTGGTTTTGAACTCATGACTCTTCTACCTCAGCCTCCAGAGTTGCTAGGATTATAGGCATGCACCATCCTGCAAGGCCACATAGTCATTTGAAAAGAAAAATACACCTATTTTGATTAGGCCAGAATTTTATGTTAGATTTTTCTATTACTGATTAGAACAATTAATATTAACAAACTTTATTTTAAAAAATTAAATTAGTTATACATAAGAAACTTTAAATAACAAGATCTTTAACATCAATAAAACATGAAAAAAACAAACACTAAAAACAAGTTGTCTGTTACTGAGATTCTTGAATTTGAGAGAAACCATGTACTCATTGGTAAACTTGTTTTCATTAGAGTTTTATACAGAAGCATCATTTTAGAAAACTGTTTCATATCAGGAGGCATGTTTTCATTTACAACAAATGAAAGTAAATCTCATTCATTAAAATTAATAATGATAAATATCTTCATTTGCTCATTGGAAGTGCATAATCAGATTGAATTAGCAGTATGAATTAATTAGTCTACAAAATTAGGAGTTTGTGGTGATGCCAAATAGATGTGAGTAAATAAATGGATGAATGGATAGAACTAATCAATCCGAATGTGGGATGTTGTCTGAGAGACAATAAACAATTTCTGATCCACAGAGAATAGTTCAAAATGATGCCAAATAATACATCCTGTTTTTAATTGTACTCTTTGTAGAAAGAGGATTACACATATGACTTTTTTGGAGTCACTATTTTTGGGGGTAAATTAGTTAAAATTTGTACATTTTTTCCTACCCACAAAATTGTAGATTTCATGTGGGAGAACACCAAAAGTGGGAAAAAAGGCTAAAACATATAAAATGAGATATAATTCCATATTTTTAAATGGATGGTTCATCTAACATAAAACCAAGATAAATCCTCATCAGCCAAAAGCAAAAAAGTATGAATCCTGAATGCTGGGACTATCTCAAGGTGTAGTCAGAGGACTTCTGTCAATCCCTAGAGGCTTGGAATTTGTAATTTGTAATGAACTTTGAAAGAGTCTAATTCCTGAAGAGGAACCTATGAAAGGCAACACATTCACTGCGACAAACTCTAGTAAAACACCCTTAGAGTGAGACATTATTCAGATTTTTGCCTGAAGGAGATAGGAATTGGAGACGGTAAGGAGACTTCCCCAAGAATTCTTAACACATTATTATGTTCTATTTCCTAATGTTTAAATGGTAAAATGTAAAGACCAAATACTCAGAACAAGATTTCAAAATAAGGCTGGGGATGTACCTCAGTATGAACCTGGCCCTGGATTAAAATCTCCAGCACTGAAAACAAAAATTTCAAGATAGTTTATTACTTAGTTACTTAATAAACATTCATTGGTTACCCATTTTAAGCAATGGACTAAAGGATTTAAAAACATGAATAAAATGTGGATATTTTTCAAAGGGAGATCACAGATGACTGATAGGAAGAACAGATAAAGTAAATGAAGTAAGAGAAATTCTATGATTAAAATATGCTTTGAAATATAGTAATAGTAATATTGACAAACTGGTCAATTCTTATTTCAATTTATTTATTTATTTATTTTTATTTTTGGCTACCAGGGATTGAATTCAGAGGTGCTTTGCCAGCTCTTTTATTTTTTATTTTAAAGCAAGATCTTGCTAAGATGCTAAAGTTGGTATTGAACTAGCAGTCCTCTTGTTTCAGCCTCTGAGTCACTGGGATTACAGGCATTCACCACCATGCCCAGCTTTATTTTACTTTTGAAGAAGGAAGAAATTCAATTTGGGGGAGTCTTCTTGGATCTAGGTGTCAGCAGATAATTGTAAATTTTCCAAGCAAAGGATTATAGTGCATTTCTGGCAAGAAGAATATAAACATATTCAAGGCACAAGGAATGACACCCTGGAGTGTGTGTGGATCTTTTCAGTGAGTGAGATTGAGTTTATATAGTAGAGTCAGAAGCACATGCTGGTAGAGAAGTAGTATACAGTCAGACCCATTTAGATATTTGAATTTTGATTTTTCAACTTGTTGCCAAAAGTAGATTTGCCTCTGTATTTTAAAGTTTGTTCTTATATCAGTCTATTTTGATTAGTATAATTCAATTCCTGAGGCTGGGTAAGCTACAAAGAAAATAAATTTACCCATAGTTCTAGAGGTTAAAGGGCATGACTGACATCAGTTCGGCTCTGATAAAGACCTGAAAGGAGATGGCATCCCCACAATAAAGAGTTCTGTGCTTGAGAGAAAGAGACTGATCACATTATTAGCTTAGGGAGGGCCAACAATGACTTGCCATTAGGCCCCACATCTTAAAGTTTCCATCACCTCTCAAATAATCGAGTTCAAGCTTCCAACACCTGAACCTGGGGGTGTGTGTGGGAGAACCCATAGCAGTTCTTTTGTATCACTTTCCAGAATTGAAAGTCCTTCCAGACCTGCAACTTCAGAGTGAGCAATCTGGAGCATATCAAATCTTACCTTTGCTAATAAAACCAGTGCACCTACAGGTTCCCTTCAGCCATTTCAGTCAGTAATTATAACTTCAATTTCCTTTTCTCTTCTCTCTGGAACCTCTTCTGATTGACAAGTTCTTCAGCTTTGAAACAGAATAGTCCTGTTACCTGGTGCTAAAATATCTTTTAGCATCATGTGTTCCTCATACTTGCTCATTGTGATTATTTTCTGGTATTTTTCATTTGGACTCCTTAACCTCTTTATTCTGAAATACAGAAAATTTCTTTTTTTAAAAAATATTTTTTAAGCTATACATGGACACAATATCTTTATTTTATTTATTTTTATGTGGTGCTAAGGATCGAACCCAATGCCTCACATGTGTGAGGCAAGCGCTCTGCTACTGAGCTACAACCCCAGCCCCTGCAGATGATTTCTTAATTTCACATCTGCTAATTCCATTTTTTCCTCATGTTTGGATTCTCAAAATGGAACAAGGTTTGGTAAACACCAACCCAAAGGGATGTATCAAATACATCAGATGACTTTCAACAGTTATGTAGTTGTTTCTTCTCACTCTGACAATTGTTCCATTACCTTTGCCTGATTTTGTTAGATTTTTAGTGGTTTGATTCTTGGAAGTGTAAAGAGATCTAAAAACTTTGTTTTGTATTCAATATTATCTTTTTTATAAAGCAGTCTCTAGAGATAGAAAAAACATTTCCACCATTTTATGCCAAAACCTGGAGTACAATAACTGATTATTTTTATCAGTTATTCAATTAAGTTAAATCACTCTATTTCTTGTTTCCATTTAAGACAAAAATAGCTTTTGAGTAGAACTCTATCAGATATGGAAATATGTACAATTATCATCAATGTATCAATTTAACATAATTTGATAACTTGGAAATTTGACCAGAAAACCAAAATTTTGCTGTGTTTTCCACATTAGGGTTACTCATATTTCACTTGTGACTCAGGGAAGAGCAAACAACTGATAGGAGACTGGAATGTGCATTACAATAGCTGTTATCAGATATAAGTGCTAAAAAGTTGTCAGCATAGAAATTAAAATTCCTGGCAGACAACAAAGCTTTCTTTTATAAGCTTTAGAATTACCTTTTCCTTTCAAATAAGGAAAATGACTT
Organism: Urocitellus parryii; assembly: GCF_045843805.1. Classification (NCBI taxonomy): domain Eukaryota; kingdom Metazoa; phylum Chordata; class Mammalia; order Rodentia; family Sciuridae; genus Urocitellus; species Urocitellus parryii. The sequence goes on from NC_135537.1 coordinate 26,621,481, forward strand.
TGACCCCATTCTAACACTTATTAACCAAGCACATTTCAGAAAGCAGAGTAGTCAAAATATACTTTCCCTTCATTAGTATTCACTGCATCATGTTATAACTAATGATTTCTATTACAAATAGTGATTACTAAACAAGTCTTATTTGAAGATTTCATGACATTTTTTAGGCATTCTTTGCTTTAATTGCTGTGAAGATAAAAAAAATTTCGTTATGTAATGATACCATCCTTCAGTCAGTTAGCAAAATAAATTGGTTACCCACTGTGTGAATAATACTGTGGTAGACACATTTGGGAGGATACAAAGAAAGGAAATAATGTTTTCTTTCTCTCTCCTGAAGTTCATAAGATTTTTGGAAGGCAGAGTACAGTCAAGTGAAAATGAATTGTAAGTCCTTGAGGAAAGTTCAAAGAATTACTCAGTAGTGTATATAGTTTCTTGTTATAATAGATTCCTGATGAATTTATAAAGATCAGTAGTTATTTTTGTAATTATGGCAATAAATAACATTAATAAGCCATATATCTTATAATATTTTTTTTAAAAAAATATCTATATGCTCCTAGGTTTTTATCCAAAGTTTCCAAAATTTGTGATCAAGTTTTAAAATAGTAGATTATAGTAAAGGACTCTTCCTGCAGTTGTAGAGGAAAGAAAATTGATTTTAGATTCAGATAGGTTAGAATTTGAGGATTGTCTATAGCTTCTATTAGTCAGGAGTTCTGGGGTAGTTCACTATCCATTCCAAATTTGTTTCATGTCTGAGAAGTAAATAGGTAATGCAGAACATCTAAGATTGTGGTTGACTTACAGATTAACTTATATTTGAAAATAACTGGATATTTGGAATCCTTGTGGTCATTGTCTTTAAGTGGTTATGTAACTATGTCCTTTGTTTCTTGCTTCTGAGTTTCTCACTTTTAATCAGGGGCTCACTTTGCTTCCAGATACCGGGTCAGCCCTATTGCCAATGATGAAGCACTACCTATCCTTCAGGGGGATTTGGGGAGATTTAAGCAACCATAAAGTCAAACTTTCTACTTTCTTCTGAATTTGTACTGGTTCCCACAACTAACTTCTTGTCTTGCTCCTCAGGACAATTTCACCTAGTTGCTAAGAGCAACATCTGTGGAGGTGATGCAGTTCATACAGGGTAGCCTTTTGAGGTACGGGAAAGAAGGCAAAAGAGCTGAGAATAGACTTGGGTGATAATTATAGAGAAATCAAAACAATTCTGCTTTCCCCCTTATTTCTTGATAAAAGAATGGTAAATAAAAAAATAGATGTGATATATCTATATTTCATCTAGATTTTCAAAATGTTTTTCATTTGCAGGGGGATATTCTGACTGATGTGATATGCTGATACATTTTATTAGAGGTTTCCTAAACTTGTTATTATTCCTTCTCTAAGTTCAGTATATTCACGTGCAAAGAGAACATAATATTTTCTTTACTCCCAGTATGTTAAATACATACATAAATCAAGACAACTAATCACATTAGGAGGCTTGGAATAGAATACAATAGAATTCCAGATGACTCTATGGTATGTTTATCTATGAGCTTGGATAAGGAGATAGATGCATGCTTCAGATACTTTGAGAACACATTAATCTTAAGAAAGTATTAAGGTGTCTATTGAACAAAATAGGTATTACAAAATGATCACAGTTTGGAGAAGGAAATCAAGTAAGATTTAATGGAGAATTTATTTATGTACACACACACACATGCACATGAACACACTCAGCAACACATATACAGAGGTTTGAAAATATTCTGCAGAAGAAGATAGTGCAAAGATCCATTTATTTGTAATCATATGATAATAGACATAGGAATTTTAGTTATGTATCCTCAATAGTGCTAAAATGTGGCATCACTGACAGAAAAATAATGTAATCTCAGAACATAGCAAAATTTGCAGAAATATCATTTAAAAAAGAAAAATAGGACATCAGTGATTCTAATGATAATGATTCTAATATTTAGAATCAAGAGAAGCAATAGTATTATCAAGGCGTGGAAAACAGAAAGCAAAAAGAAATAGAATAAAAGAATATGAGATAAGAATGAACAGAAATACACGAAGAAATGGAGATTACAAAAAAGACATGGAAGGAAAAGCATAGGCATCTTGAGATGACTGAAAATAATATTGTCATTTGAAATAGAAATCCCATTCTGAAAACTTTTAGAAATTACAACTAGAACCAGTAGGTAAAAGAGATGAAACTATTTGTACTTATTTATGGAGTACAGTATTATAACTCGATATATACAATGTGTAATTATCAGATCAGGGTACTTAGAATTCTACCTTCTCAGGTAATTATTTTCTATATGTTGGGACTTCATCTCTAGCCATTTTGAAACATATTTCATTGTCAGAGACCATCCATCTCTGTGTTGCAATACAGCACTCTTTGGTTTTCCTACTGACATATTTACTTATTGATTATCATTATTTTGAATTCCCTGTATGATAGTGTCAAGATACATGTCACATTTAACTCCATTTCTGTTGATTACCTTGTCTCCTGACAATAGATGCTTTGAATCCTGTTTCTTTGTGTACATTATAATTTTTGAATTGAAATGCAGAATTTTTTTGTAGAAAAATATTTTGTGTGTTTAGAAATTAGCATGTCTTTCCTTCTTTCTGGGTATTCTTTTTAGGAGTTGGGTCAATTCATTAAGAAATGTAGGTGGGTATGTGGTTTGGCTTTTCTATGAGTGTTCAGTGTGTGGCCACAATTTCTCTAGCATTGAATGTGTTTAGACTTAAGACTTATTGGTAGAGGGTATTTATAAATGTTTATTCTACCCTTTTTGTTGTACCCATGGAGTTCCTTCACTCTACTCTTGACCATCTTTCAACTACACACACACACACACACACACACACACACACACACATATACATACATATGTATATATATATATATATATTCAAAATTGTTACTTTTTAACTAAACTCTCATTAGTCTGGTACTAAGTGGATGAGCAAGAGATGTCTCTGTGGTTGTGAGTAAGCCCCACGGTTAAGAATGCACAACCATTGAATCTTCTGACTGGATCCTCTCAGCTACACTGCCCCTGCCCATCTCAAAGTCTAAGCCAGGTTATGCTCCTTCTTCCAGGAAGTTTTCCTTTCCCTTCTTTCAACTGCAGTGGGTTTTCAGCTGTGTGACTGAATGCCCTGGAATGCCTGGGTGTGATGGACCAAAGGAAATTGATTACCTGATCACCTTAAAATGAAGGGTAATAGGTTTTGTAAATACATCGTGTGTGTGAACATACCTATCTCTGTATTTCCTGTGTTTATTTGTCAGGGAGAATCAGGGATTTTAAAACTGGAAAGCTTCAACTGCCATTTTGAAATAGTGTCTAATCTGTTTCTAAATTATATACTGTAGATTATACTTGTATTGAATATTTTTGTAACATTATAGTATATTAAAATGATGTATTAACACTGTTCCCAGTCTTTGGCCCTGTATTTTCAGTGATTCAAAAGCCATGAAAATATGGAAGTGAACTAAAAGTATAATTGTTAAATAAGGAAGAATTTTGTCATGAATTTTGAATGTTATAAAGCATGTTCTACTTAGGGTTCTTAAACTAAGAAGCAAAACAAAACAGTAATAGAAATTCCATGCTAGGCATATAATTAGGTATATTGAGGAGGATAATATATATAAAATTTAAAATATATAGTCTTCAAACTCTAGGGATATTAATTCATTGTCTCTCATGTTAAATTCTCTGAATTTCATGCAAATATTTCTTGAAATATTTCACAGTTCTAAGTCTAACAAATTTTTAGCAACTTTCTATGTGTTGGATGATCTCCATGTTGAAAATTTTAAATTTCCTTAATGCATTACCCATTAGCACAATTCTGTTTTCATGCTATTCATGTGAGGTCAGATAAAATTAACTTCTTTTTATGCATGAGAAAACTGTCATGTACTAAGACTGAGTGACTTGCCCAAGGTCATAGCTATTTAATGCAGAAATGTGCTGGCATTTTTTTTCTACATTCATCCTGAGAATTTCCCTGTATATCAAACTGCTTGGCATCTTATTTCCCAAGATGTTAATGTGAATTTTTCTATTTCCTTTTACATGAAATGAAAAGTCTCTGCATATATTTTCTAACATTTTTTTTTACTTTATAGATCTCATGTTTTAAAAAAAACAGACCTCATGAGAAATAATTTTAATCTTTCTCTGCCTATCTTAATATGTACAATCTAGAAATGCATTCTAAATATTTTTAGATTAGCTTAAACTAACACTATGGGTGAATATTCTTAAATTTCACACCGAAATACATTTTCAGTTATTCCCAAAGTGATAAAAAGGTTATTTTAAATTAAACAAACTTTGTCATAAGATAAAGAAATGAAATGTTATGATTGTACCATCTACCAAGTAAATATTCTTTTTTATTTTAATACTCAAATGATGTTGTACAAGTTTTATTAATAAGCATATGTTACCTTCAGAAATAGGTATCTCGACAATATGATGGCATAAATTTATAAAGAAAATTTAATGAGTCATGTTTTACCCATAATCTAATATCAACTTTAAGTCGTTTATTAATAACATTTTTATCATTCATCCTACATATAGTTTTAAAATTCAATATGGCATATTTATTAGAGAAAATGAAAGAATCTACTATTCTTCATTTCATACTGCATTTCTTACTTCAATTGTAAGTAGAAAAAAAATCACATAATAATTAAAATTTATTCTTACTCTCTGGATCTGAACCACCAATAACAAGTGTTAGGGGCATTTGGATATAACATGCTGTATCAATCATATTTGCTAATAAAAGAAACTTGGCAATGATGGCTTAAGTAGTCAATGTTTGTATTTATCTTGCATAATTAATCAAGTCTGGGGATAAGTCTTCCATTTATGGTTTAGTGGCTCCATGGCCACCAAGAAACTGGATTCCTTCAGACTTTCCACCCTGCCATCCATAGTGCTAATATCTACATTTATGTTGTTGCTCTCACTCAAGATGGTGGATAGAGCTGCTGTCATCACTTCTGAATTTCAGCCAGTTGGAAAGTGGAAAGAAGAAAATCCTCAATGCTTGTTTTCATTCCCAACAAATTTTGCTTATATCTCTTTGGCTGTTAATTATAAAAAGTGGGCTCAGAAATGCAGTGTTTATCTGAGAGGTTGGGAAATCATCTATAAATCATTATTCCGTTGTGAATTAAGCTGGGAAAAGATGGTATTGAGTAATAAGTCAGAAGCTCTGTCCTAAAACTAAGGCTTAGGGAGCTGGCAGTGGTTATTCCACCACTGAACTGAAGACAGGAAGGAAATGTTCCTAAAGTTCAAAGAAAGAGGCAGATATTTGAGGAACAACAGACACAAATGAAAATGATATTTCCATTGAGTCTACATTCTGTAATTATTGGTTACCATTTCTCTTATTCTCTTTTCCATATGACAAAGACAAATGATAATACCCATGACATAGTTCTCTTTAAAATTAAAAGATAACGTTAAAATTAATATTTGTGAATTAACTGCGGCATAAAAAAAATTTTAACAATTTTAATGATAATATAAGTTGACAATTTGATAATCATTTGGGAATCAAAATGGATTACAGTAGGACTGATTATAAATTAGGAACAATTGTTTCAGGAGATGGAAAGAAATAGGATTACAAAAGGAATGATGTTCTTGACTCTGAGCTAAAACAGGATTGTCTAAGACAGTCTGGTTTTGTACGAGAGTATTTGCTCTGTCTCTGATGACTTTCCTCTCCAGATGTCCAAGACATTTCACTTGACTGGACTCTCAAAGAATATTTTCCATTTGACCTTAAACTCTAAAGGACAAGGCCGTCTTCTTTGACTCCTTATTCACATTTGTATTTATATAAATTGGAAAGATTTATACTTGAAAATTAGTTCTACTAGGGAACTGTGTCCTTAGAAAATTTGAATATAATTACATACAGAAGCACTGCTATTTTTCCTTAGAATATTTATCTCTAATATTCCCTAATTCTTCTGGGACAGATGTGTTGCATTTCCCTAGGGCAGGAGATATGATTCAGCAGAGAGGAAACTACTAATGATTTTGCAAAAGAAAAAGAGTTAGTGGGTAAAAAGAAAAAAAAAGTCTGTTAATTTGTGCTAGAAATTTACAATGGAGACACACTGAATTCAATGAGATTTGAGTAAGTGAACAATTAACACTGACAATCTGATTGATGTGATATGTGATGTGGCATAAGTGTAAATGGGGAAATATTAATTTATGAGGAAGTAATACAAGTTGAAGTAGCTTTTGCAGTTATACACAGAGAAATAATGCCACCACATTTATTTATCCATCTCTGACTTAACTATGTGCTATGTACTATTATGAAAATACTGATTTATAAAACATTGCCCTCACCTTTAAGAAACTGACAATCTGTGATTTGAGATAGCACGATATATGGTTCATATTAATGTCATAAAATACTGCAAACCACTTAGGAATTGAATGACTGCATAAGGATTGCAACAAATAACCATAAAAGCTATAACATTTAGTACAACTTATGCAAATATGCATGGGTATTCTGAATTTACAGGGTTATTTCATTACTCTTTTAGCCATATATCGTGATCACTCTGAGAAGAATCGCTCTCTTTAAAGTGACCCACAAATCCATTTCTTTGTCTTTGATTTGACCAAGCTCAACAATTTCAATGCCTATTGTTTATTTTCTCCTGATCTACATTGTTCTTTAACATTCCTCAAAATATTCAATCCAAACAAGTCCAATCCTCATCAGGTACTCCCTTCTGACTTCTCAGGATGGCAACACCATCCTGTTCCAGTAACTTAGGACACATGACCCCAGGCCAGTGGAAGCAAACAGTTCCTCCCTTTAACTCATTCCATGTAATGAGCCACCAGCCTCTATGTTTTTCTCTTTGGTCTATATTTCAAAAGTGTTGTTGTTGTTAATTTTTTTAAACTTTTTCTCATCTACCATCCCTATCAATATTTAGAACATAAGAGTTCATCATTCAGGTTTGACATATAAGTTAATTGGTTAAAACTATTTAGGGAACTAATATAGTAATTAATTTTAACTTCCCTAAATTTTAGAGAAGCCAGGATAGTCAAAGACTGAAAGATAATGGCTTAATGATTAGAAGAAGTGCCATGTTTCAAAACCTAGTGATTTCTGCCTTGCTTCCACCTATTGAACCACACACAAATACATCTCATTTGCAAACTGTGTCTCAGAACCCTGCTGTGAATAGGAAATTTTCCTGAACTGCTAATGAGATTAAATACTCATGACATTATTTTGGGAAAAAAAGTTGGCTTTATGTACTATTAAATGGGATATATCCAAATTTGAAAAGTTATGTTGATCAAAAGAGTCACGTAGTGCATTTTTTAGGAAGTAAAAATGTACAAAACTTTATAATCATCAATGCATATTCAGAAAGTAACAGTTAAAAGGGAGGAGTGATTCTATAAAGTCAAAATAGCTACCATTATAAAAGGGGAGAGGGAATAGCAAAGAGCAAGAAAAAAGAGAATGCGGAGTAAACACAAGCAGCCTTTCATGTCTTGTTCACGATGAATGTAATGTGGGTATTCATTTTGTGATAAATCATTCTATTTATTTTTCTTTAGCTGTATTATACTCTTTCATAACAAAAAATTTTAAGGCTATAATATTCGAGAGGAGATTTTTTTGGTTTAGATTTTGTTTCCAAACTCTAAGACTAAAGAATTATCATGCAAAAGAAAGAAGAAATCATCAAGGCAATGACAAAATTTTAAGAGGTTGCAACAATGTGAATGGTAGATGTGCTGAACTGCTCTAATTGTGTTTGCATACTGGACTCAATTCTAAAGTAAAATAATATGAAGAAAATGCTTATCTAAAATACTGAAGTCAAAAATCCCATCTTCCTGTGAGCAATATGTTTCTTCTAAAATAAATTGGAAGAGGAAAAAGGTTCATATTTTGAGACGTGAACCAGTAGTGAACATTACTCAGAGAGTTATTTGTTGCTAAAGAAAAGTAAAGGCTGAAACAGTTATGATTTTTAAAGTGAAAGTTATATAAGAAGAGAAATGTGAAGAGAGATATTACAAAATTGTCAGGTAACAGGAGGCTGAGCACCATGTCTAAAAAGAGAAGGAAATGCAGTAAGCTGTACTTCATCTTTCTACTCCATTAATCTTCTATTCTACAGCTATATAAATCTCTAGTCCTGAAGCAGTTTCTGAAATTTTCTTTATTAAGATTAGATTTCATGGCTTCACATCCATAAAATTTAACTTTAAATTCCAATTTTATGGGACAGCCTATGTAGAATGAAATCTGTTTAATGTAAATGTATATGCAGTAGGAACACTTTTTCTTAAAAAAAAAAAAACTTCAAATTTGAAACCATAAAATTCATAGTAAATATCTCTATGGTCAATGCCTATGCCCTATACTGATTTATGTCAAGGACCTAATCAGTACGATCTATAAGCCATGATTGACATTTTGTTTGGTATGGTACATGCTATCATGAACATTCTGTCAATTGATGACCAACATCATTGAAAACCAGATCATTAATTTCTATTACAAAATATACATAATAAAGGCTTTTAATTAGTTAACTAATGAGTTTACAAATCTTTCTATTTCTCACATCCAACTGCAAGGCCTTCTCTGGGCTACAAATAGCACATATATTTTCCTTTCTCCTCTTTAATACATGACTACCAATTCCCCTTAATAAGTACTGTATACCTCCCCCTCCCCTGTGGACAATCTGTCCCTAATTACTTTCAATCATTTCTTGCATAAGAATATTATATTTTTATGATTTTTGTTGTCTCCTGTATGAGCCAGAACCCAGGAGGAAACAGATGGTACACTCAAAAATGGGGTAATTAAGAAGAGTTTAATAAAGCAGCTAATTATAAAGTTATAGGTGGAATTAAAGGAATTATCAAAGAGAAGTACAGTACACCAAGGTTAGTGAACCTGAATAAATATAGGATATAGGGATTCCTACAAATTAAGGAGAAGTGTTGCATATAGTTGTGATGTATCCTGAAGGGGTTGAAGGAACCTGGGCAATTGATACCCTGACTAACCTGTGTTCTGTACATCCCACCAGCTGAATTGAACTGTAACCAAAGAGCAAGGGAGCACGCTCACCTAGTCCCTAAAGATAAACCTGTCAAAGGTACTTTGCAAGGCATAGGATAAAGCAGTCACACATTCACAAAATAACATGGGAGAGACCTCACAGATTTGTTGCAGTATGTCATATTGATTTATGGGTCTATGGAATATGTTTGGGAGTTATTTCTAATGAATTGTCTTGAGATCTTAATTATTGTGCATTACCAGTCCTGTAGCATACATTTTTACACTTTACTTTTTAAGTAAAAACATCATAAGTTCAGGAATCTTATTAGCTCACTAGTTTAGATTTTTCTCCCCTGTAGGAAGAATATGGATTTGGAATCAGTAAAAAAAAAAAAAAAATGACATTCTCTCTGACTTTTTTCTTTGTAAGGTACATTAATTAGATGAGCCTCATTTTCTCCTTTCAAAAAAAGGGATAGTAATAATAACTAATAATAGAATTTCTCAAGGAATAAACTGAGAGTATTTTAAAATATTTAATACAGTTCCAGACTTGGGATCTCTATGAGGCAGAAACTATAAAATGAACTCTTGCTTATAAGAAGCAGAAATGCAAGATAAAATATGAAAAAAGAGAGACTTCCAATACAAGTGCATTTGTGATTCATCACTGCTAAGGGTCACTGGTGTTTGGCTACACCAGTGTTTCATGAACACATCTTATTGAACACATCTCAGAAATGACTACTCAGGGGAATAAGAACAAAACTCATATCCATTCATTCTAACTTCCTTCTGATCATGAGTTGTTCTGCCAGTGCTCACACTCTTATATCATGAGATTGCACATGCATGAAGGCACATAGTTTCCTGATGGCACTCCATGCAAAACCTTCTGAGAACAGGTTGTTGCAGTTATGGTTAGAGCTTTAGTTTGGGATGAGAGGATTTTTAGGTGGTACATAATAGATGCCCCATGTAATTCCTGATATATGGTAATATATAAATGTGACCATAACCATGTCATTATCAATTAACCATAGGCATTATAATAATTCAAGGAGTCAGGTCAGAATGGGAATCTACCAGTGTGTAAGAACATGTTCTAAGAATTTGAACAAAGCACTATATAGCTAAAACAGACCTCTGATAATTAATTTTAATCAGTTAAAAACTTCCCATTTGATTTCTTAGAGTTAATTCTCAATATGCCTCTCTCTTTTGTAATTTTGAATGTATTATTGCAATATTTTCCCTGAACATGAATATTTCAAATGTAGCAGATCACTTCATTTATTTATTTTTACTTACTGCCTACTATGCAACAAGGACACAACAGTGAACAAAAAGATTCAAGTCCCTGTGCTCATGGAGTTTATATCCCAGTGGTGTGTTAGAGTCTGTAAACAAGTCAGGATGGCGCCTGGCAAATGTTAGAGTCTGTAAACAAGTCTGGATGGTGCCTGGCATTTTGCCAGAGGGAGTGGTTTGTGAAGTAACGCCATTAAGTGTGGAGATTCCTTATTGGTTGACTGATGTATCTAGTTTATGCTAATTAAGATAAGCTGTGTGGAATGTATAAATACCTCTGTTGTCCTACAATAAAAGGCTTCCACTCCTGCTGTATCAATGTACACAAGTTGTTCCTCACCCCCCGGTTATTTTTGCTGCAGCCGGACTGCGGCAGTGGTGGAGACAAATAAGGGGAAAAGGAATTACAATTTATATTAAATTATAAATATACATATATATATAATGATATATATGGATGATAATTATTTAATGAAGAGGACCATGGGAAATACTAGAAATAGAAACAATGATTAATATCATGAAGTCAAGGAAGCCCAACTGGAGAAATATTTTAATAAAAATTTTAGATAGGTGAGTGAGGATACAAAGCACATATTGATGGAGTTCTTGTACACGAAGAATAGCCAGAGAAGAATGCAGCATACATTCAAGGAGAAGCAGGGAGGTCAGTGTAGCTAGAATGTGGTGCATGATGAGAAGAGAGGTAGCAGAATCTAGAGAGGTCACAGCTTCAGATTGTGTAGTTGTCCATGTAACTTTGAGAATTTGGGGTTCACTGATTAAGAAAGAAAGTGACTGACATGCTTCAAATAAAAGAATATAAATGTACTTTCCTGGTGCTGTGATGAGAACAATGTTTTGGAACTCAAAGTTGGAAGCATGAAAATTATTGTGTGAATCAGGTTATTGACAGTACCTTAGTACAGTGTGGTAAAGAATGATGAGGTATAAGATGCATTTTTAATGTTTTTTTCTAATAAATTTAACAGAATGTGAAGAAAAAAGGAGCTAGGAATGACTGAATGAGGCTTGAATACCAGAGGAAGAGTGGAACTGCTATTAAAAAACTGGGCAAGTTTGAGAAACTGGGAAGACATACATCTTTATTTTTTAATTTTTTGTAATTTTTGTATGTATTAGTTCTATTTTGTTTTCAAAATATGTTTTATTCTAATTTGTTATATATGATAGAAGAATGCATTTCAATTACTATTGCACATATAGAGCACAAAATTTTTCATGTCTCTGGTTGTATACAAAGTAGAGTCACACCTTTTGTGTCTTCATACTTGTATTTAGGATAATGATGTCCAGCTCATCCCATAATCTCTCCTATTCCCATGCCCCATTCCTTCCCCACAATCCACTTTGCCCTATCTAAAGTGTCTCCATTATTCCCAAGCTCCCCATCTCATCCCCATTATGAGTCAGCATTCTCATATCAGAGAAAACATCTGGCATTTGATTTTTTGGGATTGGCTTCCTTCACTTAGCATAATATTATCCAACTCCATCCATTTACCTGAAAATGCTATGGTTTTATTCTCTTTTAATGCTGAGTAATATTCCATGGTATGTATGTATGTGTGTATATATATATCAATCACATTTTCTTAATCCATTTATCTACTAAAGGGCATCTAGGTTTGTTTCACAATTTAGCTGTTGTGAATTGTGCTGTTATAACCATTGGTATGGCTGTGTCCCTGTAATATACTGTTTTGAAGTCCTTTGGGTATAAACGGAGGAGTGGGATAGCTGGGTCAAAAGGTGTTCCATTCCCAGTTTCCAAGGAATCTCCATACTGCTTTCCAGATTTGTTGCACCAATTTGCAGTCCCATTAGTAATGGATGAGTGTGCCTTTTCCCCCAAAATCCTTGCCAAGACTTGTTTTTTTTAAATTTTTTTTATTTTTAATAGCTGCCATTCTGGCTGGAGTGAGATGAAATCTTAGAGTAGTTTTGATTTGCATTTCTCTAATTGCTAGAGATGTTGAACATTTTTTTTTATATAGTTGTTGATTTATTGTAAATCTTCTTCTGTGAAGTGTCTGTTCAGTTCCTTGGTCCATTTATTGATTGAGTTATTTGATTTTTTGCTGTTAACATTTTTGAGTTTTTTATATATCCTGGAGATTAATGCTCTATCTGATGTGCAAGTGTTAAAAATTTGCTCCCAATCTGTAGGCTCTCTATTCACCTCAATGATTGTTTTGTTTGCTGATAAGAAGCTTTTTACTTTGAATCCATCCCATTTATTGATTCTTGATTTTATTTCTTGCACTAAAGTAGTCTTATTAAGAAAGTCAGGGCCTAATCTGAAATGATAAAGATTTGGGCCTATGTTTTCTTTTATTAGGTTCAGGGTCTCTGGTTTAATTTCTAGGTACTTGATCCACCTTGAGTTGAATTTTGTACATGGTAAAAGATAGGGGTTTAATTTCATTTTTTTTACATGTGGATTTCCAGTTTTCCCAGCACCATTTGTTGAAGAGGCTATTTTTTTCTCCAATATGTATTTTTGTCTCCTTTGTCTAATATGAGATAATTGTAATTCTGTGGGCTAGTCTCTGTGTCCTTTATTGTTTACCATTGGTCTACAGTTATATTTTGGTGCCAATAACATGCCATTTTTGTTACTATTACTCTGTAGTATCATTTGAGTTTTGGTATAGTAATACTACCTGCCTCATTCTTCTTGCTAGGGACTGCTTTGGCTATTCTGAGTATCTTATTTTTCCAAATGAATTTCATGATTCCTTTTTCTATTTCTAGGAGGAATATCATTGGGATTTTGATTGGAATTCCATTAAATCTTTAGCACTTTTGGTAGTATGGTCATTTTGAATTAAGCAGTATTGATTCTGCTTATCCAAGAACAAGGGAGATCTTTCCATCTTCTAATGTCTCCTTTAATTTCTTTCTCTAGTGTTCTGCAGTTTTCATTGTAGAGGTCTTTCACCTCTTTCATTAGGTTGATTCCTAAGTTAGTTTTTTTCTTTCTTTTTTTTTTTTTTTGAGTCTCCTGTAAATGGGGTGTTTTCCTAGTTTCTCTTTCAGAGGACTTGTCATTGATGTACAGAAATGCCTTTGATTTATGGGTGTTGATGTTATATCCTTCTACTTTGCTAAATTAATTTATTAGTTTTAGAAGTTTTCTGGTGGAGTTTTTTGGATACTCTAGGTATAGAATTATGTTGTCTGCAAGCAGTGATAGTTTGAGTTCTCCACCTATCCGTATTTCTTTAATTTCTTTCACCTGTCTAATTGTACTGGCTATAGTTTCAAGAACTATGTTAAATAGAAGTGGTGAAAGAGGGCATCCCTGCCTTGTTCCAGTTTTTAGAGGGGATGCTTTCAATTTATCTGCATTTAGAATGATGTTGGCCTGGGGCTTAGCATGGATAGCTTTTATAATGTTGAGGTATGTTCTTGATATTCCTAGTTTTTCTAGTGCTTTGAACATAAAGTTTTGCTGTATTTTGTTGATGCTTTTTGTGCATCTATTGAGATGATCATATAATTCTTATCTTTAAGTTTATTGATGTCATGAATTACATTTATTGATTGCCATGTGTTAATCCAACCTTGCATCCCTGTGATGAACCTCATTTGATAGTAACTATCTTTTTGATATGTTTTGTGTTCAGTTTGTCAGAATTTCATTGAGAATTTTGCATCTATTTTCATTAAAGATATTGGTCTGAAGTTTTCTTTTTTTATGTTTCTTTGTCTAGTTTTGGAATTAAGGTGATATTGGCTTCATAGAATGAGTTAGGAAGTGCTCTATCTTTTTCTATTTCATGAAAAAAATTGAAGAGTATTGGTATTAGTTTTTCTTTAAAGTTCTTCTAGAATTCAGCTGTGTATCCATCCAGCCCTAGGCTTTTCTTGGTTGGTGGGCTTTTGATGACATCTTCTATTTCATTGCTTGAAATTATCTTTTAAAATTGTGTATATCATCCTGATTCAGTTTAGGCAAAACATATGACTCTAGATATATGTCGATGCCTTTGATATTTTTTATTTTATTGGAATACAAATTTTCATAATAATTTCTAATTATCCTCTGTATTTCTGTAGTGTTCATTGTGATATTTCCTTTTTCATCATGGATATTAGTAATTTGAGTTTTCTCTCTCCCTCTCTTTGTTAGCATAGCTAAGGGTTTATTATTTTTTTTATTTTTTCAAGAAACAACTTTTTGTTTTGTCAATATTTTTAATTGTTTCTTTTTCACTGATTTTGGCTCTGATTTTAATTATTTACTGTCTTCTGCTTTTGATATTGATTTGTTTTTCTTTTTCTAGGACTTTGATATGTAATGCTAGTTCATTTGTATGTTGACTTTTTCTTATTTTAAAGCATGAACTCCATGCAATGAATTTTCCTCTTAGTACTGCTTTCATAGTGTCCCAGAGATTTCAATATGTTGTATCTGTGTTTTCATTCACCTCTAATTTTTTTTTAATCTCCTCCTTGATGGCTTCTGCAACCCATGGTTCATTCAGTAGCATATTATTTAGTCTCCAGGGGTTGGAGTAGATTTTATTTTTTATTCTATCAGTGATTTCTAATTTCATTCCATTATGATCTGATAGAATGCAGGATAGTAACTCTACTTTTTTGTATTTGCTAAGGGAGGCTTTGTGGCATAATATATAGTCTATTTTAGAGAAGTATCTATGTGCAACAGAGAAGTAAATGTATTTACTCATCGATAAATGAAATATTCTATATATGTCAGTTATGTCTAAGTTATTGATTGTATTATTGAGTTGTATAGTTTCTTTGTTCAGCTTATGTTTGGAAAATCTATCTATTGGTGAAAGAGGTGTGTTAAAGTCACCCAGAATTATTGTTTCTTAGTGTAGATCTGTTTTAATTTTGTACATTTGGGGCCCTATAAGTCTCTTGTATTTGATTTTCCAATTCATTCTGATATTATTTTATTAAAGAGATTGTGCATTCCTTTGGTTTGAATCTCTGAGCCTTTCTCTATCCCTATAAATCTTAGATTTGGTCTTTTGATGCTATCCCATAGTTCTCAGATGTTTTGTTCATGGTTTCTTAATATCCTCACTGTGTGGTCAACTTTACTTTCAAGATTGTATGTTTTCTCTTCATTGTCTGAGGTCCTTTTTTCCAAGTGACCTAGTCTGTTGGTGATGCTTTCTATTGAGTTTTTAATTTGGTTTATTGTGTCTTTCATTTCAAGGATTTCTGCTTATTTGTTTTGCAGAATATCTCTTTCTTGAAGTAATCTCTTGCTACCTATGTTTGCTCTCTTATCTCTTTGTTGGTGTGATTGATTTTTGCCTATATTTGCTCAATTAGGTCATTCTTTAATTCCAAGATCATTTTAATTATGTACATTCTGAACTCCTTCTCTAATGTTTCATCTACTGTGCTATCTATGGATTCTATTATTGTAGTATCTTGGTTTGATTGGGGCATTGTCTTCCCTTGTTTTTTCATGATGCCTGTCTGTCTTCCTCTCTTGCAGTATAGAGCAGAGGTATTACAGCTTCTACCCTATTATCTTATAGTGTTCCCACAGGTAACCAATACCTCATTTTTAAGGGGGACATCAATATTAGAGCACCCAATGTAACCAGTGTGCAACAATAAATCAATTAGCTTCTATTTTGACAGTTACAGATTTGTCACTATAAACAGAAATGGTAAGTTTAGTTATATTCTACCATATATTCAATAGGTTTCCATAATGGTTTACAGTTTCTAATGGTAAAGTTGGGGGTCAGCTGTGATGTTTTTGAGATAGGCTGTGAGAATATAAAGGTATTAGATTATATGACTAGTGAAAAGGTAATCAAAAGAAGTTGGTTGTTAGCAAGAGAAACAAGAAAGAAACAACCCCATTACAAGGCTCCCTATTACCTCTGCAACAAGATGGCAGGATTAGCATCCCTGGTAGAGACACCACTGGAGCAACCAGGCTGATAGGGACCTTAGTGAAGTTATACCAGTTTCTGATTGTTGTCCCTAGATAGAAGTGGTCATATCCCATTTTGCTGGCAGCGTCAGCTTCAGCGTCAAGCCTTTATGTACCTTGATGCTGGGCTTTGGAGCCACGCTTTGGTGACTAGGGACCACAGTGCCAGTGTGCCTCTCTGGCAGGCCTCTGTCTGGGGTATGGGACCATGGTCTAAACTTTCCTGATTATCTCACACATGAGCTTTTGGGGGACATCTAATATATAAGCCATAACATGAATAGACACTTAGATATATATGAGACTGGAGTTGGGATAAAAAAGCATAGGATGCAGCTAAAAGTTGGGAAAGTGGTTGATACAGTAAAAAAATAATTTTTGAAGTGGGGGAATGAACTAGAATATCAGGAGGTTAATATAGCAAAAGAGCAGAATGGATCAAAGGACTGGGCTTTGGGGAATCCTTACGTGTATTTATTGTAAATATGAGGCATAAGCAGTAAAAGAGTCAGAGTAACCAAAGAGTCAGGAAGAAAATCAGAAGTATGTGAAATCTTGGAAGCCAGTGAGGAAGCAGTGCTGTTAAATGTTAATGATGTTTCTCAGATGGAGACTGAGAGCTGATATCAAGCTTTTAATAGTGGAAATAGTTTTTGCTTTTAATAGGGGTAGCCCGAGTTGAGTTCTGGATAGAAAAAAAAAAAAAGAGGTTGGCTATGAAAAATAGAGAAAATAAGAGTGAGGAAATGGAGTCAATGTGTATAGATATTTTTTTTCAGGACTTTTGCTCTATAAACTGAAATGAGATGGTAGGTAGAAAGAAATATGGAAAAAATGACTTTTGAACAGTAGAAAACATAATCATATGTTTGAATTTTTATCAAATTGATGCTCCTAAAGAAAAAAAAATGATGATTTAGAAAAGAGTAAAATTTATCAAGTTATCAATTATGCTTAAAAATATTTTAGTACCATAGATATGAAGATGATCTGGATGTGTCATGTATGGGGCCGCTTGGGAATATATTAGAGATTTTTATTCACTTACCCATTTTATTCATGCCATCACTTTTTTTCTTTTTTTGAAATGGTTATTGTATAAGATAAATTCTATAATTACAATTCAAATTATACATATTTCTACCTCTTTAGATTCTGCTAATCTCTGGTAGATTTCTTTAAAAAAAAAAAAGAAAAAAGAAAGAGTGAGAGAGAGGGAGAGAGAGGGAGAGAGTGGGAGAGAGTGGGAGAGAGTGCGAGAGAGAGAATTTTAATATTTATTTTTTTAGTATTTGGAGGACACAACATCTTTGTTGGTATGTGGTGCTGAGGATCGAACCCGGGCTGCACGCATGCTAGGCGGAGTGCGCTACCGCTTGAGCCACATCCCCAGCCCCTCTGGTAGATTTCTGAATAACCTCTTCCTTCATTATTTCCCCATGTCTGTCCCTCTTGAAATTATACAATTTATTTGAAGAAGGTATCACATTGGTCTTTCTAAAAGAATCAGTTATTGTCCTTTCATTGTAAGAATGCAAAAATAGAAAACCTCAGTCATTTTAAAATTCCATGAGATGCAGGTAGCTTTCACCAAAGACTTCTGTGGAGGCTGGCTCTCTATGCCATTGAAGGGAAATGACGCATGTGGAGGAACAGAAAACTTGGACTCAATAAACCTTGAAAGCAAGAAACTATTAATTTCAGTTTTAAACCTATATGTCTACTTGTTTGTCTATATTTATTGCAATCTACAATACATGATAAGAGATCAGAAGTTTTATCTTCCTGTACCTTCTCCTCTTCATCTTGTTCCTTTTTCACAAATGGTCATGATAAAAATTAAAACTACTGTGTTATTGTGTTTCTCATCTTCCCAGGCTTACACCTTCTTTTTCTAAATTCTCTATATTTTTATTCATTCATTATACTTCTACAAGATGCCTTGAGGTTGCTGTGTTTTCATACTGTAGATTACTTTGTAGAAGCAACAAATAGGGTCAATAGATATCTTTACAATCTGCTAGACTGCAGGCACTGAGAATTAAAGGACCTTTCATTATGAAACACTGACCAGCATTCTAACAAGTGAGAAACCTTACATATTTACATTTTTACACTGCTGAGGATCAAACGCAGGGCCCTGTGCCTATACTTTACCACTAAGCTATATCTCTAGCTGAGAAACATTTTTTAAAAACATAATATTCTCCTCTGGATTTTTACTTCAAATTATACATATTTCTACCTCTGTGTAAGGTATTTCACATTTATCTACCAACTTTATAAAATTATGGTCTCAGTTCACAAAACCTCTTTAAGGTGGGGAGATTCATTTAAATATCATTCTCTGGATCCCAGTAGCAGTAATTGCCACCATTCATTTATTTCTGACTTTTGAGAGAGAATGGGCTCAGTTCCTTGAGAATATAGAGAATTTTATTCACTTACCCACATTTTCATGCCATCACATTTTTTTTCTTTTTTTTTTGAAATGGTTATTGTATAAGATGAATTCTGTGAAAGTTGTCACCTTCTGGCTGGATATTTTTCTTTCTATTTGGCATGTCTGTCAATGAAATATTCACTCTTAGAATCCAACTAAAATTTATAAAATCTTTCATGGAAAACATAATACATATTATCTCCGTAAGCTCAGTGCAGTGAAATAAGCTAGAAAAACTCTTTTTTAAATAGGATATTTCACTTCTTTGATTGATAAGAAAAATCCATCCTACTGCTTAGTCATATGCAAAATATAATGTGAATATTAATAAACATAACATTACCTATTTTCACAAAGATGTAATACAGAATTAGAAAACATTTCCTATGGTGATTCTTGCAAAATATACTATAACATTTTGGAAATAGCTGTTATTACCTTAGAGAAAAATTGCTTGTGATCAGAAAAACATTTTACAAACTCTCTTTTAAAAATTATTGGAAGTATTTTGAAAGCATGATTTTAACACATTCATTTTCACATTTCCTAGTTAACTTAATAACTAATTAGATGATAGATGTGCCTTTCTTTCTAACAAGTCCCATGGCTCCTTGTTTGTTTAATTATTCATGAAATCTTAACACATATTTTGTTATAGTTATTTGGATATTTGTAGTTCTAGGAGATAGAGATTATGGTTTACCTATACTTTAACTGATTACTATAGTATCATCTGCAAATTGACAATGCAAGAAAGATTTTAGTGCTGAAAGCTTTATTTCATTATAGCAACATACAGATAAGAACCTTGTATTTTACATTAAAGCAATCTTAACAGATTCCTATATTTTGTTTAATCCAACCCTCAAGTCCTATTAATGAGTTAGAAAAGTAAACAATAGGGCCAAGCAAGACTGACAAACTGTCTTGTTTATTTAAAGTATCTGGGAATGACTTTAGTTTTCTTTATCTATGGAAGACTTATTACCACATCTGTCAGGAGGAAAGAGCAAAAGACAGCCATATGTTTACCAGAAATCTGTATCAATTCATAGTTTCGACAGATACTCAGGGAGTTGAAATCTGGAAGTAATGGATCAGAGAAGCATGAAAACATGTCAAACTCAAAAGATTTTTTTTTTTTTTTTTTTTGCTGTGAAGCTAAGAAGCCATATTACTTTTGAGGGTTGGATTAAACAAAATACAGGAATGTGTTAAGATTAAGTTGTAAATAAGTATAATAGAATACTTCTAATATTTTTTTAGAAAATTTGAGAATCTTTTAAAATTGAAGTCTCAGATTTTTAGATTATTGTAATGCTATAATGTATTATATACTTCAACAATCTGTGCAGGTTTAACTCTGATCTGAATAACATAAAACTTAATAATAAAGTAAATATAGCATCTTATCTGATATATATTATTTAAATTTAGTTAGATGAAGAGAACCAAGCTTGCATGACACAGAAAAATGCATTCATGATGTTTACTGAACCCAGAATATTTTTTCCCCAACTTCCAGCCATGGAATTAACAAAAACTAGGAAAATTTTATAACTACAGAACTATCAGCTAGATTATATATTTTATATAATAGCATCATAACTACTATTTATTTTTTTTCCTAAAATATAAAATCACTATTCACTATTACTGGGAGATGCTAACATTTAGGGAGCAAAGGAACCTAAAAATGTGGAAAGACTTACAAATACATGAGAAAGAAAAAAATGAAAAGGATTTTTCTGGTGGTTATAAGGAAAAATGAGTCATTGAAGACTTCCTGAATGACAAAAAATTCAGGAGAGGAATTTTAGTGTAAACAATTCTGGGGGGAGGGGCGGTTAGAGATTGATTCATAGATGTGAGACTTGACGTATAGAATTTAGTTAGCTCAACATGTATTTATTGAGTATTGAGCACAATAATGGGTACAGAGATATGACATATGATTATAAATGTAATATTATTCTTGAGTAAGAATCAGTTAAATTAATTATTGTGATATGTGTTAAATTAGTGTATGTATTCAATGTTTTAGGATAGAAGCTGCAATATATGAAACTAAAATTATTTTAAAATGCAAATACATCACTAATCTCAGAAAGCTTAGAAGCTGCCTAATATATTATCCCTAATTTTTTAAGGGATGATGGAAGAAATAAAAAGGATTAAGTATGTTCAGACACATAATGGATAAGAAATAGTTTGCATGAGATACTAAGATATGTGAGATTTAAGGAAAAGTAACTTTTTTATACCTTACCATTTTTATTTTATAAATATTAACTCATATTAATTGTAAAAATCCATGGAACTTACTCCTATACATGCATATACCCACCCTTCCTACAACTCTTTCTTGCTCTCCTCTTGCCCCCCATTCCTCCTGGTTCCCTTCTCCATCTCTAATAATACCTCTTCTGCTTTCCAGTCTTTGTTTTTGTTCTTTTAGTTTCCATATATTTAGTTTCCATATATGATGCCAATCTTTCTGTGTCTGTCTTGTTTCTCTTAACATGATACCTTTTCTTCCATCCATTTTCCTGCAAATGACAGGATTTCCCTCTTCTTCATGACAGAATAATATTCTATTGTGTACATATACCACATTTTCCTTATGCATTCATCTGTTGATAAACATCTAGGCTGATTCTATATGTTGGGTATTATGAATAGTGCCACAATAAAGATAGGAATTCAGGTATCTCTTTTGTATGTTGACTTCATTTGTTTTGGCTGTACACCAGGACTGGTGTGACTAGATCATACGACAGTTTTCTTTTCATAGTTTTGAGGAAACGCCATAATGTTTTCTACAGTGGCCATATTAGTTTACATTCTCACCAAAAGTGTATAAAAGGTGACTAGTTTTAAACATAATAGTTAAATTTGTACAAGTCTAATAAGAAGCAAAAATTTATCATATAAATGAAAACCAGTTTATGTGTATTATCATTGTTAGCATTATCATTAATAACTTTATGTGAGTAAAATAAGAGGGTATAATGTATTATTTTTTAAACAAATCACAGATTATAATCAGCTTTGTTAATAGCCCCCAAATAATTTTTGTGTATAGTTAGTTAAAGCACCCTTTCTTCAAAATATATTACTGCTATCTGCAGAACAAAGGTGATTTTAACTGCACAAATGTGTGATGACTATAATAGGAAGGAGGTTTCTGATAACTGGTGTAAACTCTCATTTGTGTGTGTATATGTGTGTGTGTGAGTGTGTGTGTTAGGATGACATATATTCTGTCAAAATTTAAGATGCTTGAATTTTATATGTTATGAAGATGAAAATAATGATGACTACAAATGCATATATATTTAAATATATGTGCACATATATATTTGTGTATGGGTGCAATTTTAAAACAACACATTTCTGGAAGATGATATATCCATCTATATGGAAGAAAATAATATATTTGATTCCAAAATACAAATCAAATGAATGCCAAAAATGAAAACACACTTAATGCAGGCACTTAAAGTTCTGTAGTAAATAGTGAAGTATTCAAAATCATTAATACTTAAAATTTTCATAGTTTTAATGAATTGTCTTATTTTAGAAGACCTAATTGAATTATCAGTTATGTTAGGATATCTACATGTTGCACAATATAACACATAATGGTCTTATAAAGTTTTATATTAACTTTTTTTCAGAAAGAAATAAATACATAAATTTTCAGGTGGAGTAGTGGCATGGTAGGACAGGTCCAAAAGTAATGAATCAGTAATTTAAAAACTTGCTTCTATATCTCACATATTGAGAGTGACAAAATCCCAAATTTGAAAGAAATCTCCAGGGATATACATATTCTACACAGCAGCCTGAATTGAGAGTCTCTTAGATCAGAGGAAATTGAAATATCATTAATAGAGAAAAATATCTCCTAGGAGTGTGCATCAATTCAACACTTCAGTTCCCAGTTCTGCAATAAACACAGATTAGTCCATTTATCACTGATCTTATTATTTAAGGTCTTGCAATCCAAAGGAATGCATGCACTTGTTCTATATTGGTTATTGAAGCAGTTGTTAAAGGAATGCTTCAGAAGATCTGAATTCCATTTCCTGTAAGCGATAGTGTGTTAGGAGTGTAGATAGATAGATAAGGAGATCTTAAAGGTTCCCAGTATCATATTAAATTCTGAAATGGAACATGACCTGATACTTCGGTGTGAAAGAAAAAAAAAACATACAAACTTTTCTACAGTTTTTCAGTATAAGAAAGATTAACATAATATATGGCACATTAAAATACCAGAAGATGAATTAAGTTCATTACAGTGTCAATAATTTTAATGCTATTAATAGCAAATAAAATCCAATGTTTCTACAATTTGAAACTTTAAATTTTATTTTACATGCAATTCATAACTGTTATAGAGTTTGAGGGAACTGAATTGAAAGATATTTCAAGAAAGCACAAAATTAAAGACAGATTTTTCTGGACAATAAAATAAAAAACAAAACATAAACTAGATTACATGTTAGAAGATAAGGCAAATAACAATTCCGAGAAGAAATAAGATGTTAAATTTTGAGTGTAAGAGAGAGTTTTATTTCATTAACATTAAATAGTGATTCAGTTTTGAGGCATGTCATAGTGAATCTACCACTGATAATTATTAAATACAAAAATACAGAAATTATTTACCTTTTAACAGAATAAAAAAATTGCATGTTCATATGTGCAAATATATATAAATTTCATTCAATTTGTTTTATAGCATTCTTTTTTTGTTGAGAGAGAAAAGTATTGAGTTACTACTTGAGTACACCAAAGGAATTAAATGATTTTCAAGCTATCAGTGTTTGCTTTGTCCATCCCGAAAGCCAATGACATAAAATCAGAACATACAATTCTCAAGTGTCTAGAGCATTCAGTTGATATAGAGAGCATTGTTTTGATATCAATGAGGCTCACTCATTTGTCTGTTTACATTTTCTGCTGCCCTTTATTTTCCTCCTCTGAACAGTGAACATGTTTAGACATATGTCCCTCTTTAAAGTGGCAGAAGCCAAGCAAGAAAGTGGAGACATTCAAGGTCTCTTGAGGACTGGGTTATGAAGTATCATAATCATAACTTCTACCTCATTCTCCTGACCAAAGCAAGTGGAAAGTCTCAATCCATATTCAACCTGCTTTTTCTTTTTGTAGTTGGGAGACAAGGCAGAGAATGGTAAAGATGTGATGCCTTATGCAATTGAACAGTAGAATAAACCAGAAATGAATTGAGTAATTGAAGGGATTAATGAAAGCCATTGTCATTTCTAAGTTAATCTACTTCTGTAAAATGCAAAGTGGAAATGAGTATGGGTTGTCATAAAAATGAATCAAGAATAACTCATGGTTCAACAACATTGTTAGAAACCTAGGTTCTTTTTTTATTTCTGCTGCAATAGCCTCAGAGTTTTGGCAATATCACCTCAAGCACCAGGGATCCAAGTACCAAGTCCTTATGTGGACATGTCTCAAACAAGAAAGAAAAGGTAGGAACCAAAGCACCACTCTGTTTATACTCAGAAAGTTTTTCTGGAAACTCAAAGTATGCTTTACCTTATATTTTATTGTAGAGAACTGGCCACATAAGCCTCTTACCTGAAAGAGGAAAGAAACGTTCATGATTAATTTACTCTTAATTTAGTTACTTTCCAGACATATTACCATGCACTGAAAATTGGAATTCTCATAGCAAAAGAAGAATATGGGGGAATGGTTGTTGTGTATGTGCCAACAATGTCATGGGAACACAAAGTTTGAGAACTACTGTGTCTATGATATTTCCTAAAGAGCAACTTTAGCCCCATGCATAAGGGTGATTTTATTTTGTGATTCTAAAAATTTAGTGGATGTTATTGTCCCTGATAGATTAGCTATATTTGATTAAATTATGTTATTGTCTTTGGAGTTTTCCTGTCATTTAAGAAGAATTCAAAGAAAAAAATATTCTCATGTAAGTTTCTACCTGTACCTTTCATTTAGAATAGTGAATTGGGAAAAATTATGCTTCCATGCCCTCAAGGAATCTGTGGTCACAAGTTTTATTGCATTTGACTCAGTTTCAAGGGATATTACAAAAACCATCCATGACATGGCATTCTTATTGTTACTCACATAGTGTAATGGAGCCCTTCAAAAAATGTGCTCTGATTCTTACTGAAAATTAATATTAATTTTCTCTTGCCTGTCTATGAGTTATAATGCTTGAGTGACCAGGGTAATCTCTATTTTTAACAAGCTGCCTGTGTGATTATAATGCATAAGAGCACTTGAAAATACTTGCTCTAATATGAGTCATATCTGGAATCAGAAATCAGGATGAAAAACCAATGGTTTCATTCCTGATTATAGCACAGCTAAAAGCTTAAAGACCTCAGATCTCAATTTAACATTTAAAAAGTAGGGAATAAAGCACTCTCCTAAATTATCTCACAAAGTCATCTTAAACTAGGGTTTATTATAAATAGAAATATAGCTAACGGTCATCAAAGTGCTTATAAAACTTAAAGAAATATACAAATTAATGAATATTATTTTCAAGCAACACAAATTAATTTTAAGTTTTATGTATTGACTATATGAATGTATATACATCAAAAAAGACACAAGTGTATAGAGAGGATTCTTGAATCACAAGTGCAGTTAATATTTTGGCTCTAATTGAGTTTAAACCCATCACTACAATTTAAACAACTATGTATTGTTTTGCAACATAATTCATCCCTCATTTAACTTGTATAACTTTCCTAATAATAAGCGAGTAAGTGTAAATTTCCTACTCACCTATGTTAAAAGACAAGAAAGAAACATTGGATTTTGCTGTCATGTCATGATAGTTCATAGGGAAATACACTCAACAATGGGTGGTATTTTATGATACAAAACCCCTTGAGTTTTGGAATTGATGAAGGAAAGGTATTGTAACTACCAGACTTCTCTGGACCAGATCTTGCTTTGATTTAAAAAAAAAACTTTATTATAATTAACTAAATTGTTAAGACAATAAAGAGGCTGTTGACTTCTTATTTCTTTCTTCTTGCATTTATTAATTTAATGTATATTCACTTACTATGTAATACTTACTGGACACTCTTGTGAACATCTTAAAGACAAAAGAAAATTAGAGAACATATCAAGTGTATTTTCTTTAGCTCCATATACTTCAGTAGCAGAGGGTTTCTGGATACTACCTGTTCAACTCTTCCTTCTACCAAACAGTGAGAAACATTGAATTATCTTAGTGATGGTGATCATACAGTAGCTCAGATCACTCAAACTTTGCAAGAGATGACAGAGGTTGTTTCCTACCTACAGTAAAAGAGCAGAGATGTTCTGATTACTTTTATCAATATGGGTATTGTCAAACATAAGCTTCTTTCCTTTTGAAGGACAACAAAGAACAGCCATATTTTCCTTCACTTTTCATATTTATGTGACTATAACTAAATAATATAAAATTCTCATAAGCTATAAATATATATAATATAAAAAAATATATGTATAAAGCACACATAATCTTCCAATGAAGCAATCTTAACCAATAATTAAGATTTGATTAAATAACTATAATTAAGATTATGATTCCTTTTTGTTCTTTAAGGCATATATGTTTCTTTTGGGAAGGAATAAAGAGATCTTTACCCTGAATTATCTGAAAAATACAAAATAATTTACTTGAGAAATAAAAATGTGTTGCATGTATCTCTCAAAGCAATTCAGGGATATACTCCTAGGATCCTATCAGACTACAACAGAAGGATGCTAATACAGTACTGCAGGCTTTAAGAAGTAGAAGATTAGATGACACATGATTTGAATTTAAGTGCAAGAATATAGACAAAATAGATTACCCTAGTGGGTCTTTGAGTAGTTCCTAATACAATCATACATTATGTAATCAAGGTACTAATTCAGGCTTAGTTTTGGTATCCTATTTGCAGTCTAATTGGAATGGTTGTTATCAAATGACATAAGATTGCTTCTAGTGTTTTCTAAATAGCTCTAAATAGCAAAGTGTTTTATAATTGTGTTAATAAAAGCTTTTAGTGATTTGAAAAAGATTAAGTGTGGTCAGTAGGCCAAAGGCGGACAAGCCTAAAAGGCTGAGGTCTTTCTCTGCTCTTCATATTCCAAAGAATTGGTATCAGTGAAGGCTGAGCAGACATGTACGAAGAGGTGACTTCATCCAAAGAATGTGATAAGGTTTCAGAATAGGCAAACACTTGTTCAAAGTATTAGAGACCAACTTTAAAGAAGGCAAATTGTCAGTCTAGATCATTCATTCCTAGTCCTTTAAAGGACTTGCTTTGTCTCAAAACAAATCCTTTTAAAGGTGTTATTGGTAGGGTCTTAGCAGCATTAGAGTAAGCAATAGAATTATTCACATTTTTCAAATTGATGAATTATAATTCCTAAATCAGGAAAGTCATTTCAATAAGATATCAAATACTTCTGGAGGAATTTTACAAAGCCCAACATAGAGAAGAAACTTACATTTCCATTTTACCCTGTCTCTCTCTCACACTACCTTAAGTAAATGTACATATCAGCTTCTTTCCATGCAAGTACTCAAAAAGGTGGTGACTGTCTTTTGCAGGCTCTCTCCTGAAGCATTTCCTTTTGTTTTAACACTGGTTCATTTCAAAGTCATAAAGTTCCTAAACTTCTACTGGGGCTAAAAGTCTGTCCTTGATATTGAGTCACACATAGAGGTTTGCGCCATTTATCATAAACTTATGACAATGAAATTAAGCTAAATAGTAAATTGAATCCGAACTTGTGTGAATCAAGTTTTTATATTTGTTAGAAGAAAATAAAAAATACATTCAGGCAATTATGATAGTGTTTTATTTTCAATTTGATATTAAATATTAGAGTTTTTTCCCTGGATAGAAATCATTCATTGTGAAAATAGAATCCAGACATGTTTGATATAATTGTGACAAACTTATCTGAAATTCAAAATCTGTCATGAATATCTTTTATTAAATAGTGAGATATCAGCAGTTACCAGTTCCCAGAACACTGTCCCTTAATAGTTGTTTTATGAGTTATTTCATTATCTACCTTAGGATTAAAACCTCAGAACATTCCTGGTTACTACTAATACAAAGAAAAATAGAATGTCCCTATTTTCTGTAACTCACAGAAATAGCTGCATTTTATTTATTTATTTGTTTGTTACTGGGTATTGATTGAACCCAGAGGCACTTTATCACTGTGCTACATCTCCTGCCCCCATTTTTATTTTTTACTTTAAAACATGGTCTTACTAAGTTGCTTAGAGCCTTGCTAAATTATTGATGCTGGCCTCAAATTTGGGACCCTCCTGCCTCAGCCTCCCAAGCTACTGAGACTACAGGCATCCTCCATCAGACCCAGCCAAGAATAGACATTTTAATGATAAGTGGAGTTCTTTAAAATTTAAGAATGTCCCCAGGACTCTTAAATAAATATTAAAAGATATATTTATTTTCTTAACCCTACAATATCCTTAAACTGGGTGAGTTGAATTAAATATCACAATATTGGATTTTGTAAGATCTCTTAGATTGTATTGGTCTTTGAAGTAATAGTGAAAAAATGGAGAGAGAAAGAGTTCAATTTCAGCATTTTTTTTCTATTAAACTCTGGAATTATGGAGGATGCTAAATGTATTGAAATGCATTTAACAATTGTTATCAGAAGTTATTGATGTCATTCTACTCCTACTTATTAACATGTGAATCTTTGGGCAAGTCACTTAGAATATTTTGAAATGCAGATGTAACTAGTACATTTATGGAATGGCAGCTGTCCAAAGTATTAATCAAATATGAATATATTTTATATAATTAGATTAGTATACAATTATATAACATTATACTGAACAGAATAATGATTATTAACATCATGGAACCATTAAGAGATCAAAAGATGTTTATACATACAAATAATCACAGTTTAAAACAGTATATAATGTTTTAATAAGTTTTATTCAGCATTAACTTCATGCTGCCATCATTTAAAAATAGTAGTATTTATTCACCCTTTACTTTGGTGTTAAGGACATTCTCCTTATATGACAGGCACTATAAAATTTTATTATTTAGCTTTATATTGCTGTAAAAATTACCTGAGATAATCAACTTATAAGGTGGAAAAATATGAAAATAGTTTACTTTAGTTGAAAAATATGAAAATAGTTTACTTTGGTTTAGGAGTTTTTCGGAGACTTCAGTCCATGGTCAGTTGGCCTGCTGCCTTTGGCCTGGTAGGAAGACAAATTATCACGGAGGGGAGGGCTTAGTAGAACACAGCTGTTCACTTCATAACAGCTGGGAAGCAGCCAGAGGCAGGAGAGTCCAGGGTCTTAATTATCCCCGTCCAGAGCATGCTCCAAATAACCATGTTTCCTTCCACTTGGCCCCACATCCTAAAGGTTCTATCACCTCCCAGTACTGTCACAAACTAATTACCAAGCCTTCATTACATGGCCTTTGGGGAACATTAAAGATCCAAACTGTAATAACATAGAAAAAAATATAAGAATTATAACCTAGATAAAATTAATTATAAATACTGTCAAAGTTTCACATAAGGCATTTCAGGATTTTGTTCTGAGAATTGTGTAGTTGGTCTGAAGTTTTTTTTTTCATTAAATTACTTCCTTTAAGTCAGTAGAAGAAAATATGACAATAAAAGAAATTATATATATATTTACATATATAAATATATATATATATTTCTTAAATGTAGTTTAACGTTTATGATAAGCATCCAGAGATTCACTAAAAGCACTTTATTTGAGAGATAAAAAAAATATGTATGCCCTATGTATAATAGAAACATATATGTAATTTATTTATATATCTACATATTTTAGAAAACTATAGCTAAATAGCTGTATAATTGTATTTACTCTCCAAACTAATCTAAATATGTTATTGGATTATAGAGATGAGGCTTCATTTCTTCTTGATGGTCCAAAGAAGATTAAACAAATTGCTAAAGGCCCCTTAGCTAGTAGGAGTAAGAGTTAGAATTTGGACTTTTATCTGCTTGACCCTGAAGAACATTACCATTTAATCTACATGCTATATTCCTTTTTGGTTAAAAAAATCTTTAAAAGTCGAATTTTAAATTATAGCCTCAATATATAAACTTCAAATTATAACCTTAATATATAATTGAAGTTAAGAATATCTTTTTGGTCTTAAGAGAATCACCATCTCTTCTACATGTTTTATGAGCATGAAAAAGTGATGTCTAATAATTATGAAGGATTTGCCTGCATGGAGTTCTTTATATGCTTTATTTCAGTCAACCCTTATAGTAGATATAGGGTGCAAATACTATTATTCAAAACATTTTATGAATGACGTAACTGAAAATTATGTAGAGACCTATGGCCAAAGAAGATTCTGGATCTTTTTCTAAGTTGTATGGAGAGCCATTGAAGTTTTGATCGAGGTAGTGACGTGATCTGTTTTAAATTGTGAAAGTAGCAGTTGGGCAGTTGGGTGAGGACTGATCTGGAGAAGCCAGACCACACAGGGAAATTGGATAGAAGAGGATGGTTGAAGTCCAGGAAGAACTTGGGCTAACAGTCAAATTCTCATATATTTCAAAGCCAATTCCAACAAAATGTCTGATGGTTTGAATAAGGGATACCAAAGAAATATAATTCAAAGATATCATCAGATTTTGGCCTTAGCAATTCTGAAAATGTGGTTATAGAAAGGATGAATCCTAGTAATAAGAAAATTTGATAAAAATGCAAGAGATTAGTTGAGGATAGGTTTGTGTTCAGATAAATATTAAAGAAAGACAAGTACTTACTTAAATAAATTTGTTATGTTATGAATCTGGAAAGTCCCCCAAAGTCTCCTGTGCTCAGAGATGGAGTTTTGGGGAAAATGATTAGATCATGAGGGTTCTGACTTTATTAGTGAATTAATCCATTGATAGCTGAATGGACTACTAGAAGGTGAAACTTAGTTGAAGGAAATAGGTTACTGGGGGCTGGCCCTGGAAGGGTTTATCTTTTCCTCATCCTCTTCCTGTCTCTCTGTGCTTCCTGGATGCCATGAATGACATGAGCATCCTCCTTTGCAGCATGCTTCTTCCACCATGATGTTCTATCAAACCTCAGGCCTAGAGTAATGGAGTTGATTGACTATGGACTGAAACTTCGGAAGCTGTTAGCTTAAATAAATACTTTTTGCTGTTTTTCTTAGGTATTTGTCACAGTGCTGCAGTCCAGCTGCAGCAAAATAAACGGGGGGGGGGGGTGACGAACAACTTGTGTAGATTGATACAGCAGGAGTGGGAGCCGTTTATTGTAGGACAACAGAGATATTTATACATTCCACACAGCTTATCTAATTAACATAAACTAGATACAGCAGTCAACCAATAAGGAATCTCCACTCTTAATGGCTTGCTGGCTTTACTTCACAAATCACTCCCTCTGGTATTTTGCCAGGCACCATCCAGACTTGTTTACAGACCTTAACATTAACCACTCCCTCTGGCAAAATGCCAGGCACCATCCAGACTTGTTTACAGACTCTAACATCACAGTAATGTAAAGCTAACACAATACTGATACACAAGCTCTTCATAAAATAGAATCTATTAATGAAATTTTAGAAAAAATTGACTCTGATGGTTGAAAATTGCTATTTTTTACAAGATACTACTTTTCTATTAGTCTATTGGAGCTGCTAAAACAAGGTATCATAAACTACAAAGCTTAAAAACAACAGAAATTTATTTATCATGGTTCTGGAAAATAGTATGTCCAAAGTCAAGGCAGTTCAGCATCTAGTGAGGGCCCACCTTCTGCTTCTTAGGCCACCTGTTGTGAACACATATGATAGAAGGTTCAAGGCAGCTTTCTGAGGCTGTTTTAATAAAGTCTCTAATCCTACTCACAAGGGCTCTTTCTCATAACCTTATCCCTTTCCCAAAGCACCACCTGCTCATATTACTGCTTTGGAGTTTAGGATTTCAACATGTGAATTCTGGGAGGAAATAAGCATTTAGACTATAGCATGATAGAAAGGAATTATGTTTGGGGATAATTAAAAATATTATAAATGTATCTATGAAGAAAATCACAGGCAACTCATACTCTTTCTTGGCAAACACTAAAATTCTGATAATTCAAATAATGCAGAAAATAAATAGTATCAAAAATCTCTTCCACTTGCTTTTATTTTAATAAAATATTGCCTAAAATATATATCTTTCAAGATAATCTCTTGAGCAGTAGAGTGAAGGAAATGAGGACTCTGTTTAACTATGTCAATAGTGAATTAAAAAAACAAATCAGTAAATATATTATTTGTGTGTCTTGCTATCCAAAACTCCATCATTTGTCTATTAATGAAATCTTGAAGTTCAAATACTTTAATAATACTATGGGAAATATTTTAAAAGATATTTTCATAGTATAATATTTCTCAACTGTAATTTAAAAAACAAGCCTTATAAATAATAGAAATCCATGCACGTTTTTTTCTGAAAATTATCTAAAGAAATCTGTGCATCATCTCAATAGTTACAATAATGTTTACAACAGCATTCTTAAGAAAATTTTGAAAGTGCTAAGGGATTTTGGAAGTGTAAAATGTCTTATACATTTTATATATTATTTTTCTGGTAACAAAATTTATTTTGCAGAAATCTATTTAATATATCATAGAAAATCACATACTCAAACATAATTAAAACATTAAAATGCTAGATTTTTGGTTTCATAGAGTTTTATTTTTTAAATGTAAATGTACAAAGTATTTTCTAATTATATGCTTTAAATTCTTTCTACATAGTCACTGGGAAGTTGGATTTAGGGCAAATGAGATTTCTGTGGTTCTCTCTGGAAACTTCACTTATGTCTATATTATAAAAAGATAAAATGCTGGTACCTGAGATATAGTAATATACCAGAAAGGAGATTGAACTTGAGTTTCAAGACTTAGCCTTTATCCCAGCTTTAGAACTATTATCATTCTATATATGAACCTTGGTATCCCCATTGTAAATGATGAGGTGTCACAAGAATCCATTCCAAATAAAGGAACATTAAAAATTTGGTTTTAGTTGTAGATGGACAAAATACCTTTCTTCTATTTATTTCTATGTGGTGCTAAGGATCAAACCCAGTGCCTCACACATACTAGGAAAATGCTGTACCACTGAGCTACAAGTACAGCCCCATGGAACATTTTTTTAAAGAAATATTTGTTTTTAATTTCAGTCTTCCAACAATGTTTAAGGTAATTATATATATTCTTTTCCGCACGAGGAAGCTAAATTTCATCAAAGTTGTGATCTTGTTCATGTGTATATGACTAATAGAAAGCATAGACGGAATCTGAAATCAGGTCAGTGTGACTTTCAGAGACTGTGTGATGGTTCTTCAATTGGAAGAGGTAAATGAAATAGAACAATGACATTACGGATGAACAGAAGTAAAGGAATGGTTAGAAGAACACAAATAAGTAAAGACATTTAGAATAACTTTTTCTGGAGAACCAAAGAGAATGAGGATCTGAGGAACAGTAAGAGACTTGATGTGGTTCAGGAAAACACAATGGAAAGATTTTTGAGTTATCTTAATTATAGAGAAGGCAAGATAGCAAAGTCAATTGAAAGCCTAAACATAATAGTGAGTGAGTATTTGAAGATTAATTTAAATACATGAGAAAATAAATGCATTTATGGATTTGGATTACATATATCATTAGAATTAACTTACATATATTTGAGTGTAAATGACATAAGCAAGTACTAGGCAAAAAGGTCTTTCCCTAAAACTTCTTAATCCCCATCCTTCAATCAAAGACTTGCATTTATTCTCATCTTAGCTTGCACTCTCATTGTTTTACCTTTTCCCAAATAATGAAAAGCTTCTTAAACCAAATTAAACACAAAGGCCTGGGGTTGAAGCTCTGTGACATAATGCTTTCCTAGCATGCATGATACCTTGGATTTAGTTGCATTTCCAACATGGAAAAAACAGAATAAAACAAAAACTAAGAGTATTATCAAGAATATTTAGGAAAAAAACAAATTAAAAATTTACAATGTAAGTAAATCGTGTAAATAGCATGCATATAGTATAATTAACTATATTTAGAACTTGATTAGTGTCACAAAAACTCATAAAAATCCTAGGAAATCAGATTTGGCAATCCATTGTAATGAGTAGGTAAGTCCCTTTATGAACCCTGAGGAATCATGATCCTACAAATTACATATTCTTTTTCTCTTCTAACTTCTTGAGAGGGCCTCACCTCGCAGTCACTGATTAAAAGACATGCGGTAAAACATCTCCTTGGAGAACCTATGAAACAGAATGACTAATGTTCTCTTTAAATTAGTGATAGGTGAATAACAAAGCTTTGGGAGG
Source organism: Urocitellus parryii (assembly GCF_045843805.1). Lineage (NCBI taxonomy): Eukaryota > Metazoa > Chordata > Mammalia > Rodentia > Sciuridae > Urocitellus > Urocitellus parryii. The sequence goes on from NC_135537.1 coordinate 26,655,780, forward strand.
TTGAGTTCCTTTTCCTCATCTGAACTTTCTTTGATGAAGAAATAAGACTAGAAAACATGTGAGAATGCATTATCTCTTGAGAGATCTAGTACTTCTCTTTCAGCCTCTAGCTTTAAAATGTTTAAAAATATGAAAAAAAATCATTCCTGTTATACCAATACCTATGTCTTCTTTTAAAAATGAATTGGAAAAATATTAACTTAAAGAGAAGAAAAAAAATTCTTACAGTTTACCCATTCCTCATAATTTTTAAGATGTATAGAAAAATAAAATCTTATATTCTGACTCTGGACAGGACAACAAAAATAACATCTCATTCTCTGCTGAAGAAGAAGTAAAGGAGGAAAAATCTTTGAAGGAATGAGGGATGAAAGGAAGGAAAGAGGGAATCAAGGCAGAGAGAGAGAGGATCTTTCATGATCACTTGTTTGAGTTCTAAGTCTCTCATCTAGTTCCTCTGGCTACCCTTGGAGAAGCATGTGATTCTAATTTCTAACCACATAAAGATTAATAATAAACTTTTCTAGTGTAATAAAAATCCTTTTGTAACATGCAAAGAAAGCGTTTAAAAATTTTTGTTTGTTAGTACACTGTGGTTATACCTAATAAGTGGGGTTTATTTGATATACTTGTGCATGAATGGAATGAAATTTGCTCCATCTCAGTCCCCAGTATTTCCTCTCTCCCTCCCTTTTCTCTCCCTCTTTTCTTCTTCTTCTTCTACTCATTTCCTTGTATTTATTTATTGTTTTTAATTGGTGCTTTAAATATATACATAAACATGGAATTTACTGTGGTAGTTATATGTGTATTTAATTCTGGTTTTGTTTTCTGTCAAACACTGTGTAAGTCTATAATATTTATAAATCATTTGATCCGTGTGTAAGTCAGTCAGGGCTGCTGTGACAATCTACTATGGACCTGGTGGTGCGTAGAGCATACATTTATTTCTCACAGTTCTAGAGCCTGGGAAGTCTAAGAGTGAGGCTCTAACAGATCTGGTGTCTGGTAAAAAGCTCTTCTGGTTCACAGAGTAGTCTTCTTGTTGCTCCTCACATGGCAGAGAGCAAGATCTCCTGTCTCTTCTCAAAAGGCCACTGTGCCATTCACAAAAGCTCTGCCTTTTTAACTTAATCACCTCCCAACAGCCCCATATCCTAATGCCATCAATTTGGGTTAGATTTCAACATGTGAGTTTTGTGGGAAACACACAGTTCGTCCAAAACAGCAAAGGAAACCACCATAAAAAAATCCAAAGAACATTTTAAAGACTACAAAACAACAGGGTATATTAGTACAAGCTTCCTCTAAATCTTTGAAAGAATATGAAAAAGGGGAAGTTATATGCAGTTAAAAACACTTCATATTTGGAACTACAAAATGATTTACTAATTGTAGAAGCAACTAATTCAGTTCCTTTCTCCTTTACCTCATAGATATTCATTACATGTATAGATAATTCTGAATCAAGTCCCAGTTAACTCAAATCCTCTTTTGAAAGGTATTTCTTCTAAGAAGTCTCAGTAATTTTGTAATTAGGCATATGGGCCTTATGGTTCCTTTACATTTTCATATTCACTTCCTAAGGTGAAGTACTATAGGCTGATAAGATTAATGACTCTTTTCTTAGAAGTTCCATTGTAGTGAAAGCCCATATATAATATTATTGCAAGTAATACATAATTGTATTTGTTTCTTCAAATATGCAACCTCTACTAGACTGTAATACCCTGAAGTCAAGAAGCACAGATTAATGATCTTTGTACCCTCACAATTTTTAAAAAATAATGTGAAAATTATGATGATGGCTAGAGTATTCAGAACCTAGGTTGACTTTCTTCACCTTTTCCTAATTGAAGTAATGTTGAGTTATTCACCTTTATTCTGTTATGAATTTATTTTGGTGGTAAACTGTGCTAAGGTTTTAAACACTGCTATAGCTTCTCTCAAGAGGAAAACACTGGCTATAGCTTCTCTCAAGAGGAAAACATGTATTAAGGGTAGTAAGATATTGCCTCGGACTGAGAAAAGAGAAAGAGAAAAAGAAGTCCTCTAGCTCAGACTGTACTTGTAGCCTATTGACAAGAATTTATATTTAAAGTGTTGTTTGTAAGCAACAGGTTGTGGGGTCTTGGATTTTGTGTGTTTGTTTTAATCTCACTCTGACAGTTTCTGTCTTTAATTGACCATTCACATTTAGGGTCATTAGTAATACAACTGGGTTAATATCTACTGTGATGTTAACCATCGTCTATTTGCTATACTTTTTATTTCTCCTCTGCATTTCTAGATTTATTGATTTTTATTAATGACATGATTCTATTTTATCTCTTCTCAGCACAATTATTTTACATTTTTGAGAAATTTTAATTGTCCAATTAGCATTTTGCAATATGCATTTTACCTAATAAAATCTGTTTAAAATAAAAAGAAAGAAAAAGAAAGTCAGAACCATATATAGCTTTTCCAAAGACTCCTGCATTAATTAGGTGGCAAAACCCAGAAGATTTGAAAGGGTGGTATGCAGAGGAGTGAAGCAAGCATCAGAATTTTTTCAAGTGAAAGATTGATTAGGAACCATATTAATATTTTGCAATCCCCTCTGCTCCATTTCCAAGAAATATATAGAACTGTAGCAGGACTCTATGAGTTGTTAGGATGGCTCAGAAAATACTTTATGGGTTATGATTTTGTTGTTGTTATTATTATTCTGCTTGTCCAAAAGAACAGAAGTGCATATTGTGAGTTATGTACAAATAAAAATTCAATTTATTCACAACTGATTTTGTGAACTGAATATCATAACCATGATCTTTATTTAATAGATTTAGCTCAGATTGTGGAATAAAAAGAACACTGAAACTACCAGAATTGAAGCTCTATATTATTTATAAAAGTATTTATGGTAAACTATTTCAGAACAGTGTAGTAGTAAAATTTGTATCTTCTAAAAGCTAAATAAAGAACAGTTGTCCCAACCAAGAAAGCACTATTTTTATCATCTTTTGTTTTTAAATTTTATATTGCTTGTGTAATACTTCAAGTGCCTGTTTTTCTTTTCCTTCTCAAACATTATACCCATGCCACTTACCCTTTACTGTAGTCAATCAATGAGGCCAGATGGCTGGCCCATCTACCATAAGCTGCAGGGAAAAGGAAACCTCATACTTCACATCATTATCTTTATGACAATTCACAGTGTAAGACATCCCAAGGCTTATTCTAAAAGGTACTAATTGGATGTTCTATGGCTGATATGAGCAGAGAAAGAAAATATATAGGTCATGCTGAAGGACTTTATGGTATGAAAAAGACTAAGCTAAACAAAAGGCACATTTGTTAAGATAAATTTTAAACAAATTAAATATAAAGAAACATAAAGGAACTAGTACATTTTACACCTTGACCTTCTAATATCAAACAACATCTTCCAATTATCAATAAATAAAACAAAGTAATATTCCCTTTGCAGAGACTGTAATATTCAAGTTCTTTCAATATCAAACCGAATAATAAAACATTAGTTCACGAGTCTCAAAATGGGAACTGGCATTTCTAACACACGTTCTGATCTATACTGCCTTGTGAAGACCATAAGCTGCATCTTAAAATGGCAATGGAAATTACTAGTCACCTAAACATTCTATCTCACATTCTGATTTTTGAATAGTTATGACATCAATAATAAACTATCAACAAAATGGTGCTAGTTATACCAATGTGATGAAATAAGAAAAAAAATAATATCAAAATAGGAACAGAAACTAGAGCATTTTCTATTAGATTTGAAATAAAATGTTAAAATTTTAATTACTTTAAAAATAATGTATTTAAGCTCAGCGGAGGAAAGATAATTATAAAACTTTATTTAAACTGTTTATATTATCAGAGAGACATTATTGATTAATTATTGCTTTCCAAATTGACAAGTAAAATTTTATTTATAGCATAAAGGTATAAAAATGTTTTGATACATGTATACATTGTGTAACGCCTAAGTCAAGCTAATTAACATTATCCATTATCTTGCATACTTATCATTTTTGCTGTGAAAACTTTTTAAAATCTACTTTCTTAAAATTTTCAAATATATAGTACATTGTTATTAATTATAGTTATCATATTGTAAAATAGATCTTCTGTACTTTTCTTTCTTTTTAATTAAAATTTTGTACACTGTAATCAACATCTCTCTGATCCTCCTACCTGCTACCTTCTCGTAACCACCATTTTTCTTGTGTTTCTATGAGCTTAACATTTTTAGGTTGCAAATACATGTGTGATCATGCAATATCTTTCTGGTCTGGTTTACTTCACTTAATAACCTCAAAATTTATCCATGTTCAACAGAATAGGATTGCTGTCTTTTTAAGGCTGAATTACATTGTATATCAATGCCATATTTTTATTATCCATTCATCTCAGTATGGAAACTTAATTTCTTGTCATAGCTATTGTGAACAACTCTGCAACAAGCTTGAAGGGTTCAGATATCTCTTCAACATACTGATTGTATTTCCTTTGTATATACACCCAGAGGTAGAATTACTCAATCATGTGGTAGTTTTATATTTAATTGTTTAGGAACTTCCACAGTGTGTGTGCTAAAGCACATTTCCTCTAGTCATCCTCAAGAGATCCATTTTACTTTTCTTTACATACTTGGCAATACTTACTTTTCATTTTTTTTTAATGACAGGAATGAGGATATATTTCTAAGAAATTCCCTAGATATAAAATCTTAAATCAAAACTTTGATGAAGTTAGTTTGCCATGATTCCTCCTAAGAAGCATGAAACAATTTGCCCTTTACAACAATAAAACAGACAACACAGAGAGACTGGGCATATTTTTAGAATAACTGTCTAAAGAAACTATGTTATCATTGACATTTCAACCATGCTAGAATTCTTGTGACTCCATGAGGTATACAGAGGGTTGAGGAAATGAGTTTAGTGGTCAAAGCTATAAGAGTAGACAAAATAAAAACTGAAAAAGTAGAGGTGATTTACATATTTTGTGAATAATTTAGTTTTGGAGGAATTCCCCAAAATATCTTCAAATATTTCTAACTTCCAAGTAAACCAAGAAACATTTGAAAATAACTTTTATTTCATTATATCTATTTTATGTCTTGTTCTTTTGTTTGGAGTTTATTCTGCATTTGAGCAAGTCATATAAAAATCCAAGTTTCAAAAACAAAAAGGTCAATATAATGAAAGTAGGTTTTACATAATAAGAAGCTGAACACATAAATAATGGAAGCTAACATTTTGGTTTAAACAGAAGAAGTCAGACACCAAATGCCTCCTACTCTAGGATTTCATTTATATCACATTTTATAAAAGAAAAATTGTAGGGATGAAAATCAGATGGTGATTTCCAAGAAGTAGGGATGGGGGTAGGCATTGTACACAAAAGATACTAGTTAACATTTGGGTGTGATATAAATATTTTGTATTTTGATTGTATTGGTGCTTACATAACTGTATATGTTTTCAGACTTTTAGAACTAGATACATAATGAGTAAATTTCATTAAGTATACTCTACAGCTCAATAAACTGATTTCCGAGAAGAGAAATAAGTATTCAACTTAAATTTAGAAAGTATTTGCTTAAATTGCCAAGACAGTGTGATCTAAATATCCTGTCACATTATTTCCCCAAATTATTTCCTGATTCCTTCTTTTAAAACTATGTAGAATGACCCTAGAGTAAAAAAATACCAACTCATTTTTTTTCAGTCTGACATTTTTTAAAAATCCCCCAAAATAAGGATAAGGCACGCTCACTCATTTTTCCAAAGACAATTAATGTAATTGCTTGAATTTGAGTCATATAAAAATGAAAAGTACAAAAATGCTTTTGTAGTCATGAAAAGATTATTTAAAATCAGAATATGTGCACCTGAAAATTATGATGAAATTTAAAAAAATAAACCACTAGTAAATATTATCTTTTTCAGAGAAAAGGAATGTGTAAAAGAAAACTAAAATTTATATAAAATTTCATTAAGAATTATGTAATTTATTGAAGAGAAAAACATTTTAGTAGTTTTAATCTTTCCTTTGCTTCCTAGTCTAAAAATTTCATATTAATAACTTCCAATTAAGGAAACTGATAATACTCTCAAAAAGTTTTTCATGAAACCTTGTAGAATATTTCAAATGTCCCCGAAGGCAGAATTTAGCTCAATTATGAACTAAATTTTCACTCAACATAAAGAAACATCTTCTACCTGATTCAAAATATGGAAATAATTCCATCAATTGAAAATTTCTAGCAGGAATGAAAAATAATCTCTCTCTCTCTCTCTCTCTCTCACACACACACACACACACACACATCTATATCAATATATTAGTGAAAAACTTTTCAGTGGTATAGATATTAAATTAAGATGATAGCTTTAAATTATAATTTTTCTTAATTCTAATATTTATGTGATATAATAAAACCAATATACATATATTTTATACTGTGGGAAAACAAGTTAGAGTAAAATCCTATTAAAATGATATGTATTTTTAAAATTCAGTTAAACTGATATTTAAACTCTCTTTCCTATGTACATGAGAGTAAACTTTGGTTGACTTGCTTATGTTTATCCAGTTAAAGTGACAATTAAGGACTCATACATTATCTCTTGCTCAAAGCAAATCGTTACTTTTATTATTTCACAATATATTATGGGTTTTCTCTTCAGTTTCAATAATAGTGAATGACACTTATTTGATTAAAAAGTAGTAGTCAACTGCCAGGGCATTCTGTTGACCGTTTATAAAGAAAGACTTAATTTATCTTAAGAAAAAAAAAAATGTTGCCTTCAGTCTTTCCCAAATGACTGACATATAATTGTGGCAAAACTCCTGGTAAATTATGTTAAATAAAGGAAGGTATCATCAGCTCTCACTTGGAAATTGGATTGGATGCCAAATCCATATTAAGAAAAGATAGAAAAAGTAGTCATCATATTATGCAGTGAAGGCATCCACTGCTCATGACAGACATCCCAGAACTCTCATATGCAGAAAACAAGAGAGAAAACTCATTCTTGGAGATACATGGATAAGGAATACGGAAACATAAAGGATCACAGTGAATATTGCCATATTTAGAAAAGTTGTGATATAAAAGTAATACTTCTGGAACCTCAAAAGTTATTCAAGATTTTAAGTTATGATTAAAATATCAGCCCACCACCAACTTTCAAGGATCAACTTTCTCTTGGTGGATGTGTGTGTGTGTGTGTGTGTGTGTGTGTGTGTGCGCCCATACACATACATAAATATATATATATATATATATATATATTTATATATAATGTATATATATGTATGTATATGTGTGTGTGTGTGTGTGTTTTCAGTACCAGGGCCTCATGCTAGACAAACATTCTACCTCTAAGCCACATCCCAAGCCTTTTTGGTATATATTTTTAGAGGATGAAGTTTGAGATACTTTTTCATTTTCCCACCCACAATTTGTTCCCCAATCTGTCTGTTCTTGTGTGTTTCGTTCACTTCAGTTAAAAATCCTCACTCAGTTTGCCATGGTTTGATCAAAGGATATCCTAGAATTTGGTGTTTTCAACACAGTGTTACCACTTTGTGAGCTTCAGTAAAAACAATTTTTCCTTTATTGTCTGAATTAATATAAGCCCTGGCAGAAACAGATGGTGCATATATTGGTAAACATGAAGAAAGTTTAATAATGGTTTATTTACTAAATTGTAGGTAGGATATTATAGTAGGATTGCTATTCAGATTTGAGTGTATATAATGCTAAGCACCCATACATCTAAAGAGGCAAGTGATTAGGACACTTTCCAGAAGCAGAAGGAGATAGTTCCTTAGAAAGAGCCAGATCATTAGAATCTTAGATTGAGAGTTATTCAACCCAAAGAAGGCCTTCAGGAGAAAAGCTGAGTACTGAACACTCCAACTTTATTTTCTCTCCTGCACCCTTTCTCTTCTTGCTAGGGCTCTCTCTAAGCTGAACCAGAAACCAAGGCAGAGGAAGAAGGTGTATCTTGAAGTAGTTTCCACCAGTCAGATGCATGGGGACACAGAGCTTGAAGAAGGGCAGGGAGGGCAAAGGCTAGATCTTGAGATGCAAATCAGAGATATCTATTAGATTTTTAGAGGTAGTATATAATATTTGTTAAGCCTTATTGGTGGATTAGAGTAATGAATTGTACGATCATGCAGATTAGAAAAATTCAGCTATATATAAACAGTCATTTCCAAGTCTTCAATGAAAGTCTTGATGAACTTTCATGGAGGTTGCCTTTTTTCAATGTCCCTAACTTCTAATGTCAAATCTATCTGTAGCTCTCTATTTTGATATACAAGATTATATCTTTTCCAAATCATACTTTTACTGGAAGAACTTGTATTCATCACAAGATTCATCTCCTTGTCTTAAAATTATATGTCTCAATATTTCCAAAATAACACAGTAGAAATGGGGTTTGCAGGCCCTTCAAGTAGAGACTACATGGACGTCTTCCCAGCAGGTATATATACTTCCATATTCATCTGCCTGTCTATAGGTGATTATAGCATCCATCTCACATAAATATACTCACTCACATACACAGAGTCATACATGAGTATTCACATGTGCAAACATATATGAGAAGAACTATTATTTTTCTCTAAGATAATGAAGACTAAACCACAGGAAGAAAATAAACATTTTCCTAACTGGGATATATTTGAACTCTATTATTATGAAGGTCAACTCCCTTACAATGGAATTATTACTTGGCATTACCAATCAGAACTATGTTATTTCTTTTGTTTATTTCCAACTGCCCTCTATATTCAAATGGTGCCCTCCTGAGCCTAGAGAGAATAAGAAATACATCCCTTATCGAGTCACATTCAGCAGAAGATTGCGTATCTAGGAAACAGAACACCAGAATCATTCCAATAACATAGTTAATCTATGGTGGCACTCTGTGATCATCCATTTGAAACAAACAAATAACAACAAAAATGATGTAAAAATAATTGGAGAATTCTATGCTCTACAGCACAGAGTATGGTAATGCCATCTTCTGCTCATCTATGAATGGCCACTTAGGAATACTGCAGTGGCCCAGCCTATGCTGTGTGAGCTGAGAAACACAGAGCTAACAGACAGATGAAAGTAGTTATTTTAGAGTCAAATTGAAAATATCATTGCTGTCATAAATAAGAAATAAAGTACCAATAAGGATATATCTCAGTTGTGTAAATTATGTTCCCATATTCCTGTGTAAATCAACAAGTAGTATCCACAAATGAAATTTGCATGTATTTGTTATTAATGAACATCATCTTTGAATCATATATAATTAAAATTTGATTTTCTTGAATAAGAAATGAAAAATCCAAATAATTATATTTATGCCACTCAATGTCTTATATAATGATTTTTGCTTACAAATTTTTCAAAACTTGATATTTTTTACTCATGAACTAAGTTGTCATATTTAATATATTCTTTAGTATGTTTGTAGAGCATACATATATCTATTTGATGTATAATATCTCAATATCATATTGATTTCTCAAGCTTTCTTTATTGAAGCTCATATTCCATGATATGCACCAAGTTTTGTTTGCCAGATATCTTTTTGTTTGTTTGCTTCTATCAATGTATGTTTTGTAGTTATTAAATACAGGTTTAGTTAAAAAAAAAAGAGATTGGGAAGCTTTTCAGTAAAATATGTTAAATCTATTTTTGATGACTATTTGGACAGATGAAGACCTGTCTCAAGTGTGGAAATAACTGCCTCACACTTGAAACAAGTACTTAGACAAAGTCTGATTTCTTTCTTGATCTCTGAGAAGGGAGAAGTATTGATTCCCTAAAATTAAAAAAAAAAATACATACATACAAGGAACAGTCTTGTATAGCAGTTCATTGAGTTATTTGTTGAAAAGACTCAATCTTCCTCCATTGAAGTTCAGGATTTACTTCTCACGGTGACAAAAACAAAACAAAATCTTCTGTAGAGCCTGCAAATGATCTTATCAATTATTACTTTTCCTTCCTCCAGGTAATCAAGTCATATAATGCAGGGGAAAAAAAAGAAAAAAGAAAAAGGCAAGAGTATCACATCCTGACTGTGTCATTTGTTATCTGTACTTTTTTAGGAAAATTAACTCTGCTGAGTCTGAATTTCAATTATTTGTTATTGATTAGATAATAATTTATTGGAAGTTCCTAGGTATGGGAGTCATAACATGTTCTTCAGAATTAGTCTGAGGAAGGAGTCATTTTCATAATTAATTAAACAGTAACTATTACAACTGCATTAAGAGATGTGAAAAACAGGTATTGAAAGCAAAGAGGGCACATAACAAAATGTTTAGGAAAGAGAAGGTGTTCACATGGAAAAAAATTTTTATTTAGTTTTGAAGGTAGAGTAGAAAATCCTTCATAAAGTTTTTTGAAGAAAACATCAAAATTACAGGTGATTTTATATGCATAGTTTCTGAGATGGGAGTTGAGATGATCATGTAAGTTTATTGCATAAAATGACATCTAGAGGAAGAAGTGTTGAAAATTAAAAAAAAATCATAGTTCTCTCTCCCTCCCAGAATAAATAAAAGAGAAAAATAAATCCTTTTCCATAGGACTATAACTATTTTTGTAGCTCATCATGTTTAATAAGAAATCCGTTTATAATTCCAATGACATCTTCCACAGAAATAGAAGAAAATAATCTTAAAATTCTCAAATGGTCAAAGACCATTAAGCAAAATGAACAAATATGGAGGCACCATACAAACTTACTTCAAAAATGTACTACAATGATAAGGCTATATAAATCAAATAGCATAGTGCTGTCACAAAAACAGACATATAGACCAATGGGATATAATAGGGGGCCCATAAATAAGTCCACATGTCCACAGTAACCTGATGTTTCACACAGTACTACAAATATGCAATGGGAATAGTCTCTTCTATAAATAGGAACATTGAATATATACATGAAGAATGAAATTGAACCTGTATTTCATGCCAAATATAATTCAAAATGTATTAAAGACATAAATATAAGACTTGATACTATAAACCTACTAGAAGAGACTATAGTAAAAATGTTCTTAACATTGGTGTGGGCAAAGATTTTTTATATGTAATCTCCCAAGTACAAGCAACAAGAGCAAAAATAGGCAAATGGAATTGTAACAACCTAAATAGCTTGTGCACAGCTGAGCAAATAATCAAAATAGTGAAAAGTAACCTACAGAATAGGTGAAAATATTTTCCAACTGTGTCTCTGATAAGGAGTTCATATCCAAACTGTTTATAAAAAGAATTTCAACAACTCATAGAAGACAGATAACCCAATTAGAAAATGGGGAAATAACACAAAATGACATTTCTACAAAGAAGATATACAAATGGCTCATGATTATGAAAAAATACTCAAGGTGTCTAACCACCAAGCCATGGCAAATTAAAGGCCACAGTCAGATAGCACATCTCACCTGTGAGAATGGCTACTATTAAATGATACTAAGTGTTGGTGAGGATGTACAGAAAAATAACATTTACACGTTGCTGCATAACTGGAGATAGAAAATGTGGTCTAAATAAACAACAAAATGCTTTTCTGCCTTAGAAAAGGAAATCCTGTCACATACAACAATATAGATGAGTTTGGAGGACATTATGCTTAATTAAGTAAGACAGTCACAGGAAGATAAATGCCACATGACTTCACTTAAATTTATAAAGTAAAAACGTGGAAGTAATAGAAACAAATAGCAGAAACACTTTTCTGTTGTCCCTGAAGGAGCAAACTGGCATGTTGTAGAGAGGGTCTAATAACAGAAAATGGTGACAACCTATAAATCACAGGAACCCGATTCTTCCAGAAATCACTCATGGAAAAGGACACCAAGTCTCAGATAAGATCAGAGCTCTGGCTGACTTGACAGCAGCCAAGTTCCAAGGAGATTGTATTTGTAGCTGTATTCCAGTTAAACCATGCTTAGACCTGAGACCCACAGGAATTGTGAGATAATACATATACGGTGACTTCTAATTTTGTAATAATTTTTATGCAGTAATAGATGACTCATGTAGCTATAGTGTGGTAAACAGCAGGACTAATCCAAAAATTGGTGATTAATTAATTTACCCATTTAATATTTACTATTATTATTTCACTAGGAAGAAGAGCAAACAAATTTTACAGTCTAAAACCTAGTCCTAAGGCATAGAATATAACAGATACAGATGGGGTTATATAGTAATAAAAACTGAGTTGTAGGATCTAAAATTAGACTATATTTTTCTCATTGCATGTACATATCAAGGACCCCCTCCTAGGTTCAAGGGTGGGGTAGTGAAGTTTAACAAGGAGCTGGAAGAACTAGCTGGAAAAAACATTGTAAATAGAAGGAATTTTGTAACAGGGCTACTATATTAAAGCAAGATCCTAATGCTTTTGTAGCCTGTTCCCATTAAACAATAAATGGCTTGAATACAGATATTACATAATGTTTTCCATTCAAAGAATGGAAATTACATAATTAGGTGCTCCTTATATACTAGAGGAGTAAAAGAATAAATAAATGAATCAGTGATATCACAAGAAAGTGGTTATTAAAATGGGGTATAAAAAGGTGTTTCTCATCTGAGAACTGTCCAATGATTGTATAGACTACCCCTTAGAAGTAGCTCTATCGTTATAATTTGAAGTCTAAGCAGACCACATGGTCATCACTGAACATCACTGAAAAACAGTTAGTGACCTATTGAATCCATTCTAGTTTTCAGCATCTGCTCAATCCTAGGAGTGATAAACAAAAATCATGGTAGACATGGTGGGGGCATCTTCATAAAATCAGAAATAGCAACTGGAAAAATGGAATTGCCAGAGGAGAAAAGCCTTGGAAATAAGATGCCTTATCACATAGAGATAATATGGAAAAATAAAAGAGCAATTTGATGCAGATGAAAAAAGCAGGATTTTTTTATCTTAACAGAGTTTAAATGAGCAATGCATATAAATACAAGAGAAATTATATGAGGAATGCCATTTCAAAAGATCATCAGACTTTCTGGACTCCTTTCTCAGAATATAAGTGCTTTTGTGAAGTATAATAGCTCATATGTCCATGCTTATGTAAGGTGGAGGACCAGTCTTTAGAATTCAAAAATTTCAGGTGCCTTAGTTGCAAGACCTTCCATTTTTCTCCATTCAGACCCAAGTTTCAAATTGGAGGTGAAGAGGTTGGTATACGTGCTACAGCCATAGCACAGGTAGGTTGGTCAGCCTTTGTAGCCAAAACTCTAACAGACTTTTCTTCTGCCTTACTCACCAATGCAGAGGGTTGTATGTAGGTATTACAAAACTGAACTAGACAAGTATGATCTTTTTGAGTACATGGATGATCAAAATTAATTATTATTTAGCAATTTCATTTGGGGCTTATTCTATATATTAATTTGAGCTTGGAGATAATGCCAACAAATCAAATATATGTTTTAATTATTGCCTAGGTCATATACTTTATCATGGATAGTTCATATTGTAATTTAGGGTAACAATTATGTAAATATAAAGCATAGTAAAACCTTAAAATGGAAAGTAAAATTTGACTTTCATGAAATCTAATTAGTAACCTCTTTAATGAATAATCTGCCTAATTTTGGTAATAAAGTGAGTTATTAGCTACTTGAAGGAGAGGGATTTGACTTTCATTGCTTTTATTTCTATTAAGATATCAGAGCCTAGCATAGTGCCTGACAAATAGTAGAATTAAAAATATTTTAAGACATTAGTGGATGCATAGAAGGATGTTCTCTAATTAAGCTAGTTACTTTATTTAGAATTTCATATTTTAAAGTAGTAGCTAGATTCCATTTATTATTGAAAATGCTTCAAATAAAACTCCACTGTAATAAAAAATATGTTGATTTTGTCCTTTTAATGTAACTTATCACATTTAATGAATAAATACTATGACGTCATTGATGTAATACAATTATCCTGATAGTCAGTATAAGGCAGAGGGGTGGGGGAGAGAGAGGAGACCAGAAGGGCAGAATGATAAATTGTTCTGTTAAACAATTTCTAATCATATAAATGATCAAGTGATTTAATCAGCTTCGTACTAGATAAGAAAAGATAATGGAAAAAATGAGAAAGGCTTAAATTAGCTTTCAGTATGAAAAAGCAGAATGTAAAATGCTAATTAGTGTTACTGGTATGATGATACTCTCCAGAGAATTAGCACTCTTCTCACAATTTTTCAGTTGCATAAGATAAATGACATATACTATTTAAAAGTGTTATGTGACTAACAATTATATAACTTTATCTCTAGGAGAAATAATGTGAAAATAAAATAATCCATAAATGAATTCCAATAAAATTTAATAGATGGTCAACAAATCTTACTAATGAAAATCATTAACTTAATTATTACTTAGAGTGAATTGATGCCTGAAAATTGTATTTTGTAAGCATAAAAGACTCCAGATTATTATGTGGTAAAGGCCATGAATTAATAGTCATTAAGAGTTATATTTTAGATGATCCCAAATATTGAATAACATTCTATTGGCCTACATTTAATTATATAAAAGAACTATATCTGGAAACAACAGCATGGTATTGAATTAATAAATATATTCACATATAGGTCTGTAAAATAATATTTAAAATAATTAAACGAAAAAATTTTAAAATACCATACTTGAAGTGTTTATTTTCAGAATTGGATTCTTGCTGTTTATACAGCATTTTCCATTACTGTTTTAGATGAATAACAGACTTTTAAAAACCTTTTTCTTATTTAGGATAAAATGAAACAAAAATCAAGGGATAAGAGATTATAATGACTTAAAATATTTGCTACAATTGCTTCCAAGAAGTGATTTTATGAGATCATCCACACACAACGTAACTTTCCCGAGGGGTAGTTAGCAGCCCAAGAGAGAAGAAATATTAGCATTAAAAGAAAAGTTCATGCTGCTTGTTCAGTTCAGTCAGATGATATATTTGTTTTGTATGTGGCTCACTTCTTTTGGTTCCCCTATTTAAATACTTTCAGTATACCTTGTATTGAGTAGGCTAGGAACACTTACTGACACTTTACAAACTTGAAAGTTACTACATAAAATAAGAAGTACTTGCAAAACTATTTGCTCAGTATTAAAACTACATTAAAAAAAAGCCTTGGGTATCAGACATTTGTATTTGCTGTTTATACATCTTTTCTTATAACAAAATATAAATGAGAAACCAAATAATGCATCTCACTGTTTTTAATAATAGTACTTACAATCGTTTCCATTTATTTTTTGAGTGGCTGATGAGGTGAGATGACATAATCCTTACATCAAGCTCAAACTTGTTTGTTTATTTTAAGTAGGCATTAGATGGGAAGTAGGAATTCAATGTTCTGGATTTTATTTTCATTTTAGTGTTCAGTGGTCATTTTTATTGTATAATTATTATTTTTTTATTGGTGCTGTTTTAGTCAGTTTTTGCTTTGCTGTGAACAAAAGACCTGACAAGAACAACACAGAGGAGAAAAAGTTGATTTTGGCTCATGGTTTCAGAGGTTTATTTCATGTCGGCTGACTCCATAACTTTAGTACTGAGCAGAGGCAGAAACTCATAGTGGAAGGGCATGGTACAGAGAACCAGCTCAGGACACAGCAACCAGGAAGGAGAGAGAGAGAGAGAGAGAGAGAGAGAGAGAGAGAGAGAGAGAGAGAGAGAGAGCGCTTCTCTCACCAGAGACAAAATATAAACTCCAAAAGCATGCCTACTCAGTGACCTACTTCCTGGATTCACATCCTACAGTTATCATGTATCACATGCCTACAGTTATCATCCAATTAATTCATTCAAGTAGATTAGGTTACAGCTTTCATAATTTAATCATTTTACTTCTGAATATTTTTTTCATTTTCTCACATATGAGCTTTTGGGGGAAATGCCTTAAAACTAAACCATAACAAGTATATCATAATTATACACAGGAGTTGGATTCAGTATGCAATATTTGTACATGTCCATAACATAATTAGATTAATTTCATTCCCAAGTAACTTCCCTTTCCCTCCGTACCCCCTCCCTTCTCCTGATCTGCTTGTTTTATTCATTCTGATCTCCCGTTTATTATTTTTATTACTGTTAGCAAAGTTTGATAGATTTTGACCTGGCAGAAATAAAATTCTGAGATATGAACAAAAAAAAATGTTAACTAGAAAGAGATATGTAAACGAACTTGAAGTTCAGAAGTCTAACTATAAGACACTGAATTAGAAATCAGCAGAAGTGTAGTAGCAACTAAAGCCACCACTATGGATAGGATCATGCTGCAGGAATTGTAGACAAGAAGAAAAAAATGAAGAAACACTACCATTGAAAGAACTAATGGGAGGAGGGAAGACCTTAAAGGGATTCTGAAAAGGAACCAGTTGGGGAAAAATCGATGAAGAGAAAGGAGTAAGAGGTGCTAAGAGTATTCTTAAAAGGAGATTAAAAGCTTCTGAGAATTCTACTGATTTCCTTATATGAAGCCTAATGGTGACCTGGAGAAAAAAATATTTTGGTGGTATTACAGGATCAGAAGCCCAATTTCAGTGTGAGAAGGTAAAAATGATCAGGGAGAATATTAGAATGGAAAGTTTCAGAAACAATGTGAACATTCTTGGCCATTAATGAATGTGAAAAATGAAAAAAAAAAAAAACCATGGTGAGGGAAGTGAAAAGGGAAGGTTGTACATGGTTTAATTTATTTTTATATGAAAGAGATGCTGCCAAGGGAAAAAAATAATTAGTGAAGGTACTAAAGTTATAATTGAAGGAAGCACTAAAGAATATAGGAATATCCTAAAGAATTTCAGATGTTTCAGGAAGCAAATATTAGGTAGAAAGACTATATTTTAAAGCACATCTAGACCCACGGGCGGGTCAGGTCCAGCAACCTGCCGAGCGAGAGATCAGCTACGCACGCGTGCAGGGAACGCGGACAGGACCCACAAGTAGGACAGGGCCGGCGGCTTGCTGAAGGGCAGGCCCGTCCCCTCCCCCAGTGTCTGCAAGGTAGGCGGGACCCTGACCAGAGGCGGATGGCCCCAGCGGCCTGCTGAGGGGTGGAACCGGCCCCTCCCCCAGTGCCTGAAAGCTAGGCGAACCTGCAACCCACGGGCGGGTCAGGTCCAGTAACCTGCCGAGTGAGAGATCAGCTATGCAAGTGTGCAGGGAACGCGGACAGGACCCACAAGTAGGACAGGGCCGGCGGCTTGCTGAAGGGCAGGCCCGTCCCCTCCCCCAGTGTCTACAAGGTAGGCGGGGCTGTGACCACTGGCAGATCGGGCCGAGCGGCCTACTGAGGGGTGGAACCGGCCCCTCCCCCAGTGCCTGCAAGCTAAGCGAAACTTCGACCCATCGGGAGGTTAGGCCCAGCAACCTGCGGAGTGACAGAGGTGCCCCTCGTGCCTGCTGGGTAGGCGGACCTTTGACCGACCAGAAGAGCAGACCTAGGGCCTGCCAGCGTAACAGACGGATCACACAAATTGGAGGAGGATCACAGCCACTACCTGCCCTGCAAGGTGATCTTTCAACCATACAAGAGCAATATAAATAAATAGAGGGAAAATTTCAAAAACACAACAGTTTCACCAAGCAGAAAGAAACGCCAGCAGTATGAAAAGACAAGGAAAGAAAGGACCACAGGCAATGCAGGTCAACTCAACTTTAGAAGAGGTAATAGGTGCAACAGATGGAATGTCAGATAGAGAGGTCAGGATATACATGCTTCAGATGATCTGGAGTCTCAAGGAAGACATGAGACAGCAAAATCAGATAATGAAAGACCACATTGACAAACAAATCCAGGAAGTAAAAGATCAATTTCACAGGGAGATAGAGGTAATAAAAAACAAACAAATAGAAATCCTAGAAATGCAGGAAACAATAAACCAACTTAAAAACTCAATTGAGAATACTACCAGCAGAGTAGATCACCTAGAAGAGAGAACATCAGACAATGAAGATAAAGTATTTCAACTGGAAAAGAACATAGACAGCTCAGCAAGTCTGCTAAGAAACCATGAGCAGAACATCCAAGAACTATGGGATAATATCAAAAGACCAAACTTAAGAGTCATTGGGATACAGGAAGGCACAGAGCTCCAAACCAAAGGAATAAACAATCTGTTCAGTGAAATAATAAGAGAAAACTTCCCAGACTTGAAGAATGAGACAGAACCCCAAATCTTAGAAGCCTACAGGACGCCGAATGTGCAAAATCATAAGAGATCCACACCTAGACACATTATAATGAAGATGTCAAACATACAGAATAAGGAGAGAATTTTAAAAGCTACAAGAGAAAGGAAGCAGATTACATTTAGGGGTAAACCAATCAGGATAACAGCTGATCTCTCAACACAGACTCTGAAAGCTAGAAGATCCTGGAATAACATATTTCAAACGCTAAAAGAAAATGGGTTCCAACCAAGAATCGTGTATCCGGCGAAATTAAGCTTTAGGATGGAAGATGAAATTAAAACATTCCATGATAAACAAAAGTTAAAAGAATTTGCAGCTAGAAAACCATCTCTTCAAAAAATCCTTGGCAAAACACTACAGGAAGAGGAAATGGAAAACAATAATGAAAACCAACAGTGGGAGGTAGGACAGTAAAGGGGGGAAAACAAATCAGGTTTAATAGCATTAATAAACAAATATGGCTGGAAGAACAAACCATATCTCAATAGTAACCCTAAATGTTAATGGCTTAAACTCACCAATTAAGAGACACAGGCTAGTAGAATGGATCACAAAACAAGACCCAACAATATGCTGCCTACAGGAGACGCATCTGATAGGAAAAGATATTCATAGACTGAAGGTGAAAGGTTGGGAAAAATCATACCACTCATATGGACTGTGGAAACAAGCAGGAGTGTCCATACTCATATCCAATAAAATAGATTTCAAGCCAAAGTTAATCAAAAGGGATAAAGAAGGACACTTCATACTGCTCAAGGGAACCATACACCAACAAGACATAACAATCATAAATATATATGCCCCAAATAATGGTGCAGCTGTGTTCATCAAGCAAATTCTTCTCAAGTTCAAGAGTCTAATAGACCACCATACAATAATCATGGGAGACTTCAACTCACCTCTCTCACCACTCGACAGATCTACCAAACAAAAGTTAAATAAGGAAATTATAGAACTCAACAACACAATCAACAACCTAGACTTAATTGACATATATAGACTATACCACCCAACATCAAGTAGTTACACTTTTTTCTCAGCAGCACATGGAACCTTCTCAAAAATAGACCATATATTATGTCACAGGGCAACTCTTAGACAATACAAAGGGGTAGAGATAATACCATGCATCTTATCTGATCATAATGGAATGAAACTGAAAATCAATGATAAAAGAAGGAAGGAAAAATCAAGCATCACTTGGAGAATCAACAATAGGTTGCTGAATGATCAATGGGTTTTAGAAGACATCAAGGAGGAAATTAAAAACTTCCTAGAGTCAAATGAAAACACAGACACAACATATCGGAATCTATGGGACACATTGAAAGCAGTTCTAAGAGGAAAATTCATTGCTTGGAGTTCATTCCTCAAAAAAAGAAAAAACCAACAAATAAATGATCTCATACTTCATCTCAAAATCCTAGAAAAAGAAGAGCAAAACAATAGCAAAAGAAGTAGAAGGCAAGAAATAATTAAAATCAGAGCTGAAATTAATGAAATTGAAACAAAAGAAACAATTGAAAAAATTGACAAAACTAAAAGTTGGTTCTTTGAAAAAGTAAATAAAATTGACAGACCCTTAGCCATGCTAACGAAGAGAAGAAGAGAGAGAACCCAAATTACTAGCATACGGGATGAAAAAGGCAATATCACAACAGACACTTCAGAAATACAGAAGATAATTAGAAATTATTTTGAATCCTTATACTCCAATAAAATAGAAGATAGTGAAGGCATAGATAAATTCCTTAAGTCTTATGATCTGCCCAGATTGAGTCAGGAGGATATAGACAACCTAAACAGACCAATAACAATTGAGGAAATAGAAGAAACCATCAAAAGATTACCAACTAAGAAAAGCCCAGGACCGGATGGGTATACAGCAGAGTTTTACAAAACCTTTAAAGAGGAACTAACACCAATACTTTTCAAGCTATTTCAGGAAATAGAAAAAGAGGGAGAACTTCCAAATTCATTCTACGAAGCCAACATCACCCTGATTCCGAAACCAGACAAAGACACTTCAAAGAAAGAAAACTACAGACCAATATCTCTAATGAACCTTGATGCAAAAATCCTCAATAAAATTCTGGCGAATCGGATTCAAATACATATCAAAAAAATTATACACCATGATCAAGTAGGATTCATCCATGGGATGAAAGGCTGGTTCAATATACGGAAATCAATTAATGTTATTCACCACATCAATAGACTTAAAAATAAGAACCATATGATCATCTCGATAGATGCAGAAAAAGCATTCGACAAATTACAGCATCCCTTTATGTTCAAAACTCTAGAAAAATTAGGGATAACTGGATCATACCTCAACATTGTAAAAGCAATCTATGATAAGCCACAGGCCAGCATCATTCTGAATGGAGAAAAATTGAAGGCATTCCCTCTAAGATCTGGTACAAGACAGGGATGCCCTCTCTCACCACTTCTGTTCAACATAGTCCTGGAAACACTGGCCAGAGCAATTAGACAGACGAAAGAAATTAAAGGCATAAAAATAGGAAAAGAAGAACTTAAATTATCACTATTTGCAGATGATATGATTCTATACCTAGCAGACCCAAAAGGGTCTACAAAGAAGCTATTAGAGCTAATAAATGAATTCAGCAAAGTGGCAGGATATAAGATCAACACGCATAAATCAAAGGCATTCCTGTATATAAGTGACAAACCCTCTGAAACGGAAATGAGGACAACTACTCCATTCACAATATCCCCCAAAAAAATAAAATACTTGGGAATCAACCTAACAAAAGAGGTGAAAGATTTATACAATGAAAATTACAGAACCTTAAAGAAAGATATAGAAGAAGACCTTAGAAGATGGAAAAATATACCCTGCTCATGGATAGGCAGAACTAACATCATCAAAATGGCGATATTACCAAAAGTTCTCTATAAGTTCAATGCAATGCCAATCAAAATCCCAACAGCATTTCTTGTAGAAATAGATAAAAGAATCATGAAATTCATATGGAATAATAAAAGACCCAGAATAGCAAAAACAATACTAAGCAGGAAGTGTGAATCAGGCAGTATAGCGATACCAGACTTCAAACTATACTACAGAGCAATAGTAACAAAAACAGCATGGTACTGGTACCAAAACAGGCGGGTGGACCAATGGTACAGAATAGAGGACACAGTAACCAATCCACAAAACTACAACTATCTTATATTTGATAAAGGGGCTAAAAGCATGCAATGGAGGAAGGATAGCATCTTCAACAAATGGTTCTGGGAAAACTGGAAATACATCTGCATCAAAATGAATCTGAATCCCTATCTCTCGCCGTGCACAAAAGTTAACTCAAAATGGATCAAGGAGCTTGATATTAAATCAGAGACACAGCATCTGATAGAAGAAAAAGTTGGCTATGATCTACATACTGTGGGGTCGGGCTCCAAATTCCTCAATAGGACACCCATAGCGCAAGAGTTAACAACTAGAATCAACAAATGGGACTTACTCAAACTAAAAAGTTTTTTCTCAGCAAAAGAAACAATAAGAGAGATAAACAGGGAGCCTACATCCTGGGAACAAATCTTTACTCCACACACTTCAGATAGAGCCCTAATAACCAGAATATATAAAGAACTCAAAAAATTAGACAATAAGATAACAAATAACCCAATCAATAAATGGGCAAAGGACCTGAACAGACACTTCTCAGATGAGGACATACAATCAATCAATAAGTACATGAAAAAATGCTCACCATCGCTAACAGTCAGAGAAATGCAAATCAAAACCACCCTAAGATACCATCTCACTCCAGTAAGATTGGCAGCCATTAGGAAGTCAAACAACAATAAGTGCTGGAGAGGATGCGGGGAAAAGGGCACTCTTGTTCATTGCTGGTGGGACTGCAAATTGGTGCAGCCAATTTGGAAAGCAGTATGGAGATTTCTTGGAAAGCTGGGAATGGAACCACCATTTGACCCAGCTATTCCCCTTCTCGGTCTATTCCCCAAAGACCTAATAAGAGCATGCTACAGGGACACTGCTACATCGATGTTCATAGCAGCACAATTCAAGATAGCAAGATTGTGGAATCAGCCTAGATGCCCTTCAATAGATGAATGGATTAAAACATGTGGCATTTATACACAATGGAGTATTACTCTGCATTAAAAAATGACAAAATCATAGAATTTGGAGGGAAATGGATGGCATTAGAGCAGATTATGCTAAGTGAAGCTAGCCAAGCCCTAAAAAACAAATGCCAAATGACTCCTTTGATATAAGGGGAGGAAACAAGGACAGGGTAGGGACGAAGAGCTTGAGACGAAGATTTACATTAACAGGGTTGAGAGGTGGGAGGGAAAGGAAGTAAGAAGGGAAATCGCATGGTAATGGAAGGCGATCCTCAGGGTTATACAAAATGACATATAAGAGGAAAGGAGGGGTAAGACAAGATAATACAAATGGAAGAAATGATTTACAGTAGAAGGGGTAGAGAGAGAAAAGGGGAGGGGAGGGGAGGGGAGGGGAGGGGGGATAGTAGAGAATAGGACAGACAGCAGAATACATCAGACACTAGAAAGGCAATATGTCAATCAATGGACGGGTAACTGATGTGATACAGCAATCTGTATACGGGGTAAAATTGGGAGTTCATAACCCACTTGAATCAAACTGTGAAATATGATGTATTAAGAACTATGTAATGTTTTGAATGACCAACAATAAAAAAAAATAAAGCACATCTATAAAATGTAATTATT
This sequence comes from Urocitellus parryii, assembly GCF_045843805.1. Classification (NCBI taxonomy): domain Eukaryota; kingdom Metazoa; phylum Chordata; class Mammalia; order Rodentia; family Sciuridae; genus Urocitellus; species Urocitellus parryii. The sequence goes on from NC_135537.1 coordinate 26,678,807, forward strand.
TCTTCTCTTTTCTCTACACTCAGAGAAAAACTAGTTATAACAACATAATTTACTCTTATCTTTACTACACTGACTATCAACTAGGGCCCATTTCTGTGGTAACCAAGGAGAAGCCCAAGAGAAAGCAATTCATTACTTTTGTTATTCTAATAAGGACCTTGATAGAGACAGAAACAAATCAAACAATATTTTATACAGAAAAGATAATTGCTGTGTTTATAGGAAATTATAGATGACTTGTTAAACTGAGACAAGTTTCTTTCTTCCATATGGATTCCTGAGTTTCTGTCCTTAGGTAATATATAAGTGTGTGAGCTAGCTGGTTCACTAATTAAAGAAATGATTATATTCTGGAGGCTGAAATGAACCAAATTTTATCCCATGAATGTGTAATTATATCACAATAAACCTGTATTCGTCAGAGTTCTCTAGAAGAACAGAACCAATGGGATGGAGATCTATAACTAGATTGGCTTACACAGCCAGATGTTGGATAGTCCTATAGAGGCTATGGTTTACACAACCAGATGCTGGATAGTCCTGTAGTGGCTATCTGTAGGCTGGAAAGCTGGAGGAACTGAAACAAGAGGGATCAACTATGCTACCCAAGTCCAAGACAGAAAACCTGGAAACTCCCTGAAGAATCACTGTCAGAGTCTACTTTGGAAGAGAGAAGGAGCTGGAATTTGATGTCTTCAGACAATCCCAGCAGCAATCAAGAACCCATTTAAGAAACTAGAACTTTCATATGTTGCTGCTTCCTTTTTCTTCCAACTTTTATCCCATCTAATCCTCCAACCTATTGGATGGTCCAACCCACTTAGGGTGGGTCTTCTGATCATTATCCCATGGTCTAAATTTTCAAATACCCTTATTGACACAACCTGGAACCTCTTAGGTGCTTTTTAACCCAATCATGACAATTCAGATTAGTCATTATAAAGCCCCACCATTATGTATAATTGTGATGCACTAAGAAAAACATAAAAATAGAACTGATATTTTAAACTCTTACAGATAAGAATAACAATGAAGATGGATTTATGGCCAACTTCAATGAAGGAGTCTTAGAATTCATTCTACTACCAGTGCTTAAGCCTTCTTCTCCTTTCCATCTGAGACTCTCACTCTACCTGGCACTTATTAATCTACAGAACTTTGTCAACAAACAACATCACTATTTAGGGAAACAAGGAAAATGTATTTCAAACTCTCAACTCTAAACTTTCTATTTATTACAAATGAATGAAAGAAATTGTAATTCAGGCAGTTAAGATTCAGTCATATATTATATGGTTAGCTATTTTATCAGAGGTAGGTGAGGATTTCTATGGTGAGTGTAAATAAAAGATTTATTTGAGAAATGGGAGCATAGCCTCAAGGCAAAGAACCAAGCTAAGTCAGGGGGGAGGTTGGTGGCACTCATCTTGAAAATAAAGATCAAAGGTGTTTTCCTTGAACTGTAGAAGAAACATTATTTTGTCAAGAGTTTATCCTTTTCTTTCCTTTGCTGCAATTGTCTTTAAAAATGTGCCAATTGGTAGTTAAATAGATCCTTTCTTGACCATAGTCTTGGGGAATTTGAAGAGACAGATGAGTAATTGGGAAAATGTGCTCCTAATTTTGTCTGTCCATAAAGATAGAACTTGATCCTCTCTCTTTAATAAGGTAAAAAGGTAAAAGAAAACAGAAAATAAAAATAAGTGCTTAATGCACTAAGAGTCCCACTGGGATTGACACACATATTGAGGATGAGACCATAGGAATCAGTTGAAAAATGATGGAAACTTATTGTGGAGGATATAGCCTAATAACTGAGAGGGGAAATTATAAATTGAGATATATATCTTATGTCTGGGTGAGTAAGAAACTTAAGAGCAGATACTTTGAAATGAGAAATAGTGGTAGGAATTAATATTATGTATCTAAGGTAACACAGGTCCAATGCTGGTTATTCTGGAATGTCTGATTTGGGGTAAAAAATCAGTTTAATTATGACAATACTGAGAAAAGTAATGTCTTCAGAAAGAAACCAGGTTTCAGTTTAAACCACAGGAGTAGGAAAGGATTACTGAAAAGTTGATGGAGGTGTAGTAGATAAAATGACAGTCCCCAAATCTGTGGATATTATCTTACCCGATAAGAGGGACCTTGATGATGTGATTAAGGTTAAAGATGGAGAGATGTAAGATTAGCCACAACTATCTAGGTATGCTCAGTTTAATCACATGAGTGTTTTAAAACAGAAAACCATTTTTTGGTTTTGATCAGAGGGAGTATGACCACAGAAAAGGGGTCAGAGAAATTCAGTGTTGCTGGCTTTGGGGATAGAAGGAGTTGACTGTCCACTAAGATAATGTGGGCAACCTCTAAATGTTCACGAAGGCCAGAGAACAAAGTCTCCTCCAGAGCTTCCAGAAGGAAATGCAGCCCCTCCACGATGCTTTGATTTTAGGATTTTGAACAACCAGCACTGTAAGAAAGAAAATTTGTGTTGTTTAAGCCACTATGTTTGTGGTCCTTTGCTACATCAGTTGTGGAAAATTAATATGTAGTGAAATTGATTAATCATGGGAATGGAAGGAAACATGAGGATACTGGTGACCATTTCACAAATTTGTTGATATAATCAGTAACACTGAATATATAAACCATTTAACAATCTGGAACATAGGCTTTCAGTACTTGTAGTAATTATTTAATATATTTTTTATTTATTAAAAATGCTATGAATCAAACAACATAGTAATTAGTAGTCACTGCTGATAAGATGCGGAAAAATGTATATACATGGAATTACTCTCAAATAGTTTATACTTTTCTGAAAATAGAATTGATTATTGTAGGTAACCAAACATTATACTTGGGAAATAAAAGAACTGTGACACTTCCCCCACCAAGAAATCTTTTTAATTCTTTGAGTCTTAGTTTTCTTATTTATGAAATAAGGCTTTCTCATATACTGTATAAACTGCTTATAATGACTAAATGTTTCATGTAAAAGCAATTGACATGAAATATTTTTAAAACATGTTTAATGTTTTATAGTGCTTATGTGTGTGTATCTGTCTGTAAAGGCTTGAGTGTAATTTATGGTGAAAAATATAGCAACTCTTCTTTATCACTCTATATTTGGCTGCAGCTACAATGGTAATAGAGATGTTGTAAGTGGCATTAGGTAAGGCGAGCTTTTCACATTATTAGCAGTGGAGTTGTTAAGCAACCCATTTATTTGTGGAGCTGCCATGGCTTCACAATTAAGGGGAAACACTAAAATCAAGGAAGTGTTTCTTAGTAATTTGTCCAGGATCAATTTAATTGTCCTTTGGCACTCGGTGCTACTGAAACTCAATAAATAGTTCACTTGTAGGAAATGTGATGATGAGTAAAACCCAATAGAAAAAAACACAGCAGTCACTGTTAGTCACTATTCAGCTTTTGCCCTGAGGATGCTATCATGTGATGCCTAAATTCAATGTTGCAACTTTGAAAAGTCTAAATGCAAAAATAAGTATCCTAATCATTGATTGAACTACATAATACCTATTTACTGAGTAACAATTACATTGTATGCTTTGTTAGTTCCCATACAAAGATGAATTAGGAACAATTTCTACATCAAAGGATGATAAATAATAGTAACTGTCTTGTTTATAATGTTTTTCAGTTTACAAAAATTTGTGTTTTTTTTTTTTAATTTGAAATGCTAAAGTCCTGTTATAGACACAGGAGTGCATGTGTAACACTGACTGTTAGAAGACAGCAAGGAATCTCAAAGGAATCTGTGATTTTTGCCTGGATGGTGATTAAATGAGTTAACTAAATGTTATAGTTTGGATGTGGAGTGTCGTCTAAAATCTCATATGTGAGACAATAAAAACATTCAGAGGTGAAATGATTGGGTTTTGAGAGCCTTAACCCAATCAGTGATTCAATCCCCTGATATGTATTAAGTGAAGGGTTACTGTAGACTGGCAGAGTATGGCTTGAGGAGATGGGTCCCTGAGGGGCATGCCTTTGGGATATATATTTAGTAAGCTGAACCTAACTTCTCTTTCTGCTTTCTGATAATGTCCTGAGCTACTTTCATCTACTACACTCTTCTGCCATGATGTTCTGCCTCACTTTGAGCCCTGAGGAATGGAGCCACCCTACTATAGACTGAGACTTCTGAAACCATGAGTCTACAAATAAACTTTTCCTCCTCCAAAATTGTTCTCACTAGGTCTTTTAGTCACAGCAATGAAGCTGACTAAAACACTAAAGGTGAAAAATCTGAGTTATGATATACAGTATTACTAGGCATTTAAAGTAAATTCTGATACTTAAAAAAAATACATTCTGCTCTTTTAAAAACTGAATTTGTTTTTAAACAAATTGTGGTGGGCTTAGTTTTCTCAATTATGATTTTTTTTAATTGAAATTATTTTTGCAAATTTGTGTAGTACTATATTAAAAATAAATAAACTTGCCCAGAGGAAAATGAAAGAAGCAAAGACATTAAAATTTAATCAGAATACCTCTTCATTCTTTTGTCATTTTTATTTTTAATTAATTTTAACTGGCAATTAACAATATTATATATTTATAATGATGACATGATGTTTTAATATATGTATACATTCATTATGCAATGACTAAATCAAGCTAATTAGCATATGCATTACATCACATATTTTGGTGGCAAGAATATTTAACATATAATCTCAGCAATTTTCAAGTGTACTTCATATTGTTAAATCTATTAACTAGTATTTTCAATGGAACTTGCATATAACACAATTTAATAATTTTAAATGTGCAATTTTGTAAGTTTGAGGAGCATCATATAGAATATTTTTACCACTGCAAAATGTTTTCTCATGCTTTTTGCAATCAACCTTACCTCTCCTATTCATTGCTCTGCTTTCTGACATTACAGTTTTGCCATTCCAAGAATATCACATAAACAAATTGTACATTTTGTGAATATGCCAAGACTTTCTTTCACTTAGGCTGATCTTTTTCAGCTTCATCCATGTTGTTGGGTGTATCAGTAATGAATCAGTAGTTATTTGCTTTTATTGCCGAGTAGAATTCTGTTGTGAGGTTATACCATAATTTCTTTATTAGTTTACAAATTGATAGACATGAGAGTTCTTTCCAGTATGTGGATATTATGAATATAAATAAGCTGTTAGATACAATCCTATCTTTGAACATAACTTTTCATTTACTTTTAGTGAGTCCTTAGGAAAGGATTTCTGAATCTTATTAAGAAACTTCTAAAGGGTTTTGCAAAGTATTTATATCATTTTCCATTCTCATCCACAAAATGTGACTCTTCTATGTGCATTATAATATCTTCAACAACATTTGATGCTGGTTTTAATATTTTGATTGACATTCAACAGTGTCTTGTTGTGTTATTACTTTACATTTCCCTAATGACTAATGAGAATTTATCAACATGCTATGTCTCAATCTTAGATTTTCTTTGTGGAAGTGTCTACTCATATTTTTGTAAGTGGCATTAGGTATATAGGTTGAATTCTTTGTCTCATCCTGGTGAGTTGAAAATATATATTCTGGAGAGGAGTCCTTATGAAGGGTACACAATACATTTGCATTTTGTAATATAATTTATTTTTTAAAATGTACTCATCCAGTTTTGAGGTTCTGGCAAGAGCAAGTTCAGTTCTCCTTTTTTAGCAGTTGATTAAGTCCACTTAATAACTACTTCCCTTATGTATTTTAACACTCCGGAGTCAGTACATACCTACCTTACTTGTGCCAGAGCCACGTACCAGAAACCTATGCACAGGCCCTATGCCAAGAGCCAGTGAAATTGTTCAAATTAGTTAATTCAGAGTGAGCCTATGCAACCTAGCTAATCCTGCCCTTCTTTTTATGTTTTTTTCTTGGTACAGGGGATTGAACTCAGGGGCACTTGACCACTGAGCCATATCCCTAGCCCTATTTATATTTTATTAAGAGACAGGGTCTCACTGAATTGCTTAGTGCCTAGGTTTTGCTGAGGCTGGCTTTGAACTGAGGATCCTTCTGCCTCAGCCTCCTGAGTCTCTGGGATTACAGGTGTGTGCCAGTATACCCAGATAATCCTTCCCTTCTTGCCACACAAAGCTACCTCTTGGGCTTTGGCTTGTACTTATCCTGTTCTCAACTGCAACCTTCTATGTGTCCCTGTGTGACAGCCTTCTCTCATTTGGAGATGTAACAAAAACTTTTGCTGCTTACCTATGTAAGTGTCACTGTGTTTTGTCCTACAATCAAAAGAATCTTCAAATTTAAAACACTTTTATTCTACTACAGTGTCCTGACAAACAATAGACTGAATTTTTATTTCACCTTTCTAACTATACATGTGTTAGGGAGAATGTACACTTGCTGTATGTATTTTTGTGTGTACATGACCTATACATCAGGTTAAGGAACATGTCCTGTTTGCAATAAGCAAATCATTATATTCTACATCTGTGTACAATTCAGAGATGAGAATGAAATGCTTGCACAGAAATGCAAGAAAATATTTTGGAGATTTTCCTGAAACAAATACTTGTCTCACACTTGGCAGGAGATAGCAAAGATTTTCTTCCTTTCTTCATGTTCTTTCATCTTAAAGTCTCTACTTTTCAATTTCTATTCTATTTGCATATATATTTCTGAACTGGTGTGCGTGTGTGTGTGTGTGTGTGTGTGTGTGTATTCATGTGTGTATGACTGTTACATATTAGTTATTCATGTTGTTCTACTTTTTTTAACTTGAAGTGTCAAGAATTGAAAGAGCTCATTTCACTCTGATTCTTTTTACTGTGTAACTAAGTAGTTACTTCTTCTGAAAGCATATAAGATTTTTCCCTTTACTCCTGGAGTTAGAGAATAATATTGGAATATAATTAAGTATTGTTTTATTCATTTTTACTACTTAAAATGCAGTGATGCCTTTTAATCTACAGAATCAGGTCTTATTCCAGCTCAAGAATGTTATTTCTTACCTATTTAAGTTTTGCCTCCTTACCTGTTGTTGTTACTTCTCTTTCTATAATTCTAATTGCTGTGTACTTTCATTTCATGTGAATGAATTCCTAATATGGGCTTCATTCTGTCACCTAATTCAGTGACTATTATTTTTCTGATTTTTAATTCATATAAAATATTACACACAATTATCTCACTATTTACCTACCTATTCTAGAAAATATTTTATGCTACAATTTAATCATTATAAATACTAATTTATTTTACATTCAGTTATTCTATTGATAGCAGTTACATCATACTCTGCTGTAAATGTTCATTTTTATTATTTCTTTTTTTGCCTGATGGACACGCTTAGGTTGTAATCCATTGTTTACTCACATGCTATCCTTGGAATTCAGACATAGCTCTGGAATTCCTTAATTGGTGACAATCTCATTAGAAATGGGAGGGACCAAGATTTTGTCCTGTGTATCAATGGAATGCTAGTCATCAAGTTCTTAACATTCTTTGCGTGATCATCAGTAAACTCCTTCTGTTTGGATTTCCCATTTAGAATGGAATTAATCCTGACTCAGAGATGGAGACCTCAGACCAACAGTTCTCAGAAGCCAGGGAATCCTTTTATGAACATTCTTGGAGATCAGCGTTGGCCTTTCTCAGGCTAATCTCCATTTCTAGTATTCTACTTTCTTGGACTCGAAACACAAGGCTTTCCACTGTCCTCTCACTATTTTCATCACTCTTTCTTTTTATCATTTTACATAATCTGTTGCCTCTACTATCTTTCTAGGTGCCATGTTTCTACAGTAACAATCCTTGGAGGACTAGTGCTGATTGGGTATAGGGTAGCAGGCATAACTCCATAGCACCATAATCCCAAGATTTTCTCATGTATTAACTCATTTTTAGTCTTGATAGAGGCCCTAGTGTTGATTATCTGAGTGAATAAGAAGAATATCATGAAAGTGAAGAGAATGACATGGATAAGATTTAAATGATCCTGGTCTGTGTAGAAGGCATAGAATAGATTTTTTTCATTGTCATTTGTTAAAGATTGACAAAGTAGAACCAGAAAATAGAGATTTTTATCAAGTACATTATAGAGTTCAGTTTTGATAAAACTGGTTAGTGATAGGTTGCCATGAAAGACAATTGAGATTTTTAAAGCAAATGTAAAGTGTGGACTGAAGTTGGAGAAGAATATTGTCAGGAAGATTAGCAGCAATGGTATTATATATATAGGTGGCAACAGGTGAAGGTGGAATAGAAGAAACTATTAGTGATGACCAGTGTCCACGTACAGTTCCCAGCCTGCCTTCAGCAAGTTTTCCACACGACAAGTACAGAGCAAAGCAGTGTGAGCGAAAGAAAAGGGTGTCACATCTGGGAGGTGTGATATAGTTAGTGCATGGGTAGCCAAACCTCTACTCTCCTTTGATCCTGAATTCTGGTGTCCCTGACTTCTGCTTAGACACATGCTCAATGTTTAACATACATGGCATGAGGGACAAATCATCTTTGGATTTCAAATCATCTTCAGTCCCTACCTAGACTGTGGTGTTTCTTGTTCCAGTGAAGCTTATGCTATTCTGAATACTGCAGAGTACATCCAAGATAACAGTGTGGATGACAAAGAGAATAATCCTAAAAGGATATTCCTGAAGTACCAGACAAGCTCACTGGCTGAAATAAAGCCCAGAGGCAGCTTCTCTGTTCCCTGCTGTTTCATAGCTTCTTCTGTCTCTTTCACCCTTGGGTTCTTATTACTCTTCCTGTTACTCACTTCCGTTCTATACTGGGTTTAGTTCTTCTCTTACATCCTGGTAACAACAGTTGCTCTTCATGGGTTGCCTTTCTTGATGCCATCTCTCTGCTCTCCCCTTTCAGTGACAAGCCTCGGAGACTGGCTTTGCTCACTCTGACTCTCCTCCCTGGATGCTTTACTCCACCACTGTTCTTTCCCCACTGTCCTCAAAGCAAAAACTTGTGAGCAAAATGCCTAAAAGGCTATACTGAATTTCAAAAGTGACTTCTAAGTTTCTATTCTTCCACCTTTTATTGGAATGATTTCAGGTATTACCAAATACTTTCTGTTTTAAAAATAAAACATGCAGATACATAATTGTTACAAAAATAAAGGAGAATTATCCATGGTCCATGGTAAATATTTATATTTCTTTAACATTTTGCTGCACATACTTTACAGTAGTTAAATTAATATAGTGCATTGAAATTACTTTTTAAATTTTTATCATAGTATTAGGATGTTAATTGTATAAAATTTTCAAATACATCAAATTATAATTAAGATTTATTTTGAAGTAAATATTTTATAGTAACAATCACGACATGCATAATTGGTCTGAATTCTTAAACTTATTGTGTTCTTAGTCAAATTCATATTGCTGATACAAAATAGTCATAAAAAACTTTTTTTTACAGAATTTAAATAAAAAATGATATTTAGTATGGGGGGTATATATGTGCCTGAATTTTTGTAAGAACATCACTTACATAATTTTTCTCTAAGAGCAACATTACTAAGTAGATATCGTCAAATCTGATTTTTTCAGATTGTGACATTGTGGCAGGACTGTTATCTTTCAATTGGCTTATTTTAAAGGCAATGGAAAATGCTTTTCCAAATTCTATAATCCCTCCTGCATCTACTTCAAAGTTGTGAACTCAGTCTAGATATTTTAAATATCTCTGCATATAATGTTCAATAATAATAGTAAACTTCATGCACATATACTTATTAGCTAGCTAATTGTTTCATTAATAGCTTTTTTTAAAACTAAAACATTTTATATCATTTTGATCCTACTGATGAATTTTAGAAAGATTAAATCAATGCAATCTTTAATTTTTACTTATCCTTATGAGGTTCCAAAAATGAGCAAGTAAATTTTCTTAAAATATGAGCCAATTATAAAGAATTATTTAAATAAGAGGCAAATATGCATGCATATCTCATTGTTGATGTTCTAGCATACAGAATTATGGGATTTGGGGTAAATTGTGATTATTTATAATGAAGTCAGAGTAATACAAATTGTAAAAATGATCCTACATTCAGCAGATTGCTAACCACCACATAAATTACACAACCATTAATTCACTTTCACTCATCTGAAAATCAGAAGAAACAAATAAGACCTTAGGAATAGAAAATTAACTCCCTATAAATTGCTGGAAAAATTTGCTAATAGTTCCTTTTGTTATAATATTATACAAATTAATTTTACTATATAATTCTTTCTATTCAATTTAAATACAAAGCAGAAGCAATTTTCTGTGGTGTAAAGAATATAGAAAAACAATTATTTGGTTTTAATAAGATTTTATTTTAGAGGTTCTAATTTTCATATGATCTTTGATAGTTCACAACTTTTTTGAATTTTAATTTGTTATTAAATATGATTAATAATATATTTTCTTCTGTCTCACAGGGTTATTTTGGTGATTATGAAACATGTTAAAAAGTTCTTTGTAAATTGGAACATGAAACGTGTACATTATATTGGTGTGGATTAATAGCAGTAGATTATTCATACCATTTGCAATACTAATATAAAATTATCTAAATTTGAAGTAACTGTTATTATTATTTGCATTTTTCAGGTAAGGATGCTATAATAGATCTTAGGCAAATTGTCTAATGTCACATTGGAAATAAATGGTGATACTGAGATTCAAATGTCCATGCTTTCATTACTATCTTATATACCCTTTCTTTTTGCTACTCAAGAATTTGGAGTTACTTATACACAGAAGTCCTTAGTACTGTCTCCTTGTGTAAATATAGAAATCTGTTATTTTGGTTCAAATTGTTTTGGTTGTCACATTCAAAAAATAAATGTTGAGGTTCTATTATATGCAGTACAGAATATCCAGAGATAATTAAAGATCTATACATACCTTTTAAAATGGCTATTGAAAGGATAAATCTAACATTGCTAATCTATAACATGATATAGATCTGTAAACCAAAAAAAATTCAAATAAAAAGGGTTTTTAAATTTTTTTTAGTTTTGACATAATTTCTATCTCAATCCACAGAAGTGAAAAAAATTATGTTTCTCCAACAGCTAAATCATGAAATAAATTCCCATTTTTTTTAGAAAAAAAGTTAATTTTCATAATTAAAAACTTGTTTTTCAGCATTTTGAGGTCTGGGAAGTTAAAGATCATGGTGCTGGGAAGGTAGGTCCATTTTGAGGCTTATCCTCTAGGCTAGTAGGTAGCCACCATCTTGCAATGTGTTCACATGCCTTCTGTTTATGAAAAGGGAGAGAGAGATCTCTCTCCTTTTCTCTTTGTATGAAGTCACAATCATAAAGGTCCCATTCTTCTGGCCTCATTTGACTACAGTTACTTCCCAACAGGAAGTGCAAATCAAAACCATAAATGAGACACCACTTTACACCTACAAGAATAGTTATAATTAAAAATCAAAACTGGTGGTGGTAAATATGTAGATGAATTAGATCCTTTGTACATAGGAGATAAGAATTTAAAATAGTACAGCTCTGTAGAAAGCAATATGGTTCTTCCTCAAAAGTTAAACACCTTACTACTTGTTGACTCAGCAATTTCAATTCTATATATATATGCTAGAAAACAGGGGCTCAAATAGATAATACTACACTGTTTTTTTGTATTGTTATCTATAATAAATGTGGAAATACTCAATTTCCATCAATAAATAAATATAATAAAACATAATACTGAGTTGTAAAAAGGGATAAATTTCTGGTGCTATAACACAGACACTATAACCATAATGCTATAATGCTATAACACAGATGAACTTGAAACCTTTATGCAAAGTGGAATAAGCTTGACACAGCAGGACAAATATTATTTAATATTGCTTAGATATATGAAATATACAAAATGAACAAATTTACAGGTAAACAAAATAGATTGGAAATTATCAGAAGCCTAAAAGAGGAGGGAGTGGGGTATTATTGCTTACTGCTTACTGAGTTTCTGTTGGGGTGATGGAAAAGGTTTGGAAAAACATAAAAGTTACTGTTTCTAGAACACTGTAAATGTAACTAATATCACTCATCTGTACTCTTAATAATGTTTAAAATGGTAAATTTGTGTTATATGTATATTTTACCATATTTTAAATTTTCCACTGTTTATATCTACTACGTTTTCTTTATTCTTTTTTCTATAAATAAACTTTTAGGTTGAAATACTATTTAGCCATAAAATAGCATGAAGTACTCTCATTTGTGATAACATGAATGGTCCTGAAGTCATTATGTTAGGTGAAATAAGCCAGGCACAGAAAGACACTGTATGTTCTTACTTAAAAACAGAGCCTAAAAAGTAGATCTCATAGAAGTTGTTGAGTAGAATAGTGGTTACCAGAGACTGAAGAGGATAAAGACAGTTCTTAGAAATTCAATAGTGAAGATGTAAGGTTTCTAACAAATGGTACTAGAAGAACTTGATATCCCGATGAGGAAAAAAATAAAATAAAAAAACTTGAAACCTTAATTCACACCACACACAAAAATGATCCCAAAGTGGATCATAGACCCAAGAATGTAAATTAGCATTACAAGACTTTTAGAAAAGTATAAGATACAGTCTTTGTGATCTAAAATTGGTCCAAGATTCATTAGATAGGATTCAAAAAAGCATGAGGAATAAAAATAAATTTAAAAATTTGTCTTTTTAAAATTAAAAAGATGTTTTTAAAAAACATGTACAAGTCATGAGGAAAGTTTTCATGGACCATATATTTGAAAAATATCTCATATATGGAATACATAAATATTTTGCATCTCAACAAAAGACATACCAATAAAAAAGAAGGTTGTTAATACGTCTTCCTGAACAAGATATATTGATAGAGAATAAGTACCTAAAAGGAAGCCCAACATCATCAGCCATCAGGGGAGTATAAATTAAAACTATTATCCATGCATTGGGATAGTTAATTAGTAAACCTACAGGGTTTTGTTGTGGAAATAGTGCAATAGGAATTCTTTCAAACTGTTGTTGCAAGTGCAAAATGGTATGAACTATTGGGAAAGCTCTTTAGCCATTTCTTAAAAAATTAAACATACACCTTGGAGATAATTCACTTGTTCCTCTTAAGTATTTATAGATAGAAAATGCTTTCAAGTTTCACTGAGAGTTTCAGTCAGTGGACAGAAAACCTTCTGTATCCTCTACTAAAAGTCCTTGACATAACTTCCTTTGTTGCTATTGACTTCTTTCTTTACCCTTCATAATAAAACTGAGTTTTATTCATTGTGCCCCAGTCTTCCTTTTCCCTCTACCATCTACTTAAGTCTACTTTTGTCATTTGGCAGCAACCATGCTAACCACAGGCATTAATTAACTTCATATAGTTAAAGACATGGACAATTCTCAGACTTCATTTTCTCTAAAGCGTAGTAGTATTTATCATGTTAAACCATCCTTTCCTTTCTGAGACACTTTCCTCTCTAGGGTTTTTTGTTTGTTTTTGGTCACTGTCTTAATTATGTTGTCCCCCTTTCATGTTTTCCTTACTAGTTTCATCTTCTTAATAGTACCTCTCTATATTTGTGACCCTTAAGCCTTTATCATTGCCTTCTCCTACTATGTATTACATTATTCCTTCATGTCAAATACTATTACCTTGAAATTGGAAATTATTGTCTCAAATTAACACGAACGTCTTCTTAGTATAAGAGTCATATATTAAATATCCCACTCAAAAACTCCACTTGGGTGTACAAAATGCTAAAGCTGATCAGATATTATCACTGTTAATTATAAATCTGTTAATACAAACTTACCTCTATCACCAATGACACACAAAGGATGGTGGGAGCAAACTTCCGTGGGCATTTTGTCTTTAGTACTATATATTAAACTGTTAGCCTGTCTTCTTTCTAAGACTTTACTTATTGAGCTCCTGCTTTATAATATAAAAACTCGAAAACTAAAATTCATTCTGTTTCAAAACAACAATGTATAAAAGACAGGTATGATAGGTCCACAAAAGATTTCTTTTTAATTCAATGTAATGACTGTCAAAATTTCAGAAAATTCTTTTATTTTTTTCCTATTAAGGTTACTTATAAGTTGTTAAGTACAATACAGACTTTTTAAGCTTCAATTTTCTTGGTGAGCCTACTTATTACAACTGTCTTAGTATTTCTTATTAACCTCTCCTCTTGTCTTCAGAATCACTCTTTTCCTAATTTTCTTTTAAATGTACATGACTATTTTTATTGAACTAATGCATTGTTCTTTGTCCTTCAAGACTTTGATTTATACAGTTTCCTGCCCCATCCAGCTATGTAATTGGTATACACACACATTACAAATAAGTAGAGAGATATTCTTCCATTCTTCTGCCTGATCAGTTTTGCTAATAAAATCTTAGTACCTAAGTCCACTTAGTCATGTAAAACAGCAACTTGAAAGTACTGTACTATTTTCTTTTTGTATTAATACTATTATTAAAAATTAATAATATTACAAGTTTCATTGCATAAGTATTTTTCAAGCAGAGCTTTTTATGTGTTCTGTTCGCCATTGCCAGGTACAGGTCCAGATTATTTATTGCTTTAGTGATTGTGACTGGCTTCTTGTGATGTGATTGATTGTGTGATGTAGTGATGTGTTTACTCTGATCTTAGTCTCATCCTTTCTACACATCTAGAGTTTTCTGTTACAAATGAAAATATAACTATATTATTCTTGTGCTTAACATGTTTTCAATGCTTCTGAATAATTTGCAATATAAAATTAAGCTCATTAATATGACATACAACATCCTTCAAGACATAGGTCCTCTCTAATTTTACTTACCTTTCTAAATTCCGATGTGTACTTTTTTTAAAATTTGAACTAGATGAAATTGTCCCTTAAAAAGTTCAAATGGTTCATTATCAGCAATTTCCTAGAATACAACTAACCTTATGCTCTAGCAATGGTGAATTGCCTAAAGTACCCATAATACAATTCTTGCTTCTATGACTACCAATTTTGATTTTAAAAAAGGGTATCAAGTTCCTGATTCCAGAACCATAATCCTATTCTAGTAGCTTTATTTATGCTTCTGAGACTTCATGATCCTTGATACTTATTCACTTTAATTATTTATAACTGCACTATTAAAACTGGAGTTTTGAGATGAAACTTTTTTTTCCTCTTCTGCTGGTAGGTAGGGTTGTGCACAAGCTGCAAACCTCTGCAGCCAAAAATTGTTGTTACTCTTAATGGTGGGTAGTGTTGCAGGAAGCCCACGCAGCTCACTATCAACTTCTTCTTTCTGTTTCTTGTCCCTGAATTCAAAAAATAAAATCCAGAGACCAAGACAAATGAATTTTGAGAATAGGATTTATTCAAGTGTGCATAGAAACAGAACTTCACAGTGTGAGAGGGGATACCAGAAGGGTTGCTTTCTGAGTATGCTAGTCCAGGAATTTATGTAGCACTTGGGTCGATGCTATCTATATTGGTCCAAACTTACGCTAATCAGGGTTTGAAAAAAGTACCAAAGCTAAATAGGGTTTGGGGAAGGACTAATGCTATCAGTTAGCCCTGATTCCCATTCAGGTTTGCCTTGCTTCCATTTTCTCCCCACATCTTGGGAAATCAGAGGTTGAAGTCAGTGAATGGCACATGCTCTGTTGTGGTGGGGGACCTGAAGCTACAGAGCTGTGTGGAGTGAGTATCTGCTTTTGGTCTGATTGAGCTGTGCAGGATGACAGGTTTGTGAGTTTTGGCTTGCCTGCAGTGAGTGCTCCACCACGCCTCAGGCTGGTTTTCACCACCAGTGCTCCGGCCTGTCTAGATCACCACTCCCTCAGTCCTCCACTTTGCTATACAGCTCTGCTGCCACTTCCTGAAAGGGATCAGTAGGCTGGCTCTTCCCCTTGGTGGTAGGGGGGCTGCCACTGAGTCAGGTAAGTGTGAAAATCATAACAGATTTTATACTAAACCACACATAGAATAATTACATGGGGGTAATACCACATTTGTCCAGTCTTTCTCCCTTTTCATCTTGTGATATTTAGTAAGTGATGCGAAGTTTCTGAAATTAGTTTTATTCCATCATAAAATGAGAATAATTAAACATATATCCTCATAATGATGTAACTCCCTTTATAATTGCACATGGTGAAGAATATTCTAAACTTGCAAAATTTTTATGTTGATAATAATCATTTCTGTTGAGACTTCCAAAATAAATAAAAAAGAGTCATATACATATTAAAATTAAGTTCATAAAACATTAGAAATAATAAACAATTGTATTGAAAAATCAATGCAGAATAAAATTTATCCCTTGCTGCAAATAATAATAAACCACAAAACTCCACAAAAAAAAAACATAATGACCTTCAAATGATACAAAAACATTCATTGTATTAATATAATTTTGTGTGTGAGTTTTAGCTAACACTATACTATTATTTAAACTTTTAAACATAGAATAATTCGCTTCCATTAAGATTACTACAGCTTTCATTTTCCACTATCATAATTTTAAAAAGTTATTTGAAATGAGAAGTTAAACTTATATTTTACTGTCTCCAAAATTTTTTCAGATATCTTAAAGATCATTTTAACATAACAAAAAGATGTTTTATGTAATGCCAGTAGAATTACATTAAGTCTCCATGATATTGTCCTTTGAAAAGTAAGTTAGAGAAGGTAGGATTGCTAAAATGAGTTTCTCATAATGGGATGACTTTTGTTGCAAGTAATTGAAACTTAAGAATGCTTAAACAAAGAAGTCACAAGATAAAATGTCTGGAGACTTTATGGTGGATAACACTTATTAAGGGTTCAGTTTCCATTGCTCTATTTCAAACTGCCACTCTCAACATGATAATTGCAACATGGTTTCAGCAATTAAGATGTATTGTTTTCTCACAGGAAAATACTCAGAGGTGAAAAAGTAATTTCTTTTTGCTTTCCACTTTTTCCTTTGTTAGATAATTTTTTAGTTGTAGATGGACAAAATATCTTTTTTTAAAACTTTATTCAGATTTATGCAGTGCTGAGGATCAAACCTGGTGCCTCATACGTGCAAGGCAAGCACTCTGCCACTGAGCCACAATCCCAGACTGATTTCCACTTTTTTTTTTTCATAAAGAAAAACCTTAATGAAATATCAGGGGAACAGACTTACTGGGCACCTAGTAGTTGAGGGATGAAATACAAATCAGTTCTTGTCACCAGTAAAAAGAATAATCTTGGTTATCTTGATGGGTTAATATCTACTACCTGTGGCTCTAGAGAGGTAAACCAGACTGCCGTCCCTGAATAAAACTGTGTATTCTTAGCCAGGAAAAGGGGGAGAATGATCATTGCTTAAGAGTGAGGCTTTGGAGGCCTCCTCTCAAATTGAATTCTGTTCTAATCCATAGAATGAGATTATAATGTTCAAAATGTGTGTCTACATAGTCATCATAAGAGGACATACAGATGCTACCCTGATGGAGAGTTCATTAAGGGACAGAGTGGGAGAAAATGAGTAGCAGGAGGAGAAAGAGAACTGCTACTGCAGTTCATCACTATGAAGTAAAGGATTACATTCCAAATAAATTGTATCAAAGAAAGATTTTCAACTTGTGATTCTCAGACCAGGGTGGAAAACAGATTTACCATAGAAATCCTCAAGTTTATGAGTTCCCTGCAGTAACTTTTTAGATAAATAAAATGTTAACACATATTTATAAGAAAATAGGTGTCACTGTCGACTCTATTACACTAAATGTATTACTGAATTAGTTAGCTTTTGTTTTAAAAAAAACATGACTACCCTACAGGGGTCTTAGAACAGGTTTTCTTTTAATTTTTAACAATAAAAAGTGAGGATCTCTTATAAAGACAATGTTTAATAAAGAAATAGTAGGACTTTCAAAATGAAAACTTATGTAAAGTAACCTCTGCACTTTTATTTTACCATCATCTTTCGAGTTTCTTAAGATAAGTTCTCCTGTGGTATTGAAGCTCTTCATTAGGTGAGTCACTGGACCCATGGAGATAATGATTTATTCTTCTGGGTCTCCACACTGGGAGTTATAAATTATAGAGAAATGTGGGTCACCCCTAAGTCTCCTAAATACAATGCATGTGATGTATAGGGAATCTTGCTTGATGGTTGAAACATATCATAAAACACAAGGTTATTTCCAAATATTAAACATATACTGGGAAAGGGGTGATTCTCAGTTTAGCCATGCGCAGGCTGAAGATTTTCTGATTGAGCTCTCAGTTACAAAGTTTGAAAAGTTGAAGTATGGTACAACATGATGAATGATGAATATGATATTGTTATTGCTACTTGTAGGCATTGTAGGGGATGCATTCAGGTGGGGGAGGCAATAATTTTGACAAAGGTTAAGTTTAAGAACATGAAATAGCAGAAAGAGAATCAATGGAAAACTGAATTCCTGGAAAATAGATTGGAAAAAGGATTAGAATTAAACTATGGTGAGTTTGGTGAGGCCTCTCTTTTCTTATTAAAGCTCTGCTTGATGCAATAATAGTTTCAGGTGGAAAGGGGATTATATGAAAAGGTAGGGGAGGATCAAATGTGATTTAAGGACAATGCCTCTGGAAATAAGACTACCAGAATATAAATCAGGAAGCTCCTCCTGCAAGATCATTAAGCCAAATGTATCCTTCTCTGTGGCTCAGTTTTGCCACCTATAAATGCAGAAAAATAATATTCTTATGCACTGACTTGTAAGGGTTAAATTAGGTATACAACCTAGAGCCTTAACAGCGGGCCCATAAGCTAATATGTGCTCAATAAATGTTAGCTAATGTTACTTCCATCTCCCTTACGTTTAAATATGAGAAGAAAGAGACACATGATGAATGTATTTGAAATCATTTACTTCAAAATATTCAGTTTAATATTTGAACAAATGCATTATCATGTAGCCCATTTATTATTATTGTTTATTTAATTCAGAGTATTTTTCAATATGTCAGTATGGGACAGCTCTTTTATTCAAAAGCCACACAAGCACATTGTATTAATGTACATCTTTTCAAAGTGATCACTTTCCAAAGAAAAGACAATTGTTAAGATAGGGTTCCTTTTATTTATACACATCATGTATTTTTCTTCAGATAATAGAATAATACCCGAAAGCAGGATTATGTAAATGCAGAACTACAAAAGCAGCTTAGTTCAATGGTCTCATTGAGGGTCATGCATTAACAATTTTATGAGAAACCCTATGACAAGAAAAGGATTTAACATATTAGATGACAACATGCAATTGAATTAGTTTCTTCAGGAGAAAGTTCTGAAGTTTCTATTTGAGAGCATTTTTATGAGAAAAGGCCTGTTTGTATTTTTACTGACACATGTTTTGGAGACAAGGCACACACACCTTGTGGCACTCTAATCTGTTCCTAAGCATAGTAAAAAAACACGAACAAGGCTGGAAGTAATTATTAATAGATAAAGTGACATTGCTACTCATGTAAGCATGTGATTAACAAGATTTGCATAATACAAATAAATGACAAGAAAAATAAAATCACGGAAGCATAACAAAAATGCATATCACTGTCACTATCATTTACTTCCTTGAATATCTTGTCAGAGAATATTCACATTATTTAAAGATAACTGGATAAGGGAATATACTGAGTTCCATTTATTGAGTTGGTACCATGTGCCAGGCATTGTTATTCTCTTATGTACACAAGCTGCTCTAATTATTACAACTAATTATGCTGATATTATTGTTTCCATTTTATTGATTAAGAAACTGAGGCTCAGATATCAGGTCTGTCTCAACTTAATGACTATACTCCTGGAATTATAGTATATAGTCTCTTGCATCATAACAATCACAGGTGCTTGATATAATACAGACTTTATAGTACATATCTCAGAATTATTAATCAGACTCTCAGGAGACAGTTCAGGTACAGGATTGTCATTTCAGCATGTTGCTGAGTGATTCTGATATTCAACAAAATCTGAAAAATGTTGCTTTATTGACTATCAAAACCAATTGATCCTGACTATACTCTAAATCACACATTGTTAAGAAGTTTTACAGATTAATAAATTGAGTTTGAGAGAGATCACTTACTTAAAATTGTAATAAAGTACATACATTGCATTGAATAATGGTCCAATTAATTTCTGGATACTCATCAATAATGCACTTATGTAGCCAGCATGTAAACAACTGATCTTTAAGAATGAATCCTCAAAGATTTATGTTCCTATTCTATTATGATCATGAGAGTAATGGTTATTTATAGGAGCTGGAAAAGAAGTTTTCAACATGATCTCTGTCTTCAAGTTTCTTATAAATTTTATTGTTCTTTGCTGGTTCCATGATGGAAGTTTTCTGACTGTTAAAAAGTACTTAGATTTTTGCTAGTCTAACTTTGGCTTTAAGGCTTTCAGGATTGGTCTGAACCTTTATTTTTGTATATTCTTTATTTTACATTTAATCTTTATCTAAAAGTAGTAAGTCTCATTTGCCATAAGCATGATAAATATTATAATGTATACAAGTTTTAAAAATAATAATTAAAAGTTTATAAAAATATTTAGGTGGATTTAGGACACATTTCATGCTAAAATGTTGTGCTAATATAGTTTTAGATAATGACTACTATAGATTGAACTTCATAATGCAGTCTATGCAGATCACTATTGTAAACTTGGTGGTTGAATATACTGCAGTGAAGGCAGATCTAAGTTTTATCAGTTTAATGTCATATTCAGAACTACTGGGATCATATAGAATGCAAAATAAAAATAGCAGTCTATACACGTGCTAAGTATGTTTTGTATATTTTTGTTATTCTCTCAGGATACTATTATACTAGCTCTACCTAGTGGTCAACTACAAATATTACACTTAGCTAATAAATAGGAATTAAGAAGTGTGCTCTAATTTACAACCTATTACTTCTAGTTGACATTTTTTTTTTTAAAGAGAGAGTGAGAGAGGAGAGAGAGAGAGAGAATTTTTTAATATTTATTTTTTAGTTCTCGGCGGACACAACATCTTTGTTGGTATGTGGTGCTGAGGATCGAACCCGGGCCGCACGCATGCCAGGCGAGCGCGCTACCGCTTGAGCCACATCCCCAGCCCCTCTAGTTGACATTTTTGAACTGAAGTCAAATGATTTGAGCTGGAGTCAAATTTTTGAACTGAAGTCAAATACAGAATTTTCAACTCCATTGTCATTGATTGGTATAGTTTGTTTTGCAATTTTTAAAAAAATTGTGGTGTGAAATTTAACTTGAGCTCTATGTTCTTACATGTTAGAGTGCACAATAGAGTATTGCAACCACAGTTTCACCCAGCAGATCTATCGTTTTGCATAATTAATTTTTTCCGTTTGGTAAAAGGGAAATGAAGAGGTGCTATTTCAGCAACACTGCTAATAAGCACCATTCTTCTCTCTGTTTCTGTGTGTTTGCCTGTGACAGAAGTAATTTGTAAACTAGGCTTATTTATTAAAATGGAGAATTTTGTTTTGTATTTTCTTGGCACTGAATTTTCAGTACCAAAACCACATTACTTGAACGTTGCATTCCATGACCAAATCACGTCACAAGGCAGGTGGAAGGGGAAAGGAGAGACTCCCATCTTGATGTGAGTGGTTGTAAAGTCACATTGCAAATGACACAGATACAGGGAGAGGTAAAGAACAATGGTCACATTTTCAGTCTGCCACAAGTTTGAGAGGATTTTATAGGTATGCATTTGTATTCATTGAGAGTGGGAGTTTTACAGATGTACTATGATTCAACATGAGGCCTTGTATTAAGTTTATAGACAAACATTTATATCTCCTTTCTTTAAATTTTAAGAGTGATAATTATTCCTTTGGGATAAGGATTGGTCAATAGACATCTTTGTTTATACATTTAATAAGATTAATTGCAATTTAATTTATTTTAGCTCTATGCCCCAAATCTATACTCTTCAGTGGAAATCAAAACTTTGAACTAAGAGTCAAAGGACCAGATTGCTACCCCAATTGGTTGCATGGTCTCAGGAAAATCATATCCCCTCCTCTATGTCTCCATTTTTTGTCTGTCTATGCAATGAGAGTATCTAAAGTATATTTTTCTATTTTAGGGTTTCTTCTAGTGTTGTCTGTGATAAACCTCTCCATGCTGTCACAATCCAGTATTTTCTCTGCTAAAAGCATTTGAAAATATTCAAACTAGCAATTCCTTGCTGTTCAATTAGAATCATCTTAATATTGCCTAGACTACAATGTGCACATCAGTCAAAGATAAATTACTATTCTCAACACCTTTGTGACAATGTCCACCCTGTTCATTATTTTTTTGACATGAAATTTTAGGTCTACATTCTCTGAAAAAAGGACAACATTAACAAGGACAACAACAACAACAAAAATACCCAAACTTCTCATTGTTCTCTGTGTCAGATAGAATGACGCTGTAGAGGCTGTATTAGAGTGTTTTGTTTTCAATTATTCACACTTAACACAAATGCTGCAGGGTGCATGTGTCCCACCTCCCTACCCATGTTTATCATCAGCCTATTTGCTTTCTCTAGACTGCCTAGGAAAAGTGAAAGTATTTGGTCATTGGAACATGTAGTTTAGCTCTAAAAAATGTGTTTGCAGTAGCAATGTTTTTCAAGTTTTGATAAATGTATCGCTGGAATGCAAGAGGATAATGGTACTCAGCACTATCTTCATGACTTTACTATAAATCTAAACTTATGCCAAAATAAAAAGTAGACCTAAATAAGATGAAAAGAAAAATCATGTTATGAACCTGTCTATTTATTTGTGAGTGAAAACATATAAATGCTTTGTTGTATATTAATACTACACTATAGTTAATGAAGAATTGACCAGATCAATGTATACATAAATACGGGTAGAGCTTGCAAGATATAGTTTTGAAAAGCAAATTATAAGAGTATAAGATTTAAGTAAAATTCAGAAAATGTTAAAATACTAGTACATATTTTTCTTATGTAGGCATATATATGTATTTAGGAAATTTTAAAAATCATGAGCAGACTATATACTGAATTTATAATAGCAATGCAATATGACTAGGGAGAGAAACTTGAGGAAATCCATTCTAATCTGTAATTATGGTTTTTTAAGGGGATATCTTCAGCAAATTTGTAAATGAAACAAAATAAAAATCACTTTGTTTCAAAATATCTGCTATAAAACCATCAAAGTGAATTTCTGTTAGCTAATTTTAACTATTTCTACACTCTCTTTGCTGTATCTGAATTTCTGTATTGGAGTAAATATGAAGAATACTTCATCACCAATTACTTTATCTCCATCAGTGTCTTCTAACTCTCAAATCCACCTTCTCCTTTCCATCCCCATTACTCTCATTCTAATTTTAATGAGGACCTCTAATCCTTGCACAAAGCCTTCTGTCTGTTGCCTTTTACCTAATTGGTCTTCCTGTCTCTGGCTCATCCACCCTCTGACTCATCCTGTGGCTGATAAAAGTTCCTCAAGTGCAAAACTGATTTAATTCTTCTGCTGCTCATCCACCTTAAATGACATCCGAGTATCACTGAATTAAATAGAAATCTCTCCATCTGATTTTCAAACAATTCTATAAAATGTCCTCAGCTTAAACTTTCCTGTCTATGTATATACTTGAGCAACACCCTTACACAATACAGTAGTTGTTTAGCTCAACTGATTGTTTCTGCATGAATTTCATGCATCACTACCTTCATTTTTTTTTTTGTACCTGTTAATTCTTCAATTTGGAATAGATTCTATAAACTTTGACTCTTGATAGCCAGTTTTCAAAGGAAACATCACTCTCAATAATGGCATGTTGGGACTTATTTTATCTGGTCTTGATTGACTCTTATACCCTCAGAAATATGATATTTCTTTAGCCACTCATAAAACTTATCTTGTACTTTTAATGTCTTGTGGATATATATAGATTTATATTTGCCTTAAAGCTTTGTAAATTGTTAGCCCTAAAAAGTTAGGATTTATGCTAATCACATCAGTTGATATGATTGAGGAAATCAATCTCAAAAATAGATAGATTTGGATATGTCTGGAATTGAAAAAAATGGAGTTGAAAAAATGGATGAAAATATTTAGCATTTAAATCTTTGATATATTTGTGGCAAGTATTTGAGATGGAGACTTATAATATGGAGATTAAAATGTGGCATCTATTTAATAGTAACTCAATACTTGAGTAATTACTTCAGCAATCCTCTGTTCAAGGGAGTATGTAAAACACCATAGTCAGCACTTCACAAAGAATAAATGCATAATTTTTATATTAGTGAATATAGTTCAAAAAGACCATTGAACCGAAGGCAAACTGATTATTCAGGAAAGAATAGTTTTCAGAAACACTTCTATTAACAACAATAATTTAATGAATTACTTATCTATTTTTTTTTTACATATGATGCCATAGCTTCTTGACAATAATAGAAACAAAACAAAAAACCTCTATCTTTTGCTTTTGACTAAATTATCACTTTATTTTAGTGTACCAACTATCATTTCTTTGCTTTCTTTACAACCATATTAAAAAGTAAGGCATAAAAGTTTTGGAAGTTTCAAATGTCAAATGTTAAAAATAAAGGGGTTATGGAAATAGAAATCCTGATTGAATGCCTAAAGGTTATTTGTGGAGAATTGTGGTAAAAACTTCTTCCCCTCTTCTTTTTTGGTTAAGAAAAGGAATAAAATATGTGTTCTCTCAACAAGATGGATGACTCCAGCTTTCCTAAAACTATGTTCTAAAAAGTAACTTGCAATATTATTAGATGTTAAATGAGAAAGTGGTTTTGAAACAAATATGACAAACACTACATAGAATTGCCATTTCTTGGAACCTACAATTTATATATTCTTATTATAAATTTTCTATTCAGGTATAGTTAACCTGATATTTTCCAAATTTATAATATAGGATCATGTTTTTGGTTTTTTTTCCTCCTGCAGAATGTTTATCAGCATTTTTCTTTAAACAGTTTGTAAATGTTATACCAGTTTCCCATCATGGGTCATTCATGCATCAAATATTTACTGAGCATCTTCTATAGCTCAGGCAGTTTTTAAGCTGGATTTAGACATAAAAGCTGGATTTAGAAATAAAAGTCATTTTCTTCCAGTTGAGAATCCTCATAGTACAACATGAAGGAAGAAATCCTAACTCTTTATCATGTGATATCAGAGGATGAAGGTAAATTCTGGACACAGCCGTGCTGGTGCTCACTGATTCCTATCTACCTACCAACTACTGATGGACAGAAGCTGGGTCAAAGATTTCCTGGAATCCATCTCTAAACTTAGTATATAAAAAGAGAAACTCCACAGACAACAGTGTTGGAGCCTATAAGAAAGACAGAGGACTTGAAAGAAATGAATCATCTGAAGAACAGTAGGTGATTTGTCCTAGAATTCTTAATGTGGAAGAGGGAGTAGAAAGAGGAGATGGTAAAGGGGTAAACATAGACATATCCTCCTTCTGTGGAAACTAAGGCTTGTGACTTAACAGATATCAGGGTCTTTTGGAAGAATGTAACAAACAAAATGACTTCAAGAAATTTATGTTTTTTTTGTTTTGTGACTAGATTGGAGTAAAGATAGTCTGGAGGCGACTGAAGACCTAAAACATATAGACATACGAAACAAAATCACAATTGTTTAGAGTACATCTCTTATTAAAAAAAAAAAAAAAGTTCTCATTCTTGTCCCAATACTTCATTCTGCTTGCTAAATTATTGTACCTGGTTATCTCTGGAGCAGTAATTTGACTATCTTCTTGATGATTGAGGGCTACATTGAAACATCCTTCCCCATTCTCACACACAGGAAATTGTGAGAATGAAACTACCTTTTAAAATTGATCTTATAAAATATAAAAACATAATGAACTTGAGTTTAAATGTACACAAGTATCTTAGGGAGAAAAAAAGCCACAGATTTCATCTAGAAAAAATGATCACAAGGACCACAAACTTTAGAATGAATAACATTAAGTAATATGCAAATCAGACATTACATGTATTTGTAGGGGTGGGAGATTGTTGTTTAGCCACAAAGTATATATAACTGAATAATTACAGGTTGCAATTTTGGCAGTGTGGTTAAGCAATGTTCTAAGGGAAAATAGCTGCTAGATTTTTATACCAAGGTCCTATTAGCATGACTCTTTCTAAAGTAAAGATGAAGGGAAAAGTTATGGTTACAAATTGCAATAAATTTGATAAATGTTTCACATATAATAACAAGATTTTTGATGATCTGGATTTTAGACTGAAAGTATGACTGTTCTGTGTTTGATCCTAGCCCATCTCTTATGCTTACAGTGCTCTGCCATTTTTTCTTTCAGGTTATACTATGTAGATCTTCACTCTTCTATTGGTTATTTATCACTCGTTACTACTTGCATATTCCTTTCTTCCTAAGATACTTATGTATATTTATCATAAGGGATTCCCAGACTTGTCTGTATTTGAACTAATAGCTATTTTGCTAACTGTCACCCTTCTCCTGTGATCTCTGTTGTAGATGTGGTTTCCAATGTTTTCCCTGCCACTTATGCAGAAACCTGAGGGTCATAGTTGACTCCTTTGTAACTTCACCCGTACCTTACCTATGTCATTAAATGTAAAATTCTGCCAGTTTCACCTTTTAGATATTTTTTTAATCATCACTAATTTATATACAATACTGCAATAGCTTCCCAATTGATTTTATAATTAACTTTTTTCACTAAAAAAATCAATCTCAGTTTCCTAGTTGAGATGGCCAAAATAAAATTCTGATTGTTTCATTCACTTTCTACTACCATTTCATCTCCTTTCCAAGCCACCTTTACTACCAAAAAAATAGCAGCTTGAAAGACTTTTTTTCATATTGACTTAATATATGTAGTTCATAAGACCAGATTATCTATTTCAAAAACTATCTATATCTTACTAGCTTTGTGAACTACAAAATATACTTAATGATATGAATATACATAAGTATTATATATATGATATAGACACATAAATATACAATGCATAGGAGAAGAAAATATATAATATATATAGTTTCTATATGTAAAATAATTTATATATATATATTAGAATATATATATTCTACTACTTCTTAGCAAATGTAAATAGTATTTGTAGGCAAAAGTCTTGAGTATAAGTTTATTTCTATGCAATTTTTTCCTAAACCTTATTTTCTATATAATTGAAGATACAATAATCCTAATGCCTTTTATTTCATTATTATTAAGTTTGTCTCTGTGTGCTTTTATATATAATATATATATATAAATATATATGTATAAATATTTTATATATATATTTTTTTTGCTAAAACAAAATTATTAATTGCATATGTCTTATAAAATTCACTCCAGGAAAACTTCATATGGATATTATACCTTCAATTTATTACTGAGTTTAGAAGGTGAAAATTTATAAACATTAAAATCTTTGATTCCTTCTTCAATATTTAGCTTATATAACATACAAATTTAATAATAATGATAAACACTTGTTATATCATCTCCATTTTATATTAAATAACAACCTTATGTTCTCTAGTTTTTTAATAAACATATGGTTAATGATAAGCCCCTGTGTGATTGTAGCTAGCTAGTATAGCAACCCCAACACTGCAAGTATCAATTGATAAGAAGATTAAAAAAGAAAGACTTTGTCCCAAAACATATGAAAAACTAAGGGTATATAATATGAAACAGTGCAACAGGAAATATATTTAATCTCTAATAAAACACACACACACACACACACACAAAGTGAGGAAGAGAGAAATGAAAGAAAATAATTTCTGAGTTTAACAAGGATGTACTAAGGACAAAATTAAGATAAAAGTCAGATCTATGTGATAAAAGGGGTTTGATTTTTAAAATTATTAATTTAAAGTTATTTTGATTTGAACATTATTATATAAAATTATAGGTACAATATGATGTGTTGATATGTGTATGAAATTTATTAAATGGCATGACATAATTAAGTCAAACTAATCAATATTTTCATTGCCTCTCTTACTTATTTCTTATTGTGATTAGATATTTAAAATTTACACTTTACTTATTTTTAAATATGTATTACCAAACATTACTATTATTTTTATTATTATTTTGATACCTGGATTGAACTCAGGGGTGCTTAACCACTGAACCTTATCCCCAGTCCCTTTTTACATTTTATTTTGAGACTGGGTCTCTCTAAGTTGCTTAGGGCTTCACTAAGTTGCTGAGGATGGTCATTGTCTTCCAAGTCACTGGAATTACAGAGGTGCACCACTGTGTCTGGCTTCTAAAACGCTATTGATTATAGTCATTCTGCTGTTCAATAGAATTAGGAACCTATTCTGCTGATCGATCTGAAACTTTGCACCCTTTGATTAATGTCTCATTCTCTCCATCCCATTTACCAGCCTTGGCTCTGGTAACTATCCTTCTACTCCACAATTTTATGAGTTTAACTATATTAGATTCTACATTCTATTTGTCACCTTTGCATTACTACAATGTATCTGTGGACACTAACTTTAAGATATAGTGCTGGGGCAGACACAGGGTTAACAGGGAGCACTAGAAAAGTAAAGAGGAGGAATTGACCAGAAAAAGATCCACATCCAACAGGGCAAGCCTCAAGTCTTAAATCTCTAAGTGAGGCATTCTGGGCATGTGGCAGAAGGGTCACCTCCCAAAGTTTCAGATAGTCCTGCCCCATGACTTTGCTGCTTTCATGACACATGGCTACTCTAAAGATGTTTGCAACCTTTTCAAGGTTGTGTGTCACCCTGCTGGAACCTCTCCTTTCCTGAGTTCTTGTTGACTTCACTTCTGCAGCTCTACTGGTCATCTCCAGTGGTCAGCTTCACTGGTGGCAAATACCCAGGAATCAAATTATCAGGAAAAATAGATTTCATTCAAAGCCAGTTTTGAAGGAAGATAGAGGAGACCTATTTTCAAATAACTGAGTTTAGAAGTTCAGAGAATTCAAGGGCCAAGAAAGCATTTATAAGAGAAGTGATGGAAAAGTGGGTCAAAAGGCATACACACATGCAGATATAGTTAGGCAGAGAATCTGCCAGTCTGAATTTCCTTGGCCTCTATCAGATTGAAGGTGTGTGTGTGTGAGAACCTTCAGGCTTTACTTTCAGATTGGAGCACCGATTCTCAGTATGAGGAACTTGCTCTTAATTTCAGAGGGAGTCTGCTTCAGAAGTTGCCAAGACTATAAATCTTAGCTTCCGCACATGTCCACATTCAGCATTGTGTGAGCAATTCTAAGATCTGTTGCTGGCACAAGCTGTGCTCAAACTTGCATAAATCCTGGTACAGCAGCCATGGTGTTCTTTGCCAGCAAGAGAGAGCCCCAAGTGGTTTGTGTGTGCACAGGGCACCCCAGGGCTCTTTTGTTGCCCTAGAATGTCTCTGAAAAACATTGACACTTCTAGGCTTCTGAGAAGCCTATGACGAGCTAGGCAGAGCCTGAAGATTTCTTTCTCTTTTTGTTTTTTGGGGTTGTATTTTCTTCCTTTCCTCTCATCTTTCTTTCTCTCATTCTTTCTTTCTTTTGCATTTCTGATAGGATTTTCTAAAATGGCTACACTATTTACATTTCTTATCGACAGTATAAAAATGTGTTCTTTATGTTTTTGCAAAAAGCTATTCCTTTTTAAATTTTAATTATTTTTCAATTTATCTTTCTATTTATTTATTTTTATTTGTTCTTTTTAGTTATACATGACAGTAGAATTTCATTTTGATATAATTATATAAGCAAGTAATATATCTTATTCTAGTTATAACTCCATTCTTATGTGTTATGGCGAGCTTGCAATAAATCACCGAGTCAATCTTAGAGCAGTAGACGGAAACTTTATTCACCAGTTGATGGTCTGGATTCACCAGTTGGTGGGCCAAGGGGAAGATTGCAAATCTATACCCTTTGACCCCCACCTGGGATTTGAGTACACCTTTTATAGTCCAAAACCATATTAATCATAAGTGACTATTGATATGATTCAAAAACCATAAACATCATGAAATATAAAATCATAAACATAAGGGAGAGTGTGTCAGAATGTCCCTTGAGTGCAAGTTAAAGAAGGATTACTAACATCTAGAAAGTCTATCTCTGACAGGGTTCATGTTCCATGAAAACTGAAAATCAAGGAGAGAACAATTTTACATTGTATAAGAATTACCATCTTGTGCTGCCAAACATGCTATGCTAAGCAACTACTGATGGGTACAGAGGCAGGGCTTTCACATGGAAGAAACAGTTTTTACATGATGTGGAGTCTCAGGGCAAAATGGAGTCTGTTTGGTCCTTGCCCATATAGCCTGGCCCATGACATATGCATGTACACAATGGGGGAATCACTATGGTAGATTCATGTATGTACATAGGAAAATTATTTTGGATTAATTGGACTGTCTTTCCTTTTCCTATTACTCCTTCCTTCCCTTCATTCCCTTTATCTAATCTACTGAATATCTATGCTTCCTCTCTCCCCTCTTATTGTGGATTAGCTTCCACATATCAGCAAAAACATTTGACCTTTGGCTTTTGGGGAGAATTGGCTTATTTCACTCAACATGATAGTCTCCATATCCATCCATTTACCTGCAAATGTCATGAAGCCATTTTCCTTTATAGTTGAGTAATACTCCATGTTCTTTATCCATTCATCATTGAAGGTCACCTAGCTTGCTCCATAGCTTAGCTATTGTGAATTGAGCTGCTATAAATATTAATGTGGCTGTGTCAATCTGGTATGCTGATTTTAAATCCTTTGGAAATGTACCAAAGAGTGGGATAGCTGACTCAAATGGCTATTCTAAAAAGCATGAAGTGATACTCCTTGTAGTTTTGGTTTGAATTTCCATATTATTTAGAGGTGCTGAGCATTTTTGTGGTATTTATTGGCCATTTATAAGTCTTCTTTTTGAAAAATATTTATTCGGGTTTCTTTCCCAAGAAAGAAACATTTGTTTCTTATTAGAACATTTGTTTTCTTGTCATTTGGCTTAATCCTTTTATATTTGAGATGTTAACCTATTTTTAGACATAAGGTTTGCAAGTATTTTCTCTCATCTTATATGTTCTATCTTCACTTGGTTAATCATCTCTCCTGCTGTAAATAAGACTTTCAGTTTGAAGCTATCCTATTTATCTATTTTTATTTTTATTCCCTATGCTTTTGGATATCTTATTCAGATAATCATTGCTCAGACCAAAGGCAATGTGTTTTCCTCCAGTGTTTTCTCCTAATATTTTTCTTCTAGTAGTTTTAAAATTTTAGATCTTATATTTTAGGCTTTAATCTCCTTTGGGTTGATTTTTGGATATGATATATGAAAAAGGTCTGGTTTTATTCTTCATGTAGATATCTGTCTTTCTGCTTCTTTTAGTTATTCTTGCTTTTCTTTTTCAATGTGTATTTCTAGAACAGGCTCTAAAGACTACTTCTGGTTTCTCAATATTCACATCGCCATACATATCTCGGCTTGTTTTCCTTTCAGTGAGTGAGTGTGATTTGAACTTCTATTCTCTTTTTCTTTTGTCTATAATTATGGTGTTCTCCAGAACCCGCAATTCAAATCTGTTTGTAGGCAAAACAGACACTGCTTAATATAGTAGTTAATTTTATTCCATTATGATTCAGGAAACAGCTTACACTGCTCAGTGCCCACATTGCATTCAATATGTGAGTAACACAATCTCTTCTCTATGCATAAGGTATGTTTAAAATATATATTGTATTCCTACTTCTAAAACAATAATATAAACAATTGCCAATATTTTATTTTAAAAAATCATGTAAAAAGACATTTTTAATGTTTTTTGAATAAGACCTTTTTCCCAGATTATACCATATTAATTATTTGGATTTTTTTTTTCACTCGAGCATTCATTACTCTACCATTAACTTAAATTTGTCCTAACTATTAAACTGCTAGCATATCTTCCCTTTGTACTCACTTCCTATTCTACCAATTCTTTGTCGAAAAGGAGGAATATATTTTATTTTATAATTTAAAGATGTGTGCATGTGTGTGTGTGTCAGAGGGAGGGTAATGACTATATTTTCTTAGGATCATACAGTAAATAACCTAGAATGAATTTAAGGAGGTATAGTTTTCTTAAAGTTTAAAAGCTATGGTGAGTCTTTTAAAAATTAATAAGATGAAGCATTTCAAAAGAAGGATTAGAAAGCAAAATCACCCACTTTTACTACTCAGAATAAGAAAATTGCATCCAGACCATTTTTAAATCATTTGTTATATAAATCATATTCACATATCTTCAAAACGCCTACTCCTACTTTTCACCTACATTGTTCTGTAGTTATTAATACTAGTTATGAATGGTGGTGAAGAAATTCATTTCAAACTTGTACTGAATAATATGTTGAATAAATTGCATGTTCTGTCAGGAGTAAAATCTACTTATTTTTATAGCACACTGAATAAAGAAGAGAATTTTAGTCTTGTCAGCTCAAGATTACAGAGATGTGAAGTTTACCAGAATTAAGAATGTATTAAATCTGCTTCCTGATGCTGTGTAGGTGGACTGAGAACCTCTATTGGCTCCAAATCCTAAGTGAGGATCATGTGTGAGACTAGTTTTCTAAGTGTCCTGGAAATTTATGAAATTAAGATCGATTTAGACTAACAATAAATCAGCATAGCTATTGTGTTCATTAGTTTCTCTGGGAGGCATACAGTGAGATGGATTTAAAAATGCCAGAGATTTGTCAAGGGATAATTTCTGTAAAAGATAAAATGGAAATTAGTAACATTGTGCAGGAAAAAAAATCTTCACATTGTACTGCAGAACTGACATCTAGAAAATGAAAGGAAAGAAGGAAAAGAAGATTGCCCTCCACCATCTCCACTGGCTTGGCTACTTATTTCACTCAATTCTCATTCCTAAAGAGACTGAGCCCCTGGGAACATTTCCCTTGTCATGTTGAAGTTGCTGCATTTATTCCTTGATATACACAGTTGGGAAGAGAATGCTCAGAAGAGATTCCTCAGAAGATCAGAGTTCTGTATACAGTCTTCCTTTCCTGGATTGCTCAGTAACAATCCCATGTCCTCCTATTGATCAACTTCAACTATTCCATCAAAGATAGTTTCAGTAATACTCTGGGCATAGAATTCAAAAGTGTCTAGGCAACAGCCTATGTAAGAAGTCAATGAATATTGTTTGATTGTTTTTTGCTTGGCTAGTGAAACATGCAATTTTCTTTTCTTTTTTTGTTTAATTCTCATGCATTATTCCTACCAGGGACACAGGGCCATATGGAGTTCCTAAATACAGTGTATATATTTCATTGTGTGGGATATTGGCTCCAAGAGAGCACTTCAGCTTTATGCGAAAAAGGCCATGCCAATACTCTCAAGCCATTTGCCTTTGGGTGGTAAATTATATGCTAAAACCAGTGGATTCCATGGTGATAGGTCTTCTGTGTTTCCTTTGTTGTAAACTCAGTCCTCTGTCCAGATGCTGTTTTATAGATTTCTATATCCTTAAGTTATGCATCTGTAAGCTCCAGGATAGTGGTACTGGCAGAGGTTCTGCAAATCAAAACCCTTTTGCTGGCACTTTGACTTTAAGAGTCCTTAAACCCCTTCTCATGTTGGTGTTGTCACTTGGCCTGTATGACTTTGGGACCTCTTCATACCCATTACTATCAATAAGTCAATCTCATTGACAACATCTTCTATGATCCCGGGCTTGTAGACAAGAGTCACTATGGAATTTCTTAGTGCTTCTCTCGTTAGCACATGCCATATAGTATTGATTAGTAGTGTACTATTTGGATCATCCTATGCAACTTTATCCTCTAGCGAGTATTCTAACTTTGCAAAATATATCCTGTCATAAACCTGCACAACAACATTTATTCAGTTTACCCCAAACTTGGGCTGATGAGGGGATTGGAAAAGAGATAAATAAACACACAAATACAGGAAAAGTGGAACCCAGTGGTAAAGCCAAGCCCTGATGAGCCTTGACTGATACCAGAGAAGGGTCTGAACATTTATTATATAGGTTTAAATATAAAAATGTTTTGTTGTGAGCAGGAACAGCCAATTAAAGCTTAGAAGCTTCTTGTCCATATTTCGTCTCCCTCTGGGAAGCTGGTATTTGAATTCAAAGCTATTGAACCAGTGGAATCCATGACAAGCAGGGAATCCTCCCTATTAACAGGGGCCAATGGGCAGACCTCTCAGCTCCCTTGCACAAAAAAAGATTCCTAAAAGAGATGTCTCTGCTGTCCAGGACAGTTTCAAAGAAATGATTCATTCACTGCTCCCCAAAATATCCATTCTAACATGCCCAACTACTTGAGCCTTTTAATCCTCTCCTGTTCCATTTGTGTTGGTAAGTCCAGATTTTAACTTTATTCATCATAGACCACAATTTCCCCACGATTCTAGAGGTCATTTGTTATGCTTTGGACATGAGGTAACCCTCTAAAATTCATGTAGAAAAGTTAAGGGATAAAGTAATTAGATTAATTAATTTGAGGGTCAGTGATTTGAATGGATTAATGAGTGGTAACTGAAGGCAGGTATGGAGTGGCTAGAAGAAGGTCACTGGGGGCATGCCATTGGAGATTAATGTATTGTCTCTGGCTCCTTACACTCAAGCTCCTTTGTTTTCTGGCTGTCATGAACATAGCAGCTTTCCTCCATCACATGATATTCTGCCTCACCTCAGATCCAGAGGTATAGAGATGGCCAACCATTGACTGAACCTTTGAAACCGTGGGCCAAAATAAGCTTTTCTTCTTCTAAGTTGTTGTTGGCTTATAATTATAATGATGCAGAAGCTGCCCAACACATTGTTTTTTGACAGGTTTTCACTTCTGTGAACAATTTTAGGGGAGGAAAAGTTTATTTAGGGGCCCATGATTTCAAATGTCTCAGTCTATAGAAAGTTACTGACTCCATTCCTGGGGGCTCAAGGAGAGGCAGAACATCATGGCAGAAGAATGTAGTGGATGGTAGCTCAAATGATGAAGAGAGAGAGAGAGAGAGAGAGAGAGAGAGAGAGAGAGAGAGAGGGAGGGAGGGGGGAGGGAGGGAGAGGGAGGGAGAGAGAGACACACCACTCACCAGATACAAAATATATACTCCAAGGGCATGACCCCAGTGACCCTACCTGCCTTTACTTCCCACTCAGTTAATCCCATTATGGGATTAATTCACTGATTGGATTAAGGCTTTATGATCAGATCAATTCGGCTCTAAATCTTCCTGCATTGTCTCACACATGAGCTTTTGGGGAACACCTCAAAACTATAACACATATCACTCTAGTAGAGAATTTTTACCATGCTCTAGGGTTCTTGTCAAACATTAAATTTTGTGTCTGAGATATCTTAGCCCAAGTAAGTAACCTATCCTTATCTAGCCCTACATTTCAGCTCCCCAATCAAGCATGTTCAAAATCTAGTCTTATGATAGTTTATTAAATTCTGTTAGTGTGAACTAATACTTTAGTGTTAGAGTGCAATGTTTTCCTTTTTATCAGACCTGGATATTCCTGGTTGAGTTATGTCAATAACAAATCATAGTTATCCATCTAACATCCAAGAGTGGAGGTGAGGCAAATCTTGATAAGAATTCCTATTGACTCATGGAAAGGGGCTTCTGAAGTAGATAATGATATTGACTTGGACTTTGAAGAGGACTATCTTTTTATAAAAGGGTTGCCTCTTCAAAACACTGGAAATTTAAGCAAAAGTAGAGAAACGTGATTATATCAAACTGAAAAGCATCTGCACAGCAAAGAAAATAATCAAAAGATTGAAGAGGCAAATTACTGAATGGAAGAAAATAGTAGCAGACTGTCCACCTGAAAAGGAATTAATATTCAGAATTTTGAAGAGACAAAAACTCAACAGTATGACCTGATTAAAAAATGGGCAATAGACCTAAATAGACATTTCTCAGTCAGTAGGTAGCTGGAATATGCTCAGAGTCACTAGTCACCAGGGAAATGCAAATCAAAACCACAAGGATATGTCACTTCATTCCTGACAAATGAATATTATCGGAAAGACAAAAGATAGCAAGTGCTGAATGATAAGTTGAGAAATGTGAGTGCTTCAAACCATTGATGGGAATGTAAGTATCTGCAACCACATGAAAATCAATATGAAAGTTAATCAAAAAATTAAGAATAGACAATAATGGGAGGGGCATAAGAAAATTGGAGAACTTTGATTGGGCAAAGTGGAGAGAGGGAAGGGGAGGGGCCATAGGGGTAGAAAAGATGGTGGAATGAGATGGACATCATTACCCTAGGTACATGATGACTGCACAAATGGTGTACAACCAGAGAAGTGAAAAGTTATGCTGCAATTGTGTACAATGACTCAAAATGCATTATGCTGTCA
Source organism: Urocitellus parryii (assembly GCF_045843805.1). Lineage (NCBI taxonomy): Eukaryota > Metazoa > Chordata > Mammalia > Rodentia > Sciuridae > Urocitellus > Urocitellus parryii. The sequence goes on from NC_135537.1 coordinate 26,715,233, forward strand.
TATATATCTAATTAGAATAAATAAATTTTAAGAATAAAAAAGAAATTAAGAATAGAACTACTCATGACCAATGTTATTCTGCAACCTGTAAACTCAGAAAAATGTATTTATTCAATATGTTTGATATGTCAAGATCATTGTACTGTCATGTATAACTAATTAAAATGTATGATATGTCAAGATCATTGTACTGTCATATATAACTAATTAAAACAAACAAAAAAACACTAAAAAAAGAATAAAACTACTGTATGATTCAGCAATCCCATTCTTGGTACTTCAAAGGAAATGAATTCAATATGTCAAAAATATATCTGCCCTGCCATATTTATTGCAAGGTTATTCACAATAGACAAAAAATGAAAGAAACCTAAGTGTCTATCATTTGATGAATGCATAAAGAAAATATGGTAAATACGCACAGTGGAGTACTATTCAACTATAAAGAATAGTGAAATCCTGTCATTTGTGACTACATGGCCCAAACTGGAGACATGGATATTAAAATATTTGATCTCATATAAGTTGAGAATAGAATGGTGGTTACCAGAGTCTGGGGAGTCTAGGAAGTGGAAGAGGGGAAGGGAAAGTTTGATCAATATAGTTTATAGTTGAATGGGAAGAAGAGATTCTTGTGTGTTATTGAAAAGTTGCATGACTATAGGTAAGGATAACATGCTGTATGTTTGAAAAAGCTAGAAGAAAATATTTTGAATGATTTTACCATGGAGAAGTAATGGATGTTTAAGGAGATGTATATGTTTAATTTGTTTTGAGATTTGCACAATGCATTCATATATTGAGGCATTGCATTGCATACAATAAATATATATAATTCTTTTTTTATGTATCAGTTGAAAATAAATTTAATGAAAATTTATAAATCCAGAAATAATAGCTACTTTGTAAGCTACCAAATAGGTTCCAAGGTCTTTACTGTTAGTTTCCATTTTTTAAAAAAATATATTTCAGTTTTCAATGGATCTTTATTTTATTTATGTGTATATGATACTGAGATTTGAACCCAGTAAATCACACATGCTAGAAAGGGCTCTAATACTGAGTCACAGCTGCAGCCCTGAGTTTCCATTTTTAAAGGAAATTTCCCAGAGCTTTTCATTATCCCTCTATTAAACATAACATTACTTAATAATAACCAATCCTTTCCATTGTCCTAGCTGCATGATTATCCCTGTATGTTTCAACCTTCTAAATCTCTCTAATGACCAGGGTATTTACCTCTGATGAAACCTCCTTTCAAGTCACTAAGTCACTGTCAGCAATATGACAACAATTAAGGCACTGCATTGTGCAAGGGATTATCCATGTCTCACACGCACACTTTGATGTTGTCCTTGTTTTCAGTAAAATGATAATGATGCAGCTTCCAAACCCCACTTCTGGCACTACTTCAGTAGAACCAGCAAAAATCAAATGTAGATACAGAATTATGAATGCAAGAAGTCTTACTGGGCTTTGCCTGTGAAAGACAAGGGAAGGATGAAGCAGAATCAGACATAAAAACCTAAGATTATGATACTGGCAAAGGAGCTAGTTGGTAAACAGAAATAGTGAGGACTTAGTACTCCTAAGGTACTCAGTCATAGCTGGGCTTGCCAAGAAAGTGAATGTACTCCTCTGGAAAACTGCAATAAAATGTTATCACATTTGTACTTTTTTGAGATGTTATCACATGTTGCACTTTTTTGAGATGATGAGAATTTTAGGTTTCTTCTTGTCTTATTACTGACAACAATCAGGCAGTACACAAATAGAATTCTTAGATGGTGGCTCCTAAATACTTTAAAAAAAATTATTTCAGATGTACATATGTATTGCCAGGTACTGTGGAATACTGCTGTAATTCTAGCACTAGGGATACTGAGGAAGGAGAATTGCAAGCTCAAAGCCAAACTCAACAACTGTTAGACCCTGTCTCAAAATGAAAAATGAAAGATTGGGGATATAACTCAATGGTAAGACTCTCCTGGGTTCAAAGCCCATACAAAACCAAAACACAAAACAAAACAACACAACGAATATTTATGGAGTACAATGTAATAATTTAATACATGTGTGCATTGTGTAAAAGATCAAATCAGAGGAGGTAGCAATTCTATCTCCTTAAACATTTAAAAGTTTTTGATTAGTACATAATAATCATATATATTTATGAGATACAGTGTGATATTTCAATACATGAATACAGTGTGCAGTGATCAAATAAAGGTAATTTAGTTCTGTGTTTCCTTATTATTAATTTGTGTTTGTAACCTTTGAGACTACTAGTTCTTCATATGATAGGTTGTTTTGAACTACACTATCCTAGTTTGCTGTAGAACACAAGAACTTACTTCTGGAGGCTGTCAGCCAACCATTCCTTCAAGCTAATTGGCAAGTTTTTCCTTTTCCTTCCCTCCCCTTCCCCTTCCCTCCCCTTCTTTCAGTAGTGGGAATTGAACCCATGGGCACTTTACCCCTGAGTGGTACCCTGAGAACTTTTCCTTATTTTGTATTTTGAGACAGGGTCTTGCTGAGTTGCATAGGTCCTCGATAAATTTCTGAGGCTAGCCTTGAACTTGCCATCCTCCTGTCTTGGACACCCAAGTCTCTGGAGTTATAGGTACATGCAACCAAACCTACTGTGAGTCTTCTCTTGATGGAATGTCTAAACAGCACCTTGTTGGAACTTCTATGGTCATGAATAGAATAGCCAAAGCTAGTTGACTGCATTATACACACAACTAAATCGAACAATATGTAGTTTACACTTTTTTGTTAATTGTTAAGACATTTACAAATCAGATTAGGGAAATCAGCTAGAAAACATAATTCTGTTATTGTAACTATGTTGTACTTATTTAACTCTAAATAAATCACAAGAAAACAATTTTAAGGTATTTAAATAATTCAAACAGCAAAAGTAAACACCTGTTGTTGATCATGCAAGACATTGTAATCTTAAAAACAGCAACAATGCTCCTGTACATTTCAATATGATTTTCTAATATCCAAAATCTTTTGGGGTGTATTTAGCACAGTTATGCTATTTTAAAAGGAAAATCTTTCTCTTCTATTAACTTGAGACTGATTATAAATATGAAATACAGAACTAACAGTCTGCAAATGATGCCAAATAAGCATATAGAATAGAGCCTTAACTTTAATAGCTTTTAAGTTCATTTTAGCAAGCACTTTTCCAGCATGCTTTACAATATGCAGAGCATTAGGATGTAGTGATTAAATACCTCTGCCTTCAATGAGATTTCATTCTAAGCCCTGTAAGAAAGGTACTAGCTGATAAGTGACTTCACTTTAGAGAATTTAGGTGCCTGGAGAGAAGAGAAAGTTTAGCAAAAGAGGTGGAATTTGGCCATGCCTGGTGGTACACGCCTGTAATCCCAACAGTTTGGGGAGCTGATGCAGGAGGATTGTGAGATCAAAGCCAGTGTCAGCAAAAGTGAGGTGCTATGCAACTCAGAGAGATCCTGTCTCTAAATAAAATACAAAATAGTGCTGAGGATGTGGCTCAGCGGTTGCATGCTCCTGAGTTCAATCCCCAGTAACCTCTCCCACCCCCCAAAAGAAGTGGAATTTCTGTAGAGAGAGAATATATGTATAAAATTTCAATAAAATAAATGAAGGTAAGAAGCATGTACAGAGAAAGGGACAAAGACATAAATTACAAAGTAAGAAATTGCTAAAGAATACCCAAAACAAACCAAAAAAACTTGTTTCTTTGGATTCTCAAGAGAGTTGTAACAAACTAAGGCATAAAGTCAGAGCTGAGTGGTAGAATCAGGATTTTTCCATAGGTGATTTTGGAAATCATGCATCTTTGTTAAAAATACATATTTCAAGGTTGATGGATCTTGTTCTACAATATTTGGAGAGGAAAATGTTTTTGCTCCTTTTAAACCCAAGTTTTATCACTTACTGAGTAAAAAGTACAGCATGTTCTGGTCACGTAAATAACATATCCTTGTGGCTCATGCCTGTAATTCCAGTGACCCACTAGGCTTGAGACAGGAGGATCACTAGTTCAAAGCCAGAGGTACCATGGCTGAGGCACTAAGCAACTCAGTGAGACCCTGTCTCTAAATAGAATACAAACTGGGGCTGGGGATGTGGTTCAGTGGTTGCATGCCCCTGAGTTCAATCCCCGATACACCCACCCCCCCAAAAATAGAATATATTCTTTTGTTTTAAAGTCACTAGATGAAAAGTCACTAAGGAGAGGAAAAGCCTGATTTTAGAACTAAATCATAAAAGAGTTAGAAATATGGTTTACACAAATATATGATTTAGATAAAAATTGTTAAAATCAGGCTGGGGATATGGTTCAAGTGGTACCGTGCTAGCCTGGCATGCGCAGGGCACTGGGTTCGATCCTCAGCACCACATAAAAATAAAAAAAAAATATGTTGTGTCTACAGAAAACTAAAAAATAAATATTAAAAAAAATTCTCTCTCAAAATAAAATTGTTAAAATATCTCATGTATTAGAATTAATTAACTGTAATGACAAGGATTACAGTAGATTTTTGTTAGTAGTAAAATAAAGCTTTTAATTATAGAATTTGAGGGTCATTAACATTGTTTCAAAGAACATATTTTATTTCTTTACAGAGTTATTTCTTTATTGATTCATTTTTGATTAAAATAATAATTATTTATTTTTCTGAGACAGTTCATTTGTAATAAGCTTGTATCTTCTAGAAATAAAGCAGACTATCTTAAAACAATTAAAAAAATAATTGGAAATTTCAACTATTTTAGGATGAATAGAAATTCTTAACAGGTCAGTCAATTTTAGGTTTATATAGAAAATAGATTAAAATAAACACAATGGCGCTATGACAACAACATTTTATTGAAGTAATTTACAGTTTTTACTATATATTGTTTAATACGATGTGATATTGCAGGGATCTCAAAACCAGAGAAAATCGCCATTCAAATATCATGGATATTAAGGGAATAGAAGACTTTGGAATTGCTTCATCTTACGTTAAAATAATATACTTTTCTTTATCATTAACAGAAGTTATTTATTAGAGTGACAGGAGATTGAAAGCACTGAGAAGCCATGAAAATTACCTGTAAGATACTAGAGCTACATAAATGAACCCACTGATATTCTCAGTTTGAATTAAATGCTGCTGTCTAATCTTTGAAAACATGAGTTCTTATTTTTTTCCTAAATACAATAACCAATGTAGAGGAATATTCTATCAAGAGTAAACAATGTTTATCACTCTCTTGAACATGTGAAAATGTTCTTCTAATGGTTCCTCTGTGCTAAAATTCCTAACACTAAAATTCTTCAGAACATCCAACCCAAAGAATTTTCATCTTGTGCAGAGGCATGAGTGAGAAGGAGCACTCACAAAAGAATTATTCATGAAATACTTACACTAATAATATGGATAATAGTTAATTTTTATTGAATACTTATAGTGTTCTTTGAGAAATAGGTTTATTAAGGGAGACCCAGTATTCTTTAAAAGCTCTTTCCTATGTACCAAAACTTACAGTGAAAATTACAGTCATTGGATTCGAAAATTACAATACAGTGGGAATAATTGAATATGGTGGCGCTCAATTATCAAAGGCAAGGTGGGTATGGTTCCAGTAGTGGATACCAGAGACAAGGAAACTATCAGAATAGAACAAATATGCTAATAAAAATGTATGTGGTAGGGAGCCTTCTACAGTCAGCTGGCACCTACACACACCCAGGCCTGTGCCCCTTCGTAAGCCCTTGCAAAGCCAGTTAGTCCACAGTACATACAAAATATCAATAGTGCTTCTATATACCAATAACAAACCGAAAAAGAAATAAGAAACAGGAGGGAAACCAAATCAAAGAAACAATACAGTTTACAATAGTTACAAAAATAAATAAAATACCAGGGAATAAATGAAACCAAAGAGGTGAAATAACTCAATAGAGTGTTTTCATTTTATTAAAAAGTGAGTGTACATTCTAAAACATGGATGAAAATAATTGAACAGGACAGCCAAAAATGAAAAGACATTCTTATTTTATGGATTGGAGGAATTTATATTCTTAAAATGTTCATGATACCCAAAGCAATATAATTCAATGTCATCCTTATTAAAAAATACCAATTGCCTTCTTCAGAGAAATAGAAGAAAACAACACTAAAATTTCTATGGAACCACAATAGATCCCAAATAAAAACACAACTGGAGCTGGAGGCATCACAGTACCCAACTTCAAAACATCTGCACAGTTTTAGTAACCAAGACATCATGGTCCTTCATGGACAAACCAATAGAAATGAATGAAGAACTCAGTAATAGATCCATGTACTTATAATAACTAAGATATCTGTCTACGTATTAATTGCCAACTTCTTTTTGGATAAAGACACCAAAAAATTCATTAGAGAAGATAGTCTATTCATCAAATGATTCTGGGACAACTGATAACCATTTGGAGAAGAATAAAACTATACCTCTTGGAATTTATCAAAATCAATTCAAAATTGTTTAATGACTTAAATGTTAGACCTCAAACTATAAAATTACTAGGAGAACATGTGTGAGAAATGCTTCAAGTCATTGGGATGGGTAAAGATGTTTTCTGATATGACCCCAAAAGAACTGGAAAGAAAATACAAAGTTGACAATGTTATATGATATATCCTATGAAAATGTTTCCTCACTACAAAGGAAACAGCCAGCAGAGTTGAGACAACCTAGACCACAAGAGTTAATATTTGCAAGCTAATAAACCAGTAAGGGATTAATATCCAGGATATTAGAAACTAAACTCAATAGCAAAAAAATTAATTTGATTTTAAAAATGTGTAAATGACCTAATAGACATTTTTCAAAAGAAGATATACAAATGACTAGCAAGAATCTGAAAAAATGTGCTCAACCATCACTGATCATTAGGAAATGCATATTAAAACCCAAATAGATATCATCTCTGATTATTATTAAGAGGACAAAAAATGCTAGTAAGGATGAGGACAAATGTTAAATGTTATGTAAATGTTAATTTCTTCAGGCATTATGAAAAAAGGTATACAGATTTCTCAAGAAAAGAAAAACCAACTAGACATAGAATCACTGAAAAATTTAACAATCCCACTATTGGTTATATATCCAGAAGATAAGAAGTCAGCATGTTGAAGCAATACCTGCACCCCCATGTTTATAGAAGCAGTATTTACAATAGCCAAGGTATGGAATGAATGTGGGTGTCCACTGGTGAGTGAATAAATAAAAAATATATCTAATACGTGGTGAAATATGGTTCATCCATAAAAAGAATTAAATCATTTCATTTTGGCAGCATAAATGAACTGAAGAACATTATGTTAAGTGAAATAAATAAAGCAGAGAAAGACAAATATTCCAGGTTTACATTTATATATGGAAGCTAAAATTGTTGATCTTCTACAAATAAAGAATTAAATACTAGTTACCAGAGGCTTAGAAGAGAAAGGGTGAGGAGAGAGAGGGAGGTTGGTTAACAGGTACAGGAAAACAGTCAAATCAAAGGAAAACCTTCTACTATTCTATAACCCAGTGGGGTAACTACAGATGACAACAATTAATTACATATTTTAAAACAGGTAAATGAAAGAATTTTGAATGTTCAAAGAAGTGTCAAATGTTTGAAATAATGAATGTGCCAGTTACCTTAATCATTACAAATTTGATACATGTATTAAAGTATCATACTGTATCTCAAAATATGTAGAATTATGATGTATTAATTTAAAATTTAAAAATATAATTAAAATTGTTTATGGCTTGGTTGTAGTACTAATGGCTATAAAATACAGCCCTGCTGTCAAAATTTTTAAAATTTTGTCTTTAATCTGAGTCTAGTTTTGTAATCTTCACATGATAAAATTGTGTTAATTTGACTTGCAATATTCATGGGAATAACACAGATATATTTAAAAGAGGATATTCAAAGAGGTACCTCAGAATTAATGGAGCTGATTATATAAGTTATAGTCCATTTTGTGTTACAGAATTTTTATATTTGGGTTAAGATTAACAAGTAGCTAGGGGATCCAGTCAAAATTTTACTAAACCACCATCTGTAACTCCAGAGAGGAGAATATGAATTAGATTTAGATAAAGCAAAATACCCATAAGAAATCTGTACTATTGCCATCTAGAGATTTTTTTTATGTGAAAAATGAAAATTTATTTGATTGCATAATTCTAGACAATTATTTTGTGTAGCACTTAGGTTATTTCATCAAACATGTAATTTTTACATAAAACATATTTTCCCTATGAGCTTCTCTCAACAAGAGAGGGAATTTTTGAACATACTGAATATACCACAGGGAATCTCAACATCAAGCATATCCACATGACACTAATTTTAAAAAATTAAATAAATTACAGAAAGATTAGTCAAGTAGAGAGAGGGGATCAGGAGGAAGTGGGGAGTGCTGGGAACCAAATCTGGCAAATTATATTCCATACTTTTGTGATTATGTCACAATGTATCCTAATGTTATATAAAACTAAAAAGAATCAATACTTTTAAAAAATTATAATTTCACATATGTGTTTATCATACTTTTTCATTCAGTTGGCAATTTAATTAATCTTATTTACCATTCTAATTAATGCCATTTACCATTATTGCTTATATTTCAAGTATAATGTTTGTGGAATTTTGCTGAGTTTTGTTATTATATACTTTTGTCATTTGTAATGGTTAATATTTTAATTTATTTCCTTAGTGCAAAAAAATTAAAATGTAAGTCACTATATTAGAAAGTAAGAAAGAATAAATGACTATATAGGAACTCCATATATTAGTAGTTTTTTATGATATATTGGTTTGTATTTATTTTTAACAGAAAGGTGGCTTTCTAAGAAAGAAATATAAATATCATGTACTTTTACATTCCTAAGGATAATATAGAAAAAGTAACTCATAAGAATTATTAGGCCATATTAATATAAATATTCAATTGAAGAACCACTGATCTCATATATATTCTAATTTAAGTATGTATAAATATTAAGTCATTATACTTATATTTGAGTAGAATAGAGGCCTATATTGAATGTACAAGAGGTAGAATAGTTAGCATAAGTGAATAAAGCAAGGAGATGCAGGACAACAGGCAAAGGCTGAACTTGGGTACCTGTCATTAAGCATAAAATTATGTATGTGTGTGTGTGTGTTTATATGAAATTGTTGCATAGCACCAGGATACAAGAGGTTGCTAGGAGAATAAGTCACAGATTTAAGAGATCTTATATACAAGGTTTGAAATCCCAGAATCAGAGAATTTCAGACTTTTAGAGATGATATTTTGCTTTTAAGAATGTTCCATCTACTGATTACTTAAAGCTTTTAGAAAGAGTAAATTAGTTCTCTTATAACATCAGCATCAAAGAAGAAATAAAAGCATAAATGTTATTTATTGGAATGACTTACTCATAAAACCCTTTTCAGAGCAGTATTTTTTTTTTGCATTTACCAAAATGGCTTTATAACAAGGATAAAAAGCCATTAAAAGTTTACAACTGTGGCTATGGACCATAAAAAGTATATAACTAAAAAAGTAGGATAATTATTTCAGAGTAGAAAATCATAACGTAATCATACAATCATGTCATACTTTTTATGCCCTTTTAAAACAATGTATTTTTCTCCCCTCCTGCCTGATCAAGTTTCCTGAACTCCTACATAAAAATGGATAGTACTGGGATAAAGATTTATAATCTCCAGGAATGATTTGATCATGTTGATAGGAGAAATAAACATATTTTACAACTTAGAAATTTAGTTTTGGGGGCTACAATAAACATTTATTCAAATATGAGATACTACATAATAGCAATTATATTCTTAGAAATATAAATGCTGAAAATATTAGTGTTAAAAAGCATTTGTTAATAATAGTAAGATAAATCAATCCTAAAGCTGGTTTATAAAAATTATTGTGCAGGGGCTGGGGATATAGCTCATTTTGTAGAGTACTTGCCTGGAATGCACAAGGCCCTGGGTTTGATCCCCACCAGCACCACCATATATATATATTTTATTGTGCAAAATACCAAGAGATTATTGAAACATTTTGACACAGAGAATCTAGAAACTATATACACACATCCACACAAATCATATTACAAATGAATAAAGACTTGGATTATTGAAAAAAAAATCTATAACTGAAGTAAAGAACATAAGACTATATTTAAACTTAGATAATGGAAGAAGACAAAATATTAAATAGCTAATACAATTATTAAATGCATAAAATGGCAGTAGTTTACCCAAGGAAAAAAAAATTGAAGTCAATGGATAGAAAACAGTTAAGTTTAAACACATAATTATGAATATCTATATGTCATAGTGGAACTTGAAAAATAAGTAATAAACTGGAAATATATTGTCAGTAGATTGGAAAAAACATGATATGGATAATGGAAAGATACAGAACTTCTACTTTTACCTCTTTTATTTAAAAGGTACACTCCTTATCTTCAATTTTGTTTTCTGTGTGTACAGATAGATTGACTCTTAGAAACTTATCTCTTTTTTTTTTTTTTCATTTTAGTGCCTGCTGTTTACAAAGTTAATCCTCAGGTATAGAATTATATGTAACATTTTTTATCCTCATTTGCTAAAGAAAGACAATTTGATAGATAATTGTGGTGGGGGTCGTTATAAAGCAAAAAGAAATATACAATGTACATACAAAATGTCACAGATCTACAGAAGTAAATAAGGTATTTCAATGTAAAATAATAATGATATAAAACACTTTATTATCTTAGTACGTTTTTAAATTCATAATATCTAGTTTTAGAATTCGGGACACTTCCATTCTCATACTCTGAGTATACAATGGGAGAAGCTATTTGGAGAATTATGTCAAATTCTGTCAAAGTTTAAGAGCTATATTTCTTTTCTTCCAGCTATTATACTTGTAAAAGTGTTTCCAGTATAAATATGTGTTGTGTACAGTGACAGAAAAAAAAAATAGACCTTATAAAAATTCATTTTGAAGAATGAAAGTGAACAATTAAGTGGCTATAAATACTAACTCTGCCAATCAGTAGCTATGTGACCTTGGGGGAGCTACTTAACATATGTTTGCATTTCAGTTTCCTTTTCTAAAGACCAATCTATTTTTCCCTGAAAAATTCATATACTGGAATTTAAACCCCAAGGTAATTGTATTAGAAAACAGGGCCTTTGGGAGGTGTTTGTCACAGGAATCATCCCTTTTGCTCTTCTACCATATGAGCAGCAACTGATGATTGTATTGGAAAAGGAAAGAGCTAGCCCTGACCAGATGCTGAATCCACTGGTATCTCCATCCTTGGACTTCTCATTCTCCAGAATTGTAAGAAATAAATTTACGTTTATAAAATATCCAGTCTAAGGTATTTTGTTATAGTAACAAAGATGAGGCTAATAATATCTGATATTATTTACATTAAGTATATGGAAAATTATTATTTGACACTTACTAGATTAGTGTCTTACAACAACTACATGGCACCAAGCCAGCTTTAACTCTGAATATTAGGACAATGTGGAGGGAATGATAGAGCCACAGGATGGCGAGAACTTTGGTTTGTGAAAGCTTATGCCATTGGTGCCCATGTGCTTTGGACCACACTGTTTTGTGAATCTCTTCATTATAACACTTTAACTTTTATTCTAACCATTCTCTAAAATTAAATAGAAATGTTATTCTCTGCTCATGTTTTATAGGTATATTTGTTTTTTTAAGGGATGAAACTTAAAAAACTTAATTCTAGTAATTTTTTTCAGGAGGAAAATAGCACTTTGGATGTGAATTTTATAACCATATGTACGTTTGAGATCTTTGATCTTTCTTTTCTAATAAGGCTGATTTATAGTTTTATAACAACTATGTTTTTATAAAACAACAAAATGATAAAATATTATATGCATTGCCAAGTTACCAAACTTCACAGAATTTATGCAATTAAATTTTATATGAACCCTATAAAATTTGTGTATAGTGTTTCTACATTTACAAAGGAGGACACTGGGATTCAGTGATTATTTTTATTCTGATTAGAATTAAAATATTCTGGGAGTATATATTACAAATGGGATATAACTGGAGTCACTCTGAATTTAGGGCCCATTTTCTTTCATTGTGTGTTGACTCTCTTTTATATATGCAAAGACAGATGATAGGCAGAGTTTGATTGTTAGAAATAAATATAGGTTACCTTGTTTAAAGTCTTCTAAGAGCAATGAACCTAAGATGTTAGTTCCTATAGGAGACACAAAAAACATTTGCTTTACCTTCATAAGAACTTAACACTAGGTGTTCTTAATAGACAATATGTCTTTTATGAGGATCTTTACCTATTTTCATTTTGAGACAATGTCTTTATTTTAGTTATTTAATAGATTTATTAGGAAACATGAAATTCTTACTTTGTGCTTAGTTTGGTTCTATATCCTAAGAATTCAGATCTTCATATTAGTTTTTTTCTGAATCTCAAGAGGCTGACCTCTGATTACTCAATGATACATTACTTCTAACCTGATAGATACAATGTTACCTGTCTCTATTAATATTATTATGATTCTAAAAGATCCAACTTTAGTATTTCATGATAAAAACATTATAAGTTAATAATTGAATTGCTAAGAAGGAGAAAATGACATAAATAAACCAAGTTTAAAAATTGCTTTGAATATTTTAAAAACACAATCACAGAATGCTGGACTTTTCTGAAAAACTACCATAGGTATAACTGAAATATCAACATTTTGTGAAAACAGTGTCTGATCTTATTATTTTTATGTTTATACTTATTATTTTTGTATGGCTGTCATTCAAATTTCCTCACTATGGTTGACTAAAACATGTCTAATGAATTAAGCAGCACTGAAAAACAATTAAAACTTAAGTCAAAAATTAGAAGGATGGGGGATGGGGTTGTGGCTCAGTGATAGAGCTCTTGCCTAGAACATGTGAGGCACTGGGTTCAATCTTCAGCACCACATAAAAATAAATAACTAAATAAAATAAAGTCATTAAAAAATTAGAAGGACAGGAATGAACTCTAAACATTAAATTCTATGTGTTTTAGACTTTTAAACTATATGCTTTTATATATGTAAAGACAGATTGTAGGCAGAGTTTGATTGTTAGAATTAAATATAGGTTACCTTGTTTAAAGTCTTCTATGAACAATGAACCTAAGATGCTAGTTCCTGTAGGAGACACACACACACACAAAACAAAACAAAACAAAACAAAACAAACAAACAAAAAAACCATTTGCTTTACCTTATGATCTTAACACTGGGATTGAATTACACATCCTCAAATGATGCAAGAATGATTACAATGAAAGTGGGGAAGAAAAAGGTTGTGCTATGTATTAACCAGAAATTGATTTGGATATCCAATTTTCTTTCTTTCTTTCTTTTTTTAAATACCACACAAGCTGTAAACTGTAAAAAGTTAAGGATTAGCATATTACATTTGCAACTGTTAAGAAAGTATAACATAAGGAAGTACACACACATATACACAAATACAGTATCAGGAATTCAACACAGAGCTTTGCACATGTTAAGCAAGCACTGAGCTACATTCACATCCCCTTTGAAAAATGTTACAGGGTCCTCCCAGACATGTCTTAAACTTGCAATGTTCCTGTCTCAAACTCCAGAGGAAGTATATTTCAATCTTTAAAAATTATGCTGTTTTGGATCAACATCAGAAGTCTATACTTCTCATACTCATCTAAAAGCAAAAGAAGGTTTGTATGCTTCCATGAGGATCATATTGCAAAGTTCATGAAATGCTTTCTGCTCTTGGACACAGCAGTAGAATTAGATAAGAATGCCTAGGAACACAGTTCTGAGACCTCTCAGCCTTGCCTGTAATCCAATCATTGAACAGTATGCAAATGACCTAACAGGAATACAATCAAGGCTACAAGAGCAAGTAATTTCCATTTCAATTACTGCTTAATGAGATTGTGCTGTAATTTTAAGGTAGTACACCTCTAGGAAGGGCTTTTACTTCTTCTCTTTTTGCTTTATTCAGATTACTTCCTCCAATTACACTGAGCAACAAATTATTGCTTTATCTGATCAAAGATTTAAAGGCTGCCCTTTCACATGAATCCAGATATTCCATTCTTTGTAAAAGTCATCCACAGCTAACTTTTCAAAGTATTCTTATCAACTGATTAACAATGAAGTATGCAGGAAAAGTAGAATGTGCTTTCTTTCAGGAGACATTTGACTTTTATCAAAGGAATGGGGCTATTAGCCAAAGGATTAAAAAATGTTTTTAAAATAAGTCCCCCCCCCTTTATGAGTGTCATTTGAAGGGTTCTAACATAAGAACCGAAAAACCATGACTATAATATATTGATTTTCTCTACACTTACCAGAGTGATAACCTAGATTCTATAAGATCTGCTTGCTCTATATCCTATCACCTAGCCTATCAACTTTTAAATAAGATTAAAATAACTTCTAGAGAAAGCTACTTCTTAGGCATTGAAATTCACTATGTAGAAAAGGTGTTTCCAGGTTGCTATAGTCAGGGACAGTACTGGGCACAATTATGAAAATCACTGAACATTTGAAATGAAAGGACGCTTTTGAGATCATTATCCTCCCACTATATTACCCCTCATTCTGCAAATGAGTTACAGAGAAGTTGAAATTATCCATGCAGAAGTTCACAGAAAGCTATTGATGAAGTTGCTTCTCACATCTCCTGACTGGGTTAATTGTTTGGGTATCCCTTGTCTTTGAGATCTCCACATTCTTTTCTTCCTTCCCTGGTAATATCATTGCATTAATATTAACAGTTACTACATATTTATTATTTACATGAATATACTTGGTATGAATTGTGATTAGTGTTCTATCTATCTTTAATTCTAATAACAGCCTATGAAATGAGTACACTTAGTAACCTGTTTTCACAGATGAAGTGAAGTTTAACTGATTTTCCTAAAGTTACACAGGAAGCAGTGGTGTCAGGAAAATGAACATTTTCAAAATGAACAGGTCTCTCTGATCCTGGGCTTCATTTGTAAGCATGACAGAAAAATGACTCCAGGAATATTTTGTGCTTAGGCTGCTCTTTCACATGGATCCAGATATTCCATTATCCAAAGCTAACTTTTCAAAGTATTCTTATCAACTGATTAACAATGAAGTATGCAGGAAAAGTAGAATGTGCTTTCTTTCAGGAGACATTTGACTTTTATCAAAGGAATGGGGCTATTAGCCAAATGAATGAATGAATGAATGAATGAATGAATGAAATTTTAGAATTGAAAATTCACTCCTCAATGAATGGCTGTTAAGAAAGAGATTTAAAGTAATGAGCACTGTATTGTGTCCTCCATTTAATGTCCTTTACGGAGTATGATGAAAAGAGATCAGGCTTTGGAGGTGCAGTTTATTTCATAGCTGCAAACTCATTTAATGTAAGAGTAATCTTTTACTAAATCAGTCACTATTGATTTGCAAAGAGCTAAGCAATCCCTATAGTCTAATGATGCTTAGATTTTTCTGGGAAATTCATTGACCTCTAATTAAGGTTATTCAGTGATATAGTGGGAATAGAATGGACAGTAGTTCAGAAACAGCTCTCCCATCTCTATCCACACTTCATTAAGATAAACTCTTCCTTAATATAATACATATATTTCATTTTTTACACACACAGAAAATGTTTCTTTAAGAAAGTATACCGTGCCAGGAATGGTGGCACACACCTGGGATTAATCCTGTAATCCCAGCAGCTCTGGAGGCTGAGGCAGGATGGATTGCAAATTCAAAGCCATCCTCAGCAATTTAGCAAGGCCCTAAGTAACTTGGTGACACCCTGTAAGGGTTTTAGTTGTGGAAATATACAAGACATCAAATTTCCTCTGGTGGGCAAACTCCCAGGGAATAATAGGTGTTTTGTTTTCCACAGCTCTGAAACATTCTGTAGTTTCTCCCAGGAATAGTAAGATAATATGTGTTCAATGCCTAGGAAAATTTCTGTGCAAAGGTGCAAGATGCCTAGCTGCTGTGGTAATGCCCTTTGTAAGGAGCCTCTGTGCTAGAGTCTTATCAGCCTCTACCTTAATCTCAGACACTTAGCTCCTGGGAATTAAGGAACTATCTTATTAGATAACTACAATGCTTCACCAAGCTCTGCTGCTCCTAAACCTGCCCACAAAACTGTAACTTTAAACAACAGACTTTCTTGAAAGCTACACAAAGCTCCTAACATTGAACATGGCAACTTAGTATGTAAATGAGGAAAAAGCTGCATAATGTTGCTAACTCTATAACCTGCCTAGTGATACAATGAATAATATGCACTAAGGATGCCAGTGATCTAATGTAACCTATTGATAAAAATAAGACTGGCAGTTCTGAAGAACATCCATTATTCTGCCTCTGCACCTTGCTTGTGTCTCCTTTTGCTCTCTTTATAAGACCCTGTCTCAAAATAAAATAAAAAAGGTCTGGGGATGTGACTCAGTGGTTAAGCACCCTTGAGTTCACTCCCCAGTACCAAAAAAACAAAACAAAACAAACAACAACAAAAAAGTGTTCCTTTTTCTCCACATCATCTCCCAGCATTTATTATTGTTTGTATTCTTGGTGACTACAATTCTAAACTAGAATGAGATGAAATCTGAGTGTGGTTTTGATTTGCATTTCCCTAGGTGCTAATGATGTAGAATATTTTTTTTCATCCATTTATTTTTTCAGGAAAAAGCCTTATTATTTCTTCTTTTGAGAAGCATCTGTTTAGTTCATTTGCCCATTTACTGAATGTGTTATTTGTTCTTTAGGTGTTAAGCTTTTGAGTTCTTTGGTTAAAGATAACTTGAAATTCTTTGATTTTATACAAATTTTTCACTTAACAAGAAAACAAATTACCTTAATGATTTTGTAGAATTTATAATATGCAATATTATACAAAATCCATCTCTCAGCAAAACTGTTCAAACTGCTCAGGGTTATTAGTTTAGTAACAAGGCTATCTATTATACAATACATCTTGTGGGATACTCTGCCCTGTGATACTATTTAAAGTGGGTTTAATTCAGTACATACTTTCATAAATTCCCTAATATGAACATATACTTTTTCTTTTTAGCACCAACATAATTTTTCTTTCCTACCTAAGAACAAAGCTCTCAAATAAAAATACTTAATATCTATTCATAATTTTCACTTACATAGCCATTTAAAACAAATTTCTACTTAAAACATATCAGGGCATGTTAATCCTTATGTATTTATTTTGAAACAATAACTTTCTTTTCTTTGTAAGAATTTTGATATTTCTAATTCTAAATATTGTATTCAAATTAATAATTTATATATTTTACCAAATATGTCAATAGCAAAATTTATATTATATCCACAAAATCTAAATACTCTAAATTATTATTGAGTAGATTTATTTTTAATGGAAACAGTATTTTATTTTAAAATTCCATCTATACTAAACATATACAGGCTTCATTTACATTGTGTTAGAACTTATAAATAATCTAGAGATGATTTAAAATATTTGGGAAGATATGCATTTGTTAAATGCAAAAATGGCACAATTTTATACAAGGGATTTGAACATCCTCAGATTATGGGATCCATAGGGGTCCTGAAACCAATCCCCTACAGACCTCAAAGGATAACAATATCAATTGAGCCCCCTAGTAATGAACTAACAATATCACTACTGCTTAGTATCAAAGTTTGATATTATTCTAAAGCTTCATGAAATATTAATTACAAATTTTTATTATAAGACATCGAATTCACTATTAGGAAGTTTTTTTTTCAGAAAAGGTTGCATAAAACACTAGCTTTATTGTTTCTATATTTTGGTTATGCTTTCATGAATTACATAAAATCCTAAGAGAATATATAACATTTTTGTTATTTTCTTGTACATTTGTATATTCCGACATGTATTTTTCTCTGCTTCATCATTTATGCACAACAGTTATTCTTATATTCATCCATGCTGATAAAGGCAACTGTAGGATTCCATTGTATCATAATGCACTACCATTCACTTATCAGTATATATACTAGGGCTATCTTGACTTTGTTTTGCTGTAAAAAAATAATAATAATATATAAAAATCTTTTTATATTCTTCTACCTCTCTTCTGGTGAATATGTGCAAAATTTCATTTATTACATAACTCAAAATATAATTGATGGCTCCAGAGTGTAGATACAAATCAAGCAAACACAAAGGCAAATTGTCTTCTGAAGAGCTTCTATCAATTTTGATTAATGCCAATATTGCATACAAATTTCTTAAATATTGTACTCTTCAAATCTTTCTGTACTGTCAGATGTCTTTGGGTATCTTACTTTTTACTAGACTGATAGGTTTTAAAATGCATCTCATTGTAGTTGTCTATTTCCCTCATTACTCTTGAGGGAGTAATGTTTTAGGCTGTATTTGTTTCTTTACTCAATGTTTTAGGCTGTATTTGTTTCTTCTAGTAAATCCCTCTTCATATCTTTTGACCACTTTTATATAGGTTTTAACATTCTAATTTATTTTTAGGATTTATATATTCTGTGTATTATTCTTTTGTGGAATGCAAATTCTTTTATTTCTAATGCATGGTATGATTTTTATAAAGGATTGATGCTGACTTTTATTATTATTATTTTTTTACTTATTGAGATGATTACCTTTTTTTTTCTTTTAATCTGTTATACCATCTATATTTGTCAGGATTCTCCAGATAATAGAAGTGAGACAGAAGAAGAGGAGAAAGGGGCAGTGGGTGGGGGGAAGGTTTGGAGGTAGACAGAGATTGGCTTTAAGGCACTGGTTAATACAGTAGTGGATACTGGCAAGCCCAAATTCAGTAGGCTGAAGATCCAGGAAAAGATTGATGTTGCAGCTCAAGTACAAGTACTGTTCAGAATTTGGTCTTCCTTAGGTAGTCTCATTTTCCTTATAAGGAACTAAACAAATTGAAAATGATTTTATTTCCGCTTAATGATCTCCTGGAAGTGGGTAATGGGCATGACTCAAAAATATTGAGGAGCAAGAATAGTAAAGGCATAGATTGTGTTTAACATTAAAAAAAAACTTAGAAATATGCATTTAATTTTCCTGGAGAAGACTTGAAGGAAGTAAGGAACATAGTACAGAAGAGATTATACACATTATTTTCATAGGAAACTTATAAATGTGTAGCACACCATCCTTTGCTTCATAGAATCAGACTAGATAAGGAGAAAAATGTTCATGAAAATATTTTGCACAGTACAACATGTAATCCTCAGCATGAACAGGATAAGCGATAAATACCACATTTTATGAGTCTTAAATCAGTTTTTAATTCACTAGTTGACATGAATAACATATCCATCCATGTAGCACTATAAAGGTTGTCCATCAATCCACATTCTGCAGGAAGTTATCTATTTCAAAAAGCATAGATATCATAACTAGACATAGAAACTTTTGGCTTCTCTAACTTATTATGTCTTTGGGTATCTTACTTTTTACTACTGTTTCTTTAAACATAATATTAACTACAATCCATAGCTTTCTTTTTGTACTGCACCATAATTGTAATAACTTCTTCAAAATCCTTATTTGCTAATTTTAACATGTAGTTATCTCAAGATCAATATCACTTTCCTTCTACTTACAATATCAACCATAATATATGATATATAAACATGTTCCTTCTTTGCTTCTGTTTGCCTGAGAGAATAGATTTCATGCCTGTCCTAAGATCATATTTAGAATGCTTTTATGCTCTTCATTTCTCCCTCAAATTGCCTTTGAACCTTTTTCAGACATATATATATGCATATATATTTTTTCAGCATATTTATATAAATTTCCAGTTTATAATTAATTCCTTCTTAGATTTCTCCATTGGTGCAGATATACTTTGTTTCATATTCAGAATTTACACAGGTACAGCTTGAAAGACAATGTAGACAGTTTCACAGAGCAAGTGAACATGATAATGACAAGATTTGTATACAATTATGAACTTATTATATCATATAATAAAATAATAATGACATATTTCACTATATACTTAGATATGTTCATGTTCTTTTGATAGTTTTGTCATATTTCATCAATTAAAAGAGTTTGCCCTCTTCTGGGGAGACAATAAAATGTATAAAATTTTCTCGTTATTTCTGTGTTTGATTGGGTGCTTCACCTTTGTCTTTATCTAAATAATTATTGATATTAGCCAGGCATGTTGCTGCATGCCTGTAATCCAGTGACTTTAGAGGTAGAGGCAGGAGGATTGTAAGTTCAAAGTCAGCATCAGCAACTTAGGAGGCCCTAAGCAACTTAGTAAGACCCTGTGTCAAGATAGAAAATAACAAGGACTGGGGATGTGGCCTAGTGATTAAGTCCCCTGTGATCAATCCCCAGTACAAAATAATATATATACACAGATACTAAAGAATATATATATATATATATATATATATATATATATATATATATTCTTTTGTACTTGGGATATATATATGTATATATATGTGTATATATATATATATGTATATATATATGTGTATGTATTTTATATATATAATCTCCACACACATAGCCAGAAATCAAAATCAATGATCTAAACAGTAAACACTAGAAAATACAACATTTTTAATTTTTATAAGCTATTCAAAGGGATCTTTTCCTTATAGCTTTTATGGATGATAAAGTAGAATTACAAGAAATATATTCAATTAAATAGTAGTCTTGACTAAAAACAAAACAAGAAGAAAAAACATCCCAAATTCACAAACAATCTCATTGGAAATACCACTATTTAGATACCTGTAATCAAAATGAAACAAATAACTGTTTTCTAAGTTTTGTGAAAGTATTCCTGTCATTTACCATAAGATCTGACACTTTCAGACACTGCATCTTCTCTTGCAAGCATTAACTATCACTTTCTAGAAGATGATAAGAAAAATTGAATTTTATTTCAACTACTTAGCAATTGAGAAAGGCAAAAAATGCTGTATATTAAAGCTTAACTATATTCATATAAATGTTTTGGAAAGTACCAAAGCATTTTCCAGAACCATACCTATGTTCCCCACATACTTTTATGAAATGCTAATTTAAAAATATTTGAAAATGATCTTTTGGAAACAGTTAACATTCTCTGTACATAAACGTCTTAAAATGTCTTCTGCTCTGACTGAGATAATGAGATAAGCATAGCTGGAATCCTAATATGATTGTGCTTTTATGCTCTCATTTTCGTTCACAGTTCATAAATTGCTATATTATCTGTCAATGCTCTGATTCCACTTGAGAAAGAAATAAGAAGATGCTTTTAGGTGAAAAAGCAGATATACATCTTTGGTTCTTTAAACATATAATATTTGATACACCTAATAGCATTATAATATAACAATGTTGTCTTCTCTCTATAAAAATGACACCACTGAAATATGCTTGGTAGAGTGGTGACTATGAATTGCTTTCCCAGAGCAATAGGATGTCTGTCATTACTCACCTATGCTCTTTGCTCAGCCCTCGCGTAACAAGCACAATACACTGGCTATATTTTTGTTTTATTGTAGGTGTTCCACTTATGATTTACGTAGATCTATAAAGATGATATCCTAGAACAGCAGTGAGTTACAAAATATACTGTAGCTATGGAATTCTGTTTTCAAATAAAATCTTTCTTGAAGGCACAACATGTGAATCTTATGAAAGTTGGACCATAATTCCAGAAGGGATAGGATTTTTTTCTCTTCTTTCTCCCAGACAATTCTGGGCCCAGAACACTAAGAATCAGTATTTAAAACTCAGTGTATCAATGCATCATTACAAAAATATTCAGGGATAAAAGAACCAGACTGATACTTATGTTGCCACAGTCACAGCAAATATTCTAAGTGATTATTATTTGTGAACTAATTTTCTAAGTGCTTCAATTACTTAATTTTTCTAGTTATTCCTTATCTCATCATCTAAAGGTAACCATGAATTCTGGGTATCGTACCTAATCCATTTTATAAAAATGAAAATGAAGTACAATGTGCTTAAGTACATTTCCCCATATGTAACAGCTAATAAATTCTAAATGTGGGTTTAGACTGAGGGTCACCAGATTCATAAGATGACTTACATAGTGAACATTCATTGTTTTTCTGTGCAACATTAATTTCATCATTTTACAAACCGTTCTCTTACCTATCTAAATCTATATGAAATTAATGGAATTGAAAGTCAAGAGCCAGTCCACTCAAAGTATGCATTTTATTTTTATTTATTTATTTTCAAATATTTATTTTTTAGTTGTAGTTGGACATAATATATTTATTTATTTATTTTATGTGGTGCGGAGGATCAAACCCAGGCCTTGCACGTGCTAGTTGAGTGCTCTACCGCTGAGCCACAATCCCAGCCCCCAAAGCATGCATTTTATCCAGGGTGGTCATTCAAAAATTTCCCTTGTGTGAAGCAAGGTTATAGGAAGAGATATTTAAGTAGGTGCAGTCTCTCTTTCTGGGATTGCTATGTATGCAGGGAGTTTAAATAAGTTAAATTTTTGATCTGCTGGGGTTAAAGCAGCAATGGAGATGGCAGTATATATCTCACCATATGGTTGTAGTGTACATAAACTGAAGCCAAGAGGGATGTGATGATAAATGTTCACCTGAATTCCTCAATCATGAGAAAAAATATAATAAATTATTTTATTTATTTATTTTTTGTGAGCCAATTTGAGTTGTCATGTTTCTTACATTTATTTGTTCCTAATTGCTACATAATGGTTTTATTATTTAGGTTTTTAGATCTCATTTATCATTTTTATCATTTAGATTGAACTAATCCCAAACACATATAATAAAAGGAAATATCTTTCTCCAGCAAACTATTACGGGGGATATAATAATACAGAAGACCAAACTTTATTCACAGAAAGAAAATACATAAGAACAAACTTTATTCACAGCAAAACCAGACCTAAAATCAAGTGCTGTAGAGGGGGATTTAATATAACTGAGTTGTGTTTTAATGATAACTTTGCCACTGGAGGAGTGTTATAGACTGAATCTTAAGGATGGATAGTCATGAAGAGGGTTGGGAACTCTTCATAGAATGAAGAAATAGGTGTACAATTATCATCATAGAGTTGGAATAAGGTATATAGTCCTGGAAAAACTGAATCATTTATTGGGGGATAAAATTAAAAACTAAAACTTGGTCCATCACTGAACCACTGTCAAGGATTCAGCAGCCTCCCACCCAAGCACCTCTTTTCCCGTTGCTCTGTCTCTCAACTGCCCCAGCTGCCTTGTGCACACTGGTTCCATTGAAGAGAAGGAATTGGATCTTATGTCTACTATCCAGAACCTCCACTAATTCCGCCCCTTAGCTGATACAACTAAGTGATAACCTGCTTCCTGCTAGCACTGAGGATTATATCACAATTCAACAGAGAAACAGTAGGAATATCCTTACTGATGATATGATAAAAAGAAGCTAGTGAAGGTATTTAAGAAGAAATTTGCCTGCATCCAGAATATCTAGAATATCTAGAAGTAATTCATCTAGAAGTAATATCTAGAAGCAATGCATCCAGAATATCTAGAAGTAATTCAGCAACAGGTAACCAGTGTAAGAACATATACCAGTTCCTGGTAGATTGGACTGACCAAGGTGATCAGCTGAAGGTTCAATGGAGTTTAAGTGCTGAAGCTTAAGGGAAAACATCCTGGCAATGAGTAAAATTTCCCTTCTGTCCCTTGTCACAAGTTTAAAAACCTCACAGCTTGCATAATGTAATCATTTTGGGGTCCACTTTTAACTTGGACTAGTGTAACTCTTTCATGCAATAAACTGAAAAGAACCGTGCTGTCTAGTCTTGAAGTCACTCATTTAAACAAAGGACAAGCAGTAGGTGCCTGGCAGCGTCCACCCTGAAACAAAGCAATAATGTGATGCTTCAGTGATGCTCAGACCCTATAATCACAGATGGCTGTGTCTGGCCAGAAGCTCTTTCGCTCTCCCACTGCAGAATCCCCTACCCTAAGAGAGTGTCATGACCTGAACAATCAGGAGAGGATGAGGTAAGACAGCAATGGCAACAGCAGTAGCAAGGCACCACTCCAGGGAGCCTTTGGTAGCAAAAAGAGCCCCTGGTGTCTCTAACCTGACCAGATGGGCAGAACTCAGAGGCCATCTTCCCTCCAGTGAGGTGATGTGACATCTGGCTTGCCACCAAGGTCTTCTTTTTGAGAGCACATATTCTAGCTATGGTATGTGCAGAACAACAGAATGTAGGGCCAGCTGAATATCAGTTACATTTTTGACAAGGAAACAAATCCCAAACTGATGTTATCAGTCCTATAGCTAACAACAGAGCTTGCAACTCACTAGCAACAGCTGCCCCGGTCCACATGAAGTAAAGCGCTGATTTTTGGCATTCTTTTTCCCTTCCAGTTTTAATGTTATGTAATGTACTCAAACCCGAATTTAAACAAAAAACTTGTTTTCAGAAATTACAAAAAAAGAAAAAAAGGCAAAACTCAGACTATGATACTTTGTATTACTTATATCCATGATGTAATGATAGCTATCATTTTATGTATTCAAGAAAGAATGATACTCTTTAGCTATTATGAATAAACAAGATTTCTAATAAAATATAAGCTTATTTATGAAAAATAAGTATTATTGATAATCATATTTCTGTTAATTGAGTCTCAGGTATGTAAGTTCTTTTAATATCCGTTTCTTATACAGATAATCCAGTTATTAACCCACTAACCATACAACAGTTTTGATAACTGCCAAGTTTCTCCAATCTGATAAAAGAGAAAGGAGAGGGAAAAAAACCTCATATTTTTATGACATTTTTTTAATCTGAACAAATATTAAGCATAGATGGGTAATAAGACAGCAAGGAACTCAATTCCCTTAGTGAAACATTCTAGAATCATGACAATCTAATCAATCTATGTTACCAATCAAATTTCCTTCCATTTTATTGAGCCACATATATTTCTTTTTCTTTCTTTCTTTCTTTTTGCTTTATGTACTAGGCATTGAACCCAGCAACACTTAACCACTGAGGTATATCCCCAGCCATTTTTTGTATTTTATTTAAAGACAGTGTCTCACTGAGTTGCTTAGGGGCTCACTAAGTTGCTGAGGCTGGCTTTGAACTCACAATCCTCCTGCCTCAGCCTCCTGAGCCTCTGGGATTATAAGTGTGTGCCTCTTTTCCCAGTTTATCAAACGTCTCTCTGTTTTATATAGTTCCAAGTGCATTATACTTTCCATGCCAGTATTGTCCTTACTCTTCTCATCAAAAATAAAACTCTTCATTCTTAAGTATATGATTCAGAAGTCGTATCTTAAAAATATTATATTTTTTATTTATATTTGAACAACTTTCTATCACTACCTCTACTGTTTAGGGAAACACTCATACATAGTATGTCACATTTATGTCACTCAATAAATGAAACACATTTGAAGGGGCATGGAGAGAACAGAAAGAGAGAAAGACAACAAACTATTCAGTTTGATATCATTATGCTGGAATGGCCTTCATTTTCATACAATTATGTCTTTTTATTAGGATATTTTGTGCTTTTAATACTTACTTTTGTAACTAGTTTGTTCCTTCACTTATTCATTCATTCATTCATCTAACCTCAGTGATTTTACTATTTGAAAAATTCAAACATTATTTTCCTTAAGCTGTAGATATATACTCTTATTAGAAAATTTTTATATCATTAAATATTTTCCACATATAT
Organism: Urocitellus parryii; assembly: GCF_045843805.1. Lineage (NCBI taxonomy): Eukaryota > Metazoa > Chordata > Mammalia > Rodentia > Sciuridae > Urocitellus > Urocitellus parryii. The sequence goes on from NC_135537.1 coordinate 26,741,055, forward strand.
GATAATTTACAGAGGACTATGGATGTACAAAGGAAGGAGCATTTAGTTTTAAATAAGACTTTTAAAAAAGGGGTCTTTTAATTTGTCTTCACAAATAATTTTATAATGGATACAATTGACTTTATTAATGTCCTTTGCTATTAAAAAGTCATAAATAAAATCAGAATATCATATCTTATCATTTATAATTTACAATTAAGTTTCTCATGTTTTAAAATTAAAACCACTAGAATTATTTTGATAATATCATATAAAGCATCAAAATGTTACATAATCTCATACACAATGTCTCTTAAACATGATGGCTATGGGTGCACTAAAGAAAATAACAAATCAACCAAATCAATTATATGAGCAAACAGACCCATAACCTGTAAGTACTTTGCCCTCAGCTTTTACCACACACAAATGGCTTCCCAGTTCCTTATGCAAGGAAACCCTTATATAGTCCATCAATGTCAAGGCTAGATTATAATTAACATAAATACTTTACTATTAATCATTTTCCTCAGTAAATTGTGTTTTCATTAAAATAGTCATGCTCATTAATCATAATTGTAATTTACAGTTTTCTTAAGCAAAATCTTTATCTTCACATAAATTCTACTTTTCTTATTATCCATAATTATACTAAGGAAAATAAGTGAGACATACTGGAAACAACTAGTTTCTTTAAATTTTGTTTCAATATTAATAATGTCCTCAGGCCTATCCATCACTATAATGGATTTTGTCATAACATGATTAAGTGAAGAGGTAATTTGCACTGTTGTGAAAATGGCTTTGACTATGGAGATATACTGCTTCCATCTGGTTCCTTCAATCAGGGTTATGCTATTACATTATTCCCCTAATATTCAAAGATATATTAGAAATGTACAGAGGGCTAGGTTGCCATAAAGTACCATTATAACATTGAACAGTTATTTTCTACACAATATTTTATTTTAGACAACCTTCACAATTTGGAAAATACTTCTATATATTTCTCTTTGAGGGGATAGGTTTGCTTTTGCTGTTTTTCTTTTTGTAGAAGAAATATCAAACAGTATGGTTCTGTATTTTGAGTTTATCAATAATAATAGCATCAATAGAGACTTGAATAATCATTAACTCTTTCATTCACATGTTGAGCACCTACTAAATGCTAGGAATTGCATTAGTGGTAGACAAAGTATACATGAATAGAGTTTAGAATATAATGGAAAGAGCTGTTTTAGAATATTACGAACAACATCCTAACAAATGAGTACAGATGCTATTAAATTATGTGTGTATGTGTATTTATGTGTGTGTGTGTGTGTGTGTGTGTGTGTGTGTGAGAGAGAGAGAGAGAGAGAGAGAGAGAGAGAGAGAGAGAGAGAGAGAGAGAACTGCATTGTATAAAGGACAGGGAACTAAATTACTTCTTTAAGAGACACTAAATGAGGCTTGTAGGAGGAGTCAGAAGAATGAAACATTAATTGTCACCAAAAGAGATTCCAAGAGTGAAGAAGTAACACTTGCAAAAGCTATGGTTTTGAAACTCTGCACTTTCAGAGAACTTGGGCTAAGACAAGAAAGGTATTGACCATTTATATTTAAAAATAGTGAAGCTGGATACTTCAATATTATTAGGTATATTATGCACCAATTATTCTCTGAAGCAGATACTAACACACTCAATAATTTTGTGGAATTTGCCCCCAAACGCTATGAAGCAATGATCCACTACAATGCAGCTTAGGGGAAATGTCAAGACAGTTATTATCCATGGATTGAAAGTCAAGATTAATTTTTAAAGGTTATGGTCAATAAAAGCCCTTTTCCGATGAACTTCATTTAATCACTAAGAATTGAAATAACATAGTCTTTTTTGAATTGTGGAAATAATTTATGAAAGTTTGTATATCTCAGTGAAGAATTACTTTCTTTACCCACGCCCAAAACTGAAGTCAGGCTTTGATAATGACTTCAAACACAAAGGACATTCCTGTGGTGAAGGGAAATAGTACTTAGAAATGATGAGAACTCACTCAATAGCATGCCATTCTTCTACTGTCTGCATATATTTTCTTGCCTGAAAATATTTTGTTAAGTCATTAAAATAATTCTAATAATGGTGTTGCTGAAAAATAATTCTTGTTTTTCTCCATAGAATTTAGATGACTTTCATTTTTTAGTGCTTAATAATATTGAACATATTTCAGTTAAAATGCAAAGTTTTAAACTGTGTAATAAATGAGTGAGCAAATTTGTGTGATTAGAATTTGTATAATAGCAGTTATTTTTCTTCCAGCAGCCAGAGTGATCCTTTTCAAAAAGATTCCCAACGTCCCTACAATTAAGTACCAGCCTCTAAAGATCCATCTTCTCTCTCACCTTTCATGCCTTGTTCTCCAGTCTGTCTTAGGTTCACAGCCTGCTGTCCTGTCTGTCTGTACTCTAGCTGTACTCCTACCTCAAAGCCTGTACCCTGTGTCCTCACAGAATGAACCTGCAGCACTCATCTCCCAGATGTCCATGTGGCTCACTTCTTCTCAACCCCCATGTTTCTTTTCAAATGACACCTTATCACAGAAGCCTTTCCTGAGCAGACTAGATAAATTAGTAGCCCCAATTTACACAGTGCTGAACCCCTTGACACAAACTATTTTTCATATCCTGCTTTATTTACCCCATGATACTTATGAAATGTGTGCATCAGTTTTTTTATTGCCTATTCTATCCTCCATGAGAATGGAAATTTTGTGTATTTCCTTGCTCATGTCCCTGATGTCTGTACAAATCCATGAAACTGATAATTAGGAACATTTGTTGTCAATGAATTAAACTGAGACTTCATTTAGTGTTTCATTGGTTCATTTCAAGTAATTCATAATTGATGAAAACAAGCACATTTATTTTATTCACAAAACTCAAGAAATAAATTAGCAATTTTATTAATATATTCAACACTTTACATTGTGGTGTTTTTTTTTGTTTTTTTTTTTGTACTGGGGATTGAATTCAGGGGCACTTGACCACTGAGCCACATCCCCAGTCCTATTTTGTATTTTATTTAGAGTCAGGGTCTCACTGAATTGCTGAGCACCCTGCTGTTGGCTGAGAATAGCTTTGAACTAGCAATTCTCCTGTCTCAGCCTCCAGAGCTGCTGTCATTACAGGCTTGCGCCACTGTGCCCAGTGTGGTGTTTTTTAATGGTGAGAATACCTGAAATCTATTTTCTAAAAAAATTTCAAGCATCCAATACAGTCTCCTATTAAATTTAGTCACCATGATGTGCATGTATATCCAGAACTTATTCATCTTTTAACAGAATTATAATACATACATATGTATATATAATGTAATAATTATAATATCTTTCCTTTACCCCACTTCTCAGTTTCTGGTGAACATCATTATATTCTCTGTGACTATACATTCAATATTTTTTATTCCATGTATATATGAAATCATGCAGAATCTATCTTTCTGTGCCTGATTTTTTACCTAGCATAAAGTCTTCCCTTCTACCTGTGTTATCACAGTGGCAAAATTTCTCCCCTGTTTTTAAGGCTGAATAAAATTCTGTTGTGTGTATATTTGTGCATGTTTTTTTTTTTAAATCCAGTTCTCAGTTGATGGACTTTCATAGTTCAATTTCATTTCTCAGCTATTGTGAATAGTGCTGCAATAAACATGGGATTGAAAATATCTCCTTGACATACTGATTTCATTTCTTGGATATATATCTAGTAGTGAGATTGCTAGATCATGTGGCAATTCTACTTTTAATTTGTTTCAGGAACCTCCATACTGTTTTCTATAATGTTTTTTACTGGCTTGAATTCCCACCAAGAACTTTCAAATGTTCCCTTTTCTCCCTGGTAGTTATCCTATCAAACATAAGGTGATATTTCATTGTGGTTTTGACTGGCATTTTTCCAATGATTAATGAAGTTGAGCATCTTTTCATGTACCTGTCCATTAGTTCTATGCCATCTTTGGTTCAGTTTTTTTAAAAATTAGGTAATAGTATTCTTGAAGATGTCTTTTAAAATATGGATGCAAATATATTTAATTAGGTTTAATTCACATGGTTTCTATTTCATAATTGCTTATATTGCATTTATTTACAAAAATGTGAAACAAAATCATAGGGCTATTAATTTACGAGGATGTAGCGGATACTGGCTACTGACTAAGTAGGCCAGTTTTTGAACAACATAGTAGGAACAACACTAACACTTTTTTCTCCTTCTTTCAATATTAATGGGTTAGAAGATCTTGGCTTGGAGCCTCCTTCTTTTATATAAGGAGATATTGAGGATGCCTTATAATCTAGGTCAAGAGTAAAGTATTCTTTCATCAAATAGCACTCATAGTCTCTGTGAGATTGGTAGCAGGCATCCGTCTTTCTTTGCCCTTTCCATATTTCCTGTTGTTTGCCTTTATTGATATAATTCTAGTCCAATTTTTGCTAAATCTCATGCTTATTCTTCAATCTTCCAATCTTTTAAGTCTATTGATCAAAGTATAAAATTCAAGCTGTTTAATAATATTTATTTGCAGTGTACATCAACAACTGGAAATGGGAAACACATAATAAAATAGAGGGATAGATAATAGTAAGTTCTTACACAGCAATCTCCAGAGCTGTAGTTAAGATGTGAGTCTCCTACAGGGAGAGATTAGGATTCTAGACAACCACCTATTAAAAAAGAAAGAAAGAAAGAAAGAAAGAAAGAAAGAAAGAAAGAAAGAAAGAAAGAAAGAAGGAAGGAAGGAAGGAAGGAAGGAAGGAAGGAAGGAAGGAAGGAAGGAAGGAAGGAAAGAAAGAAAGAAAGAAAGAAAGAAAGAAGGAAAGAAAGAAAGAGAAAAGTAAAAAAAATAAGCCAGCAATACCACCAATAACAGGCAAATTAAAATTGTAGGAGGACAACTGTGGCCAAAGAACAAGACAGAGACCATGTTATCAGAATATGCTTTCTGTTTTAAACTGATATGCCAGATATCAGCTGCGCTGTGCTACAATTTTTTTTGACAGAAAAATGGAAAAGAAAAAAAGCAGTAATAGCCTAGAGGATTATGAAGATAATTAAATAATATTAAGTAACTTCCATGTAATAGGTGACTATTGCCTGTGTTCTAATCCTTCTTTGTATTCGAACATGGTGGAATATTATTTATATTTGGAAAATAAAGAACAGTGTTTTTCGTATATTCACTAAGCCCCAGTGTGATATCTATTTTTAAAATAATATACATAAAATCTAGCAAAAATATGCAGCGCATGTTGTGCAATAAGTTCCATTTTCTGGTTGGCTAAATTTCATAAATAAGATTGTTACCACTCTATGAACCACTGTCACCACTGGGTTCTTATGTGTTTGCTTTTATCAATTTGTTAATAGAAAATAAAGTAGGGGAACAGGAGGGGCCTTAAAAGGCATTTCTTTTCCTCAGATGAGAAGAGGCTGGAAAAACGTGATTAAAATAAAATTGAGTCATATGCATTCCTATGCTTTTTGTTTAATAATCTTTTGACATATGACTTAAATGAAACAAAATTACTCCTGCTGAACTAAAATGTGCTTACATCTATGAAGAGAGAAAATGTCTATATTCAGTGGAGCAATTTGAAAAGTGAAGGGAGTTAATCACCAAATTAAGAAGAACATGGTTGGTTTTCATTTTTAATGTAAAGAAATGTCAGGGCCCATAGATATATGATTAAGCATTTGGGTCAATCAAAATTGAATGAACTTTTGAATTGAGAAATATAGGTTAGAATATTATATATAGGAGTAAATTTTTCTTATCTGATTTGTTACCATAATAATTCATTAATATATGATTCAGAAGTAAGTGTTTTCAATGTGTGACCATAATTATCCCCTTTCAATATGTATATAATTAATTATATGGTGGTAGTCTTTAATAAAATTAACCTGCAATGTACACTTAGCACATACTTGATAATATTGCAAATTACTGAATATTAGTTGATGTAAAGTAACTCTAGTTATCTCTGTGTAAAATGATAAAGAAAAATAAATGTTGGTACCAAAGAAAGATATCCTTTGATAGTTGTGTAAAAATATTAACTTTTCAAACACACCTCATTTGAAAGTATTTTTTATTTGTCCATAGACTATGGTACTAGCTGACTTTGGGTTGATACTCCTACCAAATTCTGCAACAGGAAAACATACCTTATAATTTTAATTTTATTAAATTTAGCTTTATCATCAATAAGATCTAATGAAAATTTTAATTCTCAGTAATGTTAAATTCATGGTTTTAACATCTCGACATTGGTTAGAGTGTCTATTTATACATACGAATGATGCATTTTTTAAAATTCAGCATTGCATCTAGATCTCATGGAATATTATTTTCTGGGTTTACTTCTTTTTGTGAAGTGCTGTGAGACCCAGTGGACACCTGGTGAGACTCATACTATATTCTGCTATGCGGGCAGAATTCATTTCATTCTCTCCCTGGGAAATGAAGAGAGTGAATCTCACAAAATAACTCTATATTGTAACTTAAATTTCCTTTCTACTTTACTGACTCCATTCTAATTTTATTTTCACACCAATTTATAAAAGCAAGTTAATAATCATTACAATTATTTAGAAACCAAGTTCAAAAAAAGACTTGTTATAATTAACATAAATATGATGTTATGAACCTATAGATTTTATATACTTGACATTTGATTTTTACTGAGTGGTGCTCAAAATGATTATATCATTACATCTCCCTCCCTCCCTCTCTAATACACACACATACACAGACAGACATCTTAGAATTCTATTGCCAGCCTTCCTCATATCAGTGAATGGCATCACCATCCAATTGCTAGGGCAACAAAGCAAACACAAACAGAAAGGCAGACATTATCGTAACCCCCTAAATTTTCTCATCTTCCACAGTGATCCTGTTAGTTTGTTCTATTATCTCTCCCTCAAAATACATTTTAATGCCATTTATGAGATATAGTGGGATGTGTTCATCTCAATTTTCAAAATCTCAGTCAAAGCCAACACTATTGCTTCTCTACACTAAATGCAGTATCCTCAACACTAGATCTCTACTTCCACCTCTCTACACAGAAGCCAACATGATCTGTGATAAATCATTACACCCCCCAACTCACATTTCTCCAATGGATTTCTTGCACATAAAATAGCATGTAGACTCTATAGCCAATCTCTGGGACCCTGAAGGATTCAGTCACCACATAGTCTCTCTCCCCACCGAGTATTATGCCTCGACTTCATAGAACTTCTTTACAGACTTAGGATCTTCATGCTTGACATCACTTAAGACTTCTCTTTCATCAACTATGGGAATGGGTGATTCCTTCTCTTCCTTTGGAAACATACCAAATACATCATGTCTTTAAGGAAATCTTTCCTGACTATACTGAGAAACCCTGTTAAATCCTAATTCTCTATCCTATTATCCCATTTATTTCCTCAATAGAATGTCTATTTCTGACCCAAATACAAGTCCCTTGAAAAGATAGAGGGTGTTAGGAACTAAGCAACAATAACAAAACCAAGAAAATCATTCAACATTTTATCAGTTACAATTTTGCTTTTTCACATGGGTAAAAATTAGTGAAATACTTAGTGATTAAATGAAAGAATAGATAGTTCTTTCATTATCATTTCATATTATTTTGTATTATTTCAAAGGTCAAATATATTAAATTGAAACATTCATGTTCTTAAATTGAATGATAGTTTTTTTGCTAACACAGTTATTCTCTATTAATGTTTAATTTCATTTCTTCATACCTTTAAATATTAACTATCTGCAGTTTTTCTTTGTTGGCATTCCTTCAATTTCAACCCAGGGCCAACAAACAAAAAGGTTCAATGAACCTTTCCTAACTAATGACTACTATATTTTTCTTCTTTTCCTAGTGCCCTTGTTTCAGAACCTTGACCAATATTAAGCCACTGTTAAAGAATCTTAATTAATTGAATTGCCTCTATTGGTTTTTCTTTTCTTTTTTTTCATGGAGGTTGAAAACAGCGATTGTCATATTTTTGAGATATAGTGTGATGTGTAGATTCATGTATACACTGTGCAAAGATCAAATTAGGGTAATTAGCATGCATATCACCTCAAATATTAATATTTATTATGGCAACGTTTTGTCATTTTTTATGGCTGAATAATTTTTCTTTTTGCCTTCATCCACTAATGAATATTTAGATTGATTTCATATTTTAGCTATTGTGAAGAGTGCTGCATTAAACATAGGAGGGCAGATGTCTCTTTGAGATATATATATATATATATATATATATATATATATATATATATATATTTAATTTATTAAAATGCATCCAGAAGTAAGATTTTTGGGTGATATGATACTTCTATTTTTATTTTTTTGAGGAACATTCCAACTGTTTTCTATAATGGCTGTACCAATTTACATTCACAATCACAATGTATAAGTTTCCTTTTCCTCAATATCTTGTTAGTATTTGTTATTTTGTGTATTTGATAATAACCATTTTATGGTGCTGGGAAAACTGGATATCCATATTTGGGAAAACTTGATATTCACATGTAGAAAAATGAAACTAGGTCCTTATTTTTTATCCTGCTAGAAGAAAACATAGGGTCAACACTTCGACACATTGATGCTGACATTGGTTTCCTTAAGAAGACCCTGAAAGTGCAAGAAATAAAATTAAGAATCGGTAAGTGGGATGACATCAAATTGAAAATATTCTGTACATCAAAGGAAATGATAAAGGGTGTGAAGAGAAAGCCTAAAGAATGGAAGAAAATATTTTCCAGCTACTCTTTTGACAGGAGATTAATGTCCAAAAAGTATAAAGAACTTAAACATTTTGACACCAAGATACAAATAATTCAATCAACAAATGTGCAAAAGAGCTAACCACATTTCTCAAAAGAAACATAAATGGATGATAAATATATAAGTTCAATGTCCCTAACAATCATGGAAACACAAATCAAAACTACACTGAGATTTCATCCCTCTCCAATCACGATGGCAGTTATCAAGAATACAAATAATAATAAATGTGGGTGAGGATATGGGGGAAAAGATACACTCATATATTGTTGGTGGGCCTGCAATTAGTATCACCACTCTGGAAAGCAGTATGAAGTTTTCTCAAAAGACTAGGAATGGAATCATCATGTGACCCAGCTATCCCATTCCTTGCTATTTACCCAGATCGAAAATCAGCATACTCTAGTGATACAACCACATCAATGTTTATAGCATGCATCTAACAATAGCCATGATATGGAACCAGCCCAGGTGCCCAACAATAGATGAGTGAATAAGAATACTCTCTCTCTCTCTCTCTCTCTCTCTCTCTCTCTCTCTCACACACACACACACACACACACACACCCCAATCACTTGGCCATAAAGAGAATGAAATTATGGCATGTGAGAGTAAATGGATGAAACTGGAGACCACCATGCTTCGTGCAATAAGCCAGACACAGAAAATTAATGGTTGAATACTCTCTCATGTGGAAGCTTCAGCAAAGTAAGATAAAATAAAGGCAGGGGGTTGGATATCATAAAGACAGAGGGAAGGCCAGGGAAGTAGGAGATTGATGGGGAGGATGGAGTGACAGGAAAGGGGAAGAAATGCAGAATGAATTTGACAAAATTATGCATATGCATATATAAATATATCACAGTGAATTCCATCATTATGTGTATCTATAAAGCACCAATTAAAGTATATAAATAAGTGAAAGTTAGACACATAAGTAGAAGAAGAGGAACAGACAGAGGGAGGAGGTGAGGGAAAGGAGAGGCACAAGAGAGTGAGAGAGTAAATCAAATTCCATGCATGTATGATTATGTCATAATGAACCTCAATTATTCTATAAAACTACAGTTCACTAATAAAAGCAAAAAAGTAATAAACTTTCTAACTGGGGTGAGATAATATCTCATTGTATTTTTTGATTTGCATGTCTTTCATGATTAGTGATATTACACATTTTGCACATACACACATACACACACAGAAATATGTATGTCTTTTTTAAGAAATATCTGTTTCTTAGCCTATTCTTTAGCATGTGTATTTCCATTGAGTTGAGTTTCTTAAAAATTCTGGAAATTAACTCTTTGTTGAATATACATTTTGTGAGTATTTTCTGCCTTTCATGGATTGGAAGAATTGATATTATTAATATGACCAATCTTTAGATTAAAAACAACCCCTGTCAAACTACCAATTTCATTTTCCACAGAACTAGGAAAAAAATCCTAAAATCACTATATAAATACACAAGACACCAAATAGACAAAAGTAATATTGAACATAAGAACCAAGCTAGAAGCACTATATTACCTGACTGTAAAATATATTACAAAACCATTATAATTAACATGGCATGACATTGTCTTTAAAACAAAGACACATAGAAGGATGAAGCAGAATTCAGAAAACATAAATAAAACTACACATTTGCAACCATTTTTTTTAACAAATATATGGCCAAGAACACACAATGGGGAAAAGTGCAGTCTCTTGAATAAATGATGGTGGGAAAACTGGATGTACACAGGCAGAAGGAATTTAAACCCCTTTGTCACTATACATAAAAAATCAACTCAAAATAGATGAAAGACTTAAATGCTCAACAAGAACCTGTGAACCCACTAGGAAAAAAAAACAGGGTAGTGCTAAATGATACCGGTCTGGGCAATGGATTTTTTAGATATAACCTCAAAAGTGCAGCCAACAAAAGCAGAAAGAGACAAATGGGATTTCATCAAACTAAAAAGCTTCTGCACAGCAAAGGAAACAATCTAGTTGTACTTTATTTTCCAAATTGTGCTGCTGCATTTTCAAATAAATCTTCCAAATTATCACTTTCTTCTTGCCATTCTGTTCCACAGGATTTCATAGCTTTCTCTAATCTATTGGCTACAATACAAACTCTTTTGTTTGGCATTCAAGTCCTGCAGAATTCTGGCTCTGAATACATTTCCAGCTATTTTTTTCTCTTTCAGTACATATATAACTTTTGCTTCTTGAAAAAAAAAAGTACATTCCTGTGCCTGAATGTTTATTCAATATTTAGTCTTCCTATTTAAATTTTATCTGTCCTTCAGAGAACACTTCAGATTCTTCCAACACAGCCAACAGTCTGGATTTCTCAATAAGTCATCTGTAAATGGCACCCAAATCTCTCTTGCTAGTCTTATTTGCATCCACTCATCTTCCAGAATGCTTTTTTCTATGGATTGGTTTAGAAGGATTACGATGCAACAGTGAAAAGAGCAGGTATTTTGGGATTTCCCATGCTGAACCAAATTCCAAGTCATACTACCTTTACCCAGTCTTAAAACGGTGAGCTATTTAACATCTTTGAGTTTTGAAATTATCCATCTATAAAATTGGATAGACAGTGCCTGAATCATGGGGTGGTTTTGAGTATTAACGAATACGTGTATGAATCGACTGTGTAGTTAGTCTGTTCTTCCCACATCTTCCATTCCAAAACAGCATTGTTCAAATCCCAACTCAACCCCTATCTCTCTCAAAGATGTTTTCCTGAGCATGTCCACATCAAAGGTTTGCTTTCTTCTCAAAGTTGATGGAAGGATTTTTTGTTTGTTTAGGACGATTATTTTGTCTTACACTCTCTTGACATTATTTTTATATTTTATTAATGCTAAATTTCAAAATAAAGTATTTAGTGACTATGTGGTGTTTTAATATTGTGCTAGATAATTGTCACAACTAGGAAACATAAAGTAAAATGATTTTACACATGAGAAAATCATAGGAACAAATAAAATAAATCATCCAGGGTCCTATGGCTTTTTCAGAGTTAAAGATTCAAACTCAGGTCTATATAGTTCATCCTAATAGTTGTTCAGTATCATAATTCTTCTTTTTTTGTTGTTTATGCCAGTTTCCCCAACTGATTGCAAATTCTGCAAGATAAATATTGTGTAAGACACTGTAAACCTTGTATAATTATTTAATTCATAATACTTATTTCAAGTTTTAAAACCTAAAAATGTTGTTTATTTTACTTTAAATGAATGCACACATGAACTCTAAAAATCTTATATGTGCATTTATGTAATTTGCATATTTTAATATGAAATTTTACATGTATGAGTGTATGTGCATCTGTGAATATATATATATATGTCCATTAAATCAAAAGGTCTCTATATATTTACATATATATGCATTTATGTGTATGTGTAATTTATATATAAATTATATTGTTGTCATAATAATTCCTTTCAATATTTTCTTTTAATTTTGAAAAATTTCATTCCTTTATTTTGGTGACAAATTCTATCAACCTTTCCCTCTGATATGTACATATTTCATAGAGTTTAGGGTATGTTAACATGAATTCACTTTTTTTTGGGGGGGGATTATTAGGTCTCATTCAGTCTGTTTTTTCCTCTTTCTTCTTCTTTTTTTCTCTCTGATTTATTTGCTCCTTTTTTCACTTTATTTTTCTGGGGAAAACAAACACACACACACACCTGCAGAAGATTGCTGAAGAGCACAGCTGAGCCTTTTGGTCCTCAAGGTTCCTAACAGTGACCTTTAGACTTAGATACTCTGATCTTTACCATCCTAGGAAGCTCATTTACTTTCCTGTCACCATAAAATTTAATTTTTTAAAAAATATTCTGTACTGTGGTTACAGAATATAAAAGTAAATGTATATCTGTTACTGTTTAAATGTTAAAATGTCACCTGAGTAAGAAGTTAGGCAACTATAGAATCAAGTAAGTTTTTCATAGGCTGTTGCCTTTGTAACAGAATTCCCAAATATGTAAGTTACTGATGCTTTAGGGAGAACACTGGTAGGGAGTGAAATTTGCAGTTGCTTGGACTTATTAAATACTGGAAATTTTAAGGAACATGAGTCAGTCATGGTATTTATGTTAATAACACCCCTAAATTTCAAATATTTAGCTGTTAAATATTAGTTTAACCACTGATCTGATTTGCATTTTAATTATCTTGTGCATTGTAGGACTCATTTTTGCTATCTTCCTATTCAAAGTCCTCAAGCTCAAATCAGTAGTGAGTCTAACCAGAGCAATGGATGGCTAATAATTAAGAAATATCAACAATGACCCTCTTAAAGTTTCCCCAGGACTTCTTGGGAGTACTACTTAGGAAAACACTGATATATTTTATAATTAGTATTCATCTCCATCACTCAGAAATAAAAATTATGTTTGCAATTGAGACTAACTGCCTTCAGGAACCCCTGTAATGAACCTGCTGCCTAAAGGATCTGCAACAAAAATTCTATTGAAAGTAAGATTAAAGGAAGCCTTCATCCATGAGAGGTGTGGTGAGGTTAACTACTTCCCTGGGCTTTCAAAAGGTCAGTCACACAGTAGGTAAACGATGAAAGTTGAGATAATTGGTTATCATTGGTACCAAAGTGTCAAAGTGTAATGGAGCAGGATAGCTCTCCGTGTGGGAAGAATGTCCTGGAGCTTTTTCAAAGGCTGCTTGGAAGGTTTTCTGAAGACCAGAAGTCTCTTTCTTTAATAACTGTGGCACACTAAAGCATCTTGCTAATATATGCCAATAAACAGAATAAAACTGTTGATATGGATCATGCAAAATTCCCAAATTACTAGTAGCAAAAAAGAAACAAAACTCTATTTCTAATTTTTACATTATAGTAAAATTTTATAATGAGAAAACTTTATACTCTGTACCAGATATTTCAATTGCTTATTCATTTCATCCTTCCTCTGTGCCAGTTCTCTCATTCCAGCAGAAACGACATATTATTGAATGTTTGCCTATAATCTGTGACAATTTCCTTTATGCCCAGCCCCACCATAGTTTAGAGATAGATCATTGTTTTATAAGCCTAAGAACAAATTGCAATGACCTGGGTGTGCTTGAGAGCTTTTAAAAATTAATAATGAATGCTTGAATTTTTGCATGATGTTGTTGTTTTAAACTTGGTTACAAAAATCTATAGCTGATTTTTGATCAAAGCTACCTACCACGTGATTCTGAAAAGCAGGTAGGATTGAGTTACTGAGGAAATGTTATGTCTTTGCCAGTGATTGGTTTAGGTAGAGAGAGGCGCTTTACCAATTTTTAGCCAATGAGATGTTGGAAAAAACATTCACTTGTTGGACTTTGGGGAACAGTTTTCTTATTTTTGTAAAAATTAATAATAATAATAATAAAATGATAAGAAAAAATTAATTAGTTAATTAATTGCAAGAATAAATCATTGTTCATTTGCAACCCCTAGAAATTGTTAGCAAAGCAACAATATTAGGATCAGGAGAAAAGCAAGGGTAAGAGAAGACATCAAAAAGCCAATTATGGCAAAGTGAAGTGATGGGAAGAGTTTTAGGATCTTGAGGGCATTGGTAAGTCATGAAGTCAAATGAGTCTAGAATTACCATGTATTTAGATTTCTTAGGGGAGGTCAATCACTTTTCGCCTGCTTCAGATATTTTACTGGCAATTGCATTCTTGCTGATCTAAGTTGTAAAGAAACCAATTTGTTATACCTTCAAAAGAATAAAGCCTATAAAGTCTTCAGGAACTCAATAATTATTTATTGAGCTCCTACCATAAGCCAAGAACTGTTTTGTGATGGTGGAGCTAAGTGAGTAGTGATGAGAAGAGGAGACATAAAGCTATATAGGTAGGGACAGCCAGATCACAGGGAACCCAGTAAACCACATCAGGGTTTGGCCTTCCCTTTGTGTCAGGTGTCAAGGTCATAGAAGTTGCTCTTCAGAGGAGTAATATGATCCTACTTGTGTTTCAGAGTATCAGTCTAGACAAACTTCTAAATGCATAGTGTAAGTGATCATAGAAAGTAAAAGAGAAGTGGACTACTTAGGCGTTATTGTGATGATTGTGGATAGTGATGCCTTGGCAATGTGATTGCAATAAGGGTGCTAAAAAGTGATCAGACTCTAAATGTATATTTAAGGTTAGCAAAGAACTTTGACAGTCTGCAAAGGATACAAATAGTTTTTATATAACAAGCCTTCTAGCTAGGGACACTAATTGTTCATCCATGAATTTTCTCTTTTTTTTCCCTCTCAATTCCATGAAAATTTAAAGTATAGAATTCTCATGACAGGTGCTTTCCTACCTCTCTCCACCCTGCTTCAACTAACGTCATCATGTTTTTATTAGAGAGAAGGAGAGAATTACATAGAATTCAGAATTCAGTTTCCCAACACATTAATTTCCTATAACTAATGCCAATCTTTTTTTTTTTTTTTTTGGTGCTGGTGATCAAAGTCAGGGACTTAAATACTAGGCAAGTGCTCTACCACTGAACTACAACACAGCCTTGATCTCTCATTTCTTTAACCCATCTAAGACATTCCTTTTAGTCTCATCTGGTCTTCCAGTGCAAGAAAGGCCTCATATCTAACTGCATAAAGTTCACAGTAGTAATGTGCCATTAGTGCCATTAGTGATATTTTCCAAGAGTGTTTCACAATGAAAAAATATTCATGTTATTGATCAATATTGTCCTGATTTTTTATTTTAGTTTGGGAAGTATATTCCCATGTCTTTTATGAAATAGCAAGATTTCACCCATGTGAGTCCTTGGCTAACATAAACATTTTATTGTAAATTGACAGTTTCCAATCATATAAATTTGTGAGGTATAAACTGATGTTTTGATTTATGAACATAATATGGATTAATTAAATCAAGCTTATATATTCATCAACGTAATACATATTAGTTTTGTGGTGAGAACATTTGTAATTAATTTATTAGAAATTTTGAAATATGTAATACACTATTATTTATGATATTTACTATGTTTTGCAATAGACCTAAAAACTTTTTCTCCTGCTGGGTGTGGTGGCACAAGCCTAAAATTCCACTGGCTAGGGAGACTTAGGCAGGAGGATAAGGCGTTCAAAGTCAGCCTCAGCAATTTAGCGAGGCCCTAAGAAACTCAGTGAGACCCTGTCTCTAAATAAAAAATAAAAAAGGGCTGGGGATGTGGCTTAGTGGTTAAGTGCCCCTGGGTTCAATCCTTATTACCCTTCCCTAAAAACTTTCATTCTAACAGGTTTATACCACTTGCCCATCATCTCCATTTCCCTTGCTACAAGCCTCTGTAATCACCATTCTACTCTCTGTTTTTGTGAGTTCTAGTGTTTTAGATTCATTACATAAGTAGGAACATACAGTGTTTATATTTCTGTACCTGGCCTATGTCACTTAGCACTATATCCTCCAATTCCACCCATGGCATTGCAAATGAATTTCCTTCTTTTGTAAGTCTGAATAGGATTCCATAGTATATATATTCTAGAGCATATATACCAAATTTTCTTTATCTATTCATCTGTTGCTGGAAAGTCAGGTTATTTTCATGATTTTCTGCTTTTCATAATGCTGTAATAAACATGGGTATGCAAATATCTCTTTGTTCAACTAACTGATTTCAAATCTTTTGATTAAATGCTCAGACATGGAATTGCTAGATCATAAGGCAGTTCTACTTTTTAGTATTTTGAGTAAACTCTATACAGTTTGTTATAATGTCTTCATTAATTTACATCCCATCAACAATAAGGATTCCCTCCTATCCACATAAAATGAATTTTTTACTTTGAACTTTATAAGTGTTTCTTTAAAGTTCAAAAACTACCTTATTAAAATTATATGAAATGATTATGTAAATGCAGATTCTCCAGGGCCTTGATATCAGACATCTTAATCAATAGGTATTAAACTTTAACTGGAATTTTAAGTAATACTTAATTACATAAAGAACCACGTCTTCGAACAGTTAAAAACATTTTTGTTTCAGTGTATTATCTGAGGTTGGATGCACTGTTTTCTCAAGGGAAATATTTACCTCTTAGGACATAGATCATAATACACAAATTGATTTTAACTCTGCATTAGTGGTTTAACTTGGAAAGAAAAAGTTTATATCATCTTGAGTAAATAAGAAATAGTTTATTAAGAAAAATGAAATTAAAACAGGACAAAAACTGATAACATATATGAGATTCTCCAGAGACAAGTATAAAAATGTAATTATTAGCAAAGTATCACTTTTGCTTCTTTTGTACATTAGACAAGATGTTTATCTTCTCTTTTTTCCCTGTAAGAAACTTCATTGGAGTGAAAGACTTTCATTGCTTTATAGACCCTCTTTATTCTAGGATAAGATCTTACTGTTTTTACATGGGTTGGCAAAAACAAGTAATGAACCAATTAGGTTACTTGGAAGATAAATCAATAAATCTTTGATAGTTTATAGGACACTAGTAACTTCAAGAATGGGATATTAAAATAATTATTATAGATTAATATTACAGTGATTTGGATTTTATTCATTCAATAAAAATTTGAGTGAAATTTAATCTAAGCCAAGTTTTACTTAGAAATGTGGAAGAATGATAAATGAAGAATGAATTGTTATCCATTTCTGCAGTTATATGAAATTAACATACTGACACATTTGGACTTTGACCTAGGCAGTTATGTAGCTCAAATTTTCACAAGCAAAGTCCAATGATTGAAATTGGCCCAATTTCTGTTCATGGAAATAAAGTTTTATTAACACCAGTATTAACCATTTATTTATTTAATATAGGTGGCTCCACTCATGCTACTGTACAGTGGAGTTTTCAGTTCAAACCATAATGTTTGGTGTCAGATCCATGAATACACAACTTCGAGGTCAGAATTTCATTCATTACTTCAGGACATTGCACTCTTGAGCTACCTCTCTAAAATCATGCAGTTCTCTTTCTCTTCCTTTGAATGGTCTCATATCAAGAAAACTGAGGCTTCAGTATGCTGCTACTCTACTGATACTTCCTGTGATCAGATTTGCTTTTTTGTTGTTGTTGTTGAGATAAGTAATGGGAAGACACAAAGAAGACACAAGCAATGGAAATTTGTCCATATTCTTGGTAAATATTTTTTTCTGGTCATAAAAAAAAATGATGCCTCTTCCTCAGAATGTTAGACTTTTTCCCCACTGTAACTGTTGTCATTATCACTACGGCACCTTTGTCACTGTGATTGCCTGAAAATTGAGAAAAGCAAAAACAAAACACACAAACAAAAAAAAGTGGTTTCTCCCATTTTCTCTGACCCTTTACTAATTCTGCAACCACAAAGTGAGGATTTTACTTGAAGCTATTTTTTTTTCCCACCCAGCATGAGTATCTTGGTTTCTGGCTCATTGAGTTTAGGCCTGGAGATATCAACGGGTGTAGATGAGAAACTGAAGAGATTTCTAAAAGATTTGATGGTGCATCAAATTCTTGTGTACCACCCTAAGCCTCCAACAAACACTGGCTTCTCAGAATCCTCGTGAAGCTTCTTCTGAGTTCTGTCAAGTCCATAGTTACATTCAGTGAAAGAGATAGGATGAAGATTGCTTAGTTAACTTGCCAAAGAACGAGAACCATTTGATAAGTTTATTTTCACATCTGAATAATATATTTGTAGAGGGCCAAACACAAACCTGGTATCATGACTGGTGCATTTCAATTTTCTTCTATCATAGTAATCTCCCTGGCTTTTATTTCTCATCCCCCTCATTCTAACACAAGCAAATTGGAGAAAGAAAACCACATCTCTGCTTCTGAAATAATTCTCCAGTTTCAAATAGAACACTATTTGATCCACTTGAAGAGTTTGTAAAATATATTGTCTTAACTTCTCTTTGAAAATATTATCCTGTTTCATGCTCTCTCATAGTCTACTCTTATCTTAGCATGTGTTTATATCCTCACAGCACAAATATATAATGACTTAATGTGCAATTTGTTAAGTTGATTTTCTCCTCTTCATAAATGTTTGGTGATATTTAGAGAGACTTTCTAGCAGAGTTGGCTCCAAAGGGCATAATCTTTAGCTCTTTCCTAATCTCTTCAACCCTGTAAGGACATAGAGCCTTTTAAAATAGTCTTTTCTTATGTGATTAACAAACAGGAACAGAAAACACAAAAATGCCCAAATAACTTTGAAAAACTTCTAGTTTAAGACAACAACAACAAAATGACCCAATCACCAACATGTGAAATGTCAAAAAGAATTCAAGACATAAGCATCTTTTGAGTAATTATCTATCTTGATAGAAACTAGACTTTCAATCAACATACAATATTAATTCTATTACTATACCTGAAGAGTGTTGTTAATTTTCTCCACTTGTTAGGAAGGACATTTATAATAGTAAAATGTTTTGTCCTAGAAAACACAGAAGATAAATTCTCAATCTTTTTATAAAATCTCAATATGTTTTAGTATATTTCCCCTAAAAAACTTTTTATCATGTTATTCTAATTGTTTTTAAATTTAAAATATCTTAAAATTAAAATGATTTCTGATATTGGCTTAGGAAGCTAGTGAAAACAGAACATGATTTAGTTATGACTAATGATTTGATGCTGTAAAAAATTCTGGAAAGAAATCTTCCAGGCAGAATATAGAACAATAAACAATCAGTGATTTAATAAATTTATCAAGTCTACTTAGTTAAGTCAGTTTTAGAATTGCTAAAACACCTATGATTCTTAGATTCTTAATGATTTTACACTAAACATAATTGTGTTATTTAATTGTATTGCTACTGTCTTTATCCATTTGATCTCAGTATTTCACACTATAAACTCCATATTAAACCAAATCAGAAACATGCTGATAGACAATATAATTGAAGAACAGACTTAAAAAATTAGTAAATGAAAGTTTATATAAATAAAATCAGTGGAAAATGCATGAAATACCTTTAAATAAAACCTAAATCTATAAAAACTTATTGAAGGAAATGTAAGAGGACATTTTGGTAACCTAAATTATGCAAATGTTTCTTTAGACAAAAACCCAAAAGCATGTAAAAACAATTAATAAATTAGACATCATTTAAGTTAAAAATTGCTCTTCAAAAGACATTGTTAAGAGAATGAAAAGGTCAGCCATACAGTGGAGGAAAATATTTGCAAATCATATATCTGACAAAACATTTGTTTCAAGAATGTGTAAGTCACTGTCAAAACTTAATCATAAAAAGATCCAAAAAATGTGCAAAAGCTGTGAACATACTTTATCAAAGAAAAATAGGTAAAGAGGCACATAAAGATAAATTGGCAAAGAGCTGCATGAAAAGATGTTATCATTAGTCAGTAGGAATATGGAAATTACATAGTAATTTGATTTATTATGCAGTTATATGAATGGTAAATTAAATACTAAATAGTCAAAGATTTGGAAAGACTATATCCTTCATACATTATTGGAAGAAATGTAAAATGAACAATCACTTCAGAGAAATACTTTTATATTTTCTTAAAAATTCAAAAATAACTTACCATATCACGCAATCATTACACCAAGGGGTATACTCTGCCTGTCATGCTGCATGTGTTCATGCAAAGATTTGTTCACTAATGTTCAAACCAGCATTACTTGAACAGATACTGGAAGTAATGGAGCGTCCATTAATATGTTAATGGATAAACTGTATAATTAGTAGTATGTTGAAATACTAGTAAGTAATAAAATTATTAATGAACATAGATGTTTATGGATAAATCTCAACACATGGATGTATCTCAAGATATACTGTATGAAAGAAACTACAAGTAAGGGGGCATAATTTACTATTATACTTGTTCAAAATTATAGAAGTGAAAATTAATATATTGTGATAAAGGCAATCAATACTGAGATGGGAATATGGTAGTAGAAAATCAGTGGGAGTGATTTCCAGGGAAACTTTTGGGGATAAATTGCATCTCATTATTATGATGATTGTAATGGTTTCATGATTCTGTATGTGTGTGTATGTAAGAAAACTTACCAAATTGTACTCCTTTAAATATGTACACCTTATTATATGCCTCAATACAGCTGGGTTTTGTTGTCTATATTGATGAAGGCTAGGGTTTTACTTTTGAGCATGAATATGAAAATGGCCAAAGAAGTTATTTTTTTATAGTGTACCAAGTGCCTATAATGAGGCAGAAAATATAAACATCAATGATTCCTGGATGGCTGTTAATTTATTATTTTGTTCCTAAGGAAAAAAAGACTTTTATGTACAATGGATGAACTATAGTGCAGTAAGACAGGAGAAAGGTGACATGGCAGGATATTCCTCATTCATATAGAAGGCATATGAAACTGTACTAAAGTAAACCAAATGGTGTAACACTTAGTACTAAGTACAATTATTTCCAAAATGAAATATACCCACTTAACTGTAGAAATATCAAGATATTTTGTGATGTTTGAATTAATATTAACATATTGTATTCTTGTTATTGTTTTGTGGTTATTTTCTTTGTGATTTTTAACCCTCTTTGACCCAATGAATGGGTTTATTGTCAGTATTAATCATAAATGTATCCCCCAATCCCCAATCCCCGAAACCTCCAAATGAGGTTGGTGAAAACTTGATCCCCATGGTGGTGTGGTATTAAGTACAGCCTTCAGGGAAATAATGGAGTCATAAAGACTCCACCTTTATGTAAGAATTAGTGGTTTATAAAATCTTTCAGGCAATTAACTTAGCCCTTATTTGATCTTTTACTTTTTCACCAGATAGGGTCACAGCACCTGTTACCTCTATAAAATGCAGCAACAAGGAGTCAACTTTGAGGTGGAGACTAGGCCCCAGCAAATACCAGGTTTGCTGCCGCTTTGATCTTGAACTTCACAGCCTGTAGCACAGTGAGAAATTCATTTCTGTTGTTTATAAAATACCCAGTCTTTGGTATTTGGTTATAGCAGCACAAATAAACAAACAAAAAGAACAGTTACATAAAATTTTCAAATTGATGAAATGTCAAAAAAGAAACTTCAAAAATAAAATAATCAATTTATAAACTCACAAAAACATGTTTTATAGTTGTTAAGTAATAGGATTATATGTCTGAAATGAGACAATTAAGAAAGTCAAGTTCAAGCTATGTGACATTTCCATTTAGTTTTTCCAAGAGACTTATTATTGCCCTCTGTTACACATCTTATTGCTATACTATAAGCTCAATCAGGGCTGGGATTCTTTCATTTATTTATTTTTATCCTTCTATAGTTTGGTGGACCCCTAGCATTTAGATTTGTGCCTGATGTGTGATAGATGATGATGGAATAACCAATATCAATTTTGAACTCCAATATTGCATATTAATTTTCTAAAGGTAAATATTAAATATTGGGTGAAAATTATTTCTACCTATGAGGACAGATGTCAATATTGCATATCTTGAGTATATATTTTCTATACCAAATATGGTAGAAAAATATTTGCATATATCTGTATCTGTAGACTTAAGAAATTATAAAAATGAATGTAAGAGGGTAACATATTCCTGACTGAGAGGGGATTGGGCAGAACCAGCACAGCCAACACAGTAGAGTACAGTGAGTTTAACAAGCTCTCTTTGTGCTGCTGGTTCCACAATCTTTATGATTTTGAATTCTTCAACTTCCAAATGCAGGGGATTATAAAATGGTGAAGATGCACAGCAAGTAATAAAATATTTATTTTCAATAAAATATTGAAAAAAATTCTTCAAAAGTGAATTCTTGGCCAAATTTTTTTAAAAAAAATTTTTTAAATAATAAAAGAAAACCATCAGGAAGAATAAGAGAGGGTAAGAGGAAGGATAGATATGATCAAACTACATTATATGCATGTATGTGAAAATGTCACACACTCCACCATTGCCAAGGAAGCCATTGAAATATTTTATTTAATATTTATTTTTTAGTTTTAGGAGGACACAATATCTTTATTTTACATTTATGTGGTTCTGAGGATTGAACCCAGTGCCTCATGCAGGCTAGGCAAGAACTCTACCACAGAGCCACAACCCTAGCCCCGGCCATTGAGAAAAAAAACTGAGAAGTGTATGCTTCAAAGTACAATTTTTTAACCAGATATGGATTATACCTCAATAAATCTGATTTTAAAAAATTTTAAAAATGTAAAATGTTTTATGCAAATGCCTATACATTCCTACTAATAATTTCTTTTCTTAATCTAGCCATTCAAAAAATTAAAATTTTTTTTTTAGTTGTAGCTGGACGTAATACCTTTATTTTGTTTATTTATCCATTTTTATGTGGTGATGAGGATCGAACCCAGTGCCCTACACATGTGAGGCAAGTGCTCTACTGCTGAGCCACAGCCCCAGCATCTAGCCATTCAAATTTTATATTTTGTTATATATTTATTTTAATGTGAGATGAAACATGTAGGAAATAGCGTACTATTATCAATCTAAAACTTTTAACACCCATTTTAGATTCACCTATTCTCTTTAATAAACTTGGATTCCTCAGATTCAAATTGGAATTTATTACTATACACTCCCAGTAGTATAGTTAAAAAAGAAAATTCATTTTGAGAAGGAGCTAGCCTTGATTGTGTAAACAGAGGATAATATGTTTTTTTGTGTGTGTGTGCTTTAGCCCAAAAGAATACATTTGTTATATCTAAAATTACAGACTCATACTTTTAACTAAGATTATTCAAAAATTTTATTTGCTTCTTCATAATTTTGTACTTCTGTTAAAACACAAGTTTGGATGACAGTTCAAGATGGCACTACATTTCAGGCAGCCTACTAATTTTCTAAAGTTAAAGATTACATGTTGGGTGAAGATTAATTTTTGCCTATGAGGACAGATCTCAAAGCCTTCATTTGATTTGCAAATGGATTTTTGACACAGGAAAATAAATACAAACTACAAATTTACAATCTTTCTTTTTCAAAACCAATGATTTCTCTTTAAAAAAAACTATTTAAATAAGACTGAAAGTTTACAATACTATAAAGAACATAAATGGGTACCTAAGGATTGATATTTTCTGTGTTACTTTTTTAAAATCAAATTTAGATGTCTTTGACACTGTTTCAAGTAAATCTAAACATGTTCTGGTTATAGTTACCTTTGCATTGCTATGATCAAAAGACCTGACAGGAATAGCATGAAGAAGGAAAAGTTGATTTTGGCTCAGAAGTTCAGTCTGTTGTCCAAATACTCCATGACTATGGGCCCCAGATGAGACAGAACATCAAGGCAGAAGGGCATGGCGGAGGAAAGCAGCTCAGGATATGGTAACAGGATGCAGAGAGAAAAGCTCCCTTCACCAGGGAAAAAATGTAAACTCTAAAGCCATACCCCCCAGGGATCTACTTCCTCCAGTCACAGCTTACCTGCCTACAGTTACCACCTAGTTAATCCATATCAGTCAATTAATCCACCAATTAGGCTACACTTCGTATAATCAGATCATCTCACCTCTGAACCTGTTTGCATTGTCTCTGACATGAGCTTTTGGAGAATACCTCATGTACAAGCCACAACATTCCATCTAGGTTAAGTTCTTCTAATCCAATCAGATGCTATTGTAATGTTCAATCTCTGTGTTTCACCCATTTTCATACTTTTCTGAAATTCCAACATTTGTGTAATCCTTTGTGAAAATGTATCTTGACAAAGAGATCTGGAGGGAGTTAAGGAGGCTTGCAAAGATAATTCTGGGAATGATGAGTTTTATAAAACATCATTGACAAAGAGCAAGGAGAGAGTTAACAACAATAACAAACAACAAAGAATGAAAAGAGTCTATCATCCCTTGCAAGGGAGAAGGAATGTTATAAATCTGGGTTCCTCTCTGTACTGGGGCTCTTGCTGTTATGCCTCCTACTGATATTTGCAGAATATCTGCCCTCAAAATAGGAAGTTCTTGATGGATGATGTTGATAGCACTGAACACACAAGTGGATTTTTAACCTACGGTGAGTGTTCAAATAAAAAACAGATGGCAACTTCTTAGAAACTAAGTACATTCCTCAGGAGATAAAGTGGAGTATTAAAACATTTTAACATTGCACTGGAGCAGATAATTAGGATAATTACAACTCTTCAAAGACACAAGGAATAAGGTCTAAGCTAACTTCCTTCTTCAAAATTTAAAGATTATGAAATTCTAAGGGAACTTGAGTAAAATCATCATTCTATAAAATGGAATAATATTTACAATGGTAGTATTTGAGATTAAATAGATTGTTATGCTCAAACGTCAATTATATAATGAAGAAAGCAAAATCAAGATGCCTCTACTTAACATGAAAAGTAATAAAGCTGAAAAAAGAAAAAGGAAGACTGTCAAGATAGTTTAAAGATCCAAAGGGAAGAGTCTATACCCAAGTACATATGCAAACATCAAACAATTGGAAATGCCAAGTGGTTGGATTTGATTTAATTTTGGCAAATTTATTAAATATCATTGACTTGGCTGTGCTAATAATCTCAGCAATGTTGTCATTTTCTGAGTGACTTTTATTTTGACTCATTAATTATATCCTTAAATAATCAATTTTATTTGGGGATATCATATTACAGAATAGTAATAATGGGTTAAATTAATACAATATGGATAAACTGTATGGAAAGTTTTGAAACAAGATAGACATGTATACACCCAAATGCACATACACAGAGTTATGTACTACACAGCAATATTTCAGTCAAAAACAGACCACATATACAACATTGGTCCCATAAGTTTATAATGGAATGAAAAAGAGATTCTCAGTAACTCATCAGGTAGCAATTGCAGTATTTGGAGGGCGATGAGAGCAACAAAAGATTGAGAAACGTCCTTCATCAGAATTGAAGAAATTTTAATAATATAAAGATACAGAACAGATATAGATATATATCCCTCACAGCATTATGATTATCACAGCCAAAGCAAAAAGTATATTTGTGACTATTATGATTTGGAAATGTTTTGTCTCTCAAAGGTTCTTGTGTTGGGGGGTTGGTATTGATTGTGGTGAGGGGACCTAAGGAGGAGAAAGGTCTAGTGGGAGGTCCTCAGATCAATCGGAGGCATTTACTCAGAAGGGATTGTGTGACCCCAGTATCTGTCTGGCTTCCTGATTCGAGTTGTGATCTCTTCCTCCCACAGAGATGTCTGCTACTGTGATGCCATTCACCAAGAGGTCCTCACCAGAGCCCAGGCATTGCTGGTAAGTGCCTTTTATTCTGTGGGACTGTGAGGAAAATAAATCTCTTTTCTTTATAAAGTTACCCAGCTTTTGGTATTTTCTATATTAATAAAAAAAAGACAACTACAGCAAGGTTGAAAGAAGAGTCTGGCCCCCATATGATGTTGCATTTGCTTCTAACTTTGGGCGGTTTCAAGGACTTCAGCATCTTTGTTCTGTTACATCATGGGAAAATGAGAGGTGGATATTTGAATGTTAATGTGAAGGAAGCTGAGAATTACTGGAAACTTTAGATAAGCGGATTATGCAGGAAAATTACTTGACAGAGTATATCTTCAATATGGATTATTGAAAATTCCCCTAATCTGAAAATGATATCTGAAAAGACTTTCACCAACCAAGAGGCCAACTCAAGGCAGGGTTTCAAGACTTTTAAGGGCAATCTTGATTGGAAGCAATGTTTCAGGCTAAAAAAATGACGCTCTGAGATCTGGTAGTGAGGACCTCAGGGTGAACAAAGGTATCAATGAGTACCTATTGCCGGGGTACCATAGAAGCAATACCAAGTCATGGGTGACCCAGCTTCTTCCTGAATTCTTTTCCAGGAAAATGGAGTACTATCTAAGGAATAACACACTTTTCAAGATCTTTGGTTTTCAACATATGAGAGCCTTTCTTCTGTACACAGAGAAAATTTAACATTTTCCTTTCCAATAAAGACAGCTATTCAGGACTTTCATTACATTGCTGAATACAAGTGGGGATTCCTGTCCTGTCCCTGATCTTAGAGGAAAAGTCTTTAGCTTTTCCCCACTGATTAGTTTAGCTGTGAGCTTGTCATGTGTATCCTTTATTGTGTTGAGGGTACATTCCTTCTATAGGTAATATCCTGAGTTTTTAATATATAAGGATATTGAATTTTGTAGGATGCTGTCTGTATATACCTTGGAATGATCATATTATTTTTGTCCTTCATTCTGGTATTGAAGATCACATTTTTATATTGGAATATATTAAACCTTTCTTGCATCCCAGGGATAAATTACAGTTGTCCATGGAGAATGATATTTTCAATGTAGAGTTGAATTCAGTTTGCTAATATTTTGGTGATGATTTTTCTTCTATCCTCAGGAATGTGGCTCTAGTTTTTCCTCTCTCCTTCCCTCTCTCCCTCCCTCCTTCTCTTCCTCCTCCCTCCCTCCCTTCCACTGCTCCTTTCTGTCCTTCCTTTCTTCTTTCCTTCCTCCTTCTCTTCCTTCTTCCATCTTCCTCCCTCCCTCCCTCTTTCTTTCCTCTTCAGAGAAGATTTTTTAAGTTGATTTAATGTACTTATTTATTAGCTCTTTGCTTGAAGTTTCAATTTCTTTATGACTCAGTTTTGGTAAGTTGTATATGTCCCAAGATTAATATATTTCTTCTAGGTTGTCTGATTTGTTGCCATATGCTTCATAACAATCTCTTAAAAACTTTTATATTTATATTTTATTATCTGTGGTAATGTCCATTTTACAGGTTTTAAAAATTTTATTTGAGTGTTCTCTTTTCTCTAAATTAGTCTAGCTAACATTTTATATAGAAAATTATTTATTTTAAAACCTAACTCTTAATTTCTTTGTACTTTTTACTTTTTTTGTAGCTTCTATTTCATGTTTCATGTATATTCCTCTGATTTTACTGTTTTATTCTCCTACTTATATTTGGGTATTTGTTTTTGTTTCAGTAGTAGCTTGAAGTGTATTGTTAGGTCGTGTATTTGAAATTCTTTCAGATGGAGGTATTTATTTCTATACACTTCCATCTTAAATTTAGTTGCTGCATTTCATGTTTTGGTATATTATGTCTCTGTTTTGTTTGTGTTTCAATTAAGTTTTTTAAATTCTTTTTAAATTTCTTCATTGATTCATTGGTTGTTTGGGTGCTTATTTGATTTCTGTGTATTTGTAAACTTCCCCAAATTTTGATATTGATTATTGATTTTTAATTTTGTAGCATTGCAATTGGAAAAGATGCATAACATTACTGAGTTTTAATTTTGTTAAGACTGTTTTTGTTGCTGAGCATATATTTTAACCTAGAGAATGTTCCAAATGTACTTGAGAAGAAGGTATACTATGCTTCTGTTGGAAGTCTTGTTCTGTAAATATCTCTTTGGTCCATTTGACTTGGAGTGAAGTTTAAGTTATATTTTCTTTTTGCATATAATGTCCATTGTGGTAGTGGAAGTCTACCACTAGTATTGTACTGTGACTTATCTCTCTATTCAGACCTATTGGTATTTGCTTTATATATTTGCTTGAATGTTGTGCATATATATATTTAGAGTTGTCCATTTGCTGAATTGATCATTTTTCATTACAGAATGACCTTTTTTTCCCTCATAGTTTCTGACTTGAGGTCTTTTTTATTTGATGTAAGCATATCTAGACCTGCTCTCATTTGGTTTCTATTTGCATGAACTAATTTTCCTTTGCTTTCAGTCTATATGTACCTTCAGGGTTCATGGTAAGTCTCTCATAGGCAGCATATAGTTAGGTCTAGATTCTTTGTATTCAATAAATCACTATGTATTTTTCTTGGAGAATTTAATCATTTACAATCTAGGTAAGTTTTGAGGGTGGCAGTGCTGGGGTTTGAACTCAGGGACACTCTACCACTAAGCCCAATCTGCAGCCCTATTTTGTATTTTATTTAGAGACAGGGTCTCACTGAGTTGCTTAGCATCTTGCTTTTGCTGAGGCTGGCTTTGTACCTGCGATCCTCCTGCCTCAGCCACTGGGATTACAGGTGTGTGTGACCTTGTCCAGCCTCAAAGTAATTATTGTATCATTAATTGTCTTGGAGCTCCATTGTTCTATTCTTCCTTTTTTGATGTCTCTTCTTGTGTTTAAGCAATTTTATCTAATCCGACTCTTTGTTTCTTTGCTTTTTATTTTTTGTGTATCTACTGTTGGCTCTTACTTTGTAATTATCTTGACGTTTAAAAAATCATCCTATGGTTATAACATGTTGTTTTTAAGCTGATAACAATTTAGTTTTGATCACATGCATCTAAATCGTAATTTGATAATTTTAATTCACCCCAACATTTTGAATTTTGTTATTATAGGTATGTCTTTATATTGATCATTCCCTAACAGGTCAGTAACCTTTATCATTTTAATTGTTTAGTCTTCTTACCTTCATTCTAAAGATAGTAGTGATTTATGCACTACTATTTCAGAGTTACAGCTTTCTGGATTTGACTGTGTATTTATGTTTCCAAAATTGACTTATACTCACATATCTTTGTTTTCCTAATTAGAACACTTTTCTTTCAGCTTGAAGAGGTCCCTTGAACATTTCTTGTAACACAGGTGGTAGTGATAAACTTCCTCAGCTTTGTTTTAGAAAGTCTTTATCTCTACCTAATTTCTACCTAATTGCTTTGCCATGTAGCATTCTGGGTTGACAGGTTTTTTCCTTCATCCATTTGAATATATCATTCCACTCTCCCTTAGTCTATGAGGTTTCTGCTGAAAAAACTACTGCTCACCTTGTTAGAACTCCCATATATATTATTTTATTCTTTCACCTCGCTACTTAAAGATATTCATTTTCTCTTTGGTGTGTGTGTGTGTGTGTGTGTGTGTGTGTGTGTGTGTGAGTGACATTTTGATTGTATGTCTTGGAATAGTCTTGTTTAGATTGAATCTGTTCAGAGACTTTTGACCTTCCTGTAACTTTCTCCAGGTTTTAGATTTTTTTTTCTGCTACAATTTTCTTAAATAATCGTTTTACCCCTATACTTTTCTTCTCCTTTAATTTCATTTTTTAATATTTATTTTTCAGTTGTAGTTGGACACAATATCCATATTCCACTTACTTATTTTTATGTGGTGCTGAGGATAGAACCCAGGGCAAGTGCATGCCAGGAAAGAGCTCTACCACTGAGCCAGAACTCTAGCCCCCTCCTTGAATTTCTAGAAACTCAAGTATTTCTTTTGGTAATATTACATAAATCCCATAAGTTTTCTCCCTTTTCTTCTATTCTTTTCTCCTCTGACAATATATTTTAGAACAACTTGTTTGTGAGCCCACAAATTCTCTCTTCTGCCTGATTAATTCTGTCATTTTTTTCAATTACATTTTTCATTTTATCAATTGCATTTTAAGCCCTCAGATTTCTGTTTGAATTAAAAAAAAATAATTTCAACCTCTTCACTACATTTCTACTTGTGTTTATTTATTAGTTTCCTGAATTCAGTGAATTGTTTACTTGTACTTTCCAGAAGTTCATGAGGTTATTTAAAACAGGAATTTCATGCATGTCTGATTTTTTTTTTAAGGTTGATGCTCTGTTTTTCCCCTTTGGTGATGTCATATTTCCTGCATTGTTCTCAATCATATAGCCTTGCATTGCTTCTACATTTGAAGGACTAAGTATGTATTACAACCTGGGAAGAACTTGCTTTGTTTGATAAAGCCCCCTCACCAATCATCTCTTCCAGAAATTCTGGAAAGGCTATCTTGTCTGTATGTGGCTTGCTGATGGGGTCTTTGAGTGGCTGGCTTGTTGCCTGGGGCAGTAAGTAGGTGATCTAGGGCCTGGTTTCACTGTGGAAACCTGTTGACTCGTCTGATACCTAGATCAATAGGAGCTGAATTGATGCTGGGGCTTTGATACTGAATATTTAGGAGACCACCAGACACTGGGATGGGCCTGAACCCTATATCCTCTAGGAAAGCTTAATTCTGTAAGTGTAAGCTTTGAGTCTTGGGTCCAAAGGGTCTGATCTGGAGTCTGGATATTCCTATAGTCTTAGTTTGCAGGGACTGGCCTAGTACTTGGAGTTCTGGGGTAAACTTGAACATTGTGCTTGTTGGAATAGGTCTAGACCTTGGCACTGGATTCTAAGGCCACTGAGATAAACCTGGAGATTGGGCTTAGTGATGTATGTGCAGGCATAGAATCTGTGTCTGAAGGGTCTAGTTTAAGCCTGGTGTCCCAGGTTCTGGCCTGGTACCTGGGCCATGTGGTTAGGCTAAAGTCTGGTTCATAATGGCCTGTACAAAGGATAGGTGTGTGGGTCCTGTTTCAGAAGCTAGATCTGTAAGAATTGATCTGAATTCTGGGATCTCAGACGCAGGTGTATAGGGTAGAGTCATAGGGACTCTCTTGATAATAAGGCCTAAAATCAATGTTCTAGGTGCCAACATTATAACTGAGGCTAAATGTGCTGGCTTCATGCTAGCATAGACTTTACGCCTGGGATTATTTGAACCAAAATATGTCTTGTCTGTCTGGAGCCTGGGTGGGATTAGAACCTATAGCCACAGGGGTTTGCTATGAGTTATAAACATCTGGAGCCTATATTCACAGAGTCTGGCCTGATGATTATAGCTCTGGAGTCTGGCTTGGTGTTAGAATAGGCTTAAAATTTCCAACTGAGGTAGACAGCCTGTTTCTGGGGATAGTCTGAACCTTATGGCAAATGGGGATGGTTTGGACATAGTACTTTATCTTTCGAATAAAAAAGAACTCTTTTATTTTTTCTAGATTCAATCTCAAAAAGCTATAACTTAATTCTGAGCAAGAGTTCCATTATATTCCATCTTTTGTCCTAAAGTATTTTCTTAACATGTAGAGAATTTGTTTCTTTTCTAGAAAATTATCTTAGGAAGTGTCCTAGATCTATACATTATTCACATGACAAAGTTATTAAATGCTATCTTTAAATATTTTTTCTTTAGTTATATATGGACATAATACCTTTATTTATTTTTATGTAGAGCTGAAAATTGAACCCAGTGCCTCACATATGCTTGGTGAGTGCTCTACCACAGAGCCACAACCCAGCCCCTTAAGTGCTATCTTATTCTAGTTCTTATATTTAGAGCTAAAGATAAACAGCTAGGGCAGAGAATACATTTTTGCTATTAAACAACATATGGATATTGTCCTTAAGACAGTGGGAAAAATTTTAAATCATGATATTAGATAATATAGAAAAGGTAGGGCAATGAAAACTCAAAATGTTCTCTTAATACAAATGGGAATGCTAAACAGGCAAGAATGGTCTTAATGAAGAGATATGTAATGAGAGAGAGGAAGGAATAGGGAGAATAGTAAGCAAGAAAAACAATACAACAAACTTAGGATCATTTTCAAGTAATATGGTCACCTTGGGCCTTTTTGCTGTGTATTTCTACATAACAATGTGCCCTAAACTCCATGACTCAGTTTTACACAAATCAATTTCTTCTCACAATATTATGTTTCTTGTAATCTCAACTGTGTAATTCCTGATTAATATCTTGCATATTGTCATTGTCCAATGATAGCTCTAGCTAGTAACATCTGATGGACCTAGAAATCCAAGATAGGTTTTTTTAAAAATTAAATTAGTTTTTATTCTATTTATTATACATGATGGCAGAATACAGTTCATTTCATAGTTCACATATAGAGCACAATTTTTCAAGTCACTGATTGTACACAAAGTATTTTCACACCATGTTTTGTCTTCATACGTGTACTTAGGGTAATGATGTCTAACTCATTCCACCATCACTCCTAACCCCTTGCCCTCTTCTTTTCACTCCCTCCCCTTTGGCCTATCTAAAGTTCCTCCATTCCTCTCATGCTCTCTACCCAATTGCCATTATGAGTCAGCATCCTATATCAAAGAAAATATTCGGCCTTTGATTTTTTGGGATTTCATTACTTCACTTAGCATTATACTTTTCGACTCTATCCATTTACCTGAAAATACCATGATTTTATTTTCTTTTAATGCTGAATAATGTTCCATTGTGTATATATATCAAAGTTTTCCTATCCATTTATTTACTGAAGGGCATCTGTGTTGGTTTCATAATTTAGCTATTGTGAATTGTGCTGCTATAAACATTGATGACTATGTCCCTGTAATATGCTATTTTTAAGTCCTTTGGGTGTAAACCGAGGAGTGGGATAGTTGGGTCAAATGGTGGTTCCATTCCAAATTTTCCAAGGAATCTCCATACTGCTTTCCAGATTTGCTGCCCCAATTTGCAGTCCCATCATCATACATGAGAATGTATGAGTGTGCCTTTTCCCCCACATTTTTGCCAATACTTATTGTTGTTTGTATTCTTGATAGCTGCCATTCTGACTGGAATGAGGTGAAATCTCAGAATAGTTTTGATTTGCATTTCTCTAATTGCTAGAGGTGTTGAACATTTTTTTTAATATATTTGTTGATTGATTGTATATCCTTGTCTGAGAAGTGTCTGTTCAATTCCTTGACCCATTTATTGATTGGGTTATTTGGTTTTTTTGGTGTTAAGGTTTTTGAGTGCTTTATATATCCTAGAGATTAGTGCACTATCTGATGTGCTTGTGGTAAAGATTTGCTTCCATTTTGTAGGCTCTCTATTCATCTCACTGATTGTTTCTTTTGCTGAGAAGAAGCTTTCTAGTTTGAATCCAGCCCATTTATTGATTCTTCGTTTTAATTCTTGTGCTACAGGAGTCTTATTAAGGAATTTGGGGCCGACATGATGGAGATTTGGGCCTACATTTTCTTCTATTAGATTAAGGACCTAATTCCTAGGTCCTTGATTCACTTTGAGTTGAGTTTTGTGCATGGTGAGAGATAGAGTTTTAATTTTATTTTGTTACATATGGATTTTCAGTTTTCTCAGCCCATTTGTTGAAGAGGTACTCCAATGTACGTTTTTGGCACCTGTGTCTAATATAAGATAACTGTGGTTATGTGGGTTAATCTCTGGGTCCTCTATTCTGTACCATTGGTCTACAAGTCTATTTTGGTGCCAACACCAGTCCATTTTTGTTACTATTACTCTGTAGTATATAGTTTGATTCCTGGAATAGTAATGCCACCAGCTTTACTCTTCTTGTAAGGATTGCTTTGGTTATTCTGAGTCTCTTATTTTTCCAGATGAATTTCATGATACTTTTTCTATTTCTATGAGGAATGTCATTGAGATTTTGATTGGGATTGCATTAAATCTGTATAGTGCTTTTGGTAGTATGGCCATTTTGATAATATTAATTCTTATAAATATTTGCATTTAAATATAACTATGTCTTTATGACAATACTTAGGCTATCACACAATCATTGACCCTCTGACTAGAGCTACTGGAGCTCTATCCATTTGTCTTTTCAGAACATTTTAGCAATATTATGAAAAACATGCATAACAGTAATGTCATACTTATCACTACTAACCACAATTTAAAATACTATCAATTTATTTTCTATTGCTGTTGGGAAAAGTTACCACATAGTTAGTGACTTAGTAGTTTAAAATAAAACATTTTTCCTCCCATAGTTCTAAAGGTTAGAAGTCTGAAATCAGTTTTTCAGGACTAATTTCTTCTTTAGATTCAGAAGAGCCTGCTGGCCTCCCTTGACATGTGGTCACCTTATTCCAATCTCTTCTTCTCTTGTCATTTTGCATTCTCCTCACTCTGTCCCTTGGCCTTTCTCTTGGATTATATTAGTCCAAGTCAAATAAAAGGGGTGATAGCCTCATCTCTAAAAGCTTAATCAGACTTGCATGGTCCCCTTTATCATACCAGGTAACACATTTACAAATTCAGGGATTAAATTGTGGACATTTTGTGAAGGGTCATTATTCAATTTACTAGTTGGCTATGTTTGGGAGGCCATGATTCAACCCACCAAATACATTTAAAAAAATAATCACTACTATATCTCAAAATGTATAACTCTAGTGTCTCAGTAAGATATGATACCAGCTACTATATCAATTTTATGAAAGAAATTAACATCTCTAAGAAGAAAAGATACTGAGTTATATTGTCATATTGTCCAGTTCTATAACCATTACCTAAATGTTTAAACAAATGTGATCATAGAGTTACTTATGTATAACTCAAGATAGATTATTGAGTATTTCTTTATTTTTTTCAAATCACTTTTTTGTGGGCTTGTCAATATTTCAAATTTATTTTCAGTGTCTTCTCCATTGTCTATTTTAAAAAATTTAAGACATCTGGGCTTGATTCCACATGCTGGTTATCCTGTATACTCAGGATGCTGAGGAAGGAAGATTGCAAGTACAAGGACAGCCTAGGTTACTTAGTGAGATCCTGTCCCAAAATAAATTAAAGGGGGTTGAGGATCAGTTGCCTTGTCTAGCATGTGTGAGATCTTGGGTTAAATCTTCAAATTTCTAATAATACTATAAAAAAAAGAAAAAGAAAGAAAGAAAAGGAAAATAAAGAGGAGGAGGAAGAGAAGAAGTTGTTAAGATAATGTGATCAAAGAAATTTATGTACATCCCTAGATGAATTTTTTATTTTCCTCAATTCACTTTATGCTTGCCTTTAAATATCAGAAACTTATTTCATAATTGAAGCAAAATTCGTTAGTTCTTAAAATAAACTCAAATATGTGTGTTTGTGTTCTTAATGTGTGAATATGAATGCCTCATATATATTTATATGAATGTAGTTCATGAAAAACATATGTAAATGAGATATCCCTACTCATTTTGTTTGAAAGGGAAAGAAAATGGCAGAAAGATATTAAAGAACAGAAATAGAAGGAAGACTCAACTTCTGCATTACAACTAAAGAAACTGGGAACAAAGAATAAGTTTTAAGGATTTCTGAATTGTTTCCTCAATATTTCTTAAGGTAAATCTGTTGACATAAGTTCAGTGAGTGCTAAATGCAGTCCTGAAAACAGTAAGGATCCTATACCCAGTATCAGCAAGTGGGATGACTACTCACCAGGTGATTTATGATTTTGGTGTTTTTAGAGTTATTTATCTATTCTGACTTCATTTGAAAATGGTCACCTCCTGGAGATGACCATATGAGTGGTAAGCCTAGGAAATACCTTGGTATAGTGTCTCCTTGGTTTGGAAAGCAGAAAGGGACTCAAGTGAATTATCTTCCATTTGAATTCAAGTTCTAAAATGATTCAGAATCTTGAAATCTACAAATTGTGAAGTAGTTAGTTGGTTATCAAATTAGAACATTCTAAATTATGCTTGAATCTTCATTGAATCAAAACTACCAGCTCTGTCCCCATGTTAAAGGTGAAACAAAACAAACAAAAGATTGGGTTCATTGCTTAGTGTAATTGAATGCAAACTATTATTATGTACAACAGAGCATTTGAAAAATCACAGTTAAACTTTTGCTATAATTATTTTCCTTAAAGACTGATCTTCTACCAACAGTATTCCCTTTTCCCCAAAGTTTAAATGGCAGATTTTGCTCAGTTTTTTTTCCCTATAACTTTGCTTCACAGTTTCATTGCTAAGGATTGTAACTTATTAGGTCTAAATTCTTCAAAAATTCTTTTCATATGTTATCAAAATGTGATATGTACAACTAAGTGGAGAGGAGATACAATTTCTTTCTAGATAGGACTACTGTTTGTAAGAAAAATTAGAAAAAAGATACACATTATAAAAAGATAAAGAATTATTTTTTACTTCTCTAATAATTTGGTGAGAAAGGCGAAGTTAATTTTCATTTCTTTATTTAACTAATACATTTTTTTAGAAATTGCTTTGGGTCAGACAGTACAGGAGAAGGAAACTTTAACAAGAGCAACCATAGGTGACCCTAGCAAAATTAAATTTTAGTAGGAGAACAGACATGTAAATGCAGTGTCATAATAGCTCTCAGAGTAGTATGAGTGGCACATATCGGAAGCACAGAATATTGGAGGAATTACTTGAAGATTTCTTGGCAAAGGATATGCTTGAAGTGAACTATCAAAACATGCTGTAGCCATAAATACTATACTTCCATTTAAGAGAAAAATACTATACTTAAAAGAATGAGGAAGTGTTTTTGTAAAGCCAAGCTTCATCAGTAATGCCCCTGTCCTTTTTAACTTTTGAGAGACTCTCTTTGTCATATCAACTATTATTTTAGTTTCCATTTGCTGTAATAACAAACTATCACAAAATTAGCTGCTTAAGCAGCAAAAACGTATGATCTCACAGTTTGGTAGGGGAGAAGTCCAACCTGCCTCTGAGCAGATTGACATTAAAGTGTCAGTGTGTCAGTGATCTTTTCTAGAAGATTAGAGGAGGCGGTGTTTCCTTGCCCAGTCAGGCTGGTGGTAAGATTCAGTGATTTCCAGTCAAGGGGTTGAAGTCCCTGTTTTCTTGCTGGCTATTAGCAGAAGTCTTTTCCAAATTTGTAAAGTCAATTCTCTTTTCTTGGTTTCTTTCCTCCATCCCCAAAGCCAGTGATGGTGAGTCGTGTTCCTCCCATGCTTTAGATCTCTCCTTTCATCTGTTTTCCTCATTCACTCTTGGGCCCCATGTGATATAATCCAGGATAAGCTTCCCATCTAGACAATTTTAATCTTAATAGTATTTGTGAAGTGCCTCTTGACACCTAACCTATTTACAGAATGCCCACGTTAGAGCAGAGGCTTCTTTGGGGGGGCATTATTCAGCTTACCATAAAAGATTACCAGAGGATGAAGTGATAGGTTGAATTGAATTTAAGCCTTTGTCATGTGAATTCCAATGGACTTCTTTCTTTCTTTCTTTCTTTCTTTCCTTCCTTCCTTCCTTCTTTCTTTCTTTCTTTCTTTCTTTCTTTCTTTCTTTCTTTCTTTCTTTCTTTCTTTCTTTCTTTCTTTCTTTCTTTCTTTCTTTCTTTCTCTCCTCCTCCTCCTCCTCCTCCTCCTCCTCCTCCTCCTCCTCCTCCTCCTCCTCCTCCTCCTCCTCCTCCTCCTCCTCCTCCTCCTCCTCCTCCTCCTCCTCCTCCTCCTCCTCCTCCTCCTCCTCTTCTTCTTCTTCTTCTTCTTCTTCTTTTTTTAAATTGAATTCACGGTGCTTAACCACTGAGCAACATCCCCAGTCCTTTTTAATTTTTTTCTTTTGAAACAAGGTCTTACTCAATTGCCTAGAATCTTGCTAAATTGTTAAAGCCACCCCAGTCCTTTTTATTTTTTTTTTCTTTTGAAACAAGGTCTTACTCAATTGCCTATAATCTTGCTAAATTGTTAAAGCTGGCTTTGAACTTGCAGTTCTCCTGCCTCAGCCTCCTGAGTCCCTGGGATTACAGGCAGGCACCACCATGCCTAGTTAGAACAATTGTTTCTTAATAGCCCATATTTTTTTATGTTTTATGAACTTTAATAATGGGGGACACAAAATATCTTCTTTGAGCATGATATTGTTGACATGGAATTAAAAACAAAACAAAACAAAAAAACATTGGATCTAGACATTGCTCCTATAATCTGAAGATTATACATTATACACTATAATTTTGTTCAGTTTATTTAAAATGGCTCTTCATAAAAATATCAAATGAAATAGTGTCTTTTTATAGTTGTTTACATTTTAAAAATACAAACTTGTCATCTTATCTGATCCTCACCATAACCAGGTGATCTACTAAAGTTACTATGCCTTTACTTATATAAATTAAAAAGAAAATGGTGGTTTGTTCAAAGTTGGAGGAGAAACATATTTGCCATAACAAATATGTGTAAATTTTTAGGTTTCTAGAGCTACCAGATAAACTGTAAACTGTAGGAGTTTTCGTGTGTGTGTGTGTGATGGCACCTTGAGTCAAGTCTTTTTTATGTATTACATGGAAAGCAAACAGAGTCCAAATATTCATTAAAAATAAGGTGTATTGCAATGATGAATCAGTTTCTAAATATATGCTATAGGGCAGAACATAATATTATTAATTTTGAGGGAAAATGATAAAAATGATGAAATTTCTATGATGAAAATGAACTAAATTTAGTATATAACAGTTTAAATTTATAGCTTGTACATGAAATGAAAAAAGTGGTATAAAGTCATGAAATGTTTATACTTTATTATCTAATTGTCACATAGTACATGAAGTAGTGAAGCATAGAACTTCATTTAGATGGATACACGAAACAATTTAATTAAGAGAGCATTCAACATGGCAATAGGGAAAATATAGTTTAAAAGTTGTAATTAGCCTGGAAATAGAGGTCATTTTAAATAATTCTGGCAGCTTGATTAAAGTTAAAATATATCAAAAAGTTCATATTCTAAAGAAACAGAACTTGGTTTTGTCTCTCAGCCTTTCTGATAATTAGAAAATTATATATGTACATGTAATGGTTTTGTGGTTTTATGTTGTAAACATAACCAAATTATCCACTTTACCAATTTATTTTATTACTTTTTTGAATATGATTTTTAATAATTTGGAGTGAAACTCTGAACATTTTCTTCTATTCTTGTCTAAAAATATCTAAATTTATATAAAGTCATGAAGTCTTTTTGAAAATGTCAATGCCTCAGAAAGCCTTTGGTACAGATGGAAGAATAGTGTGAGTTTTGCAATTATTATACTGAGAAAGAATTTTACAATTATTTCTCTAAATTTATATATAGCTTATTGTCATCCTTTACAAATTTTGTATTTGGTAATATGTTGACAGACTAAAACATTTGTATCCCCCAAAATCAATACTTGCTATGTTTTCATGTCATATGGGGATGTGATAGATTGGCAACAAATCTGGGTTGATAGACACCTGCATATTCCCATCTAAAGTCCAACAAAGGGAAACTGTTTTCTTGTTACAGCCGTTTCATAAAATATTACCAGATGATGAAGACAGTTGGGAGCCATGTAGCAACTTGCAAGAAGTTTTAGCTTTGGATAAGCCAAATAGGCTTTGAACCCCATTCTGAGATATTCAAAGGATAAAGTATCACATAAAAAAGAGAAAAAAACAAACAAACAAGCATATTTAGGCTTAGGGGTTACATTTTAGGAAATGGAATTAGTTATATTACTTAATTAATTCAAACTAATTTATTTTAATTAATAACATTAAATGTCACAAACATTCAACATAAGGTATTTATTTCATATATAGACATTATCTTAATATTACATCTTTGCTCACATAGAGATTGTTCTTCCTGTAAAGAACTATTCAGATGACTCTCTGTTATCTCTAGATGATAAATTTAAAGTACATTTATAAAACTATAAAATATTTTCAATTTGTTTACCTGATGTCATTTTTTTTCCAGTGATATTAAAATTGGGAATCCCCTAAGATGAAATAAAATGAGTATTTGGAAAACCTGTACATGCTATGTGGATGATTTTTCTTTGCTGTTATAACAATTTTGTGTGGGTTTAAGAATGTTTTTGTTTAATTAGATGACTAAGGCTAATTGTGAAGTTGTGAAGATGGAAACTAATAATGATACGTGAAAACTGTAAACTCTGGTTTATTCTCCTTGTGTTCGCATTATGATAGCAGCACATATTATTTGACTCTGGAGGAAACATTTCACTTTTTTTTTTTTGGTCTCATTTTCCTTATCTGTAATAGAAGAGTAACTAGATTTCCTGCCCATTAAAAGGGTGCAATAATTAAACATGTTACTTTATGTAAAGCACTTATCACCAAATATAGGTCACTAGCATATCCAGCATCAGAAAGTGGAAAGAAAAAAGGAGGTAACTTCTCTCTTATCCCATTGGCTACTTAATTATAATTAGCTTTAAGGGAGGCAAAAATCTGTAACAGTTATTCCTAGGAGTTATACTGCTCAGATAAGATTCATTAGTTTTAGTGCTACAGAGACAAAAAAGTAATTGGGGACAACCAGAAGTTTCTAGAAACTTAAGATCAATATATTTTAGTGATTGTTGAAATAGACTCCAAAGGGGTACCTTATGCATCTCTTCTCTTATTCATGTCCTCTGTTTTCATGCGGCAGAACCTGTGCTTTGTTTCTATTAGAGTACAGCATGACAGAAAGTTGTGTCCATGGTTACATTACATGTTATTGGAGCTCTGTCTTTTCTAGCACTCTCTACCTGGAGGGCTTAGGTGAAGCCAGTGTCCATGCTGGGGATCTGCCCATGGGAAAGATCACATGCCAAGAAACTAAGAGCAGACATTGGCCCCAAATCAGAAAGACACTGAAACCCTTTGTCCAGCAGCCAGCAAGAAAACTAATGCTTCTAAATTCACAGGAGTGATCTGGGAATCAGATTCTTCTCAGTCTAGTATTTAGATTATATCACAGCTTTTGCCAACATTTTGATTGCAGCCTCATGAGATATCCTGAGCAAGGAGCCCAGTCAGGTCTTGCCAATGCTTTTGACCCCTAAAATTCTGAGATAATAAGCATGTGCTATTTTAAGCCACCAAGGTTGTTGAAATTTGTTACATAGCAAAAGAAAACTAACAGAAGTATATATTATTGATACCATTGAGTAAAAACATTGATTTGTAAGTTGTCTGATTCAGTAAAAAAAAGTAATAAATTAAATAAAAGAAGGCAGATAATGAGGGAGGGAGAAAAAGAATACTTCTATATGTATTTAGTTAAGTTTAGTGTTTTTTTTAAACATTTTCTGAAGTGCTTTACTCTAATTCAAAGTCTACTCTTCTGTTGATAAAATTACAAGCATTTAATTTCTGGTTTTAACAGAAAGAAAGACATGGGTGTGTTATTTTAAATTTCTTAGAAAATATATTTTAGTTATGAGATGTTAAATAGATATTTTCCCCTACCTTATTTCCATGACAACCTATAGATATAGATGTGGATATAGATATTACAGATGCAGATGCCTGTTTGTTTTAAATTAAAATTTCCATTTTCTATTTCATCTTAAAACATGGCCTCATATTTTAAAACATTTTTTAATAACATAGGCACAAAACCTGAAGTATATTTCAAAGGGTTTTTCTTTTTGTTCTATTTGTTATGTTTTGGAAGTCTTCCTTATAATGGGAATTTCTGTTTATTTATTCAGAATAGGACTTAAAGTGGTTTGCAAATAGCACTGAACCCTGAAAATAGCAAATACAAAAGGAGACTTGTCTGAAAGAGAAGCAGAGTATTCAGACTTGTTCAGGTATAATCAAAGTGAAGGTGCTTCTTCTGTCTAGTGCCAAGAAAGTAAAACAAAAAAATTCTATTATTTGGTGAATAAGACATACAGCTTTTGATACAATGCAATCATAGTAAAATTGTTTCAGGGAAGGTGTTGAGAAGTAATGGATTTTGAAACAATGTAATCACAGCAAGGGGACTTTCAGGTCCCTGGGCATGAAGTAATTTCATGAATAGTCTTACACATTTTGTTAAAATTAAAAGTTTTAATCAGAAATTAAGAATGTTGAATAAATAGATGAACATTTTAAATATCCTCCATAAATTACTGTAGAACAATTATATTGATCAGTTTATATCTTTACCATTCAAAACATGAGTGTAGTGTTTTGTTTTAATTGTGTAAGAAAGTATGTGAATCACATTTTGTTACTGGTAATGAGTCTTATGTTTTAGACATACATTTGGGTCAATGAAACTAATACCTAATTAACCTTTAAAGCTATGTCTTCTGTTTTAAGAAGCAGACTTTTTATAAAGTATGTGTTGGTGACAAGTTTCTATTTTTATATAATATAAACCTTCAATGTCTAAAACACAATCATTTCCTTTATTTATTTATTTTTGAGGGGATAGTGTTTTAAGGAACATCTCACATTTTTATCTTTAAACATTATTTAAGCTTTTATTTTTTCATGTTATTTTTTTAAAGCATTTAATTTTCTGTAGTCAGAGATTTATCATTTTCCATTGTTCCCAGCTGTTAACTGTGATTAATGTGTGCATATTGTTTGGTTGGAAACTTGAAACTGTCCATGTCAGGCGTAGTCTGCTAACTATTTTGGAAACCCATACACTTTGTTGACTTTTCTTTTTTGATACTAAATCATTTCAAAATAAACTGTCAAGATAGAAGATTTCAGGGCTAACTTTTATCTGTGTACTACAAATGTTGTTTTATTATCTTGTCAACTTCAATTTATTTGTGCCAGGTTATTCAATAATGAAGATACTTGTTTAGCTTCTTATGGTTTAGAATAATGATCTATGTATACTTTATAAGTTCTGTGCTTCCTTCCATGCAAATCAGTATCAACTTTAATTCTATTTACAATCAGTAGATTAGATCTATATTAGATATCTCAATGTGGAAAGTGTGTAAATTGTGCTAATTAGCTACTGTGAGGATGCTTACTACAATTCATCAGATATAAATATGTATATATTTTTAACTCCAGTACTATTGTCATTTTAGACTGGATGATTTTTGTGGTGAGGGCTGTCCTATGCATTGTAGGATACTTAGCAGCATTCCTGTCCTCACCCATATAATGTCAGTAATACCACCACTCCCCTTCAGTTATGTCAATCAAAGATGCTCCAGGCATTGCTAAATGTCCCTTGGAGGAAAATGGATGGGAATACCTAAATGAAAACTACTGTAATACAGAAGAATATTCCTATGCTGTTAAGAGAATTTTACTTTTGATGGCTCAAGAATTTACTTAGAATTAGATCCTTATATCTATACACATATTTAAGCAGGATTGGAGTTATATAACCTATTTTTATATCTTGTTATAGAAAACTCTTTCAGTATAGTGTTTGTTCTTATTCTGATTGGGTTTAGCATGAGTTTTGTTGGTTAGATAAAATAAAATTGATTTATATTGTTTTTGATCAGCCACAATACCGTGTAAATGCTAAAATATATAAAAGAAATTATAAATATGTTTGCCTTCGTGGTTTCCTTCTATTTTTATGAAAAACTAGATTTTCTGTAAGATTGAAACATGGTTTTACCTGAAACTTTGAAGCTTTTATGGGAGATAGCTATGAAAAATAAGTTTATGCTTAATTTCTTTGAATTATGGTAGAACACTTTGACCTGAGATAGCTCTCCTCTACTCTGCTTTGTGACTGTGTGTGTGTGTGTGTGTGTGTTTTCATAAGAACTTGGGGCCCATCTTTTAAAAAATTATAAACAGTAAGGTAGATGAAGCTCTATTTTTGGTGGGCTTTATCTTCTTCCAAGTTATGAAACTACTTCCTGTCAAAAAGAGTATGGGAGCTTTGGTTTTTCCCTGGATAAAGACAGTTTGCTAACATAGAGACATCCACAATTACCAAGTGTGTCTTGGAAGAGCTATGTGTGACCAATGGTAGTATGTCTTATTCCTGAATGACTCATTGTTGTTTATTTTGAGAACTCATATACAATGAATCATCTGTATAAAAGGGTGAGTTTTTTTTGTCTTGGCAATCTTTTAGTAGGATTGCCTGCATCTACCTGATAGCCATTCTGGTTTGAGGCTTATTCAGTATTAAAAGTTTGTTATTGTTCTGTGGAGAGGATTGTTGGGTTGTGAAAAGATTTTGTTTTCAATAACATTTTGGTTTCACCAGTGCTTTTATTCTATTTACCAGGAAAATAGGAAGACATAAGCTGGGCTTCCTGAATCACCACTGTGTTGCTCTGTAGGCTGGGTGATTATATTCTTCTGTTGAACAGACACTGTGGCAAAGAACCATGTTGAAAGACTCTTCATTTTGCTGAATAGGGCTTTGACTCTTACTGCTGCTGTAGTTTGAAATAAGATGTATTGGGGAAGGAAAATACTGGCAGATATGCCCTGGAGAGTAAGTTTCCTACTGAATCCTCTGCTACCTCTGCTTTTCTGCTAAATAAATCCAGAAATAAAGCTTAAAAATAGTGCAATTTAGTCTGGAAACAGTAAGCTAAAAAGTGGAGTTTGGCTGATGTAAAAGGCCTTTAGGCAAATTACTTAAGAAGCTTTCTGTCTTTCCCTTCTTTCTTCCTTCCTTCTTTCTTTTATGAGTTTTTGTTTTTTCTATTAAAAGTCCAGGATAAGTTAAAGGTTTATTAATTTCACTGACACATGGGACAATTTAACATTTAGCAGTTCCTTGAGGATATTTCCTGTGGGTGGGTAACAAAGAATTACCCAATTTATTTGTGATCAAGGAGGAAAACACTGACTCATACCATTCTCATTCAATCCTACCTAGGAGCCTGGCTGAATGC
This sequence comes from Urocitellus parryii, assembly GCF_045843805.1. Lineage (NCBI taxonomy): Eukaryota > Metazoa > Chordata > Mammalia > Rodentia > Sciuridae > Urocitellus > Urocitellus parryii. The sequence goes on from NC_135537.1 coordinate 26,785,976, forward strand.
TGTCTCACTGCTTTCCTCTTCCCTATCTCAGTTTTTAGTATTTGCTGATATGTTGATTTAGCTCATGTTTTTCAGACATTTTTTTCTCAATATTTTAAACATCTTTAGACTATTTATAAAACTGTTATAAAGTAGTAAAAAAAAAGACAATGAAAATTGCTGAGTAAAGATTATTCCTATATTCCTCAGCAATACTGTAACTCTACTTCTATACATGTATGGTAGTCTCCAGGATATTTTGTGCTTCCACCATGATAGAAACAGCAATGGTGCATACAAGCTGTCAAAATAAATAAACAAAAATGGTGTCTGTGTGGTGCTGACTTGTTCTTATCCAAGAACATGACTGCTGTATTCCACACCCTAATGTGTTCTATAAAAACAAAAATGAATTAACGTGAAAACATATGTTAGCTCCCTAGATTTGCAGTTTCTGAGTTTTCTAAATTCTTTCTGAAATAAAAGCAGAAGGGGGCTGGGGAAGGACATATTGCAATACAGCAATTTGAGGTAAATAAAAATACTTTATTATAATATGTCCTTCATATCATAGAGTTAGTGTTCATATTGATTTCTTAAACACAATATATAGTTGTTTTATGAACAGATACAACAAAACAAGTAAAATTACTCTTAATTAATTTGGGCTACCTGTGCTAACCCTGAATAACACTACAATTTAGCAGTCTCATCTTTAAAAAAAAAAAAAAAAACAAAACTCCTCATTCTTGTATCTTTTTTTTAAAAAAAAATTTTCTTTCAAATAATTGCAGATACCTCTTGACCTTAAATATTGTAATTTAACTCAGCATGGTCAAGTTTTTCTCTCCTTCTCCCTCTCCCTCCAATATTATTATAGATTTAAAAGCAATGACTTGGCTTATAAAATAACAAAACAAAAATACAAGCAATTTGCATAGACTTCTTATTTTTTGTTTGAGCATTTTTATTCTAAAATTTGAATGTAATCAAATTACTAGTTGAGAACCATCAGTGCTTGGAAAAGTATTCACTATTTATAATTAACAAAATCACTGTATTGGTAATTTTTTTTGTTTTGTTTTCTTTACATGGATCATTTTGTTATTACCTTAGAATAACCTTTATTTTATTGAGTTTGAGAAAAAGAATTTATGTTGTGTGGTGGTTACACAATTATACATATTTCCCAAAATCTATTGGAAAGTACAGTTAAAATTGATAATATATTTGCAGATAAATGAACTTAGTGAAATTCATTTAAGATAGAAATAGAGTAACTATACATTCAACAATTTGAATGAATGTCAAACAACAACAAATAAAAAACACAAAAGAAAATTTCTAAATTAAATTGAAGAACAGAAAAAATAATTCAGAATTATAGCAAACAGAGCAGCAGTGGTTGCTGAAAAGGGGTAAGAATTTGCTGAAATGGGACATGAGTAAATTTATCTCAATTCAGTTGCTATGTTGATTACATTGGTACATATTTTTGTCAAAACTCAATGCATTGTATACTCAATAGGAGGGCATATTGGTTGATTGTTAAAAAAGAATGAATACAATTTAAGAAATAATTATTACATAACAGTTTATTATATCTGTCGCCCATGTTTACAGGTAGGACATTGACAATGTCTTGCACGCCCCGGTGATCCTCTTCTTAATCATATATCCCTTCCTCATGTATAGATTCCCTGGATTTTGATGTGTCCTGCATAGAACTATTAAGGAGACAGGATCTCAACTAGTCTTGGACTGCACAGAGCTTGCACCTCCTGGAATAAATGTACTTTGGACTCCCGTGTAAGTGGCAAAGCAGCACCCTGGCTCCTGGGGTGTTCTAAACAATATATCCTTGCTGTTGCCTGTATGCCTTTCACAGTGGCAATATAAAATGATGACCTTAAGACATGGGTTTTCAAATCCAGTTTGTGACAGGTAATGTTATACTTGCCAGAGGCAAAAGGAAAGCTACTGAATGCACACTCAGCATGCCTCTTAGGAGTCAGGATTTCAGTCACACTGCCAGGATCCTACTGAAGATACACTTAAAACTCAGAGCCAGCAGTTCCAGTTCTAAAAATTACTGGAACCGTCCCAGTATACTTGTGCAATTCATCGGGATGTTATAATAAGTGGTTTTCTGATTTTTTTTTTTGAAGAACCTAATGTCAGATATTTTGAGATCAGACTGAGAAATAAGTCACATTTTTTAGTTAAAATTTAAACCACTTTTATAGTACTCATTCCACTCTGTATATGTATCCCATAACATCATCTTGTATATCTTAACATTCACAGTAGACTTTATTTTAAAAAAATAAGCAATGAACTAATTCACTGGGCCAATTAGATGTTCTGTTTATGTCCCATCCCACTTCCCATGTAGTTGGATTCTCATTCTTAAAATACATAATGTATCATTTGAGACACTGATAGCCTTCAATAAGATCACACCCATCTATTTGACAACTGAATTATGAAAAAGTTGTGAAATAAAACAAAAAAGGAAGCATGGAGAGCAACATGCCACCTAAAATATCCATGACACTAGAACACAGAATTCAGTGTAAAAGTCAAATGGGCCGTATGGTTAATGCTCAGAATGCTTCAGACTTTCATGTCAGGCACCAACAACACTGGATAGAGAGTACTTGCTTTCTCAAGGGACTCCCTCCTGTGAGAAACTAAACATAGGGAAGACCTATGAAAAAGTGTGCCTGTAGCCAAATCTATCACTCAGATAAGTCATTTCACCTTCCAACACAGAGAGAGAGGTATGCACTCCCCAGTATATAGAGTTACCTATCCTTCACTGGAAGAAAACATGCAGAGTGCCAGGAGGTAGCTTCAGAACTGGAAATGTAGTAGTTCCTCACCTCTGAGCAGCACAGCCTGATACATCAGTGCACTGGGCTTGGTAATAACTTCCTTGTAAGTAAAACTGCTTGTTGACATTGAAAGCTCCAACGGTCTCTAAATTTCCTGGTTTATTTCTTTAGGGAAAATAAGCACTATCACTTTCATGGCAGCTGAATTTTCAGTACAATATTCTGTAGTGATCACTACCAGTTTTACCATACAAACCAAAATTGCCAAGTAAGAGAGAAAAACAAATGGGTTATGTTTAGGTCAGAATGTAACCTGTTGCAGTAATTCACTTGTAGGTCAGCATGGGAAAACAAAGAAGAAGAAGAAGCAGAGCAAGCAAAGCAGCAGCAGAAAAAAAGTCCTTTATTGTGTACAAGCAATCTTTTTATAGTATTGTGAACAAAAAATGCAGCCTTCCAATATCAATAAATCAGGTCTTTCAGCTAATTAAACATAGCATACAGAAGTTTTACTTTCTAATCAGAAGTGACCCGCTTCTCATGGCTAATCTATTCTCGGCTCGGAGTATGTTGAGCTCTGCTCTTTGTTAATAACAGATAATAAAATTTTTCTTAGCGCCCTCCTAGCCCACTTGGCAGAACATCCCGTTTGCAGGCAAGTCCTCCCAAGGACAGCAGACACCTGGTTTGCAAGCATGTCCGCTGTTATCTTATCTAAACCTTGAAGGAGCCTCTTGTTTGCAAGTAGGCCCTCCCAAGGATAGCAGACACCTCGTTTGCAAGCATGTCCGCTGTTACTTATCTATACCTTGACAGAATATCCCGTTTGCAGGCAGACTCCATCAAGAACAGTAATAGTAACGCAGTTACATTTGATTTTCTACAGTAACCAATGCATTTCTTGTGTCCCAAAGAAATCTGAGTTTCATTGTAATTGTGACTGTACCATGCATTTCTTCCTGCATCCTTTAGGGATTAGACTCTAGGATCATGTATGCCTCAATCCTCATGATATCATGGAACACATGCCCCTTATCTGGGAATTTCAGGTAAATTTCAGCAACACCTTATTTCAGAAAACCCTTAAAAATGTATGTTCATAAGTTAGAGTTTGAAATTGCTAGGCATGCTTTTTTTATCTAAGGTATTCATATAGTATTTTGAGATGAGGCTTTTGGGATGTGATTAAGTCATGAGAATGGAACCCTAATGAATGATATGAGTATTTCTGTTTTAAAAGAGATTCTGGACAGCTCCCTCATCCCTTCCACTATGTGATGATGTGATTAGAAGACAGCCATCTACACATAAGGAAGCAGGCACTTGCCAGCCACAGAATCTGCTAGTACTTTGTCCTTAGAATTTCTGGCCTTCAGGAATTTGAGAAATAAATTATTCTTTTCTATAATGCCTCAGTCTATGGCATTCTGTTATAACAGCCTGAACTGATTAAGAAATGTGGTGAATTAATTGTCTGCACTGACTGTAATAAATCACCACACACTTGGTGGCTTAACAGAAAAATCCTCTCTCACAATACTGGAGTTTAGGAGTTAAAAATCTGTATCACTGGGATAAAGTCAAGGTCTTACCAGAGCCATGCTCATCTCTGGGGGCTTAAGGAGAAATTTTGTTTCCCTTACCTCTTCTGGTTACAGATGGTTGACAGTGTTCTTTGGCTAATGATTGCACCATCTTTATCTCTGTTTTTATGGTTACATCTTTTACTTTGCTTGTGCCTGCGACTCTTATTCTTCCTTCTCTCTCTCTCTCTCTCTCTCTCTCTCTCTCTCTCTCTCTCTCTCTCTCTCTCTCTCTCCCCTGAGGACACTTGTGATTGCATTTGGGACCCATCCAAGTAATACAGAACGATCTCTCTATCTCAAGAATCTTAGTTTAATCATATCTGATCTTTTTTCATAAAGGACTGTAGGAACAAGGAACATTATTTAGGCTACTATACAAGGCATCAGCAATGTATGTTGTTGAGGGTCCCCAGCTTTAATCAAGGACATCAAACAGATCTTGGATTCTATTATTGCTGTCATTTCAGGCAGTGCTTATTTTCTGTAATGTCTTTAGTTACTAATAATCTCAGAAAGAGGAAAATATTTAGCTGGTTCCTGTCATAATTACATCCTCAAAATAGCTGAATACTCTTTTCATATTTACTTTGTTCTTATACTATTGCCAGATGTATCCTGAATTTATTGAAACTGATGTTTCCAAAATTATATAAGGTCTTTTGCAGTTTACTAGGAATAATTTTGTGTCTTAAATATATGGTAAATATTTAGGTGGCACTATGTCATGAAAGCCTCTAGTACTTAAGAAAACTTGAACAACCCTCTCTCATTACCCATCTCTAACACATATTCCAACTGGTGAATAGGATAAAATGATGGTAACTGACAGTAGTAATCCTTTACTGTCCCTCAAACATGCAGAAATCATCTTCTCTTATGAAAACCAGAAAATATTAAAAAACTGTATTATTACCAAGGACATATTTATTCAAAGATAATACAACATGTGTGTCTGTTGCATGCCTTTTCACTTACTCTACTTCCAACTCCAAGAAGACATTTGACTGTCAATCCACACTTCAGGTACAACCAGATAGAAGAAAGATAAATATGTTATCCTAAATTCTCAATGTCTATTGGCAGTGTGACACTCTCCTGTATCAGTGAAAGTCAGTTAGACCTAGGGACTGCTTAGGAATTCTTCCAAATTAAAATATCTCTGTAGAATGTTTTTTCCATTGAATGAACCAGGAAAAGCCCTTATTTGTGCCTAGTGTAAACTTGCTAGGATATATAAGATTCCTTGGACTAGTAAAATGCTTGTACCATGTGAGAGAGAATATTCATTAAGTTTTGAGTAGTCATACAGCTGATGGTTTGCTGCACAACAGTATATTAATGAGTTCACTACACACAGGGAATCCTGAACTATTGTTATATAAATTAAAAGTGGCTCCCTGCAGTGTGGTGTGGTAGAGTGAAATGATCACATGATTTGGTTCCAATCAGGCTTGAATTTTTTAAATGCTTTTATTAGTTCATTATAGTAATGCATAAAAGTGGGGTTCACTTTGACATATTCATAAATGCTTATAACATAACTTGTTCCATTTCATTCTCTAGTACTTCTTATTTCCCTACCCTGATCCCTCCTTTACTCTATTGGTCTCTTTTCTATTTATGTATTACATTTTTAATGGGTGCATTATGGTTATATATAATAACCATATTATATATAACCATAATGCATAATATAAAAGTGGAATTCATTGTGATTTAGTCATACATGCACAAAACATAATTTGGATCATTTCATTTCACTCTTCCTCCCTCCCCTCAATCACCTTTCACCTTATTCCACTGTTCTCCCTTCTATTTTCATGCATGGTAACTGATAGAAGAAAATTTGGGCCGGCACTCCAACATCACAGCAGAGGCGCCAGCTTCCTTAATAAAACTCCGAAAGCTAAAGAAATAAAATCATCAAGAATCAGTAAGTGGGAAGGCCTCAAATTAAAAAGCTTTTGTAGAGCAAAGGAAACAATTAAAATATGTGAAGAAAGAGCCTTCAGAATGGGAGAAAATCTTTTTCATCTATTCTTCTAACAGGGAATTATTATATATAAAGAACTCAAAAAACTTAACACCAAAAAAAAGTGACCCAATCAATAAATAAGCAAGTGATCTAAACAGATATTTCTTCAGGGAATAGTCCGAGAAGGGCAATAATGCAAATCAAAATTACATTGAGATTTCCTCTCACTTCAGTTAGAGTGGCAATCATCAAGAATACAGACAACAATATGGCTCATGAGGATGTTGGGAAAAAAGTATACTCATGTGTTGTTGTTGGGATTGCAAATAGTACAACCACTCTGGAAGCAGTATTGAGATTTTTTTAGAACACTAGGAAATAAACTACCATTTGACCTACTCCTTGTTATTTATTCAAAAGAAGTAAAATATGACACTATAGCTATTCAAACATTCAAATGTTTATAGCAATGACATCACAATACCTAAATTAGGGAGCCAGCAAAGGTGCTTGTCAACAGATAAAATGAATAAAGAAAATGTAAAATATATTTACATAACAGAGTTTTACTGAGCCATAGAGAAGAATGAAATTACATCATTTGCTGATAAATGAATGAACCTGTTTTTGTTTTTTATTTAATTTTTTTTTGATTTTTTAAAAAAGAACATCATGCTCAGTAAAATATACTAGATTCAGAAATTCAAGAGTTAAATTTTTCTCTCATGCAGAACCTATAGAGAAATAAGAATTAAAATTTTAAAAAATGGCTAGAGGACAGATCTCAGGCTTGAATTTAAACTCCAAGTTCAAAACTAAAATGTTCAACATCTCTAACAATTAGAGAAATGCAAATCAAAACTTCTCTTTCATCTCACTCCAGTCAGAATGGCAGCTATTAAGAAGACAAACAACAATAAGTGCTGGCAAGGGGAAGAAAGCACACTCATATGTGGCTGGGGGACTGCAAATTGGTGCAGCCAATATGGAAAGCAATATGGAGAATCCTTGGAAAACTGGGAATGGAACCACCATTTGATCCAGCTACCCCACTCCTCAGTCTATACCCAAAGGACTTAAAAACATAATACTACAGGGACACAGCCGCATCAGTATTTATAGCCGTACAATTCACAATAGCTAAACTCTGGAACCAACCTAGATGACCTTCAGTAGATGAATGGATAAAGAAAATGTGGTATATATACACAATGGAATATTATTCAGCATTCAAAGAGAATAAAGTCATGGCATTTGCGAGTAAATGGATGGAGCTGGAGAATATAATGCTAAGTGAAATTAGCCAGTCCCCCCAAAACCAAATGCCAAATGATTCTCTGATTTAAGGATGCTAATCTATGTATGCTGCAGGTGGGAGGGGGAGGGGAGGATTAAATGAACACTTGATGGGGCAAAGGGGAAAGGGGGAAGGAGGGGAAGAGAGGGGGTATAGGGATAGAAAAGATGATGGAATGTGATGGTCATCATTACCCCAAGTACATGTATGAAGACACGCAGGATATGACTCTACTTTGTGTACAACCAGAGATATGAAAAATTGTGATCTCTATATGTAATATGAATTGTAATGCATTCGGTTGTCATATATAACAAATTAAAATTTAAAAAGAATATAAACAACAACTAGACATATTTCTTAACTAGTCTGAAGTTCATTTTTTCACTTAAAATTGATATTAATAACTACATGGCATTAGAGCAGATTATGCTAAGTGAAGCTAGTCAATCTTTAAAAAACAAATACCAAATGACTCCTTTGATATAAGGGGTGTAAACAAGGACAGGGTAGGGACGAAGAGCTTGAGAAGAATATTTACAGTAAACAGGGATGAGAGGTGGGAGGGAAAGGGAGTGAGAAGGGAAATTGCATGGAAATGGAAGGCGATCCTCAGGGTTATACAAAATGTCATATAAGAGGTAAGGAGGGGTAAGTCAAGAGAATACAAATGGAAGACATGATTTACAGTAGAAGGGGTAGAGAGAGAAAAGGGGAGGGGAGGGGAGGGGAGGGGAGGGGAGGGGGGATAGTAGACAATAGGACAGACAGCAGAATACATCAGACACTAGAAAGGCAATATGTCAATCAATGGAAGGGTAACTGATGTGATACAGCAATTTGTATACGGGGTAAAAGCGGGAGTTCATAATCCACTTGAATCAAACCGTGTAATATGATGTATTAAGAACTATGTAATGTTATGAACGACCAATAAAAAAAAAAAAAGAAAAAAAAAATAACTACATCAGTATTGTATGTACTTAGCAACAAAGTATATATGAAGAAGCTAACATGATCTCTAGCAAAGAGTAGATATCCAGTAATATTTGTGCTATATATTCACATAATTTATATTGTGTATAAAATTTCATATAAAAGCTTTGGTTAGATTGAGTATAGTTACTTTATTTGTCTTATAACTTTCACCCTATCTTTATTTTCATTTAAAAACTAAAGTAGAAACTTCATCATCATGCAGTGATAATACTTTATTGCCATGTGATAAAAGTGAAGTGTAATATAGTAAAATTTATTCAAATGTTGAAAATGCATTCTAAAGTTCTAATGTATAAACATTAGTACTCATTTTCAGTGCTTCATTATAAGCTTCCATATTGTTTCCTAGAAATTCTGCACTGAATGTGTGTGTATTTTTTATGTCTATTCATGCTTATGTTGGTATTCTTTGTGTGTTTTGGAATTATTTTAAAAAGTTAAACAACAATATAGGTAATTTTAATTTTGTCCTAATCTATACAATACAATGAGTAATCAATAGGTATCTTTTTCTCTCTGCTAGAAGGCTCCCACTAACATTCTCCACCTTATTAGTATGCTATAGGGCACAGGTGGAAAGTTGATAATGAAAAGATCAGACTGTAAGCCATGAGAGTTGTTAATACTTCAAGGCCTTCTTTTAGAAATCACTATGATTTAGGATAATGATAAAAGATCATTACAGTACTTTCCCTTCATTACCTCCTTTTATTATACTTTCTCATTCAGTCTTCATAATATCTTATTGTGGTCCTTGGTCATTAAAATGGCCTTTGAATGCAATCTTATATTATCCCTTTCAGATTGTACCATACAAGTAAGTTTTTTTTTTGGTGTGTGTGTGTGTGTGTGTGTGTGTGTGTGTGAGTGTGTGTGTGTGAAGTACTTTGTAATAAATAGAATAGTGGTTTGAATTGTCTTCAGAATCTGTTTTATGAATATTTGCCTTTTAAACTCAGTGTTTTTATTACAATGACTGAAGTTTGAAGGCCAAAAAACTTTTTTGGTAGAATTTTTAAGTGAGCACAAAACATTATTATTACCAAGTACAGAAATGATAATAAATATGAATTTAACATTTCTTCTCTAAAGACTGTTATTGGTTTTGTAGCATGAACTGCCACTGTCCATTTGCAACATTTTGTCAGTCTGATTATTTCTGGTCACCTGCAGGAGAAAATTTCTATAACAGAGCCTTGGAGTGGCTCATTTTGCTTTTAGCCTCTTAAAATAATAGAAAAGTATGCCTTGAGGTGGTATAACCCATACTTTTTGTTCTCTTGGCCTATGAACAAATGTGTGAAAGGAAGTCGAATATGTGGGGTTTCACTTTCTATCCATAATGGAAGTAGTGAGCTGGTAGAAGCACACACATGATGCTCAAAAGCTCGTCCAATGCTCTGCATTTCTATGGCAGTAATTTTTAGGCTTGTATTATTTTTTTCTGTGCAATCTCAGTTCCTCTAAGAACCTATCATGAGTTGAGAGTCCTGAAATGAAAGTAAAAATAGCAATTTTGTATTCCAAACTCAGCAATAAGCCTTCTTTTCTTTCTGACTCAAACTCAAGGTACAGTCATGACAGTGTAATGAGTTTGTGATGTCTGAAAGGAACTTGAACTTGCTTTAGGATTTGGCTGAATGAAAATGGAAGTGTAATTTTTGTATCCACTGGATAGAAGAAAAAGAAAGAAAAAGGGACACCTAAGTGCTGAGCTGCATTTACCTTTCTGGCATAAATCAATGATTTTTTGTTATGATTATCACAACTTTATTTCCCCATAAAATTATCATGTTGACAAAATATAAAATAAGCTCATATTACCTTGATTTTAAACATCTCCCAATTAATTTAATGAGTGTAAATCTGACTTCCTCACATATTTGCATCCATATTAATATTAAAACAAAAACATGGTGCCTTTTATTAGTTTTATCTTAATTAATTTAATTTTATGGGTCTCATAATTTGTAAAAAATGATTGCACATAAAACTGTTAAGTATTTAATGGCCATATGATATCCATATGGGAGATTTCTGTGTTTAAAATACATTGAAGCCCATATCATTAAAGTGCTAAACTTTTCACACTGAAAATAAATATTAATGCAGTAATTTTATTTCAGTTGCTCTTATGACTGTGACATTATGTTTTATTAAAATACAAATATTTTATTACCTTTAATTTTGTTTGTTATAACATTGCAATATTAATAATAGCTACTTTGCTGAACAGGACTTTGTATGGTATTTATTAGGAAACAAGAAAAAAGAAAAAAGATTTCCGTCCTACTTTTTGACATTATATAACTGCTGAACTTTCAAGATCTCAGGGTTGTATCTTAAAAGAATCTTAAAGAATCTTAAAGCTAAATAGTTTAAACATTATTGTTATTAGCTCCTACACTCTTAATCTGACTTAACATTTTTAAGTATCCTTGACTCTTTGAGTTTTTCAACTAATAATAAATATGGTGCATTAGATATTAATATATAACAAACCAACACAATTCATTGGTTTAAAACAATAATAGTTTATTACTTGTCACAGTGTGTTGTCTTGTGTAGGTGACATCCCTAATGGTTTTCCTTGGGCTCACTCAAAAAGATGTACTCAGGAAGGTCCAAATGTCTATACTCACAGCAATTCATGTGCCTGTCAGCTGGGGTTTTGCTTTCTGTGGCCTCTCATATACTCAATAGATTAGACCAAGCTTCTTTGCTTTACATTCTCAGAGTATTATTCCAGAGAAACAGGAACAGTAGCTTCGAAACTGCAGGATCTAATGTTCTAAGTAAGTTCTTCCATATTCTTCTGGGCAGCACAGGTAATAAGACCATGCTTTGTTCAGGTGTGGAGAAATAGGGTCCTTCTCCTGTTGGAGCAGTGAAATATGGTAGCCATATTTTCAATTTTCCATTCATATATGTCTTGTCTGCATTGACTACTTTCTTGTTTCTTATGAGCAAATATTCCAGTCATTTAGAGTTTGTTACTTGTAGAAAGAGGTAACTTTTGGAAAATAATAGGATTTAGTTTCTCCCATAGTGTGTGAGAAAGCACAGTTTACCAGCCCTACTTATAGCCTCACAGAATTTTGAAAGTGTTGAGGTTTATTCAGTATATTAAAAACTTCCCTACAAATTTCTGAGCGGATTCTAATCAACCTAGAAGAAATAAGCATCCTCAATCCCAATTTCGTGTAAGATCTCTGAGTTCTATTGTATATCTAGTGTATGGTATTCTTGAATATTGTTCTGAGGATCGGTTTTCCATATTGTTTATGACTAGTTGTACTAAGTATGCAAGTTCTTTGCTAGAATAAGAGTTTTAAAATAAACTCCAAATCATTGATTTTGGTACCCATGAACTACCCAGCTATGTCCATCTACTTACTACCCTTTAGGGCCACATGTCTTCATTAAATGGGGTAATATTCTCACCATTGTGTTTCTGTCAATTCCACTGCCTAAAACAAATTTTGCACATTTGTAGATTATTGAAGAAATTTGTTTGGTCTGAAATTGTTTGTTTTTGACCAAAATTATGTTTAAAAATAAACTGTACATTAACAATGGAAATGCAGAGAGTGAGATTTAAAATCACAATGCAATTTACAAGGGCTTCAAATAAAATACTTGTCAATAAACCTAACAAAAATATATAGGGTCTGTATGGCAAATATTATAAAATTCTTCTGAAAGAAGGATATATTATGACTTCGGATTTGAAGATTCGATAGAGTGAAGATATCGTTTTTTTCCCAAATTGATCTACAGGATTTATGAAATTACTATCAAGATCCCAGAGAGATTTTGTAGACATAGACAAGGTTATTCTAAAATTTATATGCTAAAGCACAGATTTAAAACAGTTCAAATTTTATTAAAAAAGAAGACTGCTATAAGAAAAAATACTATGTCTGATTTTAAGGTAAACACATAGCTCAGGAATCAGAGTAGTGAGATATTGGTAAAAAGATAATAACATAGAAGGATCATGGTAGAAAACCCATTTATAAAACCAAAGAAGAAATTATGGCCTTTTTAAAATATGGAGATGAAAAAACCACAGATAATGGTAGACAAAAAAAAATTGATATGGGCTTCAATGTATTTTAAACAGAGAAATCTCCCATATGGATATCATATGGCCATTAAATAAAGAATTTTGAAAAATGTCATTGTCTTAAATGTAAAAATATAGTTAGAAAAAATATTTGGGTGCAAGGATTAGAAAAGTGTCCTTACTCTAGACACCAAAATCAAGACTTATAAAAGAAAAAAATGATAAAATTAGTCCTTATCAAAGTGAAAAACTTTTGCAGTGTCAAAGAATCTATAGAAAAGATTAATTTTATAAGAAATTCTTAATCTGATTTCCTGAATAGCTGTGTTATTTTCCACTTCCCACAGTGAAAGGAATTATTTTTCACATCCTTGCCTGCATTAATCATTGTCACTATTTTTAATTTTCACAATTTTGTTAGATGTAGTGATTTTTAGTGTAGTTTCAATATGCACTAGATTCTATTATCTATCTACATATACAATGATTCAACATACATATATGTAAAAATACCTTTATTTTCAATGTTTTTTTCTAATGCAGCATTCTGAGGGCTACTGATTTTACATGAAATTGATATTTTAAATATGGAATATTTCAAACACATAAAAGTAGAAATAATGTTATAAAATCTTGCTAAAAATGACTCATTAGAAAAATAAAACCAAAGTGGGATAAAAGCAAATAGGAAAATTTAGGCTTTATTTTCCTAATTACTCATTTTTGGCAACATTTTATACTGATTGATTTTATCTCTGCTTTTCTTTAAATATATTTTATTCTATATATTGAATCACTAATATTAACTGACTGAAAATGAATTTTTTAAATCTATTTTCCATACTGAATAAAAATGGTACATTTTGCATAATGTGAGGCATCAATATAGAAGTCTATAAAATGTGTAATATGTAACATGAACCTATAGAGGCATGGTATACCTATGCAGATCCTTCAGAGACATCTATTTTGTCTATCATCTCTCAATCTATTGATCTATTGATCTATTATCTATCTGTCTATCATCTATGTAAAGAGACTATAAAAATTGGATCACATAGTTTTCAAAGTTGAGAACTCCAAATTCTGTATAGTCAATATCCCAGTGTGAGTCCAGAGGCCATAAGGTGCCACAGAACAAGGAAGAGGTGATATCCCAGTGAATGTCCTCAGGCAGAAACAGTTTACACTTCAAATTAACTGTCAAGTAAAAGGATTGCCCCTCCCCCCATTTTTATTGGTGCATTATAGTTTTACTGTTGAGAGCCATGTATAAATTATGGGTTTGTTTGAGCCATTATGGCAAGGAAGCTGCTTTTCTGGGAACTTTTGGGTGGAATTCCTCAGTTTGAGAAAGCCCATATCATGCTGGTGCCCTGCCTTAGTTCATAGCCTTAGGATCAAACACAGCAACCCAGAGATGCTTGTAACCTGCCAAGTACAAAACAACCTGTTCACTTCAAGACACCTGCTACACTGAAACCTTATCCCTGACACACTGAAAGCTTTGATGTACTTCCCTTTAAGTGAAGAATCAGGGCCTTTTTCAGTTGTTCAGTTCCAGTTCCTATCGGGGCTGGAAGACCCATCAGCCTTGCCCACCTTTTAAATCTAATATCTGTCTTTATTTCTTACTGATTATTTCAGACTTTTTATTTTCCCAGATGACTCACACCTCCTACCAGGAATCTCCTCTACCTGGGAGGCTGGTTATCCTGGCATATTGAACATAATGATGGTATTTGTTGTTATATATTAGTACATGCACAGAATATAACAATATAATTCATCTAATATCCCCCCCCCAGTATTTACCCCTCTTATTTCAGTAATGCTAGGCCTATTCTCTTCTGCCCTTCATCTCATTGGATGAGATCTACCTACTTTATGGAGGGCAATCTGATTTATTCAGTCTGTTGACTTAAATCTTAATCTCATCTAAAAACACCATTGCAGAAACATTCAGAATATTATCTGACAATGTATATGGGCACCATCACAAGTCCACTCTTTGTCAACTTGGCATCTGTCCCACATACATCACCTTTTAAATCATAGTTAATCTTTCAATCAAGACAATAAGAAAGTCATGTTTCTACCTGACATGATACAACTATCCTGCCTACAACTGAAAATACACTGTGAACTTCTCTAGAAGAGGAAGTATTTGAGTAATATTTCTCTTCTTGAAATCCCATAACTTAAATGCTATTAAATAAGATTAACCATACTTTAATCGTGTGATAGGAAATCAACACAGCTTATGTTAGTGATCAAGACATAAAAGGGAATAAAACAGCATTCCTCAGTATTTTGGGTAGTTCTTGTGTCTTCCTCTTGTTTTTTTCCCATCATAACAATCCTCAGCCTACAGGTTGGGGAAAAAGTGTGGAAATTCTGTCAGATGTTGAGCATGTCTATTCTAATTATGTATTCCAGAACTTGGAGATAAAACCACAGCATGTTTTCAAGGACCCACGGTGATATATTAGATTTCTTGAACTAATATTTCTTCACCAGTGTCTAGGACTACCTTGATAAAATACCCTAGATTCCTTTTGGGAAACCTAGGTGAAAGATTAATAGTATAAAATTTCGGCAAACCACCAGGATTCTTCCTCAAAGGGAACCAGTCTCTCCTTCACTCAAGAGGTTAAAAGTCTATAAAATAAATAGAGTCTGGGAATTGATTCATGGACCATGACTATCTGTTTTTATGAATCAAGTTAGACTTTTATTTACTTGACCTAGAACTTTTATAGATAAGTAAAAATTTAATAGGCTTCCTCTCTATTTCACTTCTAGGAACACCATAATCAACCAGCCAATTTCATATATCTACACAGGAAGAATATTCTGATTGCTGCTTCGACTCTGCTATTATAGCAATTAAACCTACTTTGCCTTTAGCAGTTATGTGTCATTACTTGGTTTCTACCACTCAGGATTCAGTGACTATAGTTCCTACTTCAAGGTCTGGTTTACAACCAGGAATGATCACTGAGCTTTTGAAGGATGCTGAGACTCTCCTCACAAATTCATTTCTCATAGCATTGGTGAAAGATGTGTCTTTTAGACTCTGCCAGTGTGAATGAGTAGGACCTAAATGAAATCCACTGTAATATTCCCATCTCTTTTAAACCCTTTCTCTATATTAAACCAAAGCAAGTCTAATATTTACAACTCCATTCCTGTGAAGTGCTTTTTGGTCCATGTTTATCTAACAAACAAACTGTTATATCTCTTTATAACTCCTGGAGCTACAACATTAAATGTAGCATCTATGTTCAGTGAACTCATGTCAATAAATGTTATCTCATTCCACACTGTGACTGTTTTATCAACATCCTGTAACCCCTTATTCATTCCCACTTACATTCCCCATTATTTCTGTCTGTATAAATTTGTAAACATATAGTTCTTTTGGAGTATAGCATATTTCCTCATTTATCACATTTTGCACCTAAACTTAGGGGACTATTAGACCTAGAGTACAATTATGGGCCAAGATGCAAAAAGGTTTAGAGGAAGGTAGGACCTGGGAGTTGTTGGTACTATTTGGAAGGCAATTGACTTAGGAGAGACCATTACAATTTTCTCAAGCAATGTGGAGTTAATCCCCTCAGATGCTGGTGGAGAGGTTGTTTATGTGAGTAAAATAACTCATCAGAATTCGTATTACAAGGTCCATCAGTGTCTTCCCACATGTCTCTCTTCTAACTTTCAGGATCCCATTCCTTCCCAATCAGTGTCTTCACATTAACAACAGAAACTCTGCAAGGCTGAGATTTAATTTGCATAGTAATTCATTGACATTATGAGAGCCTGGTTTTGGTTTTCAGCAATCTCAGTCTGGTGGTTACAGATGATCTTAGTTCCTTTTAAGATATTAAGAAGCTTCTTCATCATTTTTATGTTATTTGAGCTGGGGATTTGAATCCTGTAGCTCATCCTTTTCATGTTTTGGCGAGAAACATTAGTAGCAACTGTTCATTCTCCTTGACACTCACTCTTTTGACAATAATGTTTGTAAGTATTATATACATAGTCACCCAGATATTAGCTTCTTATAAGTGCTTGCATAGGTATATCCACTGGTTATATTTCATACATTTTTATTGCAGATTATATCAGTGCATAGACCTTAGTTCTTTCTTGACCATTAGAAATAGATCATCAATGTTTATAAATGCCAAAGAACCAAATATAGAAATTTTATTAAGATTCTGTTCCTGTGCTGGGGTTGTAGCTCAATGGTAGAACGCATGTCTTGCATGCATGAGGCCCTGTGTTCTGTCCCCAGCACCACATAAAAATAAACAAATACAAATAAAGACATATATTTAAAAAGATTCTGTTCCTCTAGAGTACTCTTAGTACCAAATTCTGTTTCAGCCACTATTCTCCAGATAAACAAAATCAATTATAATACAATATTGAATGTTGTATATACTATATATAGGTATGTGTATATATGCATTTATTATTATTTTTTATAAGGAATGATCTCAACTGATATAGAGTCTAACAAGTACAAAATAGCCAGAGCCATCCCAGTTTGAATCTGAAGGCTGGAAATTGCAGTAGAACCAGGAAGAGTCTATGTTCAAATTCAAAGCCTATTGGGATGTAGAATTCTCTCTTAGGTAAAGACCATTTTTGTTGTTGTTGTTTTTCATTCTATTCAGGCCTTCAACAGATTGGATGTGTTGCATTATGGAGGACATCCACTTTACTCAATGTGATGGTTAATTTTATGTGTCAGATTGACTGTAACTAAGGGATGCCAAATAGTTGATAAAACATTACTTCTTGGTTTGTCTGTTAGATTGTTTCTAAAGGAGTTAGCATTTTAATTGATAAAATGAGTAAAGCAGAGAACCCTCCCCATTGTGGATAGGTCTCATCTAAGCCATTGAGGGCTTAAATAAAACAAAAAGGCAAAGGGAAGGAAAATTCATCTTTTCCTACTGGAGATGGGATATCTGTCTTTTCCTGTTCATTATATTGGAACTCTTAGTTATTACTCTTCAAAATCAGATTGGGACTTAACACCACTGGCACCTTGATTCCCAGACCTTCACATTTAGACTGAATTAAGTCACCAGATCTCTTGGTTCTTTAGCTCACACAGGATAGATTGTGGAGCTTCTCAACCTCCATAGTTATATGGGCCAATACTTATAAAAAGTCATATATATCCTATTGATTTAATTTCCCTGGATGATCCTGACTAAATACATGAAACTTATCAGTACACATGGTTTAGGAAGTAGAGAGTCATTGGAAGACGCTTTGTAGAGGGGATATTTGAATTGACTGCTGATGTAGAATTTGGACATTTATGTTGTTTTTGTATTCAATAAGAAGTTATGGTTCTCATTTATAAAGTATTAGAAGATTTTAGGGGGCACTTCTTTTTGTGTAGATAACTTAAAAACTACTTTCTCTAGGAAGCCTTTGGTGCATTCTTCAAGTGCCTGCACAGTAATATTTTCTTGGCTGTAACTTCTTACACTGTGAAAATTTATTGTTTAACCCTAAATTTATAACTTGATTCCATTACCAATGTGCAAACCTTACAAAAATGATTGACATTAATCTTCAGAAATCTCAAGATTTAAAGTGCTAGACTATTGGCTTCCTATAAGTTTCACAGAGCTCTTAAGATTTGCATAACACTATGTATGGTACAATATTTTATATGACAAAATATTTAATTTTCTTGCCAAAGTGAATTATATGGAATAGAGACTGAAGTTTATGGAGAGTTTAAATAACAGTCCCTTATTACAAAGGTAATTTTTTTGTTAGTGTGAATGATGTTTAAAAATTCCCTGTGAAATACTTCCCTATTATACTAATAAGTTTACTATATAATATATTGTCCAAACTGAGACACTTATTTCAGAGATATATGATGAACCAGATGGTATGCTGGAACAACAGGTGTAAATTAGGACTTTTGTGCAAACTGGAATTTGTATTTGTCAGAAGAATTGGAAATATTGGAAAACATCAAAACTTTAAAAATATAAGTAATATTTTTTAAATGAAAGAATTTTATTTAGCAAAAACTATTCATTTTTTGATAAATATGCTACATTTTAAATAGGATGGGTGTCAAGTAAAAAAAAAAGACAAAGTTCTTTGCATTGAAAGTCCTCTTACCTGCCTCTTGTGCAGATATGCTAGATATCCTAGATGATATTTTCACATCTTCAGCTTTTTGAAATTATCAATCATTATATCAATTAATTAACTTTAATATAGTGAGAAAAGTTAACATGAAATCTACCCTTTGAACAGTTTAATTTATTTGGTACTGAAGATTGAATCCAGGGGCACTTAACCACCGAACCACATCCCTAGCCCTTTTAATATTTTATTTTGAAACACAGTCTCATTAAATTGCTGGGGGGTCTCACTAACATACTGAAACTGGCTTTGAACTTGTGATCTGCCTCAGTCTCCTAATCTGCTGGGATTATATGTGTGCACCACCACACCCGGCTCTTAACAAATTTTTAAGTGCACATTACAATCTTAACTATAGTCAATATGTTGTAAGGCAAATCTCTAGAATTTATTCATCTTGCCTAACTGAAACTTTATACTCATTGAATTGAAACTCACAGTCTTGCCCACCCCTAGAACCTAGTAAATGCTGTTTTGTTATCTGTTTCCATGAGGTATTTGAAACAACTAAACTCAAATATTCTTGATATTGTCAAATTGCTCTGCTTAACACCAGTGGCAATTCACATTTCCCTCGGCAGTATATAAGGGGTCTGATTTTCTACTTAAACTCACAACTGTAGATATAAATTATGTTCATGGGCAATTTTGAAACAGGTATGTCAGTGATGTATAGTGCAGGAGATATTTTTGATCTCCCTAGAGCCAATGGAGATAGGGCAGGTATAAAGTTATTTCAAAGTCAATGTTTCTCTTCTCCATCATTGTTATCACTTAGAGAAGTGCAGCAGACCTTGGCTCTGAAGATCCTGTAAATCATTCCTTTTCCTATGCCCTTTAAGCAAATGTGCCAATGGGAAGCATCAGGGTCAAAGTTACTGTGGGCAGCATTTGAAAGAGTAGTGTATGGAGCTCTGAGAGTGGAGTTAAAGCTGCAGCGAAGATCTGAGGAAGTTAGTTACCAGACATGTAAAATATATGCCAAGGAAAGCTGCAGGCAGTGAAGAGATCTAGCCTAAGAATGAGGCCATATGAGCTCCAACCAGTAAGGTGATAGAGGTGGAACTGCTACCTGTCTTCATTAGTTTGGATTTTTATTTTTATTTTTTGGTACTTGGGTTTAAACCCAGGTTAATTTACCACTGAACTCCATCTGTAGCTCTTTATTTTTATTTTATTTTATATTATTTTTTTGAGACAGGATCTTACTAAGTTACTTGGGGCTTTGCTAAGTTGCAGAGGCTGGCCTTGAACTTGTGATCCTTCTACCTCAGCCTGTTTAGTCATCGGTATTAAAGGTTTGTGTCACCTTTACACAAACCAGCCATTACATTGGAATCTTATTATCCCATTGCTGTCAGTGATTCAGATGCGTCTTACTGCCAGCTCTGAGCAAAAAGAAGAGTCAACATTAAGATTCAAAGGAATCTTCTATTCAAGGTCAAATTTATTTCATTTTTCTTTACCTTTATTCTGATTTTTTGAGAGACTATATAGCATCTTGTAGCATTTCCGTAGAAATAGTCATTTATTGGGTCTCTAGGCTTATATAGAATAGTCACTCTAGCAAGCCAATTCTCTGGGATTTGCATTTCATTTAACAAAACATCATCTATTTCATGTGCTTAGGAGAAATCTTTTTGGAGTCTTTGTACAATTCCTAGGGTCCTTGCCAGAACATTTGATCCTGCGTCTTCAGAGAACACTGCCATGACAATAAGCTCTTCTCTTTTTATAACTTTATGTTCCACATCTTCTGTGCACTCAGGATAGTTCTGTATGTAATGTCCTGACTCCTTCTGGCATAAGTTGATTAGATGCTGCAGTTTCTCTGGGAGTAATAATTACTCTTTATCTTCTTTATAGGCCATGTGCTTTCTCTACCAGCTATTGCTGTTATTTAATTTAAAGTACTAATATAGAAGTCAGAAAGGAAAGTGAGAGAAGATCTGGTAGAATGGGGTGTGCTACTTTGCTCAATGAAGATAACCACGTCCTCTTAAAGTGCCTCAGAAGAAGGATAAAAACCCTGTTCTGTTGGCTTAGGGGGTTTGTGACATATAAAAATTGAAGATATCTTAAAGTGCATCAAACTAAATATCTCCATCTCAATCTGATGGCTTCATTATTTTCCATTTGAGGCCTTCATCTTGGTATAAAAGATTTCCTTAGGTAAGAATAGAAATGATTTCTGTTATTCTACTACTCTTTATAGTTTGATTTTGATCCTGCTTCTGAGCCTACTAAATTCTCCATCAACAAAAGGTTGACATTCTTTGTATACTGACAAAAAGTTCCTCTGGATTTCATACATAGCTTTTAAATATTTAGTTTTGCATTATCTCTCTCTCTCACTCATTAGTTAAGCCCAGCAAAAAATATCCAATTTTATTATCTTTATAATTTTTTTCTGGCATATTTCAAAAATGCCTGCTAAATTTCAATCACTAATGAATGGTTCCAGAAAGTTGTTCTTTGAAGAACTGGACAGTGAATAATTTAAACTCTGCAAGCACAGTTTCTGTAACAACTAGTATAGTATACTGGTGTGGCATCTTAGCAGTTATAGATGGCTGCAGCTTTCCTCAAAGGAAGATTAAAAAAGAAAAAAAAACTGGTGGTGGCTAATAGTTTGCTAACTCCACACAAAAGCAAGCATTCTTTTGGTTTATCATACCAGGTCATGATATGCAGAAGTTATAATCAATCCCTTGGCATGCTATGGCTCCCATATCTACTAGTAATGATTTTTTAAATTATCAACATGTTAGAAGATACCTGCTTACTACCTCCCACCACCCATTTAGTACTAATTATTCATTGTCTTGTTCTGGTACTCATTAAAACCCCTGGAACCAGGCCCTAGGGTGGAAGTGAGCATGCATAGAAGGAAGCAAGACTGGACAAAGGGAGAAGGTGGGTTGTGATACTCAGCCAATCTCTCAGGACATTTGAAGCTAAGCCTTTCAAAGTCATTCTAGTTTTGAATGCAGGGGCCATAGACCTATATTTTCACACAGACACGTCATTGAATGAAGGTTGTCCTGGAATCAAGGTATGATTTTTGACAAAATGACTCTCTTTACTTTGGGGAAATTCCCAGAAAAGACTAACAACTGAGATCTGTCAGTTAAGAGTATTACTTACAACCAGTGATGTATGTTCAGAAGGGGTATCTGCGTAATGCATATGGTTTCCACTAAAGAGATATAGTCTAGCATATGAAGAGATACTAAATGAGTTCCAGGATGTCCTCTTTCTCCTTGAATTTGTGCCAATTTTTTATCTTTTTTGGACTGTGGGAACCTCTGGCACATTGCTAGTTGCTTTCTGCACACCCATAAAGAAACAACAGGCTATGTAATGGCCAGGCTATATAATCCTATTTCTTATTCTCTATGCAAATCGAAAGACTTGTACTCTCTGGGTGACTGGTTGGAGATTCATTTTCTCATCCTATATTTCTCAGATCTTTACCAGCTACCCCAATAATTATGGAGGATATAATTTATATGACACATTGTTCATATCATGTTCTCCTGAGTGAACTTAAGTAGAGATTATAATAGTTATGAGCAATTTTTCAGTTCTATGAAATCATTAAACTGAAAATATTAGTTCCATATTTTATATATTGGTATGAATACAAATTCTCCTTTTTACATTCTTTCATTTTCCTGTGTAAATGTTCTAATTGTGGTTAATTTGATACATCTCTATTTCACTTACAGATATTAGAAGTATTGTATGAACTTTATCATTCCAAGATGGAGTAAGGACTTTGTGTATTCACTTTTGGAGAGAGCATTAATGTGTGTTCAGTACATATGATGTGTGAGGAAAGGTGGAAGCAAGGTTTTACTGTTGCTTTATGTGGAAATTAAATATGGTTTAAAGAGGTGCATATGGATACCAGTTTAGGTGACACTGGATCACAACTGGTTGGATAGCATGGTAAAATTAGAAAATGTGCTTTCCACTATCACTTGTGATGCTTTTGTATTAGAGAGAAATGTACACAAGAACTGGAATGTGGACATGAAGCTGATCATTACTCTCTAAAGGTCTTTTCACACTCAGATAATGTGACAATGGACAGATTCTGAGATTCCTGATGGATTCCATATCTCCCCTGTGCTCTGCATCTACATTGTCATGGCTGCTGGCCTCTTGGCCTGCGGTGACCACAGACGGGACCCCAGCTGTTTCTTCATAGCGATAGCAGTAACCAGTTTCTTCACAGAGACATTAGATTCCCAAAGATCTCTCCCTGAATACAGTCTCATTTTGAAAGATGTTGGAAGTGACTTTATCACATGGTGGCAGCAGAGTTCTAACAGGGCAAGCCCCAGTACAAAAAGATTTATTAAGTCTCTGCATGTACCAATTTGCTGATGGTGAGCCATTGGCAAAATAACCATCATCAAGGTAAAAGTCAAAGCAGAAGGAAATAAAAGAAAGCATGGATACTAGGGACATTTCAAATCTACCTCACCTGAACTTTACGTTTGTTGTAATTACATATGTATTTTCTTTTAGAGTTCTCTAATAATATTGAAAATGTAGATTTCATATATATGTGTGTGTGTATGTATATATACATATATTCAGCATGTTATATATGAATATAAAATCAGCATGTTATATATATAAAAAATTAGCATTTTATATATATATATAATGTTTTAAATCATATAACATCATATGATTTTAGTATATATGAACTTAGGATATATTAATTGCAACTTTGTTGAATACCACTTCCTACTTAATATTGAACAATATGACTTCCTATCTTATTAAATTTCTTAGCCCTTGGCACAGTATGTTGGACTTACTGATCTTTTGTTTTCTGAAAAAAGACAATAAAAGAAGAATATGTCATGAAAGTTATAATAAAATCCACACTTATATTTTAAGGTTGTTTTTGAAATTTATAAATTTATAAGCTAGTTTTCTCCTTAAATATTTAATATATAGATAAAGAAGTTAATGCTACCTATGGTACGCAATTAGAAATACTTCTTTCTCTCCTTTTAAGCATTGCTTGATGAAAAAAGATCCCAAGCTAGATTGATTCTCATATTTTAATATAATGGCTTTAGATCATTCTAGAATAAAAGTAAATGCAATCTGTTGCAAAAGAAAAAAAAGGTCAGGCTAAATAAGATAAAGAAGATTTTTTTTAAAAAATGTACCCTTAAATGATTTTTTAATTAATTTAAGACTAAATGTAGTATTTTTGGAGTTCTTTGCAATTGTTATCTGTAATGCCTGCCAAGTTTCCTCCACCCCCTTCCTTATCCTCCCTCCTCCTTCTCTTCCTCCTCCTCCTCCTCTCTTCTCC
Organism: Urocitellus parryii; assembly: GCF_045843805.1. NCBI lineage: Eukaryota > Metazoa > Chordata > Mammalia > Rodentia > Sciuridae > Urocitellus > Urocitellus parryii. Next base: position 26,810,263 of record NC_135537.1, read on the forward strand.
TCCTTCTCCTTCTCCTCCTCCTTCTTCTTTTTCAATTTAAGACTCTGCTAAATGTTCAGACTCAACATTAAGACAAAAACTTCAGTTTACACCAATCTAATCAGAATGATTTGGAACACAAACCATCCCCTTGTTGGCAGCAATGTCAGTCATTCTTTTTTGTTTTCAGGAGTTTGTGATATAGATCAAAACAGTATCATATGTATCAAGATCTCTTGCAAAGTCTATAGGCACACCATTCAGGGTATTTACAAGAGACCTGGAAAGCTACTACAGTCACTACACTCAGGGATGAATAAAATAGTTTGTATATATCAAGTTTTTCTAGTTTTCCCAGGCCAGATGTAGCACAAAACAGAGGTCATTTTTAAAATCATAGCAATTTATTTTGCATTTTTTACTTATGTTTCGTTTCCAAGGGAACAGGAACAAAGTTCATTTTCTCATGCAGCATAGGAAAGGGTTTCGTTAACACTTTTCCTACACTGTCAAATGTTCCAACCATATTTTGTACAAAATTATTTATAATAAATGAGTGGGCTTTAGTTACATGCCAATTTTCTTAGATACAACGTATTTTTCTGAGAATAACAGATACTCCATGTATTTAGGAGACATCACACTAGCTAATAGTTACTGTATTCTGTTCTCTAATGGTGAAGGTAATGTGGCTTTTGGAAAAATACCATGTGCTGACCCTCAACTATATGCCAGGCATTATGTTTATTGTTCAATGTGTATGATATTATCTATTGATCACACCAATCTTGCAAGAAAGGAATTAGCAACTTTTTATTGAGGAGAAAACTGAGGCTGAACACAATGGTCAGCTGACTCCAATATCATTTTTACTCTGCCAACTTTAGAGACCTTCATGATATCATTTAAAAAGTGAATGGTTAAGTGATATTGGTGATGCAAATAGTGTTGCTGTTTGGATTTTTGTCATTGTCATCATTAAGACAGTCATTTGCTGGCTACCGACTTTGCAAGTTGTTTATTTTTAAAAGGAAGAGGTTACTTGAAGGGATATTACAATGCAAAATTAAAGGATTTATGAAATGAATCTCATTTTAGCAAAAGTTTTTGAAATTTCAAGTTTCAGATCTGTCAGAGAGCATGAAGATTCAGAGGCAATAATGGAAATGGTATCATTACATTTATTTAAAAATCAGGCCAGCAGAAAGGTGGGTATGGTGAGTAATCCTGTTTTAAGAGAGTGTCCTAATGGCCTCAATTTATCCTTTGTCTGTAATAACTATGATTGACTCTAACATTTAAAAAATTTAAACCTAGATATTTTTTATAATATTTTTCTTCTGGTCAATGAAACTCACTGCATCATTTGTGTTACTTCTTTTTTTAAAAAAATAAAATTGAAAATTATATGGGCTTTATTATATATTCAAATTAAGCCCTTCCTGTATTATTATTTATAGAGTAGTTCATGAACTGTCTTCAAATGGTAAATGTCCTTATTTTCTGATGCTGAAACATGTTCTTGGTAGGTTGTGTTATACTTAGTTTATTATATCAAAAATATTAAAATTAGGGGACTGGAGCTGTAGTTTAGCAGTAGAATGCTCACCTAGCTCGTGTAAGGTGCTGGGTTTGATTCTCAGCACCACATAAAAATAAATAATAAAATAAAGGTATTGCGTCCAACTACAACTAAAAAAAATTTTAAAAATAAAATTTCATTAAAATAATTTAAATCAGCTTTATGTTAATTTTTAATTCATTCTTAACTCAATTAAATGTTTTTGTACCATATATTTCTTTATTTTAATGAAGTTAAATGTTTATGATCATATGCTTTTATTTATATAGCTATACTCCTTTTAAAATGTTATGATATTAAATGTCTTTTATAGAAGCCTATAAACCACTCAGTTTATATAATTCTCTATTTGATATAATTTCTAATATATAGAATTTTATGTATATCAGTCTTATTTTACTTTGTTTCTGACCCTCCATTCAACAATTTATACTTTTAAAATACATTATTGTATTTATGATGATAGCATCTGGTTTAATATTACCTTCTTGAAAAAAAACTATTATAATTGTGCTTACCCACTGTAAGTCAAATAAAATATATTAGTTTTATATATAATAACACACATTAATTTTTCATACATTTAATGATCTTAATAAAAATATTCATGCAATTTTCATCAATACCTTGATTTCAAATTGTAAAATAGATTTCAGATATTAAGGAAGTTTTATATATCAAAAGACATATTATTGTATGATACCTGGAGAAATTCAATTATGTTCTCTGATATTTTGCATATTTTTAAATATTCAGAAAACAATGATAATGTTAGTAATAATGTCAATATAATTAGCTTATATAAAAATGTTCACATTTTTTTTCAATAGAGATGTGCTTAAGAAGTACAACCAGACAAGTAGGAATTACTGTTATATATAATGTTCATCAACAAAAAAGTAAACCAAATAAATGAACCCACTATCAAAGGATCATATAATTTACATTATAACTTTTATTTCCACTTCTTACATTTTATTTTATGACTTAGAGAGAAAAGAATTCTTAGGAAGAATTCTTAGCAGCTAATGCCTAGATGAATAAAATGCTAAAGACAAACTAAACTGTCATATGTAGAGCTAGAATATAAAATACTTTCCCCAGTGATTAGATAGGTATTGATTCTGAAGTGTATCATGAATAAATAAATTACCAACACTCTCCAAACTGAAGTAAAACTTTAATTACTAAAATTTTTAAAATTCACGTTTCAACTAATTCATATATATGTATATATATGAATTATATATATGTTTATATATATATATATATATATATATATATAGAGAGAGAGAGAGAGAGAGAGAGAGAGAGAGAGAGAGTTGTGATACAGAGACATAAAACTAATAAACAGTAAAGCAGATAAGAGAATTCTGAGAATTCTGCAGCAAAGGAATAGACAATTTTTTATATCTCAAAATTTTAGGAATAGTAGAAAGTGTTAGAAATTTCTACATAGCATTTTATAAAAGTTGTACTGTTTTGAGAAGTATAATAAAAATGTTTGAACTTTCTCTATTATATCAATGTATTTTATACCAAATAATAAAATTATTGGGATGAAGTCTTTAAAAAACAGTCATAAAATTAAATAAAAATTATTCCTTACTCTAAAGCTCTATAAAGGCTAAATAATGTTACATTAATTTTATCATATGACATAAAAGTAGGCTTCATATTTGCTTTCTTTTAAAATTGTAACTTTCATTTCTATAGCAATGAATACAATACACTTTGTCTTTACACCATCAGCATGAGTTGTTACCACTGATTTCAGATTTACACTAGCAAATCTCATCACCTCAGTCCTTCCTGTATTTCTTTCTCCTTTGCCCCAAACATGAAAAAGTGTTGTGAGGGGCAGCCATTCTGCTCTCTATAATATAACTTTTACTGTTCTCTTTAATTTGATCTGCTATAGTTTCTATTAAGTTTGACCTCATTTGCTTATTTGGCCTTTGCATATCACATAGACATGAATTCATTTTTTATTGTTTTCTTCTATTTATACTATAACAGATATGAGGGATATTTTCCAGAATACTCAGTATTGTATGCTAAGTGCCTGAAACTGTAATTTGTATTTAGTGGAAACTCACTGAACATTTGCTATAATAATAAATTTCCAATGCATTTTTCTATGAACTCAAGAATAAAATGTGTGCATGTGTGTGCACGTGTGTTAGAGATTAAAGAATGGAAATGATGACTGAATTCTGAATCGTGCCATATAACAATTTTTGTTTATTTCTTATGTGCTTGGTGCCCCAAGTCCTAGCTTCTTTATGTGTCTCTATTTGGCCTTCTGCCTACTTACAGTGAAGCAAACACAGCTTACCAATTTTTTGATGTGGTCCATGCCATCTGTGATGTTTAATTTTATGTGTCAACTTGACTGAGCTACAGGGAGCCCAGATATTTGATGAAACATTATTCTAAATGCTGATGTGAGGCAATTTTGATGAAATTACCATTTTAATTGGTAGAGTAAAACAGATTGCTTTCTATAATGTGATGGACCTTATCTAATCTGTTTGAGGCCTGAATAGAACAAAATGACCATCTCTCTCCTGAAAAAAATTCCAACAGACTTCATTTGTACTTCAGCTGCACCATTGGTTCTCCTAGTGGAGGACATCCAAGATCGCTGGACTTCCAACTGACTGGACATCTGAGATGCTAGTCTTTGAACTGGAATTTCACCAGCAGCTCTCCTGGGTCTCAAAATCACTAGTTCATATGACATACTGGACTTGCTGGACTTCATAAAACCATGAGCCATTTTCTTATGATAAAACCTTTTCTATAACATATATAGAAACTTTCCTATAACATATATAGAACCTTTTCTATAACATATTAGAACTCTAATTTACTATCCCTCAGATTGTTAAGTGAATTTCTTCCATGCACATTTCCATGATCAATAAGCTAACATGTATTCAGTTGTTATTAATTACTAACTGACCTCTGGAATCCACAATCAGAGGTACTTACATCAAAAATATTTTCTATTGAGGTTCACTACAATATTGCAAGAGAGCCTGTCCCTTTATGATGAAGAAAATGTGTATAAGAAGTAATCCACTGAAAATCAAAATGTTGGCTCGTACAGTAACTAGGATTTGAGCCAAAATTTGTCTTACCATAAATTTCATTTTTTATACCATTCAACTTCTGATCAGTCTAACATTTTTTAAAGGATCAACTAATTATATTCTTTTATGTTTTTAATGAGATTTTATTTCAACACTTCATTAAGTTGATTAGAAAATATTTATAAACTATCTAAACTAAGAAATAATGTAAAATTATTAGACATGAATCAAGATTTTGCCATCTCATCTATTTTCCTCAGTGTTGAGGACACTTGCCTCTGTGAGATTGGATGACTAATTGACTTTTATATTAGATAAAAACAAATGTAGGTATCATAAAGTAGACTTTCAGAGGTTCTGCTCTTAATAAAGAGATGGTATTTAAATTGTGAGTTTTTAAATAAATTGTCCTTCTAAAATGTGATTAATTTATTTCTCATTTTTACAGTTCGTTTGTTTGCATTTGTTGATTCAGAGGAGAGAAAATAAAGCAATCAATTTATAGAAGCATTACATATCTCATTTTAAGGTTTGCCAATTGCCACTGAAAATGCCCAGTTTATTAGTCATTTATTTTGTTGAATTTCATTTACTTAGAAGTATCTTGAACTAGGCAATTTAACTATGTCACTTTACTCTCATTTTACAGATCAAACAAAGTCACATGGTGAAACACAAATTTAAGACACAGGGAAATACTCTCTCTGCCTTTAGTAGAGGAAACTAAAACATGAAGGAAGGGTAGGAATTTGTGGTCCATAATAATTTATATACAGTTTCCTTCAACTCTTACAGATTTAAGCAATTTTATATTTTTACTTTCTGTCTTCTCATCCATCTAGTTTTCTCTAACTAAATCGTTTCCATCAGCAAACAAACATGATGAAACAAACAAGTGTTAAGAATGAAACATTCCTACCTCCTACAAACAAAAACCCAATGACCAAAAAACTCTCTTCTTTGGCTCCAATCCAATTGCCCTTCCAATTCTATTCTTCCTTATACAGTAAAATTCTTCAAAAGAAATGCCTATATGCAGAGTTTGATTTTTTTATTTTCCCCTATGCCTAGTCTCTGTTTGCTCAGGATTTTACTTCTACAGTTCCACTGAAACAATTCTTTCCAAAGTAATCAACAATTCCCAATTGCCAAATCCAATGGCACATTTTACTGTTATCAATAGAATTTGATGTTGTTGATGGCTTCTTCCTCCTTAAAATATTTCATTTACTTGCCTTTTGTAAAGCCAGTATCTTTCACCTTCTCCTACATTTATCTGTACAGTCTCAGTTCCTTAGTAAAATTTCTTCAACTCCGCAACTTCTAAATATTTTGTTTTAAGGATCAATAATGTTTGGAACTCTTTCCTCATTAAAATTAAAATTTAAAAAATTCCTGAAAATTTCTAGGCCCAAATTCTTCATTGTCAAGCTTATTCACTTGATACTATCATCTAATATACAGTTTTAAAACCGGTTATTTCCAACTGACTTTCAAATTAATATTGCAGGATCATCTTGAGAAAATATAGAACCTACTGCCTGAAGGAAAAGCTTTAGGCTTGAATTAATAGCTTTTTCTAAAGTAGCTTCAGAAATCAAATAAGTGATTTGCTTCCTTCAGCTCTCTTCTAGTGAGTAGTTTCATCTCAGTTAATGACATTCTATTCTTAACAGTTTCAGGCCAAATTCCTGCATTCATCTTTGACTTTTCTCTTACCCTAATAATTTGTTTATACTTTATCAACAATTCATAATTGTGCCATCTTCCCAATAAATTCCATATTCAGATGTTCATCATTTATACCCCCATCACCGTGGTTCAATCTAAACATCATGTTCATTTATAACATTAACATTGCCCCTTAAGGATTTCCTTGTTACCAGTTTACCAGAATCTGTTTTCCATATGATGGTCCAAGTGATTTTATAGAATGTAAATTTATGGTGTAATTTTTCTTTTCAAAATTTCTCAATGACTTCTCTTAACACATATTATCTAACTCCTTACTATGACACAGGGATTGAACCCAGAGGCTCTTCACCACTGAGCCACATCCCAGCCTTTTAAGTTTCTTACTATGAAACAGAGTCTTGCTAAATTGTTTAGGGTCTCATTAAGTTGCCTAGGCTGGCTCTGAACTTGCCATCCTCTTGCCTCAGCCTCCAGAGATGCTGGGATTGTAGGCATGAGCTTCCATGCTCAGCTCCTTTTTATTCTCCTAGCATTGGTCTCATTGTAATTCACTCCATATTCCACAGATTATGTTTCACATATTACACTTCTTTAAATAATTCACCTTTATTAGCCTCTCTTCCTGAAAATTTCTAGGCCCAAATTCTACATGCATTGACCCTCACTTTATTGAGTTTTTTTAAAGATAAAATTATATTTCTTTTTAGAATGATTTTATGTAAGCCAAACTATGATCGTATCTATTTCACTTTATACACTCTGCTTATTTCCTAATTGATACATTCATTTTAAGAAAAGTCTTTTATGTAATTCATTTCTCTCCTTGTTTATTTTCCCATTCCCCTCACAACCTCTTATATGTAATTTTGTGATATGTCAAGAGCTTTGTAATGTTTTGAACAACCAATAAAAAATAAATAAACTTAAAAAAAAGAAAAGTCTTTTATGGAAAATACTATGAAAGTTTTTCAAAAAACTAAAAATAGAGCTACCATATGACCAATCAATCCCACTACTTGGTATATACCCAAAAGAAATAAATGATATGTGGAAGAGATTCCTACACTCTCATATTTATTGTAACATTTCACAAAAACCTAGGTGTGGTATCAACTGAAGTATAAATCAACAGAGCAGGAATAAAGAACATACTGTTTATATACACAATGGAATTCTATTCAGCCATAAAAGAGATAAAAATTTTTGTCATCTGAAACAACATAGACAAAGCTGGAGGATATATAAACTGGAAAAATTTTGCATGATCTCATTGAAATAAGATATCTAAAAAAATTGACTTCATAAAAGTAGAGCTGATTGGTTTCTAGATGTTGTATAACCTGCTTGCTTATGTATGATTGGAAGATACATTTTTATCAATTGTAATCACTTCCATATTAAACCACTGTGGTTGTCACCTGCCAGCTCTCTCACCAGCTCCTGATGTCTGTATTGACTCTGTGTCTCTACCTGCCACAACTGAGGTAGCTAAGTGACAAATTGACCACACCAGTGACCAGAACAGAATGTCCACGGTTTTTGAGGCTTAAGATGTGTCTCAGTGGTAGAGTGTTTGCTTAGCATAAGCAAGGCACTGGATTCAAACCCCAGTACCATGGAAACACACACACACACACACACACACACACACACACACACAAGTTACTTCAGGAAAGGGTGAGGAAGGGGAAGAAGAGGATGAGGTAAGGTTGTTCAATGGACACAAAGGAATAATTCGATTGAAGGAATAAATTCTGGGGTTCTATTGTATAGTAGTTTCACCATATTTAATAACACTGCATGTACATTTCAGAACAACTAAAGAGTGGATTTTAAATGCCTCACCACAAAGAAATTATTACACCTTGTATACATGTATTGATCCACCACAGTATACTCCATAAATGTGTACAATTATTTTAATAAAATTAAATAAAACTCTTAAAATATATAGAATTAAAATAAATAAGACTCTAAGATTCTTGGCTTTAGAACTAGCACAGCTACTTTTTAATTATGAAAATCAGAAAAATTTGTGTTTTGAAAGCTTAATACCATTAATTTACAAAATGAACATGCTGTTTTATAACTCTAAAGATAGAAGAATCAAATTCAAGAATATATGTGACAGTTTTTAATACTATGCTTTAAGGATGTAAAATCTTGCCATTATTAGTCTCATTCTATCCTATGATGATTTCTTCTATTTGCATATTTCAAGAGTTTTCGCACTTGGAATTAAATAACTATATTTACTTTAAAATATCTGATCACAACAACAGTAAAAGGCCCCAGGAAAGAGCTCTTGCTTTGTAATTATTCTTAATAGTCTAATTATTTCAAATAGTTGGCATTAGTCTTTACCAAACAATTATCTAAATCTAACTTAAATATATAATTAGCTCAGAATGGGCAAAAATATGAAATGTATTCCACATTTTAAAGGGAAAGTCATTTTTCTATCCATAGATTACAATCCAAATTGCTTGCTGGTTACCCATTTAAAGCCCTATGGAGTAATTCAAGATGAATTTTTCTCTGGAAGAAGAGTATTTGGATCCAATAATTATTGTGAGATTTACAGTTACATGTATTTCTACATCATAAAGATAACAATTAAAAGCTATTTAATATTATGGTACTGTTCAATGGTCCTTGTGAGGGAAATCAAGAGTTCCAGTCACACTTGAGTTTAGCTAATATTTTCAAGAAAATAATAAAATGTGATTGCTACATACAAAATGGATATAAATAAATTGATTAAAAATTAATGTTAGCATTGATGGGTCATATGTGATGGAATGAGTAAATAGTGAAGGAAACAAATGTACACATTGTAAGTGCAGTGGGGATAAAATCATTTTTGCAACTTAGGGGTAAGATGGAAATCAAACAGCTAGGTTAATAGCTGAAAAAATGCAAAGAGGAAATATGTTAGTGGTAATACTTTAGCATATTGATAAGCATAGATAAGGAAATTAATAAAAAGGCCAAAGGAAGAATGGTGATGGCTGATGAAGTGAAATCTACTGGAATACTTTGCCCATTAAAATTTTCTGTGACAGAGTTTCACTGGAGGTCAAATCTCGACTTCTCTTCAAGGAAAAGGGAACTCCATTGATTGGAAAAAAAAAATTCCTTTAGGGCTAAGCAGCATTGACTTGCTGAAAGACTTTCCAGAAAAATTCAATGGTATAAACCCTTGGACCAAATTTTATGTTTCTCATCTGGTCTATCGTCAACCCATTCTCTGGACAAAGAGAGCTCCATCCAATAAAAAAATGACTTAAGGTTTAAAATAAAGAAACAGAATACAACAAACAACAAAACCAATCAAACAGTAGCAAATCTAAGGAAAGTTCAGTGTTTGATGGTTATGAAAATTGTGCAATCACTGGTTCAATGGTGTTCATGGTTATAAGATGTTGTCATAGTTATTACCAGTGTAGACAGAAGTTGAAGATGGTTCAGCTTTTCTAAAGTCATGACAAACTGTAACAGATGAAGGTAGAGGACTGGTGACTATATACAAAGATGAAAGACAAAATAAAGAGGCCTCCAGGTTGGAGTGTGCCCACATATTTATGGGATGGATTTTGAATTACGGTGGTGGATTTGGTGATTTAATTAAAAAACAGACTACTATTCCAGGTTCTTGAGTTAAGAAGAAAACTTGTATTTTAAGACCTTTCATAACTATATAAGACAGGCAAGTCTAGGTTAAAGAAAACTAAGAATTTGGGATAATAATTGCAATGTTATTGAGTTAGTTCTATTGATGAAGGCTTGAATGAATTAAGACAATTGCAAGACTAAAGAGGGCAGAGATTTTAAAGATATTTTTGAATGGTCCTTAGTTGGATGGAATTTTCCATATCCCCCCCCCCCAAAGAGGAATAACAATTTCAAATATCTGAGTGCTACATTATGTTTCTTTCAAAAGTAAAACACAATTTTTCTTGTGTTTTGACTTTTGGTCATGATACTTAATCTTGAAAATAATGCAATGTTGATGTGATATAGAGACAGCAATTGGTTTATATGGTAACTTTGAGTTTCCTTTTCTTGAATTTTATAGTCTGTTTTCTACTCAGCAACTCATCATCTGTTATCCCCAATCCGAAAAAATCCTATTCATTTTTTCCCTTATTGTTTCTTTTTAGTTATACAGGACAGTAGAATCCATTTTGACATAAATATACAAGCACATAATATATTTTGTCCTAATTCAGACCCCAGTACCAAGTTTTAAATACTGAAATCCAACATCTCATCTTGTATGTAAGTAAGCATGGAGAACTTTCCCTCCTTTGTCTCCCATTAAATACATTAATTCTTTGGGTGCTCTATCTTAACAGATCATATGTCTTCACAACATGCCCTAGTCAGTAGCATGAATGCAGATGCTAAGGACGGAGTTTCAAGATGTGTAATAATACAATAACTGCTAACTGCTCTGAGCATTAACTTGCCACTCTCTTTTACCCATTCTTCCCATGCTCAGTCTAACTCACAGTAGAATCTAACCTCAGGTTTTGAATCATTAAGGAAGGAATACATATGCATAATCAGACACACATGCCCTATGCATGATTTCATTTGAATATTTATCAAATTATCTTAAAGTAATTTTCTTGTGTCACTAAATTGATTATGAGAAAGAGTTTCCTAAATGTTGTTTGGGCATACCCAACTCCCCTGTGATCAACTTGAATACAGGACTTTCTTGTATCTTTTCATCATTTCCCACTTCACTATTGCCTGGTAAGTGAGGTATGTTCCATTCTGATCTCTTCCAATTGTCTCTCAATTCATGCTACCCAAGGCATACCACACAGATTCTTACAGTTGGGTTTAAAATCCCTACTTCAATAAGGGCACTAAAAGTGAACTTGATCCTACATATATCGAGAAATGTTGACTTAAGTCACACCATGCAAGAACTTGCAGTGTCTCTGTTGTCCTTTATTGTACCCCTGTCATTGCTATATACATTCTTTTATCCCTGACTCAAATTTACACAAAGGATAGTCAACAAAATTATTAAATAAGGCATTATCAATTTTTGCTTCTATGGTTTAATTGATAACTGTTCCCTCCAAAATTCACTTTGAAACTTAATTCCCAATGCTGCAATAGTAAGAGGCATAGCTATTAGAAGTTAATCAAATTATACGGCCTCTCCTGATTAGCACCCTGATGAAAGAGCTTGAGATTGAAGGAAGCACTTTTTGTCTTTCTTTTTTTTCTGTGTACAGACACAGCATCCCTCTTCTTCAGAGGATATAGCAACAGTACTATTTTTGGAAGCAGAGAACAACCCCACCAGGCCCCAATCCTAGTGACACCTTGGTCTTCACAGCCTCCAGAATTATAAGAATTAAATTTGTGTTCTTTATAAATTGCCCAACCTAAAGTACTTTATTATAGTTCCACAAATAAACTAAAGCATCTCCCATCTTTCAGGCATCCAATCTTACCAACGATGACTACTTCAAAGTTACCTTTTTGCTTGACATTTAGGGCAGTGGAAAGAGGCTATATGTCTGCACCTACCATTCCTTAGGAAAGAAAAGGAAAAAGTCTAAACAGTGGGATGATGACTCAGTGTTTCTATGACTTCCCCTTAAATTCCCACTTTTCTTTGTGGAAGCCTAGGGAGAGTAATTAATTGTAGCAGTGAGAAGTTACATTTTATCACTAAGGTGATATCTGCTGGATTCCTTTTCTTAGTTTTCTATAGTATAAAAGGGTGTTGATTGTTCATTATTTTTAGTCAAAATCCTTTCACTATAAAATTTTGAGACACTATGCAAACTATCATCCAATATGTTGTTAGGTATTTTAATTTATAATTGCATTTTTAAATATTTGAAGGGATTTAATTAATTAAAACTGGTTCTTAGCATTTAAATGCTCAAGAAAAATTGACTTTCAAAGTGCTGTTCAATAAGACATAAAACTTAATAAATTGAGCATTAATCAATGGAACATAACTGTGGGTATTATTTTCCATGTGAAAATATCCCTTCAAACCTTCAAGAATCTTGTTAAATATATAATGCTTTTAGGGAAAGCCAGAAATTATCAGATTGCTACATGGCAGATTCCATCCAGAATTCTGTAACATCTCATTTCCTTCCTTATCGGACCTGTCTCCTCCATGTTATATAAATCCCAATTAATACATCTTTTTTAAACTTTGTAGACTGAACTTTCTTTTTTCTCAATATGCCACACATTCTACCTTGAACTTAAAACTTTTGAAAATGTGAAGTTTCTTAAAATATTGAAGCTATATATTTCACCATAAAATGCTTGCCCTAATAAAGTTATAATCCCTGAAAAACAGTGACTGTATTTTATAACTAGCTTCTTAAATAATAGTTCCTTATTTTTAAATTGAGACTTCTCTAAATTTAGTCATACTTACTTTTCTGTGTCTGTATTTTCAACTTTTTTTTCTTTTTTTTTTTTTTTTTTTTGCTTTTGATTTTGTTGGTATTTGTCAGGTAAGGCAGTTCCACTAGCTTTGTAATGGTTGTATTCAGGCCATGTAGTTGGATCAGCACCTCACAAAAAGCCCCCAAGCATCTCAAAAACTTCAAACAGTCTTCTGATTCCCCCCAAATCTATTCTCTGAAGGTAGGTTTTGTATTATAGCCAAGGACAGTTACCAAGTATTTAGAATAAAGAGAAAGGAAAGCAAGCACCAGGTAACAAAGAAAAACAACTTCAGAGACACAAATGTGGATGAGGCATGGAATCTAGACAGACTATGCATCTCCTCCTGGACCTGGCCCAGGGAAGTCTGGATAATCTCAGAGTTACCACCTCCAATGGCCTTCCTGGTCCATTTGCTTTATTTTGTCTTCCTGATATATTTAGGGAAAAAATCAGGAAGCTTGGGCTCCTGAGAGATGATGTGACTGTTTTCTCTGTCTTTAGATCTTAGCTCATTAACAATGAAGCAGAAGACAGCTAGAATGAAAGATGATGCTGTAGACCTGCAACACTGAACAGCTGTCAGGGGATTCCTATTTCAGAACCCATGTTGCCTTTCCTACTGAGCCCAGTTTTAAAATATTCTCAGAGGTATAAGGTACTTGTCTTCAAGTTTTCAGGGAATAAATCTGTTCTTAATAAACAAATAAGCAGACAAAAACATCTATTAAAGAGTCCTTAAAGTGTCTGAAGTGCTGGCCATGCCAATTACCCTGCTTCCATCATTAGACATTATATACATAAACTGAAATGTCACACTGTGGCTTGTAGAGAGTTAGTATGTATGAATAATAATCATAATCATAATCATAATCATAAATCCTATCACTTTTGGTGGCTTAGGACTCTAATCCCAGCAGCCCAGAAGGCTGAGGCAGGAGGATCACAAGTTCAAAGCCAGCCTCAGCAACTTAGTTAAGACCTAAGCAACTTGGGAAGACCCCATCTCAAAACAAAACAAAACAAAACAAACAACACAAAGCAAAAACCAAAACATGAAAGGGGCTGGGGATGTGGTTCAGTGGAAAAGAACACCTGGATAGTTCAATCTTTGGAACCAACCAAAAAAAATTCCTTAGTGGTTGGAATCAACATGTGAAGTACACTTATGACTAGGAAATGGCTAATAAAGTGAGAAACAGTGCAAACTGGTATATATGAAAAAAAAAGTACATGAGTGATTTTTCTAATGACCATGTATAGAGGGCTTGATACAGAGAAACAACACTATTTGTGCTATTGTATTTAAAACTTTACACAATATTAAGAACATATAGAACTTCCTTTAGTAATAAAAAGATAATAACTTAAGGAAAGGTTGAAAATTATTTGGCAAAAGAAGATAGCTGGATTTATTTGTTCTATTGTGTAGTCTACTATGTGCTAGAAATTAAGGTTCAGTGAGATGTTCAAAGATAGTTCAGTGTTATGACAAGTGTCTTAATAATATCTCCTGGGAATTCCTGGGAAGAACAAATTAATCTAAGAGACAGGCCTGGTTAGGAAGGAAGTGAGATGTTAGAGATTTCTGGATGGAATCTAAGAGAAGGCCCAGGAAAATTAGTACAGAAATTTTGGAGCTTGGGAATAAAGGTAGAATTTTAATAGGTTCACATGGACAAATGTTTGCATATTTGTTATCATAAATAGTTCATGAGACATTCAGAGGCAAATGGTTTCTTTCACTAAACCGTAACACAAAACAAAAAAGTATTTAGTTCTTATTGAGTCCTTAAACCTGGGAAAGTGTTCAAGGGAGTCACGTTTTAATAGAGAACAAACAAAGGAAAATGTAATTTGCAACCATAAAATGTAAGAATAAAGCTATACGTTTAAGGTGAGAGAAAACATGATAATGGAGTGAAGGAAGTCAGGTTAGATTTTGAGAAAATCTGAAAATTAATATGATTTTTGGAGTATGAAAAAAGTTAACAGATTGCAGAAATTTTGAAGATGGTGATGAAAGTTGAAATAGTTGAAAAATAGCTGAAAAATATAACACAAAATATCTGGATGGAAAAAATATTAGGCTTGTGGTTTAACATATACAGAAAACAAAAACCTTAAACAAAGATGACTTAGAATAAAAAGATTAAGTATGTGGGGATGAGGGTCTTTTTGCAAGAGATTAAGTAACCATGAGCAAAGTAATTTAATTTGAACAAGGTTATTTATTCTCTATCTGCCTCAGAAATTCCTCCATTCCTGTATCACTTCCTCATAGTGTTACTGTAAACATAAAATGCAAAGTCCTTAGATAATAACTCTAAAAACATTTTCTATTTACAAGTATATACTAAGTGTGATGTTCAGCAAAAATGGGCAGAGAATCATCTCATTCTTATCTTTGTATCCATTTTGTAATGTTGTGTTAGTCATCTTTTGGTCCTGGTGACCAAAAACACTGACAGATAACTTTAAGGCAAAAACTTTATTTCGATTCACTGTCTCAGAGGTTTTAATTCATCATCAGTTGAACTGGCTCTATTGTATTGGACCTGATTGAGGTACAGCATCATGACAGAAGGGTATGGCAGGGGAAATTTGCTCAGCTCATGGTAAGCTGGGAAGGACAGGGGAACTGGAAGAAATGGAGGAGAGGGAGAGGGGAAGGGGGAGGACATATTCCCCAAGTGACCTAATTTCCCCAACCATGTCTCACCTGCCTCCAGTTTTCACAACTTCCTAGTAGTCTATTCAACTATCAGTGGATGAATCCACTGTTGTGACTTGCCAGAAAAGCTACCCAGATGTGCCAGAGTCAATGAGTCAACCTGTGAAACTGAATGAAAAATTTTAAAGGCATTATGGTTTAGATACATTGTCCCCTAAAAGATCATGTGTGAAACAATGCAAGGAAGATTAGAGGTGAAATTATTGGGTATGAGAGACTTACCAGAATCAGTACATCAATCCCCTGATAGGTATTAACTGGGTGGTAATTGTAGGCAGATAGGGTATTGCTGGAGGAGGTGGGTCATTGGGGAGTATGCCTCAAAGTATATATTTTGTCCCTAGTGAAGAATTCTCTCTCTCTCTCTCTCTCTCTCTCTCTCTCTCTCTCTCTCTCTCTCTCTCTCTCTCTTTCCTGGTGCCATTTTCCCAGCTGCTTTCCTCTGCTACCCTCTTCTGCCACTATGGTTTGCCTCACTTTGAGCCCCAAAGAATGGAGTCAGCCATCTATCCATTGAGACCTCTGAAGCCATGAACCCCCAAATAAACTTTTCCTCTTTAAAATTGTTCTTGTTAGGTCTTTTAGTCAAACAGTGAAAAAGCTAACTAAAACAAAAGCCAGTAGATATATACAGTACTATTACACCAGTTATTTGCAATAGTTAAAATATAATAAACAAATTGTTTATCCAAAGACTAAGTTATGGTTATCTATATAATAAAATATTGATTCAATTGTCTCATTAGTGAATTAAATCTCAATTTAATGTCATAAAATGGTACTCTACAATATTTTGTGAAAAAAGAAAGCTACAAAGTATTAAAATTATATTAATTATAAAAATGATAAGCTTGTCTATGCACAGATAATATAAAAGTTTATAATATGAAAAGTGAAATTTTTATTAATAGGAAATGCATATAAGCAGCTTTTGTGTATTTGTGTTTTCAAATGGACAAATTTTCCCTAATGTATGGGTATGTATAAATATGTGTATGTGTAATTATACACATACACATCTATGTTTATATATATCATATTGTTAATAAATGGATCATCAATGAGAATCTTGTTGGCTGTACATGTTTAGGCAGTATTTGGTAGAGAAGAGATGTAGATTCCAAATGATATATTCAAATAACTTGGATTAGAAGACTGGATATGAGAATTAGCACTATCACTTTGTGGACTTGGAGAGATCTTTTCCTTTCTGTGACTCTTAATGGCTCCATATGTAGGACAAGGATAAAAGTATTGTGGTGCAATAAGGAGAAGAAACACCTTATCTGGAAGAACCTATTAAAAACAGTTGCAATCTGCATAGCACTTGTAAGCCCACCCTTCCCAGGTGCCTGCTGCTGAAGAACCAAGACTCCAAGGGAGATTCTGTCCCAGCAAACACTATGTCAAGGGCTCATGTTTTAAAGTCCACTTGATCCTGATGAAGAATGCCCTGGGGATCTTGAGTAGTAACTAGAAGATTGGTTAATAGGGGTGTAATTTGGTAAGGTGGATCCCAAGTTCATTAAGAATGTTCAATTAATTTTGTGGAAAGCCTAGTAAATCATCTTTTGTTATTAACAGTGTATTTTTCCAGAAAATCATTTTGTCTGATTGAATAGTATTCAATTATGTGTAAAAGTATAGGGTATTTTTGCTTTCTAAAATATTCTATAGAGAACACTGTTTTCTATCTTTAAATATCTTATTTTTCAAAAGACTTAAAATGCATTTACTAAAATATCATTTATAATAATTTCCACAATAGTAACATTCACTAATTTATGTCTATTGGCTCTCATTCACTGTATAAAGTTCTTTCTCATCATACTCTCCTCCAAAATGTTCATCTATCAAATTTCAGTTTATCCTTAAATACTATGGAAATGAGCCTTAAATAAGACCAGGGAATCTATTAACTCTGAACATTTGCTGTTAAATAGACAGTTGAGTGTCTGAACTGCTCAAAGATTTTTAGTGGATTTTGAGTGTGTAAAAGATAGTAAAAATTTTTAAGCCTGGCCTTTACATATATTTATCCCTCTATCCAGACTTTGTACATCTAACAAATTTTCAAACTTTTACTTCATTGATAAATCTTCCTCATTATTGAAGATCTTGTACATAGCTTCAATTTCCCCATATACCTTCTCCAGAACTCAAACACAACTTCGTGATTCTATCAAAGTCTATGTTACATTTTCTTTTATCAGCTCCTACAATATTTCTAAGTGCTACAAAGCAAGCTCTGGGATCTGTATTTAGTCATGTAACGTATGTGTCTATCATCCTTATCAGACACTATGCTCACCATTGGAGAGCCAACATATAGGAGTCAGATAAGGGTTCTGTGTTTGTAGAGGTTGTATATTAGAAGGAAACAGAGACATTTTAACAATTTAGTTAGTCACATTTTCAGTGTTAGGTAGGAGAAACATCACAATTTATATATAAATATTTGTATTTATATATTATATATATTTATATTTGTATATAAATACGAATAAATAAAGCATGGGAAGCAGGAGTATGTCTTATAGGGAAGAAAGATAATCACCATTGTTACACTGGTAAACATCTTCCAGGTTATGTGGACTGAAGTAAACTCTGGAGAAATGAAGATGAACGACAAATATTTTTTGTAATTCTCTAAAAAATCTTTTCAGGTTGATACTATTAATCTATCTTTATACACATTAAATCTTGTGTCCTTGGTCATAATGTTTAAAAGTGTATGTAGTAATTCAATCCAGGACCAGTGAATTTAGATACCTAGTTCTTTACCCAGATGTTCCCTAGTGGAAGAGACAGCAGTGCAGGTGCAGCAGAAGATATCCTGTGGCACTCGTTCATCCCTAGAAGCTCCATTCTCCCTGCCTATCCTCCAATTATTCTTACTCTGCTACAGTATTGAGGCCCAGAAAAATAACTACTCTTCAGAGTGCTTCAAAGTCTAAGTTTCATTCAAAAAGCTAGTATACTGGAGGAAATGAAATTATGATAAATTATGATATTGAAATTTCTATCAAAAGAAAAATTTGAAATCAAACATTGTTAGGTACAAGCAATCTCAAAAGGAAGTAGATACCACTTGTAATATATGGGCTCATAAAGGCTCACATCCCCATACCAGTGAGGCCACTGATATCACAGGTATGAGAAAACTTTTTATTTTTTTTTCTTTTAGTTGTCAATGGACCTCTATTTATTTATATGCGGTGCTGAGAATTGAACCCAAATCCCCACACACGCTAGGCAAGCACTCTACCAATGAGCCACAACCCCAGCCCTGAGAAGTCTTTGATTTGATGTTCTTTGGTGGAAGAGATCAATTATCTGAAAAAGAAAGGGAGAAAAAAAAAGTGGCTGTGAGTCAACTCTAAACCTTTCATTTTTCTCATTATGGTCAGTGGCTAGGTACATATTAAGTGGGGCCACTAAATTGAAAATAACACATCACTGTCCTAATCTGGAATTTATAGAGAGCAATAAGGAAGAAATTTATGTTTGAGTTTGCAAAGAAATAGACTTTAAACAGCACAGCCTGGACATCACTTTTTGCTATACTGCACATGTTCTTGACCTAGGTACACATTACAATAGAGGAGATTTTAGAATTGATATAGGTTGACCTAACTCTCAATCCATTGGTTCAGGGCAGGGTTTAGGGGTGGTTTTATACTACAGTGTTCCAGATGAGAATAATATAAAGCTAAAGGTAAGTTTAGAATTATAAACTGATTGAACATTATTCTCTTAATGTATGCTGATATTTTGCATATTGTTTTTCTAAAAGAACAGAATAGAGTTGGAGCTCAAAGTTGTTGAATTTCCCTATTGAGAAGTCAGCAAATGTTATGCAATCTCATCATTAACACTGGGTAAATCTGTTTTCATACAGCTGTGACTGAGTTAGGTGACTGTATCTCTTAGCATTACAGGTAAATGCTTATTCTTCTCTCTTAATTAAGTGCAACTCATTTCCTAGAATGTTCTGTTTTCTCAAGAAATTGAAAATTTCAGAGAGGCATAAATTCTTGTTTATCAAAAATGGAAGTCAGAGGAGAAGGGATGCACATTTGAATATTTCATGAGGCAACAAGAGTAGAACCCAGTGTAGTCTCCTTTCAGGAAATTCCATAATATCTATTTCAAATGGCTATGGGATGGAATTGTGGGAAAATTTTCAAGGGGGAGGGTACGTTTCTGACCTATAGATAATTAGGCTTGAATCCTAAACCCTACATATACTAAGCAAGGAGAGCATCTTCAAGCCTCAATATTGATCAGAGAAATGTATTTCTGGTTAGAGAAAAAGATAAGAGAGAGAGAGAAAAAAGGAAGAATAACAGACTTTGATGCTAACAATTAATGTCTAAGTTCATTCTTTCATAAATTTTTCCATAATTGTCCCTATGTTTTCATAATTTCATTATTCATAAAATGTTAATAATAAATTGTATTATATACCTGATTATGTATTAGATAGTACAGACTATTGTTAGTATCAAAGATTTTCCCCTCCAAGCACTTTTTTTGTACATTTGGGATGATATTGTCCTAGTTGACATAATAGAACAAGACAAAAACAAGATGATCTATAATGGTGTGTATACACAAGGAAACAAGAAAACCGTACCACCACTCACAAAACAACCAAGCATCTCTCCACCATCTAGTCAACAAAAGTAACCACTGCTTCTTTACAAGTGACAACACTAACCCCATCCTCTGGACAAGGTTTATTAAGACACCAAATTACCAGTTGTCTCCATTGTTTGAAAGCACCCAATCAGGACAAATTCTTGAAACCTACGACAAATAGTCAAATACAAATTCAACTTTAAAGTCTCTACTAACCCTGTTGGATACCCCAGGGTTGCCAATGGGCATCTTCCCTTGTCACATTAAGAGATGTAACTTTGTGCGTCTACTATTATCTCTCTGGTGGTCTTTGATTACAAAGTTTTAATTGGATCTGATAAATTCCTTTGAAAAGTCTAATCTTTAAAATGTAGCAGTATCAGAAGTACATAGATAACAGAAAACATATTTTTAATTCAGAAATATATTCTAAAGAAGAATGAGTTCTTTTATTTTGAGACAGGGTCAGAATTCACATTGTGAATGACTTAAAAAGAGATATAAACTGGGTGTGGTGGCACAAGCCTATAATCCCAGAAATGTGGAAGTTGTGAGACCCTGTCTCAGAATAAAAAGTACAATATGGGGATATAGCTCAATAATTAAGTGTCCCTGAGTTCAATCCCTGGTACACAACCTTCCCCCCCCCAAAAAAAGACAAACAACAACAACAACAACAACAAATATAATTGATTTAGGAAATTTTCAGGATAGGCATTCTGAAAGTTGAAACTCATAATTGATCTTCAGGTTATTTTTTTATTGTAGAAAAGATCTTATTAATAATTTTATATGAATAAACATCAGGATATTTTAAAAAGGCATTTGTTATTTGAATTAAAAATTATAAATTTATTTAAATTGCTATTTTAAAAATTTACTTGGGCTCCACTTCTTCTTCTTCTTTTAATTGATTTGAGAGTATTTTCCTTTCTCCTTTAAGCACAAATCTGGGAAAGGCTCTGATGTTTCCCCAGTAGATGAAAATCATATATTCTCATGAAATGTGACTTATGCCTTCTCAGCCCCCTTCTATGAAAACCACCACTACTTTCACACTCTCTCTCTTCAGTTGCTGGAGTGGATGAACTGACAACTCTTTCATGAACCTTCCAAGTGAACGTGAAATGCCAAACATGAGCTTAGGCTGACGTGTCTTTTTGTTGTTTGTACCTTCATATATATTGGGCATTACTTTTATTTTTTTATTTATTTTTTTTTTCAAGTTCCAGAACTGATTTTATTTGGATAACTGACTGAAGGAGACTTGTTTGTAACCAGGATGGCATTCACAGTATGTTGTTACATTCACACTTAAAAAATATATCTCTATGTACAGGAATTTGCAAATAGATGTAAACATACATTACTTTCCAAGTACATTTCTCCCCTTCTCCCAGGAGGAAAAAGAAATAAGCCATCCAACAAGGCCACCCCTTCACAATAGTTTAATACAAAGGCTGCAAATACCTCTAAATCAAAAAAGTGGTTCATCTGACCTATTGGGTCTCATGGGGAGAACACCACTGAATGACAATAATGACAACAGCTTGACCTCAGATGGAACTGGACTTTTTAAAACTGAGTTCCCAGGAAAAATAGGCACTGATTTCTAGAAGGAAAGTCACTCCTTACTGAAGCTATTTATTGAGCCAATATGGCTGGTTAACATTTTCACTAGTATAAAGTAACCCAGTGCAGGACTCTCAGACGTTGTTAGCTGAAACTGTACAGTCAGACTGCAAGAGGAGCTGCCTAGGCCACACTGAAGCTGGCTGTCCCCGTCCTCCAGGTGTGAGGACCACCCCAATTTCATCCCAGGGATCTGGCCCCTCCCTTCCTTACTGCAACTGTCTGGCATTATACAAGGTCCCCGCTGCTTACACTTAAACTACTCTTCAAGTTAATTAGAAAAACTCTTGTTTAAAAAAAAAAAAAAAACAAGGAAAAAAAAAAGGCGTCAGGTTATCTCATCCAGGCCGCCCTCCCCAGTCCCCCAACAGGAGGCATGCCAGGTGGGGGGATGGGCGGGGGCACAGGTGGCTGTCCTCCAGGGGGCACTGCAGGAGGCGGGTAGCTAGCCGGCGGCAGGCCCAAGCCTGGAGGAGGGTGAGGTGGGACTGCATGGGTGGGGGGCAGGCGAGGGGGTGGGGGTGGAAAGTTGGGGTTGTAGGTAGGTGGAGGTGGTGGGTAACCAGGAGTAGGGGGTGGAATGGCAGGTGGGGGGAAGGAGGCTGGGGGAGGAGGCACAGGTGGTGGGGGTGGGTTGGGGGGATAGACATGGGGGTGGTAGGGAAGGTGAGCTGGCGGGCCATAGGCTGGGGGCAGGGCGCCATAGGAGGGGCCTTCGGTCTTCATCATGGACTGCAGGCTCTGGTAACCCTCTCCAGACATGTAGGAGCTGGTGGTGGACATCCCCGTCATGTAGCTGGAGGGGGGCGGGGGTGGGGGCCGGTGTGGTAGAGGTGGTGGCTGGTGCACAGGGGCCGGGTGGGCCGGAGGAGGAATCTGGACTTTGGGGAGGTCACTGGCATCCACCGGGCCAGGTGGCTGGGCCTCGCCTAGAGCAGCAGCGAGGGGAGGCTTCCGGTCTGGTGGTGGGTGGGCCGGAGGCAACGGTGGGTGAGTGGTCTCTATTTTCGGGATTTTAGGTGGTGGTGGTTCTGCTGCTTTGCTCTCTTCTTTGGGAGAAACCACCACGGCCCGCTTCGCCTGTCGGGGAGGACTGGGCTGTGGGGACGGCTTCTTGGGTGGCTGTGTGGGCGGCTGCTGCGGCTGCTGGGCTGACTGCTGGGAGTCCTTCTGCTGGGGCTGGGCTGGTTCGGAGCCTTGAGACGGTTGTGACTGTTGTACTTGTGGCACTTGTGGTGTAGGCTGAAGAGATGGGGGCTGTTGCAGCTGATGGGGGGTGTGATGAGGCATCTGTTGTTTTCCTTGTGAGTAAAGATCCAGGATCTGGTGGCAGATATCTTCCAAAACATCAACAGGGACATCTTGAACAAACTGCTCCCACCATCTCCTATACATGGGTTTGGAGGTCCATTCTTGTATTTCAAACTTGCACAAGCGTCCTGCGAGATACATCACGGCTACTGCTATGATCTCTGGTTCCCATTGCAGTGACAAGGTGGTGCAGAGACTGTCATTTACAAATGTCCACGCCATTTGAACCAACTTTTGAATTTTATTTTTATCACCTTTAAGTTGTTTTGCATATTTGAGCAGGAATTGGTATGGATGTTCTACCTGTAAATCAAACTTTATGGTCTGTAGTAAGATTCTCTCCAGAACCATTACTTCTTCCTTTGGATCATCTCCAAACTGGCCAAACTGTACATCGTTTAATAAACTACGAGCTGTTTTGATGATATCTTTACATTTTTTTGGTGTTTCTTCTACTTTCCCAGCCAGAAAGAGAAAACAAGCTCCTGTCACATATCTTGGGAATTGCTTGAAGGAATGGAACATATAAAAGCGATGAAAATAAATTATTCCAGTTGCCAGGGTGTCATAGTGTAGCCCCAAACGTGTGCCCACATCAAAGATGAATCTAGCCCCCTCTCGCCGGTACCGGGCCTCAGTGGCTGGATCAAGTCCTTCAAGTTGCGAGGGTGTATGAGCCAGGTCTTTCTTATCCCAGTACCAATATGGTTTTGTGTGGTCCAGGTTTGCTGACGTTACTGAAGGGCTTGAATTTTCTTTATTCTCCTTCATTTATTGGAGTAGACTTGTTCTTTCCAAAAGGTTGTCTGAAAACTTTAGAATCCCCTCGCCTCAGGCAAGCCCCTTAGCGACGTCTCTCCTTGCTGATTGCGGCCATCTTGGAAGTGGAATGGGCATTACTTTTAAAAAGAAAAAATCATTTTGTCAAATGTTGATCAGTATTTCTTACTTGCAATCATAAAGTATTTATCTCATGGAGAGTATAATAATGAATTGTAATGGGTACTGGCCTAGAAAAAAGATTTTTTCATAAATTTTGGCAGATCCCAAAATGATGCCATTTTATTCAAGTTCCAAAATACCAGAAACTTTCACACTAAAAGATTTTCCAAATGGTTACTCTTCACATAATATTTCAAAATGCATCATTTAAGAAAGTGACATCTAAATCAATAAAAGTTGAAAATGAGGGTATGTAGTTTGAATCTTTGGGATAAGTTTTAAAACAATCAGCATTTCATATTTCAAAATTGTTCACTTTCTTGAACTGTTAGGAATAACAAACAGGCTCTTGAGGGATTCTTGTGATTTTGGAACACATCTGAAAAATGATGAAATAGAATATATAAAGTGGAAAGAAAAAATATTGTAGCACAATAGCAAAAAAGAAAAAAATAAGAAAAACTAAAATATCTTTTAAATCTGAATCTTGAAAATAAAATATGAAAATTAAAACATTAAAATATTGAAAAGACATATAGGTATACTTCCAAATAATTCATCCTCCATAAAAAAGCCAGTGAAATTTAGAAAGCATAACTATTTCAGCTTTCCTCAAGCCTTCTGCTTTTTTGTCTGGTTCCTATACTTACCTAGGAGTCCCTTGAAGGCTGCTGATCAATAAGTGAGATAGAGTTGAATATAGGAGGTCAAAGAAAGTAGAAATAATTTAGTGTACTCTCCTCTGTGCTGCTGCATCTGATTTACTCTGATCCTTTGCTAGATTTCTTTTCCCCCCACCCTGGCTAAAATGTAATCATTACTTTGGGGAACTTAACCTAAATTTGCACTGCAGAATCTTGCTCTTCAGATTTAAGGAGTCATGGAAATGAAATTCATGATGTCTAGATCAGAATATCTTTTTTTGGCATCTACTTTACATCATGAAAGTCATTGTGATGGCTTCTGAAGTTATTCCTATTTCTGACACAAATATATTATTTTAGTTAGGTACAATGTAAATGGCTTTACTGGAACACATTATGTCTGGTAACCTAGGTATTTTGATGAATTTAGTGGGACATAATTCAGTGGAGGGAGTGATTCAGACAGTAGCCAGATCATACAGTAGGGTAAGGATGGACCAGCAGTCATGAAACAGACAAAATGTGTAGATTTTATTTTTTTAGAGAGAGAGAATTTTTTAATATTTATTTATTTTTTTAATTTTCGGCGGACACAACATCTTTGTATGTGGTGCTGAGGATCGAACCCGGGCTGCACGCATGCCAGGCGAGCGCGCTACCGCTTGAGCCACATCCCCAGCCCTAGAAATTATTTTCACCAGAGAGAATAGTATAAAGACAAATAACAAATTAAAAGGAATAGCATGCAAAAAGATTTGTGGAATAAGAAAAATTGAGGTTTAATAATCAAGTCGAGAGAAAAGACTTGGAGACTAAAAGAGAGCTTATGGATTGTCAAACATTATAGGTATGTAAGTTTCAAAATAATGCATTTTGATGCATTTGTAGTGGAACTCAAATTGTGAATGCTAATTGTTTCTCTACTTCTTCAAACTTGCAATGATAGGAATGCCTACTTCATGATTATGTGTCAATATTCAGGTGTGTAGAGCATTGAAAAATAAGAATTTTTAAAGTTGCCTGTTGGAGTCTCAGAATTGATTGATTTTAGTCAGGCAGCACAAACATTTTCCTATGAAATCCCTGTGACAGTTAATTTGATGTATCAATTTGGGTAGGCTACACTCCTCAGATGTTTCCTCAAACAGGAGTTTAGGTAATTTTAAAGATTGGGTTAACATTTAAATCTATGAACTTTGAGTAAGGCAGTTTGTCTTTCATAATATGAGTGGGATTTATTCAATGAGGGGAGGTTATAAAAGAAAACAAACTGAGGAAGAGTGGGTTGACCTCTAATCTGATGTTAGGATTGGGCTGCAATATTAACTCTAACCTGCCAGCATGACCTCCAGATATTGGGGGAGAGAGAGAGAGAAAGAGAGGGGGGGGGAGGGAGGAGAGAGAGAGAGAGAGAGAGTCAGAGACAGGCAGAAATTCATTTTAAGAAATTCACTTATTGCATAAACTGACGAGTCCCCAGTAACTGATTATGTATAGGCTGGCTGGCAAGTCCACATTTTACTTTTTTTTTCCTTTTATACATACACAATTTGCTTTCAGCTTTAGGATCTTAGAAATCTGCAAAGAAAAATCTTATAAAATTTATAAAAAAAAATAAAAAATCTTTTAATAAAATTTATAAAAAAATAAAAAAATCTTATAAAAAAATCTTTTTCCTTAGAAAAAATGCAAGCATTTCTCAGGCTTTATATACTTAGAGAAGTGTTTATTTATCATAACATATATACACTTATTTTCACAAAATACACTTAGATGCATTCCTAAATAGATTTTTTTCTGGGGAGGTAACAGGGATTGAACTCAGGGGCACTCGACCTCTCAGCCACACTACCAGCCCTTGTGTTTTATTTAGAGACAGTGTCTCATTGAGTTACTTAGCCCCTCACTGTTACTAAGGCTGGCTTTGAACTTGCTATCCTTCAGCCTCAACCTCCCAAGAATCTGGAATTACAGATATGTGCCATCATGCCTGGCTTCTAAATAGATTTTTGGTTTTATACTTCCTTTAGCAGTACAGAAGGATTACAGGGGTCCTGTTTCTTGTAACAGATATGGTAATTACTTGACTTTCTTATTTTGGCCAAATGATAGTTTTAGCATAATCTCATTGTTGCTTTAATTCATTTTTTTTTGATTATTAGGGACTTTGCACTTCCCTATACATTCTCATTGGTGAATTCTTCTGTTGTGAATTTCTTATTTGTGGTGTTTGTGCATTTTTTAACCTGTGTTTCTAACTTTTCAAAATTTTCATGGACTATTTGGACACTATAAAGAAAAAAAGACACTACTTTTTTTCCTATGAGTTATTTTCCAACAGTGATTTTGTTCATCATAATAGTATGAATCAACAAATGCCAATATTCTATACTTTTATTTTTCATATTTTCTGTGGAACAAAACAAAGTATATACATCAAAAGTTATTACAAAGTTTTTTATTGCAAATGCTGTTTTACTCTGAAATTTTAGTCAACATTGTTGAAAATATGAAAGCCTATTTTTTATTTGTTTTATGTAATTCAAACACTCTGATATGTCAAGTACTGAATGTAATTGAGAATTCATTAATTATGGACCATCTTCAATTTCCTCTTACATGTTTAGGTTGATAATTCCAGAAAGCCACTGAAGAGGAGTCTTGTTTTAATGCCATGCAACCAGCATCTGTTGATATAATCTTTTAAACCACCATTTCAGATATTACCGGGATTAGGATATGATGAGTGAGCAGGGCCTATAAAACATTTTCCACTGTAATTGGGTGTCCATATGTACACTTAACTTCTTTTGGAAACTGAGGACTCATTCCCTAGATCATAAACTAAAATAACTTTCTAGAATTACTTTCTTGCTCCTTTTCAGAGACTTTATCTTCCCCACCTGTTTCCTTTTTTTTCTTCCTATGTCTTCTGCCTTACATTATTACACCTTTACTTTGCACAGATTTATTTATCTGGATCAGGTTCCAGAGCTTAATTAAGATCAAACCTGAAAAGATTCTTGATCACAGTAAATTTGGAAAGGTTTAACTGTTATTCAGGGAGAAGAAATAGCAGAGAAGAGGAAATTGAAAAAGAAATATCATATTTAGATCCAAGTCTTTGCATAACAATAAATTCCTAAGTAACTGTACTTACAAACTAGGAAGGAAGAAAATATATCAGGATAAAATGTGTATCTAAATTAATAAGAATCAGTTATAATGATTAGAAAAATAATAGAGAATTTGAAATGGGAAATTAGCAAAAGAAACCATATGGATTATAAAACATAAAAGGATTTTCAGTTATCACAGAGATGTGTAGACGACACATAAAAATATGAGAAACGCATTTCATACTCATTATATAAACACTAGAGATTCTAATACAATTCAGTCTTGGTAATTCCATGCATTATCCCAAAGGCACATCTGATACCACTGAGATGTAAATGACTAGAAATATTTAGAAAGTTATTTGACAATGTAAAAATTTATAAAATGATTATGTACTGCGACCCCAGTTTTAGGGAAATACCTGAGCAAATTTCTCAGATACATGAACCACTGTTTGTAATACAAATAACACTGAAAGCAATTTAAGCTTCTTTAGGTGGAGAATTAACAAGTAACTTATGGTATTCATGTCCTAAAATACTATTTAAAAAATAAAATTTATTAATTTAATTTTATATATATATGTATATATATATATATATATATATAATTAATAAACTTTAAAAACATCATATTGGAAGAAAATAGCAAGATGCAGAAAGAAATATAAATGTAAACTACTTATGCAGGTTTTTTTAAACTACAAAATTTTGTAAATAATTTGTAAATACATAAATATGCTCTTAAATTAAACATGTACTAAATAAAATCAAACCCTATCACATTCATATTTACCTCTTGGAAAGAAAGTAGAGAATTTAGATTACACAAATATGTAGATAAACAATTTTACATATAATTTTAACTTCTTTTTAAAAAGCTGAAGCAAAAATGACAATATTTCAATATCCTTAGAACTGAATTATGTATTGTACTTTGGGTAATTATTGAAAGATTTCTCATTGAATAATAATAAACCCAAAGAGTGAAGAAATGGGAGTGACTATATATTTGCTCAACTGATAGAAGAAAATGAAAGAAAAAGTGTTTGCACTGTGTTCAATGCAAGATCACTAAGATATTTATAAATTTGAAGAGATCTGAAGACTTTTAGGGGAAAAATGGTGAAGTCCTTGATGAAAGAGGTAGTAGTTAAGGGACAAAAGAGGAAACAGGAAGCATAGATGGGATGTTCAGCCTGGGGAATGTGAAGGAAAATAGGTCTAAGGAAGCTGCACAGCTCTAGTAGTAAGACAAACTGGAAAAGTCTGAGAAGCAAGAGCTGAAGTTCAGGGCTGCAATGAAGAAAACACATTTCGGTGTTGCAGGGCAAACCCTGGCTAAAGGAATAGTTTCAAGGAAGTGATGAGCAGTTGGATGGAGTAAACAACTGTGGAAATAGACAGGGTTCTCCCTCTGAAGGATGCTGCATTGGTTGATGTGAAGAGAAGAGTCTGTCAGGTGTCAAGGGATGTGCTGATAATTAGATCTGGACCCGACACTGACCCTGAACCAGGACATGGGAAAAGTAGTGTTAGGGTTAGAAGAGTATCAAAGTTTCACTGTTCTAAACAGAACAAAATAAAACAAGACTAGAATTCACCCATTTACATCTTCCAGGGAAAGTACTGGTTGAAACTGAGAAACAGGACTCATATGTGCAATCTAGGACTAGGGGGAGTTTAGTGGTAGAGCACTTGCCTAGTATCTGTGAAGCCCTGGGTTCAATCCCTAGCACCAGAATAAAGCAAACACCAAACCAAAAAATAAAAGCAAACTGACATGCAAACTAATCTAGTATAATCTCTGAGAAGGGGCTTTGAAAGAGAAGGGATATTTTTCTTTATTTGGCCCTATTGTTACTTACTTCAAATAAAAAGGGAACAGCTTATCTGACTAATAGCAGAACAATATTTGATCCAGGTATTTGAGGTTGAAGAGCTGTAAGAAGCAGTTAGCAAATCCTGGTCTTAGGGTTTGGTTTCCAACCTGGCTATCACCTATAATCTGGGCTCTGGCAGACACATCTCAGGTTGTCAGATGAGGTTTGCCAGATGTGCATGTCCTAAAATGAATCAGACACCTCCCTGACAGAAGCAAGATGTGGAAAGGAAGTGCTTGAGGCCATTTTAAGGCTGTCAGCAGGATAAAGGAGAGTTATGGGGGATGGTCTGTGATTAGCATTTGAAAAGTGGAAGTTTGTGGTTAAGGTGAGTCATGGACAACTGGGAGAATGGTAAGGTTGGTGAAATTCTTTTCCAGGTGAAAAGCAACTAGGCTCATTTAATCAAATGAAAAGAGAAGGGCAAGGGAAGAAGAAAATTAAAACTTAATGAATCCTACACTGGTTTTATCTTGTGAAGGCTCATCAGACCATGCTGGATGGAAAGCTAGAAAGCATGGGTTGAAATTTTCACAGTGAATTTCTAATATCAACACTTTTCATGTATTTCTACTTATATTATTTGTGAAATCCCAAATAGTTTTTCTTAAATTGCAATGTGTTTTAAGCATTTTTTACAGAGAAAGTAAGAGAGGACTAGCTGTGCACTTTGAGTGAAGATCCAAAATTTGTTAAACGTAATAATGCTGGTTGAAAATAACATACTCCGGAAATTTGAAAGAGAGAATGGGTTAATTTTAATGGAGAGTTTTTGGGAAGATGTTCAGACTAGATTGTCAATACCCTTGAAGAATTTTAAAGTTTCTATACTGGTAGCTGATGGAGCTATGCTCTTTGAGGGCAAGGTGTTTGTTCAGTCACCAATTTGCCAATTTGCACCAAAAATCCTACTGCATGCATGTGACAGACCAAAAAAAAAAAAAAAAAAAGATGAGATAGCCAAGCCAAGAGAGCCAAGTGGAAGTGGCAAGAGTAAGGAAGCAAAGGAAATATAACAAAAGTTTCTTAGAGATGAAACTCTAAATCTTGAAGAGTAAATAGGTTTTCCCCAGATAAAGAATATGAAAATAATTGGGGGGGGGGGAGTACAATTATTATTATTAATTAGATAAAAAAAAGAGAAAATGTACTTGATAGCAATAGCATATGTTTCTATATTCTTATAGTGAGAAGTACTTTTTAGAAAAGTAAAATTCAAATAACAAAAAAGGAAATAATCTACCAATTTATATATAGGCAATGCAGATTTTTGCCTGAACAAAGAAGCATCATTAAAAAAAAAATCACAATTTAAATGTAATCCTTACTTGAGCCTGGCGAAGTGCTGCATGCCTGTAATTCTGGTGGCTCAAGAAGCTGAGGCAGGACAATGGCAAATTCAAAGCCAGCCTCAATGTCCTAAACAACTTATTGAGACTGTCTCAATATAAAAAAAGGATTGGGATGTAACTCAGTGGTTAAATGCCCCTGGGTTCAATCTCTGGTACCAAAAATAAATAAATAAATAAATAAAATCCTTACATGAAAGACATTTTTGTATTTTTTTATAAATATATTTCTCAAAAGAGAAAAGGTTAAATAAATAGAAACAAATAAAGTGGACATTTGATATTTCAGAAAAAGGAAAAGTTAACATGGGTAATCTTGACTTCCAGAATTAAAGAATCACAATTGAAAAGGAATTTTATTTATCACACATGAAAGTAGTGAAAATTAAAATGTTTACTTATCATCTGATATTACTGCTCAGGAAAAGAAGCCAAGTTCACTATTTACTCTAGATGTTGTTTTGTTTGTTTTGGTTTTTGTTGGGGGGAGGTGTCCTCAGGCACACAGAGTGAGCATCTAACCATGGGTCCTGTGCAAAGAATTCTAAAGGAAGTCCACCCCACCTGGCTAGAGCTTACTGATAAAAACAACAAAACAACAACAACAAAATGAACTGAGAATTCTTGAAACAAACTTGACCAATCATGTTATCTCTTTCTGAAATTTACAGTTAAAAAAATTTTGTCCCAGAAAGGGACATTCTCTGCAGCAGTGGTAATGGTAGTAATGGTAGTATACTAAAAGTAGAACTACGGGATCTTGATGCTGCTTCACAAGGAAGAATCTTTTCCATCTTCTGATTCCTGTTCTTTCTATTCCATGAAATGAAACAATATCAGCTATATAGAAATGTCTTTCAGTTACTAATTCAGAAAACAGAAAGGATCACTATGCTAATTTATTGGTAATATCTATCAAATTAACATCATTTTGATCCATTAATTGACTGGGACTTTAACAAATTTTACATGTATATGGAAGTGAAAATGCAGGGATATTCCCCCTGAAGAAATGTAGATACATCCAACATGGTAGTTAGAACCATAGTTCTTATATTTTACTACTGGATAATTTTAAGCACATGAGACAAATCTCAAATTATTGATCTATTGTTCTATCCATGATTACTTAGATGATTTCCAGTTTTGGGCTTTTAGAAATATGTTACTGTGAACATATGCTCATGTGTTTTTAGTATAAACTTAGAAGTGTGATTGTTGGGTACAATTTGTATGCATATTTTTAACTATTGAAAATAATGCCAAAGCTTTTGTCAAATGTGTTCTATATAAAAACATATATACTACCATGACCATTGCAAAAGAATTTTCACTGCTCTGCTCCTAGCATTATGTTTGTCATTCTTGTATGCATTTAGAGGTATATAATTACTATTTAAATGTCTGTTCTCTAATGGCTAGTGAGGCTGAACACTTTTGCACTAATTAATGACCTTTTGCACTAATTAATGACTTTTGGTTATAACACTATGTGAAATTTCTATTCAAGTCCCATGCTATTTTTTTTTCTATTGGGTTTTCTGCCTAGTAGTAGTAGTAGTAGTAGTAGTAGTAGTAGTAAAAGTCTAACAGTTATGTGTTGACACACATATGTTTATATGTGTGTGTGTGCATGTGTGTGCACGCGTTTATGTGTGTTTACAACAGAATTATTATTTTTGTCTTTTAGTTCCTCAAATATTAAATATAATTTCTTTAAAATTCATATCTCAGAACTTCATGATTTGAATCCTTTATAGGTCTCTTTCTCTTGACTAATGAGAAACATTTAGAGGAAAGTACACAATTGTTAAATACTTCACTTTGACTCTAGATTCTAA
Source organism: Urocitellus parryii (assembly GCF_045843805.1). Lineage (NCBI taxonomy): Eukaryota > Metazoa > Chordata > Mammalia > Rodentia > Sciuridae > Urocitellus > Urocitellus parryii. The sequence continues at coordinate 26,843,160 of NC_135537.1, forward strand.
TGATGAGGGAAGAGTATAAATAGAGACAGAGTATAGAGTAAAACAGTTGGATGCTTCAGATTTGAGAGGAAGTATCACATATAAAAAATCTGTTCAGGTTGAGTTAGAGTCTGAGTAAAGCTTTTCTTGGGACTGTTCAATTCTGGGTTTTTCTGGCAAAGACTACATTCCTAGTTTATTGTCCATTCTTTTGAGCATTCCATCTCATCATAGGCCCAAAAGTAACTAGTCCAATTGACCATGTGCTGAAACCTCCAAAAACATGAGAAAATAAACCTTTATTCTTAATAAGTTGATTACTTCAGATAATTGTTCTAATAACAGAAATATGATTAACATATACTCTTGAGTCTTTGTTTATCATATCTTCTGGATTGCATTTCCCACTTATCTGAATATGTTAGGGTTGCTAAAAAATTGTATATAGATGTATATGCTGTATTTTATACTATATTCCTTGGAATAACTTTGTGAAAGAAATGAATGCTTGGGAGAATCTAGAATTTACTGTCCTCTTCATGATATAACTTCACTTGGACTGGGAATTACTTAGGCAGTTTAATCACAAATAGTTCTCCCTTCACTCATTCTTCTTGCTGATATGATCTGCTCAATAAAGAGATTAGAACAAGGTACTATCAAGAGATTTAGTTTTTGAGCCATCTTCCAATATGAGATGTTAGCAGTAATTTATCATGTCCAACAGAGTAACCATTGTGAAGTTTATAATTTTCTATGGAATGTACAATAGTCATTTCTCAGAAAGGAGACATTGAGTAAATTTTTGCAGAAAATAAATGAGTTGGTAGGAGTAATGGACCAATTATAAAAACAACTGAAATTCTTTGGGGGTTTTATGATACTAACAGTATCTGTGTATATCTGTATTTTCCTATTTTAGCCCTTTTATTTTAGAGAAGTTCTAGATAAACAGAAAAATTATGAAGATAAACAGGGAGTTGACATATCCCACATCAGTTCTATTACTAATATCTACCATAGAATGGCACATTTGTTAGAATTAATGAGTCAGTATTAACACATTATAATTTTCAACTAAATTCCACAATTTAATCAAATTTATCTCGTTTTAAATATCCTTTTTTTTTTTTTTAATTTCAGGAACCCATTTAAGACACCTCATAACATCTAATAGGCTTTTAGTGGTCATACTTCCTTTGCCTTTCCTTGGCTATAAGATTTGTTTTTGATGACCTTGACAATTAGGTCAGGTAGTTTGGATTACTAAGTAGTTAGATATATTACAAAATTTTCTCAATTGGAATGAATTTCATGATTTTCTAAAGAATACGGTTGAGTAATACATTTCTGAGAGGAAGACCATTTAATTTTATTTTATCATAGGTAAATGTTAGCAACCTGTATTCACTATTGAAATTAACCTTTATCATATGATCCTAAGGTTTCTCCACTACAAACTAACTCTTCTACCTTTCCATAATATCCCATTTAGAGGAAAGTAACAACACACAGTCCATACTCATGGGATGGAGAGTTTGGTTCTACCTTTTTGAGGATGAAATAACTAGCTAAAAAGCTTGTAATTCTTCTCCAGGGATAATTTGTCTCTTTACCCTGTACCTGATCCGGTCTGAAACTGTAGTTAATTATGAATTGAGTTTGTTTTTATAAATTTATTTGCAGTATATTTAGTGGAACATCATCACTTTTGCTTTTCTTCTGGAACTTTTAGAATTTAGATTTAACATTTGGTATATGATCCATTTAAATTGATACTATGTATGGCATGAGGTAGGGGTCAAGGCTGATTATTTCCCCATATACATACCTAATTTTCACAACCCCAATAGTAGAAACAACTTTTTTTCCTGTTAAATTACTCTATATCCTCTTTCAAAATCAAATAATCACACATGGGTCTGTTATTCTTCTCCATTCTTAATTTCTATACTTATAAAGATAACATGCCATTTTAATATAACTTTATTGTATAGTTTTAAAATAGAAATGCTCCCACTCTGTTCTATTATTTCCAAAACTGTATTGGCTGTTTTTTTTTTCATTACCATGTAAATTTTGTGCTATTAAATCAGCTTGGCAATTCAAATGAATGTCTAGGATCTTCAAATGAATGTGAGTAGAATATAATCTTAACTAAGTTTTATGTAGATACCATTTATCATGTTACAAGTGGTGCTTTTTCAACTTACTGGTAAAAAAAAAAAAAATAATTATGCCCAAGAGAGTAAGTCACTCCAAAGTTTAGTTTCTTCATCTATTAAAGAGTATAATAAAAAATAATGTCAACCCCATAGAACTACTGCAATCAAGAATACTTGAATTAGAGAGGACTGTTTACTTAATTAAGTAAATAGCAATGAAGGGAGATATCTGCCTGTAACAAACAAAGCCGATAGATTTCTTCATCTTTTTTTCTTTTTCCCGTATTTTCTATGCTATCACTTCACTCTTTAAAGAAGTCAGAATTATTTTTGTGACACAAAGCTTACTCTATGACATGAAAAAATACCAGTTATCACTCAATGTAAACTCAAAAGTGAATAATAGTTCTGATGTTCTGTCTCCTTTACAGTCCCAAGACAATAAAGTATAATGAAGGATTTGATAAATCAATGAGTTTTCAAAATTATTACTTTTTATTGTATTCCTGAGTGCAAATACAGATTTTTGGATCAAAGATTGAATTTGATTACTTACTACAGAAATATCCTCCATTCCCCATGCTCCTGTCTCCCTCCAGAATAAAGAGATGAGAGTCACATGGACCCATGCATACAGAAAGGAGAAGAGGAGCTCCAAACTCCTGAACCCAGGAGTCAAGTGGGGACCAAAGTTAGAGTGAAAGGTTAATAAAATAGGTACTTGTCACTCTGTTTTTCTATATGCTTAACAAAACACTGTTGAAATCTTGTTCCCAGGATGTGTTGTCCCCAACTGTGAACTGTTTGCTAATCTTGTTCCCAGAATGTGCTGTCCCAAACTGCCAAACTGCAGGATACACTCCCTCACTTGGTTGCAGGCAAACTGCTCACTGGCCCTGACCTGTCAATGAACTTCCCTCCCTGCCCTCTCCAAGAAACGTATATAAGCTCTGCTCAAGCTGTTCTCAGGGCTCTATCTCTCTTTGCTATAGAGAGCTCGGGCCCCAGCATGCTGGTCTCCAAATAAACCCACCCTTCTGCTTTTGCATAAGACAGTCTCTTATGGTCTCTTACTCCAACATTTCGCCGGACCCTTACAAGAGGATATCTAAGATAAGTAAATACTCTCAGGGAAGAGAGCAGGAATTGGAAAGAATTCCTCTGGAATGTATCCCTCTTCAAAATATGAACACTTGGTTATGAGAGGAGATAAATACTTTAAATTGTGTTGGAGCTTTCCATCTTTGGGTTGTTTTTCAGGTTTGGTGTCTGAGACTTATATTTCCACTCAGGTATTAGTTTCTCTCACTGTGACTGCAGAGAGGAAATCAGTAAACCAGCCGGTGTGTGGGCCGGCTGGAATAAAGGGTTGAAAAATAGTATTAAGAAATAAAAACAAAGGACACAAGAAATGTAGATTAAGTGGAGGCTTGACGGGTGGAAAAGACCTGATGGGTCTCATCCTAACAAAGGGAAAAGGCCTATGAATGCTTTATTTATAGTGAAACACATTAAAGAGGGGATTTATTGTGAGAAAAGCCTTTTCAAGACAAACAAGAAGGGAGAGGCTGTAGGAAACTGGCCTGATTGGGGACTTTCACTCAGGCAGTAAATTCTTCCTCCTTCAGGCAGCTGGAGCCTCAAGGGCTCCACTGGGCACACTGGTAACTCATTCCAACTGGTGGTGCTGGTGGTGGTGCTGGTGGTCATGGTGGTTTGAACCTAGGGCGGTCTTAACCAATAAATTCCACAGTATCAGAATTCTCCTTGAGCAGGGCATTGCCAAGGCAACAGAATGGTCTCAGATGGGTGATAAGACAGTAAGAGATCTCCAAGGAGCACACCTCCACTTAGAGGTGGCTCAGACAAGCCCACAATTCATTCGTAGATCCCAACAAGTTTCTTTGCTCAGAAAGCCCTAATTATGCAGAAAAGTGAACGTGTGTTTGCAACAGTTCTCCAAAGGTTCTTGCGTTGCCCCAGATTACATTTGCTCTTCAGGTGAATATTCTCCTTATAGTAACACATGGAATAGGTTTAGGAATATAAAGCTGCAGAATCGCTTCACCTAGCATCTATTTCTGGGACCCTTCTGGATATTCTGTTTGGATAATTTATATGAGAATAATACAGAGACCTAACTTGATCTGTGGCTCTCAATATTTATCAGCTCTTAAATCTTTAATTTATAAGCAGACATATCTTCAGGTGCTAAAATTGGAGGTCTTACAGGTGACTTCTTTTATACTACAGGCTTAATCCTGGCCCTTCTTACTCATGATTAGACCCTCATTTCATGATAAATAATATTATCTTCTCCTCGTTCCACTCAAATAATAATTTTTCAGGTTACAATCTCCAAATTCTAAAGGTTGTGTTTTGAGATAATGCAAGAATGTTCAGGGCTGAAATTATTAAATTATGACATCTTGGTTCAGTGTATAAATTCACTGATATGTATTTAACTGTAGGCAGGTAGGATGTAACTGAAGGAAGTAGGTCACTGTAGGTGTGTCTTTGAGGTTCATATTTTGTCCTTGATGAATAGAGCTCGCTCTCTGCTTCCTGTTTCCCATGTTCTGAGCTACTTTCCTCTGCCATGCCCTTATGCCATGATGTTCTGCCTTATCTTGGGTTCAGGGCTTTGGAGTCAGCTAACCATGGACTGAGCCTCTGAAAGTCTGAGCCAAAAAAAAAAAAAAAAACTTTTCCTCCTTTAGGTTGTTGTTGTCAGGTATTTAGGTCACAGTGACAGAAAATGAACTCAAACGCCTCGATATCTTAGTAAGTCTCGCAAATGTATCTAGTTCCTATGGTTTCTCACCTGTATGTTTTGTCTACATCCTGTTCCCTAAAATTGTTGTATAAAGATGAAAAAGTTTTCACCACTGTTTTTCTATTTAAACTTTTTCAATAGAACATAAATCCCTTAAGTGGTGTGAATATGTAGTATATGTCATCTGAATGTCTAGTATTCCCTGAAAATAACAAATTGAAACCAGAACTCATCATGTCCCTCCCATTTATTTTCTTATCTGTTGTCTGGGTGAGGAAGGACAACTTTGTCCTTTTTATTTCAAGTCAGAAATGTAGCAGCAATTACAATGTTTTTTTTTCCTTCTCCTTTTATATTTCCCATTCAGACAATAAGTCCTAATGATTCCATGTTCTAAAATAATTCTATAATTAAATAGGTTCTCAGCATTCCATTTGACATCCAAATAGGCCAGACAAATTGTGTAACTCTAGTCAGACACAATGATGTTCAAATTAAAGACATTGTGTTTCTCATGTTAAAGAACAAATAATTTCTTATGAATTTAAGAGACAAACATTATTATCAGATCGTATTAGATTTATTGAATTTTACTAAATGTCTTTCCTAATATTCACATTCCAAACATTTTGTTTCCTGAACATATTAAGGATGATTCTTTGCCTCTTTTTATGCCTAATATGTCCCTCTCCTGTTTCCTGCCTGCTATTCAACTGGGTAATTCTTATCTTTTAGATATCAACTAGAATTTCATTTCCTTTTTTAAAAGGAGGGATTTTTCAGATAGAAGCTCTTCATATAGTTTTCTTTATATTCCATCCTTTACTTTTTATAAAGTTTATTAAAATTAAGAATATTTTCTAGCATTTTCATGAATCTTAGTCAAATTAAGATATATTTTTAATAGAATGAACAAAACCTTGAAGTCCCATCTAAGTTGAAATGCTTCCTAAAATCTCTTCCATACCACATTTACTTTAGTGGGGAGAAGATCTTTGCTAACTTCAAGAAAATAAAATCTGGGTGGATACTGTGTTTTGAGAATCTGACAGAAGCATGCAGAAATGCTATGGTGCCTTGTTGGGAGCCGGCGACCGCACCCTGAAAATGGCGCTGGCTTCCTGCTTCTGATGACTCAGCGGTTAGAGTTGTTAACTCCTTGGTGGGCTGTGGGCTGGGCTCTGGCCTGCTTCCGCTGCGCTGCACCTATTAGACTCTTCCACGTGGTGCTGGTTCATTGGCGAGGCTGGGTACTTAAGCTAGGGCAGACCGACCACTCGGCGCGCGCGCTTTCTTCTCTTGTTCCTGTCTTTTCATTATGAGTAAACTGCTGAAGGAAGAATCCTGTGTTGTTTTTTCCCTTGCCGGCGAGGGGTCGCGACAGTGCCTGGGAGTAATTCCTAATTCATAAAGAGCATTTAGTACCAATTCTGTATTAATGCAGTTAGACAGACAGCTTCAGAGATGTCACAAATATCTTAAGCTAGTGCTTCCTAAATTTTAATGTGCATTATAATCGCCTGATGTGCTTGTTCTAATATAATAGACCTGAGGTCTAGATTGGGTTTCTGGGATTCTGCATTTCTAATAAATTCTCAGGTTTGGCTAATGCTCTGGTTCACATATGCCACTGAAGATGAGGGTTGAGTAACAAAATCTGAGATTGCACTTCTTGAAATGAAAAAAAAAGGCATTATATAATCTGGTTGGAGGGGAATGTAAATCAAGAGGAAGGTAACTTTTACACTAGCTAAGGCTGCTTTTCTTGCCAAGGATATGTGAGAAAACCTGTATGCTAGGATAAGAAGTTCATAGAAATCAAGTGTATAAGAATCTCCTGCGCCGCCCCAGGATGAATATTAAACTTTACTCATTTTTGAAAATGAGTACACTGAAGAAGAAAGACTATGTACACATAAAAGGTGAGAAACAAAGTCATTAAAATGTAATAGGGATCTAGGAAAAGTACAACATGTCTAAGGAAACAGAAATATTGAACAGAAATATTAGCCATTGAGGAATAAGGCTTTGATAGTGTCTCTATCATTATTGCTCTCTGATTTGTACTGGAAATAAGATGAGAATTTTCTTTGTAATTTAAATAGCAACAGAGAGCCATTATAGGCTCTTGTCTTGAAGAAAAATTTTACTGTAGGAAACATTAGTTTTCAATAAACAGATTGAAGCAGAGAAAGACTAAAGGTAGAAAAAATATGTACAGATTATTACCTAAGAACAGAATCATATACTTCATTACCCCCCAAAATACCACACAGAGTTTAGACTTGGATAACTGAAACTATCTATCCCACTTTCCCCACACATAGCTTCATTCTTATATTAATATGGCTTCATTATATTGTCTTCTATAGTATAACTAGAGTATTTTAGAGGATTCTTGCTCAAGCAGATAATTTGCTTCTTCACTACAGGACCTTCCTAAAAGATACATCCATACTTCCACAGATTATATCAGCTTATTTTACCTGCCCTTTAACTCTGTGCCTCCAAGTCATCACCTTTCTATGCTTACAAATAGTAAACCATTATACCATGGATGCTATACATTCTTAACCAAGCCCCTGAAATAAAACACTGGTTTTAAACTTCCAGTTGGCAATAAATTCTAACTTGAAGTGTCCACTACCAAAATTCTTTAGGTTATAAAGTAAGCAATAACTGAACTTTTTCTTATCAGCGTGTTGTGTTTGGGGTAATAGAATTCAACAAACCAAATCCACGTGATGGGAGAATGAACAGAGGCAAAGGAATAAAGAAGAATGATTGGCAAGTGCAAGACAATTGCTGACACATTTTTAGATGGCTGTTATCACTGGGACCGAGAGGGACATGAGATTAGATTGGAAGAACCCTCTAATAATAGACTAATTTAAGCAGAACCCAAACTGAATTGGACTTTGTAGTTTGAGAAGTTGACTGTGCCACCAGAACAGTTCCTTGTATTTGGATCCCTTAGTTAATTTATTAAAAGGATATGACTTCATTTGCCTTTTTTTGTTTGTTTTATTAAATGCTCATACTTTTGATGTCAACAGTTTTAAGTTTATAGTTGCATGAGTCTGGATTAATGTTTATAGAGGGACAACAATCAATGCCACTAAAAAAAGACCACCAGGAATATGCCAGTACTTAAACAAGTCAGATTTCCTACTCTGTGGAGAACCCCAACATGTCTTAGTAATAGGGTATTAGAAAGTAATAATTACAGGATATGGTTGCACTGGGTGGCATTGTGCAGGGTTTAAGGAAACAGGCTTTGTTCTGGATTGGATGCTATCAGGCAGCAGAGGCAATTCAAGTCTTTATTATCTTAAATATTATAAATAGAAGGCAAAAGTGGACTGAAGCTAAAGATGCAATTGAGCACTCACTCATTTTACCAAGAATACCGGGATGTTTGGTCAGTTTTGAGTCTTAGACAATGTTGACTTTTTATGTATGTCAGATGTCATTATAGAGTTGTCTTCCTGCTTTTATTCCTTATGATTACAAAGGAGGCTTAATACAAGTTCATGGTTTATAAACTTCTTTTTAAAAAAGATTTCAACAAAAATACAATAATTGCCAGCAATACCAAATTCCTGGTGATAGTACCCAGTTTGCTCCTGAATGTCAGGGGCTGCTTTCCTCTGTCTTAACAACTGTCAACACCAACAGATTTTGGACTATTTCCATTATACTGAGGTATACCCTATAAACATTTGCAGCCGTTCCCCACCCTTTGCACACAAACAGGGAAACTACTGATTGGCTTTCTGTTGCTATAGTTTTTCCATCTGTGGAATTTCATAGAACTGGAATCCTTTATAGTTTTTTGTGTCTGGCTTCTTTCACTTAGCATGACATTTCTGAGATTCATCTCTGTTGTCAGGAGTGTTACTAATTTGCTCTTTTTTATTATAAACTCTGTATGGATATATGATATTTTTCTATTTACCTAGAACAACTTCATAAATCTAAAAAAAAAAAATTAAATAGTCTGGTGAACAATATTTGTCTTTCTCTGTCTGCAAACAGATAGGCCCAATTCTGGAGTTCAATATGACTTCTTATATCTTTCTTTCATTGTTTCTACAACATGGTCAATCAGCAATAGCAGAACTTGAGGATGTGACTGGGGGAAAGAGTAATTAAATTGTCACAGATTGGGTGTTCTTAGGTGCATAACTATGGAAAACCTTGGGTTGGAGTTTGTTTCTGTTTCTGTGATGTTTACATACATCCTACCAACCACTAATTTTCATTTTTCCCCTTAGTGTCACTAATAGTTCTCCATTAAAATGTTACTTCTTATTTCTTTTTCTTTCTTCATGCTAACAGCATTTTACTTATTTCCTGAGATTTTCCTCTTAGTCTTGTTTATCTTTTAATCCTCAGAGATGTTACTTCTATCTAAAAGGTTTCTTTAAATCTACTAGTTTGATAGAAGCTCTTCTCCATATCGTCAGATACTAATCTGCACATTTTACTATTACTTCACATAGGGATATGTTACAATATCTCTTCTGCATCTACATATGCAGCATGTGATATTCAAAGGGCATATTTAGACTGTGATGTGTTTAACTCAGATTCTTACTACTTGCTCCTGTAACAAGTAAAGCACCTGATATTTTAGCATTATTGAATTCCCAGGTGTTGCACCTCTTACGTTATGAATATTACATCATTTAATGCTACAAATGAAGACATGACATCATTTATATTATTTCTATTTCATAGTTGAGAAAGTTGAGACAAAAGTATAAAATGCATTAACTTAAGAACACTCAATAAAGAAAAGTGAGGCTACTAATCGTGGAATTCTGTGTTTACTCTCACTATAATATATATTCAGGTTTATCCGTCCAAATGTAAGTGAAAAATTAATTTGGAAACAAATCAAAATGTCTTGCATTAGAATAAGTAAATTCTGATGGAGAGAAATACATATCAATCATCAATATGACTTTTAAAAAGCATATCTTAACATAAGTAAATGTTCTTCATGTGTTAAGTGAAAAATAGCATTAAAATTATCAGAGGAAAAAAATTTGTATATATTAGCTGCCTGTTATATATTAACTATTCAAATAAAGGCTTTCAAAATTATATTTTGTATCAAATAAATGTATCAAAGATATAAGCCTGATAATGACTAGATACAATACTTTAAGAATTTTATAAACTGTAGTTTATACAAAACTTTCTCATAATTGCCTCCTTAATATTATACAAATTTTTGTTAAAAATGGAATTCCAAAATACTAGTATAAATTTATGAGAAATTAAAATACTAACCTAAAAATGTGTCAGTATTCTCCATCTCCCTATCATCATTAAAGCAATGAATTTGAAATGTAAGCTTTGTACTATAAAACAAACAAATCAAAATTGAAAGACACCCAAATTATGAACTCAAGGTCTACTGATTTCTGAAATCAATGCAACTTAGTATTTTGGGAAAAATGCATAAAACCTAAAAGTAATGCCAGATTCAGAAGAATTAATTAAATAAAGAAAACACTCATAAGTCATGCTTACCAATTTATAAAAGGTATATTTCTGCAATTTATGATTATTTGAGATCCCTGTAATTAAAAATATAAGATATGTAGTTCATATGTATTGTGTAACAGAATAACTATTTAAAAAGTTATTGTCATTTTACTTCATTCGTTGATTTACAGCTTGTTTGTTAATTAAGCTTCCATTAATTTATTTTTTTATTTTTTAGTTAATTTATTTTAATTAGGTATATATGACAGTAGAATGCATTTTAACTCATTGTACAAATTGCAGCACAATTTTTCATTTCTCTGGTTTTACACGATACAGTCATATATATTATATCATTTAATGCTATAATATAAAATGATATATATTATATCATTTTATGCCTAGGGTAATGATGTCCATATCATTCCACCATCTTTCCTGACCCCATACCTCTACCCACTTCTCCCTCTCCTTTGCCCCATCAAATCTCCTTCATTTTTCCCATGTCCCCCCTATTATGATCAGCATCCACCCATAAGAGAGAACATCCAGCCTTTGATTTTGGGGGATTGGCTTACTTTGCTTAGCATGATATTCTCCAACTTCATCCATTTACCTGAAAATTCCATAATTTTATTCTCTTTTAATGCTGAGTAATATTTCATTGTGTATATATACCACAGTTTCTTTATCCATTCATCTATTGAAGGACATCTAGGTTGGTTCCACAGTTTAGCTTTTGTGGAGTCAGCTGCTATAAAACATGGATGTGGCTGTGTTACTACAGTAAGCTGATTTTAAGTCCTTTGAGTATAGATTGAGGAGTGGGATAGCTGGGTCAAATGGTGGTTCCATTCCAGGTTTTTCAAGGAATATTTATAATATTTTCCAGATTGGTTGCACCAATTTGCAGTCTCATCAGCAATGTATGAGTGTGCCTTTCCCCACATCCTCACCAATTGCAAATATTATGTAATAGTTCTATCTGTTACAGAAATAGAACTAAAAACAATCTCTTTATCCCAAATCTTCACAAAAGTGGGAAAGAATGATACCTGTTTTTTTAATTAAATGAAGCATTAAACCAGATTGTGAGGTGCATCCCAGGTAACTTCTAAAAGATTGTAAAGGTACAAAGAAATCTCACTCTTATGTAGCCAAGCAGATACAAACCATTATGTATTTTTTTTTTTTGCAACTGAAACAATTTATTACTCATATTTCCTGAGATAAGGAGGAACACCATGCCACATGGGCCACATGAAAAGGAGTAGGTTTGGTCAGATACTTTTATATATTTCATTTATGTGAAAACCAGTATACAAGTTAGAGGACTTGAGGGATCATTTGTTTCAACAGTTTACCTTAAATTTATTTGGCAATTAAAATGGCCATCTGTGTTAGTTAATTGGTTTCATACAAAGGAAAAAATAAGCTCCTCATATCTTTATGACAAAAGGCAGTTTTATAACTTAGAAACATTTGTTGAAGTCAGGCCCCAGCCCTTCTGCAAAAATGGGGTGATAGAGACACCATCTTCATCATGATTGTATTCCACAGAGATTTCTCAGGTCCTGGAGGAAAGTATTCCTGGGTCTTAAAGCTGGCTAGCGGTTTGATTAGCTTTCAAAACACATTAATTTCAAAGAGACAAAAAAGAATGAAAATTACAACTTTCCTAAAGATAATGCATTAAAATGTAAAAAGTGTGTGGGGTGTGTCTCTCCTTACTTAGATAGGGAGAATTAAACTCATCATTTATCATTTTTGTTTGTACTTACATACTATTCTTTAAAGAAAAAAACACATACATATAATTATGTTGAAGTTAGCCATAGTACTAAGGCAATTAACCAAATGAAGCTACAAGACAGTTAATAATGAAATAAAACTAGTTTTGTCCTCAATTGACCTATCATCATGATTTATGCAATAAACTAGAAAAACATTCAACTCTTCATTAAAATCTGCTTGTGCAAGTCACAAAAAATTGAGGTGGGGGTTGGAAGATTTTTGATGAGCACTTAATAAAAATTTTCCAAGAATAAAAAAATTTACTTGTTTTGAAATTTTGCTTGCAAAAGTGCGATGTTGATATTATTTCTTTATTGACTGTGCTATAATTATCTAATTAAAACTATAAAAGTTAGTAAATTGACCATACCAAATGCCTAGAAAACCATAAATTTGAGGAGACTAGAAATCAAACAACATGTTGTTGCTATAGCCAATAAAATTAATTTGCACACAGAAGAATACAATATTCAATGAGCCTTAAATTAAGTACTATAATCATTTTAAAAGGTTTTAAATTTCCATAAAGTTTATATTTCATGGTTAATTTCACTTAATTTATTATTTTAAATCAGGTTCATTTTCACATTTATATGCCCATACTTGATAAAAACCTGTGTAGTATGACCATGATAATAAAACCAGAGCCCATGTTTTCCCTTTATAATTGTCAAATTAGCAAAGATGGTCATAAACTCAACCATTCAATGTGCAATATTTCAATCAACAATGGAGATATACCTGTCATATGGGACTCAATCAATTATGTAACGGCAGCCCCAAATAATGCTGCATCAGGAGCTTTGAAAAATCTACTGGATGGCTCCAAATATTGTATTGGTGGAGGTTTTAACAAGCATGAGTCAGGTGATGCAGGCAATGAAGAAGTCCATAGAAGGGAGCTTTAACAGTCAATAAATCAAGTCCAAAGTAGAATCTGAGAGTCCCAGATAAATGATTTTAGCATAAGCTAAAAATAGTCTAATAAAACATATTATAAAAATATAGATTTAGTAAAATTCTATGAAAGGAGAAATGCAGATATGGCTCACATTTTTGAAGACAGAATGCCATTTAGGGACAAACACAAGGATTCAACTTTGTGGTAATATGTGATATAGTGTTCATTTGGATGCAAATGCACAGAAAAACCCTGGAACATAGTTATGAGTATAATAACAATATGGAGTCATTAAACTACTAAAAAATCTACTTAACCCTTTTTTCTTCTCTGCATTTGAAATTTTTCTGGGGTTAGAAGTATAGAAATACTATTTATTTAAAAATGAAAGTTTTCCTGTTTATATTTACAGAAATAAAAATGCATAGATAAAAAAAGAAAGTGAATTATGAGAGAGATGTGTGTGGGTATGTGTTCTAATGTAGAACATTTTTCAAAAGTACAGCAGATATAGCATATATATATACATATGTACAAATATGTGATTGTATTATTTTTTAAATATTGAAATGTGGAAATTATATGTCAAAATACATCATGTGAAAAATGTACATTTAATATACTGAATAGTTATATGTTAAATTTGTTTTATACATTTTACTATCTGAACTTTCTTTTTCCTCAATGAAATGACAGCAGGGACCAGCGTACCTGTGTTTAATTTCTCACTCTGCTACTTACTGACTATATAAATGCACATCCTTGGAGGCATTAATTAATTAATCTCTCTAATTAATCTCTGCTATGGTTTGAATGTTTGTCTCCTCCAAAATTTATGTTGAAATTTAATTGTCATTGTTAGCAGTGCCAAGAGTTGGGACTTTAAGAAGTAATTAGTCCATGAGGGTTATACTTCTTTCTCAGGTGGGATTGATACTATCATTAAAAAGTGCATCTGGCCCCTAATTGTACTCTCTTACCCTCTCACCTTCCTCCATGAGATGACACAGCAAGAGGGCCCTTTCCAGATGCTGACAATTGGTATTGGACTTCCTGGCCTCCAAAACTATGAGTCAATAAATTCTGTTGATTATAAATTACACATTCTCTGGTATTCTGATTAGCAACACAAAACAGACTAAAACAATCACTCTTTGACTCAGTTATTATCTCTCTAAAATGGATGTTAATAGTAAAACTAATATTTAAGATTTTGTCGGTATTAAATAAAATATGTAAACCTACTAAGGCAGATTATATAATTCTATATGTATTACAAGTAGTATTATACAGAGGTTATAGATACATATGCTTTGCTTTCAATTTGCAATTTAATCAAATGAAAAGTATATTCATCATCTTAGAAATATTTAAAATCATACCATTAAATTATTGCATAATCTATTAAAATATGCACATACATGATTTTAAATTGTTGGAATATATTTAAATTGGGATATCCTGATTCTTATCTTCTTTGATACTGTCATTTATAAATTTTTTTCTGCTTGAGGCATGGTTGTTTCCTTACAACTTCATATCTCAATACCCATAACCAAAGGAGACACAAAGATATTCTGTTAAATATTGAAAAAAATAAATAGTTTGAAGTATAAAAACAAACAAACAAACATGGATTACCTGGATTTGTAATTAACTTCTAAAATTACAAGCTATATTTTTAAATATAATCATTGAGTTTTACTTTTAATTTCCTTAAACACTTTTTTTCATATTCATTAATTTTCATTAAAATAAGAATGCAAGCTTAGGGTTCACTTTAACAGTACCTCTGAGTCAATCAGCTCACAAAAATAATCTCTCCAAAGTTTCAACATCTAGTAGCCATCCTTCATTATTTTCTTATTTCTTAACTGCAGCTTCTTAAAGATGCTCTTTAATTGAAATCTTCAATATGTGCTAAACTTACCCACACAAATGATTCTGAAATTACTATAAAATGCCATCAGTTAACTAGACCAATTAACAATGTGAAGTACAGATCCTTTATGAAATTAATTAAAAGATTCTCATTCTCAACCCTGCTAAGTTAATTTTAACTCCTCTCATTATAACATTCATTTTTATTCTGGAATAAGTGGCATAAACTAAATTTTATAACCAATAATAAAATATTTTCTCTTAAATGTTACCCTATGCTAAATGGCACTTCCAAATACAGTAATCTAACTTTACAGCCTATCTTCATATACAGTTGCATTTTGGTATCTGTATATGAAAATGACAGACCTTTTCTTTTTTTATTATTATTATTTTTATTTATATATGACAGCAGAATGCATTACAATTCTTATTATACAAGTAGAGCACAATTTTTATATCTCTAGTTTTATACAAAGTATATTCAAACTAATTTGTGTCTTTATACATGTACTTTGGATATTAATGTTCATTACATTCAGCCATCGTTTCTAACTCCATACTCCCTAGCTTCCCCTCCTACCCCTCTGCCCTGTTTAGAGTTCGTCTGTTCCTCCCACGCTCCCCCTTTCTACCTCACTATGACACCTCCTTATATCAGAGAAAACATTAAGCATTTGGGGGTTGGCTAACTTCACTTAGCATTATCTTCTCTAACTCCATCCATTCACCTGCAAATGCCATGATTTTATTCTCTTTCATTGCTGAGTAATATTCCATTGTGTATATATGCCACATTTTTAATCCATTCATTTATTGAAGTGTATCTAGGTTGGTTCCACAGTTTATCCTCTTGCATTCACAATTGATCCCTGGTTTAGCCAGCTTTTACATTGCTGTGACTAAAGGATCTGACCAGAACAGCTGTAAAGGTGGAAAAGTTTACTTGAGGGCTAATGGTTTCATAGGTCTTATTCCTCAGTGAGGCTGGAGGTGAGGCAGAACTTCATGGCAGAAGAGGGTGGTGGAGGAAAGCAACTCACATCACAGTGACCAGGAGGCAGAGAGAGAGACTCCACTTCCCAGATACAAACATATATACCCCAAAGCCACACCCCAATTTTCACCTCCTCAAGCCACACCCTGTCGTTTCTGTTACTACTCAGTTAATCCTTATTAGAGGATTAATAATTTCTCCTCAGAACCTTCTTGCATTGTCTCACTCGTGAGCTTTTGGGGGACACCTCACAACTGAACCACAACATTCCAGACATATCCCCTATTTTTTTTTTTTTTTTTATAAACTAGTTATTTGTCTTTCTGGCATTCACCACAGCATTGAATCCATCAATCTTGAACAAACAAACACACACACACAATTAAATTAATCCATCATTATATGTAGCCATTCATATTAACATTTAAACTAAAACCATCAGCAAGACTGCCATAAGCAAGATTACTAATAAACTATTACTTCACCACTCTCCCTTCTTTGAGTAGGCTCAAAGATCTTTATTAGCAGCCAGAGGAAAAGAAAGCAATCAATTCATCAAGTTGCCAGAATCAACTAACTCTAGCTGAAGGAGTCCACTAAAGGGATAGTTTGTGCCAGTTAGAACAGGAACTATACCAGGATTCTTAATTCACTTAGCTCATCAACCATAAGTATAAACACACTAGCCCAACCAACAGCAAATAGTACTACCAGGAATCTTTTCCAAGATGTTCTTTTCTAGAAAAGCTAGTCATATACATTATAGTTTCAGTGAGTTTTCTAGGACTTCCAAAACAAAGTGCCACTGACCAGAGGTTTTAAAACACAAGTTTGCTTCCTCACAGTCCTGAAGACTGGAATATGTGTCAAGATCAAGATCTTGGCAGGGTTGGTTTCTTCTAAGCATCCTCCCTTGGCTTTAGTTGGCCATCACCCTCCACTGTCTTTATGTGGTCTTTGCTCTGTTATAATCTCCTTATCACTGACCATATCAATTTAGGGCCACCCTGTATGACCTTATTTTACCTTATTTCCTCTTTCAAGATTCTATTTCCAAATATAGTCATATTCTAAGATATAGAGGGTTAAGACTTTCACAGAGTCATGGTTAAGCCCACAGCCCCACTTAATATTTTTCTTCTATATAACTGCAGGTTTAATTTGCACATAAACATCGTCCAGATTCCATAGAAATCTCCTCTTAATGACTGATTTAACTAATTATGCAATGCTCTGCACCTGTTTCTGCTTTTTTTCTCTTTTTTTATATTTACAGACAGCATTTATGATATAGGCTAATGTGAATGTTACCTGCACCTAGATTTGACTGAACATCACATTTAATTTTTCTGTGATCTTGTTGCCACTCATATTTGTAGTTACAACCAATAATAGTTCTATTTAGCC
Organism: Urocitellus parryii; assembly: GCF_045843805.1. NCBI lineage: Eukaryota > Metazoa > Chordata > Mammalia > Rodentia > Sciuridae > Urocitellus > Urocitellus parryii. Next base: position 26,860,559 of record NC_135537.1, read on the forward strand.
TCTGCTTACAAAATTGTTTGGTTTACAGTCTGCTTACAGAATTGTTCTCCTAAATCATATTCTTATTTCTAATATATTTATAAAACATGGAATATTTTAAAGAATAACCACAGTTGTTCCTGGGAAAACACTTCATATAAATTTTAAGAACGTATCCTCAGCATCTGTATTTTCCATCTTCAAAATGTTGGATTTCCTTTCTTATCAATAATATCCAAACATGACAGTCTCCTGATGGGAGATGGAAGAGTGTATAGGGGTTGATTCTAGCATGTATTACAATTTATTATAACCACAAAGCCACCTTGCTATGACTGCCTTTGGGTCTCAGCAGCTGAACCATTTCTGGGAAGGGATCTAGGGGAAGACTTTGTAAAAGCAAGATGAGCTGAATCTTTGCAATTTAAAAGTCATTACAGAGGCAAATATGGGAATATAAAGTAAGTACTAGAGTGACAGTGCTGCATATTGTCAAGAATGGGAGGTTAAAGAAACACAGAAGTATTCAATGTGGTTAAACTTTTTGAGTGAATGGATGGGACAGGAGAACTCTGCAGATCCCAGATCATTAAGGATCTATTCTGTTAAAGAGCTGATGCTTTGTTCAGCCTGAAAACAAATAAATGACTTATAAACAAGTCACACACATACGCCATTTACTGATCATATAATTTTCTCAGTTTTGAAAGTATTCCCTCTATGAAGCACATACAGTCTAGTGAAAAATGAACAAAGAACAATGAAGGTTGTGAGGTGGTGGATCATGGAGATAGTATCACAAAACAGAGAAGTTGCTTTACCAGTGGTAAGAAATAAATAAGAGCAATGCATTAAGACAAGGCTTAGGAGTTATACATATTCCTGACAAAACCTCCACTCTTATTGGAGGCTTTGTCATCCTTTCATCAACCACTGAGAGTTTATCATCTTTTCTCCACCATGAACCAGTGGGAGCCATGAATGAATGGTGAGCTTGTCTGAGCCATCTCTAAGCCGAGATGTGCCTCTTGGAGAACTCTCATGCTGCCTCACTGATTTGAGATTGCTTTGTGGACTTGGCAATGTCCCGCTCAAAGAGAATTCTGTGATACCCCAGAATTTGTTGGTTCAGACTGCCCGAGGTTCAAACACAACTGCCCAGAGGTGGAAAGAGATACCAGTGCACCCAACCAGCCTTGAAGTGCCAACTGCCTGGAGGAGGAAGAAACACTGAGCAAGTGATAAGTCTCAGTCAGGCCAACTTCCCCACACTTCTTGATGACCTTGAAGAACTCTTCTTCACAATAAATTCCTCTGATATGTTTTAATAGAAATAAAGTATTCCCAGGCTTTTTTTCTTTGTTAGGATCAGACACATCACGTCTTTTCCACCCATCAAGCCCTTGCTTAAAACTACATTTCTTGTGTCCTTTGTTTTTATTTCCTAATGATATTTTTTCAGCCTTTTATTTCCAAGTAGCCCACAATTATAGAGGGGTTACTTATTCCCTCCCCGAGCTGGATGCTGTGAGAATGAACCAGTTCTGATTTACTCTTTTACTTGAGTTAGTCCACAAGGAACAACTCAATAGCCTCTGTGTCCACTGTATATCAATAGCTTCTATCAGCACACCTCTTCATTCTCAAATTCATTGTTACTGTCCTGTCTCCTCGGCCGAAGGCCCAGAGACTCTTTCCTGAAGGCATCTTTCCCTGTGGCTTTCTTCGGGGTGGCTGGTTCCTCTCACACTGTCCTTAACACTGGGACAGAATGAGTGTTGTAGGGCAGATGTTCTGTCTGTCACTACCTCCTTGCTTCTGCTTCCAGACCAGTCTCCTTCATTTCAATTCCCTTTTAGAAATTTTTTTTTTGTGTGTGTGTGCATGTCATCAGGTGTACTACTAGCTGTCTCAGTTTGAGAAGTCCTTTGGTACAGTGTTTCACATAAATCAACTTATTTATTATAATATTTTCCTCCAGATATTAGATTACTCCAGTTAGCTTATTTAAATCTTCAATATCTTATTGACTGGCTATTTCTTACCTTATCATTTAATAAGAAGAGTGTACTCATCTCCTATATCTATTGTGAATTCTTTATACTTCTTTTAGTTATGCAAAAATCCATAATTTTATTGTCTGTGTGTATACATGTATATAATTTTGATTGCATGTAATCTTAGATATGTTTCGGCTATTTTGATGAAAGAAAATTTTTACACAAAGACTCATATATTGTTGTTCTTGAAAGAATTTTCCCCAAACTGGATATAATTCAAATTTCTATCCATAGGTGAATGGATTACCACATTATAGTACTTCTATAGAGTGGAATTTTCCTCAGCAATAAGAAATGATGAAGTATTCATAGATACAACACCTTGAATGAATACCAAAATAATTATACTAAGTGAAAAAATTCCAGACAAGAGAGGGTATGTACTAGGTGCATCTCCTTATAAAACTGTACAAAGGTCATACTATTATATAATGACAGAACACGTAGAAGAGGAATTGCACATAAATAAAATAGAACCATTTTGAGTAAATAATATGTTCATTACCTTGATTGGGGTAATGACTTCAATTAATGTGTATAATTATGTCAAAATTCATTAAATTATTCTCTTGAAATTTGTGCAATTCACTCAAGGCCAGATATACTTCAATAAAACTGTAAAATATTCATAATTGCTGCTGTCCTTTTAGTCTTATCAATAATGGTGTCTAGTTTTTATACAGTAAATTCTAAGATTTTAATTTTTTCTATCATCATACCTAAGACTTGAAAGCCTCTCATCTTTCTAATTTACTATACAGACTCCGAACTGCAGTCTTACTGATTCACTGAACAATCCCATTACCCAGTAAAGTCATGTTTTCTAATGCAAGGGAAAAGGATCTACTCATTTTCTGAGACAAAGGGGAAGTAACTATCGAAGTCATGACATTGGATATTATACCAGTAGGTCCAGTAGAGCTTATTCAATTGTTTTAGGTAAAGCAAAAGAAAAGACTTTAAGAAAACTTCCCAGATGGAGAGTTCAGCTATTTTTAAAGCACAGTGACCTTAAAGAAGATGATGATGTGTTTAGAATATATAAATAGCACTAGATAATCAAAGTACCTAATTTTCTTTAATGTCTTCCTCAGAGAAAAATATCAACCCAAATGGATAATATTCAAGTCTGACACATAATTCATGTTTCTATTATACCTTTAAACTTGGCACTTGAAAAAATTGATTTGAAAAACCAGATCCAGTTCCCCAAGAACATATAAATTGTAAAAGTACAGGTAAATTATTTACAATTTAGAGAAAATACAGGAACATAAAGGATAATTTCTAAAATGGTATTTTGTTAAACTTCAGAAATTATCTCAAGTTACAGTTCAGAAGATTTATTTGATTACTGCTAATATTTCAAAGAATTTTTCTCCTGCTTTATAGATAACATTGTAAGTTTTTGATGAATAGTTTATCTTTAAGAGTTAATTTTTATTCCAACTAAGTAATTGGAAATTCAGCTTCATTTTTGCTAAATAGACACATAGTTTTCAGAGGGATACAAAAACCACACCTCTGACCCTTTAAAGATTCTTTGGTACATTTCATGAAGCAGGATTATTACCATGGTGTCATTACAAATTTGATTAATTGCACTCTCTAAATCCAAAATTTTGCTACAAGTCCAATTGGCTATGACATTATTTTTTCAGCATACCATTATATAAATAGGCTGCTAATGATAAGTAATGAAACAGTTCATTCTCCCATATAGAAAAATGAACAAATGCTGTCATAAGAATACATTCTCATTTTATGTTTGAATATGTGAAAAATGAACAATGAACCAGCTCATTTCACAGTTTATTAGAGAAAACAAATATAGAAACCAGTTATTTAAGTAGTTCAATAGCTCAAGTCTTTCATAAAAATGTATGGAAGAACACAATGCCTGGCTGTCCAACTATAGGCAGCCATAGGATGAATCAACCCAGAGAATTAGAACTCTAATTACAGTTAGATTGGCATTGGCTGAAAGCCTCAAAATGCATGAATTAAGTTGAGTCAGTTTTAATAATTCAATGAGATTTTGAGAATTAGTTTGTTATCATTGTTCACTAGAATTATATTCCCTAAAGCTGATTTTTATTCATTCCTATAGCCCAGTTTCCAGAAAAATATCTGACACAAAGTAGGTACCCCATAAATATTTGTTGAAGGAAAGGATAAATGTATAAATGAAGTTATGAGATTAGTCCACACAGATAAAACTGAGTGGATGGACTATATCTGTGAAAGGCCAAGCCTACATTTGGTACACATCCGAATATAAATGGAAGAGATAATAAGAAGTAATCCAAAATGCAGGTGCCCTGAAGAGGTGTATGTGTGCATGCAGAGAAGGCCAGCATAGATCCTGGGATACAACAATAGGAACAAGTTTGCCTCTGAAGTGTTTATAGTACCAGGAGAAAATGAAGACATAATTATTATGGTGCTGGCACATAAAAAAAAATCACGTAAGCATGTGTGTGTTTTACAAGTGAATCATTGAGTTATTCTGTTGCTCTTTTCCTTTGTAATATCTTGTGAGACTACTGAATATAAATAAAAAAGAAAAACAAGTAAAATGATGAATAATCATGAATGCCTTACTTTAATAGCAATTATCAGCTATTAAGATAATATATTTATTTATTATCTAGTACTGTAGGGGATTAAATATGCATGTACATTGATTCAATTCAAATTTAGGAAACTTGCCCATTTTATATCAGTATGCTTTCCCAGTTGATTAAGTTCTGTTTGGTTCAATTAAATATTTAAATAATTAAAAAATAAATAAAATTTTAAGAAGACACAAAATATAAGGGCACCAATACTATTGAATATTGAATGGATTACTCAACATACACATGCATGTTCATAGGAATACAGGATTTTATTTAAAATTCAGTTTTGGTATAAACGTAAGTTCAGGATTAGTTTTGAATTTTGTGTCAGTAAGGTTACTGTTATGAAATGAATATGTATGTCAGATAAATGAGTATTTTTTCCACCATACCTGTGAAAATATTTGAAAACCTATACATTAGTGTATTTCAACAGGGAAATGTCTATGTATAACAATTTTTATATAGATGGTGCATGAATATATCTTAGGAAGAATACATAGTATGTTTCATGAAAATATAAAAGGGAAAATTGAAATTATGTTTTAAATATACATGGAATCTGATATTGGTGTACATGCGTGCATTCAAAATTCAAAATAGCTATAAGTATTCAGCTACTATTAGGTTCAGTATTACACAATGAGTTTGGGTTTTGCTTAGAAAATGAATATGTTTATCAGAAATTATGTATGATTAAAAGAATGTTCAAGTAAAAAAGAGTGGAATAAAATGTCCTTGAAACTGTAAACAAAATAGAAAAAAAGTGAGGTTTTTCATGAATCCAATCTGAAAAATTCTATTGTATTTTTATATAAAATTAGCAGACAAAAATAAAATTTAAAATAGTGTCAAATAACATATTAAAACCTAATAAAAATATAATAAAATGTGTAAGAACTCTATAACAAATAACTTATGATATATTATCTACCTAAATTAAATAAATGAAAGGTTATTGCATATCCTCAATAAATCAAAAAAGTCAAAATTCAAAAGTAAATTTTGATAAATTTAAGATTGTGTCATAAATTATCCAAAATTAATTCATAGATATAATACTACGCCATTAGCTACTCTTTATTATAAGTAAACACAATGATTAGAAAATTTAAATGGAAGTACATGGGCCAGGAAGATGCATTAAAATCTTGAATGACAAAGAGTTAGCTGATCTTCCTCCATTACATATCATGGTTTATTTTTAATCATAATAATTGATATAATATGGCTTTGGAAGAAGAAGAGAAAACTAGAGAATTGAAGTAAATGGAAAAAACTCAGAATAGATGTCATTCCTTGGGTTTTGTTTTCTCAGAAGTTGACCTTGAGACAAAACAGTGAAAATGAATTTGTCCATGAGATTGAGTAAGCTGAAAACCTTACTGGATACTAAAATACAGTTTTTGCCTTACAGAGACTAAATCTGTATTTAGTCAACAATTTGTGGTGAGGTATTTAGTGGGATCTAAGTTTCTTCTATTTTGTTGTACCTCCATTCTATCTTTAGAGTTCCAGCCAGAAGCATAGATCATTAAATAAGGATAACTTGGAAATGGTATTTTTTTAAACATTATTTTAAAGGGTATTTTTTGAAAACGCTAAAAAGCCAGTGGTAATAGTGGCAGAGTCACTTAACCTCAAGCCAGGAAGGTGGAGTTGAGGGAAGAGTTAATTGAGCCCAAAAGAAAAGAGCTTTGGAGACAGGCAAACATTGAAGGATCCATGACCTTCATTTGAGGAACATTGTCAGCAGGAGGTGAGGTAGCTTGAAGGAAGTCAGTGGGAAATAATAGAAGCTTATTGTCACTTCCTTTTTTCAATTGCTTTGGTTCCTCATTGCCTAAACTCAATTGGAAACCAGAGGGCAAGTGAATCTTTTAATATAGCAGATTCACAGATCTTCTTCCTAACGCACTAAACAAAATAAAGAAGAATGGAGAAAATTTTGTATGAAAACTTTAAACAAAAATATTGTGCTATACAATGCCATTTTAATATTAATTTCTTTGGTATTCTAGTTCCATACTTGACCAAACAAGATTAAAAAATGTTGTATGATGAATGATTCAATTTTATTACTTAGTTGGATATATTAGATAAATTATAAATTAACACAGTATAAATTGATTGATAATACTTGAGACACTATTATCATTTACTAAATTACTATACTTTATAATCAACAAAACTATAAGGATCTCAATATTTTGATGCCACAATAAAACTATAGCCTTTAAAAATTAATTTGTCCAACAAATGAATGTGTTTTGTTAATAATCAATGTGAGAATCAAATTCTAACTGAATGGGGAAGGGCAGTGGTTACTAAACTGATATAACTCTGGAATAACTGGTGTCTACATTTCTACTAGGAAAGGAACTTCTTTGGAGAAGTTATTACTAGAATTTTCAAGTTTCTGCTAGAAAGAATAACCGGTAGCAATTTTCAATCTAATTCTATAGGTATGTTAATCATGTCAATTATGTTAGATTGTGCTAGGCACAAGATTTTAGTCAACTTTCTCAACTTTGTCACTATTGATATTTTGGTCCAGATAAATCTTTCTAATGGATCTGTCTTACATATTTTAGAATGTTCAGAGGTTCCCAGGTCTTTACTTACAAGATTCCAGTAGGTCAGTCTTTTGATTAAAATACTCATTTCTTCTGGAATCATCCACAAAGACATACATCTTAAAATAATGATTTACCAGCTCTCTGGGTGTCTCTTACCCTATTTAAATGAGACATAAAATTAACCATTGCAATTTTTTTCAGGCTATATTGATAGCATTTTGGAGTTTACAGTTGAGAAGGCTGAAGAGGTGATATGGTGGTCATCAACATACAAGTTGGTGAACTGGAATAAATTAGAAAAAGTATAAAATAATGTGAGAAATAAAATGAATGATGAATAAATTATTGAAAAAGAGCTATACATCTTAAGAGGATAGATGATGTTAGACTGTATTTGTGTAATAACTTATTTGATATTATAAGGAATCTATTATGTTATGTACAAGCACACCAGACAATAAAGAAATAAAAATGCATGTATAAAATAAACAAAAAAACTACTTAATCATACCTCGTTATATATTTGGATTTCTTGAAAGACAAACAGAAATAAGTTTTAAATATAATTTTGGAACATTCATGGACTTTTAATCACAGTTACAAGCTGTAGTATAAACTTAATAAAATGAAGTAGATATAGTATTTTGTGGGAACAAGTGCATGGAGTACTGCATACACAGCATATGTTAAGGGCATCTGAGTGGCAAACCACTCCCCCATTCTAGGCGTGTGAGTGGCAAACCGCTTACTCCATAAGCACAGCCCTGGGTGTGAGGCCATGTGTTGTAGTCCCTGTGCTTGCTCCATGGCCCACTCCTGGATTGGTTGCTGCAGGGAGGGTTAGCCAGCAGTTGCACTGGTGGCTATTGCAATCTGTTTAGCTACTGCCTGGTATGCATGGTAACTGTGCAATATAATTAGATCTGCTTCCTGCTTGGTCTCCAGAGGTCTTGATTAGTGACTCAGTGATCACCCACACTCGTCTACCCTGTTCTGTGGACCTCCTGGATGGATAAGAGAGATCCTACACAGTATTTGGAAAATTTTTTTAATTCAAGATGTCAAGTACATCCAGTGTGACTAACAAGAGTAATGACAAATAATTGGACTAAAGGAAGGCTCACTGAATAAATGTTATTTCGAGTTCTTAACATTTGCCAAATATTATGCAAAGACCTTCTCATAAATATAAAGAAAAGTATGTGTAGACATAAATTTGTGTATGTGTTTAAATAATCTGTATATATGCATGCCGTTCTTCATAAATATTGCTACTCTCATTTTATATATAATATTTCAAGTTTCAATTTACTTTTGATTAAAAATTTGTAAAAGAAGTACAAAAAACACACTATACTCTATTGCTTTCACTGACAGATCTTGCAATGCCATATTAATCAAACAAGAAAGTGATAAATTATTTTAACAATGAATTGCTTGTTCGCTCAGTAAAACCTACTACAGAAACAAAAATGAACATAAATATTAAAGAGAATTCTCTTTCCTCTGCTTGAAAAGAAGAAATAGCAAATAAATTCACCTATAATTAATGTGCTTATAAATAATTCACCCTTTAGGAAATATGACTTGAGTTCTTACAATGTAAGTCCCTGTTAGGCATTCTATAGAGGGCAGAATAAATTGGATAAGCTCTTTGCTGTCAAAATACTAATAATCTATTAAAATGGAAGGCAAATGCATATATTACTGTGCAACAAGTCATATTCTAATCAGTATTAACAGATATTTTATGAAATCACTATAGTTAGTCAAAAGAAAAAGAACAGCAATTGCAGAAAAAAATTGTGCTTTGGATTACTCATTGTCTTGGATAAAAGATGGTGCACACTCTTTTGGAAAACATTCAATACAACCACTACTAAATAAAGGGGAGGTGAAACTCAGAGTGCCCCGTACATGGCTATGATGTTATTTGGCCTTTTTTATGGTTGAAGGAGTGAACAAAGGATCACTCTCCAGACCAGAAAGAAGGGGGAGCCCAATGATAGTAGCTCTGGCTTTGGGTGATGTAGTCATGATACCATCAAGGACACTACAGAGAAGGAGTTAAAAGAATAACACCCCACTATCAGTTTTCTGTTTCCTGATATCTTAACTAGAAGATAAGGGGCAAATTGCTAACTGAGGTAATCTACCTATCCCAAGCTCTTGACAGGATGAAGAACTAGACCTGAAAAATAAATCCAATCTCCTGTATTCAATAAATGTTTTTATATTTGACATAATTTTTTTCTTCCTTAGAGAAAATAAAATTATCTTATTATACCAAAAGCAGTATTTCCAGAAGTGGTGCTCAAATATTAACTAAAATATGAGTAAGCAAATATTTTCTGTAGGCCATACTTTTTGCAGTAATTATTTAGCTCAAGATGGAAAGAACTGAGAGAGTTAACTTACTAAGTTCAAACTCATCTTGTGAATCAAGAGATAAGTATGTTAGATAATTTAAGTGTATATGGAAATTTAGACTAAAACAGTGTTCCTATTTAAAAAATAGCTGTAACATTGACAATGAGGAAGCACATATTGGGTTTCTTAATATAAAAATTTCTCTCCTTCAGAATAGTATGGTAATTATTCCAGGCTATTACAGCAGGATGTCAGTATCCTCTTTCTAAAAGTATATATATATATATATTCAGAAGCTGTTTTCATTGGGCATAAAGCTCCATGAGCAGAATCCACATTACTAATTGAATATAAAATCAAGTAGGAATAAAGGGAAATGAAGTTTATAATTTTTATATATTGTTTATTTGTTTCAGTAATTTTGTAGAATTAAGGAATTAGAGTGGGGAAGTGGACCATTTCTCTCTCATTTCTCCCTTTCTTTCAGCTCCAGGGACATCAATTAACCACAGTTGTCCTGTGAGAAACAGACTGCCAATTAACACTAAAAGAGTTTTCTCAAAACCACTGTGGAGCATTGCTCAGGGAGCCTAGCTAGTTTCTGATAAATCTTGCTCTGAATTTATTTGAACAAACTCAGAACAATAATAACATTTAGGAAAAGGCAACTTTGAAAATTGCTTACTATCTTGAGATTTCATTTTAAAACATATATTTTAAATTGTAAAATAATTAGCAGAATGAGTTGACACATTACATTTATCAGCAAAGTATTCTGTTATTGTAAAAGTTCAGACTAGATGCATACTGCCTTGATTATAAATAGAGTATATCTATATTTAATTTGTATATTAGTTGATATAATGGAACAAGTATAACTACAGATGTAGTTTTAAAGAATAGCATATAATTTCCCCAAATGTGTGAAGCTATTTAAATAATTATTCATATTATCAGTTCACTACAGAGCCTTTCTTAGTGCATTTAGTTTAATGATATCATTTATTTGAAATTCTAAATGGTATTTATTAACCATAATGTGTGTAATAAAAATGTGTGAAGAAAACATCTCCAAACTATGAACTATTTCTGTCAATTCTCCTTGCATGATTTTTAATATCCTAATTTATAGAGGAAAAATGAATTGTCAAGTTAAATTTCTTTGGCCAGTTTGATGTGCTCCGTGACTTACAGTATCACAGTTATGATCATGACATGCTATTACATTATTCAGCTTTCTTATGTAATGTTGTTTATGATACTGATTTCTCACATGAGAAGGAAAATATGAATTTCAATCTTATGTTCACAACTTTTCAGGATAATTGGTAATGAATAATAATAATATTTGTAAGTTTTTGACATTTTTCCTTTTCTTTCTCTGTGTATTTGGCTGACTCTCTCTACTGAAATATAAAATAAATGAGAAATAAATGTTTGATGCATTCCTGTAACCCTGTTTTGAGAACCATGTATTTAATGTTGTTGGGACTCAGTGTTACCTAAAAAATGCCATTATTGTTGATTGCTTTAAACCAAATAAGTCTATAGGTATAATATATTTTATTCTTGAATATTGTCTCTTTACAAACACTGAGTGAATGTCCTATTCATCATCAAAGCCCAAGTTAAATGTGATTTTATTTTAAAAGCTGCTCCTGATTCTTTCTCTTCACTCAGAGTCTATATGAACTTAAACATCTTCTATCCTTCTACTTCTAGACTACTTTGCTTGTGTATTTATTATGGCAAGTATAAATCTTTAACATTTTTATCATAATTGTATATGTAAAAGCATACACATAAACTACACATAGAGTGTATTACATATATATGTGTATTACATATATATATACACACACACATATATATATATACACACATATATTTATTGGGATATATATATATATATATATATATCCCAATAAAGTTCAAATACTTTAAGATAAAGAACAGGATATTTTATTCCTTGCATTTTCTAAAGTTGACAATATGAGACTTAAGATACTGCAAATACTACGATCAAATGTTTCAATGGTTTGTTCAAGTTTATTTTTATACACTTATTTATACCCTCACTCGTTCACTCAAATCCTGTTGATAAACATTTGATAATCATTCATTAAATGACTTAAGATGACAAAAGAACAATCAGATGTTTTCTAGTTTCTGCCACTGATTCTTTTGTTACTCCAATTTCCATGACAATATAAAATTCAATATTCATAAAAAGATCAGTTCTTTCACCATTTGCACTTAAACTGTTACTAAACATTTTTGTTACTAAATATCAGATAATAAACAATTGGTTTTATTAGCTTAGACTCCCTTCCTCTTGATAACAGGCTTCACTGTCACATGTTAACTTGTCTTACCTTCTTACTAAAGATACAGGCATTTGGTTTAATTGATGAAAGCCAATTTTAGAGATTGGTGTGGATCTAGAGGGAGAGTCTTAGTTGTACTTTATTCTAGGTACTAGTGTTGTTGGTAAGGGTTACGTAGCTAAATCTAAGAAACAACTTCATACATAGGGAAAGGAGGGTTAAGAATAGAATAAGAGAGTAAAACAAACAAGGCAGATGGATAGTGAGGATGGAAGCATAACTCAAAAAGAGAAAAACACATAGCTAAGTACTCACTAGGGAAAAAAAAGTCCATCTCTGAAAGGATCAGTACACCACACTATATAATTTTCGTGCAGTTTTTAGTGACCACACAATATCATTGCTCACGGAATCACCCATGCCCTTATATTGTAAATATTTTATCATTATACTGCATAGATACACATACTTGCAAGAATGCTTAATCATCTACTGATTAATTGGCATAACTATTCAGGTGATACTTTGTCAATTCTCCTTGCATGATTTTTAATATCCTAATTTTAAAATAATTAGCAGAATGAGTTGACACATTACATTTATTAGCAAAGTATTCTGTTATTGTAAAAGTTCAGACTAGATGCATACTGCCTTGATTATAAATAGAATATATCTATATTTAATTTGTATACTATCTTATCTCCTTGGCCTATGTGATGAGTTTATCACAGATATTCAGATCCTAAATCATTGGTAGTTAGTAATTGACTTTGGCTTTAATGAATAGTATTGCTACATATACTAAGATATATTTAAGGTTGTATATCTAAGTATATTTATATACTTAGATATATTAAGGATGATTTATAGCAATAAATGTAAATAATGTTTAGTCTCCATGTATTATTGTATAATAAAACCATCTGCATATTAGCATCCTCTCCTTCTTTCTTTCTTTTAGAAAGAGTCTTCCCTCTCCCAGCCTTTCCTTGGAGGGAAAACTGAAATCCTAGTCACTCTCACTTAATGCCTTAGAGCAGTCCCATTTATTGATCAGAGATTATTTCAGCAATGGACATATCCCACCCTAAACAATGAAATATGAAGGGAAACTTGATAGGTAATTCCCTTAATCATATCACATTCTGGAATAATACAGTTTTCCTTCCTCTAGCTTTGATAAGCCTTGTTTTGCTTTAGTCACCTTAATGACCATCCTAAGGATGAAGCCAACACATAGCTAATGAGAGATTTTGCAGAAAAAAGTCACACCAAGAAATGCCTAGGCCTTTGTGTTCTGTGAATAGGTACATTGAGGTCTTATAATGGAGTTCCATATAAAATAATAAAGCATTCTTGGTGGACACCTTCCAGAATTTATGCTCATTAAGTGTCAGAATAAACCCAGTGCATCTCTAACTTAAAGAAATCATAAGCTAGATTACAAATTTTTCTAACTCATGCTGCCTTCCCATAGGATATGACTTAGTTTATAAAAATAGCTCCCTAATCACCCTCTTCTCAATGAAAACATGTTTTGATGATTTGTATGAGCAACAGGGACATATAACATTCCTGCTGACTAGAACCATGTGAACATAACTGTCACTAGACAACTGTTCCTTCTGTTTTATTTGGTAAAGGCAATGTTTCTGTAAAATATAATAGTTTGGGGAAATATCTTCATTCTCTACATTTTCAGATTGGACTTATATTTATGATTCTTTCAATATTTGAAATTTTGTTTTTTAATATTTTAAAGTATCAAGGACTTTTATAGGGTTGCATATCTTATATGATAAAATATATGGATGTGAATATATGCCTCAATTTTCCTTCAGAGATTCATAAAGTCATTCTAAAACTCTTCATAATATGATTCACAATAAGATGCAATGTTATTATGGTGCAGGAATGAGTGATACAATTTTGTTTTATAGGTGTGAATGAGAGTATTTGCTAAACATTATGGTTCAATGGGCTTCCTCAGATAGATTTTGAAAAGTAGATACATGGCATGTGAAACACAATGAAGAATATATTGAAGCTATTAACCAAAGATTACAGACTAAATTTGGTTTGCTAAGCAAATGTAACATTACCTCTTTTCTGTATTTTATTTCAGATTTACTTCCATCTTCTTTAAGAGGAACTTTTAATAAGGAAGCACAAATTAAGCTGCCTTTGAATATGCTTTAGAATTCAAAATCATTTTGATTTATCTATAAAGACACATCTTACATAAGCTATTATCTCTTAGAAATTCCAGGTTCATTGCTCTTTGTTACTAGTTCAACAAATCACAGCAAATTGAATTAATCAAGTCTTTTAGATTTGCTAAATAGATGTGGCTTTGAGCAGGGCTTTTGTTCTAAAAGCAAGCATAGACCTGAATACAATATAAGTATTTTCATTAGTGTATTCTTAAGATTAATATTTTGATCAATAACTATCTTAGTATATAAAACAAGCTTAAAGCGAGACTTGAGCTATTTTGATGTTCCAGTTTTTACATATGAATTCCTTAAGATGAAGACCTTGCTTCTTTGAATGTATAGAGTATTGACTACTGTAATGGTTCTTAAATGACTACTATTTTTAACCATGATGGATTTAAATGGATTTCTAAAAGAAAAAATATATTGCATGTTTCTGTTGATGATGTAATAATTTAATAAATGACAGTAAAATTTTATGTAGTTCTTTGAGTATACATATTGAAACTGAAATATTACAGGCTTAAATATAATCAGAGAATATTCATTTATTATAAAACCCTTTAGATCCAGTGTCTCTACTATTAATTAGCATACCTTAGTGGTATAGCCAATATATAGCTTTATAATTTACTATCTTTCAGATCATTTGTTCTGAAATTTCTTTTAGAGTTGTTTAGTACAGTGCCACAGTAAACAATACTGCAGTGTATACATAAAAATTGGATAAAAGAATATAAATTTTGTTGTGTTTTTATCATAAGATTAATAAATAAGGAGGGAATGAGGAAAATTTTGGAGGTGATGGATGGATATGTTTATAGCATAGATTATGGGGATGGTTTTAATTTTCTCCAAATATATCAAGTTGTATACATTAAACACATGTGTGTTTTTTGTGTATCAATAATAAATATCTCAATAAAGTTAATAAGAAACACATAGAGACAGAAATCCAGAAAGAGATCAATCATAAAACACAATATTGCCTTCATGAGTAAAAAAATGAAGGTAAAGATTCTGGCTAAGGAGTGAGAGAAAAATAAGCTTGCTTATTCCCAGTCCACTGTCTGAGAGACTCTTTAGGTTGGAAAGGACAAGGGATTAATATGCCAAACTTAGGATATTTGATGAATCTGCCATACCCAGTTCAGAATTTTTGATCAGTGATTATCTTCCAACCATCAGATAACTCCTTTGATAGTACAGTATAGATATACCAGGGTTTTATAAGTAAGTGACATCCCCCAAATGACATTATGGTTTATATATAAGGTGTCCCTCAATAGTTCATGTGTGAGGTAATAGAAGAAGGTTTAGAGTTGAAATGATTGGGTTATGAGAGGTTTAACTTAATCAGTATATTAATAACTTGATAGGGATTACTGGATAATAACTGTAGGCAGGTAGGATATGGCTCAAAGAGGGCCATTGAGGGTATATTTTGGGGTTTATATTTTGTCATGATAAGACTCCGTCTCTCTGTCTCTGTCTTTCTGTCTCTGTCATCACTTCCTCATGCCTTGTCCTGAGCCGATTTTCCCTGCCACACTGCTCCCCCCATGATGATCTGTCTAACCTTGGGCCCTGAAGAATGGTTTCAGAGATCTATGGACTAGGATCTCTGAAATGATGAGCCTCAAAATAAGCTTTTCCTTCCCTAAAACTATTCTTGTTAGGTGTTTTGATCCCAGCAGGAAAAAAAAAAAACTGACTAAAACATACAGGAACAGAAATACATTTGCTATTGATAATATCAAGTCAAGAGAATAATAAATCAACTTTACAAGAGTGCAAGATCTAGGTGAACTACCATCCTTGTCTTATTTCCTTTCCTCCTTAGGACCTCTTATGATGGATGAGTAAAAAGGTTTACAAAGCTAAGTAACTATCCTGAACAAACAGCAAAATACTAAGCCAGGATCCAAACCTAGGCTTTTTAAAATTTTATTTCAAATGTATACTCTTTCTAGATGATAAAAAGTTACTTAGTGAGTTGGTTACTACAATTTTCTTAAAAGGGATGATATATTACTTCAATATAATTTATGCCTTGAGAGATTCAGTATCAACATTTTTGGTAATTTGTAATATTATTTCTTAAGTTGATAATCAGCTTAGGTAGCAGAGTTATTTACCAGGTGCTCATATTAAATTTTTAGCTCAAATTTGAGAATTTGAACTGGAAATTCAAAACAAATGTAGATAGCCTTTTGATACAATTCCTGTGATGAATAATTTTTTGGCTTATTTATCATCTAGCATTTGGATAATTTCTAGTCAAAATCATATGTAAGGAATCTTTTCTTCAAAACACAAGGTAAATAAAACAATGGTGACCTACCTATTTGTTTTAAAAATTTGAGGAATACCTTACAAATAAATTTGGTATGAGACTTGAAAATCTAAGCAAATAGTTTAACATAATGTTATGCCAAGATAAAATTCCAAAATTTAATTAATTATACAATAAAGAGCCTCTATTTATTTTATACTTCAAAGTTATGTACTTCAAATTAAAAGTATGAATAAAAAATTTCCTAGAATTCTGGGTAGCAAGTATATTAGTGAATTTCATGAGCAACTACATGAAGGAATATAGTACCTTTTTTTGGAATATAGTACCTTTTTAGTGCACATTCCTTTTTGTTTTTCTACGATGAGTTAATAAAATTATTTATTTACATACTCACTCAAGATTTACTGGTAGAGTATGTGTCTTAATTCTGGAGATCCAAGAAACTCCAATGAAAACATGATAGGTAGGCTTGTGCTGGGTTTTGGTTAGATCATATAGTACATCAGGTATCTATAATCAAAACTCAAAAATGACAATAGAATAGGATTAAGTAAAATTGGAACATTTTACATT
The DNA here is from genome assembly GCF_045843805.1 of Urocitellus parryii. Taxonomy (NCBI): domain Eukaryota; kingdom Metazoa; phylum Chordata; class Mammalia; order Rodentia; family Sciuridae; genus Urocitellus; species Urocitellus parryii. Next base: position 26,877,583 of record NC_135537.1, read on the forward strand.
ATTATAGATTATTTTCTAAACTTATAAAAGCAAATTTATTTTTCTTACTTTGATAATAGAATGCATCTTATTACTTAGCTATTGCCATGTCATGAAATATTTGGTTTGTATTCAGAAATATTTATATATTTATTTTTATATGAAATTATTAATTTTGATTGATGCATAATATTTGTGCAGATTTGTAAGGTACAATGTGATGTTTTGTTTCAGGTATAACCAACTTGGTGTAATGAGCACATCCATCCCTTAAACTTCTATTCTTTCTTTGTGATGAATGCACTAAAAAACCTTTCTTCTAACTATTTTGAGATATACAATGCATTATTGTTAACCATATTCACCCTACCATGCCACAGAACACCATAAATTATTCCTTTTATCTAAGTATAACATTGTGCCTTAGAATGTATTTTTCAATAGCTAAAGATAAAGAAAAATGGGGGATATGTGATAGTTATTTTATTATCACTGAAGTCTTTTCTTAAGTAGCAGAGTACCCAATGCATAATAGCTCTTGGTAAATACAATTTCATTTCTATCTGAACATTCTCTTTTAATTATATATTTTTCTCTTCTTTAGGGCTTAATTATTAAATCAAATAACAATTTTGAGCCAATAACAAAAGGGTGTCACTTCTTTCTTACATAAAATACCTCATCCTTGAGTTCATGAGTTGGGGAACAGAGGCCTATTTTTTCAAACTCTAAAACTTTTTCTGCTAATGAGCATCACACTCCATGTTAAAACTTTAAAGCCAGTCATGGGATATTAAAGCAAGACTACATTTACTTTGGTCAGCTAGAAATACCTACTCTTCTACAGAAGAATGTCCCAGATCATCAATTAGATATTCAGGAATCCACAAATAACAGAGCATAAAATTTCTGTCTCAGACATCATACATGGCCAACGTGGCTCTTGCAAGCCACTGTTCTGTTTCAGGTATCACATGGACAGCAATCTAGGAGAATTGATAACATTGAAATTGCTGCAGTTGTCCTTCTCAAACCCAAGTACTTGGGCTGGTGCCACATGATGAACCACTTAAAGAAAGCCATACTTCTAGTGATCAGAAAGAATGAGTTATTTTATAAGCTTTCATGTTCTACTTATTATTCATTACACTAAACCTTATTGGAAAAAGACACACTATGTAGATAATGTCATCACTGTATCAAACTTCAGCTTTACACATTTAGAAACTGAACTTAGAAGCTACTCACTTATTAAGGACTCTCTTCATTGCTCAAATAAGATAATAAGATGAAGAAAATAGTATGCACCTTCTCTGGAGAGCCAGGGAAATTCCACAGGGAAAAGCCTGCCTGTCTGTGTGTGTAGGAATTTACTCATACAAAACCCCACATTTATCCTTTAGCAACTTGTTAAAGTTTAAGGCTGAATCCCTTCTGCTGGCACGGAGGCCGCAATTGTCCTCCTGTTGCTCTAGGCGAATGCTGCTTTCTCATCTCCCTGTCCTCTGATGGGTATGTCTTTCTCTAAGATGCCTTATGACTTGGTTGACCTGGGTATTCAGGTTTCCACAGGGTCACATAAATTTATGATAATGTATATTTTCTAACTTATTTATATTAACTTGGGGTGATGTTCTTTCTTTCACATGGGAGAAGCTAAGCTCATTTGAAATCACATCTCTCTTTCTTTTTTTTTTAACCAAATTTTCTACAAGCATCATTCTTGAAAGCAGAAGCTATGCACATCTGGCTTATAATTGTATTCTAACAGTAAATGAGCTGATCCATGTATCTATGCAGACAGAAGTTTCATTGGTTAATAATAAAGAGCACATTATTATACCAAATATTCTATTGCAAAGCCCAAAACAAATCATCTCCTTAACAGTATACTCAATAAATTGCATCTTTCTTAATTTACTTTCAGACACTACAGAACAATTAGCACGTTTCCAAACATAGAATTCTTTTAGTGCTACTTGCCTTTTTCAATTAACTATTGCTGTGGAAACAAAGCATCACACAACCTAGTGGCTTAAAACTATAATAATTTAAGATCTGATATGCTTCTTTTGGGCATACTTGGTGGGATTTATTCTGTTTTCTGCTGCCTGGGTCACTCATGTGGTTGCATGTTTTGGGCTGAAATCCTGACTGACATATAGGAGTTGGATGCTGATTATACTTTGCTTAATCATCTTTTCACACCGTGTCTCAGATTCTGGACCTTCTCCATGTTCTCTCTCTACAAGGGACATAGCTTGGACCCCCAAATAGTCTGGCTGTGTACACAGAAAGAGCATTCTGGGCTGCCATATGTAGCACTGCACACTAAGTGGCTTGAATACATAAATTCTTTTATTGCAATACTATAGGCTTCAAGATCCAAAATCAAGTTTTGAACCAATTAAATTTATGGTGAGGATTTCCTTCCTAGCCTGCAGATGACCATTTTTTATATGTCCTCACATGGCTTTTCTTTTGTGCTTAGATGGGTAGGGGGAGGCTCTGATATTTCTTCTTATTCTTATTAGCCATGGCCCCACCCTTACGACCTCATTTGCTGCAATTATTTCCATAGAGACCCTATCTCCAAATACAGTCTCAATGGGGATAAGGGATTCAACATAGGAGTTTTGGAAAGCACAAACATTCAATGCCTACCTGCATATTAAATCTTTGCTTCCATTACACTTGCCAAGACCTTGTAGAAGCTAAGCTTGGATTAGATGAGTGGGAACTGCACAATGGTATGAATAAAGAATAGTGTGGGTCAATGTGGGCCACCAATGTGGCACACCAGCAAAGTGCCATTGAAAAGAACAACTTTTAGTTAATTGTCCAATTTCCTTTTTGTTTTTTAGAAAGATTTATCTTGTTACCTCCTTTAAGATACCTTCTTTAACTGATACTGTTAAAGATAATCTCCTCTTTGACCCCATATCTCTGGTTATAGTCAGACTAGCACAGTCTCTGGACTGAATATAAAATCTCCAAAAGAACATTTTTTATTCACAAGAACAAATGTTGAGAGGATGAAACCATGCTGCATGCATTTAGTTTACTTTTTCTATTAACACCTTGAAAGTATTCATTTGTATATGTAAAAAGTGACAAAATTGTGAAAATCCTTGAATAGAGGATATTGTGCTCATGTGGGAAATAGATCTAAGACTGAATTTATTCTGTCCACTAAAATGTTTCTGAATTATCTAAATGTATATGTTTTAAATAGTCAGTGTATAAAGACAATAAATGAATTTGTTATAATTTATTGATTCTTTAGTATTGTTAAATGAGGAACAAAATACAAATAACAGTCAGGTTATGGAACAGTTTGGATATGATGTTTCTTAATGAAGACATTTGATACCTCAGTAGAGCAGTAGAAATATCAGTTTATATATTCTTGACTAAAGCCTTATGCTCATTAACTCAGCACTATCTTAAACTGCTATGTTTAATTCTAATATGATGTTTTGTGCTAGTGAAATTCATAACCTAATTAAGGTGTTTTTATTTTTATTTCCTATCATTCTTAAAATGCAGAAAGTTTTTGATTTATTGGGTCAGATCTCAGCAAGAGTATGGTTCATTTTTCTTAATCATTGCTGCTTATATCTGTATATGCATCAGACTTTGAGATTTTTTTCCCTGTATGCTACTTTGTAACACAGCATCTTCTTCAGAAACCTATGGCAAGTAGTCTAGTTTTACTGCAGATGGGGTTTTTATGGAAGATGGTGGAGTTCCTCAATGTGTCAGCCTTTAATTGACTAAAAAAGAATACCCACACAGATGGATGATGTAGATATAGATGAATATATCTCTGCTCATCCTTAGTTGTTTCCTGAATCTCAAAATTTAGAATGTGTTTTGCTGTTCATATTATTATCATCTCCATTTCCTTCTGTCCTCTACCTACCTCTCACCCTCAGTCAAAACTATTTGCAGCCAGGAAGTTACTACAATTGTACAATTAAATGCTTACATCATGTGGATTATAATAAACAGCAATGGCCCTTGTTTGAAAAAAGTTCTGATGGAAGTACTCTAAATAGAATTGTGAATTTGTTAAAAAAAAAAAACCCACACACAACTAACTGCATGTCAATGTAAGTAGGAATTCCAGAAGTAATTAAATCATCACCCAACTACAAATAACTGTTTAGACCACTGTAATACAGATGTCTAGATGTTGGTTTCTCTCTATTTCTCTTCTTTCTTTCTTTGTTTTCCCTTCTCTCCCCCACCCCCTTAGGTCTGGGGTTGAACCAGGGATGCTTTGTGACTCAGCTACATCCCTAGACCTTTATATGTTTTATTTTGAGATGGGAGTCTCACAGAGTTGCCAAGGCTAATCTCAAACTTGTGTTCTTCCTGCCAGAGCCTCCCTGATCACTGGGAATACAGGTCTGCACCATTGCACATCAGTTTATATCATAGAAAATGTAGCAAGTTAAAATCTCTCAGATATCTCCAACTTTATAATGCCCATTACCATTTCATCACTAGGAATGCTCTTCACTTCTTTCAAGTTGTTCTCTATCTCACTTTTGTATCCAATGCCTCTTCTTAACCCCCTGCACCTTTCCCATATTTCTTCTGTGCTCTTCCATTCCCCATCTGAGTGTAAATTCCTTGCGTAGAACAATTTAGATAAGTCCTTTTGTCCATTTATTTCTTTCATTCAATGTTTTCAGGGCCTCACTTTCCATCCCCATATATTTTATTAACAAATTGTCCTAAATCATGACAATTACATTCCCAAAGTGGAGCTCATTTTTCATCTACTAAAATAATTTATTTTCCAATCTCTGCTGTATCAATGCTGTCAAAATTGTTATTATTGAGTATGGTTTCCATTGCTCATGTGACAGTTTGCAAGTATTAAGGAGAATTTGGACTATGCAAAATGGAATGATAAAAAAATCTGGGCATGTCTTCATTACTGATAATTGAGGGGAAATCTTAATGTTGGCTAGTAATCTGTTATATCTTTGTAATTCCCTTAGGTTTCACATTGAATGGTAACAGGTATTATTCCTACAAATCTTGTAAGATTTTAACTCTGATAAACAACCTTATTCCACAATGTAATTTTAGGTGTTGAAGGTTTTAAAAATTCATTGTTTTAATGAATTATTTCAATACATTTGCTTTGATCAGAGGATTTTTTTTTTTTAGGAAAAAAGTTACAACTTTCCAAACAACTGTACAGATGTTTCATTTATTTACTTAATGAGTACAAGAACTCCTGAGGATATTTTTCTCAGTTATATGTGTAGATCAAAGCAATGTATTCAGGGTTTGGTGTTAGTTTTTTCTTTCTTTCTTTTTTTTTTTTTTAGTAGAGGTAAGCTTTTTATTCAGTTTAAATCATAGTCATAATGGGTTATTTAATGAGGCAGTACATTATTTACTCTGATTTTATACAAAACTCAGAATTTATATTTCATATAAAAGAAACATTGTTATAAAAATACAGTTTTAGTTTTTTTCAGAAAATGTGTTGCATGAATAGTCAAATAACTCATGAAATTAAGAGCCAATAATTTTCATGAATAAATGGCACTAAATCACTCTACTGCATTTAATAATGGACCTATTTTCAAAGTTACAAAGCTTAATAAGTGATAATTATTAAGAAGCGGCATTAATCCTAGAACTACTTGCCCTTCCTTTTCTTCTCTGGGCCATATTGATTATTTATTTATTTATATTACACTAAGAGCATTTAACACGAGATCATCTCTTTAAACACAAGTATACAAGACAGTGATATTAACTCTAGGAGCAAGGTTTTACAGCACACATTTAGAATTCATTCATATGGTACAACTGAAACTTTAGATGTTTTTTACAACAACTCTCCATTTTTCCTTCTCCTTTAGCCTGATTAATTAGCACCCTACTGTGTTTCTATGAATTTGAATATTTTACATACCTTTTATAACTGAAATCACTCAATATTTATCTTTCTGCGATGCAGTCAGCACTCATTATAATATTCTGCAGATTTATCCAAATTCAAGCTTTCCTTCTTTTCTTAATCTACACATTATTCCATGGTATATCTATACCATATTTTCTTTATTCAGTCACCTGTCTTTGGGCGTCTACATTGCTTACACATCTTGGTTAGTTTGAATAGTATTGCAATGAATAAAAGAGTGCAGCTTTCTCTGTAAGATATTTATTTCAATTCTCTTGGATAAATACTCAGAGGTGGGATTGTTGAATTATACAGTAACTTAATTTTTAATTTTTATTTTCTGGGGAAGGTCCATACTGTTTCCCACAGTAGCTGTACCATTCTACATTTCCATCAATAGTGTATAAGATTTCCAGTTTCTCGTGGGGTTGGCAGGATGGTCCAGTGGTAGAGTCTTTACCTGGAATACATGAAGCCCTGGACTCAATACCCAACATCACAAAAAAGAAAAAAAAAGAATTTGCATATCCTCAACCAACACTATCATTTTTTTAAACAAAATATTCCCATCCTAATGAATATGAGATGATGTCTCATGTTTTTTTTTGTCTTGTATTTCTCTGATGAATAATGTATTGATGCTGAACATTTTTTTTATATTGCTTGGCCATTTGAATGTCTTTTCAAGCCTAATTATTATTAAAATTATTTCTTTGACTTTTTATTTTTAAATAGCATTAAAAATGCTATTGAGTTATAAAGCTCTTTGTATATCTTGGATCTTAACCTATTAGCAGATTAACTGGCTTGCCTCTATGTTTTTCAGTGTTATTTTTAAGACAGTCTTGTGAAGCTTTTTCCTAAGCTTTTTATTTTTATTTTTTAGCTTCACATATCAAGCTTCTTTCTGTGTGTGGGTACCAGTTTTTCCAATCCCATTTGTAGAATAAACGATTCTTTCCCCATTGTGTAGTCTCAACCCTCTTTTCAAAGTTTAGTTGCTACTTTATTTGTGGGTTTATTTTTAGACTGTGTATTCTATCCACTATCATCTTTATGCCATTGTCACAATTTTTTTAATATACCATAACTTTTTAATATATTTTGAAATTAGGAAATGTGATGTCTGCACATTCGCTCTTCTTTCCTAAAATTGCTTTGGCTACAATGGGTCTTTTATTGTTCCATACAAATTTTAGGATTATTTTCTTTATTTTTATAAAAATACCATTGTGGTTTTGATTGAGATAACATTGAATTGTAGATCAGTTTAAGTATTACTGACATTTTAATAATAATAAATCTTATAATTTATGAACATGAATGCTTTCCCATGTTTTGTATGTTTTAAATTTCTTTCCTAAATTTTTGTACTTTTCAGCATAAATATCTTTCACCTTTTTAGATAAATCTATTCCTAGATATTTTACCATTTTGATACTATTATAAATAAGATGGTTATCTTAATTTCCCTTTCAGATAATTCCTTTATTTGAAACCATGATTTATTTTTGATGGTGCTACAAACTCTCATGGTTTTTCCAATCAAAACAAAAACAAAGAAATAGGGAGTAATATTCATCTAATTAAATGACTTCCTAATTCCAACCAGTTTATTTCTTGACCTGAATTACATAATGACCCAAGTTCCAGGTTCGTTGTTCCTTTGCTTCTGGTGCTAAATGTTGGGAAATTGTGATTTTGTCTGCCTGTATTTAATTGTTTTTTGGTAAGCAGGTCATGCTACATGTAGAATGAGCTGAAATTGTTCCATTGATATTATTATATTATTGCAAGTCTCTAAAGTTCATTTATTTTGGCTACTTTATAAAATCCCATTGTATAAATGTCAGTTTATATACTATAAACCAAAGTAACATAGAATTAATAGTGAAACTGACTTAAAATTAAACTCAGTTTCTTCCATTTTATTTACAAAGAGTAAAAGAAAATTTTTTTCTCTGTCATTTCTCTTGCTAATAAATCCATTCTATGTACTTCATTTGCATAATCTGGAATAGAAAAATATGGTAAAATTCAGGTTTCATTTTTCTGCCAGTTACCCATTTTATGTCCTTTGGTTAAATACTTAACTTTTCTGTGTATCAGTTTCTTCATCTAGAAAACTTAAGAAATAGAATTCTTGTCAAAAACAAGTGTGGAAATTAAATGGGATATTTTGAATACCCAGTACTTAGAAGTGTACTGGGCAAATATAAAAACTCAAAAAAATATTATATATATAAAATAATTGTTTGTTTTACTAAGAATCAAACCCAGGGCCTTATGCATACAAAGTAATCACTCTACCATTGAGCTACATACCCATCCCATTTAATTTTTATTTCAATACACGTTCTCACTAAGTTACCCAGGCAGACCTCCACCTTGCAGTCATCTTGTCTCAGCATATGCCAGTAATTGGGAAAGCTGCAGTACAGAACCATATCTGGCATTTTATTTTTATTATCATATCATAATATGAGCTACTTTTATATAGTCATAACAAATATTCCTGAAGCATAATATACCAGCTTGCTGAACATACTCTAGATTCTGTTTTTCTTCTTTCACTGGACTTCTTTCTTTCACTGTTATCTAAATTTTTCATTTTCTCATTGTAAATAAACCATGCTTACTCCCAATGTGAATGTTCCTAGTTTGACTTGCCTTTAATAGTACCCATTTTTTTCAGTACAGCATATGAACAATCATGTGGATAAATAGCTATGCAAGAAATGTAGATGGCTATTTAATATACTATTCAAGAAGCTTTGTCATTATGTTTCTCAATTATTGTTGTGTTGTCCCAATATTCAACAATAGCAATAGCAAAACTTATTGAACATATATAGTGTGTTGGGCACTATGTTGATCATGATGAAATTCAAACACAAATTATCCCTTCCTTGTTGTGCTTATTACACAGGAGAGAGACAGATGATGTGATGGCTAGAACATTCATTAATAAAGTCAATGTTATAACTGTGTAAGGCCATTTCAGAATACAGAGTATGACATTCAATACATCCACTTCAAGTAACTGGTTTATTGGGAAATGTCTAGCAATTTTGCCTTGGGTTTGGAAATATGGTATAATTATAGAATTTTGAAAGCAGTGTTAAATGGAGTGGTAGATGTGGAACAAAGACTGCAGATGATTTTTTAATAAATGGTGGGTGAAGAATTGGGAAGACAGTATAAATTTCTCTTTCTAAAAAGAAAAAGAAAAAGAAAAACCCCAGTATGGGAAGGAGAATATTGAGGAAGTATGAAGAAAGCTAGCCCAGGACATGGGGTTTGAAAAGAGATTTTGTTAATTTTTGCCCAAACTGTAAGATATTTTTGACCTGCGCTTAAAGTATGATCTCTTAGGAAAGTAGATTATTTGAAGCAGAAAAATTTAACATATGATCAACAGGAAGACAGATATGTAACAAGGACCATAGATAGAGAATTAAAGAAAGTAAACACAGATTCAAAATGGGGCAAATGTCTAGTCATACAGGAGGGAAAGGGGCAACCCTTAGCAGAGCAGATGCAGTTAAACCTGAAAGGAAAGAAAATTAAGATAGGTAGAAAACTAAAGTTCATCTAGTCTTACATCATTTTTTTCCTGATTTAGAAGCCACAGACTCCTATAGAATTGCTCAAGATAAGTCAATATAGCACTTTTTTTAAATTATAATTCTTCTTTCTTCAACTAGTATTGCCCCTGGTCTTTAATTCCTAAGTCTTAAACCCATAAACAAATCTCCTCTTCTATATAAAAATCTGTTAATCTGTCATAACTTACCAAGTAACCTCTTATAGGAGTTCTGCAACCCCAAGCTTTTACACTAATAGTTTAGAAGAAAGTAAAGTTTTCTCTCTTCTTTTAATTTCCTGTCAGTTTATGCAGGCTATTGTTCAATAAAAGCATAAACATACATGCATTCTCTCTAGTTTTGTTGTTTCCAAATAAATTACTCCTCTTTCTCCTCCTTTTGACAGTGCTGATTCTGTGATGTCTTCTCCTTTTCTTCCTCCTTCTCCCCTTCCCCACCTGGTTTCTCCTCCCTCCCCTCCTCAGCATGGCCTCCTGCTCCCCAGCATCTTTGTTTCTCCTTTATCTCCAGGTCAATATTCCACAATTTAAATGTAACAAATTTAATTATGGCTATTTTTCCCCAAATTATCAGAATTTAGTTTCCCACTATCACTTCGTTAGTCTGTTTTTCCAAGTGTTTAATTTGGAGATTTAATAGCACTGCATGATTCAATTTTATTGAAAACTATGTTATAGTTTATATGCAAGTTATGTTAAACAAATAAAAATGTATACATTTAAGGTCTATTTTGATATAGGTATGCATTATGAAATGAATACAAATCAAGCACACTAACATACTCATTACCTCATCTACATGGTTTTCTTTGTGTTGTGAAAAGAGTTAAGATAGACTTTCTCAATAACTTTAAAGAGAGAGAGAGAGAGAGAGAGAGAGAGAGAGAGAGAGAGAGAGAGATATTATATTTTAAAAAATACCATCTGTGATCATTTCACCTAAAGCAGCTTCCTTTGAACATATTATCCCATCATTATACATTTCCTTCTCTGTACTTAATCACAATCTGGAATTATATTGCATATTATATTTTAACTTGATGGTTGCTTATGTCAGCCACTGCTCCAGAAGGTGCACGAAGGTAATGACTTTATAATGTTACTTTGGTTTACTTTCATAATTAGTCTAGCACTTGGTATACATTATAAGCGTTATAGAATATCACAGTAACTTCAAACAACAGAAATTTATTGTCCTATAGTTCTGGAGTTAAGAAATCCAAAATGTGTCTCATTGGGCAAAATCAAGCTGTCAACACCTTATACTGCTATACTATTAAGTCTTTTCTGGCAGCTCTAGGTTAGACTCTTTTTCTTGCCTTTTACAGCTTTTAGAATCTAACTACATTTCTTCACTTATGGCCCCTACCATATTCAAATCAAATATATCTCTATCAAATATATATATATATATATATATATATATATATATATATATCCCTTCCTCCCTCCCTCATTTGGAAACCATCATGATTTGCTTTGAGGGATGCTAATACCACCTAGAAATGAGACAGGTAATACAGGACTAATTAAACTAGCTTCTGATATTATTTGTTCTATAAGGTGTAGTTTCAGAGATAATTATAAACTCTAACTTTGAAAATAATGTTGCTTTTCTAAGGAAATTTAAAAAATACCTTGATCTTAACAAAGCCGCAGAAACCAAATTTTTTCTTATATATAATAACATGGTATACAGCTATGAAAATCGAAAACTATATCCATGAACATACACTGAGCTCAAATCTATCCCAGAGAAGTAACCTTTAGGTAATTACAGAGAAATGGTTGTGAATCTATTCAGTTAAACAAAACCTAAGTCCACATTTCATCTGGACTTTCAGTACATAGGTCAAGTAGGTAATTTTATTTCATAAAGCTAGTTTAAAAAACTTTTTTCTTATTTTGTTATTTTCAAGTGAAAATAGATTTAGTGATATAGATCAGAAGGAATCAAATGAGACAACTTTATAAAGACCTAGAAGAATAATAACATTAGAGAAAATAGTATGGAAATATCCTCAACTCAAAAAGCTCTTGGCATATTCAAAGACAGAATCTCCCAGTTGTAGGAGTCTAGAATGTAAAAAGACCAACAGTATCATATGAGACTCGGGAGAAAGACAGAGATATGTCAAATGTTAAAAACTATAGTAAATATTTGGGATTTTATCATAGATAACACACAAATCCATTTTTAGGGTTAAATCTAGAGTATTGTGTATATTAACTTTTTTTTGTTTTATTGAATTATTCCAATTGTTCTGACAAGAATGAATTGGAAAACTGTGAAGGAACTTGCAAGAAGGGAAGATAAATCTGGAGGACTAATAGAAAATTGTGATCTGGACTAAAGTGATTGTAAGCACAGACCCATAGAGACAGAATTAAAATATATCCTGGAGAGATGGGTAGAACTTTCTAAAGAAGCAGTGGTGAGGGGAGAAGGAGTAGGAAGAATATACTTATGACAGGATTTAGAGAGTAGGGGGTGCCATCTTCCATTGCGGAAATCTGGAGCACCATTTAGGACTCCAAAACTCTTTTCTGAGATTTTCAAAGTTTCTTCAGGTAATCTATTCAGCTTTATATTAATGACTGAAGCTCGGAAATTCCACTGGACCCAACTGTATAGACATATTTGAATCACATAGAAAATGAGAGAATGAACTAAAAAATGCCCTGAAAACTTCCAAATCTCCTGTTCCAGACTTTATTGAAATCTGGAAGAACTACTGGCCTTTCCTTAGAAGAACATGTCCTTGAGAGAAACTAGCCAACTTCTAAGAAATTCCCTGATGTACTTAAGCTATCTCTGCATTCAAAAAACCAATCCTAACTAAGAAATAGAAATGCCCTTCTAATGCACACATTGTAAACCAATTTCCCCCTGATACCGTGGCTGACTAACTGATAAATCAAACAATGGAATATGGGATTTGTAATGATCCAAAGGTCTTTTCTGAAGTTAAAGAAAGTTAATTTTTTTTAACAAACTAAAAACATTCAACCCTCCCCATGAATAGTCATAGCTTTCTTAAACTGAAAAATATATCTAAAATACATGAATATACTAAAGCTTTCCCAGAATTCAACTATATTTTCCATCCTTCAAAGAAGGAGTTGTTAACTTTATTTCTCCCTCACCTTCATTTATTAAGTTCCATATTTTCCTTTTTTTATTTTCCTAGGAGTCACTTAAAGCAATACACCTGTTCCTTTTGATTCTAAAGTTCAAGCCTTCCCTGCTTCAGCTTTTGCCTTTATACATTTAAGTTTTTTTTAAATGATGCCTCTTCTCAAACATAAAGTCTTCTATGCCTCTTGCCACCTCCCTGACCATCTTTGACTTTTACAGCTCCATCTGTCTCACTAAATTTCTAGCATCAAATGTGCTCATAATTCTGTTACTGTTGATATTTTTGCTTTGGTTTTCAATACTGTTTTGTATTGAAACTGCTGCATTCACAAGCTCGGAGTTCATATGGGCATCTGAATACACAAATATATATATATATATATATATATATATATATATATATATATATATATATATATATGAAGGATATAGGCTTCTAAAAATACAGGCAAACTGTGATGGTTTGGATCTTAAATCTTCAAAAACTCAGCTTGTGGTGCTATTGGGAGGTCATGTCTAGTAGGGGTGGTGCCTAGTTAGGAAGTGTGGTCTAGAGGAAGTAAGTTAGGTCACTGGGTATGTGATTTTGAAGAGATTATTGGGACCTTGGTCCCTTCCTTTCCCTCTTTGCTTTCTTCCCACCATAAGGTGAGTAGTTTTTCTGTGCCACACAGTACCTGCCACGATGTTCTGCATCACTATAATTACTAAAATAGCAGAGCCATGTTAGCATTGAATACAACCTCTGAAACCATGAGCCAAAATAAACAATTTCTCCTTATAAGTTGATTTCCTCAGGTGTTTTATCATAGTTATAGTAAGCTAACACAAATAAAAGGGTTTATGACAAGTGAAAGTTTCATGCATGCACATATAGGGCAAAATATAAAGGGGAAATGTTATAAATGTAATTTAATTAAAGCACCCTAGAACTTCATAACTGTTTGAAGCACTAGGGATGATACCGCATGGGAGTATCAACAGTAATTTTACATCCTAGTATCAGACTACTAGGAATCTTTTACTTTAAGCATGATTTGTAATTTAAATAAATTGACCCCAGTGCTCAATTTAGGCATCACTTTAAAATTAAAACCTCATCTCTGGAAGACCTTTTTGATCATGTTTTTTAAGGAAAGTGTAGCATTGCCCATACATCTGTTCACTTTGCAGTACTGGATTCACGGAAGTACAAGCTAAAGCAATGGACTACAATTTGGTCACAGCAGGACATAAATACATATTTTTAAATTTTGTTTTTACTTTGAATTTGTATTAGACATAGAGCTGGTTGAGTCATAGAAGTCCTGCAGAGGCTTTATGGATCTTCACAGATCACTGTTCAGACTGAATAGAAAATTTAAAGGTTACTTACTCCAAGCCAGTAACTAGTGATAAATCCATGTTAAGCAGATGGTAGGATGATGAATTAGACACAGTCCAGAGCTCTGCCATAATCTTAGAAAATGTGCATGTTCTAGTATGAGACTCATGATTTCCCAGCATGATAACTTTTATAGAATAATGGCTACAAACAACATGTTAAATCTGTGAATATGTCTAAATGCTTGTGAGCCTGTCATAGTTTTTGGAAAACTGTCCACCGCAAAATCTTAATTCTTTTTTTTATGTCAAATTTTTGATTAGTTGAACCATCCAGCTGCCACCTGGTAAATAAACTTAAGACTACTTTTTATAAATTTATATCTTTTTTGATAAATAATTGGCCAGCTGTTCTCTAAATGTAGATTAGAAGAGTCTGGTTCAAAGATGAAAGGGTAAATGTTAATATAGACATGATCATGAAGAGAGTTGAAAAGAAAATTTCTATATTTTTAATTCCAAACTTGTCATTCCTTTGTTAGAGAACTTGAGTTGATCCTTTATAATAAATATTATGCTGTAAAGCTAAACTCATGTTGAAAATTTCCACTTGTCTTTTTAGTAATTTGAAAATTTGTAGTCAAATAACATTTTCCCCTTGTTAAAATTAAATCTGTTTTAATTATTATACAATTTATTTTTAAACTAAATCATAAAACATAAATATTTTACATATAAGTGGGTAATTTTTTAATGCATAAATGCATTGTGTAACATTTAATCAGCTTAAGCATATCAGTCTCCTGAAACATTTATCATATCTTTATACTGAAAACATTCTTCTAGCTTTTCAAAATATAGAGTAAATTACTGCTACAGTCATCCCACTACACAATAGCCCACACAAAAAAAACCACTTTCATTATTCTTAAATGTGCATATAAATGTGCATATATATGCACCAAACCTATTATTTATGCTGAGATTCTTTTTCTGTTCATCTTCAGAAAGATGCATTTCAAGTTTTTTTCATGAACCTGGTAATTAGAGATAACACTGACTTATGAACTTATGATTTTTTTTTTTTTTAGAAATTGCCAGTACAATATTTTTCCCAAATATTTGTTTCAAGAGATGAGAAAGCTATTTAGGAAAACAGAGACATAGCTATTGTGAAGACAAAGAAATATCTTCAGTGAGGAATCTACTAATAAACACAGAAAGATATTAAGAAATTAAAATAAAAGCAATAAATTGTTTTCATTTGTTCTTTAGACAGGAGTTAAAATGTCCATTAAATAAGGAATCATTGTTAAATTTAAATTATTACTCTTCCCAAACTGATGAGAGTAGCTCTTTGATTATTTACTAATACAATATATCAAGCATGTAGTATTCATTCAAGCATATGAATATGACGCTATATCGATATATATTAATTAAAAAAAGTTTTTGAGATGCTGGGATTATACCCAGGGCTTTGTGCATGCTAAGTAGGACCTCTACCTTAAGCTATACCCTCAAAATCTTTTAAATATTGTAGTTTGTTTTATCATACAGAATATCTTCTATTGTGGTAAGTGTGGTATTTGCATTTGGGTAGGATATGTGTCATGACAGTGATACATAGTGAGGGCTACAAATGTCCATTACAGCAAAGTTGTTGATGGGTCAACTATTTTCTTGAATGACTGATCACTTTATCATATGTAACAATACATTTATATTTGGTCTTTCAATTTTTAGTTCTTGTTTAATAATATATTTTGTTAGAAATTAGTATTACTCTCCTGACTTTATTTTGATTGACATTTGCATGATATGGGTTTCTCAATTTTTCTACTTGTAAAGTACCTTACCCTTATATTTATATTTAAAATAGTTTGTTTTGTTTTGTTTTGTTTTTACCATATCTGGTGGCATACTCCTATATTCCCAGTGACTTGGGAGACCAAAGAAGGAGAAGCACAAATCTGAGGCCCACTTGAACAATTTAGGAGTCTCTGTCTCAAGAAAACAAATACACACGAGTGTATTGCTTAGCAGTAGAGGGCTTCTGGGTTAAATCCCTAGTGTAATAACAGCAATAATAATAATTAATAATAATTTGGTACCAGGAATTGAACTCAGGGGGCTCTTAACCAATAAGCCACATCCTCAGTTCTTTTTTTCTTTTTTTTTTCATTTTATCTATAGATAGGGTCTCACTGAATTGTTCAGTACTTTGTGAAGTTGCTCATGCTGGTTTTGAACTTGCCATCCACTTGCCTCAGCCTCCGGAGCCCCTGGGATTATAGATTTACATCTCCATGCCCAACATTATTATTATTATAATGAATAAAAACAATAACTAATGTGGCTTCTTACAGATAGCATAAAGTTGGGTTGTGGCTTTTGCCCATTTGGATGTCTAATTTCTAGTTGGTATATTTAACATTTACATTACAAAATATTGTTGATCCAATTGAATTAAAACCTACTATTTTGTTAGCTCTTTTCTATTTTTCCATTTTTTCCTCTATTCTATGGATTTAACTGAACACATTTAGTTACTTTATTGTATATCTTTACTTGCTCTATTACTTGCACCTTTTATATTAATGTTTTGGGATGATGCTATGGTTTACAATATATATTTTTAATTGATTTGTATTTACCTTAGAAAGCTTTATACACTGGCTTGTAAAGGCCTTAAACACTATTGATCCCATTCTTCTCTTCCTTTTTATTGTAGTTGACAACATTTCACTTTTATATATGTTATAAAAATGTGATATATTATTGCTCTTATTGTTTTAACCAGTTATTTCTAGAAGACTTATATTTTTAAAAAAATCATATATTCTTCCTTTACATATTCATTTTTTAAAAATTAATTTATTTTTGTAAGTTCATATTTGTGACATAACATATTTATATTTTACTACCTGAAGACCTTTTCGCTAACATTTTCTGTACAGTAGTTTTGCTAAAAAAAAAAAAAAAAATCTCAGTTTGAACCTGGAAAATTCTTTTTTTTCCTCCCGACTTTTGCAGAATACTTTTACCAGGAAAAATGTTAAAATGTCACAGTTGTATTTGTATATTTTCTCCAGTATTTAAAATAAAAACTATATCCTTGCTTTCATGATTTGAACATGAACTTTACTATAATTTTCATCTTTATTTCTCTGTAGGTAATTTGCTTTTGTGAATTTTTGTTCTTTTAGTTTTAAAATATATCTACTTGGTGTTCTCCAATCTTCTGAGTTTTTGGTGTGTATTCTACTACAAATATGGAAAATTCTCAGTCCTTATTACTTCAAATATTTCTTCTGTCCTTTCTTTCTTTGATATTCCAATTACATTCATGTTAGAACATTGAAAAGTGTCACAACTCTTGGATGTACTCTGCTGCCAAGCATGTTCCCCCTCCCCTCCTCTCCCCCTTTTCCTCCTCCTCCTCCTTCTTCTTCTTCCTCATCTTCTCCTTTGATTTAAAGGTATGATTATATATATATATATATATATATATATATATATATATATACACACACACACACACACACATACACACACACACTCATTAAAAATTACTTCTAAAGAAGAATTAAATTATTGCATTTGCTGGTAAATGGATGGAATCGGAGAATATCATGCTAAGTAAAATTATCCAATCCCAAAAACCCAAAGGTGGAATGTTTTCTCTGATATGCAGTTGCTAATTCATAATAATGGGGGGCGGCTAGGGAACAAGAGTTTCTTTAGATTAGGTAGAGGGGAGTGAAGGGAAGGGAGCCGATATGGGGTTAGGAAGGCTGGTATAGTAATATGCAGACACAGGGTAATATACGACTGGTGGGATTCTATATCATGTAGAAAGATGAGAAATTATACTCCATGTATGTATAATCTAACCAAGTACATTCTACTCTCATGTATAACTAATTAGAATTAAAAAGAGTATCTCTTTGATAGTAATTGGTTACATTGTTACTAAGAAAACATGATTTTTTAATTATAAACTTTCACTAAAGTTGGTGGAAATCTGTGGTATTTCCATGGTTTGTCCTCACAGAACTCATTTTAAAATAAGTTCTTATCTGAGAATAAGAGAAATTATATTGAACTAATAATTAGGTCTAATAGAATCCATTCCACAAAGAACCAATAACTGAATGGCACAGGAAAAAAGGAGAAAAATGTATAAGAAATAATTTCAATAAAAAAGAAAGGGGAGTGAATCTCCTTGAGCAACAATTCGTGCAAAAGTAAAGTAATTGCTTGTGACTTTTCATCAGATTAAAGTTTTTCCTGAATGAGTCATAAAGTTGCCTATATCAAACATTATTCATAATGTAAGACATTAAAGGATTAATATGCAGTTTTCTCATTGTTTGAAAATACTGCTTTATAATTTTATAATTAAAATATTCTTTCTATAAATTCTGTAAACTTTTTAACTTTATTCAAATCGATAAGTAATACACATAACTCTGTGTTTTCATTCATATTTGAACAAAGTTTTTTTTCTTTTAAAAATAGCTAAAGATAAAAGAAAAATCTAAGTTTATTGCTATAAAGTAAATCTACATTTATTAAAAGAAATCTTAAAAAGAAATGATAATCACTAAAATAATATTTATTATGTTTTAGGATATGCATAATAGAGATATTATATTCTGATCATTATATTTTCACAGAGATCATCAACATGTAAAAATAAGACTATCCAAAATATCAATACATGATTCTTACTCCTGAGACAAAGAAAAGGGTTAAGGAGAAATATGAAAATAATTCTGAAATCATTGATGTGCCCTGGGGATTTCTGCATGATGTCGTGTTTGCTCTCTCCTTTTGAACCAAAAGATCCCCACTGGAAGTTAAAGGTAAGAGAAAAATAATGAATGACATCATCACAATATAGAAATACAAAATACTTTCAGGTATCCAAAAGCAAAATATTTTGTAAAAGTTTCCCTGGATTTTGGCACTACCCTAATTTATGTCAGATATTGAATATCAGATGTGATTTCTTATTTTCACCAAACCTGGATTGATTTATCACTCTTTTACATATGAGGACCTTGGAATTTCTCATGCTTAATTTACTCCTGGGTACCTCAGAGCTTGATTCTGCCTAAATGATATTCAAACCTAGGAAAGCAAAGCATTCTGATCTCTTGACTTTCTCCCTTACCACTCTAACTTGTCATTATCTGTATGAATTTAAGCTATTCTCTTAGATAATTCATTCTGAGCCAGAATATCTAGCTTAACTGTCTACAGTGAGACCAGGGACAATTTACTTTTCTGCTATCTCAGTTTCTTCATCTTTAAAATGGGGAAGAAAAGGATGGTGTTATCTCAAGCAGTTTCAATGAGGCTTGAATAGATCATTCAGTGCAAATGGAGCTAACCTGTAAAGCAAACAGAGCCTCTCAATGTCACCATTATTCTAACTTTTTTTCTTTGGACCTTGATTTTCTTACCCAACTTGGTTAATGAGGATAATAACAACAGGGTTTTAAGACCATTTAATTATAAGGTTCAATTTCAATAAACTTGAAGATATTCAAATAGAGATTCCTGTGTAACAATGATAATATAAATATTAAGAGTAGTAAGTGTGTGTGTTTGTGTGTGTGTGTGTGAGAGAGAGAGAGAGAGAGAAAGTGGGAGGGGGAGAGAGAGGGAGAGAGGGAGGGAGGGAGAGAGGGGAGAGAGATTTAGCATCAGGGGAATAACTTAGATGATGAATGATATTGAATTTTGATAACAGTCACATAACTATAAATATAAAAGAGACAATAAGCAAAAAGAATTGTCCACTCATTTCTGAAGATTAAAGCAATTAATAAAAGCAAAGCACTGGGAACAGTGATTGGCATATAGTAAAGACTCAAAAAATGTTAGCTATTATTCTTGTGCATTATTCACCATTATCCTACCCCAGTGTCCAATAAAACACCTAATATTAGGATTGCAATATAAATTTGTTAGATTTTGTTAGAAAGATGTAACATTAAGTCTACCTGGGGGATAAATGAATCAATGTTTACATGTTTATGTTGTTCAAACTAATGTAAAAGAATGAAAGTTTACTTGGATAATTATTTTAATGTGAAATTTGTCACAGATATGAGCAGCTTCTTGACATAAGAAGAGAAATTGAAACACAAATGTTGCCGAAAAATAAACATCTCTAGATTGGGGGTACTTCAGTGATGATCACAGATATATACTTTAGCTTTCATATTATCTAAATTACAGTTTTGAAAGCAAATGAATTAATGTTTTACTAATAATTATTGTCAATATTGTGTTTTATACCCAATATTCTACAGACTTCATTACAAAGGGCATTAAAAAGTATAGGAAAATACATTTGACTGTATACCGAAGTGCTTAATTTACTTTATGACATGTAATTTTTTGAAGTTTTTTTTTTTTTTTTCTATTTAGGGGGTTAGCAGACAAAAGAAACTACTCTACCAGCTTCAACTTAGGAAAGAAGTTTGTTATCCCATCAAAACGAGAATTTATGGGGAAAAAAACTGTATTTGCTTCAACAGTAGCTTC
Organism: Urocitellus parryii; assembly: GCF_045843805.1. NCBI lineage: Eukaryota > Metazoa > Chordata > Mammalia > Rodentia > Sciuridae > Urocitellus > Urocitellus parryii. The sequence goes on from NC_135537.1 coordinate 26,898,130, forward strand.
TGTATCCATTTGTTCAATGATGGATATTTGTGATTCCATACTTGGCTATTGTGAACGATGTAGCAATGAACACAGCAGTGATGTGATGTTCAGGAGGTGATGACTTCATTTCTTAAGGGCATGAGCCCAAGAAAGTGCTCACTGGGTCATGAGGCAGTTCCAGCATCCAACTTTCTGGGATGTTTAACAGTGTTGTACTATTTTCTGTGTTCTTTGCCCTACATTTAAAATAGGCCATAGACAACTCCTTAGCTTAATGTTCCAGCTTACTTCACTAAGACTATTTTTGAATTTTATCCTTTGCAGGTCTTCCTTGGGAACATGGCACTATGTAGGTAATTAGACAAGAATGGTACACACAAAGATAATATCATTATTTTAATAGAATTAAATATATCTTGTTTTTGACACTACAATTGACCAGTTGTGGATTCAAATAAAGTTACTTAACCTATCTGTGTCTCCAGAGAAATCTGGAGAAATTTTTGAATTTTAAATACTGTTTATTTATTTGTTCTTTAAAAATTTTTCTGATTTGTTATATATGGCAGCAGAATGAATTTCAATTCATATTATACATATTTAGCACATTTTTTTCATATCTCTGGTTATACACAATGTAGAGTCACATCATTCATATCTTCATATATCCACTTAGAGTAATGATGTCCATCTCATTCCACTGCCTTTCCTACCCTCATATCCCCTCTAAAATTTCTCATTTTTTTAATGTTACTGGCTTACTGTGTGGATTAGATGAGTTAATAAATTATAATATAATTATTTAGAACAGTGCTTGGCACATAGAAATGTTCAATAACTATTAACTGTTATAACTGTTCAATAGAATTGTTCATTTTGAGAAGGCAAGTGTTTGTATTTGTATGTGTGTGTGTGTGTGTGTGTGTGTGTGTGTGTGTGTGTGTATTTGCTTAGAAGGGTGTGTACCATAAAGTAGGTATTCATTTCTTAATGTTAAAAATGAGTGAGGAGAATGAATGCTTCTCTACTTTTTCCATCAGTGAAAAATATTTAAAATTTTAAATCATACTATGGTATAATTTTAAAAACTCAAGTTAATCAATGCCTTTAAACAGTATTTAACTTATATATACTGTATAATGAGCTACATCATGGTGAAGATTCTTTAAGTTATAGAGTTAAGTAAAAAGTAAGCAGGATTCTTTGGTCTTGAATGTTAGCAAAACTATGTTTTGCTAAACTATGTTGTATTTTATTGAATCGTATTGTATTTTAATCCGCTGTGTGAAGTACTAGAAAATAGTCACTTATATTTCATAGTTTTGTTTGTCATATCATCATGAACTTGGTATTAATGTAGCATCAGTAGACATAAAAGTTATTGATAAAATAATCAAAATATATATTAATATAAACATTATCTAAAGCCTAACAAGTTAATTTTTGAGTCAATTAAACCATAAATATTTAACAGTTGTATTGCTTGTCCTAACAAAATGTATATTTTTGATGATTAATTCCCAATATGATCAATTACAAGATTCACATTTGCATATCTCCTAGTTTTGTGTTTTTCATGTAAAATAGGCTTTTGCTTTATGAAGATACATGTACTCTTCCCCTCTGAAGAAATATTACTCACCTCATTTATTGATGTTGAGTAACTTCAGTATATTTGATTTGTACATTGAAAACAGTGTCTTGAAATATATTAATTAGCCTATAAAATTTGGCGGAGATAGAGAATCATAAATAATATAACCCACAATCATACTGTATAGATAACTCTACTGCTAATGTATATGTATTTAATGTCCATTCTAGTGGCACTGAATATAATTCATAAACACTACTTTTGGATTATTGCATAATAGTTATTGAAGTGCCATTTTCTGTTTAAACTATTATTGTGATGATTATCCTGAGATAAAAAGCTTTAACAGATTTTTACTTTTTTCTTTCTTCCTTAGAGCTAGCTCCTGCTGGAAATGGAAGTTCTGAATCACAGATTTGGACCAGATTTTATCTTCTGGGTGCATATTTTCTGATTTCTGTTGAAGAATTGACAAAATATATTATTTCTTGGTTGAGAGGAGGAAAGCCATTTATAATAAGTGACTCTGGAACACAAAGGTCCATTTTTAAGTTACCTCCAAGCCTAATGTGAAGGTGCACTGTTATCTCAAGGGCCTCTTAGCTCCCCCTGATAGATATCTGAAATATGTTTGACATACACCTCATTTTTTTCAGAAACACATTTTCAAGTTTAGCCAGCATATGGTCTGAATGAATAAAGAAGATTAAACAAATACAGAAAGAATCTCATTACTCTACTCGTTTTAATGGATTTAATGAACACTATTCTGTTTTCTGTGTGACCTATACCTGTTGTTTTGTAAATTTTACTCCAAATCTTCCCTTTGAATTCTGTGAGAAAGATTTCTCTTTCCCCTGGTATTTTAGCTTCAGGCCTATCTAATCTTGTATGTTAATCCATACAAAATCTGCTCTGTTTTCTAAGGTTTCTTGAAATCTTCATTTTGTTGCTGTACTCTTATTTTATTTTCCTTGCTATTATAGGTTTAGTGTTTTATAGATCAATTAATATGTTCATTTCATTGAGAGTCAAAGAAAGAAGGAATATGCAAATTTTGGATCAATATAAAATTCTGGAGCAGAAGTTATTACAACTTTCAATTGCTTTAACACTTAATTCCTTTATTTAGAATTATTTTTATGCTTATCTATCTCATATTTATTCAATTTTTTCCTATTGCAAAATATAATAAGAATATTAATCAGCCAAATCTATAAGAGAACATTAATATACCCCATGTTCTTTTTTCCTTGAAAAAGCTATACTTAACATAAATTGTTAGTTTAAATAATTAACTGGACACTAACAGATGGCAGAATCCTGTGTGTAACCTGAATTCATTAATACATATTTTTCTATGTGAACCTTTCATCCTGCTTCTCTTCTACCATAAATGCAATTACCTATGCCAATGAAAATATTGGTCCAGTAAGCTAATAAAATAAAAACTCATTATGATGTGATTTTCCTAATTTCCAAACATATGGCATTTTAACTTATCTTTTACATAATTATAATGTAGTCAGAGAACATATTGCACAATACTTTAGTCATCTGAAATCTACAGAAACTTATATTGTGTCCCAGAATTAAATAGTTTTGTAAAATTTCTCCATACACTTAAAATATAAATATTGTCATGGTTACATGCTGATTATTGATTACCTTGTTCAAATAGTATATACATTCACTGTTTTTCTTAATTTGGTTTATCAAATACTGAGAAAGATATGTTAAAATGCTGCATTATGCTTCAGGATTTGTCTATTTCTTCTTTGAGTTCTGATGGGGTTTGCTGTGTTCATTTTAATAAGTCTGTGTTTTGTGTATGCCATTCCCTACAACAGCAAATCCACTAAAAGAAAATTGAATTAAGGAGACTGATTTTTCTTACATAAGGGCTTTGAAAGTATAATGTATTGATAAACACTTATTTTAAAATATTTTTGTTATAAAGAACAATTTAATTCTAAAATAATGTTTATAATTATAAAGAAAGCATCTCAGTTTTAGCTGTCTTTGATTCTGTTTCTATATTTGACTACTTTTATACATTTGTCTACCTTCAACAATTCTCCTGAAATTCATTAGTCTTATAAAAACTTAATTCATATTGGCATTTTTTCTTTCTTTCTAATATATACTGATGTAGTGATCATATAAAGCCTAACATCATAATAGATGATGGTCTCTATTTACAAGTTCTCTCACATTAGAGTGGGAATTTTTTTTTTTGTTCCCAAATGCATCATATCAGACGGGAAAAGGAGAAAAATTAGTCAGAAAGCTCTCAATTTCCTTATCCTAATATTTGAAATGTCCAACTGAAATCAAGTATGAAGTCAGTTCTGTGTAAGTACCACAACACAAGCTCACCTGTTGATTGGTTTCATTTTGAATTCTGCTTAGGGCCCTTGGTCTTCTGAATTACATTTACTTAGCTTTATGTTTTAGAGATTTACAAAACATTTAGATTATTCTGTATCATATTTTCTATTTTAAAGTATTTTAAAAAACCATCTTTGCAAACTGAAGTAACTAAATTAAATCAGTTTTAATTCCACTAGGTGTCATTGTGAGTGATGAGGGGCTATACCATCTTGAGGAGACATTTCGACTCTGAATCCTGAAGGCTTGGTTCAAATTCACCTCACAGTACTTACTAGCATTTACAAATTAAGCAAGTGTCACTTTTATTGTGTACAAAATGAAATTAAATTGTTCAATAATTAAATAACATAATTGTTAATTATATAGACTTACATTACCAATTATTTATAATAATAAATAATTAATTAAATCAATTAAATAATTAAATATATTCAGCTTTCCTCTTTACACCAGAAAATTACATACTTTTGCTTTAAGGTTTTCATAATGTTAAAAGTATATACTTATATCTAAATTTATAAAAGTACTTTCTATTTCTGGTGTTTGAATAATAAGTAGAATTTAATCAAATTCACAATAAACTCAGTGTGCTAATTACAAATTTTAGTAAAAAGGAATTTAAGAATTAATGCAGTTTTAATATATTAAGAGAGAGTTGATTCTAATGGAATGTAAAGTGTTTGTTAATGCCTACTACCAAGATGATAAGACATCTAATTTTGCAAGGCTTAGTTCCCAAGGATAAATATTTGGGTTATCTGTCTTGAAGTTAAAATATTTATTTTTTTGACTTTAATTTTAAAATCACATTAAATGTGTTCAATAAGTATCTAAGAGACTTTCCTTTTGTACACAAAGGGAAATCCATCAATTAGTGTGTCTCATTTGCAGAAAATGAAAATGGAAGAAAGTCCTAATTACTATACACTATACTATATATCCTTCAAACCACAGCTGCATCCTACCATTGCTTCATTAACTAAATCTCTAAGTAACTAAATCTTGCTAGAATTTTAAAATCTTTGCTTTATGTGCACAACTTCTCTCAGATTGGTAAACATAATTTACCCTTAAATAAAATGGTAATGATGATAAAATTAAGGTAGAGACAAGTAAGGTAATTTCTCTCAAATCCCAGGGTTATCCACAGCTAGAGAGGACTCAAGATAGGTGTTCTGACTCTACAAACCTATGGGCTTGATTATTGACTTTATTAATTAAGATAGAAAGAAAATATAATTTGAAAAAGCAAATACTATACAAAACAGAATTTGCTCATCAAGCTTAAGATAACATTGTGTGGCTTTGGAAGAAAGCTTAATTATCATGGGGAAATAGTCATGGGTCCTGAATAAAGAGATTAAAACAGGAAGAAATAGAATGTAAATTTGGTCGAACATAGCTGTCCCATATGACTTGAGCAACTTCTTTTTTAACAGAAAGCAGGTGTGAAAGAATGATAAGATACAGACACTCTTTGACTTGAGTGAGGTTACATCCTGATAAATCCATCAGAAGATTTCATGTCAGAAATGCATTTGACACAAGTAACCTACTGAACATCCCAACTTAGAATAAAGTACAGGGTAGAAGTATTGGATTTTTCACCTCCTGTGGCTGACTGGGAGCTGTGGATTGCTATTGCTGCCCAACATGGCAAGATAATATCTTGTTGCATATCATCCAGGAAAACATCAAAATGCAAAATCTGAAAAATGATTTTTACTGAATGTGCATTGTTTCCACAAGATCATAAAAGTTGAAAAGCTGGAAGTCTGTAGTGTACAGTATTAGATATATGTGGGTGTAGGGTACAATTCTGTAGTACTTAACTAAGTATCCGTGAAATATGAGTCATTCTCTAAGACTGTTAAAGAGCAAATGTCATGGAACCTGTTTTGAGATGTGTACTTTATTGCCAGAAGATAGCAGAGTTAGCTGTTGAAGTGGATTTACAATTGGGTATTAATTATTTAAAATCTATAGTTGATGTGCTAAAATCAGGCAATGATGATTAGATGATTACTTAGTTGGATGTAAAATCTAATTGGATAAAGTTAGAATCTTCAATTTTCAGGAAATATAGTGAGAATGCCCCAGATTTTAGAAAGTGGATGGAACCCTACATTGCTGTCCCAGCAATCATGTGAAAAAAGTGAAATTTAATCCTTGTTACTTTCCCAGTGTCTGTTTCACAACAATGCTAGTTAGTTTTGTTTTATCTCTTATTGCAGCAACAAGTATCAGTTACTTTAACTCTAAATTTTTTAATAAAAATATTCTATCATTTTAAATATGTTACTTGACCATGATAAATGTGTGATAAAAGTTTGGCATGAATGTAAGCAGGGTCTTTTGGCCATTTGGTCAGGAAGTGATATTAACTCATTTATTAGAAACCTACTTGTTAACTCTAGTCACTGTGATGTACAATAAATCTATTGAACTTGCTCCATCCTCATCTCACAGGAATTTTGTGCCCTTTGACCAACATCTTTTCAACTGTGTTCCACGCAGCCTCTTGAAATCAACATTTTGTTCTCTGTTTCTTTGAGCTCAACTAACAATATTTTTCCTATTTGAAAACTGCTGCAAGTAAATTTTAAGAATTCTCAATACACAAACACAATGTGAGGCAAAACACATATTAAATAGCTTAATTTATTCATTCTATGTGTACATATATCAAAACATCATGATTTCTACATAAATACATATAATTTTCATGTATCAATTAAACAAGCAAATGATTCATTTATTGATCCAAGTGGAGACTGTATACATGAGTTTACACAACTAACCCATAGGGAAAGCATCAAGAAATTTTCTTTATAGGGATAAAAAGAAAAGTGACCTAATATTAAGACACAAGGTGCTCTGCAACCATAAAAAGTCAGTTAAAATTGAGGAGTTTTCTCAAGTAAGTTAAGCCTAAAATAGATACTAAAAGACAAAGACAAGTTAGCTAGTAAGAAATCTGGTTCAGAGAATGTGACAGGAGACATTGAAGGGGGAAAAAAGAGCTCATGCATACATTTAAAAATGAGAGAGTACATTAGCAAGGACTTGAGGAATATGAGCTTTTACCCTACTTGCAGGTTCCCAACTTAGCTTGACATGGCATCCAGGAGGCTGATAGGATGAACAAACTCATGAATCAGTGACACTGTTTTTTTGTAAGCCCCAGTTTTTGCAGAATGAAGTAAACACCGTAGGTTGCCTCACAATGATCACACCTATCCTTTGCTCCATTGAAAGACAGTATGTCTGTCTTCCAACACTGGAAGCAACACTTCCCTTTGCTTCCCAAGGAAATACTAGCTTTATTTTCCTAGGTGTTTACTAAACAACCTTCCCTGAAAGATAATTTCAGGTAAACTGTCACTAATGCCTCATTAACAAGACATAAAGAAATGCAAGAGACCTGTGGAGAATTTTCTCCCCAAAGTACTATGTTTAGAGTATTGTAATTGCTAATATTCTTAAGTTAAAAGACAGGTGCAACACCGAAGACCATGGCAGAAAAGTGAAGAGAAGACATATTAAAGGGAGACATATTAAAAGAATAATAAATCTTCATATGCAATTATATAAAAGTTACAAATGAGATAAGCAAAAGGCTGAAATAAATATATAGCAGTGGGGAGTGTTGCTGTTATTAGCATGAGAAAGTTATGAAAAAAGGGTAGAAATAATATACTTTCAAAAATCATAGGGCATCAAAATCACAGGACATACACTACTACAATGAAGATACCTCAATATTTTTCTCTACAATCTACAGAGTATTTGAGATTCATTTTTCTGATAATTTAAAATTGATATAGCTATAATAATTGGTTTAATATAGTTTTAATGAATAGAGTCAAAAGTATTTTCTAATACTTACAATTAGCATTTCTAAAAATTTGACATTGTTTTCAGTATCAAATCTTCAACTTTTTATATTATCTTGTACTTCTTCATGATTCATTTTCAGTCACTTAAAAAAGTTACACAATGGTCACGTTTAGATTTTTCTAGTTCCCCCCAGATTTTAAGTATTATTTTGTTTATTATATTTATATTTTCTGCCTTTTCCAAAGCAGTTTATTTTCTTGCATGAATTGTGAATATTTCTCTGTCCTGATCTCACCTCTAGTGGTGGTGATTTATTTTGAAGTACCCCCCTGCCCACCCTCTGGAGTACTAATGTGCTTAGACAGTTCAAGCATCCCTAAATAGAGGTTTCCCCATGCTATTCTTGATATGCCCTGTAGCTTTCAATAGAAATGGACAATTTAAATAGTATCTGAGCTTGGCATTCCTGGACAAATTATAGGAAATGTAGATTCAGCTCCAATACTCCCATATGCTTAAGAGACTGGCATTTTTATTGTTCCAGGGTAATTTTTATCCACTCAAGAGCCTAGGCAGATGGCATATGCTCTCACTATACTTCAGGACACATGAATAATTTTCTTAGTTTCCCTTTCTTGGGCGTAACATTCTTATAATAACCAAGCTTTATACAAGAGTCTAAATTTCAACCGTCTCTACCCTGAGTGAGTAGGAGTGCATTGAATGTTCACATGTGGAGGCAGTATATGCAACTCCATTTGCTGCTTTAGCCCTATGTCATGCTTTGCATTCTTATACTGTTCTCTTTCTTTATTTCTGGAAACCAGAACACTCAATTTCATTCTTTTAACCCCATATATATTTATTATTGGTTGTGTCATTATATGTATTTTCCAGATAATTCCATCACATTTTATTAGTTTATATATGCTGTATATTGTGTGTATTCCATATACCATTTCCATACCTAGTTCAGCTATGGTCCCATTCTCTTATACTCTTATACATAATTTTAGACTTTCTTGACCAATGTGTAGCCTATTTCTCAACTTGCCAAAAGTTCAACTCTCTTAGTCCACATTTCTATTTTTTGATAAAACCTGTTTCTCTTGCAATTTTTTCTCTATATTAGTAAATAATACCTCTTCTGTCCAATTTGCTTATTCAGAAAACTTTTTTCCTAAAAATATCCAGAAGCCAACTATATTCTCCACCTCCATATCACCTATTCTGGTTCCAAGTTCAAGGGCTCTTATTGTAGAAACTTACAAATTCATCTCCTTGCTTTCACTTTCTACCTGTACTAACCCAGGTTCATCAGGGCAACCCCAGTGATACTTTTAAAATCCAAATCATACAATATTACTCCACTCTTCCAAATCCTCTTAATAGTTTCCCAACTCCTACAGAGTAGGCTGTGGCATAGTTTTCAGGATTTACGAAGCACTAAATAAATCTATTACATAACCCATGTTTCTGAACATTTTAAGTTGCCATTATTCACACCTACTGGCTTCTTCATAGTTCCTTGACATGCAAAGTTGAGTCATGTGAAATAGGTGTTGGAGTAGGTGAAAAATGGTCAACTTAGGGGTGTTCTATGTGTCTCAAGAAAATGTTCATCCTAGGAAATCTGTACTCCATGCTCTATCCTTTCTTCCAATAACCAATTGAATCCTTCATTCTTTTAAGTCTTGTTTAACAGCATTTTGTGACAGGGCTTCACTGATCATCTTTATAGCAGAGTTGCCTGTCATTCTTAATTTGCTTTATTTTTTTACCAGACATATTTATTTGTTTATTCAGTCTCTTTTACCAGAATGTTAGGCCCTTAAGGGGAATATCTGTTTGTTTAATACACCATCTGTAGTGCCTGTACTTTTTTTTTTTAGAAAAGATATGTTGCTAAATAGAGAACTTAGCTCAAAAATTTTTATTAACCACTGACATTACTGAGTGGCATAAAATCCTTCATATAAACGGTTTGTATAATTTACCTAAAAATCAGAATCAGTAGTAATTCTCAGTTTCTAAACTTGCTTTTTTATTATTGTATCATGGAAAATCAGAAGCATCTTGTAATGTGACTTAATTTTGATACTATATATATATATATATTTCATAATTATTTAATATTTAATTTTAATTAGTGGGGCTTTATAAGGAGTAAAATTCTACAACATCTGAAAAGTTTGGGCTCACTGAATATTCATTTTTTGTTGACATTGAGGAATTTTATTAATGTTCAAATCTAAAAATGTGGCATGTTTCCATTTTAATTGTTAGTGACATCATTTATTATTGAGACTTTATAAGAATTTGAATTTGACTTTCTAATAATAAATCAGTCACTTTACATGTTCTGAACAATCCATTGGAAAATTTGTTTTGATATTGTTTGATGTTTTAAGATTAGGCATTTCCTTTAGTGTTCTGTAGTCATGAGAGTTTTCATTCTTATCTTTTAGGGTAATATTATGGAATGTGGCATGCCACCAGTGACACTACTTGAGTGGTACTTTACTGGGTTCTGAGCCATGGGAACTCAGTTCTTCTCTTGGGAAGGATCCTGACATTCCCGTGTGTAGACTCCAAAGGTGTGAGATCTCTGCCCTCTATCAATGGGACAGCTTTCAAAGCTCTGGAATTTGGAGTTACCATTAGGCTTGGATAGCCCACCTCCAACCTTAATTGGCAAAAGAACATTCCATCAAAATCCTTTTGAAGCCCCCTTCGTATAAATAAAGAAAATGTGGGTTCTTGCTCTCTCCCTCCTTCCAGTGTGGAAGCAGGACATCTAAGGTCACAGAGCTGTCCTGCCCCCACATTTTAAAATTATTTCTTTGTCATGTGATTTTTTGCAAAATTTCTCAGCCAGCACATTTCACTCAAGGGAAACCCGAAATTCATAGCCCCCATGGGACACAGGAGAGAAGTACAGGAATCAAGAAGTATAAGAATTGAGAATAGGAAAGGAAGCTAATTATCTTAGGAATCATGTGGAAAACTTGATGATTACTTGTACTGGGAAATTTATAAACTAAAATGTCATCATAAACCAAGATTTAGCATACTCTCAGAGTCATTTCATTATATTTTGGACATTCTTATCACAGGACTTTGGAAGATGAAATAATTTGCAAAATGTTTGTAAACAAAATTTTTATTAAAAAAACTAAATTTTTATAAACAATTTGAACAACAGAGAATGTAAAAATGACAGCCTTTCCATTTAATGTTAACATTGCTTATATCTCTTATTTATTATTAAACATGACAACTTAAAAATTATATTTTAAATTTTAATGAGTCACATATTCTGCTATTGATATTATATATGCACTGATGACTGTCCATAAGTCCCTAAGATATCTATCTCTCTCTTTCTCTCTCTCTCTCTTTTACCCTTTTTATTTTTGATTTATTCTTTTCCTCTCTGGGAGGATAATTTCATCATCTATCATTGAGTTTACTAATCCTATCTACTGTTTGATTCAGTATGCTAGTGAACCCTCCTAGTTAATTTTTACATTTATTTATTGTATTCTTCAGCTTCATGATTTCTCCATCTCTCTCTTTAAAATCCTTTAGTCTCTTTGTTGATGTAAAAGTATGTCAGGTCCTGTCATTGATCTGAGAGAAAGGTAAACCCAGACTTCAGTGCCTTGAGCAATCCCCAAGAGAATCAGAATATTAGATGTGTGCTCCATTCCTTTCCTTTCTTCTCCATGCAGAAGCTAGGCATTAGGGATTTTCTCTCAACTATATGAACCTATGCCCAGGGCAAGGGTTTTTGTGAGAGGGTTTTTATAATTTTTTTTTTGCCAGCTTTAATGTGGCTGGTATTGTGCTTGTCTAGGGCACAAGATCACATTAATTAATTTTAGAATTTCTCAAAAAGGGACTTCATCTGTCTGTTGTTTAACTGATGTTTCTAGGAGGGGAAGAGATGTTGTGCCATCTGGATGACTACCCCTCTATTCCAGAGGTTTTTCTTATGATAATAAAAATTACCTTCATTTTAAATAATGGATATAAGCAATGAAAGTTTTATTTATGTTTAGTTGATATTAAGTGGGTATATAATATTACTTACAAAAATGGCCAACAAGATGGCATGTGTGAGTTAGTTAAGTCTTGAAAGATTGTTATGAAAAAAACAAAAAGATGCTCAATATTCCAGGGCTCAGTGTTACGTAAAGACAAGAATTCAAGGTTAATTTTAGAATTATTTATCGATTGCCTTTAAGGGGTAGATTACACCTTCATTTATGAAAGCATAGAAGGGCTTTCCAGTCTTAGAACAGTCCCAAGTTATTTGTTTAGCCATGTTTCCACAATTTATATAGCACGTTTACCAGATAAACAAAAAGCTGCTTGCTTTCCAGTTTCACCCTATTATGCATGATGGATTACTCTATTTTACAACCCAATCCTTAAATCAGGCACATAGACTTCTATTTTGTAGAGTTACAGGGATTAAAATTCTTATGAATAGAGAATATATACTGACTGCACAGATCACTGAGAAAGGCTGCAGGAAGACATTTTTCTCTCATAAGTATTAGTTACTTCTGGAAATATAGTCAAGAAAAAATGTCTAAATCATGTACACAATATAAATTAGGCTTTCAAAACTGTCATTTTGAGAATTGAAAGAAATGTAAATAGTGCATATGCTTCTAGGTCAAGAATAATTAGGACCTTTAACCAGCCATACATGTATAAACAAAAATATCCTCGGATATGGCTAGAGTAGTTAGGATTAAAGAGGTCACTTCCAAATGATCAACTTGTCAATTGCTCAAAAGGACATAAAAATCCTTAACATTTTTGCATCTGCAAGCAAAAATTTACAGTAATAAGGTACTAATATTTTACATAAGTATTTAAAGTACACAGTTTATACATATAAGCTGTATATAACAAAAGACTTCTAAGATGAAAGGAGAAATAAACAAATGCATAATTAGAAGCAGAGATTTTAATGTGTGCCTCAGTAATTGGTAGAAGAATTAAATAGAACACAAGAATATAGAAGTTTGAACCTGTTAACTAACATTTCCTAATTGGATTTTATAAAACATTGCACTAACCAACAGCAGAATGTACACTATTTTTGAGATCACATAATATTTAAATGATAAATCATATACTAGGCATACAATAATTTCACCTAAGTTTAGAGTTTCCAAGTTATATAGAATATTCTCAGATAATAATTAAATTAAATGAGGAATCAATGACAGAAGGATTTTTGGAAAATTGTCAGTATTTTAAAACTCAACTCAATTCTAAATAACTGATGGATCAATTTAAATGGAATTTGAAAATATTTTCAATGCAATGAAAAATAAAACAACAGAATCATCTTTAAAATATTGCTAAAGCATAAGTTAAAGGAAAATTAAGACAACTGTCTACATTATCAAAACTTAGTCTCAAGTAACCAAACTCACTTCCAATTTCACAGACTGAAAAAATAAATCAAAATAGAGTAAAATAAAGGTGGTAAAAGAGGGAATATCAGTGAACTAGAAAAAAGTAAGGTAATACATAAAATTAATTAAAATAAAGGCATAACTTTTGAGATTATCAATAAAATTGATCAGCCTTTAGATAGGCACTTCCTCACATAAAGTGATGATACAGTTTACCAATATCATGAAATGTAGACATACAGACTACAGCTATTATCAATAAAATTGATCAGTCTTTAGATAGACACATCCTCACATAAAGTGATGATACAGTTTACCGATATCAAGAAATGTAGACAATACAGACTACAGCTATTAAAATGATAGTAAGCTATTAGTATGAACAACCACTTGCTTGTAAGTTCAAAAAGTTGTAGAAACTGATATATCTCTGAAAGAATGAAAACTTAGTAAGAAATGATTACTTAAGTATAAGAAACATATTAAATATAATAAATTTCTGTTTACAAATTCTCCCACACAAAAAAAAGATATCCAGGCACAAATGACTTTGCTGAAGATTTCTACCAAACATATGAGAAAGAAATAATACTAATTCCAAAGAAACTCTTCCAGGAAGCTGAAAAAGACAGATCACTTATCTGTTAATTCTAGGAGATCAGAATTACTCTATCTCAAAACAGACAAGACATTATGAAGAAAGCTATGAACCAATAGCCCTAATAAACAGATTCAGAAATTAAAGTTTAAGCAAACAAAAATTAAAAATGTATTAAAAAGACAATACATCATAACCAAGGATACATCTCAAGAACATATTTGTTTTTTAATAAGAAAATAAATCAAAGAAACTCATTATATTAGCAATCAAAAATTAAAAACTATATTATCATTTTAACACTGGTAGAAAATACTTTGGAAAAAATTCAACATCTATGCAATTCTGATAAAATATCTTAGAAAACTAGAGAGAAAAGATAACTTCATTAGGCAGATAAAGAGAATCTATGAAAATCTTGAACTTAACATCACACTTAGTGGCACCTGGGATCAGAAAGAGACAAACTTGTCTCCTCCTCACTGCTTTTTAGCATTGTACTGGAAGAAATACTTATTTCTGTAGGTAAAGATAAAAGTCATCCAACTAAGAAGTTAAAAAAAATTCTTACAGATAACAAGATGATAAATTTAGGAAAAAAAGTGAAATCTACAAATAAGCTCTTTATACTAAAACTTCTATCAAGTTTTTAGGATGCATCTTTGAATTATAGAAATTTACACAAATTGATTTATTAACATCAATTGTATTTCTATACAATAGAAGAAAGTATTTACATATTTAAATTAATTAAATTAGTAAAATAAACATTTTAACCAAGTTAAATTAAAATTAAGCCAAAATCACAATGTGTACAATTATAATAAAAATATGAAGTATATATCAATAAATCTGGTACAAGATATAAGCGCCCTATACACTGAAGCCAAAACATTGTTGGATGAAATTTCAAAATAAACTAAGATATTGAATGGAAAATCACATCAAATTCATGAGTCAAAAGACTCAGAATTCTGTGATATTAAGTTTTCCCCAAATGATGTAAATTCATCCCCATTACAGTTACGTCACCATCTAGAAATTGATAAAATTTTAATAAAATTCTTATGAAAATAAATATTATAGAATTTTGGGGCTGGGGATGTGGCTCAAGCGGTAATGCGCTCACCTGGCATGCGTGCGGCCCGGGTTCCATGCTCAGCACCACATACAAACAAAGATGTTGTGTCCACCGAAAACTAAAAAATAAATATTTTTTAAAAAAACACACCATAGTGAGCAGACATTCACAAATAACATATCTGCTAAAGGTAAAGCATTCATATACATACAAATGACTCAAAATTAAATAATATTGTGAATAGCATGCTTAATAAGTATGTAAAAAGGTCTGAACAGGATCTTCAGCAGAAGATACATGTATAGCATATTGATACATGTATGCACATATATGTATATGAGAATATACTTAATATTATTAAGGATAAATAAAAACAATGTAAACCAATGATAGATCTATTAAAAGGGCTAAATTAAAGATTGATCATTAGATGTATTGCTCAAGTTGTACAGTTGGAATTCTCATAAATGTCTGGTGAGAATGTAAAAGGTATAACTATTTTGAAAACCTTTCTTACATCCATACATCCATATTAAAATGTTTAATCAGGTGTATCTCAGTGGGAGATACTTTCCAAACATGCCAGAAAATCTGGGTTTGATCCCCAGTACCACAAAGGAACATACAAACAAACAAAGAAACAAAACCCCAGCAAATGGTACCATCTGATGCAGTGATATCTCTGTTAGGTGTAAAACCAAGAGAAACAAAAGCATATGACCATACAAATATTTGCATATGAATGCTCATAGACCTTTATTTGCAACATGACAAAACAAGAAACACATAAATTTTCATCAGCAGGTTAATAAATAAACAACTATGGTACTTTCATACAGTATGATATTATTCGGTAATAAATGGGAATTATTGCTGTATATTACAACATAGGTGAATCTAAAATTTATTATTTCAAGGAAAAGGTTCAGACAAAATGGCTGTGAGCTGTATGATTCTATTAATACTAAACTGTAGAAAATCCAAACTAATCTATGTAGAGATAAAAGAACAGAGGTTGCCTTCTTGAAATAGGAGTGTGGTGTGGGGAGTGAGAGAAAGAGGAAGATGATAAATGGGCACAAGGAGACTTTTTGGGTTATAGATATGTTCCTTTACCTGATTATGATGATGTTTTCAGGAATGTACATGGATATCAAAATTTATCCTTTTGTACATTACCTAAATGTCTGGTTTTCTATAAGTCAATTATACTTCATGAAAACTCTTCAAAAAAGAATAACATCAAAATAGAATAGTAGGAAAAAAAGATGCAGATAAAACTGTTGCATGATTTCTGGTAGCTATTTTTGTTAAACAAAAAGTGTTTCAGGCCTTGCAGTGAATTTTTAAATGGAAGCATTTTTCATTATATTTTTTATCTGATGAAAGAATTTAAATATGTTTATTTGAATGGACAAACTTCTAGTCACAATTGAAAGCATAATTTATCATCATGTGGGTCCTTATCTAAATGCTAATGTCTTCAACTACAGATGTGCAACAGGCTAAGAAACACTTTTTTTAATCTAAAATATTCATATTGGTTTTCTATTAAAGGTGAATGCTGAGGAATGAATTTCAATTTAGTAAAGGACTTTTGGTATAAAAGGTGAATTAGATATATCATTCCTTTTTTTCCATACTTTTATTGCTGTAATATAATTTTACAGAACGGCGGAATTCATTGTTATGCATTTGTACATGTGATTGATTTAACAATATGATTTAGTCAATATTGTTCTCCAGTATTTCTCTTTTACTTCTCCTTGCCCTTTTCCCTTTTCTTCTTGATATTCTAACTACAACAATAATAGCTAAAATAATTTAAGAGAACATAAATGAATACTTATTCTGTTCAACAAGTCAACACTCTCAACCGTGAATTGCCTTAAGCAACAGCTGAAGAAACTTTATGTTTAATCACTTTATAGCTGTGGGACAGGGGTTGGAGCTCAGTGGTAGAGTGCTTGCCTAGCATGTGTGAGGCATTGGGTTTGATCCTCAGTACCACATATAAATAAATAACTAAAATAAAGGTATAAAAATAAGATAAAAAGGAATAATCACTTTGTAGCTATAATTTCTCCTAGTTGCTTACTGCTCAGAGTGTGAATACTCTCGAAAGTTGTTTTTTTTTGTTTGTTTGTTTTTTGTTTTGTACCGAGGATTGAACGCAGGTACCATTAACCACTGAGCAACATCCCTGGCCTTTTTACTTATTTCTTTTTATTTTGAGGCAGGGTCCTGCCAAGTAGATATTGATTTAAAATAAAAATGCTAGATACCTAAGCTACTTCTGTGGAGGTGTTTCTTAGATTCTTTCTCTACTTACACATATATATGAAATCTATTTGCCATGGACATATAATTTAAGGAAGAACTGTGAAAATCATATAGGTTGTATTTAATATCAAACATTTTTTTAAAGGAAGAACTGTGAAAATCATATAGGTTGTATTTAATATGAAACATTTCTGTTACACTCATTCTTGCTAAACAGTTGTCTTATAAGCATATAAGAAGTTGAATTTATATTGAAAAGCAAACAAAAACATTAATGATCATGAAAATTGGAAGATTAACATATATCAAAATAACTGTAAAAAATGTAAACCTCTGACTCCACATATTAAAATGGCATAATAATTTACTTTTACTAAGCCCAGGAAATTTTAAGGATGTGAAAATTATTAAATTCCTTTGATTTGCAATCTTCCAGGATTAAGGCTCATAAAAGATTTGTTTTGTCACTTATCTTTTCAAAATACCTAGAGCAGTGTCAGGCATATAATAGGTACTGAACTTAAATCTATCTATGTTTATCTCTTTATTCACTTGATATTATAAAATATGAGCAACTAAAAAGATAATTTGTTTTTATAAAAATATTCATGAGGTGGCCTGAATTCATAATCTTTTAAAAGCTGTAGTGATAAATAAAAAAACTTCATTAACTATCTGGGATACCTAGGAAGAATGACAATAAATTATTAGCAACAAGAAGATTTCTTAAATGAACCAAGCTTTTATGTCATTTTCAAATGACAGCAATGAACTGGAAAATTATTATACCATTGAAAATACTGTGCATTAGATGCTATAATAAATCATTTACTGAAGACTATTAGAGTTTAAATTAAATTCATTTATAATTAAGTTTCAAAGAACTTTGAACATCATGCTTTATTTCAAAAATATGTTTGATGTAAATTCTTGTGTTCATCATCACATTAAAATGCCACATAAATATTGGTGGACTATGTACAAGCACTGAATGAGTTTAGCCTACTTTCTTTGCTTAAGCAGTTAAATGAAATAGGAAAATGAGGGGCTGGAATTGTGGCTCAGTGGTAGAGCGCTCGCCTAGCACGTGTGAGGTCTAGGCTGGATCTTCAGCACCACATAAAAGTAATTTAAAAAAAATAAAGATATTATGTACAGTTATAACTAAAAAATGAACATTAAAAAATAAAAGAAAAAAATAGGAAAACTACCATCTTTATTCCTTTGTTTTTTTTTCTTTTTGCTATAATAGTATCTAGCAGTACTCTACCACAGAATTTCATCCCCCACCATTTATTTATTTATTTATTATTTTATTTTGAGACAGTGTCTTGCTAAATTGCCACCACTGGCCTGGACCTTGAGATTCTCCTGCCTCTGCCTCCAGAGTCGCTGGAATTATAGGTGTATATCACCATATCCAGCTTTAGCTTTCCTTTTTATATAAAGAATGCTAAGGTAAGCATATTAAAATTGTGAATCTTGGGCTGAGGTTGTGGCTTTGAGGTAGAGTGTTTGCCTAGCATGCATGAGGCATTAGGTTCCATCCTCAGCACCACATAAAAATAAAATATATTGTGTCCACCTATAACTAAAAAGTAAATGTTAAAATTTTTTTAAATGATGAATCCTTAGTGTTATTTAAGTCTTTGCTGCACAATAACACCAAAAATTCAAAAATCGGATTAACAAATATTTACCAATAAGAAGACTTTATTGATACCTCCATTTCTTACAGGGGACCTCTTTTCTATGTAGATTAGTGAGTAATATGTAGTGGATATACCATTACTAAAGAAATTAAAAAATGCTAAGCATACATCTTTCCCATGACATTTTTCTATTATCTATATATGTCTATATATAGATACAAAGGAAATTAAATCAATGTCAAAGATATTTTGTCACTCTGTTTACTATTGTTACACAATAGTCAAGAAATGGACAGAACCTGAGTGCTTATTAATGGATGAATAAAAGAAAGAAAATTAACAATGGAAAATAATTCAGACTCAAAAAGGAATGAAATCTTGTCATTTGCAACAACATGGATAGAACTGGTTCTCATTATGTTACATGAAATAAGCCCCATACAGGAAGACAATTACCATGTTCTATTATTTATATATGGAATTTTAAGAGGTGATTTTATATAATCTGAGTATCTTTATTGCTTATCAGAGTCTGGGAGGGATGGGAATGGTTTATCAATGAGTGCTGAATTATAGCTAAATAGGAGCAAGAAGTTGTGCTATGCAATTGCACTGTAGGTATTATAAATAGTGGTAATATATTATGTATTTCACAAACAAAAAAATTATTTTGAAAGATTTCACCATAAGTAAATGATAAATGCTTCAGAAGATAATCTTATTTAAACATTATACAATGCATATATGTTTAAATATCATGTTACTCCAAAAAATACATAATATTTTTATGTATCAGTTAAAAATGAATTTAATTAATAAAATTTTGTTTTGGGATTTCATCAACTGGAAGGAATGTCAATGCTGATAAATAATGTCATTTTTAAACTGTTTTATTATTTTTTCATTTTGTAACCAACTCCTACACTAGATTTTTTTTTAAATCTTTTTAATTTGGTTTAGTTATACTTGACAGTAGAATGCATTTATGTAATTTGATATATGTAGGTGGGATATAATTTCTCATTTTTCTGAGCGTACATGTTGTAGAATAACATTGGTCATGCAAATATATACATAAAGTAATAATGTTTGTTTTGTTCTACTACCCTTTCTATCCCAACATCTCCTCCCTCCCTCTCCCTTTACTTCCCTTTACCTAATCTAAGGTAATGCTATTATTCTCTAGTGTCCCTCCACCTTATTGTGAATTTGTATCCCCATATTAGAGAAAACATTTGGCCTTTGTTTTTTGGGGGGATTGGCTTATTTCACTTAGCATGATATTCTGCAACTCCATCCATTTACTGGCAAATGCCATAATTTCATTCTTCTTTAAGCCTGAGTAAAATTCCATTGCATATATATAGCACATTTTCTTTATCCATTCTCTATTGAAGGACACCTAGGTTGGTTCCATAGTTTAGCTATTCTGAATTAGCTTCCATATAGTCTATATTGAGCTGTATTACTGTAGTATGCTGATTTTAAGTCCTTGGGGTATAAAAACCAAGGAGTGGGGATAATTGGGTCAAATGGTGGTTCCATCCCTAGTTATCTGAGGGATCTCCATACTGCTTTGGATAGTGGCTGTACCAATTTGCCCTAGACTTTGACATGCTCCTCCACCCCTGTCTTTGAAATAATCTTTTATTTTATTATTATTTTTAATGGGAATTTCAGTTTGGGGGATTTCAGCTCAGAATTCCAACATTAGGGATTTTAGTCTTTTCAGGATGTCATTTTGGGGATTTAGACTTCAGTAATTTTGATCTCTGGAAATTTCAACTTTCAGAATTATGATATGCAGGATTCTGTTTTTCAGGATTATCATCACACTGTCCTTTTTCATTAGCTGTATATTTCTGTGCCTACAAGATTTCCTAGTTCACAGTAGGCACTTAGGAACTCATGTTCAATGAGTCAATGAATACATGCAATATTTAGGAGTACATTTGATTATATATGATTCCTTTAATATAAAATACCCAGAACAGGGAAATCACAGAGACAGAATGTAGATGAGAAGTTGCCTAGGGGTTTGGGTAGATGAAATAAGAAGAGGATTACTGCTAGGGGTAGGGGGATTCTTTTGATAGTTATAAAAATATTCTAAAATTTATGTGCTGATTTTTGGGGCTGGGGCTGTGGCTCAGGCGGTAGTGCGCTCACCTGGCATGCGTGTGGCCCGGGTTCCATCCTCAGCACCACATACAAAGATGTTGTGTCTGCCGAAAAAACTAAAAAATAAATATTAAAATTTATGTGCTGATTTTGTATGGTAACTATCTAAAAATCATTAAATTATTCACCTCAAATGGGAAAAAATAAGGGAACTGAGGAAAAGTAAATGAACAAGTAGGAAAATTCAAAACATCAAAATATGACACAAGTTTCAATTTTTTTAAAAAAATGCATCAACTGTAAATTTGAATGCACTGAATAGCAAAACAAAGTTTCAAAAATGACAAAACTACAGAGTTACAGAAAATCTCCCAAACTTGATGAATTTAACATATAAATTAATGTAACTGATAGAAAAACAAAAGTCATAAAACAATAGAGATTGTGATGATATAGATAGGAAAATGTCATATGGATGGACAATACTTTGCATATATAAAAAATTAATGTAAAAAGTATAAACTATGATTCTGTTTGGGTAAAAAATAAAATAATCCAAAAAGAAATATTAAACTCAACAAAAATGAATGAATGAGATAGTAAAGTTTTGAGAAATAAAATACATGTAAAACAAAATATTTTTCACAAAATAATTTTTACCTAGATTTGCATGATTATAGAGATTAGTGACATTAATAAAGTTCTGGTGAAGAGTCAAGAAAAACATTACAAGTACCTTGAGTAAAAAATAAGAGAATCACCATCTTATTATTGACAGATATTTTGAGAACATTTAACAGTTTTATGAAACTTACTATGAAAATTACTTTGAACCTCAAAATGAAATTGGATAGACTATTAGAAAAGCAAAATGTTCCATTCATTACATGTAGGTATATTACATGTAGGTATATTCAATGACCATGTATTTGAAATGTTTTATTATAAGCTAGTTCATTTTCAAAGTTTATGTGTACCTCTGTATAAACATACTAGGTGAACATCTGCATTGTTATATATGCAGGACATTTTTTGAAATGCAGGAGAGAGATGAGAGCCCAAGCAGTAAGTGCCAATTCATGCAGAAGCAAAACAGTAGTGGAGCAGCTAAGGAAGCTGGGGTATGAGTGAAGATGAGGACTTTAAGGAAGAGACAGTTAAGGAGCCCCATAATTCCGTGTAAAACTTTACTTTCGATCTTTGGCTGACTTCTGAGTGGTCCTTGTAGAAACTGGAACTATGTGATTATAGAAATTCTTAGGAAGGAAGACACTGATGGAAAATAGGACAGTGAGAAGAGAGGAAATTAAAAAAAATGTATGAATAAAATAGGTAATGTTATGGAGAATTTGAACAGATTAATAAAATTTACAAATATAGGCAAAATAAAATTCTAGTAAATAATACATGTGAAATTGAGAGCTCATTGGATGTCATTAGTAAGTGAGTAAATATAGACAATGGAAAGTTAGTAGACACAATTGCTGAAAATAGGAAATGTCTAAAACATAAAAATAAAACACAGGGAAATTAAAAAGATAAAACAGAAGTGGTACATTTTTTAAAAGTCTAATTTGAAGACAGAAAAAAGGGAGTGATAGGAAGATCTATTATTCATCTAGATATCAGTTTATAGTGGTGTTTACAGATGTAACGGTTTATCATAACATATATAATATTTGTGGACTTCATCAAATATAATTTAAAACCAGTTAAAATAAATACCTTAATATTTAATATATTGGATCAATATAACTTAATGGGATATACATAAGCCCTTAACTTATGGAGTTAAAAGGATTTAGAAAGGAATAAGGTAAATTTTATATATAGAGAAAAGTAGGATAGAACTCTGGAACTGAGTTATTATTTGCTATGTCCAATAATCAAAAGCAAACCTATTGATTAATGACATGGAGATATTTTTATAATTAGGAAGGCTTGTATTTGATGTGTAAAAGTAGTAAAGTTTATTTGGTGGCCCAATTCATTAAAGTAAAAAATTAGTCTAAAATCAGATATTAATAACACATGATTCAGCTATTCTCTTCTTGCTTATTTATGCATAAGATCTCCTAAAAATAAATATCATTTATGTTTGAAAATATTAATAGAGGAAAAAGATAAATTGGTATTGAATATGAAATGGCAAAATAAAAAGTAAAATGAAAATGCAAATGAATGTAATCAGAGAAAAACATGAGTTCAACAGAAACCTGACTTGGAGAAAAGACTAAATCTTCAATTTGTACACTTGGAGAAACTTAATGAAATATGGCTCATCTGAAAGGCAATAATCTTTTCTAATATAAAAGTCAGTACAAGGCAGTGACAAAAGAAATAAAACCATGAAGATAGAAAGAATCTGAAGGAAGAAGTTACATAAAGGAAGATCAAAAAGAAAATCACAGAGGTGATAGTACTTAAATTCAATGTAGGAGGATCAAGGTAGAAGTTAAGTTATAGGTAGAAAGACTAAAGATCAAATTCAAGGACAAAATGAGTGTTAGTTTATAAAGTGTTAAGGATATATATATATATATATATAGTGTCAAATTTATTATTTAGAAATTATGGAAAATAAAAAAATAAATATTTATAATGTTCAATTCATATCAACTTATTGTCTTTAATCACTCACAGTAATTCGTGTTTTATGTTTTATTTTACTTTGCTTCTTTCTATGTACAAATTTTGCATGTTCTTTCTGCATTAGATATAAATATTTGTGTATTTTATGTGAGTGATTTTGTGAATCTGTATTTGGCTGACTGTCTCAAACCACAGCACTTGATAGGAATATGGACACTTTTTTCCAGCATTGTTTAATTTTGTCTTGCATCTGAACAATTTTAAAGTGAGTTTTGTATGTTTGCTCAGATAGGCAGAACAAATACACTAATCATCTTTGAACGTGAATTGTGGATGGCATTTAGCTAACACCGAAAGATTTTTCATAATACTGTTTCTGAAATACTTAGTTGGCCTCAGATGAATGGCTATTTATTAACTTAATTTGCTTCTGTAGGAAGTACAAAGGATGGAGAAGTGGGTGGCCACTGGAAAGTAGTTCACATAATTAATGGGAAAGCTTTTTACAGGAAAAAAAAAAACTTTAAAAATCTTTATGAGACCATTTACTTCATGTTGGGAAACCAATTATCCCTATACTAGAATTTTTATCTCAGAGGAAGGAAACAAAACAAAATGAACAAATATAGATTTGTTGAACCAATATTATGTGCCAGGAATTAGCCTAGAGAGTTGTAACATACTCTAATATTGTAAAGCATTTAATTCATTTACAACTACCTCTGTGGGAAATAGAGACTCTTATTCTTATATTATATATAAGAAAAAAAGAACTTCAATAACAATAAAATTGCTTACACAAGTAGTAGGTTTTGAATGTCAAAAGGGTCAGGTTTCAGAGTTTGTCCTCTCAGTAGGAGTTGGGAGATGTGCCCATATAAAATGTCCAAAACCTAATCTCCTTTGAATTTATTTTGATTGTAAGTTTCGTTATATTTGTTAGTCTTCTGGACTCTTTTTGGCATGCTACATAACTTTGAGTTGAACATGAATATTAAGTCTAAAATTTGATTGAGATTCTTGAAGATACGATCTTCCTCCACCAAGGATTACTTTTTCTTCTGCCTTTCAGAATGTAGACAAGCTGTTTCTTTCTGCCTAGGGTTGGTTGCATAGTTGTAAAATGTGAAAGTATTTTATCTTAATCCTTACTTATAGAACAGGACCATTACTAAAATGTAGCCCTTCCTGGATTTCAGAGGATAGAATGGATTATTGAGCAACATATCTTCTACATCTTCAGGCTCTGAATTCTACTTTGGTATACTTAGCACCATGTGGCTGCTAAAATTTCTGTTCAGCCTTTAACCTCCTCAAGTACCAATTTCTACCAGGGACCTATCAGTATTTGCACCATAGGTATTAGTGAAAACCTTGGGAGGAATTTGTACCCAGATTTGGGGACTCATATAGCTGATATCCATTGTTCTCAGTGATGTTAATCCTCAAATCACAAATTTTTGGGCATCCCTGAATTCCAATCTCTTTCTCTTTAGCTTAGTATAACTGCAGCTTTCTGCATGGAACTTCTACTTTCTCTGCCAGGAGTATCAAAGATTTCTCGGGGGCGGGGGGGGGGGGGGAACAAAAGGATGGTGGAGCTTACCTTCTTTCCTTCAGGCCTTAGAGACTCTCCCACTCTGCCTGCAGGGGTTGTCTACACTGGCTTCAAATAATAGAAGTGTGCATTTCCGTAAGAGACTTGTTTAGTATAAGTTACATAGTTTTGGCTGGTATTGGAATTCCTTTCTGTAAACTCCCTTAATTATATATATTCTAATTGTCAGAAAAGTAACTAAAACAGAAAGGGAATAAAATGATAGCATTTATGACAAACATTAATTTTAAAGGTGAATATTTCTCTATTGGTGGGAACTAAATTGAAAATTATATGTATACAATTCCTGTTTTAATTAAGCAATGCATAGTGGAATTCTTGTAGTATTAGTGTGTGTTACATTCAAAAAAGCATTGAAGTAGTGGCCAAAAAATCATTCTTATTTATTGATTTTTTAAATCTAGGGCAAGTATTAATCTTAAATTTCCTATTAATTATTTGTAATTTACACATTTGCATTTAGAATATGATAATTAATGTTTATCTGTTCAACATTTTATTCAATAGCACTGCCTATTATCTGTCAGGTTCCTTTCTTATTGTCAAGGATAAATCAAGAAGGAGATAAAGCCATGTTTTAGTCTGTTTTTTCACTGCTCTGACTAACAGATCTGACTAGAAAAATTGTAGCATGGAAGGGTTTATTTGAGGGATCAGTCCGAAGAAGGCTGGCTCCACTCCTAGGGGCTCAAGGTGAGGAAGAAGAACATCATGGTGCAAGAGTGGGGCAGAGAAAAATAGCTCATATGATGATTAGTAAGCAGAGAGAGTCCACTCTCCAGATACAAAATATATATCTCATAAACTCATCACCAATGAACCATGTCCTCTAGCCATACCCCATCTGCCTCCATTCACCACCCAGTTAATCCCATCAGGGATTGATTCACTGATTAGATTGAGCCTATAACCCAATCACTTCTCCTTTAATCCTTCTTGCATCATCTCACATATGAGCTTTTGGGGGACACCTCATATCCAAACCATTACAAGCCTCTCCATGATTTCTTAGCTGATAGACTTTAGTAAAGAAGAGAGAAGATAAATTGGCTAAAATTTGTAAATAAGACCACTTTATATTTTAAATAAAGTAAATTGTGGGAACATGATTGGTCAATATAGAGATCAGAGTAACATTAAGAGGACATTCTCAAGTAAATATTTGTTTAACACAAAAAACAAGCACAAATCATAGGTATCTTTCAGCAAACTATGTTAGAGAGATAAAATAATTTTAAAGATTTTCAGAAAGTTTTTCTAAGCCTGAAAAAAAAATAGTGTCATTAAAATATAATAAACTAGCAAGAAAGCAGTAGAAGAAGAAAAAAGTGAGTAGTCTGTTCAATATAATACATTGCATAAATCTAGTAAGATATTGATAAATTGTTTGGTTTTAATTTTAAATGTAATGGAATCTTGAGTGACATTGCAGATAAGTAAATGATATGATGTGACTTATATAAAAATTAAGTCACTCTTAAAATTATAGGTTTTGTTGTAGTTTTTAATGAAATTTAAATTTTTGCCAGCTTAAAGCAACTTGTTATAAAATTTACTTTAAATAAAGTATGTTTTTTTAAGCCTCATGGTAACTGCAAAGCAAAATTTACAGGTAGATTTGCAAAATAGAAAATTACAGAATCAAAATATACCATTACAAATAATCAGCTGAGCTCAAATGAAGATAAGATGATAGGAACAAAGGAAGAAAGGATTTACAAAATAAGCATACAAAAAAATGAGAAGAGAGAAAACTCCACTCATTGTGAGGTCAGCTTACTTTGATAGTGAAGTCAGACAAAGATATTACCAGAGAGAGAGAAGAAGACTATAGGTCAACATCACTGACGAACATTAACATAAAATTTCTCAACAAAATACTAGCAAACTGAATGCAATCACACACTGAAAAATATCTTAAGCCACTATCAAGGGAGATTTTCCTCAGGCCTACTAAGACTCTTCAACATAAGTGAATCAATAATAGTGATATATCATAGAGCAAAATCATATCATCATTTCAATAAATGCAAAAAAATATTTGACAATTCAATCATTTCATGTATAAAAACTCTCAACATATAGAAGGACTGTATATATAGTATATATAGAAGGACTGCACCTGAACACAATAAAGACCTTTACATTAGTTGGCTTTTCATTGCTGTGACCAAAATACCAGACTAGAACTCACATTTTCAAAGGACCAGTTTATAGTCAGCTGATTCCATTGCTGTGGGCCCAAGATGAGGCAGAAGGGAATCCAGAGGAAAACTGCTCACCTTCTAGCAGAGAGCAAATGAGAGGAACCAGGGACAAAATATATAAATCCCAATGCAGGCCCACAGTGACCTCTTCCTCCAGTCATGCCTCACTTATCTCCAGTTACCAGCTAGGAAACCACTCAAATTATTAATAGATCATTGGATTAATCCACTGATTAGGTCATAGCTCTCATGATGTAATAATTTCATCTTCATAAACACAGGAGCTTTAGAGGATGACTTATATCCAAACCATAGCAGTCATCCATGACAAACCCAAAGCTGATATCATACATGTATGTTGGTGATTTTAGTGGACTGCATTTCCATAAAATTAGAATTTGGTCTTTTTGTATATCTATTTTTGTAAGTTGAATGCTTAATTTGCTTTGCAACTTAAAAAATTTCTACATGTGAATCTTATCTATATATAAAATGTTAATGTGGCTTTAAAGAAGCTATTCCAAAGTAGTGGGTTTTAATGAAGTTGACTGTTTTAAAAAGAAAGAAAATATTTGGATTTTAGGTGTGATGTAGAAGTTATAGTTGCAGTTACACATATTTGTTTTTGTATACACATTATTTTCACCCTGATGGTGAATTTAACTTTGCTTTTTTTTTTTTTTTTTTGGTACTGGGGATTGAACTCAGAGCCACATTCCCATCCCTATTTTGTATTTTATTTAGAGACAGGGTCTCACTGAGTTGCTTAGCGCCTTGCTTTTGCTGAGCCTGGCTTTGAACTTGTGATCCTATTGCTTCAGCCTCCTGAG
Organism: Urocitellus parryii; assembly: GCF_045843805.1. Lineage (NCBI taxonomy): Eukaryota > Metazoa > Chordata > Mammalia > Rodentia > Sciuridae > Urocitellus > Urocitellus parryii. Next base: position 26,926,363 of record NC_135537.1, read on the forward strand.
CTTCTGGGATTGCAGGGATCCACCACCAGCTCCTGGTGGTCCATTTGATAAAGTCCCATCCTCTTTTAAAACCAAGAAAATTGTCACCCACAAAACTCTTTTGTGAAGTGGATATGATCTCAGCAATGTGGGTAAGAATGGAGTAAAGAGAAAATATAGTGTACTAGTAAGAGTTGATGCTGATTTAAATTAGGCTGAGAGGAATTGGAGATGGAAAAATAAATGTATATAATTCAGGATATATTCTGGAGTTAAAAACCCTTTTTAACTTGTTATGGAATTGAATGTAAAGGAAATCAAGAGTAATAGTAATTTGCATTTATTTATAAAGTTATATTTTAATAATTTAAACCAAGTTTAAATAGGCAAATTTAATAATATTTCTAAACACTAATACAAATTACATTGGGAAATCTTTACATATAATGTGCCACTGAACTGTAGATGTAAACTAACACTTTATTTATATAGTGTTGACTCCAAAATTACTTCCACTATACACCCCAATTTAAACAAGCATTTCCATTTGAGTGATTAACTATTAATCAATATAGCCAAGATAACTGATTCAAATTTATAATATTGGACTGGAAAGCATGAATCTACATTGTGAAATAATCCTGCACAATTAATCATGAAGATAAGTTTTCAACGGTCCTCTGAGGTCAGATTTTATTTATGATAATGGCATCCATTGAAGATAGCCTTGTCTTTCTTTGACAAAAAAGTAAACTATTTATGATGTCATGTTATGAAGTGTGAATTAAACAGTATTTAACAGTTAAGAAAATTCTTTATTTAATATATTTTAGTAATTCTGAGAATTTAGGCCTTGAAATTATTATAGCCAAGCATAAAAGCCTGATCTTTTTGAAATATATATATATATATATATATATATATATATATAATTTATTTATTTATTCTCTATTTCCTACATACTTTATTAATTTTAAATTAGTACAAGAATGACCAGATTATACTAGGTAATTTCAATATGCAATGGCAAAAGTATGTTCTGAATAACCCTTTTATATAAAACCCATTATATTAAAAAAATAATTAGAAAAAAAAAAAGGCAGGGCCAAATGAGGATTAAGGGTAATTAAGTGCTGAAGGATTGGGCAAGATATGTGTAATTAGCCCTTTCATGTATGCTTGGACCCAGACACAGGCTTATGACTTGCAGGTCAATATTAAACTGTCCCAATTATGAAGCAAGCAAAGGATTCCTGAGATTCTTTCTTGTTATATTTCAAGAAACAAATGGAACTCAGTAAAGATATCTTAAAACATGTTTTAAAAGTTAATATATTTTTAAATTGTTCAGAAATTAGATAAAATATTTACTATTGAAAGTCTTTTTCCATTATTGCAATCTGTAAATATTAGACAGACTATGTTGACAGACTAGTTATCTTAAGATATTCTCTCTCTGAAAAATAATTCAAAATTCTGAATTAAATATTTTGTGAAATTTTTTTCCAAACTGTAAAAGACATGACTTGAGAGAAAGTGAAAGCTGGAAAGAAGAGTACTGAACACAGCTGTCACCAAAGTACTAAAGCTATTGTTGCTCTAATGGGAGAGGTAAAACTCATTTAACTTTGTATTTTGTTTTGCAGAACAGTGTCCAGGAACTAAACCAGGTGGAGAGTTTTATAGTAAGCAAGCTTCCATCAAAGTGGGACCCTCAATGTGAAATCTAACCAGAAATAAAAACGTTATCTTCTACATGGTCAAAAATAAGTTGGCTATACTCATCTCTGGACTTTATATTCCATTCCACTGTTCTATGTATCTTTTCTTTTTTCTTTCTTTCTTTTTTTTTTTTTTTAGTTGTTCTAATACTGTGCTCTTTGGGTTGCAATAGAGTTGCAGTATAATTCAAAGTCAGATACTGTGATGTCTCTAGTTTTTTTTTTTTTTTTTCTCAAGAAAGCTTTGGTTTTTTGGGATCTTTGGTGATTGTGTACAAATTTTAGGATTGTCCTATCTGTGTGTAATGATGTTGAAACTTTGATGGCGATTGCATTGAATCTATCATGAAAATGATGAAATCCTGTTTAGTGCAACAACATGGATGGAACTGGAAGACATTATGAAGTAAAATAAACCTGAACAAAAAGACAAATGTTGCATGATCTCATTCATATATGGATCTAAAAATGCTAATCTCATAAGCGTTGAAAGTAGAATAGGAGTTAGAAGAAGTTGGGGGAGGAGTTTGGTGGACAGTTTGGTCAATAGAAATATTACTACATTTAGAATGGGGGATAAATCTAGTGTTCTATTGCATAGTAGGGGGATATTTAACAATTGTGCATTGTAGATTTATAGGTAGCTAGAAGAGAGGATTTAGAATTTACTCATGATAAGTAAACAATAAATATTAGAGGTGATGGATATGCTAATTATCCTGATCTACTCCTTATGCATGTATACTTGAATCAAATCATCATGTTGTGCCCCATAAACACATATAATTATGTGTCTTCAAAAAATTAAAAATGAATATTACTTGATAATTTCTTGGTTATTCTTGGATATAATTATATTTTTAAATAAACAAAAGAAAGATAAATACACAAAATAATAAGAGACTAGAGTAGAATATGAAACAATGATTATGATTAATTATGTTTCCTGCTCCAAAATGAAAATCAACATTATTTAAGAGAAAAAAGTCATGAGAAAATGCTTTACATATTATTTAAAACAGCATACAACTATGATATACTAAATTATACATTCAATAATTACACTGTTATGTACATAAATAATTATAAAATACTATGAATACCTAAGGGGTCAATATGGGACACATAAATGATTGTAAATACCATATTCAAGGATTGGAAGAATACAGACACTAATTTGTAACAGAATGTTGTGTAATACTGATATAATCCAAATTTCAATACTTGGGGATTTTTGTGGACATTGAAAAATAAGATTCTAAAATCCTTGAATAAGAATAAAATATAGTATTGACTATAAGAAAAAATAAGACATATTTAAAATATACTAGTGGGTAGAGATGTAGCATAATAGAGAACTCAAAAATAGAACAAGTTATAAGAGAAACATATCATTTATATAAATTAATGATTATAAAGAAATAATAAATAAATAAATAAATGGTTTTTCAAGAATGCTGCTGAGACAACTGGACATCTGTAAAAAAAAGAAAATGGCCCTGAATGCCAACCTCACACTGCACAAGGAATTGGTTTTAGGTAAAATAAAGGTACAACTTATGAAGGTAAAACTTTAGGCTATTTAAAAATATGTTTATAAATTTGGAATAAGAGTGCATTTTAAAAGAAACAAAATGAACTAATAAATAAAGGAAATTTTTAATAAATTTGAGGACATTAAGAACTGATAGTTATCAATATCATTAAATCTATAAATTGAGGCACAGATTAGAGAAGATATTTGCTTAAGATATCTTAAGTATAATTTTATTTGGTAAATGAGGTATTGGTGCTAGAAAAGAACTCCTATAAAGAATAATTTAAAATTATGAAAGAAATTTTTATGTTCATACAATAATATTATAGCAATGCAAATGTTGTGTATGCTAAAATGGATGTATTTAAAACATTGTTTCAAGAGAAAAGCAGTTCAGGAGACTTCATAGAACATTTTTAAATTATGTAGCACTTTAAAATGTCACAATTAAACTTCATTGTTTAAGATTGTGTGCCTAGGTTCTAAAACCCTAAAGTAAATTGATATTATATTGAAAATATTGTTATTGGCTAACTCAGGGGACAGAGAGAAATATTATCAGTTTGGTAATACAGGGAGGATTGACTATGATATTCTGATTAAAGTTTTTAAATAATTTTTTCCTTAACTGTTTAATATATATATATATACACACACATACACACACACACACTTATAGAGATATATAATTAAAATATTTTACTTATAAATTACTAATTATTCTTTATGCAGAAAATGAATGAATTCCAATAATACTAATTTTTAATTTATCTATTTAAATAAATACTCTACAATAAATTTCATGAAGTCAGAATAAGTGAATTTGGCATATCTCTGGTTACACCAGGAAGGGCAGATATTAACAATTATCTAAGATGTGTTTGAAATACTACTATGAATGTGAAGCTTATGCTCATGTTGAATGTTATGTTGTATTAGCTCGGGTTGTTTATCTCAATTATTCAGTCCCTCTTGCCAATTGACAGAGAATGAACAGAATATTCCATTGCACTATTGATGTTGATATCGACTGTGGCTTGTTTTGCAAAAAAAAAAAAAAAAAAATGTAGAAAGAAATAACGATGTTCTACTTTCATGCCAATTCCATGAAGCATTATGTTTCTTTTTTTTTTTTTTTAAGAAAGTAGAGAAGAGAGAAAGGAAGGAACACATTTTTTTTTTTGAGAGAGAGAGAGAGAGGAGTGAGAGAGAGAGAGAGAGAGAGAGAGAGAGAGAGAGAGAGAGAGAATTTTAATATTTATTTTTCATTTTTTGGCGGACACAACATCGTTGTTTGTATGTGGTGCTGAGGATCGAACCCGGGCCCCCGCACGCATGCCAGGCGCAGGGGAGCATGCTACCGCTTGAGCCACATCCCCAGCCTGTTTCTTTTTTTTTTTTTTTCTTAACTACTTTATGGTCCCCTGATCCGCCATGAGAAGAGTGTGTCTCAGATTTGTGATTGATCCAAGAAGAAATTTGAAAATAGTTATGCAGTACTAAACCAGGTTCACATTCTGGACCCTAAGCAAGCACACCAGAGTTGTAACCAACCAGTTTACTAATTAGGAAGAAACAAACACCTACAGGGGAAAATTCCAAAATGTTTGTGGGTGATTTCTTTCACAATATCATTGCAAAACAATTGCTCAGTAAAACATACTAGAAGAATCAAATGCAAGAGATTAATACTGCCATTAGTGGAAAGTGTTAAGCAATGCTGACAGAGGCAATGGCATTTCACCTGGACCTTGAAAGATGAGTTGAGTTTTGGACTAAATTGGTTAGCTTTTTATATTTTCAATTCAATCAGTATAATGGAGTATGGAAAATTCTTGATTGGCACTTTAAATTACATGATAGCACATTTGGAGAAAAGCATTGGGAGGGAAGTTCTGAAACAGTTATCAGAACAATGATGAGTGATACAGTAAAGCTCCTTTTCTTTTTTTTTTTAATAAAAATCTGATTTTGCAAAACAGTCACTTTTTAATTTCAAATCATATAGCAACTTATTAAATAAATTTGCAGTTTCTGTTGCTACACTCTGGAATGTTATTACTTTATGTATGCTTATGTCAGTTTTTCTGTATTATCCCACTCCCACACACTGTCATCTCATCTACAAGGACTTACCCCTTTGTAATATTTTTTAAAGCACTCTTCACCTCTTTATATCACCAATTATAAATGTACCAACAAACTGATTTGTATGAATACTTGTTTAATGTTTTCTCTCGTTATTTAATGGGTTCTAATTAAGGCCAGTAACTGCCAGTTTTGATTCCTATTATAGAATGTCTGGACCACAAATGGATTTCAATAAAAACTTAAGGATGTCATCAAAGAATAAAAAGGACATAAGCTTTGAAGTGAGTGGATCTGGGTATACAAAAGCTGTTTTATCTTTTATTGAGTTTAGATTTCAGATAATTTGTTCTTATTTTGATATCCCCAATTTTGTCCTATGCAAACTTGATACAGTAAGATTTGGAGAAACATGTATAAACATCTCAGATAAACAGCAGTTATCAATATTATTTAAACAGTTTATAGTACATGTAGAAATTTTAGAAACAGAAGAGGCACATATGCAGTTTCTTTGATTTTTCAATTTACTATAAAAACTCACAGGACAAAAATTCCTTTTGAAAGAGTAAGGTCATTTGAACAAACAATTTGTCCGTCCATAGTCTTCTGCATAAACAATTAGTTTCCCCACGATCATTGCAAGTATATTCTAGCAGTAGATTGCTAACATTGACCTATATGTTCATCACTTCTGTAACCTAAACACCACTTTTCTGTGGTTGATTGTTTTGCTTACTTAAAGCATTAAAGAAAGAACATAAATGGAAATAAAAGAATTCAGAAAGACATTTTTTGCAATTCAATTTTTCTTAAGAAATATATTTTTCATTCCATTATGTAATTATAGCACTTAAAGTCTATCCTGAGAATTAGACATGTAGTTGCATCTTCTCATTTATATTCTAGAAAGTGAGCTTTCCTAGATTTTCACCTCTGCTCTCTTATAATCACCCTTCATTGTAAAAGAATTTTCTCATTGTCCTCGAGCTGCCTGGCTATTTAGGAAGCAGAAATAAGGAGAGTACAGTTTATTTGTTAACTCATTTTCTTGAATTATGCAGCAGTGCCTTGCTGTGGTTTAATTTAAGCTAATAGCATTTCTTTTAATGCTGCTACACAAATAAGATGCTAATAATTTGGTCTTTATCTACCACCCACTTGTTTTCCAAATATGAGATTATATACTTGAGGTGAAAAATAAAAAGACAGAAGTGTAGGCGCTTTCCTTAGCTCAGTAACAGGCATATGGAAAATGACCATTATTTCCCCTCAATATCTTCATCGTACTTGATATACAAGACAACTCTAAACACTTTAACACCGTCCTTCTTGTTCATGGAAAATAAAGGTGGTGCACTATGTCAGTGCAGCTTTAAAACAGCTCTGCCTCCTAACAACTCAATCCACCCAAAGATAATTTCTGTTAATCTGAAATAAAATCATATTTCTATATACATTATATGATTTTTATAATATAAAATTTACTCTTGTTGGCATAGGATTCTGAGAAATGTGTATAAAGGTAAGCTATGACCATCTCAAACAAGTACCAGAACTGTCACCCCAAACAGTTCCTAACACTGCCTTTCTAGTCACCTGCTAACCCTAAGATCTCTGAAAACACTGCTATGTACTTCATAGATTAAGAAACACATTTTAGAAAATCATACTCATTTATTACAGAATATTTCTTATTTTTATTCTCTTTAAACTTTGCAGATTTTCACATTCCTTTTGCATTTAATTGAAAAACCATTGAATTTTATGAGATTTTTACTTAATCAGCATTCCCAGACTGATGCTATACAGAACATGTTTTTGCAGGATACGACTTAATATGTTATAAAAAGAAAAAGTGCTTCAGATTCAAATAAGTTCATGAATGAATTGAATCATTTATTGTTTAAAGATTACTGTTCCTTTTACAATGAAATGCTTACAGCATAGTTTCTATCAATCATTTCAATGTCAAATAAGACAAAGGACATAAGAAGCAACTGTGAGATACACATATCAGTTCAAAATATTAAGATGGCAGAACAAAGAATCTGAAATTGGGACTCAAAATCAGAAATTCTGAATGTCCTTGAAAATCATCAACATATTAACAATATGAACACAATACAAAGAAGACAGTGTTGACTGAATTGAGTGGAGTCTTATATTCAAGATGAAATGGTGCCATTGATTGTTCACTTTTTCCTGGTCTGGGTAAGTATCCTTGGTGAATGCACACTTACACAATATCCGGGAGTAAAGTTTTGTTGAGGTGCATTTACTCAAAGTGGTCATAGGATCTTGTCACATGCAGTTGTCAACTTCCAATTAATACTACTTTATCCAATTTGAAGTGCAAGTTTAGAGATGATCTGTAAGAACTATGCTCTGATGTTGTTGTACCTGACTTTTGATAAATCTATACTATTTATTTGACATGTGGATATTTTTGATTAAAATAAAAACACATAATCAACTTTGATATTAAAAGAATATAAAAATATGATTTTAAAAGAAAGCATATATGACCCTCTTTAATGACTTCTAATTCTTCCAATAAAACATTCATTGTTATAAAAATTTCCCTCCTGCTATGCTGAATAAGAAATATAAATATATATATATATATATATATATATATATATCAGTAGTAGTTGTATATATATTAAACAATAGTAGTAGGATGTTAGGCTAGTGCAGAGTATTTTTTTTTTGCATGATATAAAGGATGAGAGAGAGAGAGAGAGAGAAAGAGAGAGAGAGAGAAGAAACAAAGAGAAAGTGAATCATCTTATTTCCATTATGTTTTCATTCGAGTCATTTACAGACCACAGAATATGGGTGGGAGCATGGGATTGGGGATGTAAATATTAGATCTTGAGAAGACCAGGTAATTTTGGCAAATTGTAATATTGGATAAGAGGAGAGAGAGAGAGGAGAGAAAGAGAGAGAGGATTATTGTTTGGTGCTTGGAAGAAAGAATTTCCTAAGGGTAGTGAAAATAGAATCAACATTTTAAGGTCTCATAAAGGAAAGGAAAGTGTCATGATCACTTAACATGGAGGGGAAATATGTCATAATATGGATCTTTGGATAAAATCAAAAAAGTTTAAACAATTGAGCCAAGATCATAGAGAATATGGAGTTAGTACATAAAGATCTGAAAAATTTAGACATCTATATGTGTGTATATGTGTAAATAAAATGAAGTAAGGGAAGATAAACAAGTGAAACAACATATGAAAGATAGAAAACAAATGTACATTCTATAGAAAAAGATATAAAAATTGAAATTTCAAAAATAAACTGGTTATAATTAAAACTATATTAAACACTGCAGCATAAGATATCAGTGAACTTGAAAGTATGGTGATAGAAATTGCAAAATTCTATTCTTGTAACTTCTAGTTGACATTATACTAAAGATCATAGACAGTGCTGTAAGACAAGAGAAAGAGATAGTCATATACATTACAAAAGAATTAAAGGTGTTCATATTCCCGGATAATATTATTGTTCATGTGGAAAATTAGGAAAAATCTACTAAAAGAAATTAGAACTAAAAAGTCAACTTAGAAAGATAGTAACATACAAGACTAATAAACAAATGTCCTTTTTATTGTAATATGCTATTAATTAAACATCAGAAATAGAAGTTAATATAATGCTACTAATAATAACTTGAATAACACATACCTTGTTATATAAAGTAATAACATACATGAGGAAAAATTTTATAAAACACACATAAAACCTATTAACTGAAAACCATAATTGTAATGTTGGGAAGAAATTAATGACATAAGAAGTTGGAGAGAAATATATCATGTTAGTGAATACAAACTTTATTATTATTATTATTATTATTTTGGTATGGGGATTGAACCTAGGGATGCTCATCCACGGAGCCACATTCCCAGCCCTTTTAAAATTTTTATTTAGAGTCAGGGTCTTGCTAAGTTCCTGAATCTGAATTCACGATCCAGGATCCTGCCTCAGCCTCCCGAATCACTGGGATTTTAGGAGTATGCCACTACACCTGGAAAAATTCAATATTTTAAAGAGTTAAATTCTCTTTATACAATAAATCTGTAAATCAATGCAAAACAAGCAAAATCCATTGTTATTTTTGTAAATATTTAAAAATGATTTTAAAATTTATATAAAAATTAAAATATCTGCGTGTACTCAAAGCAATTTTGAAAAAGAAAAATAGGATTTTCACTGCCACCTTTTAAAACTAATAATTCAATGTAACTAAAAGTGTTTGATATTTATCTGTCAATAGCAAAATGGATCAATGTCACAGAATAATAAGTACATAAATTGATTCATACAGAGAAATGATTTTTGACAAAGGTATCAATGGAATCCAGTGATGAAAAGAAAGTACAGTTTCAACAAGTGGTGGTGAGAAAATTAAATAGTCTTATATATAAAAGACCTCAATTATTAGCTGATACCATACAAAAATTAATTCAACATGGGTTACATAGCCTTCATTTATAAAACTATAAGAATATAAAAGGGAGAAAAATTTTTGAATTTATGTGAATTTTTATTACATTTTTACATAACTCATAAAATGACAAAACATAAATAAATAATTAACAAATAGTCCACAAAAAATTAAGCCTTTTGCTTTTAGAAAGATACTCTAAGAAAATGAAATCTCAGACCATTGGGATAATATTTGCAAGTAACAGATGATAATGGATTTGCATCCAAAATTTAAAAAAATATATATTTTATATATATATATATATATATATATATATATATATATATATACATATATATATACACACACACTTACACATACATATAACTCACGAATAAGAAAACATAAAACCCAGTTAGAAAAATGAACAAATATGTTAATAGGAAAATGCAATTTCAAATTGCAATGAATGGCAGAGGATGTAGTTCAGTAGTAGAGCATTTACCTAGCCATGTGCAGGTCCCTGGGTTCAATCCCCAAAAGTGAAAAATAAAAAGAGGAGAAAGCAAACTGCAATGAAAATTCAATAAACACTCTTAGAAGGAGTAATTAAGCACTTTCTCAAAGGATAAATATAAACTCATTAGAAGACCTAACAATTCTACTTTTAGAAGGTTGACTCAGAAAAATGAAAACATGTTCACACAAGGAATTGTACATGAATGGTTAAGATAGTTTTATACAGAAGAGCTCTACACTGGAAGCATCCCAGAATGTCCATTAATTTTCAAATAAATGATGTAAACAAAAATTATGATAAATATACACAAAGGAGTACTTCTAAGAAGCAAAATGAATAAATTGTATAATAGAATGAATAAATTTGTTAGGCAAAGGTTAGTCATAAATAATGGGAAATCCAGAAGCCAATCAACTCATCATGGCCCTTGGCAAACAACAATATATTCTCAGGGTATCTGGAAGACTGTGTGCATGCTCAAGGGACATCATAGACTGTCTAAGTTATCTGTTCACCACTGTTTAAACAAAGCCCTAGAAAAAGAAATTTATCAAGTCTTCAAATTTTTAATGGTCACTCCAACTCATATATACATTGCTTAGTCAAAAGTTGTTGGTATTATTGGCTCATTGTAAATAAATATATTCTTTAACAAATCACTAGATGCCAACTGAACTAAGATATGTTGAACCAAGATCAACTAATAGGAAACAAGCTTAAAAATAATCAAATCAAATAAATAAAATAGCTTAAAAATAAGCAGAGATAGTATTTGTTTTATAAAATATTTTAAAAATAGATAAATAGATAACTGCATACATACTGCAAGTGATACAGACTCCATTGCACAGAATTTTTCAAAGACACAAAACAAACCAACACACACACATACACACACACACACAAATACACATCAGGAAAAACAACAATAAGAAATGAATGGATCTTCATTAACAAGAAAATCTATGGAATTTTACTCAGCCATTAAAAAGAATGAAATTATGTCAGTTGCTGATGAATAAACCAAACTGTAGAACATCATGGTAAATGAAATAAGCCAGATTTAGAAAGTCAAGGGTAAAATGTTTTCTCTCCTCTGTGAAAGCTATAGAGAGAAGAAAGAGAATTTAAAAAAGAGAAAAAGAGGTCATTAAAATAGAAGAGATATCAATAGAGTAGAGGAAATTATGCTACGTCCACTTACAAATATACCACCATGATTCCCAAATACATATATAATAACAATGCATTAAATAAAATAATAAAAATAATAATAGTAACAACTGTAGCAGCAACAATAGAAGAAAGATCAATAGAGTACAGCAAGAGAATCACAGAGGAAATACTGGAGTGTATGGAAAGGTACTCGGGAATGAGACTGATCAAATTATGTTATGTGCACATAGGGAGAGTGTCAAAAATAGAGGTGAGAGAAAAATAGAAAGAAAAAAAACACTTAAGGATATAATTGCCCCAAACTACCTAAATTTGAAGAAAACCATTCATCTACACATCTAAATTGTTCAATAAAGTTCACATAGGGAAATTTAGAGATCCTTACCTAACTCTAACTCCATCGTAGCCAAACTGTTGACTATAGGAACAACAGGAGAGAGACTTCAAAAAAAGGGAACCTTAAGCAGTTCCTCAATGAATACCTCACTTCTCATCAGAAATAGATCAGATGACATTGGGATCAGTTATTCAAATTGCTCAAAAAAAGAATAGAACAGAACAGAATCTCTCAACCCAGAATTCTATATATTGCAGTCATTTTTATAGTGAAAATCCAAATAAACACATTCTAAAGTGAAAAAAAAAAAAAAAGACGGGATTTGTGATTAGTAGGTTGGCCTTTCAGGAAATCCTAAAGGAATTCTCAATACTGAAAGAAATGATACTATACAGTAACTCCAATCTACCTACACAATATAAAAATCACCAGTAAACATAATATTATAGGTAAATTGAAAATACAGTATACATAAATGCAGAAAGATGAATTTTAACCAGTTACTCATATAACACACAGAAAAAAATCAATGCATCATAAAACGAAATCTAAGAACTAAAATTAAATATTTTAGAATAAAACATAGGAGTAAAATATTCATGACTTTAAATTAGGCTAAAACCTTAGATAAAACACTGAAATAAATCTTGAAAAAAAGATAAATTGGAATAGACTAATATTTATTAAGTGATTTCAAAAGAGAATTAAAAAAAAATAAAAAGATAAACCATGGCTTTCTAGTGTATGCTGTTTGGCATGTAGGACAATGCTTCTTAACTTCAGATTCAGGGTGTCTTTCTCCTTCAAAACCACATGCCCATACTACAGCCTGAGGTCAATAATGGACTCCCAATTCCAGTAAGCACTGCAGAGGTGTTGCCTCATGCGGTCTACACAAGCTTAAGGACTGACTTTCTGGGATTTTATTTTCTAGGAGGAGCTCCAGATAATGGTCTCCCTGTCTCTCAGAGCTAGAGCTAGGTATTCAGGGATGCTGTTTTGGATTTCCTCAGGACAAGTAGACCCTGGGAATCCCCATTCTGAGAATTCTATACAGGGAGTTGATGCTAGAGATATTCAGTAATCTAGTCTTGCTGAAAATTACACTTTCCAAGTCCAAGCTCATCAATCTGTTAAAGTAAGGGGAGGAACAATGTAGATAGTAGAGAACACAACACAGCTTGGGCCCTGTCCAGATAAAAGTAAGGAAAGAATGGTAAAGAATGTTCACTGTTACTTTATTCATCAACATTCTCTGGAAATTTTCTAATTCCATATAAGAAGGAAATGAAACAAACCATATTGTGGTAATTCATGTCTCCTGGAAGCAAATTTAGATAGATCCTCATACATTAAATTCATGAGAAATTTCTCTTAGGATCAACCCTTGCAATGGGAAGCTCGTGCTACTGCACAGGTATTCTGGGGTTAGGTTGCTCTTTGGAGTTGTCCACAGTTTAAAAAAAAGGTTCTGGCCTTTGGATCATGGTATACAAGTGACTCGTGAAAAGCATGTAACATATTTAGACAAAGCGGCCCCAATAAGTCTGGTTGTAAGGGCAGCTGTCATTTGGCTCCATCAGCCATGGCCAAACTTCTTGCTGAATGTGAAAAATTTGTGTCACACCACAATCTCCATAACAGCATAACACTGAAATACCTGATCCACTTCCTTGCACAGATTGTAGAAACAGCTCTTTCTGAATTCTCCTGTATCACATCCAGAGGTGAGGTCTTTAGGACATAATTGGCTCATGAAAACTCCAGCCTCATCAGTGGATTAATCCATTTGATGGATTAATAATTTGAATGCATTATTGGGAGGTGGAAACTAGTTTGAGGAAATAGGTCACTAAGGGTGAATCTTGGATGAGTTTACATTTTTCCCAATCCCTTCCCCTCTCTCTCCTTCCTGCCTGCCTTGTGTTTTGCAACTTTTCTCCACCACACCCTTCCACCATGGTGATTCTACCTTAGAATCAATTGACCATGGACTGAAATCTCTGAAACCATGAGACAAAATAAATCTCCACTTTTTGAATTTGTCCCTGTCAGGTATTTAGGTCACAGTGAGGAAAAATTGACTCACACACCCTTTCACCCCAGCTTGCCTCTCTGCTGTTTCCATAGATCTTCGCAGCCATTACTTGTCTTTGCAGCCAGCCCTTCATGTGTTCACAATAGCTGTTAGTCACCATAATCCCTCAATCTGGCTCTCACACTTGTCCATGTACTGTCAAGTTTGGGCAACTGAGTACCACAAGGAATGTTCAATTGTAATATTTTTTTTGTCACACTCCTTCTTGGTGTTACTTTAGATCATACCAGTCCTCCCCTTGGAGATCAAGCTGGTGGTTGCTCTTCTCCATCACTGGTTTTTGATACAAAGAATCTAAAGTGCTAAGGTAAAAACTAAAGCTTTAATTAATGAGAACCCTGTTGCTCCCTGGTGGAAGAATTCCCCTTGATAACAAGACTTCCAAACACAACCTAGAGATACAGAGGTGGAAACATAAAATTCCAAGTGTGTTTTTTTGTGAAGGGGAAGGGGAAGAGGAAGGTGATAGGGACCTCATTGTTACCTCCTTTTTTCCTGATTCTAGTAATTTGCCTAAGGGGGAACACATATTATGTAAAAGCTGTGATTTTCAGTGTGACTCTGTCCTATTGCATGGTACTCCATGAAAATATGTCCACTGAGTAGTTCACTGTGCTTTAAATTAATTGTTCCATCCAGAGTAACATTGGTGACTTCTAAAGGCTATAAGTGATACAACCCCTGGGTCTCAGTTTCCCTGAATTATAAATCAGGTCCCTGCACTAACATAGTATTAGGTGGTATCGTGTCCTGGTGGATCATGTATGCTATGTTTCCATGTTTTTCTCAATTAGATGTGATATGTACTGACTATTTTAGTCTTCTGAAAATGTATATGTTGTAGACATAACTCATAACATGATGGTTTCAGCACATAGGACCTTTGGGAAGTCATTAAGTTTAGAAAAAGATACAAGGGTGAGGTCTCATGATAGAATAAGTGCTCATATAACAGGAGATAGAGGGACTAGATCTTCCTCTCTACACCTTGTGAGGATACAGTGAGAAGGCAAGCCAAGAAAACAGAATCTGCCTACATCATGACTGGGAACTTTCCAGTCTCCAGATCTGTGAGAAATAAATATCTGTTGTTTAAAATACTCGGGCTATAGAATATTTTTATAGTAGCCCAAGCTGTCTAAAACAAAATGTTATTTGTCACATAAGTTTTCATTCATGAACAGAAAAAAATAATACATGTATTCAAAGGAAAAATTTCTTGATCTGTTTTATTAAATAATCTTTTTTGTTTTTATGGAAACAAATCCATATTTTTATAATTGACTTCATGTTATAAACAAGGAAATATGATACACTTATAATAGAGATCAATTATATTTCTCAAATTACTTATATGTAGTATTTATATATATGTTACTAGCAAAGGTGTTAAAATGGTAATTTTCATGCATTGCTAATAAGAATATAAAAAAGTATGACCAATTAGAAAAACATTTTCACAGTTTCTTAAAATGTCAAGAGTAAATTTATCATCTGACCCAATCATTCTACTTCTACGTATCTACCCAAAAGAATTTAAATGTATATTCATATGTAGATTTATACGTAGTTGTCCATAATAGCATCATTGTTAATATCCCCAAATGGGAAGCAATCTAAATGTACCTTAACTGCTGAATGGATAGGCAAGATGTGCTCCATCTATATAATAGAATACCATACAACAGTTAAATAAAGTATTGATGCATATAACAGCAGAAATAAACCTCAATTATGTGATATTAAGTTAAAGAATGCATTTACTGCAAAAATTTTATAGTAAATGTCTCATATAGGGCACATGTAGAAGAGGTAAATTTAAGATACAGAAAGTCACAATAAATTGGCATGAGGGACCTTTGTGAAATGATAAAAATCTTTAAAAAAATGCATTGTTATGAAGTTTGTACAGGCCTATGAATTTACTAGATTTTTTTGAATTTACTAGATTTAAATGTATATTGTACCTGTACATATAAAATGTATGAATTAGATAATATGTAAATAATATACTAGTATACTTGTATTTTAAGAAACTAACTAGTAAAATAACAAAAAACTAGTTCCTATTTTTTCTCCTTTTCCAATTTTGTATGATTTTGATCTATATTTCCATAATTTATGTAAATGATTACCAAAATCTAGAATATAGAATATAAGTACATCCTTTAACCAATCAGGAAAAATAAATATTTCTGCATTAATATTTTTGACCTTAGGATCAACTCACATATGAAGATATGTAGTATTCACATATTTTTAAAAATATTTTTTTAGTTGTAGTCGGACACAATACCTTTATTTTATTTGTTTTTATGTGGTGCTGAGGATCGAACCCAGCTCTCGCACCTGCTAGGCACGCGCTCTACCACTGAACCACAACCCCAGCCCCCAGCATTCACATGTTTTAAATTAGAATTAAAATAAGTTTCAGTGTTTCTGTCTCCCCAGCATCTATGACCACTTCCTTTTATTTCTGGTGCACTAATTTATTTCTAGAGAGTTTTTAGAAGCATTCTAAGGAAAACCTCATGGTAAGTTAGTTTTAAGCTTTACAAGGCAAGTTTCATATATTTTTTTTGTTATTTAAAGGAAAAGTTAATGTTAATTAAGACATGCTCCACCAAATCAGTCAGCTTACTAGTTTAGATACAAAGATGTTTCTTACCATGGAAACAACTTAATTGTATTCACACTATACTGTATATTTTTGAACAGATACTTAAAAAATACTTCTGTAAAGAGATGTGAGTGTATCCATAAAGCTTCTTCTTGGGAAAATAATTATTCCATGATATTATAATGTTTTTTTTTACTCTCACTTATGAAATCACTGTTATTGGAAATACTTTTGATCTTAAAAAGTGAATTCGTATATTTGTAGACAGAATACAATCTTAAAGTTTGCTCAAAGGAATCAGAGTTTCTAGGCATTTCATTATACAAACTAAGCCACATAGAAAATATTATCTAATTGGTGACTGAGAAACTTTGTAAACATCAGACAGTTAATATTATAAGCTACAGTGAAGAAACATAAAAAAAGACAAAGGCAATAAGTCTTAAGGTGAGTCTATGGTTTCCCAGAATCTAACAGCAACAAGCAACCCAATTAAAGAAATAAGGACAACACTTTCATAAGAGGGATGCATAAAAGTTTACTGGAGTAACATTGAATTAAATCTGTTTTGCCTGTGGTTTGAGTATGGATGGAATCTATCAAACAAAAATTTTTAATTTTTATTTTTCAGATTCATGTACCTAAACTCTCAAGTTTTAGTCTTAAAATTGTTAAAATTATTTTAAAAGTATGTGCATTACTCCATTTATCTCTCTTTTCCATTAGAGTTATAATTTATTAAGTTTAAAATATTAAGTTGAAAATAGTAAACTATACTTTTCTGATAGAAAAGTAACAGCTACTATCATATTGTTGCACAATGAGGAATCCATTTCCATTTCAGTCTCAAATGATACTTTTTTCCTAAATGGCTTCAGTACACCCTTATCATCACTCCCACTTGGAGTGTTGATAGTGACAGAAATTATAATAATCTCACAGAAATAATAAGTCACAAAAGTGTTCCTAGAGGTTCAGAGGAGAGTATTGTACTGCCACACAATCACACCACACTCTATTTCTAGTATTCACAACACATAGTTGGGTGAAAAAAAATTTCTGTTAAGAAATAAGTTGATATGAGAAAAATTATTCAATTACTTAAATTTGTAGTATTTAAAGAATGCATGTTTTAAAGAAGATTCAATCATTCCTTCAACAATATTTTTTGCAACTCTCATTGATTTAGATTCTCTTCTAAGTTGTAGAAATATAACCCCAATTAAACAAAAACCTAGATGCATAGTGTACAAACCCTGGGGAGAAGACAGAAATAGACAAGTAAGTAAAAGTAAAGTTGAAGTCAAGAAGTGACTCATGATTCTGAAGTTCAAGAAGGTGATCAGGATTGACCACTTTAAAATCTTAAAGTCTTATTAGTACATAGAAAATATTTTAAGCTCAGAAATTAAATGAGATTTATAATTCCCCCATTATGTTATGATGTTGCCACATAATTGACAACTGAAGACTATTAACATCAGATACAGCAAAGGGTAAATTTAAATTAAAACAGGATGAACATGGACATGCAATTGTGATAAGACCCAGAATATCTAGACCCTAACTGGAATTGGTGCACAAATTGAGGAAAGAAAAGCATAGAAAAAAGTCAAGGGATGACACTGTGACAGTTCAACATTGAAAAATCAGAATGAGGGAGCAATTAACTCTAAAAGGAATACTGAGGAAGTCAAAATAAAGCAGATTTGTATAAGCCAAGTACAGAGAGTGTATTAACAAGGAAGGAGCAGCCAGCTGTGTCAAAAGCTACTAATTGTCCAGTTGAGAAGATTGAAAATCAATTGGATTTTTCAATGATGAGAAGGTCATTGGGAAGAGCAATCCAGTGGAATAAGAGAGAAAGAAGTTATTCATAAGTAGGGGATGTAGAGAAAACAAGAAAGATATCTCTTTCCAAGAATTAACCAAACATAAAGAAAGGCTAAAGGAAGTCAAAGTCTATTTTTTATTCTTTTTAGTATATTAATGATAACTTCATCTATGTGCTTATTAGAACAATCCATATATGAAAAAAATGATGACAAATAATAAGAGAAATTTTTTGAGCTGAAGTTATTGAGGGAGAAAATGATTAGTTCTAGTTCAGAATTAGAGGACTTGGCCTTTCTAGTATATACTTAATTCAAAGTATCAAGGGGTAAAGGAGATTATTTGGATATGGGAACCTGCATAGTTGAATAGATGTGGTTGTGGTAGCTTGTGGCACAATTTTCACAGTAATAGAAATAACATAGTGTGAAGATATAAAGAAAGATTTGAGAGGAAAAGGAAAAGTAGGAAACTATCATCTTCAGTACAGGAAGGAAAAATGAGGTGAAAAAGTAGTATAATTGCCAAATAGCATGAACCATCAACTTGAATCAGGAATTTTCTGTTTAGAGTGAAAAGAAGTTTTCTTGAAATGCATTAAGCTGTTCAAGTTCAGGTTCAGAAGAATGAATAATTCTAGGTGAACAATGCAAGATTGTTACCACAGTCATCAAATAGAAAACAAAGAATGACGTTGAAAGTTATACATAGAGTCATTTCTGACCATGAAATAAATTTTCTTTAGAAGACACCCAAAATTCTATGTAAAACTATTTTTAAAAACATAGAAGGGAGATAATGGAAGAGAAAGCATTTGAGTCTCCTGAATACCTTTGAAAAGAATGGAAGAATGGGAAATGGAGGAATATCTAAGAAGATAAATTTCTGATATCCAATTTCATTTGTTAAAAAGAGAGGAATCCACCATTTTGCTTTGTTTTTTTAAGGTTTGTGCTAAAATATTGATTATAGGCTATGTTCTATACAATGCAACTATTTGTGGAGACCAGTAATTTTAATCATGGCCTCTTATTGTCTCATGGCTACGTATGTAATGGGAGCTGCCTGTGTAAATATGCAAGTCAAAAATGCCCCAGTTTCTATGGTGACGTGGACCCAAGAAAATTGTGCAAAGGCCAGAGTTATGTGTCAGGGCCTTGAGTTCAGACACCAACACTCAAGAATAAAAATTCTGAGCAAAACTAGATGACCCTAATGTCTTGCCAGTCCTGCGGCATCCTTCAGATTGCCTGCTTTGCTGAAATTTTCCCACAAATAACCTTTGGATGAAGATTATATAATAAATGTGCTGAGCTCTCTCTGGGTCAGTCAATCTCCATCAGAGCTTGGCTGAACCACCTGACCCTACCTTTTTTTATGCATGTCTGTTTGTCTTTTCTTCATCCCCCATTGCCCCTCATCCGGTTTCTGAATTACTGGCCCAGGCATGAGGCCTTGGCATCTATTGGAAAGTTTTTGTTGTTATTTTGGTTTTTGTTGTCCTTGGGATTGAATCCAGGGGCACTCTATCACTGTGCTACATCTACAGCTCTATTTAATTTATTCTGAAGCAGGTTTACACTAAATTGCCCAAGCTGGCCTTGAACTTGCAATCCTCCTGCCTCAGTCTCCTGAGTCACTGGGATAACAGATGGCACCTGGCCTGTTGTAGAGTTTCAGTGGTTTTGAGATGGTTAGTGCTCACCCAATATCTATGTGTTCTTCGTCATTTCATCCCTTTGAGGTAGTTTGAGATCTTATGACCAGTATACATCCAATGGAATATGAATAAAATAATCAGCATTGTTTCACAGTTGAGGCTTACAAGAGTTAAGGTATTCATTCTCCTTTTACCTTTTTCTGTCATATATTTGTCATATATTTGTCAATATTTGGGGACCGAATATTCCATATAGCTTAGTTTAAGAAAAGAGAGCCAGTTAAGCCACATAAAATTTAATATTAGCAAATGATAGACATTGGAAGAGCTGTCAATGAAACATTTTTTAAAATTTATTTTTTATATGTAGTTGGACACAATACCTTTATTTTACTCATTTATTTTTTATGTGGTGCTGAGGATCAAACCCAGGGCCTCACATGTGATAGGCAACTGCTCTACTGCTAAGCCACAACCCAGGCCCAAAGAATTTTTTTTTTTAAACTGTGGAAGCATATCTCATTTCATTCTGGCTGATAAAAGACATGTTAGAGAGTGAGTACTGTTGTGGTGTTTTAAAATATAATAATAATAATAGGCTTATGTAATGGGAAAAGAGAAATAATATTTAGAATCTAAAACCACAGCAATCTGAACTATCTGGTGGCAAAATATTGGTAATATTTTGGAACTAAGAAGGCAAATTTTGGTCTTCTAAATGTGCATCTCTAGTGAAGATTTTGGAGAAGGTCAAAGTTTTAGGGTTTGTTGTCAAAGCACTTCAAGAAAAAAAAAAAGTGGGTTCAGAAAGAATTTTCTCTCTGTAGGCAGGAATGAAAGATATCAGAAAGAAACCAGGGTCTGAGACAGATGGGGAAAACTTTTATTCTAGAACCCAAAAATAGAGGATGAATTTTTTTAAACACTCCAAGGGCCCAAAAATATCTTCTTTATTTGTAGTAAGTACAAAGATAAAATCATGAGTATAGTGCCACTAAAATTTCTGAGTTGAACAAAATCTCATAGCAAGAGCTATATTAAATGTAGAGCCAGCCATGCACAGCTTCAAGCAATCTCAAGTTTTCTTCACTGCACTTGTAGCAACTTTTGGCCCTCCTCCACTTTTCTTGTCTGTTTTGGCCTCATTGGGTTTCTAGGTCATTGCTTTATGTTTTTTATGTCAGGGTCTTTCTGATCTGTTGGCATCTTAATGTAATAGCATGCCATTGAAATGCCAACTTGTGGGCTGCCTTAGACATTTTATTCTTCTCTTGAGTAATCTCATTTCTCTAAAAATGGGGAAATAACAAAGAGCCTCATTACTTTAAATATTACTTACGTGTTTAGATCAGTAAACTGCATGTTTGGTTTATTTTAAATTATCACTTAAAAGAAACATGCTTTTCATCTAAATTCTAATAAAATATTTTATTCACAGTGATCATTTGTGTATATGCATGATTGTTTTTAGCATTATGATCACTGACTGTTTCACTCTGTTAAAACATTTTAATCAATGTGACCAAATTTGCTCACCACACTTCTAGACCTATTATATTTAAGTTTTTATTACAGTCCTTATTCTCAGTTTTCCTATATAAGGCACCATTTGTTTTCCAAGCCCAAAAGTTTTAGGGTATCTTCTAGGCAGCAAAGCCAAATTGATCTCTTTCAAATATCTCAAGATGTTGTAATAAGATGAAAAATACACCAAACCACAGAGTGCTCTGGTTTCATACATTTCTAGGAGGAAAACCAACAGACAGCATTATGGCATGAGAAAGAGTTCAGCATAAATTCCACTGAATTGTACATTATGTCCTCATATAAATCACATTTTCTATCAACAAAATGTTGCTTCCTTAACCTCTCATACTGGCCTGAAAAGCATCAGCTGTTTTCATATTTTGAGATATATGCAATACCAAAGCATGGGACATGGCTACAGTTCTCTGAAATTAGAATTCCTTCTTGACATTAACATCCCTGATTCTTCCCACAATATTTATTGTAATTTTATTTTTTCCACAACTTCTTTTTCCTTAAAAAAATATCCTGGGTGTTTATCCCAAGCTGATTCACTGTTTAAAAAGTAAGTTTTACACAAAAGAGAAAAACAACAACACCAACAACAACAAAAAAAACTAGTCCAAATTCAGTTTCTACACTAGGTAATATCTCTGAAATATAGTACAAATATTCCTTAAATAGGGATGATTTTCTTCCCCAGAGATGGAAGTAGGTTACACAGGGATAACATTTTTATAATCAATTGTAATATTTTTTCTAGTATTTTACTATTTCATACTAATATCTTCCATTGAGTAAATTAATAAATTATTCTATAGATACTGGTCATAGTACATAACACAAGAGACTGAAGAGTACAAAGAAATCAATTTTTACTTCATATTAAAATGCTGGGTTTAAGACATTATGTCTGAAATAATAAAAAGAAAAGGATGAAACTATTCCCAGGCAAGAGGAAATTGTACCTAATCTGGAACGAGTAGGCAATGGAGATAAAATAAGAGATTATGATTCTGAAAAAAAATTATTCCTATGTCCTGCTATGATAAATTCCAAAAAGGAGGACAAAAATCTTGGACAGTAAAGATGTCAACATCCTAATAATCCTAATATCAGGAGCTTGAAATGTTACCTTATAAGTTATGAAACAGTAGAATGAATCTAAAATAATTTTTCTGTGTACACATATAAAATCTCATATTAAATACACCATATTAAATCCCAGTATCATATACATTCATAAGAATGGGGTCATAATTAGAATAAGATATATTCCAAGAATGTATATCAAAATTAATTTAATGTTATGTATAACTATAAAGAACTAATAAAATAAATGAAAGAGACTTTGCAGGTGGAATTAAGGGTTTTAGGATGAGTGAATTATCCTGGATAGGCCCAAATGTAATCACAAGGGTCCCCATAAGAGGGAAGTAGGACAAGAGTCAATATTAGTAGATGGATAATAGTGCAAAAGTTTGTTGAAGAATGGACCAGGAGCCAAGGAAGGCAATTGTTTCTAGAATCTGAAAAGCCAAGGAAATGTATTCTCCTGTGAATACTCTAGAAAGAATTTGGCCTCACTAACATCTTGATTTTACAGTTCTTACCCCCATAACTATAAGTAAATACACTTTTTCTTGTTTTAAATAACTGAATTTGCTGTATTCTGTCAAAGCAGCAATAGGAACCCATTCATTTTGCAAACACAAATTGTACCCTTCTTCCATGTGAAACCTGATGAAGAATATATAAAAGAAAAATTAGAATCACCATGAGCTGGCTTAGGGTAGGAAACTGTGGTAGAACACTGCAATTACAGAAACAATAGGTTCTCAGATCACATTTTTTTTTTTTTTTTTTGCTACATGGATGAATAGGTGCTAATAATAGAAATAAAGTTTTTAGACAAATGTGGTCGCATTACTTAGCAGAGTTTCATTCTTAATACACTGATTTATTCTTTGACTTGGTAAATTTGAGTTTGGGGAATAGATATTCTTTAGCTTTGGAAAGCTCATCATCTATTTTCTCTCAGTCTTTAAAAAAAAAGAAAAGAGGAAACAAAATATATTGAAAGGTTTAAATCTGACAGGCTTTCTTAAAACCGAAAGTTTCATCGCTCATCAGTCAACTAGAATATTTCATTGCATTTTGTTAAACAAAACACTTAGAGTTTGCCATTCAATTTCCAATTAAAAGAAGAAACCCCATGAGTTCCCTGGATGTCTTGTTAAGATTAAATCTTCAATAACGTTTGCATTTGCTTCTGTGTTATGGAAATCATAAGATTGCTTGCTCTTGGGAAGTGGCAATTTCTAGACCAACTTAAAACAGCTACAAGTAAGAAACAAGCCTTCTTAATTCAGTACCAGAAGCCAATTAGCATACATAACCACTATTGGGTAATTAATTAATATCTATATTTATCTTTTATACAATGTAAATGAAATGATAAACAAAAGATTCATTTGCTAATGTCCCAATGCCTTTTCATTGGGAAAAAGATATGATATCCAACAATAGAAATTTTCACCTGTCAGGCATTGTTCATATTTTAAACCTTAATTTCAATTTCTTGTATTTAACTTCTTAGTAAATAAAATTTGAGACATATAAATCAGCCTGGGATTTTGAAACATAAATATTTGAAGGGAGATTTTTCACATCTCCAGGAGAATAATGCTCTGTTTATATTCCCACACTCATAATAATTTTAATTGACCTTATTATATGTTAATTAATAACCTAAATACATACAAACTTGTAGTCTTATGTTTATTTAGAAGTTGCAGTGACTTTTTAAAACACAAATAAAATTACAAAAATCCTATTTTCCATGATTAAATTAGATTACTTGCTCCCTGCCTGAAGAACTACCTTATAGTATTTAACTAGTTTTCCAAACTTTAGCCACATGGATATTCTATTTGCTTATTTTCAACTCATGGTTACATTTATTGACTATCCTCATCTAAGACTATTAAACTCTTTTTATATATAACTACCTATTGAATATGTTGTTTAAAATAATTAATTAGTAAATTTTGGATGATTGTCATGAGTAATTGTATTAGTTACAATTGTGAGAAATATTTGGAATATTTCAAATATATAATTACAATTATTTATTTTGTTTAAAATATTTTTCTGCATACAACTAATGAAAAGGCAAGCAAATGGAAATGATAAGCTTTTTTAGTTGAAAATACCTTAAAAACAAAATGACTCCTATGAAAATAAATAAAAAATTATTTTATGTTCTTTAAATGGTAATACATGTTCATATGTTCTTTTAATGATACAAATTGTTCAGATTGGCAGAAGCCATTCGTCTTATAATAAGAAACTGTATAGATTTTACACATAATTATTCGCCCAGATTCATAGTAAAAGTACCAGGAATTATATTACCAAATTTCGATCCTCAGCACCACATACAAAGATGTTGTGTCCCGCCAAAAACTAAAAAATAAATATTAAAAAAAATTCTCTCGCTCTTAAAAAAAATATTACCAAATTTATATCTTATAATTTTTGTAGATCTCAGTTAACAAACTTCTAGAAAATTTCTAGTTTATAGCTCTAACAATATATTGGAATAATTTTTAAGTATTTCAATAATTTAGTTTGAATTTGAATTATGTAGATATTTATAAAGCAGCAGAAGAAACTATAATATAGCCAAAATACTCTTCTATTAATTATTTGTAAATGTTAAGAGTCTGGATAACTTGCTTAAAATTTTCTACTTGAAGCTTTCTGTAACTGCATGGTTCATAGCCAATGTCTTATAAAGTAATATTTAACGATATAAATTTGTGAAATGGTTATAGGCCTTAAAAATCGGAAAGATAAATATTGGAGACAATTGTGAGTGTCATCATATAAATAAATATTAATTCCCAGTGAAATATAAAATTGATGAATCTTTTATTTAAGTAACACAATCTACTTCAAGTCACAATACATTTCTTTCATTGTCCATTCAAAATATCCTGTATAATCAGTATTATTGAAATTAACAAGCAGATAGACAGTTGTTACTATTACTCATACATTTTCTTATTTAAAGTTGCTGTTCATTTTAAACATATACCACATGAAACCAAAGAGAAACAGAAGTGACTGATTCAATTTTCAATGTTCCTTACTATTGTTTTCCTCTGTTTCTCTCTCTCTGTCTCTCTCTCTTTTTTTAATCTTCAAATAAATTATAGCATTATTGAGCATGGGATTTTGTTTGAGCACAGTAGTTTGAACAATACATTCAGGAATGATACATCAGGCTGAAAAGCATTTGTTCTTTGTCATACATTTAAAGTACTAATTTAATCACAGGAACCTTTTATTATGAAATAGAGGATAATATGAAAGCAAAATATACAAAATAAAAATTAATTATGTAAAATATGTTCAGTGGAAACACATAAAAGCTTTGGGAATAATCACACATGGCTTTTAAATGCATAAACTAGTACCTACAAGATATAATATTTGTCAGAAATATTCTATTAAGCGAAGAGTAAAAATACCAATTTAAGCATTGTTGTATTAAGTACAATTATTTATATTAATTTTTAATCCTAGTATGTAGTTGTAAAGCTTCCAAAGACAGTAGCAAAATTTAGGTTTGAGGTCACAACAGATTCCAGATGGTCTTAAGTGACAAAAATGTTAACTGAGGAATAATAATTATAATAAAGAGATGGATTCAAACTTAAGATTTAAATTTCTTGTGAATGTGCTATCTTCCCTGTGGTTTTCTACTTGGAAGTCACAATTAGTTTATTATTACTTAACAGCAGGAAGCCTTCCGAAGTTCAATTTTATGAAGGTCTAAAACTCTCTTTGATTATCCTCCAGGACACTGGGACTACTATATAAAACTTTGAGTTTTAATATTTTTAATCGTGGTTTAATTTTACAAATTAAACTATATATAAACTGCACTAAGAAAATTCAGTATTAAAGCAACTCTACAGAATCCTTTTAGGAAACAAAAATGTTTTTGTCTAGCAAATTACATAGGCACAAGATAAATTGCAAGTGATAAACATACATTACTTTTTAAAAGGTAATCACTACATTGTTACTAAAAATAATCTCTAAATCAACTAATTTTTAAAACAGCACACAATCCAGAGTTAGAATTTGATTTGGAAATATTAATAGTGTTTGCCACTACTACTTTTAATATAAAAGGCAATTAATTGGTTTAATTGGAGTCAAATATTGCATATATTCTCTTCTACTTTTTTCATGTTTTTAACATTTAAATGCTCAGATAATTATTTAAGTTTATTATTAGAATAAATTATAGCTATTATGAATAGAATTGCTTTTGAAAATGTCTTTTTCAGCAAGATTATTATTGGTATATACAGATACCATCCATTTTCATATCTTGACTTCCTATCCCACAAGTTTGCTGAATTTGATTATCAGTTCTTATAGAATTCTGTATGTGTGGTCTATATGGATTTTTATATATAAAATTATATTATCTGCAAACAAGGATAATTTTACTTTCTCATTTCCTGTCGAATGCCTTTCATTTCTTTCCTTGTGCAGTTGCTTTTGCTAATGGAAAACTATCCCATGGACTGGAAAATTTAATGTTAAAATGTCCATACTACCCAAAGCAACTTACAGCCTCAATGCAATACCCATAGAAAACAAATAATATTCTTCCCACAAATTAAAAGAAAATTTACAGTTTATATGGAACTATAAAGGCCTTTAAATAACCAAAACAAATTTGAGCAAAAAAGACTAAATCTTGAGACATCTTAAAACATGATTTCCAAATACATTACAATTCTTTAGCAACCACAACAACAGAACTCACATTGTATTGATGTGAAACTAGCACAAAGAGCAATGGAAAAGAATAGATAACTGAGAAAAAAGTCCACACATCTATAATTATTGATCATTGGCAAAGCATCAAAAACATACATTGGAAAAAGGACAGTCTCTTCAATAAATGGTGCTGGGGAAAAAAAGATATCCATGTGCACAAAAAAGAAATGAGACCCTATTTTTCACCATATAAGAATACTGAGTTATCAAATGAAATAAAGGCTTAAATGTAAGACTTAAAACTATAAAACTAGAGGTAATCTTCTTCCCATGCTCTTTCTCTCTTCCCCATTTTAAGTCACCCCCCTTATCTCTACATAGGGAAGAGAGGTGGGAGGGAAATCGGGGAGAAAGGGAATTGCATGCATGGTGGAAGGAGTCCCTCATTGTTATATAAAATACTTATATGAAGACGTGAGGGAAAAAAAAAAGAATAGTTACCCTAGATTAAGTAGAGAGAAGTGGTGGGAGGGGAGGGGAGGAGTTGGGGAGATAGGAAGGACAGTAGAATGAAACAGACATTATTATTACTATATATATGTGACTGCATGACCAATGTGATTCTGCAACCTGTATATTCAGAAAAATGAGAAATTATATCCCATCTGATTCAAATGTATGATATGCCAAGATCACTGTACTGTCATGTGTAACTAAGTAAAACAAATAAAATTTAAAAAATAAAGTAGCTATATAGAAACAAACAAATATAAGGAACAAAAGCAGCCAAATGATTCATTTGGAAAGAAAATACAATCCAAGAAAGAACAGCAGAAGCTGGAAATGCTGTGTGCTCTAGAATTTAATAAGAATTTGAGTGAAGTGAAATATCAGCTCAAAAAAGAAATATTAGATAAAAGATGGGAAGGGAGAGTGCCAAGATAAGGAGAAAAGAGCAGGAACCAAAACACTATCACATGTCCAAACATTTAGAAACAATAAGAAACAGATTGGAGTTATGAAACAATCAGTGTAATCAACAAAAGTCAAAAAGATTAAAACAAACAGTGAGAAAAAGATGGAAAAGATGGGTATAAAGAAACCAGAATTTGGGCTGGAGATGTGGCTCAAGTGGTAGTGCGCTCACCTGGCATGCGTGTGGCCCGGGTTCGATCCTCAGCACCACATACATAGATGTTGTGTCTGCCAATAACTAAAAAATAAATATTAAAAACTAACTCTCTCTCTCTCTCTCTCTCTCTCTCTCTCTCTCTCTCTCTCTCTCTCTCTTTCTCTCTTAAAAAAATAAAATAAGGAAACCAGAATTCAATATGAAAAACTTGATGTCTCCAAATTAGAGAATCCTTAAGTGTATCAAGAAAACACATGCAGAAGCTGGATGTGGTGGTACACGCCTGTAATCCTAGCAGCTCAGGAGGCTGATGTAGCAGGATTGCAAATTCAAATCCAACCTCAGCAATTTAGAGAAACCCTAAGCAACTCAGTTGAAAAGAAAACCCAGGGAAATACTTCAACACATCAGTATAGGCAATGTTATTTTTGAATAAGACCTCTAAAACACAAGCACCAAAGTTAAATACAAAGAAGAGATTATATTAAACTAAGTACCTTTTGTACAGCAAAGGAAACAATGAATAGAGTGAAGAGACAATCTGTTAAATGGGAGAAAATATTTATAAATCCTTCTTCCAACAGGGCATTAATATACAGACAATATAAGGATCTGAAAAGGTTTTAGAAAAACAAAACTATATAACTACTTGTATTAAGAAATGGGCAAGTATTTTTTTTTGAACTGGAGTTTGAACCCAGGGGTGCTTTGCTACTGAAGTATATCTCTTTTTATTTATTCTTTTTTTTATTTTAAGATAGGGTTTTGCGAAGTTACTTAGGGCCTCCCTAAGTTGCTAAGACTGGCCTAAAACTTACAATCCTTAGCCTCCCAAGTTGCTGAGATTGCAGGCTTATGCTACTGCAAATGATCAAAAGAGACATTTTTCAAAAGAAAATATACAAATGGCTAACAAATATATAAAAATAATGCTCAATATTGTTAATACTCAGAGAAATGGAAATCAGAGCCATAATAAATTATCACTTTATTCTAATTAGAATGGCTATTATCAAAGACACAAAAAATAATAATTGCTTGCAAGGATGAAGGAAAGGGGAATGTATACTGTTTTTGGAAATGTAAATTAGACTTGGTGTGGTGTGTATTATATACTCCCATTATGTAAGACAGTATCAAGTTTCCTCAGAAGACTAAACATAGAACTACTCTATGATTCAAAGAAGCCACTCTTGGGTATATATGCAAAGAAAATGAAATATCAGTATATCAAAGATATGACTATAGTCCAATGTTTATTGTAGCACTATTGATGATACCCAAGAAAAGGAATCAACAAAGATATCTACAAATGGATGAAGAACAAAGAAAATGTGATATAGAGATAAATTAGATAGATATACACATATTGTAAATGGAATATTATTTAGTCATAGAAAATAAAATTCTGTCATTTGCTACAATATGGATGAACTAGAGGTCATTATGATAAGTAAAATAAAAGGAAAGAAAAATACAATATCATTCTCATGTTGAGGTGAAAATAGCTAGTTTTATAAAAGTTAGGATTAGAATAGTCATTGCTAGATGATGTAATGTGTAAGGAGAAGAGAATAATAAAAATTTGGATAATGGATACAAAAACATACTTGGATATAATAAGGTCTAACATAATTCAGTGCAATAGTGCCCCTGTACTTTATAGCCACTTGTGATACATTTTATTTTTTAAAAAAAGACTAAAAATGAGAGGTTTGAAAAAAACTCAAAAAATAAATAGTGTTTAAGATGTTGAAAAAGTTGAATACCTTCATTTGATCATTAAACATTATATACATGTATCAAATCCCACTGCACCACATAAATACATTTTATTTTTTAAATGAGTGAAAAAATTGCATATGAATCAGTATTTCTAATATTCTAATATTTTTCAAGCAATATTACAAACATTTTTGTTTGAACTCATGTGGTTTACTCCCTTGTGATAGGCTGTCATGCTAATTACTCTAATCCATGTGTTGCTTGAAAGATGTTTTATAGTTGCGGTTAACATATATGATGAGCAATTTTAAGGAAAAATTAGCCTCCATAATGTGAATGGACTTTATTGAATTTTTTCAAGACCTAAGAATAAAAAGTGTGGTTTCCTGGAGAAGAAATCCTGATGGACTTCCAGCCTACCAACCATCCCAGTGAATTTCACATCAAGACTAGAACATCAGCCTGTTGAGTTTCCAATTTGTCATGCCAAAAAGTCTATGAGCCATATCCTTTAAATAAAATTTTCCTTTTATTGTATATGATAGTTTAAGGAGACAGATAAAGAGATCCAAACAAATTTTATTACTTATGTTTTTCTGAAAAACCCCTAACATATTTCCATATGTCTCTGTTCCATTTCAATAATTTAATAAATTTAGAAACATTAGTAAACTCTGAAATTATGTTTGCTTTTCTTATCTCTCTCTCTCTCCTTCTCCCCACACCATCTCTCTCTCTCTCTCTCTCTCTCTCTCTCTCTCTCTCTCTCTCTCCCCCCCCTCCTTCCCTTCTTCTTCCTTCTTTCTGTCCTTCTACTCTGGAACTCCTGCAGGATGTAATGTATGTGTATAAATACTTTATATATATTAAAAGTAGGAAATCAAAATACAGAGATATATAAATGCATGTATATATATATTAATAAATTATTATCTGCCTCTTTAAACTATCATCTAGAATAAAAGGAAAGTTTTATTTAAAGGAAATGACTCTTAGACTTTTTGGCCTCACAAATTGGAAACTACACACTGATGTTTTAGTCTTGAGTGTGAAATTCACTGGAATAGTTGGTAGGCTGGAAGAAAGTCAAGATTTCTTTTCCAGGAAACCACAGTTTTTATTCTTAGATCTTGAAATGATTTAATGAAGTCCATGGACATTGTGGGGGCTAATCTTTCCTTAAAATTGCTGATCATATATGTTAACCACAATTACAAAAAATGAGGGCTCTTCCGTTACAGATGTACCCGTTTGTTTATTGATTAACCCACTGGAGGATATCTGTATTGTTTTCAAATGTGAGGTGATCACCAATAAAATTTTTCTGAACATGTTTTTACAGATTTTTTTTAACATAAGTCATTATTTCTCTTAGATAAATACTGGCCCTTATAGGATGCATGTTTACTTAAATAAAAAATTGTCTCTGTTTTCTAAAATAGTATTACCATTTTGCCTATCCATGATTAACATAAAAGTTCCCACTTCTCAGTAGTCTCACCAGCCCTTGAAGTTATAATAATTTTTTAAAAAATTACTTTACCTCATATACAAATAATAATAAGTGCTGGTAAGGATGTGGGGTAATAGGTATACTTCTACATTGCAAATTATTGCAACCAGTCTGGAAGGCAGATGAGGATTCCTCAAAAAAACTAGGAATGGAACTATATGACCCAGCTCTCCCACTTCTTGGTATATATTCAAAAGATCTAAAATCAGCATAATATAGGAAACAAGCCATATCAATGTTTATAGCTGTACAATTCACAATAGCCAGACTATGGAGCAAACCTAGTTGTCCTTCAACAGATGAATGGATGAAGAAATGTGTGTGTGTGTGTGTGTGTGTGTGTGTGTGTAATGCATTATTACTCTTCCATGAAAAAGAATGAAATTATGTGATTTTCTGGCAAATGGATGGTACTGGAGACTATAATGTTAAGTGAAATTAGACTCTGAAAGTCAAGGGTCAAATGTTCTCTATTATATGTGAAATTAGTCTAAAGGAAGGGTGGGAGAAAGAAAAGAGATGAGGGGGGATTTCATCAAAATATAAGAAAGATCAGGTGAATACAAATAGGGAATTGAGGGGGAAGGAGGATAGACAGGATAAGGGATTAGCAGTTGAATGAATTTGACCTAAATTTCCAATTCACATATATGAATATACTATAGTGAATCTCATCATTATGTATATCCACATGACACTAACTTTTTTAAAAATGTAAATACAGGGCTGGGGTTGTGGCTCAGTGGTTGCGTGCTCACCGAGCATACATGTGGCACTGGGTTCGATCCTCAGCACCACATAAAAATGAATAAAGATTGTGTGTCCACCTACAACTAAAAAATAAATATATTTTTAAAAAAATGTAAAAAGAATAGATCATTTGACTAGAGGAAAAGGAACTGGGGAAAAAAGAAGGGGAGAGGGTAATGATAAGTAGCAGGGACTTAATTGAAGCAAACTATACTTCATACATATATAATTATGTCAAAATAAGTCCTAATGTCATATAATTATTATGAGCCAATAAAAAATACTACTTTACCCACTCTGATAGGTGTGTAGTGTTACCTAATTGTGGTTTTAATTTGAATTTTTACTAATGGCTGATAATGATGTATATTTTTTTTCGTTTCTTTTATACTGGAAATTGAAACCAGGTGTATTTAACCACTGAACCACATCCACATCCCCAGCCCTTATATATGTGTGTGTATGTATGTATGTATGTATGCATGCATTGAATGTTGAGACAGGATCTTGCTAATTTGCTTAGGACCTGGCTAAATTGCTAAGGCTGGCCTCAAACTTGTAGTCCTCCTGTCTCAGCCTCCTGAACCACTGGAATTACAGGTGTGCACCACCTCTCCAGGCTTTATATCTTTTCATATTCTTATTTTTCATCTCTGTATCATATCAAATGAGTTAAACTGATTCAACTCATTTTACTTTTTTTAAAAAAAGTATCTTAGGTATTCTATTTCTGTTTTCCTCCATATAAATATTAGAATAAGTTTGTTCCTATCTATAAAAATATCTAGCTAAGATTTTGATAGCAGCAACATAAACCCACATTTGAATTTGGAGAAAGTAGATATATTTTATATGGTGAATCTTCTAATTCATGAACATAGTTTGTGTTTCCATTTACTTATATGTTCTTTGATTTCTTTTATGAGAAATTTTTTGTTTCAACAAAGAAGCTCTGTACATGATTTATTAGATTTACAACTATATACATGTATGACAGTGACTTGTTTTGTTTTCAGTTTTGTATTCCTAACTTGTACATAGAAAAAGGACTAACATTTTAAGTTTGTTTTGTATTCTAAGGCGTTGCTCATTTCACTTCATTTTAGGATTTTAAACAATAGATTCCTTGAGACTTTCTACATAAAAATAATTTCAAGTATAATTATGCTCATATTTTTTCTTCTTTATGTCTGTATGACTTTTATTTCCTGTTTTCTCCTTTTTCTCTCCATCAGTATCTATTATTAGAATGGTGAAAATGGACATGCTTGTTTCTGTTCTTAGGGGAAACAGGCAATCTTTCTCCAGTAAGTTTCATTTTCACTGTAGCTTTGATTTTTATTTTTTATTTTTGGTAGACAATCTATATCAAGTTGAAGTTCTCTGTCTTCCTAACATGCTTATGATTTTATCATGAATGAGTATTGACTTTTGTCAAATATTTTCCATCATCAATTAATATAATCATGTGATATTCATTCTGCAGCTTGTTAATATGCTTCCTTACTTTAACTGATTTTCAAATGTTCAGCCAACCATGCACAACTGAAACCCTCCCTCCCCCTAGTTATGCTGCACCATTGTTTTTATACATTGCTGGATTCCCTGTCTTAATACTGTGTAATTTTTTTTGTCTGTATTTGTAAGATGTATTCATCTGTAATTTTCTTTCTGTCTTTCTTTTCCTTTCTTTTTTTACAGTTTTTGGTATCAGGGTCACACTAGGTTCATAAAAAAATATTAAACACATTCCCTTACCTTCTGTCTGGAAGATATGTTGGAATTGGTATTCATTCTTTCAGAAATGTTTGGTAGTATCATCCAGTGAAATCTTCTGGATCTGGAAATTTCTCTTTGGAAAATAATAGACACCTGAAATGATAAATAACAGATAAATATAATAGACTCTCTTTCCAAATTCTTTAAAAATACTTATTACTTAAAAAATAAACTTATAGCATTGTATGATGGGGTTTCTAATGTATCTAATATATTAAAAAATGTAACATCAAAAGAGAAGACAAAAGGAAACAGAGAAGAAAGGTTCTATGGGCTGGGATTGTGGCTCAGCAGTAGAGCGCTCGCCTAGCACGTTTGGGGCCCTGGATTCAATCCTCAGCACCACATAAAAATAAATAAATAAAATAAAGGTATTGTGTCCAACTACAACTAAAAAATAAATATTAAAAAAAAGAAAAGAAAGGTTCTACATTCCAGCTAAAACAGTAACATATTGACTCTAAATAGATTATGAGCACTTCAATTTGTATACAATAATCTGTTGAACTACAACTGAAAATATAGACAAAAGTAAAATATACTATATAAATTAGAATTGCAAATATGTTTAAAGAAGCAAATCAAGTTAGAGAAACAGTAATAGATTAAAAAATTAGACACAAAACAAAATGAAATGGTACATTTTGAAACAAAAATTTATAATAATTTAAAGTCATTGAAACAGAAAATAGAAGACAGATATTGTCACAATGCATAAAGCCATTTTTCCTTATGGTTTAAAGATTATTTAGATCATATAAATAGTATATATGATTCTATTTGTTATAATTTTTCTCATATTATTTTGCACATTAAGCTACATTATTTTATACTTTACTCTTTATGCATTGTTTTTATAAATACAAAGGTTATTTCCAAAGGTGAAATATATATGCCAAAAATCATAATGTATTTCCTTATAATCAATAACTTAGAAATGTGGAAAACAGAAAAGAAAAAAGGAAGGAGGGAAAGGAATTAAAAATATCAGGAAAGGTAGAAAGAAAGAAGGCAGAAAAAGGAGAGAAAAAAGGAAGTTAAACCATCATTTTGCCAATTTTTAAAAATTACTTTCAGAAAGATTCATTTTTAGTAAATGGAGATTTTCCTTTTTTTCAGCTAATGGATAGCAATATTTTTTTTCATTATGGAAAATATCACTCTCTTCATCTATTTTACTGGTAAGGAAACCTATGTGTGCAATATGCAAATTTTTTTTCTTTATTTAGAAAGAAAGTTAACAGAAATAAATATAATTTCCTCTTTCTAAGGAATTTATTTTCAAAATTATTTTAGAACTTTTCTACTGGAAATTAATTCTATTGTTACTGGTTTTTTTTTTTTTTTTTTTTTTTTTTTTTTTTTTTTTTTTGCGGGGGGGTACCAGAGATTGAACACAGGGGCACACGACCTTTGAGCCAAATCCCCAGCAGTATTTTGTATTTTTTTATTTAGAGACAGTGTTTCACTGAGTTACTTAGCACCTCACTTTTGCTGAGGCTGGCTTTGATCCTGCAATCCTCCTGCATCAGCCTCCTGAGCTTCTGGGATTACAGTCATGCCCCACCGCACCCAGCTTCTCTTTTTATTTTTTATGCAGATTATTTTCTTTTACCTTCCTCCTAATAAATCCGGTCACTGAATATAGAATGAGCTGAGTATTCTTTTAGATCCTTATGGCAGTTTTGCTATTTCTTTCTGGACTCCAAATCCTGTTATTCAAACTAACCATTTTAAAATTTATTTACCTTCTAATAAACATTTACTTTAGTTCTGCTTGAAGAATATGTCTAGGAAAATCAGAATTTTTTTAGAACTTGATACAATATTTGTGAAAAAATTTAGCTCCTGTAGGATAAATTAAAATTTATTATATGCTCAAAATACAATGTGATACTTCTATTTTTATATAAATGGAAATTGGGGCTCATGTTGGATTAATGCAATCCTAAACAACTTAGAAACTAATATTAGAATGAAAAGGTTGTATTGTATCTGGAATGACATTAAACTATATATAAGGTGAAATATTTGAAGAGTTAGAATTTGAGATTCATTATTAAATATTAATTATTAAATAATAATAATTTAATAACTTAAATATTAAATACTATTTTTGGAATACTATATTAGAGGAGAGTAGATGAAAGTGGTTAGCAAATAAAATATTTCTAGAATATTGGGTAGCATATTTTAAAATCCATATCTTTGACAGAAAACTAGGAACTTCAATCTCTGAGTTTGTTTAGTAATCAAGATGTTGCTGTGGGCTGGTGAAAAGGTACCATGGTTAGATATATCACAAGATTTCATGCTCTAACCCAAGGCTTATGTATATTCAATAATTAATAATAATTCAATTATAATTTAGCAAATAACCTTTGCTATTTATTATCACTGCCTTTGCAGTGTTATTGTTGTTTCATTTTGTTTGTTTTCTGTATTGACTAATGTAACAAGTTTTCTAGGACTTTGGAGCTGATTTATTTTTATCATTCAAGTCCCAATTAAAATATCATTTATTGAGTAAGGTATTTCATGACCATTCTATTCAAAGGACGTTTTATTTCTATTCACATTTTCTTAACATTTATTAAACGCTTCAGAGCAGTTACCTCTATTTTAGTTTAAATTGCTCAATTTCAATCGACTTACGTTGTATTTCCACATTTGTAAAATATGTATACAACATGAGAGAAGAAATCTTATCTAACTTAAATTCTAGATTCCAAATAACCATAATAATAATTGTAGCAGTGCATTCCATGAAAAATGGATGAAATAAATACAATACTAATAAATGAACGAATTATGAGTTAGCTATTATATCTTATTAGATTAAAATACTAATAAAAAACAAAATATGAGTTAAATAGTATACTTTATTAGGATACAGTAAGATATTCATAAAAAGAAGTATGAAATATTCCCTTTTCTTTTATGGTAAATGATCGAAATAATTTAAACAATGCTGCTTCCCCAAAAATCAATTATTTTAGTGATGTGGAGTTTGCGGTAGAAATCTTAAGTATATAGTCAGATAAATATAAAAGATGTTACTGGTGTATGTGTGTATGTGTTTGTATTATATTATATATATTACATAATATCTGATAAGCAGTAAATTCTCCTTAACTGTCATTTATTTTTAGCAGTTGCTGGAAGCATAATAGATTTTGTTTAAACATTACATAGATAAAGTTTTCTCTGGAAAAGTAATATTTGTAAAAGCCAATTATCTTTAATAAAATTTTCTTTAAAAGCATTTTCCAAATTGATATGTCTTGCAACAATGAACTATGGACAAATTTAGGATTTAAATCAATTAAAAATTTAATGTAATTAAATATATTTCTAAAATGTTAGTTTAAACAAGTTATGCTGTTTTTTTTAAGCTAGACCACTATGAATACTTTATAAGCTCATATTTAAAGATAATCTTTAGACAGTGGCATTCTATGAAGAGTTTTTAATTTTAATTTGATCATTAACTTTTTACCTATCCCAGACCTATTATGCAATTATTATTCTAAAGTTCTGATTATGAATTTTAACTACTTACATTCAAACACCCTTATAGATGTTAGTTTCATTTTTTTCATAAGGAAAAAAATGCTGTTTATGATATTGGAAATTTTAACATTTCAGTTGTACTTACTTTTTTGTTTTGTTTAATTATTGAGGTGATTTCATCACTGTTAAATAGAACTCTTCAAAACTCATATAACTTAGCCACATAAGATTTGTCATTATAATAGTGCACCAGAATACTTCCTAAACATAATGTAACAAGTGATTTCCCTGCCTTTTAAGATTATTCCACGGAGACTTTGATAATTTAAAATTTTATTTTTAGTGCTTAGCAATTTTACTCAACATTATTTCTTTTATATCTGATTCTTACTTTAGGAGCTAAACTTAAGTATTCATCTTTCACACCCTATTGAATTATATGTTTTCAAAATATATAATATTTAATGTCAATGAAAATCAAGGACAAAACCAATTTATTTTTTTAAAAACTCTTATTCAACTTACATTAGCTATCTTTTTTGTCTTCCAATTAAAATAAAACAAAATAATTAAGCTACTCACAGAAACATAATATTACAATTCCAAAGTGTTTATAAATTCTACCAGTCTCAAACCATGAGAAACATACCTAAATAGAAGCTAACTTTGTGATCAGTTCTCAATGAAAATGTTTTCAAAACTAACTGCTAATCACTCCAATGAGCATTTCTTTAGAAAGCAGATATTTTATATATTCTATATAATGTATAGGCTAAATTAGGCTATAGCAATGTAAAATATTAAATATGAAGCTAAATGATTTGTCTGTCTGAAATATTACTGGAAACATTTAAAACAAAGGTTAAAGTTATATTTATGAAATATAGTAAGGTTTGGATGTGAGATGTGTGCCAAGAAGCTCCTCTACTGCAGGACCATTCAGAGATAAAGTGACAGGATTGTGAGAGTGGTAAACTAATCAGTCCATTTTACCTTGAATGATTGGGTAGTAACTGTAGGCAAATGGGGGGTGGCTGGAGAAGTTGTATCACTGGGTTGAGCCTTGGAAGGGTGCATCTTCCCAGTGAACTCTCCTTATTTCCTGTTCTCTGCTCCTGACTCCAACAAGATATGAAAATCTTTCTTCCTGCCAGGCTCTTTCCTCATGATGTGTGGCCTCATCTTGGGCTCAGAGCAATGGAGTCAGCTCTCTGTGGACTGAGGCCTCTGAAACAGTGAGCCCCAAATAAATGCAAATAAGTGGTCACTGTGATGAAAAGGTAACTAAAACAGTCTATATTTATGAAAATATGACATTTTCCAAACAATGCAAGTGTTATGTTAAAATGTACAACTTAATTTAGCCACCAAATCAACAGATATAAATTTTCCAGTTAAGAACCAAACAATAAAAACTTGTTTATTTCCTGTATCTTAATGATAAGTATTCTATGTTTAAAAAATAATATAAAATAATTATATATTCCTTATATATTCAGTTCATTTGTGATTATCAGGTACTAGGCTGAGGTGTTACTTTTATATTAAATATCCATCATGTAACAGTGAATTATAGTATAATTGCAGGAATTTATGGGTTTTAATAGTAGTTACAAAAGAGAAGTCTTTGGTCAGTTAAATTATTATAATTACTTTCCATTAACAAGAGTACTTCTATATAATGATTTTTATAAACTATACTTCAGGGATTCCAGTAATTTTAATTGATATAGTATATTATTTAATTTGTGTTTATTTTCTTCTTTAGTATCATAGATTGGTCTGGTTTTCTTAAGATTAACTAGGATATATTAATATTTATTTATGATTTTTTTTGACATTGGTTATAAAATTTGCATGCTAATAAGCTATATTATATGAAACTTTTCCTTGCATGTGTTGTTTCTAAACTTTGGAAGGTATTCATAGGGAAAATTTGTAAGTCGGAAAGCATTATTCTCTCAAAATAATAGCTTTAGAAATTGTGAAATGGAAAGTTCTAAGCACTGATTTATTTAAAAGTAATAAATCCAAAAACTGCCTAACCTAAAAAAAAATACTTCTGAGAAAGCAAGGGAGTACTGGGGATTTACTGATCATAGTATTACCCTAAGAAAATGATTTCAGTTATGCACATCTGAATGTGAGTTTAATATTATTTAGAACATATAATTTTTTTTGCATATGAGGTTAGTAATACTATTATGAAGCCAAAACTGACTTCAATGTCATTTTCTTCATTCTACAAATGAACAAATGGATGACAGATGGTTATATATTTTGGTCCTTGTTGCTATAAGTATTGGAAAAATCCAAAAGGATTTTTACGATCACATATCTATAATTGTAGCAATATCATGTATGCAAGGATTGTCTGATTCAACAGATCAACAGTATTATACAGAATGCAGATTTATTCTTTCTCTCCACTTCTCTACCTTAAATTCTGATTTTATATCAACATGTCTACAACAGTATTAGAAATCACAGTGTGCTTGACATTTTTCACAGAGGAGGAAAAAATTGTTTCCTTTTTCTTTGAGTTTCTCTTACAACTCATTGACCATAGCCAACCTGCCTATCTCTGAATCAATTACTGGCATGGAAAATGAAAATATTTTTGGCAAATTAAACATACAGCTGAAACTAGTTTAGAACTACCCCTGAGGCCCAAGGCTGAAAAGGAGGTTAGATGTTAAGCAAATGGGTTTCTACTGTAAATTAGAAAAGAGAGAATGGATACTGTATAGACAAACAACTTTCTTAGTCCATTCCCTTGCTAATAGCACAATATCACAGACTAAGTTTTGAAGGAAACAGGTTTAATTTGGCTTATGGTTCTGGAAGTTCAAGGCCAAAAGGGCTGCATTTGGTGTTGACTTGCTGGTAAAGTTCTAAATCAGTGCAGCTATCACATGGTGAGAGAAAGGGAACACACATGTAAGTGAGCGCAAATGTACATGTGGAGAGAAGTGATTTGAATCATGGGCTCTGATTGTCTGGTGGCTACATTGCACTGGGAACTTGCTGTGCAAAGGTGCAGGTCAAGATGGCCCAGTTGTTGTGGTGATGCTGGGCCCTGGAGGCTCCATGCAAAGGCACACAGCTATAATCAGTTGGGACCTTGAGCTCAAGCATCAAAGTTTGGGGATAGAGAATTCTGGGCATAACATGATAATCTTGATGCCTAGCAAGTTTCACTGCAACCCTCAGTCTGCCAGATTAGCTGAAACTTTCCCACAAATAACCTTTGGGTTAAACCTATATAATAAATATGCGAGCTAGCTCTAGGTCATTAAACCTCCATCAAAGGATAATGTCCTTTGTGTGTCTGTCTTTTCTGAGTCCCCCATCACCCCTTGCCAATTTCTGAATCAATGGCCATGCTTGTCACAGCACACACACACACATGTATAGATGCACATATTCTGCATCTATGTTTTCTGGTTTCTCTCCCTCTTATAGGTTTCAGTAATTGGGACTGCACCTAAGGACCTTAAAACTACTCCTAACACCCCCTAAAGGCTCTACCTCTAAACACAATTATCAGATTAAGTTTCCGTCCTCTTAATACTTCAGAGTGAGGATTGAATTTCAGCATAGGGAGCCTTGTCTAACGCACTTGAGCCCTATCCATACCACAGCATCACCTTTAGTGTCTAATATTGAAAGATACTTCATAGTGAACCAAGGTAATACAGTGCTAAAAGAGTATTTTCTATGTATTTTAATTTGCCAATAATTTGATAGTTACATCTATTGAATAAATAACAATGATATAAATAAGCAGGAGAAAGTCACAAATGAGTACTGTATTTTAGAAAGATCAACAGAAAGCTAAAATTCTCAAGTGGTGTTATGAGAATGCTATAAAGATATTTAGTAACAAATAATTGATTTTAAATCCCTGTATGAAAGGATACTTCATACCATTCTTTCAATTAGTGCTCACTACAAGAGTAAATATTTTACTCTATTATTTTCTGGGAAACAGATTACGAACCTAATATCTAAACTGTTTACTCACCCTCTCACACACTGGTATTATTATTTTTCTATTCATACAATTCATATTTACTATGGAATCAAGAGCAGCTAAATTTTGTAGGTTAACTCTTATTTGCTAAATTGACATGT
The DNA here is from genome assembly GCF_045843805.1 of Urocitellus parryii. Classification (NCBI taxonomy): domain Eukaryota; kingdom Metazoa; phylum Chordata; class Mammalia; order Rodentia; family Sciuridae; genus Urocitellus; species Urocitellus parryii. Next base: position 26,968,257 of record NC_135537.1, read on the forward strand.
AGTCTCTTTTGTAGAACTCCAGGGAAATGTACAAGTGTGTCCCCTGTGTGTGTAGGTCTTTGTGGTCAGAATATTTCCTTTCAGGTGACTGTGTTGAGTTTCTGATCCTGTTATAGTTCAGTTTGGTGAGAAAATCACAAGCACAGTCTTTTCTGGTCACTTATTTTCATTGTTACCATTAGATTTAAGAGCTAGATATATCTCGCTTTCCCTTGTTGCATCTAGACCTCAAAATGATGCGAAGCAATTCTTGTAAAATAATGAACTTCCAACACTAATTGTTTCTTTTGATAGTCTTATTTTAGCAATCTTCACTCACTCAGATTCTCATTGAAATATGAAATAATAATCATTTTCTGATAATTCATTTGAATTTGTATACAATCAAAGTTTTTTTTCAATCATAAAAACCATAATAACCATACCAGTTTATGTGGATAGCACATGGCTTTCTCTTAAGATTTGATGTCAATATAGCATTTTTCTCAACTGATAAAAAAAATGAGATTTCTCTAAAGTCGCTACCCCTCATAACCACAATCAAGATTCCAGAGCAATATATTCTACGTGTAGAATTTATTTTCTTACATAAAATAAGAATCAACCAAAATTGAAAGCATGAACCACTTGGCTCATACTCTCTATTCACCTAAAACCCTAAACTTGAATATCGACATTTTATTGGATCCAAGATCATACTCATAAAGAAACTGCAGACATATGGGCTTAAAATACTTGGGTAAAAAAAAAAAAATACTCAGGCAATGTAAGCCAGAGCCTTGTTACTTATAAAGAAGAGACAGGGCAGGAGATAGAGATTGCTTAGCCATCTCCTATGAAAGTAAACCTTTAGACTATTTAGAATTTAATTTTCTGATAACTTTATAGTCTGAATATCTAGTTCAAATTAAAAAAACTACTTTCATACAACTAAAATCATAATGTTGAATTATTGAACATAATTCACCTAAAGTCAGGAAGGTAGCCAGGAGGTCTGGTTTCAACACCTTTAATCAGTATTGCAATGAAGGTCCTAATGGTTATAATAGAACAAAAGAAAAAAATGTAAGAAGGGAAGAAAAAAACGAAAGACAAGCAATAGATTGGAAAAGAAGAGTATAAGTTTTCCCTATTTGTAGATGACATGATCCTTTACACAAAAAGCCCAAGGAATATATAAAACATAGAGAGAAATTAAATATTATTTCTATTTAATGAATTCATCCAGCTAAAGTTGCAGGATATAAGGTAGAGTAAACCAACCTATACATCCACAGGAATGATGTCTTAATTAGAATAAGATATATCCATGCTTGTTTAATTATATCAAAATGGATTCTACTGTCATGTATAACCTAAAAAGAGCCAATAAAAGTAAATTTAGTGGAGATCAAAAAATACACACACAAATTAGATGGTTGTAAATGTAGTATTGAAAAATGAATTTAGTGCACTTGTGTCTGTTTACATGTGAATGGGAAATTTTAGATATAAACAGTTATATATACTGTTTTAAATAATCAACTCTCTGCTTGTATACTACTGGTAATCATTTTGAAACCAAGTTAAAGTTCACTTACAATAACATCAAAATGATTAATAAATGCACATAACAAAATTGGGCATCACCTTTATAGACCATACATATGATAAAACAAAGAAGATCAACAAGAATGAGTAAGTGCAATATATCCATAAATTTGGAGATTCCTGGCTAACACTGATTTATTTAGAAAGAAGTCCTGAGAAAAAGAGAAATTTTCTCTATTTATTTTATATGACATTAGTGAAATTTAAAAAAAGGAAAAGATTTCTAGAATTTAAATATATCTTCCCCTACCACAGTAGCACTGACATTTACAAATCCAAAATGAAATTGATGATCAACAAATACAATGAGGAACTTATTGGAATTAAAGGCTTAAGGGCTTAGAAAATAATTTATTTAAATTTTTCAATATCCATACACAAAGTGCTGGTTGCTTTTTGTTTGTTGACTGACATTTTTTTTCCCTTTTTTTAGATCTTCAGAAGATCTAATCATTCCTTGACTTCTTGGAGTCGTCATATCCAACAGCAATCCTTCATCCAGTACCACCACTAGGGTAAAAAAGTCCCACATTTTATCAGCTAATTAGCATATTTCCTTAATCATAACGATTTCATCACCAGGGGCCCAAATCTACCTGTGAGATTTTTGATTGGTGAACTTAGGGACTGGTGATTTCTTACTTTTTGATATTGATGAAAAGTTTTGCAGGCTTTAATGACCAGTTTTGAGGAAGTAGGAAAATGGAACTGTTAAAACAGAATATAGGACATGAACTAGTAGCCAATGCTAATGAGCCCCAAGAAACACTGAATGACCATTATTGAAAAGGGATATTTCTTACTCAAGTAGTGGTAACTTTCCTATCAAACATAAAACCCTTGGCTAGCCAGAATGTGGCTCAGAAACTCTACTGGAGGATCTCCAACATTATTTTGTGAAACATCTCAAACATATATTCACTCAAATATATATTCACTTTCTCATCTCAAATATATATTCACTTTCTCTTATCTATTGCATATAAATTCAACACAAACAAGAGCATAGAACTTTTATGGGCTACCATTCTTGTAAGAAGCATCGAGATTCTCGTAAGTTTTCACTCTAAAGGGAGAACTTTCCAAGAAATCTCAAACAAGTGGCATTAGTTGGTCAAAATGTGATTCTTATGATTATGCCTTGATACCTGATACTTGGCTTAAATGTTGAATTTTCAAATTTCATCTTCAAAAGTCCTGAGTGTTTCAAAAGATAAATTAAAGGTGATTTTGATACTTTACAAAAATTATTTTGCAAATGGTTTGAGAGCATAGGTAACATGAATGTATTAAAAAGGTATAGCTTACTTATGAAAAACATAGATATGATTGTCTTCCATATTGATTATCATTAAATAGATATATTTAGCAAAAAACAAAAAAGAGACTTTTTAAAAATTTTATAATGAAAATCTTACATCTTAACCAATGACAAAGGTGACACGTGGAACTACTTTAATGTACATGCATATTTTACACACATTATCAGAGAAAGCAGGGCAGACCTTTTTATGCCTAGCATATTACACAAAGCCTGTCACATATTTCTATAACCATTATTGAGTTAAAGCCATGCATGGATATTGAAAATAGATTACTTCCAATTAGAAGAAAAGAAAAGCAATCATTAACAGTACAAATATTGACTAGAAAATTCTTTATCTCAATAGCCACATGTGTAGACAGGCAACATATTTTGCCTTAATATATATTCACTTTCTCTTCTCTATTGCATATAAATTAAACACAAACAAGAGCATAGCACTTTTATGGGCTACCATTCTTGTAAGAAGCATCGAGATTCTCGTAATTTTTCACTCTTAAGGGAGAACTTTCCAAGAAATCTCAATATGTCTCTAGGACACTTGAATTATGTTTCTGGAATCGATCCCATACTTATTACAGCAGTTAGCAGAAAAAGTAAAAAAGAAAAAAATACCAAAAATACATATGCCTCAGATAGAACTTAGTTGTCTACATAATACCAAGAAAATTTTTGGCTTTTACACATTGGTCTATAAATTTGTTTACTAACATGCTTACAAAAATAAAATAGAATTTGCTTTAAGGGAATTTCTGTGCAAAATTATATCAGTGTAATGCATTGTGTCATGTACTTGATATCTTCAATGAATAAATTATTATTTATTATAATTCAGTTTTTGGAAGATCTGAACATATAAAGCAGCAAGATAATTAACGTTATAATAACTATAAGTGTTCCCCTACAGATATATATTTTAATAATTAAACATTTCATTGATTTTAAGAAGTTTTTGTTTATTCCAATATCCATACACTAAAATTTTCATACAGTTTAATGGGTTTGTAATCACTACACTCATCAATTGAGATTCTCTGCTACCAATATATCAGTGTGGGTCCTCTACACCCCCCACAACAACTATGTACTCAGTATAAAATATAGAAAACAACCATACAACCATGTGGGAATTCAGAATGATAAGAAAATACACAGAGGTTGTTGGAAGAGCCAAAACTTGGAAATTTTGTGATTTTTTTTCCTGATAGTGGGCCAGAGACCCAAATCAGCAAGGGTGGTGACTAAACCTCTAATTGAAAACCTGTCATCTTTTTGGCTAGAGGAATCAGCAAAGGAGATTGTACAATTACAGAATGATGAACTATAAATTCTGTGGACAGACTAAAAGCACAGCAATAAAGAATTAAGAAATTGTACTGATACTTAATCCTCAAACCTCAGAAGGTGAGAGAGCATATAATGTGAGTCTAAGCAGATCAATTGCTTGTTCAAAATGAAAACACAGGGAAATGTATTTCCCTGGAAAATAAAATAAAACTCAGAGCCTACATAATAAAATATTCTAATTTTCAGTAAACAATGAATCTTTACCCAACATTCAAATACCTAACAAATGCAACCTTTTTTTCCTTGAAAATTGTCAACAAATACCATCATAAAAGTAATTTAGATGTTGGAATTGTGAGACAAGAACTTTAAAACAATGTTAAAACTATGTTCCATACAATTAATCAAATATGCTTAAAATGAATGAAAAGAAAAAGAAGAAATAACTTGAAAAAATTAAAATGGATCAAATTGAAATCTTAAGACCGATACATAGAAACTGTGAAAAATCAGTGGAGAGATTTATTCACAGATGGGATATGACAGAGGACAGATTCAGGAAACTTGAACATTTGTCTATATAAATGTTCAAATCTAAATATGAGAGGAAATAAAAAAGAGACACAGAATTCCAGGAAAATTTTTGAAAATAATATTTTATCAAACCCAATACAAAAACTACATTTAAAAAGGTAATGTCACAGGAGTAGTAAGCCTATTTCATGATTAAAGGAATGAACTAAAATTGAAAATTAGTCAACAGAATTCATCATATTATCATATTAAAGTGGTATCCATGCTAGGACAACATCACAATAAAGGGCATAGTCTTTTGAGAAGGCTACTCTCACCACAACTACTGCAGTTTTGCTGGTCCCAGTCCAGCCTCATTTGTGATGAACTGGATACAGATTCAGTAGTTCTCACTACCTCTACAGGACTGATAAATCACTAGAATGACTCACAAAACTCCAAAAAGTATAAAACTTACTATTAGTTATAATCTTTATTGTAAGAGGTAACAAGTCTGAACTAGCCAAGGAGAAAGTTACATAACATGAGGTCAGGGAGTATTTTAAATCAGTTTAAAAGTCCAAGGAGGAAAAACCAGTCACATTCTCCAAATTACACAAGGATCAAAGTAAACAGGCAGTTTCAATAATTCTGACAAAATTCAACATTAGCTAATAATTAAAAATCAACAGGAAACTAAAAATAGAATGAAATATCTTCAATCTGATAAGGTTAAATCACATGAAATGATTAAAGACATGTTTTTCCTATTAAAGATAGCTACTCCCATAACTTCTGTTCTAAATTTTGCTTCAGGATATAGGCACTGCAACAAGGAAAAGATAAAATAATATAAAATTAAGTTGAAAAAATTTTTAAAAATATGAAATTGTTCCATTATGGAATTATATGATAGAATATAATAAAAATCAGAGAAGGAATATTAAATCTTTTTGAAATTTGAAACTAACTGCACATAGAGAAAAAATGTCATAACTTCTGCCACATATCGCACACAAAATTAACTAAAATTCTTCTAAAAAGATGTGAAAAAATCATGTACTGTAAAAATTTGGTAATTTGGAATACATAAAAGTTGAAACATTTGTCCTCTGAGAAACACTGCTAGGAAAGATACAAACAAGTCACAGTCTGCTAGAACATTTTCACATTATGTAAAAGACTTGGGTAAAGCACCTTTAAAATTGAAATATATATATATATATATATATGAAAAAAAAAAAGCCAGGCATGGAGGTGCATGAATGTAATCCTAGTGGCTCAGGAGGCTGAGGCAGAAGGATCATGTTTTCAAAGCCAGCCTCAGCACAAGTGATTTACTAAGCAACTCAGTGAGACCCTGTCTCCAAATAAAATACAAAATAGGGCTGGGGATGTGGCTCAGTGGTCAAGTGCCCCTGAGTTTAATCCCTGGTACCCCTTCCCCCAAAAAAATTGAAAAACAAGTTTAAAAATACAATTTACAAAAGAAAATATACAAATAAAAGCCCTAGAATATTATTAATCATTAGAGAAATGCAAATTCTAAGAACAATGACACAGAACTATGCTGGCACTAGAATGGTTGAAATCACAAACATTGACTATATTATATGTCATTCAAAATTTGGAAAACTAATTTTCACATACTTTTGGTAGGAATACATAATTGTACAGTCATTTGGAAGAATTTTGGTAGTTATTTATGTTATTAAATACATACCTGTCATGTGAACCAATGTTTTTGTTGTGGTTTATCCATAAAATATCTACTTACTGACTTTTGTAAGATAACTCAGAGCAGTTTTATTTGCAATATCTAAAAACTAGAGAAAAATTTCATCAAATGATGAATAGACAAATAAACTTGGATATATGCATGTGGTAGAATATTGTTCATCAAAAAGGGAAGACAAGGCATAATGAACCCAGAGTTGCATAAAAAAAAGAAAAACAAAAATGTCATATTGCATTATCTCAGTTGTGTAAAATTTTAGAAAATATTAGTCTTTGATGGTAATGTAAAATTGAATATCTGTTACATGGGTCAGTGTAGAGGAAAAAAATGTAAAGGAACAAAGGGAATTTATGGGTGAAGGAAACATTGTTTATGTTAATTGTAAAATTATTTAATGAGGTGTGTTCATATGTTCAATAATTTTTACCCTTCAAGTATATATTGTTTGTAGAAATCCATATGGAGGAGAATGAACTTTAACGCCTATCTCTCACCCTGCACAAAACTCAACTCAAAGTAGGTCAAGGACATAGGTATTAGACCAGAAGCACTGTACCTTCTAGAAGAAACTGTAGGCCAAACACTCCAATATGTTGGCTTACAAATCAACTTCCTCAACAAGATTCCTAAAGTGCAAGAAATAAAATGAACAATTAATAAGTGGGATGGCATCAAACTAAAAAGCTTCACAGAAGTGAAAACAATCAAGAGGGTGAAGAGAAAGCCTATAGAATGAAAGAAAATCTTTGCCACTGACACCTCAGATAAGGCATTAGTTGCCAGGATATACAAAGAACCCAAAAAGTATAACACCCCCCCCCAAAAAAAACCCAAATAATGCAATCAATGGTCAAAGAAACAAAACAGATACTTCTCAGAAAAAGAAAAAGAATGGTCAAGAAATATATGAAAAAATGTACAACATCGCAACCAGGTAGAGAAATGCAAATCAAAACTACCCAAAGATTTCATCTCATTCCAGTCAGAATGGCAACTGTAAACAATGCAAGGATGTGGGGAAAAGGGTACACTAATACATTGTTGGTGGGAATAAAAACTAGTGTAATTATTCTGGAAAGTAGTATGAAGTGTCCTTAGAAAACTTGGACTAGAACCACCATTTGACCCAGTTATCCCACTCCTTAGTACATATCCAAAGGAGTTAAAATCCGCATATTATAGGGATATAGCTACATCAGTGTTTTAGTGGCACAATTCACAATAGTAATCTATGAAACCAACCTAGATGGCCATCAACAGATGAATGGATGAAGGAGTTGTGGTATATACATACAATTGAATATTACTCAGCCATAAAGAAGAATGACTTTATGACATTTACCAGCAAATGGATGGAACTGTAGACTATCATGCTAAGTGAAATAAGCCAATCCTCCAAAACCAAAGGTCAAATGTTCTTTCTGATTTGTGGATTCTGATGCACAGCAAGACACAGGGGAGGGAGAATAGAAAAAGTTCAGTGGATTAGATAAAGGGGTATAAAGTAAGGGAGGGGGTATTAGAATAGAAAAGACAGTGTAATGAATTTGACATAATTTTTAATATACATATATGAATACACTACATTGATCTCAACATTATGAACATCCACAAGATTGGGGTCCTAATTAGAATAAAATATTCTCCATGTTTGTATTAATGTGTCAAAATATATAGTCACGTATAACTAAAAAGAAAACATAAAATTAATGTATGCATATAGTATATTATATATAATAAATATTTCCATGATAAAATATTTAAAAATTATGATCATTTTTTATATTGCTAACTTTTATGAAGTACATTTCTAATTTTTAAAATTTCAAATTTATTTACTTTTATAAAACTCAAAGCAAGCATAAAATATTGAAATAATCTTTTGTATCATTTTAGGTCATAATAGACTAAAATAAAAAATTACAGCAAGAAAAACTAAAGAAACTATCCAAGTACATTGAGATTAAACAGCATATTTTTGAATGATGAGTGGGTTATTATATTCATTTAGACAATAAATCAGGAGGAATTTTTTTTAAAAAAATATGAAAATCAAATGAAAATGAAAACTTAGTGTACCAGAATGTGGGATGTAGCAAAGGCACTTCTTGGAGAAGCTTTTATCTATGGATGCCTACACACACAAAAATAGAAAAATCTTAAATATACTACTTAATGATGCATCTCAGGGTCTTAGAAATAACAAGAACAAATCCCAAAGCTGGTAGAAGGAAAGAAATAGTAAATATTATAGCAGTACTTAGTAAAATAGAAAATAAAAGTACAGAGAATCAGTGAAACAAAGAGTTGACTTTGAAAAAGGTAAGCAATATCTGCCAGCAAGACTTTGCAAATATTTTGGCATTTACTTTCCCAAGAAATATTTTTGGAAAATGTAGTGCAATTCTTTTAGAGGTGCTTGAGTGTGAAAAACTTAGAATCACAGGTGGAAAAGTCAAGCATTAGGGAATAAAATGAAGCACAGAGGATGACATTTATACAGTGGAAAAACTAGACCTTATGAAGAACTTAGGCAGTTGAAACTTGCCTGGCAAACACAAATTTGTTTGATTATTAAACTTTAGGTAAAGGAGACACAACATAGTTCAGCTATACAACTGTGCAAAGGGAACATAGAACTTACTGCTCTTTACTGTGTAGGAATCAGTTTGGGGAAAATCCATATGAGAATATAAATACTTAAAATATTCAATTTGAGGTTTATAGTTATGTTGGTATATTATATATTTTCCCCAAATTATTTTTTTTCTACAACACATCTAGGAAATTCTGATAGGAGCTTTTATTTTTCCCCCTAAAATGTCTTAAAATTTAAGAAAAACAACAAACGGCAAAGTCTTCCCACATTTGCTATGTAAATGGCATTGAAAATTTTGTCATTTCCAATTTTCATTAAAATTCTGCAAAATTGGTATTATTTTGATAGGGGACTTATAAGAAAAAAATCAATTCTTGACTTTATGAAATTTGGGGTTCTTTTAATTGTCAACTCAAATCCTCCCAGCAGCCTTGAACAAAATACATAGGAAGATCTTGTTGCAGGAATATACACGTTAAATTCCCTGTATTCAAGGTTACATAAGAAGTGAAAGCAACCTAAATTATTTTTTTAAATGAATTGGTCATTTATAAAATTAAGCCCCAGATAAGCAATGCTCTCCCCATTCATACACTGCCCCATTCCTCCAATTAATTCTAGCATCTATCTACCAGCTATTACATCCTTATAGAGAAACAAATTGTTTTGTAGTTTGTTTTCTCTTGTTTGTTTGCTTTGGTCTTGGTATTGTGACCAACTGATGTAAATAAAATACAAATCAGTTTAAAAAAAAAAAGAAAAAGGTAAGCAAAATTAGTAAATTCCTAGCCAAATTGATTGAAATAAAGAGAGATAAGACCCAAATTGAAGTAGAAAAAAAAGAACATTACCACAGACATCACTTAAATTCTGAGAATCTATAGCAACTATTTTGAAAATGTATATTCCAATAAACTAAAAAGTCTAGAAAAATGGATGAATTCATAGATAGATAATATGATAAACCAGAATTGAACAAATAGGATATAGAAAACTTAGATCAATAATAAACAAAGAGAATGAATCAGTAATAAAAGTTTTCCAACAAATAAAAGTCCAGAGCAGCTGAATTATACCAGACCTTAAAAGAACTGAAACCAATGCTCCATAATTTATACTATAATATAGATAGGAAAAAAACTTTCCAAACTTTTTGCAAAGCCAGTCTCACCTTCATAACAAATCCAGGTGAAGCACATCAAGGAAAAATGTTATAGGCCAGTATTCTTGATAAATACAATACAAAAATCCTTAATAAACACTTGCAAACTAAATTCAGCAACATATTAAAAAGATTACATATCATATTAAGTTGGTTTCATTCTGTAAATGCATGAGTGGTTTCACATTTCAAATAAATAAATATAATAAACCACATAAATTGAATCAAGGACAAAATCACATGATCATCTCAATAGATACAGCAAAAGTCTTTGGAAAAATTCAACACTTCTTTATGACAAAATCTCTGCATTGCCGGGCATGGTGATACATGCCTGTAATTCCATCAGAATGCTGAGGCAGAAAGATCATGAGTTCAAAGCCAGCCTCAGCAAAAGTGAGGTGCTAAGCAATTCAGTGAGACCCTGTCTCTAAATGAAATACAAAATAGGGCTGGGGATGTGGCAAAGTGATTGAGTACTACTGAGTTCAATTCTTGTTATCAAAAAAATAAAAAAAAGACTCTGAGGAAACTAGGGATAATATGAATTTGCCCCCAAATTTAAAGGTTATATATGAGAAACCCAAAGCCAACATCATACTGACTGGAGAAAAATCAGAAGCAATTCTTCTAAAAAAATCAGGAACCGGACAAGAATGTTCACTCTCACCAGTTCTATTGAATATAGTACTTAAAATTCCAGCCTGAGAAATTAATTAGCCAATAGAAAGAAATAAAAGGGATTCAAATAGAAAAGGAAGAGGTCAAATTGTCTCTAGATTCAAATTATATGATCTTACATTTAGAAGACCCTTAAAGATTTTAGAAAAAGTGAAGAAAGAAATTGTAGAAGACACTAAAAGTTGGAAAGCTCTCCATGTTCATGAATAGGCAAAATCAATATTATTAAAATGGCTAATTATCATAAGTGATCCATATATTCAATAATATCTCTATCAAAACACCAATTATATTCGTCAAAGAATAAGAAACATAATCTTAAAGTATATATGAAAGAATAAAAGAACCAGAATAGCCAAAGCAACCCTGAGGCAAAGGAGCAGTACTACAGGCATCACAACATCCAATTTCAAATTATACTAGAGAACCATAGGAACAAAGAGAGCACAGTACTGGCATAAAAACAGACATGTAGACCCGTGAAATAGAAGACACCAAGAAAAAACTCACACAACTACAATCATCTGAGTTTTCACAATGATTCTAAGACACACATTGGAGAAGAAACAACCTTTTTAACTCACGGCACTGGGAAAATTGGATATTCAAATGTGAAGAATGAAGAGAGATCCCTATCTCTCATCCCATACAAAAGTCAACTAAAAATGAATAGATATCTATCTATAAATTCAGAAAATTTGGAAATGTTGGAAGAAATAATAGAGGAAATAATTCGATATATAGGCACAAACAAATACTAGCTGAACAGGACTCTTGTAACTCAGGAGATAAGAGCAAATATCAATCAATGCCATGGAATCAAATTGAAAAACTTCTGTATAGTAATGTTAATGATGAACACAGAACAAAGACACAACCTACATAATTTGAGAAAATGTTTGCCAATTACTCCTCAGTTAATATTCAGAATATATAAATGACTAGAAATGTATCCCTCAAAAATTTCAATAAATAATAAATAAACCCATCAAAAAGTTAATCAGTAAATGGGCAAAAGAACTAGGAGCACTAGAGACAATAATTATATAAAAAAGTTAAACGTCTTCTGTCATCATGGAAATGCAAATTAAAAAGTGCATTGAGATTCTGTCTTACTCCAATCAGAATGGCAATTACTAAGAAAACAAATAACAATAAATTCTGGAGACAATATGAAGAAAAAGAAATGCATACATTGTTCATCAGAATGTAAATTAGGACAGCCACTGTGGAAACCAATATGGAGATTCCTCAAAAACCTGAAACTAGAGAACTAAAATCATTGTACTTTAGAGATACATGCTTACCCATGTTTATTGCAGCACAGGTCGCCATAGCCAAGTTATGGAATTTATCTTTGTGTCTATTAACAGATGATTGGGTAAAAAAATGTGGTATATATACACAATAGAGTTTTATTAATTCATAAAGAAGAACATATTATGTTATTTGCAGAAAAATAGATGTAATTGAAGAGCCTCATTTCATGTAAAATACTCCTGACTCAGAAAGACAAGTCTCATATGTTTTCTCTAATAGGAAAAAGACAAAAAGAAAAAAAAATAACAGGGAAATCATGAGACCAGAAGGGAAACCAACATGATAGAAAAAGGAAATCTGGGGAGGTGAGTTAAGGCAGGTTATTGGGGAGTGAAATTGATCAAATAATGCTGTATGCATGTATAGTATACCAAAATGACAATCCCCTAAAAAAGAGTTTGAGAAGGATTGATGTTAGTTTTTCTTTAAAAGTTTGGTAGAATTCTACCATGAAGCCATCTGGTCCAGGGTTTAAACTTCAAGAGAGACATATGTTTATTGATTCCTTTTCTTTACCCATCATTTGCCCATTAGGATCCCAAACTTAAGATTCAGTCTTGTTAGGTCACATGTTTATAAAAATTCATCCATTTTTCTTTAGGCTGTTCTGTTTGCTGGCATATAATTCTTTCAGATCATTATGAATTCAAATGCAATTATAATAATACATAAATTCATATCAATAATATGCTAGAATTTGACATTTATACAATATACTGATCTTATTCAGAGTTATCCAGTATTTCTTACTTGTTTGTGGTTGTATTTAATTATAAAGAATTTTGTTAAAATTGTATAGTTAACTACCACCACAATTAAATTTCATAATTATATGAAATTTTTCTAGAAAGTAACTGTTTTTTAAATAGTTATCTAATATGCTACTTTTTAAAAATATAGCGACTAAAGAAGTATTCATAACAGTGGAATGTGTAGAGAAACCATTGAAATATTAATCACTTATACATCATTTTTTTTCCATCACATACATGTTTAAAGGGATTTCACAGAACTTTAAATTATATTTTATGTACGCATGCGGGCACACACACATTTTCAAGTTTAAAACATTCTAAAGAACATATCCTGCAAATCATTCACTACTTTAAAAATATCTCTAGCATGAGGAAGGTAATCAAAATCATTGTGAAAAGATGTTTGAGTAATAAATACATTTGGATCACAAATAATGTACTACTCTTGCTTTGATTTTCTGACTGAGAAAATCAGCTTAAAATCTGATAAATAAAATTGCCTCTTTTATTTTTAACCTGATTTCATGTAATTTTCTCACCAATACCTTTCAGATCTGCTGTTCCCAGAAATATCTTTCATTAGAATGGAACATAGTAAAATCGAGGAGGAGGGTTGAGCTGCCATTCAATGTAAAATACACTTCATGAACAGGCTTCCATAATTGTTATTCACACACTGCATGAGACAAATTGCCAGCACATGAAATGATTGGGGAAATGAGACAGAGAAGAAAAGGCTAAATCTATCAAATACATGTTTTGTTGGTTTTATTGCTTAATTTACCCTCCTAGAAAATACAAGACAGAATTCTTTTTGAAAGCTTACACAGACATTTATAGGATTTTAAAAAATCATTAGCTTCTGATGATAAGGGTCTAAAAAGATAGGAGAATATTTTTCAATTGTTTTCATTTTTGTTATCAATTCATAATTTTCCCCAAATACTAATATAAAAGACAATTTACTCCAGATTAAAATTGAGATTTTTGTATTTTCTTTCTACTGTTACTCAAAAGATTCTTTACATTATATATCTAGGAAGTATCTGAGTCACATGGTTGCAATTTAAAGATACATAAATTAGGGAATAATGAAAAGTCATCCATTCAGTAATAGTAACAGCACAGGATCAGAAGTTCTGGTAACCAAAAATGCATAATACTTTTATTTCCTGGTACATAGTAAATACCAGAAAGACCATCCACATTTTAAAAATTACTATTTCATTATGCTTTATACATTTTGAAGTTTTTCAATGAAAAGAATAATTATTATATGTAAATAATATTTCTCAAAAATTTTAATACAATCAAAGTTCTTAATTCTGTAACACAAAATAAAATCTATGATTGGTGCTGGGGAGCTTCCTGATGTGTTTTCTTAGTGGTCATATATCACTGCACAATAAAAAATTCTCTCAAACTTAGTGGGCTTTGTGGGTCTGTCTTAGTCCTCCAGAGGAAAAGAACCAATAGAAATTATATATAATTATAAGAGGGAATTTATTAGGTTGGCTCACGTGTTCAGAGGCTAGATATTCCCACAATGGCCCTCTGCAGGCTGGAGAGTCAGGGAAATTAGTAGCTCCATACTCCAAGGAGCAGAAGTCTCAGAAAACGAGGCACCAGTGATGCAGCTGTAGTCCAAGGCTGAAGTCCTGGAAGCTAACCAGAGAGTGGCTGGTTTGTGTCCATATTCAAAAGCTGAAGAAGCTGGAGTCTGATATTTATTTGCAGGCAATGAAACTGGCAAAGAATGCATCCACTCAAGAACAATCAAGCTTGCATTCCTGAGCAAGCTTCCCCTTTCTGCTTTTGATCTATCCAGGCCCCTTAACCTATTGAACAGCGCTGCCCACATTCAGGCCAGGTCTTCATCTCACTGAATCCCAATGCCAATCATCTCTAGAAAACCCTAACAGACACATCCACAAGTGTTCTTTCCCAATTTTCTAGGTTTTTTTTTCAATCCAATCAAGTTAATTATCAGTATTCACCACTATAGTGGGTTAACTGGGCTCAGCTGTGTGGCTTTAGTTTGCAGTTTTTTTTTTAAAAAGTTACACATAGAGCTCACATAGAGACACACTCATGTAAAGGCTGAAAAATGTTAGGTAGCCAAGATGGCTCACTCACAGAGGTGACGACCAACATTTACTGAAGTCTATGAGAACAAATGTCAGTGTCAACTGAATTACTCTGCCACTTGGCTTGGGATTCTTATAGTATAGTTCAGAGAATGTCTTCAGAGAGAATTGCACAAGAGTGAACACATATACATAGAACAGAGAAGAAAGCTTTGGCAGAATTCTGCCATATATCAAAAAAATTTAAATGGGCTCAGGAAAGAAATCCAAGAAAGACATAGAGGTAAACAGACATATAGGAAGAAAACAAGAACTGCATTCTTCCAGGAAAGAATTTTGACAAATTTTGTTAAGTGAACAAGTGAAATTAGCGTTAAATTTTGTGTCTAATGCTTAGCAAATGGTTTTGGATTTTGATGAAAGCAGTAGAATTATTCACAAAAAGGAGAAACAAATGGGAACTGGTAGACAAGTGTGAAAGTCTTTAAGAGAGGAAAGGGATAACGAAGCAATAAAAGTTAACATACACTAAAAAATATCTTGGATGTTTTGTCTAACTTCATTAGATTTTTGTTTGTTTGTTTGTTGTAATAAAGAAGTGGTATACCTATAATACTGTCAAGAGGAAACCAATTAACTGCAGTGCTGAGGACACTAGAAAAAAATGACAATCCATTATTCAAGGTATTTTTAAACTTCATGATTTTTTTAAGTTATAACATGAAAATTTTGTTACCATCAGTGTGATGCAAGAATTTTTTGCTTAGAAACTATCTACTGTGTTTGAAATCTTTACTCCACTGTATGGGAGGTAACACTCCATTTTATTGTTTATGATTTTCCAATTTCTGTTAGGTTTAAATATGTCTTTTCTTATTTTTATTTAGAAATTGTTTCCTAATTTAATTTATGTAAACATTGTCACAGTTTTTTTTTTCTGAGAGGCTTATTAAAGGGGGTCATTTAGCAAAAAGCAGAAACCTTATGTTAAATACCAAATTATCAAGATGATAAACTGCAATGCCTGAATATTGCATATTGAAAAACATAAAACAATACTTAGTATATCAAAATTATCATAATGACTAGGAGCAAAATGTATTCCATGTAAAGAGTATAAATAAATTACAAATATAATACTAAATATTAAATAACATTTATTAGTTTATGTAATTACTAATTTTAAGAATATAGACATCATCAAAAGGACACCTTATATTTTGCTTATTTTGTTGAGATTCATGATGATGTAGGATTCTTTCCATTGAATAACTCTCATATTCATATTTATGTACATTTTTACTGCTTTGCATTAGAGTCAGGCAATAGGCGCATTTTAATTAATCAAAAACTTATTTGTGGAATGGGATAGTTACTGCAGAATTAGAGTTAGTAAAAAATCTTGGTTTAAATTTTTACCCATGTTTTATTTCTAAAGCTGTTTTTGGTAGATTATAAATACTTTGCCCACATTATTTGCCTAGATTGAAGGACTGTGATCTCAGTGACCTTCCCCTCAGGATGAGTTAACTAAGTTGATTTAGAGTTCTGCCACACAAGCTACAAATCCTTGTCCAAATGTATTCGTGATTATGAATAATTTATTAACATAAACATTTCACACAAAAGCCAAGAATTGACATTTTGTAATTTTAAGTCTGCTAATAAAATAAGCAATTTGTTCTTTATTGTATCAAGTATTTTATAACATAGATATTATACTTAATTTATATTTAGAAATAAAGTGGCACAAAAATAAAATTTAATGAGCCTAAAATATAAGAATGGAATGAAAGTAATCAATATATTTCAATTTCTAAGTTATAATGCTATTACTTACTAATAAGACAAAGACTATACAAAGAGAACTTACAATAAATGTATATTTATTGTAAACATAATTTATTGTAGTTAAGTTTGGAAACAATGCATCTGATGGATAGGTACAATATGCACTCTATAAAATCTCAAAATAAAAACTCAAACATAAATATATAGTTTTTCTCTTGTTAGTCGTAAATTTATGGTGAAGTTTATTAACATGAAAAAATTATGAGCAAAATATTTTACTTTTTTCTCTTTTATTTCTGAAATCTCTTTTCCCTTATAATTTATTATGTTATACAGTTTGCATAATTTATGTGCATTGTTCTTTCTTCCTATCTCTTTCTTTCTTTAACAAATAGTCCACAAAGCTTTTTTATTTCATTTTATTTTTTTTACAAAAGTTTAATAAATTCCATAATTCTCATTAATTTTCTTATGGAACTATTTTTTTGATATATTATGGCAATATATTATATGGTTACTATTGCACTACTATTGAAATATTGTAATGCATAAAAAAGCACAATGTTTTAGTATAGTACAAAACACCAGGTTTAGTTCTGATGTTACATTACAATAATAAATCATAAAAGTTATTCCAGCCGAACCATAATAATGGTTTTGTATTTTAAAATGTTCTGTTAAAAACTGAAGCAATACAATTCATTTAAAATGTGGACAAAATGAAAACTAACTACATATGCTACTGGTTTAGCAATAATTTGTACATATCAAAATGAAATAGAATTTTCATAGAGGAGTTTAATCATGTAGTTGGGGTGACTGAGCACTCATAAATTAAGTCACATGACTCTTCATTGGATTAATTACCCACTTCATGAACAACACAGTATAACCAAAGCAAACCCTGAAATATGCTGAAGTTACCATTGTAATAATTAAGCTACTTTTACTATTGCAAACTCTGTTCAATTTTTTGTGTAGATGTCCTGACACATTGCCATTAGGATGAAAACATATAAATATAATTATAATTGTATATGCATGAACTCAATTTTAATATTCACTTATACTATTGATTTTATTCTTTTTAAAGATGAAGAAAGCCTACAAACTGGGGCACAATATATAATATAAAATATAAAATTGAAGTTTAATTTAGATAGTTTTGTCCAGGAAAACAAATTGGACACTTGTAACCATAGTGTAATGTAATATTTTTAAAAAAAGAAAAATAATTGCATTTGATAAATTTACTTCTTCTTTTTAATAGCTTGTAAAGATTCTGGACATTTTCTCAAATAAATCAGAAGTCCCTTATAGGAAAAACTAGTCATAATTTATGTATATTAATAAATGATATTCAAATTTTCCTTTGGATAAATTACATTTTTTCATATCCTTGTGAGTTAGTGCCTACAAATAAAAACAATTGTTTAAAGAGCTTTGATAATCACTGTCTAGAGCAATTTTATTTAAGCAACATTTTAATGAGAATTAAAAATATAGAAAGAAAGATTAAAGGAAAATATAGCAATATGTTAAGGCTATTTAAACTTTAAAAGTATCAATTTCTCACTATGTATGTATGTACAGACATCCATATATGATATATAGAGAATGTATACATCAGTGGAATATATTTACTAAAGTATATATGTTTATATACTTATATATAAAGTGTATGTATTGATTTGCACATATACATACATGTATACGTAAATTATAATTGTATGCTTGACCTTAATTTTAATATTCACTTCTTATGCAATTGATTTGGATATCTATGTATATATTTACATGTATATATTCAAATATAATAATATATGCAAGTAAATATATGATATATATACATGTATATATGCAAATATATATGCAAGTAAATATGTGCATGTACATACATATTGTTTATATGTGTATATGTACTCATATACATATAATGTATATATACTCATTTAATAACATATATGCACATATATAATATATATAATATTTGTATTATCTATAACAATACTATATATGTAAATTATACATGTATCTGTATATATGTACATTATACATATATATGTACATATGTACATAGGTATAATGTATACATGTATATGTATTTTCATGTATATGAACACATATATTAATATATAAACATAAATACTTATCTGTACATAGGTAAATCTATATTTATTAATATTATATATTTTAATTGCATTTAATATAAATTGCATTTAGTATAAATCTCCTTAGGCAAATGAATTCCTTGAAATAGATGGTTGCCTTGGTTGAAATACTTCTCAAGCCACAGTCAACATAGTCAATGTTACTTTCTTCAAATTGATCAGTTATAGGAGCAACACTTAATAAAAACCTAAAGTTACAAATAATATAAAAGATGAAAATGTAATTGAAAAATAGCAAGAAATGCTCTAATTTAATGGTAAGAGAAATGCAGAGCTGGCAAACTCTATATACATTCAGGCAATAATTCCATGTGCTGTAGAGCGGGAATTTGTATCATGTAGTCTTTGGAACGATGCTGAAAAGTTGACTTGATCTGGGGTGTAGGTTCATTCAATTTGTGTTGTCTCTAAAGGTTCTACTGCCTACCAATAAAGCCATGGACTGGGAACCAAGTCTTTAGACATGAAGCTTTATGGAACATTTCAGAACCAAACTATGACATTGCTCTTGTAATAATGATTATTAAACACAAGCACCTTATTTTCATTAATTTCATGGAATCCAGATTCATTGAAAAAAATTACGCTACTTTATAAACTGAGAGTACTAGGCAAAAGATTTCATGAAATGGCTGAAAGTAGCATATAAAGGCTAACTAGCCAGGCAGAGTGATGCATGCCTGTAATCCCAGTGGCTCAGGAGGCTGAGGCAGGAGGATCATGAGGATCAAAATAGAGCTGAAGATGTGGCTCAGTGGTTGAGTGCCCCCAAATTCAATCCTAGATTCCCCCTACCCAAAGCTAGTTAAATGGTGAATATAAAATATAAATGGAGTTAGAAGAATTAATTTAAAAAGTTTCATGGAACTCTTAGTGAAATTTAGGTAGGCTAAATTTTTATATATGCTGAAAATTATGATAATAATGACAATGCTGTTGTATTAACTGAAATTTATTGTGTTTATAAAACGTGCTATATAATACACATTTAATGAGGTATCTCAAGAAATCTCATATCTACCCACTTAAAATTAGTCATAAATTGTCAAAATTTTTCCAATATTTTGTTGAATAAAACTTGATATATTTCAGTATGTTTTGATTCATATTAACATGTTTTGATTTCATTTCAATAATGCTTAGTGTGAAACACATGCATGAATGCTTATAGACTGTTACTTATAATATGAAATACATAATTTAAAATAGGATTTTAAAAGGATTTTTAAATCTCTAAAATTCATGTAAATATACTTTATTTGCTAGGGAAAAAGTGTTGTTATTTTTTTTCCTACGATCTATAATCTCAAAAGATTCTGAGAATATTATCTCATTATTCTGAGGAGATTTCTCTGACCTCAGTGACAAACATTTTGCCCCCATTTCACAGATGGAGAGCTTTGATAGATAAAGGTTAATTCATTCATGTAAGTTGACACATCATGTCAATTTGTAGGTTCTTAGAAAAATGTATGCTGCTTGCTTTCTTAGCTACAATATTACCCACTCTATCATTTCCACTACATTGAGAAATAAGGTAACAGAAAAGAATCAAGTACCTTATAATCATTTGTTCCAAACCACCCTACATACTTGAGGCTGCTTTTCCTCTACATATTCTCTTGCTGATTCCAATATTATTTTTTTTTTATCTTACAGCACATATCCTTAAAAATAAAAATGGCACAACAACAATTACATAACAGAAAGGAGTCTAGAGGAAGGTAAGAAGAAAGAAAAGAAGAAACAACAAAAAAAGAGAGGGAGAGAGGAAGAAAGAGATGGAGGAAAATACAGGAAAGACATATTGCCTTAGATTTTATAATTCATTCCTTGTTGGAAATCATCTACAAAGAGACCAGATACTCACAAAATAATTATTTCTCTTAAGAAAACTTTCAAAAATTGAATATGGGTAATTTTCTGTTTGAAACAAAAGTGAGTAGAATATAATAAACAAAATTTGAAGTAAGTCAGATTATAATAAATAAACTTTAGGTATGGTCAAGTATATAATCATTGCAAACATATTAAAGTATGCTTTTTTAATAAAAAAAATCCAAGACTAGGATTATAAAACTTGTCAAAAATCAATTAGTAATTCCTAATCTAATCAATTTCTAAATCTAATTAATCCCAATTTATTAATTAGCTAATAAATGATCTATTCTTAATGTTTATGTTTTAACCAATTATTAATCCCTGATTTAATTAATTCCTTATTTAATTCCTAATTTTATATTCCCAAATAACACTATCAATGCTTTTATTTCTGAAGTAAAAACTTTTCTTTTTTGTTTTGCAAACAGATGTACTAATGTTATGTTAAAAGGTGTTGTGGAGGCTGGGGTTTTGGCTCACAAAGGTTGCCTAGCACATGTGAGGCACTGGGTTTGATCCTCAGAATCTCATGAAAAAAAATGAATAAATAAAATTAAGGTATTGTGTCCAACTACAACTAAAAAATATTAACAATAACAAAAAGGTGTTATGGTTTGGATATGAGGTGTCCCCTGAAAGCTCATGCATGAAAAATGTAGGATTGTTCAGAGGGAATATAATTCGATTATGAGAGCTTCCACCTAATCAGTGGATTGATTTACTTGATGGTTTAATAATTACTACTGTACTGGATAGTGACTGGAGGCAGGTAGTGCGTGGCCGGAGGAAGTAGGTCACTAAGGGTATGTCTTTAGGGTTATATTTTTTCCCTGGATACTGGAGCTCCCCGTGAACTCAGCGGCTTTCCTCCATCATGCCCATGATGTTCTTTCTCACTTTCTGCTCACAGCAATGGAGCCAGCTCACCATGGACTGAACCTTTGAAACCATGAGCCAAAATAAACTTTCCCTCTTCTAAGTCGTTCTTGCAGATACATTAGTCACAGTGACTCAAAGATGACTAACAAAACAGGAGCCACTTTACATATATATTTAATTTAAGTGAGCCCAGAGACTCTGGAGGCTTAGGCAGGAGGATTGAGAGTTCAAAGCCAGCCTCAGCAACTCAGTGATCTCCTAAGCAACTTGGCTGGGATATGGCTCAATGCTTAAATGCTCCTAGGTTCAATCCTCAGTACAAAAAAAAAAAAAAAAAAAAAAAAAAAAATCAATCCCTGTGGCAACCAGGGGACATTGTTATCTAACAGACTCACCCAACTCACTTGTAAATGGATGTTTGTGGTTTAGTCTCTTTTTTTTTTTAAATCTTTCTATGGGAAATGAATATAAATATAATATGGATAGTTGACTATTACTTACCAACCCATTCTCCTGAGCACTGCTACAAAGTTGGAGTAGAAAAGAGTGAAAAAACAAGTTCAAGCTGTACATTGACTCATAAATCCAATTTCAGGGGAACCCTGAGAAAGACGGAAGTTACCTTATGCCTTGGGGTCACTGTCAAAGCCTATGTACTAACTTCTTCATTATTATCAAGGCCCTAAAGGCCCTTTGCATGTGTTCATCCTCCCCCCCCACCACCCTTTTTTCCATATCATACAGAGCATATGCCTGAGACATCTCCTTTCCGCCTCACCATATCAGATAGGTCTGATTCAGTTCATTGAGTCTGCAAAGAATAAGAAATACTAAGAAATATTTGATGATCTCTAGGTATATGAGACTCACATAAAATGACAATTAGCTAATCCATATAAATTTGATATATCATTGAAAAAAAATAAAGTATCTCATTTACAGCTCCATTCCAACTTTTCAATGTGTTTTCAATTTCTTTTGTCTGGAAAAGACCTCTCTATTGCTTAACCATTTGCTTTGAACAATTATTATCTAGTAGAAGTAACTTTTGCCTGCACTTAGCCTAGGTCATTTCTACTCATTCTCATAGAACCCTGCCACATCATGTGGAAAATAAATGATGTCAGCAGGACAACAAGAAATCTTGTGGTTCTTAATATAGTTTACTGATTTATCCCAAATCAGGCCTTTGATGTATAAGAAAGCCCCAAAAAGGCCATGACATTTGTGCTAATAAACTTTTTGTGGCTATGATCAAAATACCTGATTAAAACAGCTTAGAATAGGAAAAAAAAAATATTTGTTTCATGGTTTCAGAGGTTTCAGTCCATGTGGGGGCATGCCTACATTATTCAAGACAGACAGTTGACAACTTTGCCTGTGTTTACAGTTGCTGCTTACAGAACCTGACAGTTAGCTAGAGCTGAAGTATTTGGGCTACATCAGGTCTTTTGTAAACGTGTAGGTAGCCCTGGGCATGCAAACAACCCTTTACATGTGTGCCTTTGGGGATCCTAGATATATGACAGAGCTTCACAAATCCCTATGAACACCACATTCCTCAGCTTTTCATTTTAAGCTTTTAGTCTACTTTATTGATTGCTCCAGCTTTACGTGCTACTCAGGCAGGCACAGAGATAAACAATTGCCTTCAAGAAATTTCTCTAGAAAGAACTTTTTCAGTGAGTGAGCTCCAGGTCAGGTAGGTCAAATACAGATGGGACTGAAATTGTGGTTTTTCCAGGGAACCGTCAGATAGCTCAAAGAATGTCAACTTTCTGAGACTGCATCTTTGAAAGAGCTCTGATCTTGTTTTGCCCACCTGGTGGCTGTCAGGCTGTTGTTTTTCAATAAGATTAAGGACTATTAATTTCCAGGACTACTGCAAAGTAGGAATTTGTGATATGAGACTAGGGCAAGTTAAAACTCCATAGAGCTCACTATTCTTGCCAATATACATCTCCAGATTACTGAAGTTTTTTATTAAATTTCCAAAGTTCTGAAATTTAATGAGTGGTTACCTTATACATGGCACTATGCATTTTGAGGAATAGAAAAATGGTTATAGGAAAACAGTGAGTAAGAAACTTTAAAAAGAATTGCAGGTAAGAAGGTTTAAACAGCTTTCTAAGTTATGTCATTAGTAAATAACAGATTTTATGTGTGTGTGTGTGTGTGTGTGTGTGTGTGTGTGTGTGTGTGTGTTTTACTGGGGATCAATCTTAGGTATGCTCCTAAGGTAGCTACCTCCTAGCCCTTCTTATTTTTTGAGACAAGGACTCATTAAGTTGCTGAGGATAGTAGCCTCAGTCTTGTGATCCTCCTACCTCAGCCTTCCAGTGACTGGATAATAAACATATACCACCCACACCCTGAAAATGGCAGATTTTAAATAGATATGAGGTTTTACCTTTGGAACTATTCTTCTAGTAATTTCAGTATCATGCTTGCAAATAAATTATTATGGGTTTTTTTTTCGTTATTTTGGGTAAAATGTTTATATATTCAATTGACATCCTTTTGACAGCTATATTATTATTATTATTAAAATATTCTATCACTATATTATTAAAAATATTCTCTCACTATTTGTATGATATGTTTGTGTGTATGTTTAGTTTATGCAGGAATTTATATATATATATATGCATATGTATGTGAAATAATATGCGTGTGTGTGTGTGTCAAAGTTACCTAACTATATTACATATAGATTGAGAGAGAGTAAGGAGAAAGAAATAACATGACATTATTCTGATACCTGAATTTTATTTTGTTTTGGTCTCTAAAACATTATTAATTAGAACATCAATAACTAACGTGTACACATGTCTTGCACTCAAAATAAATAAACTAAGAAACTGTGGAGGTTGACAGAGGAAATAATGTTAAAAGAAATATCAAAGTTTATCTGTAGTCTAATGTTGGCTGAACTTAGTGATAAGAGAGGAATGTTTGAAAGTAAGATTGTGGAGGCATTCAATTTTATGGTAAGGAGAGGCAGATGAATGCAAAAGTTATGTTTGGTGATACCTTATGATAATATGAAATTTAAAAAGGAATGATCTTTTAGAGAGGAGAAACGGAAAATACAATGGACACAGCAAGGAAAATAAGCAGGACACTTCAATCTGCTTATTCCAGGGAAATGCTGTCTGTGGAAGAACAAGAAGGCCTCAAGATTCTGCAAGGAATATTTACTGCCATTAATGTAAATACAGTTTCACTGGAGTAAGAAAGGGAATTCAGCTCTTACAGAAGAAGTTGAGCCTTCTGAGTACTCTTATAAGGATGAAAACCTTAGTTCTGAAACGGAAAGTGAAAAAGGTTAGAGTATGGTTATAAAAATAAACCTAAAATAAAAAGTAAGAGGATTAGCGTTTGGGTGAAAAGGGATTTCTGGGAGTTCTGGTAGTTTTTGATGAGTTGTATGAACAGGAATGAAGGCGTAGATTAAAAGGAATCATCCTTCAGGCATGTACCAGGGCAGAGCCTGTGAGGTTGGACATATAGAAGGGGAATCTTGACAGGAGAGATATAGGATTGTGGGATTTTTATTTGACTCTCCCTGATAAAAGGATGAGTCTCTCCATAAGAATAATTTCCCCTACTCTTTCTACAGAACGCTAGACTTTTCAAGGCATCTTGTGCCTCACATGATACTAAGTGCTGATGCTAAGTAGAGATTTTCATCTTTCCTTTATAAACAATGAAAGGGACAAAATGTGTACAAGGATTGAGAATAATAAAATTTTTCAGAAAATCACTCCTGTGATAATTTTTATATTAGATTTTTTAAATATAAATTCAAAGTTAAGGGTATACTATCATTCTAGAAAATATTATGGGCTTCAAAAAATGTCAGCTTCATCCTTTTAGGTAGTGTGTAAGTTTAAAATTTATAAGTTATGTGACAGCTACAGTTCAAGAAGCTTAAATGGCAGTAATATATAGAAAGGATTAAAGGGAAAGACATCAGTGACAGTATGGGGCTGAGATAGTTTGTATACAAAGTAAATTAAGTGTTGTCATAGGAATGGGGAAGAATTACTAGAGGAACATTAAGAAGAACTGATACTACCAAGGGAGAATAATTGCACATGGACATAAAATTATAGGAGCTGTGGAGCTGCAGTGTTCCACCAATTACAAAGCATTTTGGAATATAGTTGTTTATCAATGATAGTAAATTATTTGTGCATTCAGAAGAGATTAAATTATAGATGTTTTAACTGATGAAAGCTTCATCTTAATTTAAATAAAAAATCTTGGGAAATATTTTTTAAATAAAAAAAAGTTGCAGTAAGATTTGGTAACATATTAGGTAGTTTTTAAGAAGTACATTATTATTGCTGCCATTTAGCAGTCTGTTAGAAGATAGCTCCCAAAATAAAAATTCAAATTTGTAGTGCATTACTCAGTCCTAAAGGATATTTTACTGGGGAAAATGTCATATTGTGCTGTTCAAATAGAACATTTAATGAGCTCTTTTTTTTATTTTACTTTGGTTTTATAGCTATTGAAAGCATTGAATTTATGGGAGTTTCAAAATTATTATTCCTGCTGCTGCATTATAAGTAGAAATTGCACTAGTCTGAGTCACAGAGTTAACTTTGTTAAATTGGTTAATTGTGATCTAGTATGCACAGCTAGAATGTGGAAATAAATATAATTTGCATATATGTCACAGAAAAGTAAACCTAACAATTTTTCATAATTCAAGGAAAATATATTTATTATAATACATTTATACAAGATTTACTCTAACAGAAATTAGCAATCCTATATAAACTATATTTAACTCAATTTTCATGTGAACAAAGGAAATGGTAAATGTATTTCTGAAGTAATTCTTGCTATGCAAAATCTGAAGCAGTTAAGTCAACTTTGGGGAAATGGTTGAAACTTTTTAAAAAAATTAGGACCATCTCATCTAATATTTGTAATATAGCCAAAAATATTTTGAAAGGGACTGGTTTTTAGATCCAGTTGAAATTTGGATCCACTACTACATAATTACTAAACCTCTGGCAATTTCTTTTTAATTCAATTTTCCTCTTTTGCAAAATAAAATAAGCTACACTTCTATAAAGTTGTTTGAAAAATTAACAGTGATACTTATAAAATGGAAATTACAGGACCTGAGATATTATAAGTGATTGGTAATAATAATATTAATGATACAATATATAATTTTTACCAAGTGCTTATTATGTATCAGTAATGACAAGAAGTGTCTCTAGATGTTTTTGTTATTTTTTTCACAAATAAATATATGGGGAAGATTATAGTTTAATTTTCACTTTACAAATGTACAGGTTAAACCTTAGAGTCTTTGAGCAAATGGTTTAAAATTATACTTACCAAAAAGAAGTGGATACAATAAAAAATGCGAACTTGTATCTGAATCAATCTGAGGTTTCATAAGTTAGATGGGTTACCATGCCCATAAAAAGATATAATCTTCATCTTCCATCTCTCTAAATCTTATAAGTTAGTTTTATAAAGAACAAGTGTTCTGTTAACTGTAATTTAAATGAAGCATACTCTTAAAGTTCCACAATTAGAAGTGGCAGAGTTGGAATCTTATCCAAGCAGGTTTAAATGTTAAATGTTAGGTTGACTGTTTATGACATTATTAGCTTCATTTTGTTTATACTTTAAAGTTAATTGCTAATTAATGTTCCATACTTTTCAATGTTCAAGTTCCTGCCTTCTAAATCATTTTCCCTTCCTACTATCCTTATTTTCGTTAATTAAAAGCAATATTCCTTCTTATAAAATGTAATCGCTAATGCCTACCTCAAAAGTTCAATCTTGAATATTGTGGCCATGGTTGAGTGATATTAAACTACTTACAGTCCCTTAAAAATGCTTATTACTTTATGCCTTTATGTTGGTATATTACATTGGCATGTGAATATTCATTAAATACTTCTTGAGTGACTTGAAAGAATGTAATTAAATACTTCCTCAAGAACTGAAAAAGTGCATAAAAATGTGTGACACCATGCCTAGTACAAATTAAATGCTTATTACATGTTTATATTTTAACTTGTGGCACACTGAGGCCAAAACTTTGGACTCCTTTTTGGCTTCCTACCTTCTCTAACTTGAAAATGTTACCCAAATTTGGTCATTTCTTATTACCTCCATTGCTGCCACACTAGAGCAAACAAAGATGCTGTTATTTTTCTTTGGATTGAAGCAGTTAACTCTTATCTAATCTCCCATATTTTATCTTTACTGTCCTTTCTTGTCTCGAACAATAACAAGAATGATTCTGTGAAAAGGATAGATATATAGAAGGATTCTTTTCTCAAAATAAACTCCTTTGACTCCCCATTTCACATTCTCTCTTTTCCCTCCATACCACTACTGACTTTTGTTATTGTTCTTTGCACAAACCAAGGTGATTCTAATACTGATATGCATTCAGGCAGCTCTGAAATCCTAAAGTGCTCTTCCATTATCATCTGTATAGCTCACTTGGCCATTTCTTAGGTTTTTTTTTTTTTTTCCCCAAAAGTAGTCAGTTTTTCAAATTTTTTGTTATTTGATTCAATCTATCTAACTTATGAATCTCAGTCTTTCTTTCTGTCTTATATTTTGTCAATGTTCTTCCATAAAAAATATTAACGTCCAGCATACTATGTCCTTATACCTACTTACTCATTTTACATATCGCTTCCCCCAGTAGAACAGAGAGGGCTGGATTTATTTGTTTATTTTTATATCCTTAACATCTAAAACAAAGTCAGACATTTGAGAAACAATATTATTTATTAAATCTTTTCACTAAAAAAAAGAAAAACTTGAGCAATTTCCCATTGTAACTGCTTTCCAAATAAAATAAGTAATAATAGCAAAGTATATTGAGCTTCTTGCTGCAATGAACACAAATATAGATAACTATTCTGGATAAAAGTAAACTAATTTTCTCAATTGGCTTGCAAAGGTATTACTCTACAGTAGGGCCATCTGGAATCAGGATCTCTACATCATCTGCACTCTGTGAGTTGGCTTTATTACTTTCCATGATCTCTATCTTAAAATATGCAGGACTGGCTCCTGAGTGAAAGACCCATGCAGTTGGAAAATACTTTGTTCTCAGAAAGGCCCTGTGTTTGGCTTAATATTCTCCTGTAGTCATCATGAAATGTGAACATTGAACTTTCTATTTTCATTTGATCCTAAACCATCAACATTAGATAGCTGGTCTTGAGTAAGCTGTGAACTCCCCATTTCTTAGAATTTGTCTATTCCCTCCCCACAAATTAAAAAAAAAAAAAAAAAAAGATTTTCTTCTTCCTCGTTTGTCTGCCAGTATCAGCTTGTGATTTGCTGCAGATCTATCGCCAGACATCCAGACATGGTGTATTCCTACTGCTTTAGAATTTATCGTGCTCAAAACCAGAGAATTGAAGTAGAGGAACATTTCTCTTGGACAGGGGGAAATCCCAGAAAAAGATAAGGATATGTTCACAAGAAAGAAATTGGAGAAATGTGATGCTAATCCAATAAAGGTAATAGATTTGAATCACTTTGTATAATGGGGATGTATCACAATTTTGTTAATAACTTGTCCCTTATTTAGATAGTTAATTTGTGCTCATGTTTCAACATTATGAATGTCACCACTATAAAATCTTCTTACACAAATATTTTCCCACAGTTCTTATCATTTTCATAGAGCAAAGTACTAGAAATTGAATTTCTAATTTAAAACATCTGAATTAATTTAAGCTTTTCATCCATGTTTTCAATTTGATTTCCAGAAAGATCATGTTAATTTATCATCTCACTAGTCTTTTTCAAAGGTCTTACATTCCTAGCATATTTAACAGAATTCAATAGTACTTTAAACATACCTTAGTAATCTGATAAGTAAAAAAAAAAAAAAATCCCAATTATCAAGTTATGTTTATTGGGGTTTTTTGACTATAATAATGTAAAATATAGTTGTTTCATATTTATTAGTGGCATTTATTTTCTATTTAATAAATTGTCTATTTATATTATTTTCTCATTTTTTTAATCAATTTATAGGGAAAATTTCAATCTTGTTCCTTCCAAAATTGTGGCAATCAGGCTTCCATGCCATGATGATTTATATTTATTTACTTGTATGATGTTTACTTTATAGCCAGTTTTTGAGGTGTCACATTTTGGAGGGATTGTGATTCACTATGTAACACCAGGACTTTTGTAATTTTTCAATTATGTAATCTCAAACATGATTGCATTAAATAAATCACTATTTTATTAAATACCATTAACCAGTGACCCAAATCCTCACTGCAACTCCCATGAAGCTGATATAAATTACATGAATTGGCAAAGGAATGGATTGAATGTGTCCGGATTCTAACTCAGCAATTCTGTGTAGAAGACATACAAAATCCATTAATCTTTCTGCCTTTTCTTTCACTCTTTTCTTTCATTATTATTATTATTACTGAAATTGTACACATATATGGAAAACAGCATGATTATATATACTTATATATGTATGTGTATAATGATCAAATCAGCATAGTTAATATTTTCATCTTTTTGAACATTTAAAAATTACTTAACATATAATAATTACATATATTTATGGTATGATATTTCAATACATGTAGAAAATATGTACTGTTAAATTCAGGGTAATTAACATGTCTGTCTCGCTATTATTACTTTGTATTTGAGGCTTTCAGCTCTTCTCTTCTAGTTCTTCAAAAGCATATAACAGAGATGTTGAACACTTTTCATATACTTGTTGATGGATTGTATTTCTTCTTCTATAAAGTGTCTGTTCAGTTCCTTGGCCCATTTATTGATTGGGTTATTTGGGTTTTTTTGTTTTTTGTTTTTTGGTTTTTTGCTGTTAATTTTTTGAATTCTTACATATATCCTAGAGATTAATGTTTTATTGGAGGTAATGTGGTAAAGATTTTCTCCCAATCTTTAGGCTCTCTCCTCACATTATTTATTGTTTCCTTTGCTGAGAAGCAGCTTTTTAATTTGAATCCATTCCATTTATTGATTCGTGATTTTACTTCTTGTGCTTTAGGAGTCTTGTTAAGGAAATCAGATCCTAGGCCAACATGGTGAAGATTTGGGGCTAATTTTACTTCTATTAGGAACAGGGTTTCTGTTCTAGTGTGTAAGTAATTGATCCTCTTTAAGCTGATTTTTGTGCAGGGTGAGAGATAAAGGTTTCACTTAATTTTGCTACATATGGATTTCCAGTATTGCCAGCACCATTTGTTGAATAGTTTATATTTTCTCCAGTGAATGTTTTTGGCACCTTTGTTCTAATATGACATAGCTGTATCTATGTGGGTTTGTCTCTGTGTCCTCTATTCTGTACCATTGGTCTACAAGTCTATTTTGGTGCCAATACCATGCTGTTTTTGTTACTATAGCTCCGTAGTATAGTTTCAGGTCTGGGACTATGATACCTCCTGCTTCATTTTTCTTACTAAGAATTGCTTTAGCTATTCTGGGTCTCTTATTTTTCCAAATAAATTTTGTGATTGCCTTTTCTATTTCTTTGTTTTGTTTAATTGTTCTGCCTAGAATTTCAAGAATGATGTTGAATAGAAGTGGTGAAAGACAACATCCTTGCTTGTTACAGTTTTTTTAGAAGGAATGTTTTCAATTTTTCTCCATTTAGAATTATGCTGGACTTGGGTTTAGCATATATAGCTTTTACAATGTTGATGTATGTTCCTATTATCCCTAGTTTTTCTAGTGTCTTGAACATGAAGATGTGTTGTATTTTGTCACATGCTTTTTCTGCATCTATTGAGATGATCATATAATTCTTGTTTTTAAGTCAATTAATATGATGAATTATGTTTATTGATTTCTGTATGTTGAAATAACCCTGCATCCCTGGGATCAACCCCACTTGATTGTGGTGTACTATTTTTTAACATGTTTTTGTATGTGATTTGCCAGAATTTTATTGATAATTTTTGGATTTATGTACATGACCCAGCTATTTTACTTCTAGGTATATGTTCAAGAGAAATGGAAATATATACCCATCTACATAGTGTACACATATGTTAGTGGCAGAATTATTTGTGATAAACAAAAATCAAAACAAATGTACAAATGTATTGACTAGATAAATAAAATGTGATTTTATCCATATAATGGAATATTATTCAACAATAAAAAGATGAAGTATTGATACATTCTGAAACATGAATTCACCTTGAAAATATTTCAAAATGCTAAGAGACAGAAGTCAGTTACAACTCACCAAGTTATATTTAATTTATATAAACTATCCAAATGGGGAAATCTATAAGAAAAAATATATTAGTGGCTTATGGTAAAGGGGTAAAGAGGAATAATGGGTGACAGCTCCAATATGCAGGGCTTATTTTTGGCATAATGAAAATATTCTAAAATTATTATGGTTATGAGTGTGTACCTTTGTGGAAAAGCCAGTGAATTGTGGACTTTCATTGTGTGAATTCTATGGTAGATTAATTATATTTCATTAAAGCTGTATTTTTTTTTTTTAAGAATGGGAGTAAACAGTTAATAATATTCTCTTAAACACTCCTTTGGAGCAAGTACTATTTGAATGCTTAACCTGAATGTTTATGTAATGTTAACTCATGTAATACTATTGCATATAAGTGTGTCACTTAATTATTTTATGTATTTTTTACATATTCATTTTACATAAAATCAAATTAAGACCCAAAAAAGTATCTAAGAGATTATTTTCACTATAGTTTCACACTGTTCTATAGAACACTGGAACTTATTCCTTCTATCTAAATGTGTGTGGGTACCCATGTCCAACTTCTTATTATCTACTCTCACCCTTCTCAGCCTCTTAAAAAATCACTATTATACATTCTGATCTGCTTTTTAAAAATATCTTAGTAAGAAAGAGAACATAAGATATTTAATTATTTTAAAGTAATTTATTTGGAAATCAAAGGGAAATCTTGTTCTTCTGTAACATTCTATGAAATACCAAAACCTACCAAAAAAGAAAAAGATATACACTTTTTCTTTCCAATTTTCTCCCAAATAATTAAAAAAAAAACATTTCTTAAGATCTACTGTCTTGCATGAAAGATGGAAGGAGACGCTCATCTTATACAGAATACATATATGACTATGTGAGGAAAAAAAAAAGAAGTGTGTCACATTAGATTTGGTAGAGAGAAGTGATGGGAGGGGAGGGGAGGGGAGGGGAAGGGCGGGAAAGGAAGGGCAGCAGAATAAAATAGACATTATTATTGCTGTATGTATATACCTGACTGCATGACCAATGTGATTCTACAACTTGTACACTCAGAAAAATGAGAAATTATACCCCATCTGATTCAAATGTATGATATGTCAAAAAAGTATAAATTATTGATCAAATATATATTTTGAAAATTAAAAAAAATGTAAAACCATGGGCTGGGGTTGTAGCTCAGAGGTAGAGCACTTGCCTAGCATGTGGGAGGCACTGTGTTTGATACTTAGCCCCACATAAAAATAAATAAAAGAAACATATTATGTCCATATAGAACTAAAAAAGCACATTGAAAAAAAAAAACTGTGGAATAGGGCTGTAACTTGGTGGCAGAGCGCTTGCCTAGCATGTGCAAGGCCCTGTGTTTGATACTTAGCATCATGTAAAAATAAAATAAAATAACTTAAAAAAACAGATATACTGTCTTCAGTCATTAAAACTAATGCTTTATCAGGTTTTTACCAGTGACTCAACTGAAGACAGTCAGGTTTGTACTAAAAAGGGATACATGCAGAAATAGATGAGAATGTATTTTACATTCAAACTGTCTGTGACCTGTAATGTAAATAAATAAAAACTTATTTATTGCTCTTAACTGAGCAGAATAAAATATTTCTAATACTTCCAAGTTATTGTCATAATCCTCTTCAATTTTTCATGGTGATTTATCATTAGTAGCATGGCAGTTATGGTATGGTTGCACAATTTTAAGTACTTCACATATGCACATTTAATTTAAATACTGAACCTGGAAATCAGGTATTTTTATTATCCCCATTGTTTTCTGATTTGAAATTCAGTACTACAGAATTTTGTAATAAAAATTAAGAAGTGTTTCAAATCCAGGTGTTGGTGATTATGTGTACAACAGAAAATCTCCTACAATTCCAGTTGAAATTAGGATGATATAACTGTTTTGGAATATTGATTGGCCTTCATTACTAAAGCTAAGTATATGTACACAATGAATCAACAGTACACTCAAGGATCACAAACGTCCATCAAAAACCATTTAAGAATTTAATTGGCTTTAAACTATTGGAAGTAGTTGCCCATCTATAATGGATTGGGTGAAAACAATTAGACATATTTGCATATTTGATTATTATAGAGCATTGGAAGCAAAAAGAAACTACTGACATGTAGCATGGGTGAACTTTAAGGGAAAAAATTCAGAAGTATTTTTTTTCTTTTTAATTTTGAGTTTTTCTCTTTTCTTGGTTTCAGGGATTGATTAATCACTTAGTCACATATCCAGACCTTTGTTAAAAAAAATATTTTATTTTAAAATAGTATCTTGCCAAGTTGCTCAGGGTCTCCCTTAGATGCTGTGGCTAGTTTTGAATTTGCAATCCCCTGCTTTAGCCTCCCAAGTTGATGGGATTATAGGCATGCCTCCCCAAACCCAGACATGTGTGATTTTTCTTTCATTGAACTTTTTATTTTAAATTACATTAAATTTAAAAATAGACTAACATAATCTATGGGTCAAATCAGAAGGAGAATTATCCTTGTAGGAGTTAGGATTTGGAAGTCTTTGGGTGCTATAAATGTTCTGTATCTTCACATGGGTGGTAGTTGAACATGTCTATAAATATGTAAGACTTTCCAATGTGTACTTAATATTTGTAAACTCCATTGCTTATTAATTATATCACAATAAAAATAATTATATCCAAAAGGAAATTGAATGATATTTCCTTTCTTGTTCCCTTAGCGTACATATTGACTTACACTCTCACTTTGGACTTTCATTTAACAAAACAATCCTATTATTATTGCACTATAATCCATATTGAATTTTTTTCAGAAACACAAATAAGAAAATGACTGTTGACCTAAACTAATTAATGAATATTATATATGTACTAGAAAAATCCTGTTAGGATCCATAACTTCAACCAACCACTAGCCACTTGACGATTTTCAATAAATAAGCTATTCCCTGGATTCTTCAAATTGATGTCCCAAGAATATGTCTTTTTGATCCCTTCTTCCCTCAGACAGTGGAGCATGCAAGAAATTTTACAAAGATTCTTCTGAAAGGGGAAAAGAGAATTATTTTGTAAATATCAAATTATGAATACAAACAGCTCATTTTGCTTTCATTTTTTTTCTCCAAAAAGTAGTGAGGGAATACATCTACATAATTTTCCTTTAACTCTGAAAAGGTCATTGTATATTTATAGTCCTCCAAAGATTAAAACTGAAATATTAGAGACTATTCAACAGAATAAAATGTATGCATATTAAAGAGGAAAAAAAATAGGATTTCTATTTCAAATGACTTTATTTTAGAAAGGATGAAGGAGTGCTAATGAAAGGTGTGCAAAACAGATATAAATAAATAAATATATGTATATATATTAAATCGAATCTGTTCATGATCTTATTCTTTGCTGACAATGTGCACTTTGAAATTTTTCCTCTTTTGTATTGTAGGTTTTCTTGATAATTTCTTCTTTCCCTCTCACACATTTAATTATAAAGAAAATATTTATTTATGGCATTGATTTATTTAGCCTGAGTTTATGGCTTAGCCTCTGACTTCAGCAAAGAACAATTGACTAAGTGACCAAAAAATTATTACTTTATCCAATCAATATAGCTCTATCACTCTCTGATCAATTCATAGCAAAAAAAAAGGATACCAAATTAAAAGTATTCATAATATAGGATTTTACTATTGGGGAAATAAAATGCTCATTTTTATTTCTGGAAGATGCTGAAAGTAAATATTATTTACTAGGTTGAGAAAGAAATTGTAGTATGGGGAGATTATGGAGAAAATTAAGTGAAAAATACAGTGCGATTAAAGAGAAAAGAGACTAATGTGGAATCTCAAGGAGAAAAGAGATTAAAGTGGAATCTTGAAGACTACCAATAATTTATTTGGTATTAATAAATAAAGATACTATTTCGAGCACCAGCAAAGTCATGAAGCATGGATGGTCATTAAGAAGAAAGAAGCTTGCTTATATGACAACTTTCAAGAAAGAAGTATGAGAAAGGCATTAAGCAATGAAAGTAGCCTGTTCATACAAGAATCGATAACCTCACAAGCATAAGATAAAAAATCAAGGTTTATAATTTATTTATTATTTTATTTTTCAAGATGGAATTATTTAATTACTTATCAATCGATAATATTTACATTATACAGAGCATGTATGAACTATTTTTCTCTCTTAAAAGTAATCCCTGCCATATTATTTGCTTGCTTTCATTTATTTTGCTAATGCTAAAACTTAAATTGGGAAGATTTAAATTTACAGTGGTAAAGCATCAAAATCACTTACATAATGCTCAAAGATACAGCTAAAATATCTGTGCATTTTAAAGTAATATATTCCAAAAGGAAAGTTACAAGTTACATCTCAATTAATAAAAAATTTAATAGTAATCATGATAGGTAAGTATTGATAGCATTTTATGAACTAAGATCATGTAAGTGTAATTTATTCTTCTCAATTTCTTTGAGGAAAGTAGTTGTTACAGAAGTATTTCTCAGGAGATCATCAAGTGGAAGTAAAATAGAGAGGTCTTTGGAGAGAAAAAAATAAAAATAAGGAAACACCTCTATGAAGACTGAAAGAAAGCTGGCTTAAGTAAGGAGAGAAGTTTATATTAAAGGATCTAATTTTCTAATGCTCTAATCGCATGGGAAATTCTAATAAATGTTATGGCATTTCAGAATTTTCTTCTTGGATAAGTAGGGAGGCTTTTCTAAACCCACAGGTACCAGTAAATGGAAACTTCTGAAAGAGGCATGACCTTTGGTCAGCACTGTGGTTTTCTTTGACAAAAATAATTTCATTAACTTTGTGAAATCAAAACAAGGTAGGCACTTATACTGGCCCCTTTGGCTAGAATATTTCCTAACAGTATTACAAGAGGTAGAGCCCAAATTGAGTACTGAATGAAGGTGTTAACAACAAGGTTTGTCTACTGACTGAACTAAAATTTGCAAAGCATCATTCTTGGTAGTATACTTTAGCTATCTTTTGGTCGCTGTGACCACAAGACCTGATGAAAACAACATATAGGAGAAAAAGTTTATTTTGGCTCACTATTTCAGAAATTCAGTCCATGTTCAATCAGTACCATTGTTCTGGGCCTAGTGTGAGGCAGAACATTATGGCCTTTCTGGCTACAGGGTGAGGCAGAAGAAAGCTACTCAGCACACCACAACCAAGAAGCAGAAAGAGAAACTCCAAAGTCATGCCGCCAGTGACCCACCTGCTCCAGTGACATCCTACCTGTCCAGTTACCACCAAGTTAATTCATATCACTAAATTAATTCCCTGATTATGTTATATCTCTCACAATCTAACTATTTTACCCTTGAACATTACTGCATTGTCTCACACTTGGGGACTTTCTCATATCCAAATCATAACAGCAGTGGAAAATATTCAGAAGAAAGACCCAGGTCAAGGTACCTGTGTTTGAGTTTCCTATCCTATATTTAGCTGAGGATTGAGCAGTATGTGGGTAGGTGAGACTCCATTAGACTTCTGAAAAGACAAAATAGGAAAAATAACTTAATGCCAAAGAATGCTAGAATTTTGGTCCTGCCAGGGTAGAGATATTTTATTAATTCCCAAAAAACTTAGAAGAGACCCTAGCTATATCACACCTTAGGAATAGGGATACTTTATACCAATTCTAAGTAAAATTAAATCAAGACATTGAAACAAGAAAAATTGTCTACAAAAAAATAGGCTTGCATTAAAGTATTCAATACTATAATAATAAAGATAGCATAATCCAAAACTAAGGATTAGAACTGGGAATTTAGCTCATTGGTACAGTGTTTGCCTAGTATGCATGAGACCCTATGTTTTCAACCCCTAGGGTATATGTACATGGATATGCCACAATGAAACATATTACTATGTACAATGTTTGATAACAAATACATTATCAAATGAATAAGCATGGAATAGACAAAGTCACAAGCAGTTTTGAATGGACAAAAATGGGATAAGAAATATTAAAATAAATCTCTTTGATGCAAAAGAAAAAAAAACAGTGATATGTAGGAATATATCTAGAAGTTCAGAAGAGAAACCTAGGCCAAAGTATCTGTAATATATGTTTTAGAAACAGAATATTTGAAAGCATAACTGAAAATGAAACATTTTTATTAAATATATATATATATATATATATATATATATATATATATCAATAAACTCAAATATTCCAACATGGTGATCAAAAACAATCAACTTAGGAAGGTTAAAAAAAGGAGGAGGAGATGAAGAAGAAAAAAAAAGAGGGGTGGGTAAGAAAAAGAAATGGAGGGAAATATGAATGTAGAGAAGTGAAAAATGATAAAACCAGGATTTTATGTTCAGCAAAAATGTCCTCCAAAAGTGAAGTGAATCCATTTTCAGATTAAAGAAACTTAAACACTAATAAAAATTCTTTGAGCTCCAGGACAGTTCACCCTTATTAAAAAACAAAACAAACAAACAAAAACCTGACCCAGTAGGAAACTAAAGATCACTAAAATTTGTGTTAATCAGTTTTTCATATCTGTGAAAAAATACCTGACAAAACAACTTAGAAGAGTTTATTTTGGCTCACAGTTTCAGAGGTTTAGTCCATGCTCCATTACTCTTGCCCCAAGATCAAGCAAATAGTCAAGGAAGAAGGACATGGTGGAACAAAGATACTCATTTCATGGTAGCCAGAAAGCAGGGAGAGAGAGAGAGAGATCAGAACTCCAGTGACATACTTCCTCCATATGCTCACCTGCCTACAGTTACTACTTACCTAGTCTATTCCAACTAGGATGGACTGGTTACATCATAATCAAATCAATTGACCTCTGAATATTCTTACGTTTTCACAGTAGCTTTTGGGGAACACATCGTATCCAAAACATAACATTCTGCTTCTGGCCATCCAAAGCTAATATTCATCTTAAAATGCAAAATGTGACATTTCAACTTGAATGGTCCCCATGGTCTTAACAGTTTAAGCATTAACTAAAAGTCCATGTCTAAAGTCTCCTCTAAGACTCCTATAAGGCTGTGAGCCCTATAAAAAATGAAAATCAGGTTACCTACTTCCAGTATATCATGACAAAGAATAAACACTCCCATTCCAAAATGGAGGAATACAGGAATAGAAACCAGAGATGGAAAATGTCCATTTTTTACCAATGTCCTGATGCTTTGTGAGGCTGAGTTTAAAAAGGAAGGACTAATTAATCTGGTGGAGGTAAATCTCAAGGCAGAAAAAAATATCAGATAGTTGCATGGATATTGTTTTCAACTTTTAGATAGGTTTACTATGTGAATCAGAAGCAGAAGGATTTAAAAAAAAAATTGTAGTTTTTCAGGAAAAGTGAATGTAAAACTGGGTCCAAGAAGGTATGGTTGTTAAAGAGACTACAGGAACTAAACAGATCCTAAGTACTTTGCACAGAAACAGTATGAAAAATGACCTGAGCACAACTCAGGAATTGGTAATACCACATCTGTCAAAAGTTCAAGGGTGTAAAAGTAAAAATTCATTTGGAAAGAGTTCCAGGAGGCCCTAGAAATTTGTTTCACCTTGCTTAGCTGCCCAGGCACTCAGAGGCCACTATAGTCATGATCACAGGGGGTCTAGTTACTGCTCTAGTTGGTGGCAGACATCAGCATTGTTTATGTGGTGCAGGTGCTAGAGGAATACAGGTGCTAGAGTTAGGGCCTCCGAGAGGCTTCTACTGAAATTTCAAAGGAAGGCCTGGGAGGCCAGGCAAAGTTAGCCAAGTATGACATTTCCTCAGAACATCAACAACAAAATGACTGCCAAGTGATGTAAAAATCCACTAGTTATATATTCAAAGGAAATTAAATGGATGTGTCAAAGAACTATCTCTACTCCATGTCCATTGCAACAATATTCACAGTGCCCCAAATATGAAATCAACCTAAGTGCCCATTGTAGAATGAATGATGATATGTTTACATATTAGAACACTATTCAGTCTTTTAAAAGAAGAAAATTCTTTCATTTGCATTCATATAGATGAACTAGAGAACATGATATTAAGTGAAATGAACCAAGCACAGTAAGACAAATACCATATGGTATCACTTACATGTGGAATTAAAAATACGCACACATACACAAACACACACACACACACACACACACACACACACACACACGGAGAGAGAGAGAGAGAGAAAGTAAAGTAGAATGGTGGACCTCAGTGCCTGAAGATGGTTGATGGGATCAGGAGCAATGTTTGTCAGAGGTTCAAAATTTCGCTTAGATTAGAAGAATAAGTTAAAGAGATTTGTTTTGCAATATGATGGTTATAGTTAATAACAATGTATTACATTCTTGAAAATTTGTAAGTGTTGATTTTTAAATGTTCTTACTACAAAAATGATGTGTACTAATGAGTATGCTAATTAGCCTAGCAGAGACATTCCACAATATATATGTATTTCAAAACACTGTACAAAATAAATATATATAATTTTCATTTGTGAATTAGAAAAATAATAAATGGAAAAAGAAATTGAAGTAATAATACAAACTGCAGTACTATTATTTCATAAACTTTTCGGCAATTTCCTAACATTCCAAACAGAGGTACCCCATGATCCAAAAAGTCTATTTCTATCCAAGATACTAACACATACGCCAAAAAATAAATAAATAAATAAATAAATGATGATGTTCACAGTAGCTTTACTCTTTATAGCTGAAGATTTAGAACAGTTTGAATGTTAATCAATAAAAGAGTTGTAATGTATTTTTGTACTGGATTTGTACAAAATAATAAATTAAAATACTGAGCAACCAACTTGTACACCAACATGTATAGATTTGATTTTTTTAAAGAAATGTTTATTTAAGTAACAGGGACTGAACACAAGAATGCTTAACCACTGACACATATCACCAGCCTGTTTCATTTCATTTTTTTAAATTTTGACACAGGGTCTTGCTAAACTGCTTAGGGTCTTACTAATTTGCCCAAGTTGGCCTTGAACTTGGGAATCTACCATCTCAGCCTCCTGAATCACTGGGATTACAACTGCACAACTATGCCCATGCCCATGTAATAGGTTAGTACAAACCAATAAATTAAAAAAATGAGCAACCAACATACACACCAACATGGATAGATTTTATAGAAATATATTGAAGAAAAGAATTAAGAAACAAAGGAAAGAATAACTGATTCCATTTGTAAGACTTTCATTAATGAATGGATGTAATCTTTGGTGATAAAGAATAATTATTTCTGGGAAGGATTTATTTATTAATTAGGGTCTGGCACTGAGAAATATTCTGAAGTTATTGGGGTGGTTCAGAAATACTCTGAAGTTATTGGGCCATATCATATTTTTATACTTTTTATAATACCTTTGAGATACAAATTACATGCTGTTATTAAATCCAACTTGGTGTTATGTTATTTAATATGTAACATACTATTTGTTATAAAATATTCTAAATCTTTTCAATTTTTTTCATATTTTACTTCATTTACATTTTAATATTATTGAGTTTGAATATGATGTTCATGATTTTTCTATTTACTACTTGGATGGTTTACTTTCTGGTTTGTGAAGCAATTATAACTGTTGGCCTTATTTGTAGTGACCAATATTATACTGACAATATTATTAGAGTCACTATATGTAGTCAAATACTTTTAAATGAAAAAAAGGAACTGCTAGTTTATTCTGATTCTATGTTTAATACTTTCATTCAAGTCTTAGAGAAAAATCATACTTCTCACATTTCCAAGCAACTATGAACTAAAATACTGAATAACATTTTCTATTTTTAGAAAATGAATACATATTTACCTGCAGCATTTTTACCTACTTATAATAATCTGGTTGAGAAAAGACAGAGACAAGGAATAGCTTTAAGATGGGATATTTATCACCAAAATGACTGGGAAATATTAACAGGGACTTGTAATTTTCTAGTACTGAAATTGTTTTTAAAGGTAGGGACTTCATGCTGTGGCTATTTGGCTCCCTGCAGATTTCCTGTGACACTTATATTCCTCTCTTCACTATGGAAAAAGATAGGGAGACACAGCTATGGAGAAACTATTTCTAAACTAATCACTGTTTTTCAATAAAACAACAGTTGGGCTCCAAAGTACTGTAATGAAGTTTCAGAATACTGAATTGTTGTGAAATGAATTTTTAATAATTATCCAGCATGCTTTTCTTTTACTCCCAAACTATGTTTGTAAGGAATCATGGTATTGAGGTTTAGAACCTAACATGAATCAACCATCACTATCATAGTATGATCCTTATGGCAATATTCTCTGAGTATTGGTTCATTTACCTGCATTAGCATGAACTTAATCCACCAACACTAATACTGGCCTGTAAACCCAAAATCATATGTCCCTGGAACATAATTCTGTCACACATTTGCATAAAACTTTGCAGAGGCCACAGAGATGCATGGAGCTGCCTGATCTTTGCCTTTCAGACTCCAAAATTGTGAGTTGAACAAATCTCTTTTATTTATAAGAAACCCAGTCTCAATTATTTTGTTATAGCAACAGAAAAGTGTTTAAAATAAACTACAATATATACATACCCTATCAAAATTAATCACAAAGACTGAAAACCAAAACAGGCTAACAAAAGAGTATCAGATTGAATCAGTTAATTAAAAATTCCCAACAAAGATGGGCTGGGGATGTGATTCAAGTGGTAGCGCACTTGCTTGGCATGCGCGGGGCGCTGGGTTCCATCCTCCCCACAACATAAAAAAATAAAATAAAGATGTTGTGTCCACTGAAAACTAAAAAATAATTCTCTCTCTCTCTCTCTCTCTCTCTCTAAAAAAAAAAAAAAAAATTCCCAACAAAGAAAAGCCCCGGATGGATGATTTCACTGCAGAATTCTACCAATTATTTTAAGGAAGGATAAATGCTTATGATTATCAAATCATTCCAACAAATCAAAGTGGTGGTATTTCTTCTAACCTCATTCTATCAGGCCAGCATTATTATTCCGATATTGAAACTAGACTAGCACATGATGTAAACAAAACAAAGCCTACTATAGACCAATTACTAAAATGAAAATAGAGCAAATTTTCACAACCAAATAATACCAAATAAAATCTATCATCCTATCAAAATAGCATTCAGTATGATCAGCTGTGATTTAGTCTAGTGATAAAAGGATAGTTCAACATATGCAAATCAATTGATAAGTACAATGAATATAACACATCATACTAACAGAATGAACATCATATGATTATCTCAATAAAGTTGAAATAAGCATTGGATATATTCACCATCCCTTCGTGATAATAAGCCTGAACAAATTAGGTATAGAACTAACATACTTTAACATAAATAAGGCTGAATATAACAAGACTATCAATATCATACTGAATGGAGAAAAGATGAAATCTTTTCCTCTTAGATCCACAATTAGATAAGGAAGTTCACTTTTATCATTTTTATTCAATATGTATAACACTGGAAAGCCTAAGCAGAGTAAATTAAGTAAGAATATTTAAAAAAGGGCACTGTTATGGTTTGGATATGAGGAGTCCCCCAAAAGATCATGTGTGAGACAATGGAAGAATGTACAGAGTTGAAACATTTACATTATGAGAACTGTAACCTAATCAGTAGATTAATTCACTTCAATTGATCAGTTTGGTGGTAAACATAGGCAGTCGTGTGTTGCTGGGGAAAGTGTGTCACTTTGGGCATGGCTTGGGAATTTTTATCTTAACCCTAGCATGCTGCTTTCTCCACATCCTGGCTGTCATGAATAAGATTCTTCTACCACTCCCTTTTACCATGATGTTTTGCCTCATCTTGGGCCCAAAGCCATGGAGCTGGGCAGTCATCGACTGACTTTCCGATACCATGAGTTAAAATAAACTTTTCATCCTCTAAATAGTTTTAGTTAGGTATTTTGGTCACAGGAATGCAAAGCTAACTGAAACAGATACAAATAGGAAGCGAGGAAGTGAAATATCCCTGTGTTGCAGATAATATGATTCTGTATTTAGAAAAAGCTAAATATGCCACAAAAATTATTATAACAGAAAAGAAAAACAGTAGAGTATACAAAACCAATATACAAAAATCAGTAGCATTATTATTGTCCAATAATAACATTACTGAGAAATACCACCATGAAGGAAATCCCATCCACAATACTACAAAAATAATAATAATAAAAACTTAGCAATAATTTTAGGAAGACTTCTTCAATGAAAATTGCAAAACTCTCATGTGTTAAAGAGTAAAGGGCATAAAAAATAAAACAGATCTCCAAAATTCATGAATTAAAAGAATGAATATTACAGATGACCAGATTAATATTGAGAATACACAACGAACTTAAAAGCTCAATAATAATAAAAAATTTGATAATTCTATTAAAA
Organism: Urocitellus parryii; assembly: GCF_045843805.1. Taxonomy (NCBI): domain Eukaryota; kingdom Metazoa; phylum Chordata; class Mammalia; order Rodentia; family Sciuridae; genus Urocitellus; species Urocitellus parryii. The sequence continues at coordinate 27,012,716 of NC_135537.1, forward strand.
AATGAAAAAGGGGTATGAATAGCCATTTCTCAAAAGCCAAATCTGAGGCGATATAACATCTTTAATATATTGTTTTCTAATTCACAAAAATGTGTGTTCCCAAATAGATTTAGCTCATCTCTAATTTTCTTTATTAAAATTTTAAAATTTCAGCCTACAGGTATCATGCATGTCTTGTTCATCTTAGTATTTTAGTTTCTTTGAAGTCACTATAAATAATGCTATGTTTCTAATTTTGATTTAGATATACTTGTTTGTTGTTCAAAATAATTGTCTTTTAAAGAAGGTGAAAAGTAGATAGTCATTTGTTTTATCATCCCACATATATGCAAATCCCATGATTTCAAATATTTAAGTAAGTTAGAGTTTCATTTGTACATACTCGTCTTCCACCACAAAAAAATTTCCATTAATATTTTTGAATTGCAAACCTTTTGCTGATTGGTTTTCTGCTTTGTACATTTGGAAATATCTTCATTTTCTTTCAATTTCAGAGGATCTTTTCAATAACTGTAGTATTCCAGAAAAAGAATTTTTTTTTCTTATTTTTCTCTGGCTTTTCCTCATTGTCTTCTTTTACCACTTAATGTTCATCTTGGCTTTCATTGTTTTTCATAAGAAATATGTGATTATTTGTATCCTTGTTCCCTATATGTAATTCTTTCCTCCCATCTGCTATGTTTAGTAATTATTTATATTTGTTTTCAACAATTTGACCATAGTGTAAGCTGGAGACTTTACTTTGCATTTTTCCTATATTTAGTTTTCTATCCTATGGATTCTTAAAAGGTTAATGAATGCTATTAGATTTCTGAATTAAGTATTTTTCATATTTGGAAAGGTTTATGTCATTGTTTATTTGTTTCATGTCCCATTCTGATACACTTCTCCTTCTGTACTCTAATTAAACCTAAGTTCTATGAAATACTATACATACCACAGAAGTTTTGCCTTTTTCTTTTTCAGCTTGTATATTCTTTGTACTTCACAATGGAAAGAAGAAAAGGGAAGCAAGGAGAAAGAATTATTAAATTAATTGTATAACTACTATACTAGAAAATTAATAGATGTTGTCTAAAATGATAGAGTGTATTAAAATTTGTTTATAATAACAAAAATGTAAACATAATAAATATATTAAAAAGAATCATTAAATAAATGGACTGCAAGTGGAGAATTAACAAAAAAGCCATAAAACAGCAAGCATAACAAAATGGCAGAATTAAGAGCAAACACATTAGTCATATTAAATATGTTAAGATTCAGTTATTAAAGGACTCATAGAATTAATGTTTTAAAGGAGCTATGAGATGACTAAGATATGAGTGTTGGCAATAGTTGACTACTTGAATCAAAGAACCTATCAACACCATAGTTTTTTTTTTTTTTTTTTTTTTTTTAAGAAATCTAGATATATAAATGGAATCCAAGTGCCTCTTTTTATCAACTGAAGTTTATGGAAATATATCTTGGCAAGATATTTGTTTGATTTTTAATAATTTCATGCCAGTAGTTTTATTATTCTGAGGTTGGGAATTAGTAATAATGTTTTAATCACCCTGATTTCTGATAAGCAGGTATTCTAATATAACTGATAAGAAAATGATTATTAAAATAACTTAATCCTATGTTAGGAATATGTAGTGGCCCTCCATGAAAAAGACATGCAATTTATTTTTATCTTCCTTACTTAGATATTCTTAATTTGAAAGAAATAAAAAGGAACTTTACAAATATAATGAGTTATTAAAATGGATAATTGATTTTAAAAAAAGCTTCAGCATATTTTGTATTAGCAGTTAAAAATGTGGAGAAAAAGTCCAACTCATTTGGTTGCATACTCTGAACTTCTGTGCTTATATTTAGCAGTAATAGAATTGTATTACTGAATAAGGGCGTTTTGAAGAATATCATTTCCTCTACTGAAGAATAGTTTGCTGAACAGTATTCACCAAGAATTTTGACTCATCTAATTAAAGCTATAATAGTCCAGTCACACTTCTCAAATAGTGCCCCTTATTAGCCTTTCAGGGAGTTTCCTTTCCAATATAGCAAGCTATGGCCAGGTCTGGGTTAAGGAAAATTGGATTCATTATGACAGTGATGACAAATTATCTTCTGCAAGAATTGTTTAACACAATGGGTCCAAAAGAGAAGACACTAAACAAAAGAATGGAATAGCATAATAATGAATAAAGAATAAAATCACATATTTAAAAACCAAAGCAATAGAAGAAATTTTAAAAAATGAATAAAAAGGTAATGTAAAAATGTAGGCATAATGAGCTTTTCTTGCCATTAGAGGTTATTACATTTTCATTTCTTTTATGATCATATGTGACATTCTCCAGTCTTTAAGAGCTCCCAACATATTTAGCAAATGCAAAATATGCAAAATTACAGGAAATGCTTAGCTTTGAAATATGACTTACGATCAATAATGAGCCACTAATTTTCTATGGCAAAAGTTGATAGCAGTTTGTATCGGTTAAAAGTTCAGTCTGACCTAGTTTTGATTTGTTCAAAGATGAACTTCATTACATATTATATAAGCACTTTCCTATCTTTCCAAAATATGTTTTGCCAATACCCAAAACAAAAAGGGGATTTTAATAGTTTTTGACATTTCTGTTTTATGCATGCACTAATGATTTTCTAAAATTTATCTCAAGATAAAGTCATCTCAGGAATACTTAATACAAACTGGATTTCAAATGATATTTGGATACAGTGCTAAGTAATATTACAGTGTTCAAAATAGAATTGTTAAAATTATTATTTTAACACATTGTATAGTGGCTTTAAGATAACTTGAGAAATAGAACATTCATTACTATTGATTTATTGCCAACTTGTGGATCTTCTAAAATTTATTTGAATAGAAATCAAAGTGTATTTGGCTTTTTTTAAAAAAATTATGATATAGATAATACATATTTAATTATAATTACTATATACACAAAGAAACAAATTTTGAGATGGTAAAACCATTTTTTGGTATGTTGTAATTATTCAATAGTTTAACAAAGATTTATGGTTACCTTTCATTAATAAAAGTACTCTTCTTTTGTTCAAAGGTTATTCGATATAAAATATGTAAAGGAATATGTAATATATGTATATATGTCATATATAGTATGGAATATAGAACACATTAAATCAAAATAATATACTTCCTCTTCTACATAGGTATGCTTTTAGGCACAAATTACAAAACTAAAGATATCTTTTTCTTGTATTATTGTTAAGCTAAATTTCTTAGGTCAATATAGTCAACAGTTTGTGCCTTGGTAGGCTGAGAAGCAAGTCAACATATTAAGATGCACCTTATTAATAAAGGAAGAATGTTTGCAGATTGCAGTTTATTCACTCAACAATTTTTTGAGTATTAAATTATGGAGTTGCTATAACTCAGTAAAGATGAATTGTCTATCTATATACCTTAAAGTCAAATTCTATGTTTTATGGTAGTTTCAAATAAAGTAACTGTAAAAATTGGAAGGATAAAATCAATACAATAAAAGACTTTTTGGAACATGTAGATACTATCTACACCTTAGAAGGATGGATGTATTTTGAATACATGAAAATTTTTTAAAAATGAGTAATTTCTCTCTAAGACAGTGATATGAACAAAAAATAAGAGAGGCCTGGTGCAGTGGTGCCTGCCTGTAATTCCAGCAGCTCTGGAGGCTGAGGCTTGAGTTCAAAGCCAGAGCTTGAGTTCAAAGCCAGCCTCAGCAAAAGTGAGGCACTAAGCAACTCAGTGAGACCCTGTCTCTAAATAAAATACAAAATTGGACTAGGGATGTGGCTCAGTGGTCAAGTGCCCCTGAGTTCAATTACCAGTGCAAAAATAAATAAATAAAAATAAAGAAAAGAAAAAAAAACAAGAGAGAAGAAATGAAACTAATTTGTGGCCATGAATATAGAGAAAAGTATCTGAAACAGTGTATCATTTAAAGATAGTATTAGATGGAAGGGTGCTAGATTATAAATGGTATTAATAGCTGATAAATTATTTGGGTTTTGCAAAGGAGAATTGCATTATAGACACTTTTTTCTCTAGAAGGATGGTTTGAACTTTAAAATGTTTTAGTTACTAGAAAATTAGATACATTATTATGTGGAATTCATTTGGGTATAGCAGAACAGGTGAGAGTCAAAGTTGACCTAACCTGGGTTGGTGTTGGTGTGATTATGGAAGTTGAAACAAATTCAAGGGATTGCATATGGTAGAATAAATAGAAATTAGCAGATTATATGAGTGGTGAAAATATTAAAGACAGTAAAGGAATCAATCAATTATCTATAAGCCACTACTTTAAGCCTTAGTTGGTATCTTGCTACTAGCAATGACATTAGGGACTGACATTAATATTTATGTAATGAAAACTGTTTTGACCTCTTATTCTATTTCAAGTCTTTGCTAAGGGTTAGGATAATACCTATGGTTAATGAACCTATTTTCACAGAACTTACAAAGGGGCAACACTGAATAGTAAACACTTTCCAATAGTTTAATATATTGCCATCACTGATCTAAGCACCTTATGCACATTATTTCATTTAATCCTGAAAGAAACAAAAACAAATAAAGGAAAGCTTGGGGTTATGTATACAGACTATTTTTAAGGTGAGAAAAATGAATCATGAAATATTTTTGAATCGTGCCGTAGGATAAACATCTTGTAAATTGTTGGGCTTGGGACTGAGACATAAAGAGCCAGACTCCAAAGGCCATATTCAAACACCAGCTGGTATTTTTATAATAGATGAGGCACAATATGCTTCCAAAGTAAAAAGAAAGGAATGGAGATTTAGAAAATCCAGGAAAAGATTTCAGAAATACTAAAATATCTTGTGTATTTGAGAAACAAAAGACATTAAATGCGGCCTGAGATTCGGCTGCCAGGTCAATTATGAGAAAAAAAAATCAAATTATTTGTTAGATAACTCAGATATTTTCAAGCCCAAGTAAAGAATTTGGGATTTAACTTAAGGACACATGAAAGGAAATATAAAACAAATTTTATGTGGGAAAATAACAAACAAATTTGGAGTTTTAGAGAAGGAAATGTAAATTTTCTTCTAGATATTCTGATTAAAGATCAGAATAGGACAGTTAGATCGAAGTCTGAAAAGCCTTTAGAAACAAACAATTATCCTCAGGAGAAAAATATAGTTTTTGTATATGGATTTTGCTTTTTCAGATGGCAACTACTGACCTTTGAAGGGGATAATATGCCAAGGTCTGGCTGATGAAAACAGTTGTACTCAGACCTTGCTACAAGGGCTATGAGAAGGATGGACATAGTGCAATGCTACACCAACCAAACTCAATTTTCCCCAGAATTTGAAAGTCATATGTTGTAAGCCTTCCAATATTGGTGGCCAGCCTTTTTTATTAAAGAATTTGTAGATATTTTGCCAAAATGGAAACAAAAAAGCACAATTTTACAGAGAACAGATTATGGATGAAATCATTAAAACAACTAGACACTGGAGTGATTGAAGCCAGCAAGATTCCAAGATCATTTTCAGTTATTGAACTAATTATTTTCTCTACCTTCTTTTGAATTGTATTACTATGACATATCCTTAATAAGGTACTATCAAATATGAGAATGACTCACATAAATTTTTATTTGGAAGCCACACAAGTTTCAAAGACTTATATAAAGCCATCAATAAAATTTTGAAGTAAAACAAAATACCAGAACACTGAGAAAAGTCTTAATGAGTAAATACAATGATTCAAATTGCAAAGATATACAATACATGTTGTTTTCAGAAAGCCAAGGTAACAACCTTTTACCTTTTAAAATAGGGAAAACTGTATTTAAGAAAACTAGATGTTAAAAAAATAAGTAATCTGAAAACAAAGGAATGCCAAAGGAAGACATTTTTGGATAATAAAAAATTTGAGTGCATTAATAACCAACATAAATCTATTTCAGAGAGAAAATGAAGATATTGTGCAAAAACTGATAATAAATTCTATAACCACATAACAAGTATGGATTCAAAGGGAGAAATACAATATATCTGCTAAGAATTTTCTCATTGAATATCCTAAAAATTTTCACAAATATGATTAACTCTATTATTTTTTTAACCTACAATCACACTGACAGAAGCTCATGACATTCTTGCCTTCTGGGTCATACTTTTTATATAATAAGCCAATAATTTTCAAATATTTACTGATAGGCTGTATCTAATCATGATTACATTTAACTAATATTGTAAGGTTTTTTTTTTTAAGCCAAAGATGATTTAGAGGTCTTATACAGAGTAAAATTTGTTTTCCTAAAGGATGGGCATTATTATTGCTTTTATCAAATGGATACATGTTCTCAATATATATTCTTATTTTTATAATTAACCTAAAATAAATTATAGGAAAATTAAAGTAAAATATAATTTGATTCAACAATGAAAAGTTATTTTTTGTTACCTGTAATGTTTTTTGATGTATGTGCAGTTAAGTGTCATGATAAGATTTAAAAAAAAAAAAAGTTTTATTTTTAAAGTAAACTACAAAACTTGAAACAAAATCTAAGAGTTTTACCTTTCGATTTCTTATTGAGTGTTTCATATAGTTTCTTTTATTTATTTATTTATTTTTAGATTTACTATAATTCAAGATTTTGGAATCTAATGGGATTCACCAGTGCATTTGGATTCTACACATTCAGGATTATTTAGATTGTTATTTTATTCATATCCATCTGGTAAAATTATTATAACCATTTTTCTCAAATATAGACTCCACAACAGATGTTACTTTTGTCTCTAGATGTCATTACATAATACACACAATTATAAACAGTCTAGATTTAGTTCTAATTTTAAATATTAAAACTAACGTCACCAAAATAAAATAATTAATTCTTAGTGTGGCAAAATTGACTATATTATTTTGCAGATTTGGAATCTGTATTTCTAGGTACATCAGGGTTGAGAGTTAATATGGTAGTTAATATTATAAACACTATCTGATGGGAGATAGAAAATAATGAATCCAGGATAAAGAATAAAAACTGAAAATTATAATTAGAGGTGAATAAAAACTGGAATGTGCAGAGAGGCCTCTCACACCAACTAGCTGTTTGCTCATTTTTGGTTTGGTGTAGTTTTTATTGTCAATTCAATTATGTTTTAATTCTAACACAAATGCTTGGATACATAATGCTGGAAAGCAAAAGTGCTACTTTGCCCATTGCTTGTGTTGTTAAGGGAAGAGGTGTGGGGAATTCTGTAAAAAGCAAGACATTCTTGTTTTCCCCTTCATATGTATTTATGTATATGTGTGTGTGTGTCACCTGCGCATGCACACATATGTGTGTTATAGAGATATAATACACACACACACACACACACACAGGAAATCAAACTCAGGGTCATACAACCAGTGAGCCACATCCCCAGCACTATTTTGTAACCCCCTTCCTTTTTAATACTTTAAACTTTACAAGTTTGGCCCTTATCCCATCAATACAAAGCAGCTGGTTTTGTACAGCCTGGCAACAAAATGTGTGTGAAGTCCAGTACAAAGAATTTCCACCTTGCCATTTTCTGCCAAGCATGCCTTTAAACTCTACCAAGTCTCAATTATCTAATTTATCTAATGGTATTCTTATGTTTAGCTGCCTTTAAGTCTAATGATCATTTTTATAAAATTCAGATTCTTAGATTCTTTCAAAACTGGTAACTTTTCTACATATGATTGTGTGCACATGTGTGGACTCAAATCTTCAATTTCATTAATATTTAGGATAAAATATAAGACATTATTTTGAAAGTTGTTTTTAAGCTGGGCATGGTGGCCCATGCCTGTTATCCCAGCAACTCTGAAGACTGAAGCAGGAGGATTACAAATTTGAGGTCACTTAGCAGGCAATGTCTCAAAATAAGAAGTAAGAAGATCTGGGGAGTGTAGCTCCCTGGTTAACCATAGTTTTAGTCAGCTTTTTCTCTGCCATTACTATATAGTACAACCAGAACAATTTTAGAGGAGGAAGAGTTTATTTGGGGGCTCACAGTTTTCAGAGGTTTCAATCCATAGTCATCAGACTCCATTCCTTGGGGCTCAGGTGAGGTAGAACATCATGGCAGAACAGTGTGGCAGAGGGAAGTGATGAACAGGAAGCAAAGATAGAGATCTCTACTCAACAGATGCAAATATATACCCCAAAGCCACTCCCTCAATGGTCCACCTCCTCCATCCACACCCCACCTGCCTTCAGTTCCCACTCCATTATTCCCATCAAGAAATTGATCCATTGATTGACTTACGACTCTTATAACCCAATCATTTGTCCTCTAAACCCTCTCACATTGTCTCACATGTGAGCTTTTGGAAGATACCTCACATCCAAACCAGAATAAGCTCCCCCACCCACACCCCCCGGGTTCAATCCCTAGTACCACAAAAGATATTCTTAAATATATAGATCAGTTTGATGATGTTCCCATTTTATATAATATGTGCTATATATAAGTAGTACACACACATACACACACACACACTAACAGACTTTAGGAAAAGTATAGGTCATTTATACACTTTAGAATTAAAGTGTACTCTGTTTCAAGCATTTCTACAATTGCATGCTAGATCTCAAACAACCTCTCCTGGGAAAATATAGCAGAATTATGAGAGATTATTTGCAGTTTAATATGTTTAGTTTTCTCTCAGGGAGCAGTATTTGGTTTGTATACAATTTTCCTTCTACTTATTTATTCTAAGTTCTTCCTTTTTTTATGCTGCCTCTACAAAGTCAATGTTTATGATACATTTAGGTTATAAAATCATTAGTAGTTTGTACACAGAACACATATTTTTTGATTGTTTTTTAAAGATGGTATTAATCTTATTTGTAGGTGTAGATTCAGTTGGGGATATTTGAACAGTAGCTTCTTAACTTATTTCAAACAGTGCTTCTAAATTTGAGAAAATTAGAAAGAAAATAATCATGTTTAATGCACTTAGCTTTACCATCCCTAAAGCACAGGGGCACAAAAAAAACCACAATGTCCCTAAATGTTCCTTTTCTGTTCCCACAAACCTAGACAAGTTAAGCCAACAATGAGAGAAGGCTTGAGCTGTAAAGTACAGCTAAGTGTCATCTTGAAAGACAATGGCTTTCTCTTACTCACACTGGGAAATAGGCAAATTCGTTATTAACTGTAGAAGCTACTTTCTTTCATGTGCACCAGAACAGTTTTTCCTTGGAATGCTGATCATGCAAGCAAACTAATGCTGATGATGTAACTGCCTCTGCAGCCAAACATCTAAAACCGGTTTCTGAGTAGGGATAGGTGTGGAACTGAGGGCACCATGGAAAACAGACTTGTCACTTGCCCAGCCAACTGCCACTGGACAAAACATCAAGAGGGAAAGGAGGCGATGCTGGTCAAAGTGCTATGAGGGATGTGCTATCTGCCAGCCTGTCATCACTGAACTCGTCTTGGAGCAGTAACTGATCTCTTATAAGCTTTTTCCAATAAATCACTTGTCTCCCATGCTGTCTCCTGGCACTTTCTTTGGCTTCTGTGATACCTACCCCACTGCCCTGGCCCAGTTGTGCTTGGATGATACACTAGCCATTTATATTAAATACTTCTGTGCATTATTTATATTCATTCTCATAAATGTCTTATGTACAATTAACTAATTCAAAAATTGTTTCATAGAAATTGTGTATTTCCATATTTCACATAGTTACTTAATAACCATGTGATCAAAATAATAATCAATGTTATCAAATTAATAATCAATGTTATCAAAATCTAATGGGTAATTATTAAATATGTATCAATCTGCCTCTTTCACTGTGCTAATGATCAACAGTGAGTTTTCCAAGAACTTTTCAAACCTAAACACTCACAATATGAGTTTCAAAATAGATAATGACTTTTACATTGTTAAGTCAAGATAGTAAAGAAACTGGTTGAATTTTACATATTTTTATGAACTATAACAGCTTAAATCTAAAAATGTGAAATTTAATCTTCCTTTATGCATCAAAAATATAGGTGACAATATTTTATACGTGCAAGGATTTTTGAATAATTTTTAAATGTCAAATATGCATAAATTAATCTGTTAAATCTTTAATTGGCAAGCTTAATTAATATTCACAAATATATGAGAGGCATAAAGGAAAGTAAAATATTTAGACAAGTTTCTAATAAAAAAAATTTCTAAAAATAACAAATATGTGTAGAAAAATAACAACTAAATAAAATTCATAATCCCATTATTCTGAATTATTTTATAAGTAGATACTATTTTTCTACATGGTATTAAAATTTTCTAAAGTCACAAGTGTAGTATGTATAAAATATATGAATAATTTTTATTCTGATTTTATCAATTGTAAATTTATTTTAAATACTCCTATTTCTATTCTACCATTTGTTAATTTTTTATAATGATGGTGGTTCAAAATTTTGGAATCAAAATTATTATGTCAAATACATTAATGCTGTTCTGTTTCTTGGTAAACACTATAAAGATGACTTCTGTAGGAAGAAGGCCAACAGCAATCAATATGTGCACCAATTTAGTTAAATTTTTAAAATTTTAGGGTTTCAATTGCTTTTATAGTACAATTAGAGAAGAATCAATTTAATACAGATTACTCTCCTTATTCAAGAACATGATGTATTGATCTAATTATTCAAATAATAAAACATATTAAAGTAATATTTTTATTTATTAAAATTCCTGCACATATATCATAATATATTCTATTCAATTAGTAATTCTCTATGTTGATCATAAGTTTTCTAGGTGGATCATAATTTATAAAAGGACAGAATACCATGCAATTTGTCTTAAATATAAACTTTAAGGAGAATGTTAAGTACTTTATATAAAGAGAAAATCTTCTCTCAATTATTAATTACACCATATGTTTAAACAATGTAATTTATATTAGTAAATAATTTTGTTTTAAATCAGCTTATTTAATGTAACATTGAAATTCATCACTCTACTAATATCTAATTATCTTAAGAATGCATATCTTGTATATAAGCACTGATACATTTTTAACTGCAAGAACTTTAAAATTAAAAAGTCTAAAAAATTTGGCAGGGTATATTTTCAAGTCATTGATTTTTTTTTTAACCTGGACTGCCATTCAAAATCATGCTTTGACCTATGTTGTTGTATTCATATACAAAGTTCATATTGGACACTTTCTATATTGTGTTTATTATAATTTGATTATCTACCATGATATTGAATCCCCTCTTTCTACTCTTTCTTCATGTCCATCAGATTGTAGAACACTTCATTGATTCCCATCCAGTTATTTCTAGATTTTTCTTGTGCTGCATCTCATTTTGGGAGTAGCAAGGGAAAAGGAGATTTAGCATTGAGGAAACAATGAAAAGGGAATTTTATGCATTTCTCAAATATCACCTATTCCTTCTGCCTTTGGCTATAGTGTTCATTTTTCACATATAATATTTAGTTGTCTTCTTAATCTCTTCAACTTTGAATGTTTATATTTCACTCTATAATGTAGTTATATTTTCTATGTGGGCTGTTCTGTGGGAATCCCTTCTACCTTTTTCTGTGACCAACTGAAAACATGAGAAAATGTCTCAGCACTCATATACCACTCTAAAATCATAGGAAACTACATATGAACTCTTACATCTATTTGCAGAGGGAGCTCAACCAGTTACCTTTATTTTGTGGTCATTTTCTTAGTATGGCCCTGTGGAGAATGCATGTAGTAGATTGATATCCAGAATTCCAGCTATGTATGGAACACTGAACTCTTTAATTTTCAATTGTTTCTTATTATTATTCTCTTTACACAGGCAACATTTTCCTATTCTCAAACACAGGCAACTTCAAATCATACTGCTTTATTCTTTGAGTTTTTTTTTAACCCTTTACTATTTCTGGAAAAGCAAGAAATTTAGTCTCTAACCCATGTAATTTTGGTACCCACGAGAGTCTTCCAAAAGTCCAAGATTTTATATTCAAACAGATCCTTGACTTTTGATATTATGTTTTCACTACAAGTTTCCCAAGTTAACTTTAAAAAGAAAATAGATGAATGATGACTATTCTTTTTTTTTTCACTTTTTACCGAAGTATCTTACACCAGAGCCAGTTAGTACAAAATTTTTGATTCTGAATTAAATAGGAGGCAATGTATACAGTATACAAATATACTAAGGAAGAGGCATATTAATATTAAAATGTCATGTTTATCTTTAAAATACATAGCATTTTTGTTATTCATTGTAAATAATGCTCTTAATTCTTATAGAGTGTTCTTCCTTTTATATTTTAATCATTATTTTTGGATATTCATGGTCTAGATTATACTCTGCATGTTGTCTTGGAAAAGTTAACTCTGTAAGTGAATGAATCTGAATACAGGCTTCTTCTGTCTTTATGTCATCAGTGGCCAGATTTTTTTTTAATTTCAATTGAAGTTTCACTTCATTTTAATTTAAGTATTCTAAAATACCATTTCAGTGATTTCTGGTATCTAGTTTGTAAACAACAACTAGAATTTTATTTTTTTACATTAAAAAAAATTCTTCCTTGAAATAATATTCTTTAAAGATTTATAATTTTTCTTTATTTTTAGTAATTTAGGTTATACACAATCACCATATTTTCCCAAGACCTAGATAAATTAATTTAGCTCCATGTTTGATTATTAAATATGGTCTATTAGGCCTTTTTCCTTCTTTTGGATATTTCTGAAAGTAAAGATTGTTCAAAAGTGATTGAAGCTCACTAGATTACTTGGGTAACTAGTCATGTGAGAACTGGGCATCTGATTTTCTCATTGGAAAGAGCTGAGATCAAACTCATTTTCTGTATATATATATATTTTTTCCCAGTCTTTGCTCCCTCACCAAATCACATAAAGGACTACAGAACTTCTTAGACTTAATGGCACATTAGTCTAAGGTGTTCAGGAGTTGGCTTTTCCTTACAATCCCTGTAAGCAACTGATTTTTGAATGCAGATAGAGAAGCATATCAATAATCTATTTGTTTTTTCCAGTTACAAGACTGTTTTTCCTTATTGTATAAGATGGAAGAGAGAAACAATCTTTCTCACTGAGTACAAATTCATACTTTAGTAGAGGTCTCTGGCTCATCTGTTGGAAGTAACAGTAAATTGAATGGCACACGGTTTCTCTTACTTAGGGGAAATTTGACCTACAAATATCCAAATGTCCAATTGCTCAATTTTCATCCTACAATGTAATAGAATTTGTTCCAGGAACTGTTTTCTGATAGTTGTGATAACAGTCTTGAAAATAAGAATAGGGTCTTCATTCCCCCTGTGTTGAGGCTTAAACACCTGAGAAATGCAGAAGCAAGAGTAGAAAATGAATTTTATCTAAAAGACAGAGTGTGTGGGGGCGGGGAGGGACACACCAACTTCCAGAGAGAAGTCATAGGGACCTAAAGCTGGCACCCATGGGAGTAGGGGTGTCTTGCCCCTTTCTAGATTTTAGGTTTCCTTTTTTTCTCATGCCCTCTCCTTTTATCTCGGCCACCTGATCAAAAGGCAGGAGAAGAGCCACCCAGTGTGATTGCTTGTGTTGAAAAGTGTGATTCTTCCCCTCCCCCTGAGGTGTTAACAATCAGTTGATGGGGAAGTGCTATCTATCCATTTCCTTTTCTTTGATAATCAGCTACATGTCCTTTGCCCCAGTCTCAGGTGTAATCATAAAGGAACTAAATTTTCATGATGCAGTGCTTTTTATCTTCCATTACTGCTATTTTAACTCACATTTTTCATCTAATTGCTTCTAAAAGTCTTCAGAAATTAAGCGCAAGTAGTTTAGTGGTAAGAGTTGAAAGAAAGTTCAGGTTGAGTTTTAAGAATATTTCAAAATCTGGTGCCATTATTATGTAAATGTTAGTAATTTGCCCTTGGAAGGGATTATACTTGATGCTTCTTTCAATTGTGGTAGCTGTTTTAGTGGTCATCAATAAATCATGTCCATTATTATGCTTGGCTTTTGTAGTCTGACCCCTTTAAGGCAGATTGCTGACCTATGTCTTGTCTTAACCACACCTTGAAACAGAAATAAACTGTATCTATTCCAGTTACCTAAACATCACTGAAATCAGCTTTGTTATTTTGGAATTCCTGAGCCACCACATAAAAGTTGAACCACCTTGCTGACAATCAGGCAGAGAGTAAATTCTGAATATGCCAGGACCCCATAGAACTTCAGTTCAATTCTCTTGCATAAGTGAAAATGGCAGGAACACATAACAAATGTGTAGTGGAACACAGTTCACATTGTAGAAATTTAAGCAAAGAAAAGGGTGTTGTCATAAGAAAATATGTAACCGGTGAAAGATTGAAAGGCAGGTGCTTTCAAAATATTTGAAAAATTCCATAATTTGCTGCAAATGAATTAGTTGTGAAAAATACTAAGGTATAATTCTGTAATAAGTGATAACACTATCCTATTTATATACATTATGATATACTCTCACCTACTGGATTATGATTAATCAATTCAACCCTTATTCACTGAAAGCCATTTTGTTATGTAGATGTTATGTTTTGATAAATCACCAGGAAGCAAAGCCAATAGTCAGGTTTTGGAAGCAAAAAGGAAAATTTCCAGCTTCTTCGCAGCAAAAGAAACAATCAAGAACGTGAAGAGGGAGCCTACAGAATGGGAGAAAACTCTTTAAAATTTTTACCACATGTACCACAGATAGAGCATTAATCTCCAGGCTATATAAAGAACCCAAAAATCTTACCACCACTAAAACAAATAACCCAATCAATAAATGGGTTAAGGAACAGAACAGACTTCAAAGAAGAAGACATATAAATGGCCAACAGATATAATAAAAAAAAATGTTCAACCTCACTAGTAATTAGAGAAATGCAAATTAAAACTACACTGAGATTTCATTTCACTCCAGCATAATGGTAATTTTCAAGAATAAAGTAACAATAAAGGTTGGTAAGGATGTGGGGGAAAAGGTATACTCATATTTTGCTGGTGGGACTGCAAATTGGTGCAATCACTCTGGAAAGCAGTGTGAAGATTCCTCAGAAAATATAAAATGGAAACACCATTGACACAATTATCTCACTCCTGGGTTGATACCCAAAGACTTAAGGTCAGCATACTATACAGCCACATCAATGTTTATGGCTGCTCAATTCACAATAGCTAAGTTAAAGGAACTAACCTAAGTGCCCTTCAATAGATGAATGGATAAAGAAAATGTGGTACATACACCCTGTGGAATATTACTTAGCCATAAAGATGAAGGAAATTATGGCATGTGCTGGCAAATGGATGGAACTGGAGACTATCAAGCTAAGTAAAACAAGACAGTCCCCAAAAACCCAAAGGTCAAATGTTCTTCCTGACATGTGGATGCTGACTCACAATAGATGGGGATGGGGAGGGAGGAGAATAGGTTCACCTGATAGAATAGCAGGAAATCCTGGAAAGGGAGAAGGGATGAGAATGGGAGAAAGACTGCAGAATAAATCTAACAGAACATTTCAATTTTCATATTTGAATACACAACCAGTATAACTCCACATACTGTACAACCACAAGAATGGTTGTACTCCATGTATGTATGCTATGTCAATATACATTCTACTGTGAAGCATAACTAAAAAAATTGAGAAAAAAGAAAAAGAAAATTTCCAGTGGCATCATTACTATGAACACAAGTCTCATAAACTATTTGAATAAAAATTCTGTTACATAACAAAGCACCATAAAATCTAAATAAATGTTGTAAAGTCTTGTGAAAAATGTGGAAATTGGTAATATAGTAGTTAAAACTAGATATTAGGGGCTGGGGCTGTAGTTCAGTGGTAGAGTGCTTGCCTTGTATATATGAGGCACTGGGTTTGATCCTCAGCACCAGATAAAAAATAAAGATTGTGTCCATCTACAACTAAAAACATATTAAAAAAACATAGATATTAGACTGAGACAAACCTTGCTTTGAGTACGATTTCTCCAAGTACTTTTGATTAAACACTATGAAACATTCTTCTATTAGTTCAGTTTCCTTGTAGGTATTCCATGAACAATTATGGAACTAATTCTTTAAATTTGTTATGAGGATTAAATACAACAATGGCTATAAATTCTCTGTATAATATCTGTTACACAGTGGGCTAGCTAGCAATGTAGCTGTTCTCATTACTATTTTCTAGAATATAATTTTCATAGAAGTTTGAGCATACAATACTCTGTGACCTATAATAATTATAGGAGGAATTTGAAGTAGGCAGCAAAATATGTAAATAATCAAATATGAAGTGATCAGGTGTTAAGATATTATGATGTTTATGTTATGCACTTTGTAACTAAAATAATGTGGTCTTGTGCTTCTCCCTTGAAATTCTATGAATTACATATCAGAAACAAGTGATGAATTTTGTGAATATTCCATAATATTTGATATTTTATGCTCTTGATATTTATGTGCCCTGGCAAGGTTAAGAAAAAGAGGCATTTATGTTTTTGAAATCAGGAATATAGGATACATGAAATGAAACATTATCTCTAAATATAAAAGTTTTTATATATTGTTGATAGAAAAAAATAAATGTATCTACAATTTAAAAAATAAAGAAAAAATAAAAGAAAATGACCCTCCCAAATTAAAAAAAACAGAGCTTCATACTTCAGAGGTAAAGAAATCATGAATTCAAGGATGTAAGAAGTTATTAATTACATTACAGCTATAGAAAATGGGAAAGTAGCTAACACTGAGATTGGTGTAAAATGCTTTCAGTTTAAAGGGCATAATCTTTAGAACCAAAATAAAATCATCATGGAGGATATTCAAACTGTGTGTGTGTGTATGTGTGTGTGTGTGTGGGTGTGTGTGCGCATGTGTGTGTGTGCGCGCGCAAGAGTACTAGCTACAATACAAGTAAAAAATCTTGAGTATTGGTAATTTCACATAGTTCAACCTGAAATTAGCTTTGCATTCTCATGTTAATCTTTGTGTTAGCTGTCTGTTACTGTAACAAATACCTGATATAATCAACTTATAAAGATAAAAAGATTATTTTGGCCCAGATTTGGAAGTTTCATGTCATAGTTAGTGGGATCTATTGCTTTTGGGCATGCGCCTCTGAAGCAGCACATCATGGCAAGAGCAGATGGTATTAGAACACTGCCAACCTCATGACTAGTATGATAACAGGAACAACAAAATAGAAGAAACCAGAGTATCACAAACTTCCTCAAGGGCATATCCCTATTGCCTTCAAACTTTCTACTATGCTCCATACCTTAAAGACTTCAATACCTCCCATTAGTTCCATCTTGGGGACCAAGCCTTTAACATATGGGCATCTGGATGATATTGCAGATTGAAGCTATAGTACTTGCCAAATAAAATATGTCAGAATTTGGGTAATTATCAGTCAGGGGCTAGAAAGTGTGAAAAAACACTTAATATAAAATCAGAATTAGCTTCAAATCATGAGAATAAATAGTGTTCAGACATAGTTTATATTCCATTCAAGAAACCCTACAAATTCAACTGAACTATATATCTCTTCTAGATCAATACATGTGCTAAACCAAAAGTGCATAATTAATGCCTGTGTTTGATGTTTAAATGGATATGATGAGATATGGGGGGTAATTTGTATTAGGTAAAGGGGATTACAGTATTCAAAAGAAAGAATTTTTAATGACGTAAATGTTAAATGACTATCTTGCAAGAAATAAAATAAATATTATCCATAGAAATGCAGAGTAAAGAAAATCTACATTCAGAATATATACATATTCCCTCTTCCATTTATTTATTTATTTATTTATTTATTTTTGATTCCATGTGATTTTGGTAGGGATACAGACATTCAGTCTTTCTTTCTCATCAGAGTAATGAGAAGCTCACCTTGATCAATCCTGATAATTCTTTTTAAGAATTTGAATAGATTGGATCAGAAAGTATTGTGTTTTATTTTCTAAGATAGTGTAAACCCATCCATTGAGTGGACAACTTTTCTGTCAAGTGGAGGAAAATGATTTTTTTGTTTTGTTTTATTTTTTCCTGAACAATGGATACAAGACAGAAGTGGTAAGAGTCGATTTAGAAGAAGAATCAGCCATGAATAAAAGGAACCTGAATTCTTGGATTTATCACCACAAGTAACAATCTTTTTTTTCCTTCTTTTTTTTTTCCTTAATGTAAATTGAATTGGAATACTTGAGAGTGAAAATAATATATTTTACTGAGGAGGATACATGTGAGATCCACTTTTAAAAATAAATATTTTCAAAAATAGGAAAAAAGCATAACATATTAAAATATAAGTAATCGCTTATAATAGGATTACAGTAAATGTGGAATGTTGTCTGGTAGAGAAGTAATACAAATTGGGGAAAGATTATGGAAGAACAAATGCTTTGAATTTTGTTCTAAAAACAAGTCATATTACAGTCTTTCAAAAAGAAAGATATATCAAATCTCCATAAAGAAATTAAAAATCTAAATATGAATAAGTTAGTACCACTTGAGACTTTATACTAGGAAATGCCTAAAGCAAGAGAAAAAAAAATCTAGGACGTTGATTAAGGTACTGGTTCATTTGTAAAGATAGAAATTTTATTCCTATAATAACTTGGTTGAGACCATTAAAACCTACTACTGCTCTCCGGTGTATGACAATGTATTTTAATTTTCATGTATATATTTGACACATATTTTATGTCAGCTAGGGACACAGATAAATTCTTAAATTGATCCATATTATTAAACTAAAGGACACTCTTTATATGTTATCAGGTTCAGTCTTAGAAGTGCAGAGAGGGTTATATTTTAATATTTTTTTCATTTAAGACCAAAGATTTAAAAATTAATTATTATGGATTTAAGCCAGAACTGACAGGTCTGGTGGTAACTTCATTCCCATATTTGCATATATAGTAAATTCCTTTTTTTGATTGATAATAGTGAGCAACTTGGCCTAATTGAAATCTTGTTATACATACATACATACACATATGTATGTGTGTGTGTGTAATACATATAGTATTATATATGTCTATAATGTATCTTAGTTCCTGCTAAATTATGTGATAAAGAATATATAGCAAGAAAAATAAAGTGAAAGTAATTCTCAGTTAATAAAAATGAGATAACTTGAAACAGAGCTTGAATTTTCAAAGCTGAAAATTATTAGTGAAAATTTCTGTCCACATTCCTTAAGCTTGGTTAAAAAAGTATTCCATGTAGTGTAGCTTTCTGTCTGAAGTGTGGTCAAGATATGTCAGGTGTCCCTAAAATGATCACCAGAGTTGGAGATTTTCTGGAAGGATTCAGAAGGACTCATGGCTAATATTTATCACAGTGAAAGTTATACAAAGCAAAATAAGCAAAGAAAGAAGGCACATGGGTGAAGTCCAGAGAGAGAACACCATAAATTCAATGTCCTTTCTCATGGAGACATACAGACCTGTTTAATATCTCTACTAGTAAATTGTTACAATATAACTGAAGTGTTGTCTATTAGGGAAGACCATTTAAGACTGTTCATTGGGAACTAGCTCAACATGTATTAAAATTTTAGCCTCTAAAAGCACAATGATATATCCATTGTTAATGGAACTGTTAAGATTTTCGATACCTGGCTTCTCTTTAGTTCTGGAATCCAACTATCAGTATCTTTTAAAAATATTCCAGTTAATTATACTGTGCAGCCAATGCTAAGCATGACTTAAAGTGATTTAGTAGATATTAACAATTGGAACTCAGGAAACAAAACTGTTGAGACTGAGTGCCAGGCTGATGAAAGCTTGACTGGAATATCAGTCCCCTACAAAACTTCACACTTATGAACCCCATAAAAGAGATTGCTCACTCATTAGCATGTTGTTAGGATTGTCTGTCTGTTCTTTAGAAGCACTTTCAGAGGAAGCAATGTAGGTATATTCTAAGAATTCAGTTCTCACCATAGGATCTAAGTCTATTAAGTATTGTTAAAATTTAAAACCAATAAACTATGTAAAATGTAATTGTCTAATTGCAATATTAAAACATCCTGTCACCATCACGTTTTTATGAACCCAAATACGCTAGTAAATATTTATTGACTAACTCTTCAGGCATCAAGTGAGATACCTGTAAAACCAACATTAGAAAAACAGCATGCCCATCCTCTAGGTGCATATAGGCTGACAGGTTTCCTAACTGGGTCTCTGGTGTTCCTGTTGATCTTGCAGTGATCATTAATACTCTACCTTTTTACTTTGCAACACTTCCATACAATTTTTGTTTGATTTTCCTTCCAAAAAGAGGTTAATTTTAGTTAATATCTCAACTAGTCTTTCTCTAGTTAGGTCACAAAAAATGCTCATTTTAGTCTCAATGTTTTCCATCAAACATCGTAAAATATGAAATTCTAAATGTTTCTCAGCATATTGGGCAAAGGGCCACTAATTAAATTTTGTTAATGATTATGCTGACTATAATGATTTTTCTTAATTAAATGAAAAGCTGTGAGGTCAGGGCTAATTATTCATCTTATACTGCTTCCAAACAGGAAAATTGTTTTTTTTTTTAACATTCTTCTTTCATTTGTTTCTCATTTTCTGTTTTACCTTCAATCAGTCCATAATTCTCCAAACCAGACTAAAGTAAATAAAAATAAAAGAGAGAAACATTAATTATCTTCTCTTTTATTTCATCAATCTTAATCATAGTCATTCCATTACATGAAAGAAGGAAACAACTTTCTAAACCTAAATATTGAATTTTCCATATCTTATATTCTTAAGGACATGGAAAATAATATATCAAAAAACAAAATGTAAACTATTACAAATAAAGATTATAAGTATCTGTCCTTACAGGAACCACTTTTCACTGTGTGCATTAACATAATTTTTTTATGTTCTGTGTCTTTTGAAAAATCAGGTTTATAAATATTTTTGATAATTTTATTATTCTTAAACCTTCTTAATCGTGTAACTTCTATTTTTTGTGTCATGTATTTATATTCCATTTCTGCTCTAGGACAAAGTACTTGAGGCTGGGTAATTTATACATAAAAATGGTTTATTTAGCTCACAGCTTTGGATGATGAAAGTTCAAAAAAGATGACAGTCTTTTGCTGAGACCACTCCTGGCTCTGTCATTCCATGGCTGACATCATACTTGGATTCCATGAGTGAAAGAGAGGTCACCAGTGATAATAAGAAATCAGAGAGTGGGAGGGTCATGTTTACCTAATTACTTTGCATTAGGACCCACATTTAAATACCCCCCCTCCTGCATTGTCACACTGGGGAACCAAGATTTCACCACATATACACTTGGGGAACAAACATGAATACAAAATATAACAATTGCTTTTTCTCTTTTGTTAATTTGCATGTTTCTTATAATTTAGCAATACCTTCAGTATGGTGGTTGAAAGTATTGATTGTTATCATCTTTGTTCTAAGCAATCTATATTTCTACTATAAGGCTCAGTATGATTTTCACCAGATTGTGTTACTGGATCTGTGAGATCTAGTATGAGAATCACATAACCTGCTGGTAAAGACCTGACAAATTCTCTATGTTAGTGCAGATTAAGATTAATATATAAGAAATCCTAAGTAATAATATTTTATTAATTCCTTTGACTTGTCAGAAAGATAGCATTATGAAGTGTAAAGTACAGACATAGAGATAAAAAATGTTGACTTATTACCTGCTTTTTCTTCTCTTATTTTACAACCAGATCTGTGATGGAGCACAGGTAGTATCTGATCATTTAATTTGAGAATGTTTCAGTCCCAAAACATCAAGATTTTGTTCATATATACATTTTTCCAATAAAAGTGTAAGCCATTGTTTTCATATGGTAAATACTAACAAATATTTCAACATCATTTCTGATTCTATCTGGGCATCTTCTCTGCTACAGTCTACTAAAGTCTATGTCATCCACCACACATCATTTGTTGAGTTAATGTATGTGAAAAAAATATGAAAATTATAAAGTGTTCTTCAAATATTTTTGCTCTCACAATGGTGATGTTTCTGCCTTTGTCATGTGTGAAACTTAGCAGGTCTTTTTTCCTGCTCTTTAAAAAACATGCCTCTCAGTTCTTCATAACTCAATTTAAAACTCAACTTCACTAAAATAACTAAATGTGTGGATTTGATATATTTATATATTCATGTAAGATGAATATATGTAGAATTTGTTTTTCCTAAAAATACAAGTCAGAATAAAAGTAAGGTTAAAAGAAAAAATTACCAGAATTTGAAATGGTTTTACTGAAAGCTTGATGAACATGCAAAAGTCATGCTGAAGGTAAATGAATCTGCTCAATTACAACTATGTGGCTTCATTGAATCCATTAAATTAATGTAATCACATTAATATAATAAAAACCCCATAAAACACATAAGAAAACATAAGCATTTTTTGGTTTAGTGATGCCGGAAAGCTTGGAAACTTGAGAATGTCTCAGGATTATCTCTTGCAAATGTCAAAGATTTACTTTTCTACTTAAACACGTGGATTTATTTATATTCTTAAATATTATATTATACATTCTACTATCATATAGAATTAGAATATTTAATGCTTGACTTCAAATCCCATAACATTTTGTTCCTTATTTTTATAACTCTAGTCTCTGAGTAGGTCTAAGAAATATTGATTGCATGATTTATAGATTACATAAGCCACTGGTAGTGGTTCTAGTAGAGAGGTGGTATATTAGAAGCAAAAGCAAGTGATTTCAAGAAAAGGTACAAATTAATATTATGTAATTAGAATTATGGAACAAAACATTTGGGAACAAATTTCAAACTACTGCTTTTTTAAAGTCAAAACATGCAGAATATCATGACATTTATAAACAGTTTATTAAAAGGAAATAAGTCAACACTTTTTTGTTTTATATTATTTAAGTAATTGAGGGGTTTTTTGCCCTAAAGCATGAAAAACATTCACCTTTTGAATTAATAGCAGAATTTCATTTTAGATATCTCATCATTCATTCAGTAAACATAATTTGCATCTGTGTAGGATTCTGAATGTTATATTCCAATAATTACAAAATAAGATAAAATTATGGTTAAAATTTAATAGTTTGGGGGGATGTTTTTGTTCTTTCCAAAAGCTTTTCTTTAACATGTGTGTTTGGTCCGTTTTGGAAAGTATGTTTTGAGAATTCTATAGAAACTACTCCAAAATAAAGTTCCCTGGTAGCTTGAGGATCAGGGGGTCATATATTGTTTGGGAAGTACATTTATCATGCAAATTTAACTGTCGAGTCATAATAAAATGCAATGAATGTTCATATAATTGAAGTATTTCAGTCATAAGTGAGAAAAAATAACTTATAAAGGGTAACTGTGGAGTCAATAATTCTGGAAGTTATACAAATTGACCTAGAATCAACACTCATTCTAGAGAACTACTTTAAGCTATTATTCATTATAAACTAAATATGCTTATCCTACAAAATAAAACAGTAATGATTCCTGGTTAACGTTATAGAGAACTTTGAAGATGGAAAGTACTACAGCAAATCTAGTCTTACTGATCATTAGCAAC
Organism: Urocitellus parryii; assembly: GCF_045843805.1. NCBI lineage: Eukaryota > Metazoa > Chordata > Mammalia > Rodentia > Sciuridae > Urocitellus > Urocitellus parryii. Next base: position 27,036,309 of record NC_135537.1, read on the forward strand.
ATAGATTAAATATTTTGTAGATGACATGTCTTAGTGTAGAAAATGTGTTTCCTTTCTTTGAGGACTTGCATGCTTGTCTATTTAGCAGTAATTTATTTGAGATTTCTTGATATGTCAAGAGATAGAATTTTTTTTTCATTTTAAAGTATCATTTGATCTTGGATAAGGCATTTGTAATTTATTATTGTTGTAATCTCCAGTAAAACTCATTTCATCACTTCAAGAAAATCTACATAGTTGCTTACCAAGTGACCTATGATATCCCATCTGACATCTACCCAGTGTTTTATTTACATACCAGAGGTAAAGAGTTGTTCCTCCATCAAAATCTCTTGCAATGCAGGATCCATATGAGTTTTTCTACTTATACTCCCTTGCTTTTTTCTAGCTTTTAAAAATTAATCAAACTCTTGCCTGTTCTTTTGTTCAATTTTTGTCCCTCTGGACATTTAGTAGGAGTATCCTTTTGCTTCTTGGATATTTGCTTGTCTTCTGACCTACTTCATGTAGCATAATAACTTCTGCAGTTGTGCTCTTTAATTTTCCTGTTTTCAGTTTTCCAGACTTCACTATGCCCACATTCTTCCTTTCACTTAGATAAGAGCAATTCACTTCACATTTTTTCATCATACTTACAGTGATACACAATTATGATGATGATAGTTAATTTTTCCTGATTAGAAAAATTCAGTATTTTTACTTAATTCTATTAACTAAACTTTTTTCCCTCTGAATCTGCATTTTTTTTCTGGACAATACCTAAGGGGTCAATTAATAAAATTCAATTCTTCAATCACACAAAAATTTTAGTACAACTTTAATCATATTGCTTCTTTGGTCTGAATCTGTCTTTTCAGTACTCAAAGAGTGGGAACATACTTTCCAATCAGTTATCAAGGCTCTCCACAACTTGACAAATCTATTTTAACTTAACATTACTTGAGACTGAATTGTTCTTTGTTTCCTTAATAAGCAAATGAATTTCAAACTCTGCATGTGTGCTAACCTCTTTAAGAAATAGTTATTACATTTCTAATTTTGGTTTTCATTAACTCCCAGATTTAATTCCACCAGGACTTTTGGAATAGAATATCCAAATAATTAAAATTTTTTCATTATGTATGTATTTTAAAGTGGAAGCATTCTGTAAAATTTTGGTTATCTCTTACGTTTATGGTTTTGTATCTTATCCATAATGCTGTAACCTACTTGAAAGACATCAGCATATTACATTATTCTTCTAAGGTCAACTCAGTTTTAAAAAAGTGGGATCTCAATTTATGTGGTTTATTACTTTACTGAGTAATGACTATGCATACAATTCAACTAAAAACAGTTTTGCTTGCAATATTGATATTCTTTTAGAAATTGTCTTTAATATAAAAACTTTCCAGTTACATGTTTTACTTGAGATATATTCTTTGTGGTGTAACTAAACTAATACATATTACCTTTAATTCAATCTTTTTAAATTATTAGTTAGATTATTGTTTTAAAAATCATTATTGTTAAGATAGATGACTAGAGTACGTATCCAAAAATGAGCAGAAGTGTTCATTTACAACACATAAAATGGAAGATAATGATAAAAATTCAAACAATACATGAGTTCAAAAATTCAAGGCTCATGCTTTCTTCCTCAAGCCACTCCCTAAGGATGATGATGGTTTGTTTACTATTATTTTCTCTCTCAGAAATTATTTTACAGTCATTTGAACGTATTTTTCTCTTGCACATAGATAGTTGTTGGCATCTACATTTTGTTATATATATATGTAATCTATAAACACATATTCATAGATTTATACTAGCAATTTTATCTTTGCTCTATATGTATAACTACCTATGTATGATAAAATAAAATAAGATAATAAATTTTATTATACTATTCATGTTCATCTTAATTAATTTTTCTCAGTGAATTTGACATAATAGTAAATATACTATTAATTAATTTTGCAGTAGCTGCATAGTATTTCATATTATTAATATACTATAATTGTATAATTGTAGGTTATACTATTTCTCAAAAGCTAAAAAAAATTATTTTCTTTAATTAAGATTTCTGCTGACTTTTTTCATACTACTAATTATAGAAGGAAAAAATGGTATAATCCAAGGTGAAGATACAAGTAAAGAATTAGACTCACTTCTCTTCCCAGGGCTCCTGGAGTTTCTACAAAAGGTGATCACAGGCTACTTCCTCTACCTGGAATGCTTTTGCTTGTCCTCATCAGGCACATCTTACTCACCTGCCAATCCTCAGCTCAATGCCAATATACAAGAGAGGGCTTTCCTGGCCAATCACATCAAAAGATTTTGCTGTCTTAAAACTTCAATACTTGACACATCTCTTATCATGATTTAAAAGATATTTGTATACTCTTTAACTAGTTTCTCTCCGCTCTTACAAGACTATAAGTTCCATGAATATATCAATGTTGTAGCATAATTCACAACACACAGCAAATCCTCAACAAGAAAATCTGACATATATAGAATGAATAATTCAATTAATAAGATTTTAAAAATTGTAAACTTTAGCCATGTCAGCTGGCACAATCCAGACGGAGCCACCTTCCACAAAGCCATTCAACATGATAAACACCTTTTAGGATTTACAATATAATCTTTACTATTATGCCCCATGTATATTATTATTCGAGTGTTTTGTAAGGAAGCTCAGTTCAGTGTATGTAGATTGCCAAGTTCTAAACAGAATTTTATGTAAGACATGGAATAGAATTAGTTTTCTCCAGACTTTCACATCAAGGGCACTTGTTCAATCACAAAAGTGATACAGAAAAGATAATGAATTGTGTCAATCATTGAATGAGTGCCTACCATGAAGTAGGAGCTTTACAAACTCTTTTATTATATTTCAGTTAATTGATATACCATTTTGCTTTTTCTTAAGTCTTATAAATCTATGTTGAAATTATGACTTTGTTAATTTGTAATAGATATAATGTATGTTCAAATTTGTAATTTTCAAAATGAAGTACTAAAATAAATTCCATATAAATCCAGTGTAATTTATATTACCTGTTTTATACCAGATCTTTTATACCAGATATTTAAATTTATATAAATATACATTTTATTGCCCTGTGCCATTGACAAATTTAATACTGTATTAGGTTTCTGACTACCAAAGAAGATCCAATGAACCATTTATAATTTATCTTTTTATGGATTTCCAAGAGCCTTATTAGAATTTTGACTGTGCTGGTGCATGTAAATAAAGTTTCAGGTGAAATAACCAAATTTAAAAAGATACACCATATGTTTAAAATGTTAAGCAATATTTATTTACTGAGATATTTTAATTAATGAATGTAAATTGCATTCATCATGGTAACCGTTTACAGCAATAATGGCAAAATATTCAGTAGTTAAACTCAATAATTCACCTATAAATATTGTAGATACCCCAAACAGTGGTAAGAACCATAATCAATGCATGCTATTTATAAGAACTACCAGAATTGGAAATAAGGTTAATTTAAAGGGCTTCTAAAAGATATATCAAAATAGTGAACAGAAAAAAAACATGATTTTAAAGAAATTTTGTCGCATTTAACATACTATATTGCCTAATAATTTTAAGTATCAAGTGAGCCCAATTTTAAATAGATAATGTAAAAAAGTTAAGATCCAACAAATATTTATCCATTGTCTCACATAAAAAATGTGATATGCTGAGAGTGGGTGTAGGAATAATTCTCTCACATACTATAGTATATTCAAGTGAGCAGAAAAGTATTAAGTCATCTCCAAGCAGACAGTATATTACTAAAATATAAACAGGTAATTATAAAATAGAGGATATATATTTTGTTTCTAAATTGTTCCATTAAGAATGTATCCAATATCCATCACTTCACTTTACATGTAGTAAAATAGATACCATAATTTTTAAAAAGAGGCAGAAATAGCTTTTCTGGTGAGGATATGGAGAAATTGGAACATTAGTGCACTGCTGGTAGGGATATTAAATGGTGAAGAGGCAGCGAAAATAATATTGAAGTTCCTCAAAAAATTAAACAAAGTTGGCATATGATCTAGCATTTCCACTTTTAAGTAGATACACTCTCCCTTGTACACACACACACACACACACACACACACACACACAATTGAAAGCTTAAAAGTTTACGGGTACTTGAGCATGTAGCATTATTCACATGGCAGCATTATTCACAATGGCCAAAATGTGAAAACAATGCTAGTGTCAATCAATATATGAATAAACTAAATTATATAAATATATATTTCTATATATATACATATATATATATATTTGTATATACATATATATTTGTGTGTATATATATATATTTGTGTATATATATAGATAGATATATAAGTTATTCATCCATAAAAAGGAATAAAACTGAAGTATCCTACTGCATGTTTAATACTTGAAAATATTATGATAGGTTTAGGGAGATGAGTGCACCAGGGCAAGCACAGTATCACTTTAGGAGATACCTAGAATAGTTAACATTCATGGAGACATTGAGTCAAATACTGGTGACTATGGAATTGGAGGACAGATAATGGGGTGTTACTTTAATGGGTAACAGTAAAATACAGAAAAGAAAAGGAGAGTGGTGATGTTGTACAATGTCTGTGCCATTGAATTGTACGCTTTAAAAAGGTTAATATGGTGTTGAGGCATGCTGTAATCCCAGGGTTTGGGGGGCAGAGGTAGGAGGATTGAGTCCAAAGCCAGCTTTAGCAATTGTGAATTGCTAAGCAAATGAGTGAGACCCTGTCTCTAAGTTAAAAAAAAAAAATAGGGATGGGGATGTTGTTCAGTGGTTGATTCCCTCTAAGTTCAACCCCCTGGGGGGAAAAAGTTAAATGGCTAATTATGTTACATGTATGTAAACGCAATAAAAATTATTTTAAAAAGTAGAGGAAGAAATCATTCAGGATATCAATATGTGATGGCTATAGAATTTAAGCTAGCACTGAAGGAAGAGATGACTTAAGAGAATTAGGGGAGAAAATAAAACAGTTGAGCAAAATTCAAATTTATAAAGTTCACAGAATGATAACATGTTTACTGTGAATGAATCATGAGATCTACATATGAGCAAACTGAACTCAGCAAGAAATGTTGAATCCAGATATGGAAAACATGAATGTCAACTAAAGGTTTGGACATAGCTATTATATACTAAAGAGTGGGCAGCAATCCTTTCACACATTTGCAAAAATAACAACTAACAACAGAAGCAGAACCAGCTGATAAGAGCGTAAGAAGATATATCTGTGTGTGTGCATACACAGATATATATTTATATAAAATATGAACTATCAGAACATGTACATGCTAATGCATTCATTTGTGTATATATATACCTTTAAGAAAATATGAAGAGTTGATTGATTAAAATATTGTTTATTGCTCTGATACCTAAGAGCAATCATTGGGAAAATTTGGAAATCTGGAGATGAATCCTAGAAACAAATTTGGAATCCAATCACACAAAGGATTAAAATCAGATTCATGAATTCTGCTCTGATGTTCTATATAAGAACTAAATTAAATTTTAAAATGTTCATTAAGCACACTCCTTCAATAACTTAGCATATTCTTATGTAATATTACTAAAGGGAGATATCTGCTTTAGGGTGAGTGATACATCAGGATGTAAAATGACATACCAAAAACCCTTATTTATATTGATTTTCTTTTCTTATATTTATATTTTTTCTGAGTTAGATAAATAAGGTAATAATGCACTCATACATGTTTATTAATAAATACACAATGGTGAGCTTGTATACAAATGTTAAATGTGCCAATAAAGTTTTACAGACATTTATCTCAAATGCCAGGATTTACACAGCTTTATTCCTTAGCTTGAGGCCAAGATTAGATGAAAATAAGGAGATTCAAAAGATAAAGAGTAATTTTCTCCTACAGTGTTCTTCCATGATTAATCATATGCATGTATTTGAAAATAAGTTCCCAACTCCAGTAAAATAAAACATAATGTTTTAAAATCTCTTGGAATTTTGTGTCATATTCCCTTCCTCACAGTGTATAAATGAAAATACTTTATAGCATGGCTATCTTTAGCAAATGTGCTGTTTTAAAAAAATACTAATTTATGTGGAACTTATTGAACTGGTTATAAAATGGGAAGAATAGTCAGCATATTAGTATTTTTGTGCTAAAATTAAACATGCAATTCATCCCAAAGCCATATTTATAAAAATTCTTCTACAATTTATCAGTATAGTCAGACATTTTATTTTTTCATTTAATGTAAATTTACTTCTACTTCTTTTTTTAAATATTTATTTTTTAGTTGTAGTTGGACACAATACCTTTATTTCACTTATTTATTTTTATGTGGTGCTGCATACTGCATGTGCGAGGCAAGTACTCTACTGCTGAGCCACAACTCCAGCTCCAACTTCTACTTCTTGAAATGTATGGTATACTAAGTTTTTAAACAATGGGGAAAACGATGATCACAAACTACAAAAATATAACATATATTTTAGAAGTATTTAAATGACTGTATTCCTCATGAAATATAACTTGAGACAATCTCTTGAGCAGGATTCAATTCTCCTTAATATCTTTTACATAAATTACAGTACTTTGGCCATCCTCATCATTAATGAGATTTCTAAAATATGCCTCCATTCACACCTGCCAATCTAATGTAATTCTTCTGATTCTTATGTTCTAGAGTCTCAATTAATCATGTTATGAGAATAAGGTTTAACTTTAAAATCTTAAATTATGTTATGTTTGATTCTAAACATTTTACAAAAATTAGATTTTTATAATTGAATCATGAATTTCCTAGGTTTGATTTTTATTATTCTCAGAAGTTTCTGTTGTATTTGACTTACTTAGCTAAATATCAAATGAGCTTCCTGAAGAGAAGTAGAAACAAGAAATTGATTCAAAGAGATACCTTGAAAATGAAGGTATAAAGAAAAAAATAAATGTATAGTTCTAGTTTAATTTGATTTCCCCTTCCCCCAAACTCTCCAAAATAGTCTATGAAATATTGTAAAATTACAAGTTATTAAGAACTATGTAATGTTATGAACGACCAATAAAAAAAAAATTTAAAAAAAAAAAAATTAACAAATATAAATATGTATTTTGGGGTGATCACAGAATACCATTTATTATATAGAATACGGATTAGGTTAGCTAATAATAAATATGATGTTTTGTTTTTCCAGGATGCATCAGTAGATAATAAATAAATATGACTAGATATCTAAATCCACTTGGTCAGCTATTCTGTTAAAAGTATTCAATATTTGTTATAGAAATGTCAATATTTCATTATAATGATTAAAATTCTAATTATCTTTTTACATTATTTTGAATGGAAATTTGTGTATGTAGAATATTAAAATCTGCAAATATAATTGCTTTATTTAAAAATTTAAGCATTGACCTCTGAATAACATCAAATATATATTATATAGATTACATATATATAAAAATTAATTTTAGGGGAGGGGAGGGGGGATAGTAGACAATAGGACAGACAGCAGAATACATCAGACACTAGAAAGGCAATATGTCAATCAATGGAAGGGTAACTGATGTGATACAGCAATTTGTATACGGGGTAAAAGCGGGAGTTCATAATCCACTTGAATCAAAACGTGTGATATGATGTATTAAGAACTATGTAATGTTATGAACGACCAATAAAAAAAAAAATTAAAAAAAAAATTAATTTTTAAATTTTAGGTTTTTTTTCTTGAGTATCACATTTGCTATTCTTTTTTAAAGAGAGAGACAGAAAATTTTAATATTTATGTTTTAGTTTTTTCAGCGGACACAACATCGTTTGTATGTGGTGCTGAGGATCGAACCTGGGCCGCACGCATGCCAGGCGAGTGCGCTACCGCCTGAGCCACATTCCCAGTCCTCGAATTTGCTATTATATAATAACTAAATCATAAGATATAATTGGTTTACATGTAAAAGCTATGACATGCTACATATAATATTTGATAAGCCTGATTTATTCTGAGCATTCTACCCAGTTTGTGATTTTTCTCTGAATTCTTATTACTCAAATAATTACACTATAAATAAGAATGTTTATTGGCACTAATATATGTATATCACTGAAGTGTCTATATAATTGCAAGTTCTTATTATTTTCCAAGCTATAAAGTAACATAATGAAATGATAAAAACAGAAACACTTTACTATGAAGCCTTACATAAGGAATAAGTTGTAAATTGGGAATTTATATTCATGCAATAAATGTGTATTAATATTTTAATATATTCTAGTAATGAGATTAAGCCAACATTTGAAAAGCATTGAATGAATGAAAAAAAGAAGAGCTTTCTCTTTCTCCATTTTGTATCTATTGCTAATATTTTACCTACATACTATGTAATTGTATTAGTAGCCATATTATTCCCTATTATTTACATTTTATCTAATTTTACTGTGTTCTAGTAGAAATAAAATTAAACTAGTGCTTATCCACTGGTTTAATAACTATTGCAGCAGTCTGGTAGTACATAAGGGAACCACAAATGGGGAAATTACTTGTTGGCTCATTCTGAATAGTATATTCTTTGACCCTTAAACAACTATATAGGTCATGTAATTCAAATTTACAGTAAAGTTGAACAAACAAAAAATTGCAGTTACTAATGATTATTTGTGTTAGTGATAGAAGAAATACTGTAGCACCAATATCACTTTTTGCTTATGGCTTTAATAATACCATTTGTGACAGAATGTATTTTAGAATACTGGCTCTTGAGACATTCCCTCTTGTGGTATTTCCTTGCACATACTAAGGCCATCTTGTGAGAAGACCCATCCACATAAGAGGCCACCTCTAGAAACTTTAATGGAAAATCCCAGCTAATCCAAACCTTTCCAGCCCAGACACATGCCAGTGAAGAAAATATTTGGGAAGTAAATCCTCTAGATCCAATTGCTTCAGCTTTTAAACATTCAAATGTTTGAAGACTCAATATCATGAAGCAGAGAAGAAACATCACCACTGAGACTTTTCTCAATTTCTGTCCAAAAAATCTGCAGCATTGTCAAATTTTTATGATTTTGTACCACTAAATTTAGAGTGATTTTTATGCTACTATAGTAACAGAAGCACCACTCAACGGAAGACACCTGTTCAATGTGAAAGTTGGAGGAGGGCACCAAATTTTCAATTTGTAGCCACATGTTATATAAAGTAGAAACCTGAAGTGCTGTACTGGGTGGTAAAAATAATGATTTTCCTTTTCTTCCCCTTCTACAGGAAATGGTTATTTGAAAATGAATGGTTTAAAAAGTATTTCCATAAATCATCATCATTTTCCCCTGGTTTACTTCTGGAAAATATCCCTCTTAAGCAGATAATATATACCAATTATTCACATATTTAAGGATTCAGTTAACTTTTTTTTTTTTTATTGGTACAGGGAATTGAACTCAGGGCACTCGACCTCTGAGCCACATCTCAGTTCTACTTTGTATTTTATTCAGAGACCAGGTCTCACTGAATTGCTTAGTGCCTCACTGTTACTGAAGCTGGTTTGAACTCACAATCTTCCTGCCTCAGCTTCTAAAGCCTCTGGTATTGCTCAGTTAATTTTTATACAGAATTTCCTATTTACCAATTTCTATTCACCAGATACTCTGTGGGAACAGACACACAAAAAGAACAATTAACCAGTCAGTGCATATTTGTAGATACAAGAGAGACTTAAAAAAAAATCAAAACAAAACAAGAGAGAGATTTCCCATAGAATTGAGCTTTGTCTAGAAGTGTGAATGTTCATCGTGCCTCACTCTGAATTACATTTTTGGTAAAAGCTGGAATTGATCTCTTTCCTAGGCTTGTGTACATGGTACACCATGTAAACATGTCTGTCAGAAATACATGCACATACACACTCACACACATACTGAACTCAGGCATTGCTTAAATGGCTTCTCTGCTTAGGGTCTGATCAGTTCACAAATCAAGTTTGTGAGGGTTCCATGTGCATCAAGGTCTCAGCTGGAGAATGATCTGATTCTGACTTCCCTCCAGTGTTGGCAAAATTCATCTCTGCATGGTTGTAGGATAAGAGCCCCATCTCCCAGGCAGCAGTTGTACCATCTCTCTTAGAGACTTCAGGCAGGCCCTTGCCAGGGAGGCCCTCTCACAGCATGGCAGCTGACTCTTCAAAGCCAGCAAGGGGCTCATCTCTCCCTCTAATATTCTAAGCTAGATTCTCATAGAATACAAGATAGCCAAGATGGTGACAGCCTTTTTCCTTTGCCATATAACATATCCTAAAAACAAAAGTGTCACCCTGTCATCATTCCCCTATTCTGTTGGCTTACAATCAAACCAAAAGTTCTGCCCACACTCACCTTACCCAATAATTACACAGGACTATGACTCTGATTTAGTCACTCACAGTACATCTATCACAAATGACTTTTAAAGAATGCATTCAATCACATCAAAAAATGTGATTAAAGACAGGGAAGCACGCAGGCAATGCTGCTTTCTAAAGAAGAGGCACTTGAGTGTATACTAACAATAATCCTCAGAAATTATTTTCTCCTTTCATCCTTTTCAGACAAGTGAATTGACAAATATCAACAATATCTAATATTTGAGCATTCCTGTGTCAGATACTATTCTATGTGCTTTAAAATGTTTTAATAATGATGGTAACTCTACACAGTTTTTATTATCACTTTTAAATATAAAACTGAAGCAGTGAGATTTTTTATCAATTTACTTAAACTCACATAGCTAAGGCATGGCAAATTGAAATTTGAAGAAAAGACATTTTTATATAATCCTTTTCGGTCTTTTCTCAGAAGAGCTAGAGATCACCTCCATTAATTTAGGTGCAATGTATTATATTGCATAGTCTTTTAAAAGTATCACATTAAAATAAAATATTGTATGTTTATTAAATATATATTATTTTTCCTTTATATCATTGAAACTTATTATTGTTGCATAAATATTGGTTAATATAAAAATAAATTTCAATGGGTATGGAACCTTTATTTTGTACTAGTGCTATACCATAGTGAATGATGCAGAGAATATAATGTTGTATTAAAATCCATCTTGTGCAATTTGCTACAACCTGACCTTTATCCCCCTGTTGATAGAATCAATATCACAGAATATCTGCTTCCTACATTGTATTTGAAAGTGGATTACAACATATTCCTTGACCTTTTTATTTCCTTGTCTATGTATAGTACCTGCCCATCCTGTTTCAATCCCTGTTTCTTTTTAAACACTGCATTTCTTATTGGTTGCTCTGTCCCTGTTCTCTATCCTAAGTTATCTTGTCCCCTTCAATAAAATCAACTATAACCTGCTGGGTTATTTTAATGAGCTAGAAACTCAAGGTCTCTCTTTCCTTCCCTCAACTCCATCTCTTTTCTTCTCTTCCTACTTTTCACTTTTCCCTTCTCCTTTCTCTCCCCTTCCCACTTCTCTCTCCCCCATAACTCACTCTGTATCTTTCTTTCCCTTTATCTGGAACTCTCTCTCTCAGCTTCCTATTGAGAAGTTATGTTTTTCAAAGGAAGTGATAAAGAGTTGTACATGGTAGATGCAGTTAAAAATATATGCTATAATTACTTAATTTAAAAAGGGGGGGAGGAAGTGTAACACTTGTTCTGTCATAATTTATATTACCATACATCTATACTAACTTATCAGAATTTAAATTATTTTTAATAGCTGAATCCATGTTGCTTTAGTGTTGCAAACAACTTAATATTTTGCTTTTGTTTTTGCATATAATCTGCTGACTTATGAAACAATATAGCAGCAAAACCCCAACTGCAGCAATACAGAGAAATAAAAATAAAATCCTTGTGATATGGGTATGGGGGAGTGGTTCTGGAAGATTAAGAAAGACACATGAACTTCAAGAGAAAAAGCTGGTATTAGGTGGGAAAGTGATCTTTGGTTGAGAACAGTGACCCAGAGTTGGCTCAGCATGTTTATCATATAAGTTTTATCATCAAAGGCTTAATTTGGTAAAGTTTTGCCAAGCAGGCAGGCTTGAAGGCTATAGCACTGATGAGATATTATGGTTATCTTTCTATGCTCAGAATCCCATATCCCATGGGGTTAAGTGTCTGAGTTACAAGTTAAGGTTGATAACTCTGAGCCTTTGCACAGTTTCCATGGGCAGGGATTCACTGTAGCAACTGGGCAATCTTAACCTGGACCTTTGCCCAGGGAGTTCCCAGTGCAAGTGCACCACAGCCACAATGAAATCCAAAACCTTGATCCACATCACCACTTCCTACACTCCCCACTCAAAGGTCTTTCCTGAATTTTAATATTAGGTCTGGTTTTATACATTTTCCACTTTTTTGTCTTATGTTGGAAATAGAATCTTAAAATAATTTGATAGCTAATTTAACACATTAAGTCATGATTCATGCCACATGCAAATCATTATGGCTCTCTCAGAGATTATTATACTTTCCTTTTATGTAACAATATATGTGTTAGCTTAAAATATCTTTAAGAACTGACTGAGTTAATAAAACAATCAAGAAATTCTGTGTCTTAGACATTCAGAAAAAATGAAAATGCAACATACTCATGAAGAAACATGAAACTATTTTAAATAGTTATTTGGTATCACTTAGAAGATTTAGTCATATTACCTTTTCACATATAGATCTCCATAATACTGATTTGACCTATGTATCTTAACTTTATTTAAATTTCTGTGTACTGCAGGGGTTTAGTCAGCTATTTTACCACTGTGACTGAAAGAACTGACAAGAAATATTTTAGAGGATGGAAAGTTTATTTGGGGCTCACAGTTTGAGATGTCCCACTCCACAGATGGCTGGCCCAAAGTGGGCCAAACATCATGGTGGAAGAGTGCAGTGGAGGAAATTGGATCAGAACATGAATCAGAAAGAATAGAGAGAGAAACTCTATTTACTAGATAAAAATTATATACCCTGAAAGGCCATGCCCCTACTGATCCACCTTCTCTAGCCACACCCTATCAGCTTACAGTTACCACTCAATTAATCCCTATCAGGAAATTAATTCACTGATTAGCTTAAAGCTCTCATAACCATACCTCTAAACCTTGCATCGTCTCATGGATGAGCTCTTGGGGGATACCTCATATCTTAACCATAACATGCATCAAATGAAGTGAAGCGGGTTTCATATCTCCAAGTTCTCTAACTTTTAAATACTTCAAATTAATGAATTTCAATAGATCCCATTTTTTATTTTCATCTTTACAATTAACTTGTAATAAATATCTTTTCCTCTATGTGCCTAAATTATTTAGATATTCTATTTACCCCTTTGATTCTAAATTGATTAGACCTTATATTAGAACCATCTAGTTCAAAATATTTGAACACTGTATGGCAGTGTAAATATGTTAATAATAGATTTGGTACTTTTATTTTTCAATTAAATCAGTATGTTGAATACCTACTAAATTTTAGCTTCTATGTATATAAAAAGAAAATAAATTTTATATTTGGGGAAAGTAAAACACATAATGATTTTTTTTTTTTAATGGGGGAATACCTGGGATCGAACTCTGGGACTTTTGGCCACTAAGCCACCTCCCCAGCTCTATTTTGTATCTTATTTAGAGACAAAGTCTCACTGAGTTGTTAGCATCTCATTTTTGCTGAGACTAACTTTGAACTCAAGATCTTCCTGCCTCAGCCTCCCAAGTCTCTGGGATTACAGGTGTGCACCACTGAGCTCAGCACAATGAGTTATTTTTGAAGAAGGAGGTGAATAAATGGATGAAAAAGGAATAAAATAAAGCAGTATAACCTTTTTCTTTTTCTTAAAACTGAAAGAAAACTAAAATAAGCTAAGAAGCACCATTTATTTATTCATTTGTACAGCATATATTCTTGAAGCACTTATCATATACCATTCCTGTAAGAAATGAAACATATCTCTGTTTATTCTGTTCTACTTATAAGAGCCAGGATATAATTACATTTACATTTATAAAGATATCACTCATATTGCATTTTTGGAAAGAGTCAGTAAATGTTGGAAACAGATGAGTAATTTTCTGGGTATAGAGTTAGGGGGACATGGAATCGGTTATACATCATCATACATATTCTAAAGGTAATATAGATCCACATGCAAAATTGAAGTCAAGTTACTATATGTTAAAATAAAATCCTAACAGGTGTAACTTTTACACTAATTAGAATGTTTAAAATTAGAAAAAACTGACATGTTGTCACATTTTGTGCAACAATTGGACCATTAACTCACTGCTGGTAGATGACTAAATTCATTTAACAAATTTGGAAAATTATTTGGCATATCTACTACATATGTATACATTGTAACCACAAAATTCCTATCTTAAAATATATATAAGAAAAAATGCATATATAATAACTAAAAATTATGTAATGTATTTTAAACATCATCCTCCATAAGAAATATTACTTTATGTAACATTTGGAAGACAGAAAGAATGTCAAGTTAATTTTTTAAATTTATTAATAATTTTATTTTTACTAAAATTTTTGAAATATTTTCAATTCCATTTCCACTTAAAAATATACAATATGACACAAAGATTTTATAGTTTTTAGAACTGAAGATTTTGAATATTAAAATGTACTAAAATATAATCAGTAAAACAACAGTCTACCTAAATTTAGTTTTTTCAAATTGAAGAATCAACTAAATATGCATTCTTTCAAAAATCCATGCCTTTAAAAAGTCTGCTTCTGAGTTCTACATACTGACATATTGAGACAATGGCAAGTATGATATTGATAAGGGAGCTTTAAAACACAGTAGCTGAAACTGAGTATATTTTAACGTAAAATGTTTATATTGGCTCATGATTCTGGAGGTCCAAGTTTGAGGGCTTGCATCTGGTGATAGCTTTCCTGCTGGCAGAGTAGGTCAGTGTAAGGCATCATATGGTGAGTGACAGGGGTAGCTGTGTTGTGTGTGTTGTCTGGTCTCTCTCCCTTTTCTTGTAAAGCCATCAGAATTCACTTGTAACAATTAAACCTTAGTAACTTATCTATACCTAATAAGCTTTGAAAGTCTCCACCTTGAACACTATAGTGTAATTAAGTTTTCATCCCTCCAATATCTCCCAATGGGGATTAGTTTCAACATATGATTCCTTAAGGGACACACTCAAACCACATGCAAGCCAGAGAAGGTAGCATCTTGTACTAGTTTACTTACACCATCTGGGAATAAAGTAAATAAATCAGCTTGTTCTTCAGTAATGTAACATCGATCACAAAACCAAAAAACCAAAAAAAAACATCTGCAGGGATAGAGATACACCAACCATGATAAAAACCTTGGTTTAAAATCATGCTGAGGTCAATCCATATAGGATGACAGTAAATCAAATTATTACTATAAAGTAATTTTCCAAATTACTTTGGAATTTCAAAGTAGAAATTAAATTCTTTACTTTTATAAAAAAAATCTTTTGCCACAGAACTTGTTTCTCATTTTAGAAACAAGGTCACAAACTCAAGTTTGTGACTTCAAATTAACATAATATGGAAAGAGATAGAAGAATGTAAGGAAATGTCTCTTTTGTTTTATTTTTGTTTTTATTTAAAATACATGAAATAACATTAGGAGTAAAATTTAAGAACTAAAGCTTGTGCTTCTCCAAACATAACACTGGTTTAATGAGGACATATAAATCTCTAATCCCCTATCTTGGAAACTTGGACACTCATTATCCATTACACTATTGTATTGATATTCCAACTTTTCTCAATTCTATTTTTTTTGTCAACAATACCTTAATCTCAATGTTGAGATTGCACATATTCTTTAGTCAAAAAAATTCTTCTTTTTATTACCAAAAATATCTTTTTCACTGTGACTAAAATTAAAAAAAAAAACCGCTGCTGTATTTCCTAAATCATCTTTATCCTTTTCCTTTGTGAACCATATGTTTCAGTAAACCTAAAAACTGCCATACCCAGAAGGTGTTACACATATGTTGTGTTAAATAAATATAAATAATTATTTAGAGAATGAATAAATGGGTAGTTGTTTATAATAAGATTTTTTAAAAAGCAATATTGTAAGAAATTGTGATATCTTTGAATGTCATTGGTATTGCATTGTATCTTCAAAGATATGAAACTATTGCCTACTTCATAAATAACCCATCAAAATCATTGCCTACTAGAAAAAAAAGATATTTTAAGGGCTCCTTTATTCCCAGATATCTTGAGAAAGAAGATAGAAATATAATATCTCCTTCAGACCAGAGTAACATAAATGATAAACTAATGCTAAGAAACTAGAAGTTTAGCCGGGATGGTAGCACAAGTCTGTAATCCCAGGAACTGGGGAGGCTGAGACAGGAGAATCGCAAGTTCCAAAACAGCCTCAGCAAAAGCAAGGTGCTAAGCAATTCAATGAGACCCTATCTCTAAATAAAATAAAAAAATAGGGCTACAGATGTGGCTCAGTGGCTGAGTGCCCCTGAGTTCAACCTCCTCTGACACACACTTCCCATCAAAAAAAAAAAAAAAAAAAAAAGCACAAATCTAACCTAGATTTGTGAAGGGTATGAACTGAATATTTTTGTTTCCCCAAATTAAATATGTTGAAATAGGGAGCTATGTTCTACTATGTGGTCACCTTCATAAATATGTGTCATTGATTTGTCCAAGGTAACCATGGTGAGTGGCTTTCCAGTGAGGAGTATTATATAGCTTGACTGTGAATTCAAATGTCCCTTTCCTCTCAATTCGATATGGGAATGATCAAAATTGGAGACAGTGAAATTAATCAAACACAACTTTCCTATGTTCATACATGAATACAACACCAGTGAAACTCTTCTTCATATACAACCAAAAGAATGAGATCCTAATTTGCGGCTGGGGATGTGGCTCAAGTGATAGCGCGCTCGCCTGGCATGCATGGGGCACTGGGTTCGATCCACATAAAAATAAAAAATAAAGATGTTGTGTCCACCAAAAACTAAAAAAATAAATATTAAAAAATTCTCATTCTCTCTCTCTCAAAAAAAAAAAAGAATGGGATCTTAATTAGAATGAGTTAGACTCCATGCATGTATAATATGTCTAAATACATTCGACTGTTGTGCATATCTAAAATGAACAAATTAAAAAGCTTTATGATTGTTCTGCTTTACCAGCAGGCACATATTTTAATAAATAACCAATTGTTTAGTAGACTTAAAATAAAGCCACTTGGATGCTATTGGATAATAATAATTTTTAAAAAAGAACAAAAATGAGAATTTTCAACTACCCTTGAAGAGAAAATATCTCAACTAAGTATAAACTTTATTAAAGGGTCAGAAATACCCTTTAAAAAAACATACATTGGAGACTGTATACCTAAGTGAAACTTCCTCTGTACAGAGTAAGAAATGTTCCATAAATGTACCTTTTATGGGCACTTTCTAACATTTGGAATTACATTTCAAGGTCATCAAGCAGCTGGCATATATCCTGATACAACTGAATCCAAATGATTTTTCCCAATAACTGTTTAATTAAGATATCTTCCATTAAGAATGCCAGGTCTGTTGGCAATGCTAGGTTCAGATCTATTAGAACATGGTTTTACCAGTAATAGGGTTTTTTTCCCCCCTCAGGAATTGAAGATACTAAATCACTTGAATATGAACCTGTCCTTTATCTTTTACTGTTTAGTTTTTGATAGACCTAGAGTATACCTATTGATTGTACTAAGATCTTGAAACTTGAATACTCCCCTGATATTCTCTGCAGTTTATAACCCCCCAAAAAACTCTATACCATTTAGGGATTCAGCATTCTGTGGGTCAGTATAATTAAAGTTTTTTTTAAATCAATTAAATATTTTTGAATTTAATAATTTTATTATTAGTGCTTTATTTTTAAATGTGTTGAAATTATTATTTGATTTTAGATTATATTCCACCAAATATCAAGCTTAATTCAAGGATCTAAAGGTACCTAAAGTTTGTGTGCTCTTTAATATTAGATCATTAATTATTTTCTCCCTGGTGATGCTAAAGGCAACATTCAACTAGAGGATATATCATCATAGTTGGCATTTTTTTGAATATCTGTATTTTATCATTTAGTCTTATTGTAAAATCTTGGAAAATATGTGCACCATAAAGGTTTAAATTTGCATTTTGTTTTATGAGGGTCAACTAGCATGTCAATTAATTTAATTAAGTATTCTATGACGTTTTAAAAATAATTTTCTGTGGAATAATTTTAACTTTCCC
The DNA here is from genome assembly GCF_045843805.1 of Urocitellus parryii. Classification (NCBI taxonomy): domain Eukaryota; kingdom Metazoa; phylum Chordata; class Mammalia; order Rodentia; family Sciuridae; genus Urocitellus; species Urocitellus parryii. Next base: position 27,054,601 of record NC_135537.1, read on the forward strand.
TTCAATGACCTTAGGATTATAGCTAATGATCTGGGGGACATAAGATTGCAAGTAAAATGACTGTTTTACAATTATCTTTAGAGCCATCATGCTCAAAGGAAGCTCAAATATTCTAAATTCTGTAAGTGTATGTATGTGTGTGTGAGAGAGAAAGAGAGAGAGAGAGTGTGTGTGTGTTTGTGTGTGTGTTTGCACACATATGTGTTCTCTCTATACTTGTGGTGGATCATATTATTGTAAAAAAAATATGCACTGTCATTCTCTCAAGTTTTAGCTCTTGGAAAATTCCCTGACAGGTACTGTTCCACTGGACCTGTCCATAGTAAGATCAGACAGCAGGGTGAATGGCTTTATATCCATAGTTCTTAACCTGAAACTGTTTCGTCACCAAGGGAATATTTGCTAATGTGTGGAGATATTTTTGTGCATCAAAACTTGGTGTTTATTATTGTTATCTAGTGGGTAAAGGCTAAAAATATTATTAAATAATACTGACCCTTCCACCCCCTGACTAAGAAAGACTGATCAGAAATGTCCATTTCGCTGATTTTGAGAAACTCTCCTTTACACAATGCATTGTAACATGAACTGTGTCTAATCTGAAGACAAGAGCCACAGCATCACTCTTTGAACTTAGGAACTCAGACACGATCTGCCTTTGTGTCCTAGTGACAAAATTAAGATGACATGGGGCAGAGCTACAGCCACACACAGTAGACAATAAAGGTAGTTAAAAAAATAACCATTTTATTTATTGTAATCTACTAAAATTTAGGAGTCCTTTGTTACACAGTTTAATATACTTAGCATAAGCTAGCTGTTAAATTACCTAGTATTTTACAATAATGATATTAAAATTTTAATGTCTACCAGTGTGATTCTTGCATCTGTCTCTGAATTCTTCAAAGTTCAGTTGATACAGAAGAATTTTATTTAATATTATGCATAAAATCTTAAGAATATACCTAAGATGAAATTGATGATTCAAGGAACTGTGGACATTTCTATTGGTAGAGCTTTTCGTCCTCTAATGATGCCAGAGTATGTTGGTCAGCTTTTGATCGCTATGAAAAAACAAAACAACAACAACAACAACAACAACAACAACAAAAACCTGACAAGAACAACTTAGAGGAAGAAAAGTTAAATTTGAGCTCTGTTACAGAGCCTCAGTCTGTGGTTAACTGATTTTATTGCTCTGAGCCTGAAGTGAGGCAGAACATCACAAAAGGAAGGACATGGCAGAGGAAAGTTGTCTGTGCCTGGCAGACAGCAAGCAGAGAGAGAGAAAGAGAGAGAGAGGGAGAGGGAGAATGGGACTAGGGACAGCTATAGTCCAAGGTCACACCCCCAGTGACCTACTTCCCCAACCATCCTCCACCTGCCTACAGACATCACCCAGTATTCTATTTAAATTAATGCATCAAATGGATTATCACCTATGAAATTATAATGCCCATGATCCAATCTTTTCACCTCTGAACATTACTGCATTCCTAACACATGATCTCTTCAGGGACATCCCAAGATCTAAACCACAACACAGAGATTTTTAAAATATGCTAAAAATCACTTTCTGTTAAAAGGCTAAAGCATGTCAAAGATCATCTTAACTGACTAGATTGTCTTAAATTTAATGTAGTCTTAAAAGGGGCTTTTCTGAAATCCCAAATGATTTGTAACTCATTAAACAGTTCAAGGATGCTGATTCTCCACAGCCTTGGGAAATGCATATTTGAAAATCACTTTACATGACATCTTATTAGGCAGCATCCTCTTCACTTCGTTCTAACTAACTAACATGGGAGTGACTGGTGAGTCCAGTTTAGTGGTAGAATGACTTTCGAAATTTTTCTAGGATGAAATCTCCTGAGCTACCATCAATAATTAATTCAATCTGAAATAGAAAATAAGCTTGAATGTTTGCAGTCAAGTGAAAGAAGACAGTGCCAAGGTCTGTTTGTTGAAAGCTTATCTTCTACTCTATCATAAACCATTCTTGTCTTACTATTTGTCAAACTATGTGATGAATGGACACAAATAGGCAGACACTTGTGTCTTGTATGTGCTTGTATGGTGCTTGGTCTCCCTGATGAATGGCTTTCCACTAGTCTGAAAGTTCCCTGGCATAAAAAATTTTGCCTTATTACTATCTACTTCAGAGTTCTTGTTATCTAGTGAGGTTCACTATTGAAAATTGAATAAGAAGCACATAAAGAATAGAAAATTTTAATTTATAGTTATTCTCATAAAAGTTTTTTTTAAAAAAACTTAATAAGCAATTATGAAAACCAGGATTTAGAACCAATCTTTCTATTTTTTTTATAAAAAATTTTGAACATTTATTTTTCTTTAAATGTTTACTCTACAAGGAAGATAAAAATGAAATATTTCCCTGCAACACTGTCTTTTAGACCATAAATTGGCCTCCATTTTCAAAAGATTATGAGTGACTCATGACATTATGAATTTTTCAAAATGGACCTCAGCATTTTATCTATTCGATAATGTTGTAAGATAAGCAGTCTTAGAGTGTAGAGGAGATCAAAATTTGGAAAATAATTTTTGTATATCAAAAGAGTACCATATACAGAGTCCTGTGCTTGTAACTCCTCTTGTCCTTGTGACAAAGTTATACCATGCTGATGCTTAATGTTTTGTTTAAAGAGCTTTATTATATTATGATTCAGAGATACTTTATTGAAGCTGAGCATTAGCTGCTTTGATTTCAGTTGCAGGATGTTATCTACACTGTATTTTGTATTGTACTAGAAGAGTATTGGAAGTTACTCTAATAAAACTGTAAACAGAATTCTCCTTAGGTGTTAGACTTAATAAAAACTTTAGAAAATTTGGGAGAGTTTTAGACTTCATTATATTCAGAATAACATTTTATTTTAAATCCTGTGTATTTCAGAGGGAGTTTAATTTTGCAAAACCCTTCTTGTTATCTAAATGAAAGTCTGTGCCCTGGACACCCACACTGTCCCTCTACAGGTATTATCTTGTTTTTCTCTCAGATTGCTGCCTTGCTAAGAAAAGAGCAACATTTCCTCTGAACTCATAAAACAATACAGAACTGCTTTGTGGTGCTCATTAATCTTATGTAAGTATATACTCTTCCCCTGCCTTTAAATTTATCTACATGAACCAGAGTATATTTGTTAAGTTGCAAACGCAATGACTTTATTCTGGAAAAACATTAGGTTAGTTGCATTTCATTGGTCATTAGATTTAGGTAAAATAGATGTTAGTATGAACTCTAATTATCTGTTTTCATTAAGAGTGCGTATACCTCTTGAGCATTACTGTTCATCGGAACATTATTCTACCCAATACTTTACTGATATTTAAAACTAAATCTATATAGTTGATTTAATTCAACAATGAAACTATTTGGAAGATGTTCACATACACTAAAGAGCTGAATTTAGAGTAAAATAACCTGATTGTTTTAAAGAGTTAAATATATACACTACCAAATATAAAATAAATTATGTAAAGTTTTTGATTATGGAAAATATTTTTATCCAGACAAAATTTTACCATTGAGAACATATTAGAAATCCATACAATTAATTCCTTCAAGTAAACCATTGTAGTCTTCCCCTTTTAATGTTTCTATGTAGCTGCTATTAAAATATATAACTGTGTGTGTATGTGTGTGTATTTCATGTCAAAACATTTTCTGAACATGTAAGTTCAAATATATTTAAAACTTTCATTTCACAAGATAAATGAAAAAGCAGAATATAAAATAATTCAGTTTTCATTTACAAATGCAATAGTCAATGAAAAGATATACTAGCTAGAATATTAAGATTAACAAGGTCCTCAGAATAGAAATTGGACCCAGAGTCATTAAAGTCTAACTGTCCTTTCAGAAGAAAGTCTATGGCAGTCCAATGAAGGCTCATGCTTTGAGTAGAATGAGGGATCCATCTGACCAACATAAATTAAGAAAATAACACCCCCAGCAGATGTTGCAGTAACTCGGATGTTCTTGCTGTTGTGTTTGTTGTTGCATTGTTATTTTTGTTTCAACAAATAACTTGTCATCTCATTTCTGGGTCAGATGGTTTCTCTATTGTGGAGTCAAGTCAACTCCTATAACAACAATCACACACAGTGTATGGATAATATGAGAATTTATACAAGGCAGCTTGCTTACTGAAGCACAGATTTTTATCTTATAGGACTTTGTGAACAATTCATTTATAAGTATGTCCACCTCTCTCTCTGTGGCTGCCTAAGAATTTGGCCTTTTTCTTTTTGTTCACAGAACTCTAGCCCAAATGATGTCAAATAACAAAGGGAACTGGAGATAAAAGTTCAATCATTTTACTTCTTTCTACAAGTTTGTCAAAGGAGGTGATAGACTAGACCAGTCTTGCTGGTTTTGTGAATGTTCTGGTCCCAGGTGAAACACCTATCCAGTCAGGTCCAGTGGCTTTCCCAGGTTCCCAGCCTCTGCTACATCAGGTCATGCAAGAAGCATTATCTTTCGTGGATCTGAAAGGCCCTATGCCTGACATTAATTCACCCAGCCTAGGAGGTACAGTGCCTGAGGTTCATTCTCCCTCAGTGTACTTTCTAGGAGGTTTTGCTTCCTTCCAATAATGTTGCTGCTTCCCTCCACAAAGTTGATTTTCAAACTCTTCCTTCTTTTTAAAAACTACCTTTCCTCCCTTGTTTCCCTTCCTCAACACTCTCTGCCCTCAAAAATATAAACAAGAACAGAAACAAAACAAAACCATAAATTTCAGGGAAAATAAAAAAAAAAAAGTCAAGAGTATTCAGCCACCTTCATCTTTAGGGAAGTGTCATAACCATCCCATGGGGCAGTTTAACACAGGAAAATCTGACTGCTTCATGCAAGTGTGTGGGGCAATGGCTCAGGAAACAGATTTACTTGAGAATAATACATTATTTCATATTTCAATTTTCAAAATGATTTAATGAAAATAAACAGAAGATTTTAATGAGCTGCAAAATGCTGTGACAGAGGAAATCACCACCTACCAGGCAAAAAGAGAAGATTCCACTAACCTCTAATCATAAGAAGTCAGGGAAAGATAGAAAGCTTGAGCAGGAAGGACTCCAAAGGGATTTTCACATACAGCTGAGTCCTTAAAGACAAAGTGAGTTAATCAAGTGTTTGAAAGGGGTACAGTTTATTTCAAGCAGAAAAAAAAAAAATCAAGTACTCCTAGTGAAAGTTCTGATCTATTTAAGGAACCACACTTAAATCAGAACACATTGTGTGCAGAACAATAGAGCTATGAGAAAGAAGACACAGGGAATAGCAGCCAGGTCATAAAAGTCCTTGTCTACCCTCAAGGTTTTGTTTTATCTTTAAGACAAAGAGCCACTAGTATAATCTCAGGCTGAATCCTTTACTTTTACTTATGTTTTAATCATTATATTTCCCTACAGGTGTTCATGAATCTAAGTTAAACCTGTGAGATATCTAAGATAACACAGAGTAACTATTTCCCTCTGGATATCAATACAAGGTTGTTTAAATAGCATTTTTCAGTATTTTGATATTTGAATCTTAGTATTTATATTATGCTTTTTGCTGTCCTAAAAGATGTTTATTTTACTAAAGCCCTAATTTCTGTTTCTAAGCCAACTTTACTTATTCAAATTTTACTTATTGAGATTATGCTGAATTCTGCCTTTATTTGTCAATGTTTTATTTATGTAATGCATCTTTCTTTGTTTATAATCAAATTAATAACCCCTTTAAAGAAATATGTTTTTGTTTCTTTTTTACAAATTGAGGACACTTTACCATAGAAGTAATTGTGAGGAAGTATTGTCGCTTGTTTTAGTAGAGATAATTTTCACAAGAAAGGAAAAAAAAATAAAAAGAAAATTGCTCCTTTCCCTGGCCAGGTATGTGTTGAATCACTTTTAGTGATAGATGTAATACTCCTATTTAGCATTTGCTCACCCAAATTCACACTCTCTGCAGAACATTGTAGGGCTTTTGTAAGCAAATTAACATCATAATTTTGTCATATTTAAATAGAGAACAGAAGGGAATATCTGCTTATTTAGCATAGATAAAAGTAATGAACCCACATAAAGCAAAAAGACAGTAGACTATGCTGAAACACAGAAGGAAAAATTCACTATGTTATGTAATATTTGGTTTTCATTTGTGGAGTGCACATTGGGTCCATTCAAACCTTGCAGATGTTTCCTTTCTCACATGAATATTCAGTGGGAGGCAGGGAGGTAAATGTGCTTCTGCATTGTCTATGCTCCCTGTACCTCCTCACTAATGCCCCATGGGGATAAGTGTGGTAGAAAGGATGTCATTTCCCCTAAATATAGGACTCTACAGTCTGCTGGCATCTGCTCTGACACTCCAACCTCACAAATTTTAGAGGAAGGTGACAAGAAAGTAAATGCTAATATCATCATTTCTGTAATCATCTACTTTGGTTATGACTGTGCAAACAAAACAGAGGTCCTGTGCCCTCCCTCCCTCTCTCTGTGCACTTTGATTCTAAATCAAAATATCAAAAATAATAAAAAGTAAATCAAATCATCAAAAATAATTAATTATGGCCAAAATTTGAAAGGGTCTTGGAAATGTATTTTTTTTAAGTTAGTAGCTCCTGTATGCTATAAAGGGCCTAGGGCATAGACCAATGGATTTTTTTTTAATATTTAAGGATATTACATATGTGAAATTAGATCTGCCACACACTATTCCTAAATTTATTTTCCAAAATATCAACCAATTTCTGCTTCTCCACTTGTGAAATAAAATTAAAGTCTGCTTTTGACAGTCATGTCTGGGCTGTTACAAAATACAAACATGCAGGAAAGCTTAAATTATTAAAAAAAAAAAGGTAGTGAAAAAATGCAGAAAACAACTAGGATGGAAAAGCACTTTAAACAACTTTGCCCCAATTCCATGAGGTAAGTTCCCATACACAATCTCTACCTCCTCTCTGTCTAGTTGATAATATAATTACTAAATGATTCTGCCATTTGTATAAATCATGAAGTTAACTCACTGATTTAGTAAGCTGTCTAAAATGAGCAATCTTCCACCTTGTTAAAAGTATACTGATATCTTTATAGTACAAAATATGTCAAAAATGTCTATTTTTTAAACTAGAAGAGTGAAGAATAACAAGTGTTTTGATAATGCCTTGAATCTCATTTTTCTCAAATGACTTTTGATTCCATCCTATGCTTGAAACAGGAAGGTTACAAAATTCAGAAGCACATCTATGTCTTTTTCTGTGATGAAAAGAACATCTAGCTGTAGTCCAGCCAATAATTTATATTGACTCAGTGGTTGGTTGATTCTGATCCACAGCAAGGTTCATCTTTCCATAATTTAAATAGCAAAAAAAGCAAATAGATGTAAATGTCATATTAGGCTATCATTTATCAAAGGTAAGAGATACAAAGTCTATTATCAAGCAACTTTACACTGATATCATTCAGACCTGAAGAGAACTACAGTGAAAGAGTGGTAGATGATCAGCATTTCCAGTTTCTCAGCAGTCATGTATTCAATTATATACATACACCCTAATGCCCACTTCCTTTTAGGGAAATGAACCCTGATATTGGGCTTTATCTTTCCATTTTCTACCTTGAAGCCATAACTTCTCTAAAACCCATTAGCTTATCACTCACTTCACAGCTCTGTCTTTTCTCTTCAGCCTGTACACGGAGTTTTCAATTATTCTGGTCCAACATACTATAGTATTTGAGGATCTGCATCAGAAATTCAAGGTTAAAAAATGTAGCAGCAACTTCTTTGGAAAATATTCAGCACATTGCCAAATGCTTCTGTTTGTGTCTGTTATTCTGGACTGAATTCCATTAAAATGTGTTGCTCTGCTTTGTCATTTAGCTATGTGTTGAGTCCTGGGAAGGGGAATGAAATAGGAAATAAAAACAAATACCATTCCATTTAAATTGGGCTTTAAATATTTAAGAGGAAAAAGATATGAACAATTTAGCACTATATCATTCTATCACTGAAGACAGGAAATGTAAAGCAAATAATTTCATTGGATCTTGTCTCTAGTTCCCAGAAGGTAAATTCTTTTTATTTTAATTTTATGTCAAGTTGTGGGGATAAGAGTGCTCGAACGTTTGATTAAAATTTATTTTGGATGTTTGGGGAAAGGGATTAACTTTTAGACTGGTGCACTGTTGACTTTGAGTAAAGTAATTTGTCCTCAATGATGACTCTTATTCTATCAGTTGAAGGCCTGAATGGAAACAAGATTGACATTCCTGGTAGAAAAGGGGATTCTGCCAGTGAACTTGTCTTTTGGAAATCTTCTCTGGTCTCCAGATTAGTAGCCTACTCTCCAGATAGTTGAAGTAGGCATGCTTACACAATTGTGTAAGCCAATTCTCTTTTTCTCTGTCTCCATTTCTCTTTCTCTCTCTTTCTAAAATAGGACCACTGGGGAAATTCCATACCTATACATTATACATCTTGGTGTATGAATGGGAGTAGAATTTCCCAGCTGGTAAAAAATATCTTTGTTAGTTACTCTGCTAATAAGATGCTCAGCTGGCATCCTAGTTTATGCTAATAGCATGATTGACTACAGGTTCTATTCATGCCAGAAGGACCAATCACATGATTATAGAGCTCAGGCTTTGAGCCACATCTTATCACCCAGTCTTCCAGCTGAAAACAGTCACATAGGCACTGGTTCAATGAACCATGCAAACATCATTCAAAGTAATAAGAACTTTGAACACACAAGCTCTATTGAGTTATTCTGTTTGGTTATACTCTGAAGGTTTTCATACATTGATGCCTGGAGGGAATGTTGCTTTAGGTTTCCAGAATCCTTCCTGGTTTTTGCCTTATGTGACTCTTCTTTTGCCTGGTTCTACTATTTATATTTTTGCCATAATACAACTTTAATTATGAGTAGAGCACATGTAGTGAGTTCTGTGTACCCTGTTAGTAAATGATGGACCCTAAAGATGTGATGGGAACCCCACATTTGTAGTTTTCTGTTTCATGATCTAGAAACATATTGTTTCTTTTTTATTTCAAATTTTATTTATTTCATATTCTTGCTATACCTCATTTCTCCATTGAACTACTTTTCTAATTAGGGTCATTTGGTAGCTTACATGAAAATGAAGAATATTGAGTACAACAAAAATGTTAAATATTACAGTTTATTTAAATTGTATTCTTTAGGCAGAGCACAAAGTATATGATATTATCTGAAGGTGAAATCTACTGTTTATAGAATCCCATATAAACCATACATTTATATATAGTTTCCCCCTGAAAAATACTTTATATATACTATATGAACTTGTCCATAAAAAGCCAAAAACTAAGAAATTTTGATACTTTCTTATGATAAATATATTACATTTGGTTTCTCAAATCATTGTAAAACATCTCTCTGTATTTGAAAAAAATTAAAATAAATGCAAAATATTGAGCTTTTTGACAAGTGATATTAATAAGGTGGCTTAAGGTGTTGAAAGTATCATGTGGATTGCAGAATCAATCTGCATTTGGGGTAAAAATTGGGAGTTCATAACCCACTTCAATCTAATGTATGAAATATGATATGTCAAGAGCTTTGTAATGTTGTGAACAACCAATAAAATAAATAAATAAATAAATAAAACACACACACAAAAAAAAAAAGAAAGAAAGAAAGTATCATGTGTTAAAAGTAAAATTTGTTGAGGTGGGATGCAGTGGTGTATCCCTGTAATCCCAGAAGCTCAGGGGGCTTAGCTACATAGAGAGACCCTGTCTCAAAATTTAAAAAATAATAAAAAAGAAAAAAAAGACCAGGGATATAGCTCAGTAGTTGAGCACTCCTGGGTTCAATTCCCCAGTAAAAAATAAAATAAAAGCAAAATTTTTGCATAAAAACTTGAGTAATTCAAAGTAAAAATACGAAAAGTTTGTTTAAATTTTTATTGAAACTGCTGGCTCAATAAGATTTTCTTTAATATCACTAAACCAGTACCAACTTTATTTTAATATGTATGTTCATTTTCTGAAGAAAGTTTTTAAAAAGTCCATAAAATTGTCTAAATAAATATTTAAGGAAAGAAGATATGTGGATAAAATAATTTATAGCCAGTGTATCAGAAAATTGAGCACAATGTTCTCCAAGAAATTATAAGAGAAGCTAATTATATTAATCTCAAGTCATTGATAGGTGAAAACTTACTATAATGCTTAATCATGTGGTGTGAAGGAATACATGGGGTTTTTCCAAGAGGGAGATGATCAGATCATGGATGCACCATCTGTAGAAGTGATTAATGTGACTTTAGTGGGAATGGGATGATTCCTAGGAGAGTGAGTCATTATAAGACAAGGCTACTTGTACACTTGGCCCATTCTGCACATGTGCAACTTCCTTTTCACTTCACAACATTGTAGCCAGGAGGCCCTGGCCTGATGCTGTTTGGACATTTCATTTACCAGAATTGTAAACCAAACATTCATCTTTTCTTTATGAACTACCTAAAGGACGGTATTTTGTAATAACAGTGCAAATTGGACTAAGACAAATAGTAATATAATCCACTCAACATTGCTCAGAAAAGAAAGACTTAGGTAAAACATTTTATTGCCATTAAAAATGAAATAATAAACTACAAATAACTATAAACTAATATCCAGAATTGTAGTTGAATTTGTTGTACTAAATGTTTTTATTCTATATCTTAATTTCACTGTTCTTACACTATTTTATTAAAGCCATAAATCCAACATAGATCACATATACTTACAAATTCTTTATTGATATACTAATAAACAGCTACAGAATTTTCATTAAATAATACATTAATTTTTAAAGTCAATATTATTTTAATGATTTTCAGATGTTTAATTATACATATAAATTAGTTTGCCAATTTTAGAATTATCTTATTTCAACTGTTGCAATAGAATAAATAAAAACAAGAAACATAGATAAATTGAAACTATTCTTACTGTCTGATAATGGAAAATTTTTAAATAGGAACATTGAACAAAACAAAAAATAACTGCTCTTTGTATTTTCAAAATAATTCTAAAGAATTTAATATCAGAGGCCTGAAAACCTTGGTAGGATATAAATGGATATAAATGGATATAAATACTGGGTTGAGTAAATATACAGTTTTAAAGTAACTTAACTACTGTTTTCTTGAGGTTTTTCTTTAAAAGGCAGATTTCTATGTTTTGTAGTATCTACAGGAAAATACTAACCCAAAGTAATCAACAGGCATAACATAAGACTGACATCAAGTGGCCGTTCAGGTTAATTGCAGAGTGACATTTTTTTTTTTTCCCCAAATTATTTAAAGCAGTACTGGAAAGGGTTTGTGATGATTATTTAATTAGACTTCTCCATGGGAGAAACAATTTCCTTATTGATCACAATATAAGTAGCAAATATGTCACCAAGTATCCAGATTTCAAACTATTATTTTTTTTTCTAATACCTCCTGGATTATTAACAGTCACCCAGAGTAATAAATACACACACAGAGAGAATAAAATATTCCCCTTTAATTATCTCAAAATCCATATCTATTATAATATATCTCTATATGTCAATATTCAATATATCTAGATATCAATATTTATATATATTTCACTTAGGTAAATAATCTGATGGATTAGTTTTTATTTTCAATTTGCTTTTAAAGACTGTTTTTCACATCTTCCTTTGAGCAGACATTTCCTTTTGTAATTGAGGCACAATATGCAACCTGTTTTTATCTTCTGCAAATTATATTTCTGATGCGTGTTAGCAGAGCAGTTGTACTCACTGGAGTTATTCATAGGTCCAGTCAGTTGGAGCAACTGGCATCATTAAGCTGCTATTTCCTATGAGAAAAAAAAGAAAGATAGAAACTTAAAGAATATCAATTAGATGCCAGAGTTCATAAATGACCAGAAGACTACATTGACAGAAGCAGCCACTTAGCACAAGTGAACAGCAGGGACCAGGGAGTAAGTCCTATATGTGATCAGTTGGGGAGGAAACACACATAGAATGAACACTCTCTGTCTTTGTTTCTTTATCTTCTTTGGCTAGTTTTTCTTCAGATTCTTCTGAACACTTTGGGTCTTAACATTTTGATTTTAACTTCAAATAAGTATTATGCTGATGATTCTTAAATTTATGTTTTAAGCTTATACAATCTTTAAGTATTCTAGATCATAGAGCTAACATTTTACTCATTATAAATATTTAATGACATCAAACCTCTCAAACTCAAAATGGCTATAATAGAAATTATAATAACACATCTAAACTATTTTTCTTTCTTTTTTTTTAAAAAAAAATACGATCTATTCGGTTAGATTTGCCAAAAACCTAGTAATCAGCTTTGAAAATTATGCACTGTCATTGACTTAGGAGGCATTTTGTTAGTATTTGTTTTGTTTTTGTTTGCACCCTGATAATATTTCCCTTCCACAGATGGAGATTCAGAATACTTCATAAACAGTCTTAACTAGTTAATAATTCAATTCCCATATGTAATGCTACAATAGCCATCCTTAAGAATTCTTGCAAGATTTGTACTTATATTACTGAAAATAATACCTATAGTTATCATACCTCCACACAGATATGAAACTGTATGGAAATACATTTAATAAATACACTTAGGTAAAGAAAGTCATCTTAATAAATACAGTGAATCCAAATATTGTGCTTGTTTTAACATTTAATATAGCTACGCTTGAGTATCACACAGTATTCTCGTTTTCATCTATGTATCAATATATCATTTTGTTCAAAGCAATTTGACTTAGGTTTCTATCACTTGCACTCAAACTCTAAATGTATCATTTTATTCTCATATACACACAGACACATAATTATAGCACTATTAAAATATTGAAATAACATACATAATGTATTAACATATACTGCATAAATGTGATACTACAGTACTATCACACATATATAATAATTTTGAAATATTTAGAAAATTTCTACAATGTATTATATTTGTGTATACATATATATGTGTGTGTTTTAATATAAGATTTTTACAAATTAGTTCAGAGAGAATGGATATTTATTACAGGTTTTGTAACAAAACTAGCTGTGAGTACATATTTAGGGGGGTTTAATTCTATTTATTTTTTGGAGAAAGAGGACAATGGCCAGTGTCTCAATAAGGGGGTTCTCATTTCTGTCCAGGAATCCAAGCCACCCTAAAACTTACAATTTTAGATAATTAGTAAGTAACAAAACACAAATACTCAGAAATATATTTACATAATTCGAAGCCCTTGATAGATCTAGTTCACACAGGTTCTGGAATTACACAAAGACAAGATGTCTCTGGTGGTTTATTTAGGCAGCAGGTGTATCAAAGGCAGGCAGGGATAAGGTTTCAAGAACAGTCTTGCTTTGTGATGTCTTGCAGTTAGCAGGTTGATTGACATCTTCGGAGATCATACCCACTCCAGGTGTTGTGTGGGGAAAGTGATTCACATTGTCCCTGGGCAATTGACCAGAGGAAATGTCCACTGGGCATTTCCAGACACCAGATGTCTCTATCCATGAGGTTTCCATGTGCAGTGACCCACATGCAACCCATGGACTGCTGGTGACAATTTTTGTTTTGTTTTGTTTTGTTTTTCTTTACACCTAACAATATTTTAAATGTACACATATCATTCATATTTGATGCTTCTGTGCTTGGGATCCAAAAGGGCCAAATTCAAGCCTCCTTGTGGACATCTGGTTTCACATCACTTAGGGAAGTCAGCATGAGAAAACTGCTCTAATTTGTAAACTGAAGACCAAGATGGTCCTATATAACCTGTTTTATGAATATTTTTTTTCCAGCCGCAGTCATTTTATATTGGTAGTTGGGTTGATGAAAAAAGAGCTGAACTAGGGAGAACATTTTGCAATGATACACTGGAAAAAAATTTAATAAGAATTTATACGAGTTTTGGTTCAAAATGTTTATCACTTAGGCTTAAGGAGCTACATCACCTCTGCCTGATGTGATTTTGGCTTCACAGGGAAAATAAAACCCACAGTTAGTAGAAGTTAGATCAATTTTTTTCTGTTTGGTTTTTTAAGTAACCTGAGGGCCAACAAATTCTTTCCTTGTTCTCAAGTTAGTTTTTCTAAAACTGTTCCACAGGCTGCAGATCTCTGAATCAGATGCCCTGAGTGGAGTTCAGCAACTATATTTGAAGAAATGTTCCCAGTCATATTTATATGTCCCCAAATTAAAAATCTAATGCTCAACCCAGAAATTTAAAAGGTACAAAAGAAAAAAGTCCAATTTACTCATCCTAGAGGTCGACCATATTATTTGATATCTTGTGAAGCTGAGAATTCTATTTGTTTTCTTCTTTTTAATATTAATCCATTGTGAAACTCTAAAAAGCTACACATGAAAGAGAACAGTTTGGGTTGAATCTTTTATTCCCCATAGGAAAGTGGACAAGAGAAGACTAGAGAAGGACTCAGAGAGAAAAACAATCGAGAATAACTGAGATAGTTAATTATCAAATACAGTATCTTTCTTATCAAAGTGAAAGTCATATGAATAAATAACTTAGCAGAAATTTTATCTATAAAATTTTCTAGTGCCAGTTTTTTGAGATGTTTAGCAAAACAAATTTTTGCCTAATTAGCCAGTACACATGAGCTAGTGGGTAAACGTGATCTGCACTTGTTGAAGACTCCTATCATAAAATTGATTACCTCCAGGAGATAAATGAGAGGCTTTGTATTACTTAGTAATTATAATTGAAGCTGAATATAATTAAATATATAACTTTGGGATGTTAATGTTAAATCCCATTCTATTAAAGGATGAAACTGAATCATCATGAAGAATTCACTTAAGTGCAAGTCAAATCTCTGAAAGGATATTGGACATTTTTATTGAGAACAACAATAAAATTACTTTCAACTGTAGGATCTATGCTACCTTACACAGCTATTAATTATAATGAATAAAATTTCTTCTCTTCTGATATCACAAAATCTTCTCTATTCTCTAATTCTTCTTAACTATTATCATCAAGCTGAATGAAAGAAATTTCTCTCTTTTCCTGCCTTTCTATATCTATTTCTTAATAATTTTTAAATTTTAGTTCACATAAAAATTTTTATTTAAACTGAATGTACCATATTCACTATGTTTACCAAATATGTATCAAGGGACACATATGAATTCTTTTAAATAGTTGATACTATGAGTTTGAAAACGGAATTTTTCCATTGTGTGTAGAACTGATTTTTTTTCAGGGAACACTGAGAATCCATTGAAAATGGATGAAACTAAGGAAATGAAGAGAAAATTATCTGCCAATTCATCATTAGTTTATGAGCTATAAATATAAAATGAGAATATCTCCTTATTTTTGGCTTTCTTAATGCCCCATACCATTGGGCTCTGTGTTAATTTTTCCAAAGGATAATATGAGGGACTGAAGATCATAGGGTATTTTATTTGTTCTCTTTATATATACTGACAATAGAGTATATTTTGATATTTATAAAAACATGGAGTATTTCTTATTCTAATGGGAATTCTAGTCTTTTTGTTTTATACAATGTTGAGATTCACTGTGGTGTGTTCACACATGTACATAGAAAAGTTAACTTCTGCATCGTCTGTTCTTTATATACTCATACCAGAAATAATAATTACTGAAGCAATAACACTTTGGAGAAAACACAATAAATTTAAATGTAAATTTAGCATATATACCTCTTTCCACATCTTTATTGAAATTTTTCAACTGTTCCTCTTGGTTTATCTTTCACTGATCCATAGTACTAGACCTTTGAGTAAAAACAAAATTCATTGGAAATAATGATGGCTACCTGAATTTTTATTCTTGCTCAGGATTTTGTTTTCTTCTTTCTTTCTAGCAATTACATAGTTAGCAACCACCCTGAATCATTGATTTATAATGTAAAATTTTATATTATCCATATTAAAATTTGCTTTTAGATAAAAGCTGAAATCAATTGTAAAAGGTGGTAGCTTTAATTTTGTGATTGGTTAAGAATTACTTTAAGATTGAAGATTTTTTGAGTATTTAATATTTATTTATTGAAGCCATTTGTTATATAGCATAATTTTCATATATGAGAAGAACTAGTTTGGAATAAATGAGTACTTTGTTTCATCTTGGAGTCTGGGTCTCTGTTTTCTGAGTCTTGTTGGGAGTATTACTTGTTTGTAAAATGTCTTAAACAGCAAAATGTCTTTGATGGCTGAATGTCAGTGGGATAAAAAGAGGTTATACCAGAGCCAACTTTCTGATCATTATGATGAACTCTCTTTTTTATTCTTTATTTTTATCAGGATTTAAATTTCTTCATTTAATATTATCATGTCATTAATATTATTTATTTAAAAATTATGTCTTTTGTTCTTTTGAATTTAAACTAGTAGAAAAATTTTCTATTTTGTCTTTACCCCAACTACTATATGTAAGTAAAACAATTATTTGATATGATAAGTGTTCAATAAGCAATTCCTTGAAGAAATATGTACTTAAACTAAATGGGAAATAAGCAGAAAGGTTTTAACTTAAACTAATTTAGTGTGTATGCAGTTTTTGTGATATATAACAATACAACATGATAGGATTATTCTGAAATTTTTACCTTTAAAATTAGGCATAGTTTTAAAAATTGAATTAGATGATCATATGGATAAAGTAAATAATATTCTCTACTATCTTATAAAATTTAAGAGAATAAAATCAATAAAATAAATCTCAACTTTGAGTTTAAAATGTTAGCATAAGCTTTAAAATATCAGGGAAAACAACAATGTTTTCCACTAGATGTTCTGAAAAATGTATGGCCTATCATTTATATTTATTTACAATTTTTATAAAAATATGTAGAATAAAGCAGACACTCTGCTTTGGATGTAATGAGACACATTATAACCTAATAAAAAGTAGATTCCTTTAAAATATATTCTTTGATGAGTAGTATTTGACATGGCTAACAGTAGTTGGAGGTAGTTATTTTGTAGCCTACATTTGCAGTCACAGAGGACTTTGTATATTCAGCAACTTAATCCAGATTGTATTTTCTCCTAGGGTTAATAGGATTGTTTTTAAGGAGTAGTTTTAACATGGCCTTTTCTTGTTTCTTTATCACTTTGTGCTCTTTCTTCCGCACTGTTTTCATATCCCTGGTTAAAAGCTCCTGGGAGAAAAGCTATAATACTAGAATGTTATGTTTTCACCTGGGTTGTTCTGTCACTGCTTGTTTAGAAATTGCTTTGTGTTATAGGACAGGAAAAGATATAAAAATGGAAGAGTTGAGGCCTTCTATTTATTAATCCCAAATGAAGATAGTCATGCTAGGTTTCTGAGTGCATCTTGCTATTGCAACCAAAACTCATGCTATCAGGTGTCAATGCCAACTTCAAGAAACAGGAAGGAAAATCAGGTGAAGTTTTAAACTTTAAAGTATAATCTTTCCCTCTGTGCCAATATCTACATAATACAAAGAGATTAGTTGATTATAGATATAGATATAATATCCCAAAATAGTTGCATTTGCAGAATAATAAACCTCAAATTTGCCTTTCTTCTAATCCCTGAGAACAGATTATGTTTTATAAGATGGTAAGGAGAAATTAAGGCTGCTGGTAAAATTAAAATTAGCAATTAGTTTATGTTCACATAAAGAAAGGGTTCTTGATTGTAGGAGTGGTTTTAATGTAGTCACAAGGGCCATTGTACATTTAAAGAGTATTCCAGGAGTGTCAGTTATGTAACATGTAGAAAAATATGCTCTTGAACCATTGTTCCCTTTACATATGGAAAATGGCAAAAGCCAAAGAATATGAGTCACCCCTAGAAGCTGGCAATTGCAAGAAAGATGAATTTTTTATACATCCTGCAGGAAGAAATGGAATAATACCAACAATTTATTTGAGCTCATTTTGGACTTTTGGCCTCTATAAGATGGTAAATTTGTGTCATTTTAAACTCCTATATTTATAGTAGTTTATAGTATGGTACAAATATGCCATATGGAATTGTACAAATATCATTTAGCAATTGGAAACCAATGCAGATACTTGATGACAGTCACAGATATTCCCATCCAAAGTTAACATGATTCTTAACACAGAACTTTAATGATTTTGAGACAGTACTAAATCTTTCTTCAAATTGAATCATGTAAAAAAATTTTGAAGAAATGGAAAACATTGAAAAAATCATCAGACTCTAGAGCTAGGTAAAAAGTTTGTGGTTATTCATCAAAGGAAAATTGAAAATTGGACTTTATCAAAATTGAATTATTTTTCTTCATGAAATGCTTATTAAATGAGCAAAATAAAATAAAAATTAAAAACAAAAAATAGAATGGGAAAATTATTTGCAATCCACATATTACAAAATAGCTACTATTTAGAATACATAAAGAATTCTCAAAATTGAATAGAAAACATATTCAATGTTTAAAAGGAGCATATGCTATGGTTAAAAATACATGTTAATATATAAATATAGAAAAATTTGTAATTACTATTGTGTCAATATGTTTGAAGCCTGAAAGTGCTTATTGGCACTCCTTATTCTCTCTTGTTTGTTTGTTTGTTCCTTTCCTTTTTTTAATTTTTATTTTTTTGACTAAGGATTGAACACAGGGGCATTTCTCCAATGAGCAAAATTCCCGGTTCAGTTCTTTTTATTTTGTTTAGACAAGATCTTACTAAGTTTCTGAGGCTGGCTTTCAATTTGTGATCCTCATGCCTCAGCCTCCTGAGTTTGTGGGATTACAGGCATGTACCACCATTCCAGCTTGACTTCCATGGCTGCTGAGTGGAGGGGATAGTGCAGGTAGAGAGAGAGAGGAAACTATGGTGATAAAAATATTTTTAAATATTGGCCTTGGTGTGATGGTTTGGATATGTGGTGTAGCCCCAAAGCTCATGTGTGAGACAATGCAAGAAAGTTCAGAGAAGAAATGATTGGGGTTATAAGTGCCTCAATTTAGTCAAAGAATTAACCATCTGATGGGATGGAGTGGTAATTAAAGGCAGGTGGGATGTGGATGGAGTGTGGCTTTGGGATATATATTTATATCTGGAAAGTAGAGTCTCAATCTCTGCTTCTGATCATCATATGAGCTACTTCCCTTTGCCATACTCTTCTGGCATGATAGCCTGACTCTATATGGACTGAGACCTATGAAACCATGAACCATTAAATAAACTTTTCCTCCTTTGCAATTGTTCTGGTTGGGTCTTTTCATCACAGCAATGAAAAAGCTGACTAAAATACTTGGGAAAACTTTGGAATAGAGAGAAGGGAGGCTGATCTTAATGGACTCAGAAGACTCACTGTAAGTGGGAGAAGTGGTTGAGTGAAAATCCACCAAAATCAGTTGGCCCATGGGCCAACAGTTTGTTGAAAAAAGAGGACACAGTCATGGGAACCACTCATAGGCACCAAGCACCAAGGAGCAGAGACAGGAGATTAGGAATTCATACATCAAGTTACAAAAAAACAAAGCAAAAACAAAAAACTGTAACCTATTATGACCTTGTTGCCCAACTGAGAAGCAGTCTTTGGTGCTGAGGAACTTCTGGGAACTGCCATCTTTTCTCTATTTGTGATTTTTTATTTACTATATGTTTATTTCAGGAGAAGAAGGGTCTCCAAAGAAAGGTTTCTAGAGAGAATGGGAAAATAGGATCAGTAGGGTTTCTTGGCATATGTGATGAACAAGAATTTCAAACATATTCAGCCAAAAGCATAACCAGAGGTTTAGGAAAATAGATGTATATTCAAGGGAGAATGAGAGTAATCTGAAGAGAGAAACACCTTTGGGGCCAAAGCAAGGAATATGCCTTCAAGGGAGAATATGACGCATCTTGAGTGGGAGACACAGTTTTGGGATTCCCAACTCTTATTTTCAAAGAAACTTACTGAAAAGTAGGTATGAAAAATTATGTATGAATGATATTAGTTTTATATTGTGAAGACAGTGTCTGGTAAGTCTCAAGATCTTTAGGCTGGTGGGGTCTTTATCATCTGATCAGTAAATAGCAGTGGAAAGTCTCAGAAAGTATAGGTTTCTAAAAATATAATATCTCTTAATTGATGTATTGTGGGTATAATTAACACTGCACACCTAGAGTTACAGATTTTCCAGGAATTTGGGAGAAACTGACCTTGGAGAGAGCCTGGCTTAGGAAGTGACAGGCCTGGAAATATAAAACTTGTAAATCAAAATCATATTTTCTTGTCCTTCTTTATTTCTCCTTTCTGTCTATTTCTGTCTATTTCTTCTATCCTACTTCAGTTACTGACAGAAAGTTAAAGTAATACTACCCCATATGTCTTTTGTCTTCTTTAACAGAAAGCAATTTTATTGGTTTGAACATCATCTGTAATAATTGCCATAATGTAATGTTTTTGTGGACCTAAATTGCCTCACAGGATACTAATCAAGGTTTCCTTTAAACCTTGATTCATATAAAAAATATTCTTCTGTATTCCCAGAGATCTGAAATAATATTTTCTGATTTTTTGATCATATCCATATTCCTTTCATTTTTCAATTTTTTCCTTTCCAATACAGTAACAACTATAAACTTTAGTTTCTATTAGGTTTCACTAGACTAGCTTTACATCGCTTTACTTCTCTATCATTTGTTTTATTTCAATTGTTTTTTACAAATAAGCTTCTGATTTAAAATGAATCACATAAGCATAAAAGGTAGTACAGCAACTAAACAGTCCCCTTCTCCAAAGATATCCAATTTCTAATCTCCAAAACTTGTAAACAGGTTACTTTATAGTAAAATGGACTTTACATATGTAACTAAGTTAAAGGTATTGTGTTAGGGAGATTATTTTGGATTGTTCATAAGAGCCCAGTGTGATCACAACCCTTTTATGATGAAAGCAAAAGACTTGATTCTAGAAGAATCTCAGAATAATTCAATGCAAAACAGAGTCAAGCAGCAATCACTGGGTTTTCAGATGAAGAAATTATGAGCCAACAATACAAATGACATCTAGAAGTTGAAAAAAATCAAGGAAGCAGGTAGCCCTTTCTGAGACTCCAGAGAGAACCATCCTAGGCAAAATCTTTTTTTTTTTTAAATTTCTTGGGGATTTCTTTATTCTCCTTATTGTGCATTCTTGTCTAATATCTGCCTACAGTACACAGTTCAAGAAATAAAACATTACAATTTGCACAGGGAAAATGTGGAAATCACCATTCATTCTGATAAGCATCACAGTTGCAGTGATGTTGAGAATCAATGCAGTTCCCCCTCTAATTCACAAGTAGACATTTGAGCACCAGGCAGATAATCTCCCCAGTAAGTGTGTGTTTCATTGGTTCTTCCAACCTACCAACTCACTGGGGTTCCATCTGAAAGACAAGTATTGCTCTTCACTACCTGCCTCCCCATATCATTCCTTTACTTCCCTCTATGTAAAATGTGCACTATTTTAAGAATGACCACATTTTAAAATCTGCAACAGGATAATTTTTAAAGGACTTCTGAATGTTTAAAAAAAATTAATATGGAGACTTTAGTTATCTTGTTTTTTTTTTCTTTTTAGAATATAAGCAAAGAGTTTTTACTCATTTAGGCATGATATTTACAAATTTTACTTGAAGATTCCAATTATAGTATTTATTGGGAAATAGTATTCAAAATAAATTGTCACCAAAATAATAATCAGACTAATTGACACACTGAACCTAAAATCTGTTAGAGATCATAAAATGCAATGAAAAAATTTGTTATTATGCAAAATATGATTTCTTTTACTTTTTTATTAGTTGAAATAACACCGATACTTCCTATTATGTGTTAAAAATTCCTTAGGGACACATATTTGTGATTTTTCTTCTACTAAATGGCTTGGCTCTTTATTTGAAAACTATGAAGATTCACCTCCTTCATGCTCCAGGTGAATGTAGGCTTTGAATTACTCAACCAACCACATCTCAGTCCTCTAGTACCACCTTCTCAGGGCTACCATAACTCAGTCACAGAACTGGAGGCCACCTTAACTCTAAGGACCTCATTTCGATGCTAAAGTAACTGGTAGTCCCTAGTCAGTTGCAAATTGTAACCCAGAGAGACCAATTTTGTCCTTCGATCTTTGTACCTAGAAGGTAATACTGTTTTGCATTGTTTTAAGGAAAATTTATGGTAACATTTCAGCAGGAAATGTTAAGTGGGGATTTTGATATGGAGTATATTTTAATAAAAAAAGTATACAAAGTATAACTAATATGATTAATTCTTATTAATTCATCTTGTTTTAGTATATCTTCAAACTGTTTTGGAAAAATTATTTCTAGATAATTTAGCATAATTCTGTGACTTTTTCAGGTTTAATTATAAATTTTCCATATTAATTGCCTCTGAAGTTATTATTTTCATTTTTTTGAGTTGTCACACAATTTAAGTTAATAATTCAAGTGAACGTAGAGGTTGCTCTAATGCATTAATGTATAACTTTTAGGAATACCTTGATCATTTTGAATGTGAGGTTCATTCATACCTTTCTTCTTTCAATATAAATTTTCCAAATAAGAAGATAGTTATTTGTTGATCATTTTGCTTTTTAAGTTGAGATGAAATTCATGTTGATAATTTTGCTTATTCTTACATATATATATAACTGACATGACTTCATTTTAATAGACTTAATCTAAACCAAAAGGTAAAGAAAATTGCAATATAAATAAAAGTTTTGTATACATTTGATATATCATTTGGTTCATCTATAAGATGTTGAAGCTTTATTTTACTTCCACAATCAACAGAATATGTGAGAACACATTTGTAATTGGAATGTTTTAATACATAGTTTATTTCACTTACAAAATATTGCTTTATTTGTATAGGCATGATATTATTTCTGATAAATATTTTAAATGTTATTTTATGATATTTCAAATGTTTAAGTTGCTTTCTAAATATAAATAATTAAATTTCATAAAGGTTATTGAAAAACTATATTATTAAAATTCTTAAATTTATTTATTTTTAAAATTGAAATATAATAGATTAATATAAACAGTACACATCACAAGTGCACATTAAGTATATTTTTGCAAAGTGAACTCATCCATGAAACTCTTAAATATCAAGATATAAAACATTATCTGAATTCCAAGAAAATCATTTTCTTCCCTTCTAGTTATTAATGACAATAAAAATAATTAATATTCTGTCTTTTAATACCACAGTTTATATTTTTTCTTTAAAATTTGTCATATGGATTTATATAGCCTATACTATGCTATATTTGACATATTTCTTGTAATATTATGTTGTCAAAATAGTCTATGTTGTTGCTTATAGCAGGAGTTTGTTTTCAGTTGTTTTTTTTTTTGATTGATTAAGTTACAAGGACATACTATGAGGTGATTGTTAATTATACTGTTGATTAATAGGATTTTATTCCTAGCTTAGAAATGTTACAAATAATATTGCTCTGAGCATCCATGAATATGACTTTTGAAATGATCTTGTTCATCCCTATATTACTCATTAGTAAGAAAATGTAATAGTATGTAATTTGCAATAGAATTTTCTATGGAGTAAGCTTATTATCAGGTTTGGTAGACAATAAAAGCAGTTTTCTTAAGTGTTGATACCATTTTAAACCCACCACCACTACATGAGATTCCTAGCTTTTGGAGATTATTGCTGAATTTGATTTTGACATTTTCTTCAAATTTAGCAGTGTTATTTAATTGATATTATACATCATTTGTTAGAGGACAATTTCCATGAATTTGTAAAGATATTTTACACATACATGCGGGTATTAAACATATGCTTCAGGACTATCTTTCCTAGAATATCTGTACAAATACATAGCCAAGAAAACAGTGATAGGAAATCCTTCTGATGGAAATATATTTACTTTGCTGGACAAGTAAAGACAGCAGTTCCCTCTAGAGATATTTAAAAAAATCTCTTTCAAAAGAACCTAGATCATATTCAGGTTAATAAGCCTAGATATTTTTTCTATTCCCAGAAATATTTGCATATATCCCAGGATAATGAAAGCAATGTTCATCTCTGGTATGGAAGAGTGGAAAGAACAATTTTACAAAAAGCTCTTACAAAAGATCAGAGGCTCCAAGCTTAAATTTCCTATCTTGTAACAAACTACTGTCACATCATATTCAATTATCAACTGGAACTCATTACATTGCCCTATAGCAGTTGGAACTCTAAAAATCAGTCAATAATTTTATTCTGATTTCAGTATTTGCTGAGTCATAAATTGTTTTTTTCACTAACCTGAAAATCTTCTATTGTCTCTCTCTGTCCCTTCCTTTTCTCTTCACCCCTTGTCTCCCTTGCTTCCTCCCTCCTTTGGTGATTATCTGTGTATGTATTTCCTTTTCTATGGATCAAACTTCCTTGTTAGCTCTCAAATAAGATAAAATGCCCAACACTTCATAGGAATAAACACAAAGTTCCAGTCCATTATACTTCTCTTTGGTCCAGTTTAACGTGTGTTTATTTGCAATGGTTTTTAGCCATGATTTCACCTTAGCAGTGTGAGCTTATGTCCTACCTCACTGCTGTGCTGCTCTAAGCATATCTATAGGGCTAGGATGTGACACAACTTTGAGGCACAGATATCCACAAAAGTGACATAGAAACCTAGGGCTGGTTCTGCTGTTGTGGTTCTTCTAAGAGACAGGCAGAAACCCATGGTACCCAACTGCAAGTAAGTGACTATGAAGGATAGATAAATCTAGTTTATTCCTCCTTGGTCTGGATAATTTATATTTTTCAAGAATTTTATATAGTATACCCAAATGCCAAAATTATTTGCAAAATGTGTTCAAAATAGACTGTTGCAACTTTATATTATTTTTAAAGTCTGCAATAATGATTATTCATGTTGTCAATATTACATTTGTCTTGAAATGGATAATAGTATAATATATGGACATAAAGGTGCTTAATTCATCATCATGGCATTTCACATAATGCTAAGATGAAGAAGCTTACTTGAACTACAGGAAATACAGTAATGTGTTCATGCCATGAGTTTAATATCAAGTGTCCATCAGTCAAAAACACATGGCCAAATTGGAAAAAAATGAATAAACCCAAATAGTTAGAAATTATAGGACTGGGGCACAGTTGATAAAAAGTCTGTGACATCTCTCCTTTTTGTACCTACTTAGATACTTTTCTCTAATTGTGGAATTTTTGTTTTATGTTTCCATAATATTGAGCTCAGTAGGTTTAATATCTTAGTATATAATAATTTTATCCGGTCACACATAGAATAAATTAAAAGCTGAGACTACCTTATGGCCTTTTTAAGCTGTCCTGTAGTAATGGACAGAATGATTTTGTTGCAATTACCAAAAGGAATTAGATAATTGTAATATATTAGGAACAAGGAAAACTGCAACACACAATACTCTTAGTACTATCATTGTTAATATTATTGGTCAATGGTAAAACAGGAAGAGTAAAGAATGGCAGTTTTTCCTCTTAGTTTCTCACAATTTTTCTTGTTATGTTATGGGAAAGCGAGGCTGTTTGCACATTAACTTTTAAATGTGAGTCATGTTAGTTCCCAAAGGCTGCCACAGCAAAGCACTACAAACTTGGTGGCTTACAGCAATGTAAATTCATTTTCCCAGAGTCTGGAAGGTTAGACATCTAGAATCAAGGTGTGGCCAGGTCATGCTCCCTTCATATTCTAAGAGAAGATGACTCTGACTCTTCCAGTTTCTGGAAGTCTAGAATGGTCTTTAAATTGTGGCAGATTAGCTCTAATGTCTGCCTCTGTCTTTAAGGAAAAATAGAATTTAAAAGTGTATTGTTTAATTACCCTGTTGCTGTTACAGGAAGAGATCACTCCCATTCTTTTTTCTGTTTACCTAGAGAATCTTCTTTAGAAAACCTAAAACTGTAAATATTTTCCTCCACTTTGAAATATAAATACATATTTTTGTAAAGTAGATAGACATTTTGTGAGCTTTAAAACCTAGGAATGTCTTTCCTAAAGACCAGGAATCCATCTCTTTGAAATGTCAACATCAAGGGAGGTTTTATACCTTTTTACCTGTTGGTATGGGAAAGTAGGAGCCTAATTTCAAAGAGAACGTTTTTTTTTTCAAGTTCCTAAACTATGTCCTGTCAGAAAGACATGAAAAGTGTGTTGTCCTCCTTGGTAAAGTCAATTCACTAACAAAAAGTCACCTAAAAGTGAAGATGAACTACGTGTGAAAAATTGTAGTGTCAAGTGTTCTTATGTGAGACTAGTCATTGTTTCCTGATATCATGTACCTAGTAGGTTATATCTCTCTGTTTATATAAAAGGGTGGGCGTTCATTCTGTCTTTGCAGAATGATGCGCCTCACATTCTGGCTTAATGCTTATGCAGTAATAAATCTGTTTTCTTTCTCTACTACCTTTATAGAGAGGATTTCTGTGTTTGAAGAAGATTTATCTTTAATTATATTACCCAGCAGTCTTTACATGGCTAACTTCATTTTTTGTCTTCTCGTTGCATCCTTTGCGTGTTTGTCTGTGTCCACATTTCCCTTATAAGCCCATGAGTCATATTGGATCAGGAATATAGTGATGTCATTTTAACTTGCTTATATTTCTATAAAGACCCTATTTCCAAATGAGGTAATGTTCATAGGTACCAGGGGATAAAACATTCAATTATTTCAGGGGAAATAGGAAAACAGTACAACTTATATAGGAATAGATGTGGATGGATGTCACTGCGCAGTGATGCAGTATCTGATGACTCTGTCTTTGGGATTTGCAGAAAAAACATTTGTCATCTAAGCACAAATGAAGAATGAATGCCATGAGACAAATGGAGACATTTTTCTAGATCTGCTCCCTGTATGACTCTGTGTCTTTGATGTTTGATCAATTCATAATTGTGCTATTAGGAAATCACATGTCTTGTATCTTATAGTTAGTTTCAAATGGAAACAGGTCCTGGCAAAAGTTATGATAAGAAGTTTCATCATGATACCTCAGTTTTATTATCTAAGTTGATATATATGTATATATATTATATATATTTAGAAGAAAAAATATATATAATATATATATCAACTTAGGTAATAAAACTGAGGTATCATGATGAAATTTCTTATCATAACTATTGCCAGGACTTGTTTTATATATATTCCATCAATTCTAAGCATTCAAAAAAGTTTCCCATTGCTGCTTCATGCAGAGTTATTTAGCATATATTTTTTAGCTCTCCTTCACTCTTTCTACAATTATAATAGTTCTTCCTTGAAACTATTTTGTCATGCAGTTTTAGTATAACGTTAGATTTTCTGGAGATTTAACCTAGGGCTTGCACATGCATGTGCTCCATCATTAGGCTATATATGCCGTCCTTTACAGATTTTATGTTGAGACATAATCTCCTAAATTGCTCAGATTAACCTCAAAGTTTTGATCTTCCAGCCTCAGCCTCCCAATAATATGACATTTTTACTGTGACACAGATTATTACACATCCCCTAATTTAAATAATGCACTATTTCAATAAGTATTCTTTTATGTAAGCATATGATACATTATTTCTCACATTCCAATGTGAAATTAGGTAGAATTCTTTCATAGAAATAGCATCCTTTCATGGAAAGACCATATTGCAGGGAAAAGGGGGGCTTATAGCAGGATTTCCCAATCACAGAATCTAATCATGGCATGGCTAAACATTTAAAGTATTCACACATGGCTATTTTTAGGGAATTGTAGATTTGAAGATTCATCAATTCTACAGTAGACTGTAGTATACCAGTAGACTGCAGTATACCACTCATAGGTTTGAGAAATACACTGAAAGACAAGTAAACTATTGCTGCCCAATCCTTCCTCACTCATTTACCCAAAAGTGCTTTGTAAGTATTACAAAATCAAATGCTTTAGGCATATATTATATCATGTATGGCAGACTCATTCTTATTATAAATTGCATGTCAATTTCTGTTTAAATGAGATAATTCCTTCCATATTTACTTATTTGCAGTCTTCATGCTTCATAGTCATACAACTTACACTGGCAATTTCAAATTGTTTATAAATATATTCTTCTCTAGAGAAAAAGCTATATCTCAATCTCTTTGCACAGGGATAGATAGTCCTAGATTTCTTAGAGCATCTCATTCTTATCTCCTTTCTTTTTCTTCTAAATATCAGAACAGTATATATCTAAAATGATTTATTATAAATTTCTTATTTTTGTACAACTTTCTCATACTTACAAACATAACATTACTATAAATGTCAATTAAAACTAAAATATATTTTAAAAAACTAAATAAATTTTTGTTCCAAACAATTCACTTGATATGTATATTCTTTTACATTTTTACAGAGAATACAAATGTGGAAAAAGTATCAGTCATCTATAATTTTGAGTTTCATCTACCACTTACTAAATTTTTAATTAAAAGAAATAGCATCCTTTCATGGAAAGACCATGGTGAGGGAAAAAAAAAAAACTTATAGCAGGGTTTCTGTTTTGGTTTCTGTTTTGCAGACTACACTTGAATACCTCTGATAATTTACATTCAAGTTTTTTATTCATTTCATGTAACACAAAGAAATAAATTTTAATTAGCATAGAGAAATGCCTTAATAATGATATTTTCTTTCATGTTGCTTTCTCCATAAGTGTTGTGATATCTTAAAATGATATATTAATTAATCATTAAGTAATATATTAAATTCATAAGATCTTTCAATATAGTCAAACTTTACAAAACATAATTTGAAAATGAATGGATTTTTGTCTATTTATGGAAAATATATAAGAAAGAATTTTTGTCTATATTTTGTCAAAAATATTAATCATTATTCTAATACTATATTAAGCCTCCTATTATAATATGGAGTTCAGAAATTATTTAACAGTTCATTTATAAAATTAGACTTTTGAATGTCTCTGAACACTGTCATTCAAAAAATGACAATATATGAATTGGCCTCATAAGTAAATAAACATTTACCCCAAAAATATCACCTGGGGAGGAAAAATTAGAATTTAAAAAGAAATGAGAAATATCCAGGTATTGCATAACTAGCTAGGATTTAAAAAAATAATACTGATATTAAATAATCAGTCTAGCTAAAGGACTATATCTTCAGATAATTTATCAGTGTCCCAAATATCCATTCAGGGAATTGATTTGTCTCAGAGGAAATCTTCCACAAACAGAGAGCAAGAAGAGAGAGAGAGAGAGAGAGAGAGAGAGAGAGAGAGAGAGAGAGAGAGAGAGAGAAAGAAGAAGAAGAAGAAGAAGAAGAAGAAGACGAAGGAGGAGGAGGAGGAGGAGGAAGAGGAGGAGGAGGAGGAGGAGGAGGAAGAGGAGGAAGGGAGGGGAAAAGAACAGGAAAGAAAGAAGGAAGAAATTATCAAAAGTCAGCCTTAGAAGGTCATTTTCTGAAATACATCAAAACTATAGAATATAGGGTTAGAGATACAACTCATTGTAGAAGGCTTGACTAATATGCATGGAATCCTGGATTATTTGACTTCCAGTATTGCAAAAAAAATTCTACATCTATCTATACATCTATGAAGAAGGGGAATAATGAGAGTGAAAATACAAGTACCATTCTATAGAAATATACTCCATCTGTATATTTTTGATTCTGTAGTGTCTCTGAAAATATTATGTTTCTTGGAAAAAATGAATCACTGTATGATGTTTTTCCACAGTGATTCCTTTATTTTTTTAGACTATCATCAGTTGATTCCATAAGGCTTATTGATACTGAAGAGAATTCAGTAAACTTTCCTTTCAACTCAACTAATCTTTAATGTAACTGTTTGTAAGTTGATTGATTTTGAACTAAGATCTAAGGTAATATGATGATCAAAATAATCATATTCTTGAAGTGCAAACTAGCCATGTCTAAAGAAAACACAAGTTGGAGATATATATCTTCTCTGCAAGCTCACTAACATGTCCTTTATGAATATGAAAGCAAGCCACAGATGGAATTCATCTAGGCAGGCATAGAATTGTCATACATGCTGTCCTTAAATATTCATGAAGTTCCTCTTATTTATTTTAATTACTTTAACAATTACTTTTCCAAAAGTTTACTTCTAGAAATGAATAGTGATATACTGAAATCTGGATAAGTGAACTTTCTAGTTTGATTAGGTGTGAGAATTTTTTAAAATGAGATATATAAGAACAAAATGGAATTCTAAAGTACCTTTATCCAACACTAATAGAATGTTCTGTGATGGTGGTATTATCCTATTGATTTACTGTACAATATGACAGTCTTTTGGCCACTTAAATGATCAGAAAAATAATTTTATTGAGTTTGATTAAAGTTAATAGTCACATGCGATCATTGACTCCTATATTGAACAGTCTAGTTTTTTTTTAAAGTTTAATTTCATTTTTTTTTGTTTGGCAGTTAATAATTATGGACTAAAAATGTCATTTTGATACACGCAAATATTATAAAATGATCAAATCATTGCTTCCTCCAACATTTTCTCATTATAAGCCTAACACTTGCCATATAAACATATCAAAAAATATTTTCCCTATTGCCAAATGTCCCTGCTTTCCTTCAACACTACACAACATCTTTCATCCAGTTCATCTGAAAGGGGAGTGTGCTAGTCAACTTTTTATCACTGTAACCAAAACACCTGACAATAACAATTTAGAAGAGGAAAAGCTTATTCTGAGTCTTGGTTTCAGAGGTTCAGTTCATGGTTAGTTGGCTCCATTTCTGTGGGTCCAAAGTAAGGTGGAACATCATGGCAGGAAGATGTCAATGGAGGAAAGCTGCATGCCTCATGGAAGCTTGGAAGCACAGAGAGAAGGAAATGAGCTGCAAGAAAAGTATACCTTTCCAGTTTACACCCCCAGTGACACACTTCCTCCAACCATGCTCCTCCTGCCCATAGTTACCACCGAGTTACTCCATTAAATAAGGTCAGACTAATCAGGTTACAGATCTCATAATCTAATTGTCATCTCTGTATTTAAGTATTAACACAGGCACTATGAAAGGACATCTTATATCCAAACCATAAAAGTAAGGGATCACCCTGTGCATTCATTAAGTAGGAATGAACTACACTAAGCAACAGAATGAGGAAAATTCTGGTAGTGTGACTAGCAGATCCAATGACAGAGAAATGCCTGAGAGATGAATTGGGAAAAGTTCACTTTCCCTGAAGAGCATATTCAACCCAAGTAGAACTTTATTAGTGTATCTATCACTTCAAATATTTGTCATTTGTTTGTGGTGAGAACATTCAAAATTCTGTTTTAGATGTTCTGAAATATATGCTACATGATTATTAACTATACTTATTGTAATGTGAAATCAAGCACCAGCATTTATTTATCCTTTCTAACCGTAAATTTGTATTCATTTATCAAAATATCTTCCTCCTCTTTTCCACATTAGCCTTTCATAACCACCATTCTACTATCTAATTATTTGAATTCAATTTTTATTTAAATTCCACCTGTAAGTTACTAGTCCATAGTTTCATCTATAGTACTCCATTGTGTACATATACCACATTTTTAAATACATTCATTCATTGATAGGCAGTTGGTTTCCATATGTTCTCTTCTATGAACATTGCTAAATGAACAAGGGAGTGCAGATACCTCTTTGGCATACTGAGTTTAATTATTTTGTGTTTATACTCAGAAAAGGGATTTCTGGATTATATGATAATTATATTTTTATTATTTTTTGAGTAACCTTCAATCTGATTTCCAAATAGCTAATTTAAAATACCAACAAGAGTGTGTAAGTATTCCTTTTTGTCAACTTCTATGGCAACATAAATTATCTGTGATTGTTTATAATATAAATTTTATCAAATGTGAACATATATTTCATTGTGACTTAATTAGTATTTCTCTGATGACTAG
The DNA here is from genome assembly GCF_045843805.1 of Urocitellus parryii. Taxonomy (NCBI): domain Eukaryota; kingdom Metazoa; phylum Chordata; class Mammalia; order Rodentia; family Sciuridae; genus Urocitellus; species Urocitellus parryii. The sequence goes on from NC_135537.1 coordinate 27,086,556, forward strand.
AGATGTTGAACACTTTTAACATCTGTTTAATATATGTTTATCTTCTTTAGATAAACGTTCACTAAAGTCCTTTGCTCATTTTAATAGTTATTTACTTGTTGAGTAATTTGCATTCCTTACATATTTTGTATTTTAGTTTAATAGCAAATGAATGATTGCAAATATTTTATCCCAGTCTGTGGGCTGTCTCTGCATTCTGGTTTTTGTTGTTGTTGTTGTTATTGTTGTTGTTTTTATTCCTATGCAGAAGATTTTTAGTTTGATGCAGACCCACTGACCTATTTTTGCTTTTATTATCTGTGTTTTAGAGTCATGTATAAGAAATCTCTGCCAAGACCAATGTCATTAAGCTTTTCCATTTTTGCTTTTAGTTGTTTCATCAACTGGGAGAGACATTTAAATCATTAATCTACTTTAGTTAATTCCTGTATAAGGGGTGAAATAAAGGTCTATTTTCATTCTTATGAATATGAATATCCACTTTTCCTAACCACATTTATCAAAGAGACCGCCTTTCCCCCATTGTGTAATCTTGGCATCTTTTTTGAAAATCAATCAACCATAGATGTGTGGTCTTATGTTTGGGATACCTAAATCAATGGTACTAACCCAAAGACATCTTGTCACTATTTTACCAAATTCTAGTAGCTTGCATAAGTAAGGGTAATATGGGTTTATAATCATTCTAATCAGATAAACACCTTGAATGTTACTCATTTCATAAAAGAAGTCTTTTTTCTATCTTCCCTTATGTTAATTAACACTGATTATGCAATTTTGGAGTGTGGATTGGAGATTAGTCTCAGAACTGCTGAATACTCAAAAATCTAAAATGATTGCAGAAGTGACAACTTTGGATGTAGATGAGAGTTTATTTGCTCCCTCAAATATATACATCATGATGTTTTCATTGAATTATTTTCAGTGATATTGTGACAATAAAAAACTACTTAAACAGAATAATAATGAGGATAATTTTTAGAAAATAATTTCTGTGCTTTGATTTGCATCAGAAACCATGATAGACTGAAATTGGAAAAGTGTAGCACACACCATATATAATTACAAAAGACCATATCTGATGAAAAAAAGAAAAGAAAATCAGCTGTTGCATGAATAACATAACATGACTATGATATCTGAATAGAGAAAAAAGTATGAGTTAAAACCCTGACCAACACAGCTGACTGCCTTAAGTCATCTTGGTAAACTCATTTAGGGGTTTGAACCCAAAACAATTCATAGCACATTAGAAGTCAGCATGTGTGCATGACAGGAATTGGTGGAAAATAATAATTAAAATATGGAAGTGTTCAGAGAAGGAGTTTCAAGGTATCTACCTAAGAATATCCTCAAGTCTCTACTTTAAAACTAAATTACACATGCACAGGAATGACTGGAAAGCCTGGTAGAAAACAGCGATTTTGGAACTGTAATCAGAATTAATGATTCCAAGGTAACATGTTACTACAGGAAATATGAGCTTTTTAAAAAGTTTATATTTAAACTGCATTATAATCATACATAAGATTAGGGTTCATTTTGACATAAATATACATGCATGGAATATAGTTTGCTCCATTTCAGTCCCCAGTGCTTCATCTTTTCTCCCTCCTCCTTACCCTGTTCACTTTCCTCTACTCTACTGGTGTTTATTCTATTTATTTATTTATTTTTACATTGGTGCTTTACAGATGTACATTTACATTCACTGTGATACATTCATATTTGTACATAGCATAATTTAGTCAATTACATTCCACAGTTCCTCCATTTTTCCTGGCCCCTATCCCTTCCCTTCAATCATCTTCCTCTACTCTACTACTGACCCCCTTATATTTTCATGGGATCTCTTTGTACCCAAATTTCTTTGCTCTAACTTCTGCTTATGATAATAAACATTCAAACTTGATTTTCTGTGTTTAACTTATGTCACTAATCAGAGTACTTTTCAGCTCCATCCATTTACTTACTGCCAATGCTATTATTTAATTCTTTATTGTTTATACATGCCACATTTTCATTGTGTATACATGCCACATTTTTTATACATTCATGTATTGATGCACCCTTGGGCTATTCAATAACTTGTCATTGTGCTTCTATCAATATTGATATAGCTGTATCACTATAGTGTGCTGGTTTTAGTTCTTTTGAATAAATACCAATGAATGATGTAGTTGGGTCATATGTTATTTCCATTCTAATTTTTTGAAGTTATTTTTATACTGCTTTCCAAAGTTCTATACAAATTTACACCCAACCATCAATGTATAAATGTACCTTTTATCCCCAATGTTTTCACAAGTGTTTATTATTATTTGTATTTTTATAATTGTATTCTTATTGTAATAAGATGAACTAAATCTCAATGTAGTTTTAATTTGCATTTTCCTGATTACTGAGTATGCTGAACATTTATTTCATATATTTGTTGGTCATTTGTATTTCTTCCCCTCAGAAATGCCTATTTAGTTCTTTTGATCAACTACTGCTGTGTGTGTGTGTGTGTGTGTGTGTGTGTGTTATGTATCTTTAGTTCTTTGTATTATCTGGATATTAATCATCTGTCAGAGGAGTACCTGGCAAATATTTTCTCCTATTTTCTAGGCTCTTCTTTCAATATTTTATTTCATTTGCTATGCAAAACCTTTTAAATTTGATGTCATCTCACTTATTAATTCTTTGTTTTTTTTTTCTTAAATTTTATGGGCCTTGTTAAGAAAGTCAATATGCTTCTGACAATATGTTGGAATGTTGAATCTATATTTTCTTCTAGCAATAGAAAAGTTTCTGATCTAGATCTTTGATCCACCTCAAGTAGACTTTTTTTTTTGGGGGGGGGAAGGGGGTACCAGGGATTGAACTCAGGGGCACTAGACTGAGCCACATTCCTAGACCTATTTTGTATTTCATTTAGAGACAGGGTCTCACTGAGTTGCTTAGCACCTTGCTGTTACTGAGGCTGGCTTTGAACTCTTGATTCTCCTGCTTCAGCCTCCCAGGCTGCTTGGTCATGTAGACTTTTGCACAAGGTGAAAAATATGGATCTCGTTTTAATCAACATATGAATATCCAGTTTTCCCAGTCCCATTTTTTAAAAATGCTATCTTTTTTTTCCAACATACTTTATTGGAACCTTTGTCAAATATCAGATGATTGTATCTGTGGTTTTGTCTCTGTGTATTCTATTTTATTGATCATCATGTATGTTTTGATGTCAATATCATGCTGGGTTTTTTTTTTAACTATAGCTGTCTAGTATAATTTGAGATAAGGTATTGTTATGCTTTCAGCTTTGCTCTTCTTGCTCAGTATTTAGCTATTTTCAGTCTTTAATGCTTTCAAATTAATTTTAGTACTTTTTTCCCTAGTTCTGGCTGATAAATAGATTCAGCAAAATAGCAGGATACAAGATCAGCATAAAGCAACAACAACAACAACAGCAACAACAAAAAAAGAGCTTCCCTATACTCCAATAATGAATCTCCTGAGAAAGAAATAAGAAAAAATATTCAATTCACAGTAGTTTTAAAAATACTAGGAATAAATCTAATGAATGATTTATGTAAACTATAAAACACAGAATTAAAAAAAATTGGAGAAGTCCTTATATGTTGAGATCTTTCATGTTCTTAGATAGGAAGAATTAAGCATCATACAGATCCATTACCATTCTTAATATTTTAGTCAGCTTTTTCATTGCTATAACCAAAAGAACCGATATGAACAATTTTAAGGAGGAGAAGTTTATTTAGAGCTCGTGGTTTCAGAGGTCTCAGTCCACAGGTGGCTGGCTCCATTCCTTCGGGTACAAATGAGGCAGAACATCATGGCAGAAGTTTGTGGAAGAGGAAAGCATCTGAGAACATGGCACCCCAGAAGCAGAGAGAAAGAGCTCTGCTCAACAAGGACAAAATACATACCCAAAAGATACCCGCCCCATCAGGGTATCTTCAGCAACAATTTACCTGCCTACATTTACCATACAGTTAATCCCTCTCTGGGGACTAATGCACTGATTAGGTTGAGACTCTCATAACTCCATCATAAACTTTTGTGGGGCACTTCATATCAAAACCATAATACCTCAACATATATGAGTGTTTGTGTTGCCAGTTCTGCAAGGAAGGTAACAAGATTATATTCCTATCCAAGGATGTGAAAAACACTGGGTTACTTTCAAAAGACAACAAAGTGAAAACCACAAACTAATGAGTAGGGTAAATAAGAATTTTAGCAATTTTAATGTTGACAAGTTCTGCATTTCTATTGTTTCAGTCCTACTACTGCAACTATTACTTATCAGCAAAGTATTATCGTTGGGGTGATCACCAAAGTGGCAGTGTAGAGAAAAGAGCCGCTTCTCATGTGCTCTGCGGTTTGGAATTTGATTGACTGGTCTGTGGCTTCATAACAAGCTAAGTGTATGAAGAAAATTATTATAAATTATTATTTGTTTGTCAGAGATTCAGAAATGACCAGAAATTCTGGTGTAGTGAATGGAGAAATACCCTAGAACTTGGAAGCAACAGTGGTGCTATGTCACTTCAGGGGGTGGGGGGGAAGAGAAAAAGAAATACTGAGGATAGACTTGGCATGAAAATTTTGTCCATATTTTTCAACTTCCAAGTGAAGAACATGTAGAGATCCAGCTGAAGGAGTTTTGGCTGAATCTTGTTCCTGTCCTTTACGTTCATTGTACAATAATAAATAGTGTATGAAGGACTGCAAAAATAAAATTATCTAACACCAGGACAAAGAAACGAATCCAAAGACAGCTAAGAAATTAGATGGTGCTAGGGAAAGACTGAACAAATTATATTATCAGTATGCATGAATATGGCATAATGAATCTCAATATTATGTATACTTATAATGTGCCATTAAAAAGAAAATTAGAATTATCAGACAAGAATATTAAGTCAGCTTCTCAGAATGTTTAAGGATTTAAAGAGAAAAAGCATGTAAACAAGATCTCAGAAAATTCTAAATCATAAAAAAATTTCTAGATTGAATAGTACAATACCTGAAGGTATCATAGCAACCATAATGATATAGCACTTCTATAAGTAATACATATATCAAAGAAAAACTCCAAATAAAAATTAGGAGATATTTTGAACAGAATGTTCATGAAATTTATCAAAATTTGAGGGATGTTATTAAAGCAGCAATAAAAAGGAGAATTTTAGCTTTTAATCCTTATTGTTAAAAGGTTAATAAAAGTGTTTAAATTTTATGTACTTTCTGCCTTAAGAAAGTAGAAATTAAAGAGTAAATTAAGCAGAAAAAATATGAAAATAATAATGGTAAGAAAGTAAATCAATGGAAAAGTAAAAATCAACAAAACCAAAAATCCTTTTTTAAAAAGTAAATAAAATCAATAAAATTGATGAATTTATATTTATGTTGGTCATGAAAAAATCATATAAAACACATGCTTCAAATTGAAAGAGTAAAATGGTATGCAACTATGATGGTTAATTTTCTGTGTCTATGTGACTGAGCTAAAAGATTACCAAATTTCTGATAAAACAAACATAGCATCTGGGTTTATTTGTTAAGATATTTGGCAAGAGAATATTATCTGAATTTTTGAACTGTGTAGAGCAAATGGTCCTTCCCAATGTCAAGGGGCATCATCAATCTGTTGAGGACTCAAATATAAAACAAACAAGAGTGAAGGAAAGATAATTAAATCCCATTTTTTGAGTTGGAGTATTCTATTTCCTTTTGGCCTAAAACATTGGTGCTTTTTATTCTCAGCCATTTTTATTCAGATTCAGTTATATAGCTAATTTTCCTAGTCTTCCAGTTTGCAAGTAAGTAACAGATCATGGAACTTTTCAGCTTCTATAATTGTGAGAGCCATTCTCATATATAACATAAAAAGTATCATTAATTAAGTGCTTAAAAATTTAACCTTGAAAAAGTCCACAATGTTCACAAAACATAATCCAGAAAACTTTGTTTTCCTTTTTTAGCACATTTTTAAAGTTGTAATTCATACATCATAAAATGCATCAATTTAAAGAATGAAATTTATTATTTCACTATTATTATTTTTAACATATTTATAGATGTATGCAACTATCATTACAATCTAAGTTTGAAATATTTCTATTCTTTTTGAAAGAAATCCAAAATATATCACCAGTCATTATGTATTTTCTCCCAATGCCCTGTCCCTAGGCAAATGGTAGTCTACTTTCTTTTTCTATATTGTGGACAACTCATATAAGTTAAAATCATAAAAAATGCGGCCTCATAAAACTAGCTTCTTTCACACTGTAGCATGCAATGGTACTTCATTTTTATTGCTGAGTAATACTCAGTAATACTCAGTTGTATGAATAGTCCACATTTCATTGTACATTCATCAATTAATGGGCATTTAATTTTTTTTCTTCAGCGAATCTACTTTACATTAACCTATGTTGTCAGCATTTGATTAATATTGAAGTTATTACATGGAAATTATAGATCACTTACATGTTACTTATGTAGATGGACTGGTCAGTAGATGTCAACAGGTAGATTTATTTTAAAATTCTCCTACTGCTTTGTCCACAATGTTAAAGTCTGAAAGTTTTACTATCTATTTGGTGAGGTTATCTTTTAAAATCTGAATACTGTAATATAAATTAAAACATGTTTTTTTCTGTATATGTTAGGCTTCATCATTGCATCTCTATTTTTAGAATCTTTATTTTGTATCTTTTTTTTTTCATTCCCAGAATGTGATAGTTAGTTCTCCATAAATATAACAAATGCATTAGATAATCAACTTAAAAAGCTCATGGCTTCAGAATTTTCAGTCTATTGTCATTGGGCCCCATTGTTCTGGCTCAGTGGTGAGGCTGCATACCATATTGGGAAGTGAATGATATATAGTAAAGCTGCTCACTTCATGGTGGCCAGAAAGCAGGAAGAGACAGAAGAGACTAGAGACTGACATCCCACAATCCCCCTTGATGGTGTATCCCCATTGACATAAATCTTCTCACTATGTCCAACCAAATTATTGTCTTATATTTGTTCTTATTGTTTAGCTTATAAATTTCATGCCCATAATCAATCCTTGAATTATTTTTTTAATACTTTGAAGCAATGATCAAAGTCACTTTATTTTCAAAATGTGGATATCCAGTTATATCAGGATAAAGTGTTGAAAAGAATTTCCTCATTATATTAAAGTGATTTTCCAGGTACTTAAAAAAATAAAATGATGACATTAATGTGAATTTACTTCTGAGAACTGAAATAAGTTTATCTCTTTGTTGATTTGTATGTCAAAGCCACACTTTCTATTGATGACACCATCTTCTACTTTTACCCCTAGTTTGAAGTCACGTAGTTTATATTTTCTACCTTTGTTCTAATTTTTTTAAAATTACCTTAGATATTTTTATTTCTTAACATGGCTATATGAATGTTATAATTAGCTTGTTAAATACTTCAAAATGTAATAAGACAAAATAAACTTTTTTTTGCTTTGTTTTGAAGAAATTTTCAAAGTTTCAAACTTACACTTCCATTTTATTACAAAAGTATCTAATCATAATGTCCCATAAAACTTCATCTCTTGAATTTTTTACAGATATGAATATATTAACTGATGTCCAAAATAATCAGCATAACTATGAAATTTCTACATTTCAATTAACAGATCATGTACTGCTTAAGCTGAGAAAACTTTGATATTGCTTTAGCCAGCTTTTTTGCCTCTGTGACCAAAGGATCTGAAAAGAACAATTAGAGGAGAAAAAATTTATTTGGGGGCTCATAATTTCAGAGGTCTCAGTTCATAGATGGCCAATTTAATTCCTCAGGGCTTGAGGTGAGGCAGAATATCATGGTGGAAGAGCATGGCAGAGGAAAGCACCTGGGAACATGGCACCCAGGAAGCAGAGAGAGTGAGCTCTCCTTCCCATGACAAAATATAAATCCCTCATTCATGCACTCAAGGACCCACCTCCTCCAGCCATAGCCTACCTGCTTGCAGTTACCACTCAGTAAAACTCCTATCAGGTGATTAATTCACTTATTGGGTTAGGGCTCTCATTAACCCAATCATTTTACCTCTAAAACTTCTTGCATTGTTTCATACATAAGCTTGTGGGGAACATCTCATATCTAAATCATAGCAGATATTAATGGTCTTGTGATTTCCAATTATGTACTTTCCAGAGATTTTCAGAAACTAAACAGAAGTAGTGAATTAATATAACAAAACCTATTTAGTAAAAATAATGTTCCCATTAAAGTTATTTGTGCGTCCCAAAGCTGACTTCATTCTCTAATTTCATTTTTTGGCAGGTGGCGGGGTACTAGGGGTTGAACTTAGGGGCACTCAGCCACTGAGCCACATCCCTGCCCTATTTTGTATTTTATTTAGAAACAGGGTCTCATTGAGTTCCTTAGTGCCTCGCTATTTTGCTGAGACTGTCTTTGAACTCCTGATTCTCCTGCCTCCGCCTTCCCAGCCTCTTGGATTACAGGATTGTGCCACTGAGCACAGATTCTAATTTCATTTATTTATACAGATAAATGAACTCTACAAATTAAAGTTTAATTTAAACTTAATTATTAATTTTAATAAATTAAAGTTTAATGTCAATATATTATTAGACATATTAATAACAGTTCTAAAATTAGCTATGATAATATAAATCACGACTGTATTTTTCTGCAAATCGTAATGATATCAAGGTAAATTTTTTGTTAATGATATCAATGTAAGTATTCTGTGTTTTAAGTACATTTTACTATAGGAGTCATCAAAGTGATGATGATAATTATATTAGAATTAATAACTTCTCTCACAATTAAGCTTTGTAATCTTTTAAAGATACATTTTAAATTTATTTGTTTGCTTGACCGATCTCTTAAAATATTTGAGAGATAATAAAATCATAATAAAACTGTGGTGTCTTAGGCTCAAATTACTAGTTAAACAATAAGTAAGTTTATTCTACACATTAGAACAAAAGAACACATTGTTAGTAAATATATTAATGATGTTAGAACACTTACATTAATCAAGATACTATTTGGTGCCATACAATAGTGTTTAACGTGAATAAAACTGTCAGGTTGAATGGAAAAATTATAAAACAATATAACACTAGATATGCTAGAACGTGAAATATGTGAGTTGAGTGGGAGTAAGTGGAAATTTAGGGTGCCCTTAAAGATTCCATACACACTTGTACACCTGTGTGGTCTGATTCCTTGGACTTTATTCTTGTGATTAGGTTATGTTACTTGGAGCCACTGACTATTAAAAAAAAAAAGGAGTTTATCTGGAAGTGTTGAAACTAAACACAGGAATCTTTTAACAGCTGAGATTTTTCTCCTGTTGATCACAGAAAAGAAACTTAAGAGACGTGCCTTTCAGAGGATCTTAGGAAAAAATACATACCCACGTTGTGAACTGCCTGTGAGGTCTCTATTAAAAGGAAATGTGGGCAGCTTCCAGGAGCTGAAAACAATCCCCAGCCAATAGTCTGCAGCAGAATGGCTGCCTCAGTCTTATAATGTGAAAGGACTGGATTCAGCCAGAAATAAAAGCAAACTTTCTACCAGAGTTTCCAAAGGAAAACTCAGATGGTATGACACTTTGATTTTGCCCTCATGACTATCAATTTCTAGTCAGGGATGGAGGGAAAGTGAAGAAGTTCTAGAGATAGGGATAGTGACTGTCATCAAATTTGGTAATTTTATGCCACTAATACTCTCTATTATTTAAAATGTTGCACGGAGTGTCATTTACTTTATTAATGATCTAAAAGAGATTAGGAAATAAACATTTTGTGACATTTTGTGATTTTTAATATTTGTACTGTTTAATACATTAGCCACTATGTATAGTTATTGAAACCTTGAAATGTTCAGAGTGGGGATACTAGTGATTGAACTCAGGGGCACTTGAGCACTGAGTCACAACTCCAGCCCTATTTTATATTTTATTTAGAGATAGGTGTTCACTGAGTTGCTTAGTGCCTCACTTTTGCTGAGGCTGGCTTTGAACTCATGATCCTCCTGCCTCAGCCTCCTAAGCCTAAAGAGGTCTTTGACCATATAATATACCTTAAGTTATGAGGATTCCTCTGAATTATTGTTATAAACTCTATATCATCTGTTATATCCAATGATATAATATACATGAGTCTTGAAGACAACCTGAAGTTCATGAGGAAGTTTAGTTCTATACCTTATAAAGAATTGAGGGACCTAGGGTTGTGGCTCAGCAATACAGCACTTGCCTAGCACTTGTAAGGCATTGGGTTCGAATCTCTGCACCTAATAAAAATAAATAAGTAAAATAAAGGTATAAAAAAGAATTGAGGACTAACTCCTTTCTAAACATACCTTCATGGATTTGACATACAGAATTAGCCTTTGATCTGTAATATTGGTGACATCCTATTTTTGAATGATGTTTTCCACCCACAAAACAGATTCTTTTTGATCTTTTCTTGACTGTGACTATCTTCATTTAAGGCTGCAAGATAACCTTAAAATCCCCCTTGCCCACCTGCTTACCTTCTGGGAAATAATTGAGAAATTATTCATTCTATTGCACTATTATATATATGCTTAAAAAGCCCATCAGACTAAGTTTTTGTGATTTTGTAAAACATACATATATAAATATCTTTAATCATTGGAAATACTTTGTTATACGACTTTTTTCTCTTTTTTATTTTTTATTTATACATGACAAGGGAATGCATTATAATTCTTATTACACATATAGAGCACAATGTTTCATATATCTGGTTGTATACAAAGTATATTCACACCAATTTGTGTCTTCATACATGTACTTTGGGTAATAATGACCATCATTTCTAACCCCATATTCCTTCCCTTACCCTTCAACCCCTCTGCCCTATCTAGAGTTCCTGTATTCCTCCCATTCTCCCTCTCCCTATCCGACTATGAATCAGCCTCCTATATCAGAGAAAACATTCAGCTTTTGGCTTTTTGGGATTGGCAGCTCTGGGTAAAATAAATATTCTTCCAAATATCAGAAGAATATTAGTTCAAATCTTCCAGATAACCAAATTTGTATGTAGCTGATGTATTTTAAGATTCTGCAAAATGAATTAAAGAAAAACTGAGGTGTGAATACTTTCTCACAAGTTCATCCAAATTTTTAAGTTTCACATAACAAAGTGGAAAAATAGTTGTTTTTGTATTTTATCGTATGTTTTGGTTGTATATTTAATTATTTCTGGTAATAAAATAATTTACAATCCCAAATATAAGCTAATAAGTTTTAGAGTGAGTTAACTAGTGACAGATAATTAATTAATTTACTCACTATAGGCTGGATGCCAGGATTCAATCACATGATGTGCAGAGGTTGTATGAAAATCAGCAGTCATAGATAGTGATTTATTTTTTCTTCCTTAAAATTTTGTTGACTCTCTTAATAAACTGTATTGAACTATAGAAAAATATGTACAGACATATATGCCTCTAATTATGCAAATATTCTCCCAGTACCTAATAAATTTGGTATAAATATTAGCACAATTATAAAAACCAAATATCTCAATCCTGCCTCTAGGGTCAAGGTAAAATTTCAAATAAGTTTCTCTTTAATGTATTTATACTGTAGAATCTGGGCTACTGAAAAATCTGAAGACCTGGCACCATCCACCTCCTGGGACACTAATTCTTTATGTTTACCATGTGATACCTGAAATGGGAATGAATCTGTTCTTAGAATCTAGTGAAAAACAATGCCCACGTTTGTACAGTTCTTGGTTGGAGCTGCCAGCGGTCTCAATGTGCACTGTCTCTCCTGTTCTTTGGCCCAGTTGAGAATTTGTCCAGGAAGTGTATTCCATCACCTAGGACATAAAAATGAGTGGTTCAGGCCTTTCATCTTGCTGATGTCAATGAATTCATAGCTCTTAAACATGACATTTTGAAGCAGTAAACTGAGATATGCCTGAGACTTCAAGTAAATAGTGAATATTAAGATGGATTTCCAAAAGTACATGTATGTATTAATAAATTGATAATGTCAAGTCATGGTAAAAAAAATTTACAATGTGAAAACCATGGTATTGTTTTTTGTACCAATACATATACCCTTATGGTTCATTATAAAGCAAAATACACACTCAAGTCCACGTGCTGTAAGTTCTAACCTTACTGCACACAGTTCAAGTATCCAAACTCCAGACAACTCAGGACAGAGAAAAGAAAAGAAAAATGCTTCCTCTCAAAATATAAATGGTGGGCATAAGCATAATGTTTAAAAAGCTCAACTTTTGAAGAAGGAAGACTTTTTTTGAATAAAAAATAAAAGTGTTATCTTTACAGGGATATGCAATTTTACTATCATTTCAACTTAAAATTTAAATGAATGAAAATTATGAAATGGAGGCTATTAAGGAAATCTCAGCATAACTACTTATAGAAAGGAATGTTTTCTGTCTCGTCTACTGTACTAAGAAATCTGAATCTTTAAATTTCCATTATTAAAATGATGACTTTGAAAATACATATTTATCTATAATAGAAGGAAAATAACATTTGCCTCATAGGAAAATCATATAGTGAAAACAAGGTGTTCTATGCAAAATTATCCATGGAAGAGCTAATACTAAGTAATATCAATGTCGTAATTATTCTGGAGCTTTTCTTTTGATCTGCAACATGTATTAACAATATTGAAACCTGGGTCTCTTATTTAAGATACTTGGAACATGTTTTCAGAAGAGTATTCTCTGGCATTCTGCAGACTGAGAGAGAACACTAAACTTCCAAATAAAGGAGTATTGTTTGATGGAAGACAGAAAGAGCTGCTTGTATGATAAGTGAAATCAGCCAATCCCCAAAAACCAAAGGCCAAATATTTTCTCTGACATGTGGATACTAATTCACAATAAGGGGCAGGGGGCTAGGAAAGAATAGAGTTATTTTGGATTAGGAAGGATAGTAGAAGTATCTAATATTATCACCTTATGTACATATATGACTATATTACCGGTGTGATTCTACCTCATGTACAACCAGAAGATAGAGAAATTACATTCCATTTATGTATGATGTGTCAAAATGCATTCTACTGTTGTGCATAACTAATTAGAACAAATTTTAAAAATTAAAATAAAGAAAAAACTGCTTGCTACAAAATTAGCATTGAGGTTTGTCGTTTTGACCAAGAGAGTAAAACAATTGTACTTGAGGTAGGATACTTATTAATTTGAAGATAGCTGAAATTTCTGAAATGTATAATTCATTGTGACCTTGGAAAAGTTATTAAACAATTGAAGCTATTGTTTTCTAGTCAACATAGGTCACTCTTCTTAAAGGAATCTAGTAAATGTATTGCCTTTGAAATGAACTTAGATACTATTTTTATGAGTCACTTGAATAAGAAATTAGTCAACTGTAATCCCAGGAAATAGGGGCTGAGTCAGGAGGATTGCATGTTCAAGGCCAGGCTCAGCAACTTAGCTAGACCCTGTCTTAAAATAAAATTAATAAAATGGCTGGTGATATAGCTCAGTTGTAGAGTACCTCTTAGTTCAACCCTCAGTACCACAGTACACACACAGTAGTTAAGAATGAAAACAGGAGACAGAACTATGTTTGTCTATACAATTCTGTTTCTCTTAAATTAAATTCATTGTCATGAAAAATATATTCCTGAATTTGTTGTACTAGTGTGACAAATTTAAGCACCTTGAAATCTTCTTAGGGAATTATTACTGGAACTATTTAATTTGTTTGAATATTCTTCTCTCTCTCCCTAATTCCCATTCTACAATCTCAAAGTAAATTTAAATGTGTTTTACAAATATGTGACAAACATATCTTTATAAAATGAAATAAGGTATTACAAAGTAGTCAGTACAAAGCATGTTAAGTGTAAGCAATGTATTTAACTGTTGGGTGTACTTAACTACTTAGTACTTTATAAGGGAGTGGGTTGATACCAATTTCCCCAATGATTCTTTTTGCGGATTGTGTCTCATTATTTCCATCAAAATTGTATCCATTACTTCTGGTTCAATAATTTATATTCAACTCTGTAGAGTTTGGAGCATTCTAAACAATGCATTTATTCCATCATGTATAAGGACCATTTTGCTTTATCTTTCATCAGTTGATAGGCACAGATTGTTTCCATTTCTTGGCTTTTGTGAATAGCCATGATGATGCTAATATCCCCTTGACATATTGATTTCATTTTCTTTTAGACCCAGTAGTGGGATTGCTGGATCATATGGTAGTTCTAATTTAATTTTCTGAGAAGCCTCCATACTGTTTTCCATAACGGCTGTGCCAATTTACATTCCCCAAAATAACATGTGGGAGTTCCTCTTTCCCTGCATCCTTGTCAGCATTTGTTAATTTTTGTTTTTCTGGATAATTGCCATTCCAACTGGAGTAAGGTGATATTTCACTGAGGTTTTGATTTGTAATTCCCTGATGATTAGTGATGTTGAACATATTTTTCATTTACTGTTTTGTAATTTGTGTATTTTCTTTTAATTTTTCCACAAGAATGAATACTGATATTTTGTCTCAATACACATAAAAAGGTGTTAGCTTTTCTTATCCACAACTATGTAAGAGTGAGTCCTTAACTTCTTCATTACCTGAAGCAGGCATGTGTGATAAATCTTCCACAGCATTTATCTTCTGTTAGGAAGAGTTTCTGAGAATTTAGGATGGTGTTAAATATAGATAGTATGGTGAGGGAAAACAATTTAATGATAAATCCCAGGTATATAAGTCATTAGTTTGGGGACTCAAAAATATGGAAGTGTTTCACAGAACGCATACTTCTTAACATTTAAGAAAACCACCTGTTTAGGGACACATATAGAACAATCAAATTTCTGTCCAAATTAGGAAAACTCACCAATTTATAATTAATTAACAAAGTTTATGGGTAAATTTCAGTGACTTAATTGACTCTCAGGATGAATTTCTTTACTCTTGAAATGAGATATTTTAAAATATTTAGCAGTTATTCTGATTTATATTTTGTCATATATTTCAATATCTCAGTTGACACAAGAGATCTTAAAGATAGGGATCTTGTTATTTTCCTTTCTTCTCTTGTTTAATATAGTTTTAGATACACAGTATGAAGGCAATAAATTGTGTTGCTTTCTTGATCCAAACATACCATAATTATCAAAGGATATCGAAATGGTATCTTAAAAATCTATCACTCATGTAGAAGCTTAACATTAAAACATTTACTTCTCCTCTCAGGTAGATTTGGCATGATATTGATTATTGCTTATTATCTGTATTCAAACAATCCATCCAAAATACACAAAAATATGTTGTAAAAATACTTAGTTTAAATGGGGGCTAATTTGCTTACAAAATATTTCTAATCCATTTATGGTTTTCTTAATTGATAATTGGCCTAGCCTATGTACCTAAGAATACATAATTATAAGAAACACTACCTTGGGTGCAGTGGCACATACCTGTAATCCCAGTGATTCTGGAGGCTAAAACTGGAGGATTGTGAAATTAAAGTTAGTGTCTGCAATTTAGTAAGGCCCTAAGAAATTCAGCCTTACCCAGTCTCAAACTAAAATATTCAAAATGGGCTGGGGATGTGGATCAGTGGTAAAGAGCTTCTAGGTTCAATTGAGAGAGAGAGAGAGAGAGAGAGAGAGAGAGAGAGAGAGAGAGATTGATTACCAATTAGATATTGACCATAGTGTGAGATAAATATTTCTGAATATTTTCAAAATAATTCAGTTTCTGGTAGAGACATATGAATTAGTTTTAGACTTCTTTTTATATATGTATATTTGAAGGCAATTGGAAATAATAAAAAGGCAGAAATTGAAAAAGGGATTACTTTTAAAAAATGAAATTGCTCTAGGTAAGATGATCACATTTGCAGATTTGTCTCTGAATATGCTCTGCAGGAGCCATGCAAGATCCATGGAACTCAGCTAGAAGCAAAAATCAGAGAACAAAGCTCAACAGAAGAGAGCAAATGGTATGCAGGGCATACACGCTCTGAACAAGGAAGTTGTAGGGAGAGGACACCAAAATCTTTGTGGAAACTCTCTTCATATTTTTAAATAATCCTTAATTGTGCTTAAATTGAGAAGAACCCATTGTGCATGGCAGAGAAAATAGCTAGAAAGGGGATCTTATAAAAATCTAGAATCTCAACAGCACAGCACCTAGAATATCCAGCACACAATTAAGATTTGTTATACTTGTGAAGAAACAGGAAAAATATGACCAAGATTGAAAAGAAAAAGAAATGAATAGAAAATATTTAAAAATACGAGATTGGAACCAACAAGTAAGGACTTTCGAATACTTACAAATATGTTGAAGAGTTCAACTGAAAAATGGAAACTCTGAATTCAAAGTGATTAAAGATTTTAAATCTTAGAACTTAGAAATGGAATCTTAGAATGTATGGGCATAACTGTAAGAAAAATATATGGCTGTATATTTGAGTTCAAGATAGATTGCTAGAATTTTTTTAAAAAACTTGGAAAGATATAGAAAATATTTTCATAAACTTAAGAGATCCTCTGTTTTCTGTGATGTGATTTAAGACTCTCTAAATATATATGTATACACATGCACACACAATTACATATATGATTGTGCATGTGTATATGTTTGTGTCCACAATTGCAATGTGGAGAAAGTTAAGAGACAATAATGCAGGAGATAAATAAGGATTAATGGCTTCAAATTTTCAAAATACTTGACAATAGGCTGGGCACTGTTGTGTAGACCTGTAATCCCAGAGGCTCTGGAGGCTGAGGTGGAAGAATCTTGAGTTCAAAGCCACCCTCAGCAAGTTAGTGAGTCCCTGAGCAACTCAGCGAAACCCTGTCTCTAAGTAAGATATAGAAATGGTTGGGGATGTGGCTTTGGTACCAGGCCTCTGAGTTCAATGCCTGGTACAAAAAAAAAAAAAAAGTGGCAAATGGCTTTGGTACCAGGCCCCTGAGTTCAATGCCTGGTACAAAAAAAGTGGCAAATCATATACTTATTGATCTCAGGACAGTGAACCCCAATAAATGTAAACCGGCAAATCAATGAGGTTGCATTTTAGTCAACTTGCTGAAAAAAAATATCAAGACAAATGGAATGTTTTGAAAGTTGATCAAAAGAACAAATGACATGCAGGAGAACAATTATCTATGAATGATGATAGGACATTCAGAAAGAAAGGAATTAGAAGTCAAGGAAGCATCTTCTAATACTTAAAATAATAAAAATAAAAAACCATATTCTTAACTCAGAATTTCCTATCATGCTGTGGCACAAAATCCCCAATGGCCTAATACCCATAACTCTAATCAGTTCATGTCTATGTGTGAGTCTCTTCTCAAGTGTAAAGAGCCTGAGACGTTCATCAGTAACCTCATCTTAGATTTTGCATGAGAGAAATAAAAACATATTAATAAACTGTTCATGGATTTTCATAGCAGCTTTACATATAAAATTCCTCACCTAGAAGCAGCAAAAATGCTGATAACAGGGCAGAATTTCTTAAAATATGCTATATTCATACAATAGAGTACTATTTGGCATTATAAAGTGCTATGGAACTGAGAGATTCTGCAATCCCTGAATCTCACAGTTCCATATAGCTGAATCTCTTGGTTCTCAATAGCTGAACCTCACAGATATTTGGAAGATGAAAGATACTGTATACAAAGGAGTACATTCTATAAGGTTCTGTTTATATATAATACAAAAATTGGCAAATCCAGTCAATGATGAAAACTATTAGACCTGTCATTATTTGCAAATGGTTCACTGACTAGGAAGGAATATTGGTGGTCTTTGTATAAAGATGGAAATAAACTATACCTATAAAGTCTCATGGGTTGCAGATATATACATTTATCAAAGTTAACTGGACAGATTACAAGACTCAGGAAGAGTGTCAGACCCAAGTCTGAGGTAGAGACAAGTTAGTGGCTGCAGAATGATCTGCAGACTCAGGTCTTCTCCACACTAACAAGATAGCTAGAGGATCTGCTGCCATGTGCATTTTGATAGAAGCTGTCTCACATAGATCTCATTAAACATTGACCTAATCTTCTGGTTGATAATTTCATCGATTAAATTAATACATTACTTTATTATATTTTATCATGTGGGTATATATTAAATACAAAATTATTTTTATATTTTATAAAGAAATAAATACGTAAATCACAATTTTATGTCAGTTCTCTGATCTGCAAGTATGAAATGTTTGGGCTAATATCTGAGGGGAATAGATTTAGAAAAATGTATTTGATTTAATTTTTCAATTTTTGAAAGTGAAGTATTAATTGTAATTGCCTTAGAGAACAAGTTTAAACGATTTTTTGTATGAGCACTGATTTTGAATGTGTATGTATACATATACACATATATATATATGCACATGTATATATATTAAATTTTAGTAATTTTTCAAAAACACTAAAGCCTATTATCCTCAGATAAACTCATATTTTTATGGAAAAATAAATGATATATCAAGGACAGAAAGAACACATCAGAGACTTGTTTTGACTGGAAGTTTAGCAAGAGTCAAGGTAGAAATAAAAACAATGATACATAGGTATAAGTGAATTAGGGGAAGTTAATATTTCTGCATTCTTGATGAAAAGATAATTGATTTGTAACTTTACATATATTTATCTTTCAAGTGATTATAGTTTAGTTGAAAATGATATTTAAATTCATCTTTTATATTAAAACATAAAGATATTCTCCTAATTAGTTACTATGTAGAATAATTCAGGCCAAAGAAGGTAGGCTAAAAAAGTAGTATATTCCCATGATTCAACATTATTTTTACTATATCTTTTATTCTTAGAACTGTACAAAATGTATTGAGTGTTGCTTCTTTAATATAACATCATTATTTTGTTCATCCAGTAAATTAATTATCGATGTTTTTCAGTTAATGAGATAGTACCTGATAAACATGTTCTACAAATATAGGTAGCTTTGCAGCTTTATTGACTATGTTATATATCCAATTAAAATTTGCAGAATATAGAAACTGCACTCTTTTATTAATTTATTTATTTTAATTAGGTATATATGACAGCAGAATGCATTTTAATTCATTGTACACAACTGAAGCACAACTTTTCATTTCTCTGATTGTACAGGATGTAGCATCTCACCTTATGTGCAGACATACATGTACCTAGGGTAATGATGTTCATCTCATTCTACCATATCTTGATATATTTTTCATATTGAGAGTGCTGGAATATGTTCTAGTGAACATTTGGGAGATCAGATTTGTGAATATTTTTTCTTCAGTGAATCTCAATAATTTAGTAGAGTATTTCACAGCTAGTAGGTACTCATTAAAGTTTTTTAATGAATGAAAAAATAAAATAAAATTATTTATAATTAATTAGCATTTTAATTCTTTTGTCAACATTTTGTGTGTTCAAATTACTTCACATGCATTTCTCATCCATTTTCCTACTGTAAAGGAAGTCTAAATATATTTAGAAACTCCACATATAAGCGACCTTAAGAAATAACTTTTAAATAACTGGCCTTTTAGCATATTATAATAATATTCAGGGACATCAGAGTAGACTGGATTTGGATGTTCTTAATATGGATAAGATCTCTATCGCAGAGTTAGATGAGAGTTTTGGAATAAATATCTCAAGCCCTTTGTAATAGCCATCAGGGGATAGAGGATAAAAATTTCTTACTATGTGGGAAAATTTAGTAAGGCTTTAATACCTGCAGAATGTTATGAGAAGGGTACTGGCCCTTAATAGTATATTCCAAGGTCATTTAACTTTATAGAAGCATACTGGGTGTAAAACTTGTGAAATTTACCATGCAACATAACCAATATTATAAGAAACTTTTGTATCATCATCAACCTCACTCTTGGAGCTGAATTTAATTTGTGGCATATATTAGTAGATTTGGGATAATTCTCTAGGCAAAACAAACACACACACAGACACACACACACAAAATATGGATCCATGTTTAGACAGTGGAAATGCATCTTATTAGAAAAAAGACCATTAAACCTGTCTTACATTTAAATATTTTAACTTTTGTTTTTTAATAACATATATAATTAGGATGTGCTAAGGCTTTAATTCAATATTTTCTTATCATCAGTACTTTATTAATATTATGAGCAAAAAATTGCTCATTCTGGAATAGTAGTTTGTAGGATTGCTGAAAACAGTTCGTTCTCCTCTCATTTCAGTACAGAACGGTGTTGCACTTTTTTGGCCACTGAAGATGTTGACAAAATTTGGCCAAAGAATTGAAAAGAGATTATCTTTCTTTGTGGAAGGATTTTAATTTCCTATGCAAGACTTTAGATTTCCCTACACTGATGGCTGTAGAAGTATTTGTTAATATTTAAATTAGCTGCAGCACAAGAAACTGATGATCTCCATCTTAAAATTCTTCACTGTCACCATTGATTTCCTTCAGACATATAGTAAGACTCAAGTCTTAGATGTCCCAGAGGGTAGGGTACAAAGTAAAACCCAAGTGTGAAATATTTGCAGTTTTGTCAATTTATTTTAACAGAAAATCTTGGCATTATTCACGTGAAAGAATCTCAAGCGTCTCAGAATTCAGTAAAAAAACAAAATATAATTAAGCTTGATCAGACTGAATTTATTGATGAATGAGCATGGTAATCAGAGTGTAGTGTATTCAAATTATGAGTTTAGGGCAATCTTAATATTATGATTCATTGATTGACTAAAATAATCTTTAGAAACCGAAGCAGAAGTTCTAGAATCTCTTCAATATTTTGGAAACAAAAATGTTCAAAGACTTAGAGACACTGAAATGCTACAGTGAGTTTAGCACGTGAGACCTCTGGCTTATGTCCTGAACACATACACCAAGGGGTTTTGTAACTTGAGATTGATTAGCTGCATGCCAGGTTCCTCTTGCTCCTTCCATATTAGGTGAAGCAGCATGACACACTGCAGAGACTGTTGTTTCTCCAACAAATGTCAATGGAGCTACTTGGGGTAGAAGTATGAGCAGTTAACACCCCATGTGACAAACTCTGACTCATGGAGTACAGAAGCCACAGAAGGAATCACAAATTCCATATCTGTAAGCTTTCTGATGAAGCTGTGTTCCTGAATATTTTCAGCTGTCAAATAATCAGATATGACTCTTACTAGTTCATTGTGGGACCTTGGTAGTTTACTAAAGAATTATTTTGCCATACTCACTTTCTACTTTGTCTCACTTTCCTTCAAAGCATTATACTTGCTTTGGAATACCACCTAAAAAAAAAGATGATGAATATTAACACCAAGTCTCAGTCTGTTTTCTAGTCAAACTGAATTAATATATCAATAATAAGGTAAACTTCCACTTTGAATTTTATGCGTGCTTTCCTTCAGTAACTAAGGGGGATTGATTCCCACCTACAGATAGCAAAACCTGCCAATGCCCAAATCCCTAATGAAGAATCACACAGTATTTGTGAATAACCTGAATGCATCTTCCCATGTACTAGAAATAATCTCTAGATAACTTATAATACCTAATGCAAGGGAAATCCTATGTAAGTAGGTGTTGTACTATATTACTTAGAGAGTAATGACAAGAAAAAAGTCTGTGCATGTTCAATACATTTGCAATTTTTCCTGAATATTTTCAATGCATGGTTCGTTGTGAAATGCTGATTCAAAAGGCTGACTGTATTCAACTGTATGCAGGAAGACATGTATATTATTATGTAGTTATACCAAAAGAAATAAGAAGAAATATAAAATTGATTTTTATTCAAAAGCGAATGTGCTAACAATGCATCTTAGCATTATTGTAAATGCATTTCAATCAAAAATAATAATTACTATCAATTCATAATTTAAAATTTACATTTACTTCTGAAAGATTTTTTTTTATTAAAACTTAGGCACATATTGCAAGTGGTAAGTGACTATTATTCCTAACATATTTGATTGCCTATAAAATATGTTTTAAGAAAATGTTTGGTTAGACATTCACTGTTTGGTCGACCAAGAAAACATTGTAGAAATACTTATATTTTTACTTACATGTCAACAATTATTTAAAACTTTTGTAATCACAATTTTACAGAATTATTTTCTTTGAAATTTTATCTCAGCTAAGGATATTGAGTTTTCTCACTTTTATTATGAGAACTAATGCATTCTCATCTTGGCAGTATGAAATATAAGTATATAGAGAAAGATTTGTTGTTTGTTCAGTTTTTGCATTACTTAGAATTCTTTTCAAGAAGCAATTTGAGAAATGATGTCTGTAATAATAGCTAGAATTTATACATAGTTTACTTTGCCTAATTGTTATCCAAGAGCTTTATTTTGTTTATCTCATTTATTTTACCAATCAATCTACATTCTCAGGAGTAATGTGCTACAATTCTCCAAAGGTTAGATTGATGGAGCCTATTGCCCATGTAACCCTTTTAGTGCAAGATGGAAACAAGAACCAGCTCATAGTCAAAGGCACCAGAACATGCTCACATGGCCTCTGTGTGAATTGTGAATTTTATGTAAAATTGATGGTTTTGATCATATGATTTTGTACTAGGATCTCCAATGTTTTCTTTGAAACTCCAGGTCTGTATTCAGAGCCAATAAACTAAATTGTAATACTATGCAGAACAAATCACAGAGCCAATGGTACGATTACAAATTCAGTTTTGCTAAACAGACAGATATTATTATATTTTATTTTTAATTAATTGTCATTAATTTAATATAAAGATTATTTGACAAAAATGTTTTCTATCTAAAGTCAATAAAATTGAATGAAAGACATTCAACTAGAGGGGTTATTTTTTTCATATACAAATTTAACTTAGCCAACAGAAATACATTTAAGAGTTCTTTCATTTCTTGGAAATGAAACATTTGCTTCTGTCTGAATGCTAAGGTTTTGCATAATAGTGATAAATGTCATTTTTATATAAAGTAACCATACTATATATATTCTTACATTTGGAGAAAAAATTGTGTCCTCATCTCTTCAAATTCAATGCCAGTTGATCGGAAATGCGTATTTTGCCAAGTACTATGCTACCACATTAAAAATACAAACAAAGTCTGATTTGTATTTTTACCATTTTTTCGCCAGTAATCATTTTAATAACCTCTTTAAATAGGTTAATGTAAGCCCTGTATTATCATGTCTATAAATAATGAGTCTTAACAAATGTATACATCTAGGAGACGAACACAGCAAGACAGAAGAGATTTTTCTCACCCCAAAACCTGTATGCAGCATCCCAGTAAATTTCTCTACTTCCTTAGCCATAAGCAACCACAGATCTCTAATTATCAACAATATATTTTCATATTAAAGGAGTCAAACCAGATTTACTTTTGTGTCGGGTTTCTTTATCAGTGTAGTACTTTTCAGAATCATTCATATTATTTTGTTTCAGTACTGCATTTATTTTTATTGATGATTAGTATTCAATTTTATGAATAGACCATGATGTTTGTCCATTCATATGCTGATAGACAGTTTTGCTTTATGAATACAGATACTTTATATCTGCATACATGATTTTGTGCAAAATATATGTTTTTATTTCTCAAGTGTAAATGCCTAAATATGGAACTATACAGTTGTATGGGAAGCCTATGTTAATATAATGTTTCTCAAATTATATGACTTTTATTCCAACCAGTTGTGAGAATTCTTGTTGCTCTCCATTCTTGCTAACTTGTAGTATTATCAGATATATAAAATTTTGCTTTTTTAAAGAGTGTGCAGTGATATTTCATTAGAGTTTGAATTTGTGTTACTCAATGATCAGTGAAAGACCTTTTTCTTTGGCTTACTAGCCATTTAAAATACTTCTTCTCATATGTAGTGCCTGATGCAATCTTTTGCCCAATAGTTGTTTTCTGTTTTATTATAAAATTAAGATAATCTCTATGGTCTATATATAAATCATTTTTTAAATAAATGTATCTGGAAATTTTTAATAAGTTGTAGTTTATAAGTCAAAATAGATTCAAACTTAGAATTTCTAGAACAAAATAGAGAATCAGTGACATTAATTTTCCTCTAAGGTTAAGGGGATTTAATATATATATATATATATATATATATATATATATATACACACACACACACACATATATTGCTATCAGAATTTGTTAATTTCATATGCATATTTTATTTTACAGTACAATATTTACAAAGGCTTGCTCAATTTTTATGACATTGGAATACATCAAATTGCAGAAATTCAGAAATAGACATATCATTTCTGTCCCCAAGGCATTGACAATATGTACATTCTAATATGGAGGTGTCATCTATGACCTAAGGCGATTTAGGGACTTAGATTTCTACACTGAAAAAAATAAAATAATCTTTTGCCAATTTTAAACATTCTAAAAATTTCTGATACAATATGAACACTTACTCAATCTGAAAAATCTGAAATTGTCAATTAATTAGTGCTTATGATATTAAAGAATATATTATGGATAAATTAAAACCCATTTGAAATACTAAAGCAACTAGAAATGTTTAAATAATATAGTTTTTTGCTTATTTGTAATGAAAATTATAGTACAGCTAAAAATATATTCTCAAAGCACTTGTCTTTTTACCATCTCTTCCTCTTTCTGAAATTTGATCCCACGCCAACTTAACATCTTAAAAGGTAATAATAAACTAATTCCACTACTATGATAATCATTCTACTTAGCTTTTGTAAGATAGAATTTTGTTTATTCTGATGAAATGGAGGTATTTGGCTTAGGAGAAATACCAATGTTTGAAAAAAATGGTATAGGAACCAAGGGGGGGGAAAAAAACTTTACTCAGAAGAAGACATCTTTTTTTCAGAATGTAAGAAAGTTACAATTATAAACATAATGAAGAAAATATAACATAAACCATATAAACTTTGGTCTGTAATTTTAAAGTTTTAGTCATGCATATCAAATATATTTAGATTTTTAGTTAAAATATAGAAAAAGTCAAGGAAGGTCTACATATTTTCAAATGTAAAAAGATAAAACTTCATTTTTTTCCCACTATGACATTTAATTACAAGATGCTTAAAACAGACACAGCTCTCATTGGATACAAACTGGAGAAGATTGAAGAAATTCCTCACTAAACCAAAATTATTTCTGTGGGGCTTCCAAAATCATGTTATGCTATAGCTCCTTGGTGGATATAACCATCTATTACTGATTAATGTGGTTAAAATTATAATAGTAAAACATATTAAGTAAAGGCATTATCTTTGGTGTAAATAAAAAATTATCCTTCACCTCATTTTCAAAAATATATACAGAATTTATTTTCTGGATCATAGTATATTGTCAGAACCTGGAGGCATATTTAAATCAAGGTTCCCTATGAGGACTAGGGGTCAGGTGCTAATGGGAGCCGCTGAATGTTTGGAGAGCTGGCAAATGAGTCCCTAACGTGGCCCAAACACAAGTTCATATCCATGAGTATCATATGGTATGGATGTTGTGAGAACTAAAAGAATGCTATGTCCTTTAGTCACAGCTTTTTCTTGCTGGGACTAAAGGACCCGACCAGACAACTGTAAAGGAGGAAAGGTTTATTTGAAGGCTCACAACTTAGAGGTCCTAGTCCATGAAAGCTGGCTCCATTCCTCAGAGCTGGAAGTAAAGCAGAACATCATGGCGGAAGAGTATGGCAGAGAGGACCAGTTCATATGATGCTCAGGAGGCAAAGAGAGAGATCTCCGTGTGACAGTTACAAATACATACCTTAAAGCCAGACCCTGATTCCCACTTCCTCCAGCCACACCCTACGATTTCAATTACCACTCAGTTAATCCCTATCAGGGGGATTAAGTCAGTGATTAATTCAGTGATTGGGTTAAGACTCTTATTATCTAATCATTTCTCCTCTGAACCCTCTTGCATTGTCTCACAAGTGAGATTTTGAAGGATATTTCACATCTAAACCATAAGAAATGCTTTTCTGTGTTACTCAGAAGATGCCTCTGGAACAAATCTGACCACATGCCTCTTCCCTACAGAAGTGAATTCAAACCCCTTATCACTTCCATATTGTCTCACAGAGCATAACATCTCCAGAAGTACCAAGCACTGAGTGGCTTTCTGAAGGTGAAATTAAAAATAAAAATAACCTGAAAGTATAAAGCACAAACCTGAACATATAATAAAGTATAAGAGCTTCTTCCTAGATTTTTCTACATGCAAAATTCTTGTAGCACAAAATTTATCAAGGCTGTATATGATGCATTCATTGATCCTGTCCCTTTATTGGTGCTTTGGGCAAGACTTTGCTAACTTGGTTGACAAAGAGAAAGAAATCTGGTCTGCAGCCCTTTACCTGGATTACCAGGGACAGAGGCAGGTCTTCCTACCCTTCATCAGCATTCTACACCTCTCTCTCTCTTTCCCCTCAACAATAGTTTACATCATTGCATTACTATTTATCCCACAGTGTTTTTTTTTTCTCTTAAATGTCTTTTAGTTCTATATTTGATCCTTTTCACCATTATCATTTGTGCTTAGCCTAGTGCATGGCACTCAGCAGGTGTTTTCACTCATGTATTTTGAATGAACAAATGAATGAAAGAAATGCTTCCTGTTGTATTCCAGAAACTCCTGCCTGATCCGACACCCTGCATTCTCTTTATCCTCTGAGGTGGTATCACCCACATTCCACCAGATTCCAGATAGTGTTTTCTGATTCTCCTGCACAAACAGAACTTGTGTAAGTGGTGACAGGAGTTGAGGTCCCCAGGGGATACTAGGTCCAGGTTCTTGGTATCCTGAGGGTGGGGGGGGGGGGAATGAGTGAGATAGGAGAAGTTGGCAGGCAAGGTAGAGGTTTTTTAAAAGCAAATGTAACATTCTTGGAGAGCAGAGTGGGCTGAGCTGTGAAGTAGTTCAAGGCCCTGTCTATAGAGTGGAGCCTGCGTTTATTGGACTGTGTGTGACAGTTGAATTTTATACAATTTTTTGTACTATTCATGTGTAAATTTCTTTTTATCCAAGAAAATTTAGAGGAGAGCCAACCGCAATGCTAATGATAGGTTAACTAGCAAAAAATTAAATTTAGGTCAGTCCTTTGGGTTATTGTTTATGCCCAATATCAGCAATTTTTCATGGTCTTGAATTTCCCTTGGCCTCATCTACTTTTCTTCTTTTAAGCACAAGATGGTCCACTTTTCCTTCATAGGAAGGGGTTTCAGTGGAGTGTTATGAGGTCCCTAGGTGGTAAAGCTGAGATCTGAGAGATTGTTTCTTCTTGATGCCCTCTCTCCTACCAAATACTTGAACCTCCATAAAAGTGAGGGACCATATTCTTAAAGACATCTTCTTTCTCTTCCAAGGTGACAAGAAATACTGGGCATACGCCTTACCATAGTTTTGATCACTCTCTAGCTTATAGGTCCCTGGGGCAATCCAGTTCATCATTCATTGTTCCTTACCTGATCTGCCCTGAGAACCTTTTTTTTTTTTTTTTTGAGCCAGAAGTTAGAGACAGAAGAAATCCATTGACTGCTTCACTTCCTGATCAGTGGCTCATCAATGTATATACTCCTTTTTTTATGTACTCATTTATTACCTATTTGTATTTATTGACTGATGGACTGAAGAAGAGTTAGATTTCCTTACTGAGATAAGGACTATTCATAGGCTTCAGATTGCTCCAGAATGGATTCAGAAGTCATTTTAATTGTATCTATTAAAAGCTATTCTGGAAACTTTTAGTAGACTTTGGTTTCAAGTAAACAAGGAAACAGAATGGGTAAGTAGAGAGCTAGGTGATACATCAGCTCACTTTAAGAAAAGGAAGCAAATATGTGATATACAGAAGTTTACTATAAATCTCATAGGGAAAGGGAGTCTCACTTCATGGAGTACCCCAAAGTATCTTACCATCAATCAACAGATTGATAAATGAGAAATGTAGGTCAGAGAACCTCATGACCTTTGGGAATCTAGAAGATAAGAAAATGAGTTCTGGAGGAGGAGTCTGGGGAAAGAAAATGCCCAGATGCAGCACTTTCCTCTCAACCCCACTTCTAGGAAAACACCCTTTGCAGAAATAAACATGAGAGCCAAGGCCAATGGATCAGGACTTAGACCATCTATGAATTATGTACCAGCCTAGAACAGTGATGACTGTCACCATCTGCTGGGTTTCTGTTCTCATGACTAAAAGGCTCAGGGGTTATTCCAGTTGAACTGGGCTGACTGGGCTGTGTAAAATAATCACACAAGAGACCCAAATACCTTTATCTTTGGGGTCACTGTGACGGCTCCTCTGACCTTAAGGGTCTGCAGGAAGAGAGAGAGAGAGCACGTGCTGACCCCTTTTATTGAGGGAAGCTATTCAAATGAGGCAAGGGGTCAGGTTTCAGGGGGCTGAGTCTATCTTCATGATGTCCACTGTCAGCAGGTTGACTGACCCTGGGTAGGCCAAACCCAAGGGCACAGTAAGAGAAGGGGACACACACAAGGCACTTCCATGGAAGATTCTATCCTAAACAGGGCAAGGGGTTATATTACAAAGGAACAGGTGAGCATAGCTTCACCTATGGGGCTGTAGGAAGACACACCCATGCAGGAGACACCGACCCTCAAACCCAAGAAGGGTGGGGAAAGCTCTGCCACATTTCTGTGACTGAGCGCCTCAGCACCCAGCCAGGGAATGTGACTCAGTCAAGTGCAAGGTTGGTCTCCCACAACCATCTTCCCCATATCATGGAAAATAAAAAGGAAGATCCCTTTAGATGCGTTGACCAGTTATACCAGCTTGTAGGGGAGCACTGAATCAAGGAGGTATTTCATGGTGCTCACCTGGAACACCACAGGTACTTTCACAAGGTCATTTAATTGGTGCAGAACTCTATATCCCCTTCTAAATCAAAGGGATGTACCCATGACCTGGATCTTGAGGCTTCCACAAAGGCATTTTTGTCCATGAATGGCTGCAAAATTATTATTTCTGTTGAGAAATACAGAGCAGGGAAACTTTTATTCTGCTCTCTTAACAATGTCACACTCCCTTCTCTATTCATAAAGCCAATAAAAAGATGATGCTTTAGAAAAAATTATAAGGACTAAAATAAAAATTTATGATCCCCTTCTAGCCCAAAGTCCTACATTCAATAAAAGACACTTGTAAAAAAGCAAGAAAATATGTTCTAAAACTAAGAAAAAAATGGCCCAAATGTTGGAAGTTATAAGTTAAGAACTTAAAAAAGAATATGTAAAGGGGCTGGGGTTGTGGCTCAGCAGTAGAGCAATCACCTCACACATGCAGGACCCTAAATTTGATCCTCAGCACCACATAAAAATAAAATAAGTGAAATAAAGTATTGTTTCCAACTACAACCAAAAAATAAATATGTAAAAAAATAAGAATAAGTAAAATAATTTACAAGACATGCTAAATATAACAAATGATAGGATAAGGTACCATCATGAAAAGTAGAGCATATTAAAAAACTGGGCAAAATAAAATTTGCATCAAAATGAAATGAAATGAATTACATTCAATATAATTTACATGAAGCAGTAATTTATATTATTTAGTATAATATAAAGTGAATAAGCACTGTTAAATTTCATATATTCTAGAATTTCACAAATCTGGAAAATTGATAATTATCAGTAATCAATTAAAAGCTGATATTTTATTACCTCATAATAAGGCATAACATAGGGCTATTGTTATCTAGATATAAAATGTATTTTCCAGGGAGTGGTGGGCATGCATAGTCCCAGCTACTCAGGAAGCTGAGGCAAGAAGGTCACTTTGGGCCAGTCTTGGGTACATAGTGATATTCCCATTTCTTATATAGTTTCTTCTAACATATATGTTTAAATCTCTGAAAATGAAACTAAACAGGAATTCTGCATGCCATTTTCATCTCACTTAGTTAAAAAAATCTGCTTTTATCTTTTCATTTCCTAGATATCTAGATCGATTTTTTAAATATTTTATTTTTTTATCTGTAGTTGGACACAATACCTTTATTTATTTATTTTTTTTATGTGGTGCAGAGGATCTAACCCAGGGTCTCACAGGTGCTAGGCGAGAGCTCTACTGCTGAGCCACATCCCGAGCCCCAATATCTAGATCTTGAACATGCAGGAAAAGGACTTTACCTTTTTAAAACCCTCTGACCAATTTACCATGAGAAATTCACTTAACCTTTCTTTTCATCACTTTCCTCATCTGTAAAGTTACTACAATAATGGAGACCAGATTTGTCATATAGAATAAGAAAACTAAAAACATGAACAGTCATTATACAGCAGGCAACACACGACCATAATCTTTGAAAGAAAAGAGGAAATGAGGTGGATGTTAACATTAACCTAGCTTTTTGTCTGGGAACATGTTCCAATCCACAGCTCAGGAAAAAGAAGCCCTAGTAGACAATGTGGTCTCAGAGTTAAGGAAACAGAGATTGGAGTTTGAAATGTGTAAATTGCTGTAAAATGTGGGCATAATAACTGACTTGAGAGATATACATACAGTAAGAGCTATAAAGTTGCACAGAAATCTCCCAGATGTCTTTGACATAATAATATTCTGATCATGAATAAATGCCACTAGGTCAGGAAAAAGCAATTCAACAAAAGTAGCTGTAAGTAATAAATGATTCCCAGAACTCACATGGGATAGGAGAAGTTAGAGTTCCTTTAGCAAAAT
Source organism: Urocitellus parryii (assembly GCF_045843805.1). Lineage (NCBI taxonomy): Eukaryota > Metazoa > Chordata > Mammalia > Rodentia > Sciuridae > Urocitellus > Urocitellus parryii. The sequence goes on from NC_135537.1 coordinate 27,117,279, forward strand.
TCAGAGCTTGTTGAATAGTTGGTGCAATCAGTAGTGAACTAGGAAGGAGCATGTTTTAGTAGTGAGGCTGATTTAGCTCAATTAAGACTGTAATAGACCTCTGTGGTGAAATCTATAAACAAGCTTCCAAAGGATCAATCTGATTTGCTAACAATTAGACAGTTTTTTTTAAAGGAAGAAAAATAAATTCAAAGCACAATTCAAAAACCACATTGTCTGAAATCTAATCATATTTTATAATACATTTAAAGTAACAGCAAATTTTGACATATAAATAAAAGGAACATAAGACTTAATTCAAACAGGTTAAAGATGACAGAAGGTGGAACTGTTATGCAATGACCTTCAGGAAGTTATAATTATTTAAATATGCTCAATAATTTAACAACACATGAATATAACAAGAAGGAAACAGGAAAGATATGGAAAAACTAGAACTTGAAAATAAAGTGTTTTAAAAGAAATTCATTAAAGAAGGAAAAAAAACCACTGAACTTGGAAACTAGTTAGAGCCCAATAGAAACAGGGATAAAAAATTTTTAAAAGCTACAAATATGAATAAAAACTTATGAATATGCAAGACATTGTCAGATCAGTTAAATGATATTGTATTTCTAGAAAGGAGGGGACATGAAATCCACATAATTAGTAGCCTAAAGTTTTCAAAATTTTAAAGAAATGTATATGAACAATAACCTCAATAAACACACTGAGTAAAATAAAGCAAAAGGAAGTCACACAAAATCATATCATAATCAAATGGATAAAATTCAGTGATAAAGATTCTTAAAGCACTGACATAAAAAGCCACAATGCATACAAAGGAAGACGTAGAATGATTGACCCGAGAGTTCTCATCCGAAAAGACACAATTCAAAGAACTAAAACAAAAACACTGCCAACCAAAATTTTAAATGCAACATTAATGTAGGCCTTAAAAAAGAAAAGTGGAATATGTTTAATAGACAAAATCAGATGATGGGCCAGCAGATCTGTATCATAAGAAATGCTGAAGGCAAACACTTCAGCCTCTGCCTAGCTGGGAAGCACATCACTCTCACCTTGGCAACAAGAAACAGCTGGGTTATCTACAAAATACATTTTTTCTTAAGCTAGCAGAGACCTGAGTTCATATAACAATCGATCAGCTTGAAAGCGGAGGGAAGTCGGTGCCTAAGGTGACCACTGCAAACCTGTGGCAGCAGGAGGAAGACAAAGACTCCAGACAAACATGAAGAAAGAAATTGCTAAAATGTTTACTGAATTGCTAGAGGCCAAGTGTGGTCTGGCAGGAGAGCATAGGACCCCAGGAGGAACTTAACACACTTGAAAGTGGTTCTCCACAGATGTCATCCCCAGTTTTAATGAAGATTGGGGAGCAGGAGGGGTACAGACAAAGCCTGTTTTCCTGGTGCAGGAAAGAATCTTAGGAGGAATGCTGGTATAAGAAAGATATACAGTCCATGCTAATCCTTTCTGTCCTGAAGAACAGAAAACTTCGTCCCCCACAGAAAGGGCAATATTACCCCCGAGCCACCCAGCCCCTGCCAGAGCACACTTGAAGATACAGCTAGGGCAAGAAGAAGAAGAAGAAGAAAAAAACTCCATGTTTGGGGTTTTGGCAAGAAGACACCCTGGGCCCAGAGTCTTAGAGATCTCCTACAATGAGGGGATAACCTTCATCTCTCTGTATTCCTTGTTGAACCTGTTTCTGGCAGGCCCAGTGTCATTAAATGTCCTCTTAGGTTTTCTCAGTGATTCAGTACAATCAGCCCAAAGGGTATAGCATCAGTTTCTGTTGCTGGCAAGTTTGGCATTTATCAGGAAAGCTAGCTATCCTGGCCTTAGTGAGAGGAAGTCCATGTTCTTGGTCTCATTTAGACTCCATCCATTCGAATATGACTATTCTATTCCAAAAACTATTTTATTAATAATACAGTGACCAAAAGAGAAAAAAAAGATAAAGAAAACATGGCACACGGTAGCTCAGATGAATAATACAAGTACCATGCCTCTATTCCCTGTCCTAAGAGTTTTATGCTGACATCCTTATGTCATACTTTGCTACCATAGCCATTACTTTTAAAGAAAAGTTCCACCAAATAGTGTAAAGCAGGCAAGGAACACTTTATTCAATAGTTACAGTAGGGGGGATAAATTGAACTGAAATCTATTGGGAAAAAAAAAGGCAGCCTATATGATTAAATGCTGAAGATAGCTAATGAAAAATAACTTCAGGGGATTAGGGGACATTGGTCAATATGATTAAGACATCTATGTTTGCCAATTAGTACTTATTAAAGTTATGCACACACATCACCTAAAGAAAATGGGCACTATCTTCTAACATGATTACATTTCAAAGAGATGGCTCCCAAGGCCTGGAAGAAGATATTTCTGGGTTGTAAATCTGGCATAAAAGTTGCAGAAGATTTATATCCCAAAGAGGCAGAGAAAGAATTTGCACTCATGCAAATGTTTTCTAAAATAAATGCTCCAAGAAAAAAGAGGTCAAGGGACTAGAGTCAAGATGAATCCTTCCTTCAAGCTGAAAGCAACTTACAACTGTCATCATCAAATTACAGTTAGCATGGATAGATTATGTTGGAAGAATGTATGGTTGGGAACTGAGTTTTTATGTCAGCAATTTATTATGGAAAACACTGGAGTGAAGGGAAGAAGAAATGAACTGGAGGAGATATCAACGCATCAAATTCACAGGTGTCCTCCAAATTTGCTTGGGCCTTATCCTGGATGAACAAGCCTATCATTTAATTTTAAGCACTTGTTACATCAATAATTCAATATATTCAAAAATATTCATCTCCTCAAGTACCCATTCTTATTGTTTAGATATAAGATGTCCCTCAAAAGCTCATGTGTGAGAAATACAAAAATGTTGATACATAAATGATTAGATTATAATAGATATATATACTAGCTAGTAGATTAACCCACTTGTACAGATTAACTGAGTGGTAATGATAGGCAGGTAGGGTATGGCTGCAGAAAGTATGTCACTGGTGGTGTGCATTTGGTTTTATATTTTGTCACTGGTGAGCAGACCTCTCTCTGCTTCCTGGTTGCCATGAACTGGGTAGATTTTTTCTGAGAAGCCCTTTCACCAGGATGTTCTGCCTCAACTTAGGTCCAGAGCTATAGAGTCAGCTGAACCTCGAAAACCATGAATCAAAATCAACCATTCCTACTTTAGTTGTTTCTGTCTTTTGGTCAGAGTGATAAAAAGCTGACTAAAACAGAGTTTGGTATCCACAAGTCAGGTATTTGCTGTGACTAAACTGACCATTTGGTTCAGAACCATTTGGAATTGGTTTGCAGGAGTTTGGAAAAATTTGGAGATGCAGGATGTAGAACTCTTAGAAAATTGTCAGCAGAACTTAATAGGCAATTCTGGTGGGATCTCAGAAGACCAGAATGCTCATAGGATTATGGATTGTAAAGACTGGACTCATGAGTTTCCAGAGAGGAAGGAAGATTCAATTGGAAACTGGACTAGAAACTATTTTTGTTACATTTTGGCAAATAAATGGAAGAAGTTTTCTATATTTTGCCTACCTCCTAAGATTTTATTTTTTATGAAGCTGAATTTAAAGGTGATAGACTAATTAACCTGGTGGAGGAAACTTCAAGACAGCACAACATTCAGTTGGTGGCATAGGCATTGATGGCAGATTTTAGCCACATATGTTGTGAAAACCAGGAACAAAAAGTAGAGCAGAAAGATTTGAAAAACTTGATATTTGGCCAGAAAGTATGTGTAAAACTGGAGGCAAGGAAGTTGTTGTTGTTGAAAAGATTATAGCCACTAAAAGGATGCTAAATACTTCATACAAAGACAATAGGAATGATGACTTGCAGGCATCTCAGGATTGCCAAGACCACATTTATCTCAGGCTCAGGGATGTAAAAGTAAAAATTCCCTTGAGAAGAGACCAGAGGACACCCAATTTGCAAAGGGGGATCAATATGTTGTTTCACTGTGCTCAGCTGTGCAGAAATTCAGAGGCTACTGCAGTAACAATCTTAACAGGCCTTGTAATTTCTCAAGATAGCAGCAGATCTAAACATTTTTTCTGAGCAGGTGCTCTGATTGCTGTTTTGACCACATGAGGACAATGGCCTCCTGATTTTTCATTCTTCCAAAGTCAATTCTGACCAGAGAATCTCCAGGAAGATTCCAGACTTCAGTCCAGTACCGGGGCTGCATTATTGGAGGTTTTTCTTCCAAAGCTCTAGATTCTTGGACTGAGCAGCTATGGGAATTGAAAGGGGCAAATATAGCACTATGAAAAGTTTTGAGAGGTTATTTGTGACTAAACTCATTTGACATAATCTTACAAATTATATAGGAATTAAACAGATTAATTCTATGGCAAATATGATAGCATAATATTGAGTTGTGGAATCCTTTCAGAGGATGTGTATTCATAAAGACATAACTTAGATATTGAACAAATGATAATATTGCTCTAAGTAAATTATAAATTAGTGTAACAGTGACAACATTGCTAGCACAGTGTGAGTATAAGGCAATTTAAGTAATTTTTTTGTCTCTAAAGATAATTGGCTATTCATTTTGTCATTATCTAGAATCATATTACATCTTTTTTGGAGATATGCACTCTATTGCCTAGTTAAGCCAAATTCTTTTAGAGGTATTGGATTTTCCTGACGTCTAGCATGAAGATTTCAAAGGCTTTGTGTTATTTTACATATAAATTCTCTTTCTCTCTCTCTCTCTCTCTCTCTCTCTCTCTCTCTCTCTCTCTCTCTCTCTCCCTCCCTCCCTCCCTCCCTCCCTCCCTTCCTCTTTTCCTCCCTCCTTCTCTTTTTCTCTGGTATTGGAAATTAAACCCAGGGACACTTTACCACAGAGGTGACATCCCCCATCCCTTTTTATTTTCAATTTTGAGAATGGGTCTTGCTAAGTTACTGAGGGTCTTGCTAAATTGCTGAGACTGAACATGAACTTGTAGTCCTCCTGCCTCAGTGTCCTATGTTGCTGGGAATGTGTGCCACTGAATCTGGCATGAATTTTCTTTCTAGATCCTGTGTCCCAAGTCCCATATTTTTCATTAAGAACATTTTAGCATTTGCTGAGTGCTTTGAGTTTATATCTTAAATTACATCCATGAAAAAATTTGACAACTGGATATGCAGCAGAAGTGGAATATATTCAAAGATTAAATTTCTAAAAAATCACATGTTAACAATAAACATTTCATATATTAAGATACCCAGGAGCAGGAAGAGGTGTGATGGCAAAAAGGAAATAGAACAAAAGGAGAATTACACTTTCAAAGGTAGATCAACAAGGGATAGATGTATAAATATGATTTTTTTATGAGAGTGTATGCTTTGACTGTGAAGGAAGAACTGAAAGATTGGGTAGACTCTAAAGCTAGCAGACTGGTTGCAAATTAAAGAGTTCTAAATGACAAGGGGTTGAGGATCAATCTACAGAGGAGTTGAAATTCAGTGTTTGCTCTACTACAAATAATTTTTCCATGGAGAGGATTAGCTAAGAGGGAACCAAGATGAAATGGCTATAGTGAAAAGGTATAAGAGATCAGCAATTTTAAGAGGCTGTATGCTGTAGTATAAATACAGATGAATTCTAATTTTTATGACCCTCAGAAAAGTAGGATAGAACCCAATATTCACAACTTAGCATCTACAGTGTTTAATTTTCAATCAAATATTACTAAATAGACAAAAGAAAATTGTGAATAATCCATATCGGGAGAAAAAAATATATTTGGATTTGTCAGGAAAAGAGTCCAAAAAATTATAAAAAAGTTAAAACACAAAACTATCATGTATTAAATAATTAAATGAAAAGTTTTCACTCCAGTGACTGAAAAACATGACAGGAACAACTTAGAGGAGGAAATGTCAATTTTGGTTCATGGGTTCAAAGGTTTACTTTGTTTTCAGCTGATTCCATAACTCTGGGACTGAGGTAAAGAAGAACAAAACGATGTAAGGGCATGGCAGAGGAACGCTGCTCACTTCATGATGTTCAGGAAACATAGTGCTCTGCTCATCAGGGGCAAAATTACAAACCCCAAGTGGATGTTCCCAGCGACCTACTTTCTCTAGCCACATGCCTCCTGCCTATAGTTACCCCCCAGTTAGTTCATGCAAGTGGATCAATTCACTGATTAAATTACAACTCTCAAAATTGAATAATTTCACATCTAAACATTTTTTTTAATTTCATTTTAATTGGAGTATTATAATTATAAATAACAGTAAAGTGTGTTATATATATTCATATGTGCACACAATAAAACAGTATAATTTGATCAATTTCATTCCCCAGTACCTTACATTTCCCTCCCCTCCCTCCTACTGATCCCCTTCTTTTATTCTAGTGGTCTCCCTTCTATTTTTTGAAATATTTTTTCTAATTATTTATACATGACAGTAGAATGCATTTTGACACATTGTACACAAATGGAGCATAACTTCTTATTCCTCTGGCTATAAAATGGCATAGTATAAATGGCATAGTATAAATGGCATAGAGAGTCACACCAATAGTGTAATCATATATTATTATTATTATATATATATATTAATGTCTGTCTCATTCTATCATTCTTCCCATCCCCACAATCCCAACCCTTGCCTCAGTGCCCTCTACACAATTCTAAGTTCCTTGATGGTTCTGTATGACACCCCCCCCCCACTGTGTATCTGTATCTGCTTATCAGAGAAAACATTCGGCCTTTGTTCTTTTGGGATTGGCTTATTTCACTTAGCATGATATTCTCTAGTTCTATTCATTTACTTGCAAATGCCATAATTTCATTCTTATTTAAGTCTGAGTAATATTCCATTGAGTACATGTACCACATACACTTTATCCATCCATCTGTTGAAGAGCATCTAGGTAGATTACATAGTTTAACTATGTTGAATTGAGCTGCTATAAACATTGATGTGGCTGTGTAACTGTAGTTTATTCAAGTGGATCAATTCACTGATTAAGTTACAACTCTCAAAATGAATTATTTTCCCTCTAAACAGTCTTACATTCTTTCATAAGGAAGGTTTTGGGGAAACCTCATATGCAAATCACAGCAGGTATTATTGCCTTTGTGGGAAAACATTAATCTTCATAGAGAAATAGAAACTATAAAAATTGGAATTTCTGCAGACAAAAATTATGATAAGTTAAATGAATATTTAATAGATGATGCTGGCAGAAAATTAGATATGCAGAATTACAATGACTAAAACTACATAATAATAGGAATTATCTAATCTAAACAAAAGAATAAAAAATAAAGGAAAATATGCATGGTGTCCAAGTCCAGTAGGACAATATGATGCAGTGCAAAGTTTTGTAATTGTTCTCTTAGAAGGAAAGGATAAAGAGAAATGTGCAGAAAAAACGGAAGAAATAATTGCTAAAACTTTATTATATAATGTATGGAAAGCATTAATTTATAGGTCTGAGAATTCAACAAAAACTAAACAAGAAAAACTCAAAGACACATGACTACAGCTACATCAGATCTTTATCAATATGTGAAAGATAAGAAGCAAATCTTCAAATCAATATGAAAAAAAACAACATACCACATAAAAGGAGAACATTAGAATACACGTTGGAAGGTAGATGATAGTGATATAAATTATTCCATTTACTAAAGTTAAAAAAAGTCAATATGCCACAGCTATCCTATAAAAGGGATGATAAGATAAAGTAAGATAAAAGCAAAAAAGAAAAGTTATCTTCAATAAATTTTCACTATAAGAAAGGATAAAGGATGTCTGCCAATTTAAAGAAAAATTACAATGAATGATAATAGAGATCATAGAAATCAACAGCAATCTAGGGTAAAGGGCAAATATTTGGATAAATATGAAAATATGCATTTTCTTTTTTTTAACTTATTGAAACATTTCTTAAACAATATTTAGAATCTGTTTTTATGGGTGGGGAGTACTTGATCACTGAGCCACATCCCCAGCCCTATTTTGTATTTTATTTAGAGACAGAGTATCACTGAGTTCTTAGAACTTTGCTTTTGCTGAGACTCGCTTTAAACTCATGATCCTTCCTGCCTCAGCCTCCTTAGCCTCTGGTATTTCAGGTGTGCACTGCTGCACCCAGCAAATTAGAAACATTCTGAGAGAGTTTTGGTGTATATGAATATATTCACATAGAAAAAAAAGAGAGTGAGAGAAATTATTTGTAAATTATATACCTGATAGGGGTCTATAATTTGTAATATACCAATAATTTTTATAACTCAACATATGACCCAATAAAAAAGGGCCAATTTTTTTAATACCTTTATTTTATTTATTTATATGTGGTGCTGAGGATCAAATCCAGTGCCTCACACATGCTAGGTGAGTACTCTACTGCTGAGCCACAACCCCAGAACCCAAGGTTAAACATTATTTACAAGTAGCTTACAGGCAATATGAAAGACATTCAATATCATTAGTCATTAAGGAAATAAGAATCAAAACCACATTGGCATATCACTTAAACTCATTAGGATGGTTACAATAATTATAATTAATAACAGATCATGGACAATAACAAATGTTGGCAGTATGTGTAGAATTGAGTGCTGTCATACATTTTTGATAAGAATGGAATGTGGTGTAGCTACTGTGAAAGATGTTTTGGTATTTCTTCAAAAAGTTAAATATAGTGTTATCATAAGACTCAGCAATTCCTTTCCTAAATATATCTCAAAAGAATTGAAAACATATATGCTCAAATACACAAATGTTCATAGTAATGTTATCTGTAATAAATAGTCAATAGGAAGAAATCATCCAAATATCTATAAAATAATGAATGCATAAATGGAAAAGATTATTCTTTAGCCATTCCTAAAGGAATGAAGAAAGAATACATGCTACATCATGAATAAAATTTTAGATATTATGCTAAGTGAAGAAGGTAAACATAAAATCATATGGTTTTGATTCCACTTAAATTAAATGTGAAGATTATGGGTTATGGTTTAGATTAGGTGTAATCCAAAAGATCATGTGTGAGACAATGTGAAAGTATTTAGAGATGAAATGATTAGGATTATAAAAGGTTTAACCTAATTGGTTCATTAATCTTCTGATAGGAATTAACTTGGTGGTAACTGTAGATAGGGTGTAACTGGAGGAGGTGGGCCCATGGGGCCATGCCTTTTGGGGGCTTGTTTTGTCCTGGTGAGGGGATCTCTCCCTGTCTTTCTCTTTCTGCTTCTTGGTGGCCATATCCTGACCTGATTTCATCCATCACATTCTCCTGCCATGATGTTGTGCCTCACCTTGGGTCCAGAGCAAAGAAGCCAGCCATCTATGAACTAAAACCTCTGAAACCATGAGCCATCAAATAAATTTTCATCTCTAAAATTGTTCTCATCAGATATTTTGATCACAGCAGGAAAAAAATTTTTTTTTCTTTTTCTTTTTTTTATTGGTTGTTCAAAACATTACAAAGCTCATGACATATCATTTTTCATACATTTGATTCAAGTGAGTTATGAACTCCCATTTTTACCCCAAATACAAATTGCAGAATCACATCAGTTACACATTCACATTTTTACATAATGCCATATTAGTGACTGTTGTATTCTGCTGCCTTTCCTATCCCCTACTATCCCCCTCCCCTCCCCTCCCATCTTCCCTCTCTACCTAATCTGTTGTTGTTCAGTTCTCTCCCTTGTTTTTTTGTTTTTTCCCCCGTTTCCCCTCACAACCTCTTATATGTGATTTCATATAACGTTGAGGGTTTCCTTCCGTTTCCATGCAATTTCCCTTCTCTCTCCCTTTCCCTCCTGCCACTCGCCTCTGTTTAATGTTAATCTTTTCCTCATGCTCTTCCTCCCTTCTCAGTTCTTAGTTGCTCTCCTTAAATCAAAGAAGACATTTGGTATTTATTTTTAAGGATTGGCTAGCTTCACTTAGCATAATCTGCTCTAATGCCATCCATTTCCCTGCAAATTCCATGATTTTGTCACTTTTTAGTGCTGTGTAATACTCCATTGTGTATAAATGCCACATTTTTTTTTATCCATTCATCTATTGAAGGGCATCTAGGTTGGTTCTACAGTCTAGCTATTGTGAATTGTGCTGCTATGATCATTGATGTGGCAGTATCCCTATAGTATGCTCTTTTAAGGTCCTCAGGGAATAGTCCAAGAAGGCGATAGCTGGGTCAAATGGTGGTTCCATTCCCAGCTTTCCCAGGAATCTCCATACTCTTTCCATATTGGCCACACCAATTTGCAGTCCCACCAGCAATGTACAAGTGTACCCTTTTCCCCACATCCTCGCCAGCACTTATTGTTGTTTGACTTCATAATGGCTGCCAATCTTACTGGAGTGAGATGGTATCTTAGGGTGGTTTTGATTTGCATTTCTCTGACTGCTAGAGATGGTGAGCATTTTTTCATGTACTTATTGATTGATTGTATGTCCTCCTCTGAGAAGTGTCTGTTCAGGTCCTTGGCCCATTTGTTGATTGGGTTATTTGTTATCTTATTGTTTAATTTTTTGAGTTCTTTGTATATTCTGGAAATTAGGGCTCTATCTGAAGTGTGAGGAGTAAAGATTTGTTCCCAGGATGTTGGCTCCCTATTTACTTCTCTTATTGTTTCTCTTGCTGAGAAAAAACTTTTCAGTTTAAGTAAGTCCCATTTGTTTATTCTTGTTATTAACTCTTGGGCTATGGGTGTCCTATTAAGGAATTTGGAGCCCGACCCCACAATATGTAGATCGGAGCCAACTTTTTCTATCAGGCGCAGAGTCTCTGATTTGATATCAAGCTCCTTGATCCATTTTGAGTTAACTTTTGTGCATGGCGAGAGAAAGGGGTTCAGCTTCATTTTGTTGCATATGGATTTCCAGTAGGAAAAAAAAATTTAAATTAACTAAAGTGGGGGCTGGGGATGTGGTTCAAGCAGTAGTGTGCTTGCCTGGCCTGCGTGTGGCCCGGGTTCAATCCTCAGCACCACATACAAACAAAGATATTGTGTCTGCCGAAAACTAAAATATAAATATTAAAAATTTCTCTCTCTCTCTCTCTCTAAAAAAAATTAACTAAAGCAAACACATAAAAACATCATGTCAGAAAATAGATAAATAGATCAGCAGTTGCCAGGGGTTGGCATCGAACAAGAAGGAGTAATTGCAAAAATGTATGAGCTTTCTTTCTGGAGTGCCTTAGTTAGCTCAGGTTTCCATAACAACATCCCACAGACTGGATGGCTTAAACAACATAAAATTATTTCTCACAATTCTGAAAGCAAGATTTCCAAGATCAAGATACTCTCAGGGTGGGTCTCTGGTAAGAACTCTTGTCCAGACTTGTGTACTAGTAGACTTTTCCCTGTCATCACATGGCTGCTCCTGTATGTGCACAGAAAGAGACCTATTTGTCTTTCTCTTTTTATAAGGGTAGTAGTCTAATTAGATTAGATCTTTCTGATTCAATTTAACGTTAATTACCACCTTGAAGGACCTATCCCCAAAGACATTCATATTAGGCATTAGGTTACAACATGACTTTCCCCCCCCCCCCAGGGTTATGGGCAGGGCACAATTTGTCCATAACAGTGATGACAATGTTCTGTAATTACATAAGGAAGTAGTTACACAACAATGTGAGTGTACTAAAAGCTACTGAATTTTGCATTTTAAAATAGTGAATTTTGTGTTATGTAAGGCATGTATTAATAAGGTATGCATGTTTAATGAATGTATGTGCAGGATTGCTCACAATTCATTGGCATCTTAATGCCATGTGTGGTCTGTTGTGAGAGCTTATGATATCTGGAACCCTCAGAAACATCAGGTTTCTATGCTAATCAACAGGTCTTACCATGAACTCCATGACATGCTTACAAAAAATTGGAAGTAAGGCAAAATTCTGTTAATCTTTGTCTATGGTACTAAGACATGGAACCCTGTATGTTTTCTGGAACCTGTAAAACCATAACCTCTAGGGAGATTCTATTATGGGTAACATTCACTACTGCAGAGAAAGAGGTGTAATCAAAAGGAGCAATTATCTTGGGAATAATCATGCTCTCCTTCTGAGGCAATAAACCCTGCCTTTGTGGAAAGCATAGAAGCAAAAACTCTCTGCACGTGTGGGAGGCTGCTATGATTTGCATGACGTGTTATGCACAAAATCATTGTTGAAACCTGATCCTGCTTGCAGTGTTATTAAGAGTGTGTGACCTTTGTAAGTGATAAATAATGATAAATAATGCTCCACCTTCATGTATAGGATTAGCAGCCTTCCTTATATCAGGATTCCAAGAGGAAGGAAGTGCCCTGTTGATCATCAATCCCTTTATCCACCTGAGGACAGCTTTCTTCCACTGCAGAGGAGGTAGCAAGACAGCATGGTAGAAAGCAGAACACAGCCCACATTGGACACCAATCCTGACAACATTTCGATCTTATAATTTCAGTCTCAGGAATTATGAGAAATAAATCTTCATTTTTTATAAATTACTCAGCCTATGATTTTTTTTTATAGTATACAAAAAATCTGGAAACCCACTAATGGAATTCTGCACAGATATAAAGCAGATTTTTTTTTAAATTTTGAAAGGCAATAAATTTGCCTCTATAAGATCTTTCCCCACCCCTACTCTCCAGAGGCAAGGCAAAGATTGTCTATGTCTTTACTCTCCCCTTTACCATTCATTTAACATCACTTTGTTAGGTAATAACTAATACTAAATAAACATTTTGAGGAAAGTGTATTGGCTTTTATCTGGATTCTCTTGAATATGTAAAAATGGATCATAATGGTCCATTAAGCTTTTCTAATAGTGGCACAGTATATTCGATTGTTGCTTGAAGAGATGAATTATTTGTGGAAAAAAATTGAAAAATGAATGTAATTTTATTTTTCCCATATCATTATAAACTTTAATTGTCACATACATAAAATATTTGTTTTAACATTAAGAGAGGATCAGAAAAAATAATACAGTAAAACAAAAAGGCAAAAGCACATTATCATTAAAGATGCTATCTGAATAAGTAAGCTTGTGTTATCTTGCCAGCTTGCAAAGTAGAAATTGTTTTCCCCTGTAGACTTAAATAGAAATATTGCATTTTTTATGTATTTTAATAAGGTAATATTTTGTGTAGTCTCATAGTAGATATTGAATTCCTCTTCAAGGAAACAAGAACCCTAGGGAGCACTTTATGTCATCAATAAATAACATGAAATAAATATAATGCAGAGTAGATAACAAAAGAGCCTGGAGAGTCTGCTTTGTCATTGCAGTTGGGAAAATAGAAGGTGGGAGCTATAATAATACTCAGTATGGTAATTATGAAGTGGTAAATATATAGACTTATGCTATACATCAAAGTTGAACTTATTTCCATTCCTTTGTCAGGAAAGCAGTAACAATCCAAAAAAGCAAATTTCTGTGCTCCCAACACCAACTTTTGTTTTCTATTTAGTGAACATTTATTTTCCAGTTAGTCATTCACAGTAGTAGTGTGGGGTGTTATTCATAGTTATAATAGTATTAATATTTGAGGGACAAAGATAAGGAAGCAGAAAAGGAATCAAGTAACAGGTAAGGAGTGAAGTATTCTGTTTATATCAATGTATATTCTGCTCACATTTTCATTTTGGAAAGCCAACGTACCCCACTTGTACTTTTAAATAGATGTCAGTAGTTAGAGAAAGACCTCAGGAAGTGGGAATTACTAGATGGTAGCTTAGACCATAAAATATGACCATAAAATAACTGAAAATTTTTAAACAATGAGAAATGCACATATTCTTACCTTATAAACATTCAGTTCAATTCTAAATTAAAATACAAATATAGTTGCAACATAAAACTTTCCTTAAAATATAAGGTAATGATACAATACAGTAAAACCAATCAGTGGTAAGAACTAATATATAATATGTATTCTTTTAGAATACATTCCATTAGGGATAGCAGGAATAAACAGATAATTAGAGAATTTAACAAGTGGTTAAAAAGTAAAGTAGGACAAGATAATAAAACTTTATGACTGTGATTTGTAATAGTAATTATTTTGCTGGTTTTTAAATTAGAATAATACCTTTATTTTTACTGAACTTCATTGAAGTCACAAAAAAATTGTGAGTCTCCTAAACTTAAAAAATTTTGGATAATTCTGGTCTTTCTCCTGGTTTCTCTTTAAAATTTACAAATTGAAAACTCTAATCCATAATATGTTTAAGTGTTGATCAGCATTTTTCCCATTCCCTCCTAAAGTTTTATTAGATGTATGCTGTAATTTGAATATAATCTTCCATTTTTGAACTCTTATTGTTCATAATTCCCTATTTCCCTCTTTCATATTTGGTGCAATTACATACAATTTATTTGACATTTCACTGATTCACTCTTCATTTTACAACAATCTTTTATTCATCCTATCTTTATTTATTCTTCAATTAATACATTTTCATTGACAAATAATCTAAGTATTTGTACTGCCACATGCAATGATTTCATAACATTCTTAATTTGTATTGCTCTTATATACATTTTGACTTGGAAGTCACACCATCATATTAGAACCAATAATTAAGCGATAATTTTCACATAAATAATCCTTTAAGTTTTGGTAAAAAATAAAATAATATTATCATTTTAAAAATATTTAAATTGATATTATCAATTTTAAAATATTATCATTTTAATTTCCTAGAAAGCCTCTTGTAGTTATTATTAGCAAAACAAAGGATTTATGCATTGTACTTACTAATATCCTATTTATTCCTATTTATTTTTTTCATTGTACACATTTTTGTAATAAAAACAAAGCATAAAATAACATTTTAAATGAAAACTAATCAAATAAATTAAATAAGTATATGCATAATATTTTAAATATGATTCCATTATATGAGAGTAGATATAGTTTATTTTTAAATCCATATTTGCTCATTTCCTAAGACTAATCCCTGGTTGAAATATTTAATTCATAGATGAATATATATCATATATATCTTGATATATTTTTACAAGAAATCAATTGCAATATTGTTTCTTTTTTTTTAAAGATACATCATTGCCATTTATTTTATTTTTTATTTTATTTTTTTAAAGAGAGAGAGATGAGAGAGAGAGACAGAGAGAGAGAGAATTTTTAAATATTTAGCTTGTAGTTATCAGCGGACACAACATCTTTGTTGGTATGTGGTGCTGAGGATCGAACCCGGGCCACACGCATTCCAGGCCAGCGCGCTACCGCTTGAGCCACATCCCCAGCCCAATATTGTTTCAGTGTTATAAAAGTTAAGCAAGGGCTGGAGTAGAGCGCTTGTCTAATACATATAGAGTACTGGGTTTGATCCTCCACACCATACAAATGATAAATAAATAAATAAATAAAGTTATTAAAAACATAAACCAAGACATTCGTACATGAAAAAATAATTTATTAAACAATAGCTTAATATACATATTATGTATACATAGTTCATTGGGTACTGTATTTCATAATATTAATCTTTTCAATACAAAACCTACTCCCCTGCTTTTCTTTTTTCCCCCTCTCTCTGTTTCTTGAAAACACACACACACATACTCACATTTTTCTTATTTTTAATATATAAATAACAATTAGATATTTATTTTGTATAATGTAGTGTTTTGAAGTATGTTTGCATTGTATAATGGTTTAATTGATCTTATTATTATTAATAAGTGCATTCGTTCACACTTATTATTATGTTTCATTGAAACTACTTAAAACCTCGTTTTCCCCCCATTTTTTTACTGGTACATTATAGTTGTACATACTGGTAGGATTTGTTGTTATGTACACAATATAACAATATAATTTTGGCCACTATCATTCTCCAGTATTTCCCCTTTTCCTTTTTTCCTCCTTCCCCTGGTCCCTCTTTCCTCTATTCTACAGATCTTCTTTTGATTTTCATGTGATCCTCCCACCTGTCATTTACTTTTTCTTTAGTTTTCACCTATGAGAACAAAACATGTGACTGTCGACTTTCCAAGTTTGGTTTATTTCACTTAACACAATGATCTAAAATTCCACCAAATTTTCTGCAAATATATGATTTCATTTTTCTTTAAGGCTCAATGAAACTCCATTTTGTGTATAAACCATTCATCTGTTAATGGACACCTAGGCTGCTTCCACAGTGTGGCTATTGTGCATTGTGCTGCTGTAAACACGGATATGCATGTATTGCTATATATGATGACTTTAATCCTATAGGATAAATACTGAGGAAGGTATAGCTGGGTCAAATGGTGATTATATTTTAAGTCTTTTGAGCAACCTCCATACTGATTTCTATAATGGTTGTACTACTTTATAATACCACCAACAGTGAAATACTGTTCCTTTTTCTTTACATCTTTCTCTAGCATTCATTATTGTTAAAACTAGTTTTTTTAGTAGTTTTCAGAAATATATTTTAATTAACTATGACTAATTAAAGTCATTATCTTGAAATTAATCAGCCTATCTACCTGGAAGTTTCTATTCTTTGTCCAGCATCACCTAACACACCTCTATTAGACCCTGGCAACCACCATTCTACTCTCTACTACTGTGAATTCAAATTCTTAGATTCTACATTTTAAGTGAGATCCAGTATTTGTCCTTCTGTGCCTAATTTACTTCTCTTTATGTAACATTCTTTATATTCATCTCTATTGTCACAAATGACAGAATTTCCTTCTTTTTTAATTCTGAATAGTTTTCCATTATGTATATATACCACATTTTCTATTCATTCATATATAGATATTTAGTTTGGTTTCATACATTGGTTATAGTGAATGATGCTGCAATGATCATGTAAGTGCAGGAGACTCTGGCAAACAATTTTTATTTACTTTGGGATTTATACACAGTAGTTGAATTGCTGGATTATTGTCTTTAATTTTTGAGAGCATTACTACTGTTTTCTATAATGGCTATATCAGTCAATATTCCCGCCAACTAAGTACCAGGATTTTCTGCCTTTACATCCTTTACAACACTTACCCTTAATCTATTTAATAACAGCCATTCTAACACAGGTGAGGTGAAATAACATTGGGGATGTAGTTTGCATTTCCTTTATTTATGATTACTGATGCAAGACATTTGTTTCATATATTTATGGTCATTTGTGTAGCTTTACGTACTTTGATAATTTTTTAATTTCTTACTATTGAGTTTTTCTGTTCCTTATATATTTTGGATACTGATCCCTCAACAATCATACTATTTGAAAATATTTTCTCTCATTCCTTTGGTTGTATTTTCCCTCTGTTAATTTTTATCTAGATTGTGCAAAATTTTTAGTTTGATATAATTGTAATTGTCTATTTTTCCTTTTGTCGCTTATACTTCTGAGGTGATGTCCAAAAAACAAACAAACATCATCAACAACAACAAAAACCCTACTACCTTAACCAAAACTGTGGAATTTTTTCTACTCTTCTATTAGATTTAGAGTTTCAGAATACCATTTAAGTTTTGGATCTGTTTTGAATTGATGTTTTTTATATGCTGTGAATGTCTAATTCCTTTTTATGTGTGTAGATATTCACTGTTCCAATACAATTCACTGAATAGAGGTCCTTTCTTGATCATATGTTCCTGACACCTTTGTCAAGAATCAGTTGACCATACTGTAGTACTGTGCTAGCCTAGCAAGCACAGTGCCCTGGATTCAATCATCACCCTCAAAAAAAATTGATCATAAATGCATAGGTTTATTTCTGTTCCATTAGCCTATATTTCTGTTTTTATGTCAGTACCATAATGTTTATTTACTCTTTGTATATTGAAGTAAGGTCGTATTATCTTTCCAGCTCTGTTCCTTTTGTGCAAGATTACTTTGACTATTTGAGGTCCTAAATTGGTTTTATATGAATTTTATTTCTGTATAAAATACCATTGGAAATTTAATAAGAATTGCTTTGAGTCTGTAAATTGTTTTGTATACTATGAATATTTTAATAATATTACTATTTTTAAACCATAAGCATGGTGTTTCTGTTTACATGTGTCTTCTTTAATATCTTTTAATAGTAGTTTCAGTGTCTTTCTCATTCTTGGTTAATTTTTTTTTTAAACAAAAAGTTTTTAAAGTTTTTTTATTCTGGGTTTCACTGAAATTTCAGGATAATCTTGCCATTTCACCTCTCTTTGGTTTATTTTTTATTGCTCTTACAAATGGGAATATTTCCTTGATTTTCTTTTTAAATAGTTTATTATTTATGCATAGTAACTCTACTTAGTTTTGTATGTTGATTTTTTTATACTGAAACATTGTTGAATTTTTTATCAGTTGCAGTAATTAAGTAGAGTCTTTGGCTTTTTATGTGTAAGTTTATGTCATGTACATACAGGAACAGTTCATCTTCTTTCCTTACAATTGGTAAACCTTTTATGATTTTATCTAATTACTGTTGCAGAAGTTCTAGTACCATATGAATCATACATGTCTTACCTTGTCCTATATGTTAATAATAAGATCATTACACCTTTCATATAATTTTGAAGTTCTTATAACTACTACAAAATCATAGTTGTATAAATGTACATGTTCTTTCCAATATGATCAAATAAATATGTAGAATTTTTGATGCTGTATAAATATAAAAATTTACCATCAAATATTGATTCATTTGGAAGAATTTTCAGACTGGCAATTTTATTATATAGAGTGACATGATGACTGAATACCTGTGAGATGATTTTTAGTGACTTGTATTTTTAGGGCCTTATCAAGAGTGAATTTGCACATTTTTGGCTTTCTGTAATACTTAAAAAATTAAAGACTCTTAAAATAATTAAGTAAATAAAACATCCAAATTACAAAAAAAAGTGTATTCCTAATGCCTGTAACCATTTAAATGCTTCCCACTGTGAAGTATATGTGAATGAATGTTTCAGAGAGAACCCCCATGTGAGAACAATGCATTGGGAAAGAAATAAGATATGTAATTACTATTATGGAAATAATTAAAATGCAGGTAGCTCAACTGATGCAAACAATATGTAAC
This sequence comes from Urocitellus parryii, assembly GCF_045843805.1. Lineage (NCBI taxonomy): Eukaryota > Metazoa > Chordata > Mammalia > Rodentia > Sciuridae > Urocitellus > Urocitellus parryii. The sequence goes on from NC_135537.1 coordinate 27,136,334, forward strand.
TAAAATTTGCATTTGCTACAGTTATGGTGGCATTCCAAAATATGCTTAAAGTACCAAGCAATTAAATATGCTCCATATTCATATTGTCTTTTCCATTTTAAAAATAAGCTTTTCATTCAAATTTGCTCCTGGAGATTTCAGCATGCTTTATATAAAAATGTAATTTTTCAACCATTTCCATATTACATTAGCTTTGTTGTTGACTACTCATATTTAAATAGTACATTTAGATAAAACTACATAAAATAAGCTCATAAAATTACAGCAAAAATATCACAAGAACCAAACAGGAAATGCAGGTAATATACAGCTGGTGAAATAAACACAGAATACATTTCAAAGCATATGGCACAGTGTTGGGTTATTAATGGTGAGAAAAAATATATGGACACACATCTACATAAATATTATTATTATTCCTTCTTTGATAAAGTGAACTAAAATATGATGAAACTTTTTTTAGTATTAGTATTCTTGCATTTTAAGTATGTTTTAATTTTAATGTTAAGAAGCACATGGAAAAGAATAATTCTGTAAATACAATTTTTTATTTATTCTAAGGTATCATAATCTATTGATTATCTTGTATATTTACACAGTAATTATTCAGTTAATATTGACTAAATATATTTTTATTTTTAAAATTATGTATATTATTAGGAATAAAAGTTAGGTTATTAGTTTTGAGTAAGTTAATTTGTCTAAGTGGATAGTAGCTGAACAGATACTAAATTTATAAGTTTTTATTTTTTGCCTCAAAAAGAAAAAAATTCAATATCTATCCCAATTTTCTTAGCTTTTAAATCAATTTTACCTTATTAATAATGATAAATGACAGTAAATTTTAATAGTCTATCAAGTTCTAATCCTTTGCAGTATTAACATATCATGTACTAATTTCTAATATCCATTTTATAAATTTAGAAAATTCATGTGTTAAAAGCATAGATATTATAGCAAAGTTAACTAACATGATTATTATGCAACCTAACACATTATGTATGACTTTTTTTTTAATTGCTGCTGAAACAAACTACTAAACACTCTGTGACTTACTATAACACACATTTATTGTTTTACAGTTCTATAAGTCAGAAGTACAATATGGGTCTTCCTGGGCTACGACCAAGGTTTAAGACTACATTCCTTTCTCAGAATGTGGAGGAGATTCTATTTCCTTACATTTTCCAGTTTTTATAGCCATTTTATTGGCTTGTAGTTTTCTTCAAAGACAGCAATATTGCATCACTCTAACCATTCTTTATGCTTGTAACCAGGAACTTTGTTTTTCTTAATCCATGTGATTAGACTGGGTTTCACTGAAAAGAAAATTCAGGATAATCTTGCCACCTCACAGTAATTAACCTTAATAATATTTTCAAAATAACTTTATGACTATCAAGTAATATTTTCACTGTTTCTTATGGAATGGGCATGAGCCCTGGGGGGGGGCATTAATCAATATAACACAAATAATGGTCCTGAAGATCAAATTCAGATATTTGTCCAAGTGTCATTGCTATTGTTTGATTACTCTCTTAAACTAGTGTTGAAATTAAATTGTCAATATAACAGAATTAAGATGTAAGAACTTTAAAAGGGGATGAGGTCATGAGGGCCCCACTCTCAAGAATGGGTTAATATCATTATGGCCGGAGTGGCTAGTTATGGTGGAAATGGCTTTGTTACAAAAGTGAGCTCTCTCAGGCTGGGGATAAAGCTCAGTTATAGAGTGCTTGCCTCACATGCACAAAACCCTGGGTTCAATCTCCAGCACCACACACAACACAAAAAAAAAAAAAAAGAAAGAAAGAAAGAAAGAAAGAAAAAGAAAAGTGAGCTCTTTATCATTTCTTTTGTGCCCAAGTTCTTCCATGTGCTCTGTTGCCATGAAAAACTTTCCAACTTGTCATGATACAGTGAAGGGTCCCTCACCAGATGCCATATTTCAATCTTGAACTTTCCAAGCCTTCAGAAATCTAAGCTGAATAAACAAATGCTGTGTATAGATCACCCAGTAGTGAACTCTCACAGTGACAGAAAAAGGACTAAGAAAGTCATTAATTACCTAACTATATGATATGCCTACACAGTATACTTGTTCCTGCATAATTCTATCATTTTTTTCAGTCATACTATAAAAGGTAGCACATGTTTTATTTCTAATAAATTTTATTTCAAATAAATAGGTTTGCTAATATATTAGCAAACCTCTAATGGAAAATTATTTTTTAATATAAGATAAGTGACAAGAAATCATTTATCATGTTTGAGTTCTGTTCACTGCTATTCAAACAGAAATGATGAATATATATTACAAAATCAAAATCATATTTCATGAGGAAAAGAAATAAAACAGATATCATTAAAGGGATGAGAAACCACCTTGTAACTCAACTTAGAGATCATATAAACTGTCCTCTACTCAGTTCTTGCCAAGTAAGATTTTCTGTCTATTCAAACCTCAAACACTTTGAATCCCACTTAAATTAACATTTAAGTTAAAGTTCATTGATACTCAACCCCTCTTATTTGAGCATCTTATAAATTTTGGAAAAGCATTAAAATATTATATGCAATATTATTTTATTCAAATAAAGTTATGAATACACCAAATCAATTTGTTTTAGATACAAAGATTAAAATTTTCTTTGTCACCAAATAACATGTAATATTATGTAAAAAGTTAAATATATGTTGTGTTTTAAGCTTATCCTTATTGGTAGATTAGTTCAAATAGTTTTGGTCATATATATATATATATATATATATATATATATATGATTAAATTATATAATTTATACCATGATTGGTACTACTGAGACACATCCCTAGCCTGTTATTATTATTATTATTATTATTATTATTATCATCATCATCATTTATTTATTTATTTATTTATTTAGAGACAGGGCCTCACTAAATTGCTAAGGCTGGCTTTGAACTTGTGATTTTCTGCCTTAGCCTCCTAAGCCACTGGGATTATAGGTTTATGCCACCATCCTGGCTTGTTCCTACATTTTAGTGTACTTGTTTATGAAATAATTAAAGATATAAGAAATTCTAGGAAGTTTTTCAAATAATCATATGCATTTTTTTTTCATTGTTGGGGATCATGCTAGGCAAGTACTCAACCACTGAGCTACAACTCTAGTGCAATATTCATAGTTTTGAAATTTATCACTTGCCACATTAATATTATTAGCTATGTAACTATAAGAATGTGATTAAAATAATATTAATTTATAGTTTTATAACATCAAAATGTAAATAATGGACTTGACTGTGATTTAAACAAACTTAATAAAACAACAAGTTTGCCTCTTCCGATTACAGCTTTTACATTTAAAAAGCTTTGAAGTTGTCACTCTCATCCTTATACATGGAAGACATGAACAACCTGAAAATCCAAGACTCATTAGAAAACTGAGAATGAAAGGGAAAAAGCCTTACAACTTTTTGGAACTGAAAAGACAGAGAAATTTAGAGTTGCAACTAAGATCTGTTTATCTGTAGCACAAGTCACTGGAGCCTTATTATAGAGGGGATATTTAAATGGCATTTGATGAATTTCTGGAGCCTGAGAAGGCTAAAATTGGAGTAAGAAAATTTCTTGTTATAGACTTCGAGTATGGGACCCTCAAGTCTATAACATGGATGGATGATGCATACAGGAAATAGAACTTCTAAGAAAGAACTGAAAGGAAATACTAGATAAAAACTTCACTATAACAGAGATAAAGGATGACAGCTATGATCTCATCCTTGGTTATGGTTTGGACTTGGCTAAGGAAGACCTTAGTGACATGGAAGATAGTGGAAAAACTGAAATGCAAGAAGAAAAACAAACCAAAATGTAAAAAGAAAAATGTCAGCTGATAGCCCGAAATTCCAATGACTCAGGAGGCTAAGGCAGGAGGATCATGAATTGAAAGCCAGCCTCAGTAATTTACAGATGCCTAAGTAACTTAGTGAAATCCTCCTGTCTCAAAATAAAAAGTAAAAAAGTGCTGGGAATGTTGCTCAGTGGTTAAGCAACCCTGGGTTCAATCCCTGATAACAACAAAATCAACAACAAAAACAACAACAGCATAAGTAAAGGAACAATGTCAAGAACATGAGAAAATTTCAAAAGGAATAATATACACATAAATATAATACCAAATGATAAAAATGATAAAGAACAAGGAAGAAGAAACATTTGAAGTAAATATGAATACAAATTTTCCAAAATTATTTACAACCAAACAACAGATTTAGGAAAATCAGAACAATGATAAAGATGAGCACCAATGAAAATATACCCAAGGAAAAATGAAAATTCAAGAACACAGTTATAAACATCAATAAAAGAAAAGGCCTTTAAAATATTTTAAACCAAATAAAATCATAGAATCAAAATCCTTTATGGAATGAAAATTCATAGTATCCAACAGCAAAACAAGATCTTTAAAATTTATAACATTAGATGCATATGTTAGTGTTAGAATAAAATTTAAAATTCAGTCACAGAAAACTAGGGAATGAAGAGCAACCTAAGGATAAAATCAAGCAGGAAAAAATGGTATATTATGGCATATATCAATTAACTAGAGAACAGAGAGAAGATAGAGAATATCTGTATTTTTAAAATGTTTTAAGAAGTTCAATAAAATTATTAATAAATCTTTCACAACATTAAGAAAAAAGAGACGTTACAAATTACCAATATCAGAAGTGGAAGAGAGATAATAACTACTTATTCTAAGAGTATAAAAGGAATTCAGTGAAAAACTCTGTGCCCATAAATTTGATGTTAGATGAAACATATCACTCTTTCAGATTAACAAAAACCAAAACTTATAGAAAGAAATACATAATCTGAATAAATTCATATCTATTATAAAACTGATTTAATAATTAAACTTCCTAAAAGGAACAGGTTCATAAATTTTCAATGATGAATTTATTTAAGGAAAAAATAATACAAATTCTTTACAATATCTTCCAGAGAATAAAACACTTCCTAACTCATTTGCATTTATCCTAAAGAAAATATTAGCAAAACAATTTCAGCAATGCATCATTATTATTATTATATACCATGAAAAGGCAGGAAACCTTTGAAAATAAGTTCATATAATCCATTACATAAACAGAGTACAGAGAAAAGAATAATCATATTAATTAAATCAGAAAAATGTCTTATTAAAAACCCAACTGTAAACCATGGCAAACCTCTCACCTAATTGGAAAATAGAGGGAGAATGGCTAAAAACAGAACAAAATAAAAATCTAACAATATACCTTGACAAAATGTATCCAGATAAGAAAGAAATATTTTATCAAAGCTTATTTATTTTATTTTGGATTGACATAGTATACATATTTCTAGAATATGGTGTGACATTTTATTAGATTTATAAAATTCATAATGATCAAACTAGCATAATTTGATATCAATTACTTCAATTATTTATTATTTCTTTATATTGGAAACAAATTCTATTAATTATTTTGAAAAATACAGTTAATTTTTGTCAACCACAGCCACTCTATTGTTCTCATTAGAAACTATTTTTATTACCTAACTGCACCTTGAGACTGTTAATGACCCTCTCTCCATCCCTTTCTCCAATCCTCTCACTCTTTTTAGCCTTTGATATCCATTATTTTATTTTCTATTTCTATGAGATCTTTTTTACTATATATATATATATATATGTAAATAAATTTATCTTTCTATTACTACTTATTTCAATTAATATAATATCCTCTAATTCCATCAATGTCATCACAAATGATGTGACTTTATAATTTGGAAGTCTGAATAATATCCCACTGCATGTAGGTACCTCATTTTCTTTATCCATTTATCTGTCAGTGGACACTTACTTTGATTTCATATTTTAGCTATTGTGAATAGTGCTGAAATAACCATAGGAATGCAAATACCTCTTTGATGTATTAATATATTTTCCTTTTCAATATAAAATTAAAGTCTTACCATATGTGATCTATGAATCATGCTTCTAGAATTGAAAGCTTATGTTCCTGCAAAAATATATAATCAAAAGTTTATAGCAACTTGGTTTATTGTTTCTCCAAACAGGAAAAAAACAAAATCTCTGTACATTGGTGGATGGATAAGTTGGCATATTATTAAATAATAAAAATATTGATCCTGTAATTCCCCAAAATGGATGCATCTTAAATTCATATTAATAGGTATTAAAACTTGAGCACACATAGATCTCAATTTATGATTTCTAATACCAGTACAATAAAAAGAACCAGGACTTAAACTAAAGGATTACTACTTTATTTTAGTAAAGTAAAGAAATTCTAAAGAAACATATATTTACTCTCTTGAACACCACAGAGTGAACAATAGCTTCTCATACCATTAGAGTTAACTGTGCATAGTGATTCTTATGTAAATATGTTTTGTATGGAAAGAAAAGTGAAAAATAATAATTTTTGTCAAACACTGCCTTAGTCTGATGATTAAGATCAGCATCTGTACTCATAAGTCATATTGATAGTGTGCCTTCTTTATGTAATGTGATGAAAATGGCATTTACTCCTGAGTTTTATTTCTAAGAATACATGATTCGATCTAATCCTGAGAAAAACATCAAAAAGAATGTCAATTTAAAAATCATCTACAAAATACCTTAATATATTTCTTTAAAATTTTTAAGCTAATCAAAATCAAGGAAAGCCTGAGAAACTCATGGCCAAGAAGGGCCTGAGACAACATGGTCAATTAATATAATATTATTTTCTAAATATATCTAAGCTTTGGCATAATAGAATTCCTGGATATCCTCAAAGTAAAAATTAAAATAAATTTTGTACTGCCAAATTAAATAAATGTGTAATGCATAATAATAACATTAACTTCAACAGCAGCAATAATGACAATGTGATCAATATAAGGCACAGTGGGCATATATTTATCTATCAGTAGACACTTACTTTGATTTCATATTTTTTCATACAGTGTATGCATAAGTGTGACCCTATATCTTTTCTGACAATTCTTTTCTTGAATCCCCAAACTGTTGCTAAAAGCAAGGTGTTTTTTCTCTCTCTTAATTTTTTAAAAGCCCTCTTCTTTTTATTCCCCAAAATACATGATCATAGGAATGTTTTCATACAGGCCATATTTTGACTGACATAGCATGTATTTCTTTCCTTAATTGTTTATAATTTTCAGTTAAGGGCAAAGATGAATATGAAACATTTTATATAATAAACCAAATGTTTCAGATACAAAAACTTTCCATTTTCTTGCAGAAAGATATCCAGGTAATGCTTTCAAATCAATTTGGTTAAATTCCATAGAAATTAATTTTTAATGGCTATATGAAAGAAATTATCAGACATTATAGGTGGTTGAATGGTGATATTGGTGATGTAGGAATAATAATTAGACACCATTCTTGCATTCAGTTGCTGAAGAATCAGTTCATTGAAGATATGCAATCTTGGACTGCCCTAGGCAAATTATGTTCTATTAATTTCTAAGATAAATGGAGATGTTTTGATACATTGACTATTAGTTTTGATTTGTAAAGATGACAATTATTGACTGATTTTACTTTTTCTCTTTTTCTTTCCTTGTCCTTTTCAAATTGTATTACTTTGAACATTGTTAAATAGTTCATTGTTACAGAGGATAAAAAGCATAATGAAAAAAATTAATTCATTTATGTACTATATGGAGCCCAATAAGTATCCATATAATCATTTTTAGATCTTTTAGAAGATAAATCCTAAAGATCCAAGAGCCACATATTTTATTCTGTACTGATATGAAGACAGGATATAAAACAAGGCATTTCATGATTTCCCTTTGTGCTGGATGAATTTGGAATATATATTTCTATATCCAAATATGACTGAAAATAAACTTAAATGATTTCAGTAAAATATACCAAAAAAAGATATCATAAGATTTTTATTAAAAAAATTTAGATCAGTTGAAGTTCTGATCACTAAATATCTCATAGACCTCAATGCAAGAACTACCTTAAATCTCTTTTCATACATCTGATTCTCTCAGCTGTTCTTTCAAACGTCCTTCCACTGTTTGCTATCTTTACTGTTTATTCAGTTCTCATACTTTCTTTCAGGAGATGTATTCCTTTGTTCTTACCAGTTGTGATTATTCATATTGGTTTTCGCACTTAGTTTGGATGCTCCTTGTGTTAAAATATTTGTCTCAAGGGTCCTGCTATTGGAAATTGATAGAACCTATAGGAGGCATAAAGCTCTTAGATCAATGGAATGTGCCCTTTAGGAGATTATGGAACTGTAGCCCTTTCATTTTCCTCTTTGGTTCAATAAGCAGCTTGCTCTGCCACATGCTCCTCACCATTGTTATTGAGCATCCCTATCAGAGATCCAAAGTGATGGCTTCACTTGATGTCAGACTAGTACCTCTAGAACAGTGAGCTAAAACAACAACAACAAAAACTTTTCATAAGTGAATTATCTCACATATATTCTTATGGTAACGTGAAGCTCAAAAATACTCTCTCCATTCTTCAAACTTTACCACAAACTTCTTTACTATACAGAGGCATGGGAGAGCTTTTGATAATCAAATAATCTTTTTTTTCATATTATGTATTTAAATAAGTATGCAAGAAGGTGATATTCTCTTGGTTATTCAGAAATACTATAGTTTCCCTAATATGCCAAGTTTTACAATCCATACTTTTGTTCTAAGTATAAATGTCTGATCATACAAAGAGAGAGCGGTACTGAAATTTATAAGATCATACTCAGTTGTACCCATCTAGATAATTTAGGATTGTTGCCAGATTGTAAGATCTAAAAGATCTGTAGGATGATAAGATAATGGATAATATATTCACAAGTTTCAGGAATTTGTGTGTGGATATCTTGCCAGATTGGGAGTTAAGACTGGGACTTTTCTGCCTACAAGTAGAATTAAATCCTAATGGTGTTCAGCAACTAAATTATTTACTGCTAATAAAATTTGTCAAGAAAATTCAGGGTACCTTTTGGTTTACCCTTTTCATGTTTTACGAAGTTTAAATACTTAGCAGCAAATTTTAAATGAATGACCTTTAAACCACTGAAACATCATTGTTTACACAAAAGATACAATGCTATCATCACACAGTTAGGAAAAGTTGAATTACATCTTTTTTAACTTCACCTTTTTCTGAATATATTGCTCAGCATTTATACCAAAGTTGTATTAATCTTAAAATGATATATTTTTATTTTTTGACTTTATTATAATTCTAAAAAAATTGAATATCACTATTTCACAGAATTTCCCCTAACTGAAAACTTAAAAGCAAAAACAAAAGAAAAATCCAAAATTCTGAAACAAAACACAAAAATGAATTAACAAAACAGACAGCATATTCTCCTTTATATTTGATTAATTGCATTTAAGCAAATTTTAATATAATCCTGTAATCATTTGCAATTATTCAAGTCAAATGTTTATGTTGGGATTTTTCATTTAAAACCATTAAGAATCATTGTCAACTTACATTTGTTTTCAAACATTTAATTAGCCATCTATTTTTAAATATCTGTTGCTAATCATAAAACATTACATATTTTCAAAAATAACTTTTAATTAGGATTTTTGTGCCTTCTGTGATGAGTAGGCAATGTGCCTGTTTTTCTTTTCTTTCTTTTTACTGTGCCCTTATTAAACATGGTTCAGCAATAATATCTTTCTGAGCTACTATACTGTCTTAGGAAGACAGATTTGCTCTATTAACTCCAATATAGAAAAGAAGTTCTGGAAATAGAAGATAAAATAATTTTAGGTATATCAATTAAACCTTTGAATTTTTCATTGTAACCACAAGAACTATTGATTATAATCAAATTATTTAATATTAAACCTCAAGGATATACACTACTGTTAATTTTCAACAACTATGTCAATGAGAGGGATTCTTTTATTAGTTACTTAAGGTAGTCTGTTAATCTGCCTAGAAAATGGATAGTCCAGTCCTTTCCCTAAATTCTACACATGACTAAAGTAACATTTCAGGTATTTTTCTTCCATCTTAACTTAGGAAAGATGAGTTAAATATCAAATTAATATAGGATAGTTTCTCACATGCTTACTTATAGGCTTCCAAAGTGTAGGAGTGTCCATATCTGAAATTCTGTATTTATAGAATCATGTACTTATTCAGCTAACAAATATTTATTGTTACTCCTATGAAAGAGGCACTGATGAGGGTTGTGACAGGATATATAAATAAATTGTATTTTAATTCTGGTCCTGAACATTGCAGATCTAGTTTTGAGCAGAGTTGCTAGCAAGAGGAAGTCAGAAATATTTACTAAAATCTTTTTGAGATTTGTACAGCTTATCCATCCCCTTGATCAGTTTATATTAATTCAGTCTGCTTCCTCAAAATGCAATTAATAAACTTTTGCATTCACCCTCAGACTCTGTCCTCATTGTCTTTCTGAAAGCTTTCACTTATTCATACTCCAAAACTAGTAGATATCCATTGTGACATGAAATTCTTATCCTGTTTTATTATTATTTTTATTTTTGTCAAAAAGTGTGTTGACAATTATCATTCACATTTTAGGAGACAATTCTGTCAAGGGAGTAGAAAAGATGGTGGAATGAGATGGACATCAGTATGATTGCACGAATGTTGTGACTCTACTTCATGTAAAACCAGAGAAGTGAAAAATTCTGCTCCATTTGTGTACAATGAATCGAAGAGCATTCTGATGTCATGTATAACTGATTAGAGCTAATAAAAAAGTAAACAATTCCACTTATGTTATGAATTTGAGATATTACAAATTAATCAAATTTCTAAATCAGACTTTTTTCATACATCAAAATTTTAGTCAGTGTCATACTTTACTAATAATTTTTAAGGATACAAAATTTGTGTAGTACAAATAAAAGAGGCAAATCCAGGACCCCAACCTAGCTCCACAGTTTCTTCTGTTGAACACACTGTAGCCCAGATTAACAGGGTTTCTAAATTAGTATGTAGCCACCTCCCTACACAAGAGCTCTTTAACACATGGGAGATCATCATTTTAAACTCAGATATTTACATAAGCTCCATGGTATCTTCTACAGATGCATGTCCCATGTCTTCTGAGATCCAAGTTTTGTTTTATTTTGTTTTGTTTTTTAGGCATTTTAGAATAGGATAGGCCCATTACATGGGATGCATTTGCAATCCACTAAACAAGAAGCATTTTGGTTATTCATTATGTCTAACACAAATAAATTCACAAAGGCATTAGGCAGATTCAACTTCATATTTTTTTTTCTCAGAGTCAAACCTCCAGAATTTCAGAATAACATTTTTGCCATTTACCCCCACTTTTAAAAAATATTTTCCCAATTTGCCATTATAACCAATCAGAAACCAAAGTAAACAAAATTTCTTTTTGATATTGAATGCTTTTAAAAGATGCTCTTTTGTTTGTCTCCTGATCTGTGCAACACAATTTTAATTACCCTTTGGTATGAAAATCAACTTTGAACTCTTTCTGTCTCTGTGTTTCTAATACATACTAACTTTGTGATTGTAGGTTCCCCCCATAGAGAATGAGTGCAGGTGAATATGCTGCTGATAAAATATTGAATCAATGCTTAACAAACTAACTACTCCTTGAAATTACATCCTACATTTAGGCATAAAACACTATTATTATCTTTAAACCAATAGGAGTTATACATTTAAGTAATTTTAGTTTTATATACTACTCCAGTGGGAGAATTTGAACAACCTAATATAGATTAAACTTATTACATAGGATTTTTTTCTCAGTATAACAACAAAAAACTGACAACATAATTTCCTCGAGATAGGACTTTACTATTGACAAAATACCAAATGGGTATTTTAATGAAAATTTTCAAGTATGTAGAAATTCATTCCCTCCTTTACCAGGCAATCCATCAAACTGAATTATCAATTGTCTTAATTAAATATTGTCCATTGAGTAAGTCAGGTTAAGTTTTCATGACTGTAGACATTTAAATTATTATAAATTTGTATCTATTATTTTAGTGTTCTGTTTTTCAGATTTCAAAGCCTAAGTGATATTTTAGAATGTTACCATATAAATATATATTAGATGAATTTGATAGATTGCATGGTAAATTCTTGTAAAAATATTATAACTGTGTTGCCTTTTATTTCCTAATGTTTAAATTTGTGGGAACTGTACAATTGGATAGGTCTCACATTGCTTCATCTATGTTAATTATATTTCACTTCTACAAGATAAGAGATGTTTAATTTACTAGTCAATAAATCTTTTTTAGATCACCTTTTATTGTAGAAAATAAAATATTATTATTATATTCATTTCTGTTATTCTATTTTTTTAAAAAGTCAGTGGATTTTTACTATAAAGCATATTGGTTTGGTGTAGGGAAAATAAAAGGAGACACAGAGACAAGATGCAGACACAAGACAGGGAAAGAAAGGGTGGCTGCCCCTCCAAGCAGCCGTGTTTATCTATATCAAAAGTTACATAGCTTGTTAGTACCATTACTGCATTATTATTTAGTATTCCTTTAATCCAAGGTCCTAGATAATTGAGATCTAAGTTTGGGCTAATCAAGACAGCCCCTTTTCTCTAAGGACATTACCATAGTAACTAGATACTGCACTTGCATAGTTATCTTGCTAGCTTCTAGGAGAAACTGTAGGGCATTCCAAGTGTGGGAAACAGAGTGCCTGTTGCCCCCTGGGAGTTTGCTCACCAGAGGAATGTTTCCCTGTACATTTCCATGGTCCAAATACCTACAAGACCTTATATTTCCAAGAGCTGTGTGCTTGATGAAGGTCAAAACTGATAAGGCTCCAACACAGAGTTTTCACATGAAGAACATTGATATAGCAGCCAGGCATTCTGTGTCTTTGCACAGAAACTTCCTAGTCACCAAGTATGCCACAATCACAGAGTTTATCAGAGACCCCAATCCAAAACACAGAACCCCTACAGTTTGGCATTAAGTTTAAACTACATTTACAACTTATACTAAGATAAATATACTGTTACTACATCAAACTTGTTTTTATTTAAGCTCCTTTTTTTTTTTTAAATTTATAGTGAGATTTCATGTTGCCTACAATGAAGTTTTACATATTTTCTACAGTGAGATGTTATTTCAAGAGATATGACAACAAATCTGGTTTACATGGAATTACATGTATGAGTTTTATAGTAGCTAAAAAATTGTATCATTGGGTTATTAATAAATGAAAATATTCTTTATTACTTTTTAAGTTTTGTTGAATTGTATTCTGCTTATTTGGAATAAATTTCTTAAGATGTATGTAAAGAATAATTATATAGAAATAATAAGAATTATTTATAAGTAAAAAATTATGGTAATAAGAAAATGAGACTCCCTATCTAGATTGCAAATTCCAGTTTTCACAGAAAAATATCATCAGTCATATATTAACATTATATTTTGAATACTATAGCTACATATATAATTATATGTGCATACATTGAATAAATAGTTTTTATTGCTCATTATTAAGTGGATATACTGTACAACCACGGAAACAAACATAGACAAATATCGTAGATTTTATGTGTACTTTTAGGAAATAGTTCTGTTTTACTTTGTTGTAATCATTTAGTCACAAAGAGAAACACAATTCAGGAATTAGGTTGTCTATTCCAAAATATCCATTAAAGTCTGCATTGATTTGAACATTCAGTCATTTTCCCCAACATGGACCTGCTTCAAATTGGGAACCTACAAGGGGAAGAGGGAGCTTGTTCTTTCTCTTCTATTCTCATGTTATGCTTTCCTTAGAGAGAATTTCTTACTCCTTTAGACCTGGGATGGTAGGTGTCAATGCCCTAGAGATTTCCGATATGTGGTTACCATGGCCCCAGTTAACTTTATTCCTGGTAAAGAGTGACTCAGACCTTATATCTAGCATTTCCTCTCAGCATTTCGCTGCTGGGATTGCTTCTTGTAGTTAGGTTGTCATCACCGACATTCTCATCTGCTGCCTACATCTTGCCCACAGGGTAGGTCAGGGGAGGCAGGGAAGTAGAATGATTTATTGTTTGTTATTCTTGCTGTATGATAAAAATATTTGTTATGTTAAAGAGGTAAAATGCGTTCCTCATCCATTTCCAATAAGTCTAACCATGTAATATGCACTTTTTGCATATTGAGTATTTTATCTTTGTATGTATTTTAAATTTATTACTGTGAATTTAGTATTTATCTTAGAACAACTCTGAATTTAAAAATAATATTTAAATAACATAACATATGCATCTAAAAGCATACCGACAGTAAATGTGTGAAACGTGTAAACAAATTTTTAATTTGAATAATCTGGGTGGACATGGTACATGCCTGTAATCCCAGCATTTTGGGAGACTGAGGAAAAAGATTGCAAGTTCCAGGCCATACTGGGTAGTTTAATGAGACCCTGACAAAAAATGAAAATAAATAAGTAAAGGTCTGTGGATGTAGATATAGTTCAATGCATGAACCCCTGGTATGTGTGTGTGAATTATATATGTATATATACATAATATACGTGAAAATATATATTTAAGAATTAATGTACTCAAAAAAGTGTATAAGTTATTATTTAAACATTTCATAAAGTCTTGGACTTTTTTAATTTTACTCCAGATGGTTGCTCAGTGGGATTAGCAGTATACTAGTTTTGAAATTTATTTTATATATTTTAATGCATTTAAGCATTTTGTTATATTTTACTATCTCTGAGGCCAAGATCTCCTTATTCTACTCTTCTTTTTCAGAAATTTACATACAATCTGTATATTCTATATTTGTGTTTTCACATTAAATTTAGGTACAGCTACATAATCAATGCTGAAAAATTTTGCCTATGCAAAATTTTTATGGAAATAATTTATCTTAAATTTAAAGAAAGAATCCTCATAATATCAAGATTTTTCTATCTGATAGTAACTCCATTTGTTGAGTTTTTTTCTCATATAGGTGAAGTTTTAAAGAATTTTCAGTTATAATGCCAAAAATTATTTTCATATTAGAACACTGGCATGAATTTTCATCAATCCAAAAGAAAAAGAGGCATACAATTTTATAATTAATAATAACAAATTATCAATTTCTTTCAATATGCATTTGTATCTATATAAAGGTTATTTTCTCAGTTATCCTGTCTTTTAGATAATTTTTGCTATATGACTTTTGCTTTTATAACATACATTATATAACATACAATACATAATAATGCTTTTAAAATAATGGTTTCATCTTTTAATTGTGTGAATATATCATATTCCTTATCCAAGGACATTCTGAATGCCTGTTCCCAATATTTTGTTAACAAGTACTTTGATGAGGATATTTGTGACTACCTCTGTGATTTTATTGTTAAGTGTTTTGAAAAATTTTGGTTAGAAAGACCAACACTCAAATAAAAATTCATTAGCTTTTTATTGTTCTTTTTAGATATGCATGACAGTATATTTTGACATCTTATACATATATGGTATATAAGGATACTATTCTTGTGTTGTACTTTCACTTTGACAGTCCAGAGTAACTCCAATTTGGTCAAGGGGATGACATAGCCTGGTCATAGTTGAGGTAGTCTTCACATAGACAGACATTCAGGGGAGACTGCCTTAATTGCCTCCCTGACCTTGCACTGACGAAATTTTCTGAGGTCAATCTTCCATGTGACATCTTGGTATTTTTCTTTAGTTACAGAGAGTTTAGATTTTATTGAGGAAACATACATTAAGCAAACTAAAGGAAATCAGTAAAACATTGTACATTAGAAAAATAACAATGGGCATAGAGGGTAGATCCTAGTGCTCATTAATAGCACTGCAATATAAAATAAAATCATCAGAAATGCATTCACTGATAAGATGATATTACAGTAAAACTTTGATGGATGTGATGGTACAATCTATTTCACTATCAGGAAGAAAAGTATTTCAGGATAGCAAATAGGGACTCTAGAGTCCCAGGAGTTTGGTATAATGACTAGAGCAGAGTGAAGAAAGAGAAAATTGGTGGGAAAAAAGTTGGCCAGTGGGGTAACTGAGAGGAGCTCTTGTAGCATTAGAGCTGAATTAATGAGACTTACTTTGAAAACAACATACTCTTAAAAAATTAAAAAATAAATAAATAAACAGCATAGAACAGAAACAGAAATCAGTAGGAGAACTATACCAATAATCCAAGTGAGACACTGTTGTGGCTGGAACATGAGTGGTATCAATGCAGATACAGATATAAGCTTGGATTCTAGATATATTTTGAATATAAAATTTAACAAAATTTGCTGATGAATTAGATGTAGAATATGAGCGGAAGACACAGATATTAAGAATGTCCCAGAAGTATCTTTCCTGATCATCTAAAACTGACATTTGGTAAAATAATAAAATCCTAAAGAGGATATTTTCTGTGTATGTGGAAAGGGGACGGACAGGGTTCATCATGAATTTGCCTTGCACATTTGATGTTTGAGATAGGATGAAACACAGTCAATGAGGTTTTGAATGAAAGATTGTAAGGAAAAGTGAAAAAGAAGAAAAAGAAATAATGTGGGTCACATAACACTGCTGGGGGAAGGAAGATGCAGACTGATTATGAATTTTAGTTTTACCAATCTTTCTTGATAAGAACCTCAAGAAATGAAGTGAATCAAAACAAAGGTGAGAGGAAGAGAACAGACACTTTATTCTCCCTCAATAAAATTCATGTGTTCATGTGTATAATTTCTTAGAATCATAGATATTAGTTCAGTAGTTAATTAGCTAGGTTTGGTTATAATCCACAGAAAACAATGTGGGCATATACATGCAGCGAACATATACTCAACATAGATTTATACACTAATATTTTATTAAGTACAAATGAATATATGCATATATATTTTGCTAGTTTCCTGTTGAATGCAACCTAAGCCTCTGGCTATTAGCTTTTGTCCTAAATAGACTAGAGTTTCATGATTCAGATAACTAAATTATGAGAGGATTGGGACAGCAAAAATGAAAATAAAATCTTGTGTTTGATAATAGAAATTTTTCTTCAGTTGCCAGAATTGTAATGCTATAAAGAATATTTTGTTTTATTATCAAATGAAAACATTTAGAATTCTTCACTTTGCTATTCATAAAAGATATAATAGACTATTTTTCTAGGATAACATTTTGATTATCTTTGAGGCTGAAATTTGAAACACCATAAAGCCTTACGTAAGGGCAAATTGAATCTGTATTCTGTTACCACAGCCTTTTTTTCTTAGTAGCATTTACAAGATAACAACAACTTTTTCAATAATAAATAAAGGATATGGATGAATAAAGTTATGATGCTAGCAAAGAAGAAATTTGAATGATAAAGAACTAAAGAATTAATGGCAAATGTAGATATTTAAAATTTTTACTGTGTAATGAGGGTGTTATTGATACAATATCTTCACTGACATGTACATTTCAATTTAAATCTTTAAAAGTTTTGAAGATATATAAAAAGCAAGCTGTCTTTTCAGAAATGAGAAAGCTTTGAATAGTTATGTTCATAAGGGACAGATATCCATTGGAACATAAAATATGTTGTAGCTTATTATGGTTTTATCTATTTATTTAGATCTAGTTGATATAGTAAATAATATGGTATAGAAGAATCATAGAAATTTCAGTTTTTGTATTATTAAGTGAATTAATTAACTATTGATTTTTAAGTGAATGGACAAGGATATATAACATAGAAAAGATCAGTGGTATTTCACATTGCTACTTTAAAATTATACATCTTGTCAACAGTAGATCTTTTTGTTATAATGTATATGGAGTGAAATGTGATTTTTTTTAACTTTCAAACCTGAAAAACACACTTCTGTACTTCTTCCAGGTGTACAGTAGAGGGAAGGGAATTCAGCAACCAGGAGCAAGAAACTGGGTAAGAAGCTTGGCACTGTAACATTTTAACTCAGGCCTGGTCTCAGGCATGTGTCCATGTACTATATATAATCATGACAATATTCAGAGGTTCTCAAATCACTCCAGAGGCTCTGAGATAGTTAACATTTATTATCCTTGGAAAAATAATGTCTAGATTGCTTCCACAATTATTGAGCAAACTATGTTATATTTAGCTCTTGATATAAAGTTATTGCCTTTCTAGGATTTGCACTTCCTAGATTTAATGGCCAGATGGGACTTATTTGTCATAAAGGAAACTAAAAAATATCCAGAAAAGAAGATCTCCTGGTTTATATTCACTTAATTTTTTCTATGCCTCAATCCTAAATTCTAACACATGCTATTAGCCTAACACCTTTGTTTATTTTAAATCCCAGAAGGCAATTATGCATCTGTGGATTATTTATACACTGATTTTCATATTGAAACAGGTGTACAGATAAACAGTGAAGCAGTTAAAATTTTGCATTGTTGAGGAAAAGCAAGAGGTCTGCTTCATCTCAGATGAATGGTTGAAATAGAATATAGCTCGTGTCCTGTCTTTAAATGTGTATTTTCTATTCCAAAGACCCACACACTATTGAATAAGGATTCCATAAGATTTTTTGTATAGGCTTTTGGAAATCTATGTGATATAAAATCTCTCTCTCTCTCTCTCTCTCTCACACACACACACACACATACACACACACATTTACTAATTGAATAAGATTCACATACAGCAAAAGATACATATTAATGCATTTTTAAAAGAATATGTATGTCCATGCAAATTATACCAGGTGAAGAATTATACCAGATGAAGACACAGAACATTATTAGCATTTCTGAAGTATCACTTTTCACTATTAAGAAGGCAAAATTTAACTGTGTTTTAAAACCTCTCATGACAGAAAACTGCCTGAGTTGGCCTATCCACAAATGGAATTAAGAAGTACACACCTTTTATTTGTGGTTTCCTTCAGCTATATCATGTCTATGATATTCAAACTTCCTGTGTGCTTCATGCATTTTCACAGCTCTGGAGTTTTCCATTGTGTGCATAATGCACAATATGTTAATGTGTATATCTGTGGTTTTTGTTTCTGGTCTGATGTATTATAAATATAACTGCTATGTGTATGGTTGTATTTTTTGTGGGGGGAGTTGACTTAAGATTTCTTTAGGTTATAAATGTGTTGTGAAATTGCTACAACAGGTTCTGTATATTTCTAACTTTAATAAGTTAACTTTTGTAAATAGGTTTCATGAATTTAAAATTCCACAAACAATATGCAGGTTTTTGGGTTGCTCCACATTCTCTTGGCGTTATCAGTCATTTTCATTAAAACAGTTCTAATGGAAGTATAGTGGTATTTCATTGTGTTTTTGAGTTGTATTTTCCTGATTATTGATGAAACTGAGATAATTTAAATATTGACTATTCTGACAATTTACTTTATGAAAGTTCAGATCAACAAGGTAACCCTTGTAAATTCTTTTTTGGAATAAATTATTATGAATTTGTGCCTTGAATTTTGAGTAATATATGCTTTTTCTACATTTTAAAAACACAATTAATAGAGTTAGATGTTTCCCATTTATTCATAATTTGTTGAGTGTTTATGGTATGAAATGAATTCTGCTATCTTTTATCTGGTGTGTTTCCACATCAAGTAAATATGTGATAGTTAATTTCTTATCAGTTATAGACAATTCTTGAATCACATGCTATGGTTTAGATATGAGATGCCCCATAAAAGCTCATGTGGGAAAAAATACAAGAAAGTTTAGAGGTTAAATGATTGAGCTATGAGAGCTTTAACCTAATCAATGCATTAAGTCACTGATAGGCAGGTAAGGTGTGGCTGGAAGAGGAGGGTTGATGGGGGCATGCACTGGGGGTTTATATTTTGTCTGTGATGAAGGTAGCTATCTCTTTCTCTCTCTTTCTCTGCTTCTGGGTGGCCAGGTTGTGAGCTGCTTTCCTCTGCTACACCTTGGACTCAGAACAATGGAGCTGACTATCTATGAACTGAGACCTCTGAAACCCTGTGGCCCCAAATAAGCTATTCCTCCTGTAAAATTGTTCTTGGTAGACCTTTTAGTCACAGCAGAAAAGTAAAGCTGACTAAATATGTCATTGTTAAAATATTGTTTTGCCACCATTTTCTTCCTGTACTATAATTATCCATATTTAGATAACTATTTGTAAATTATCAAATAAACATTTTCTCTGTATGCCAACTTTTGTTTTTCTATGTAGTTCTTTGTTGATATTTTCTCTGATTTGTTGCTTTTGATTAAACAATCTTTTCTACTTTTTCTAAACTACTAGTTTTTTAAAAATAAACTTTATTGAGGTATGTTTTATATATAATAAAATGAATAGATTTTAAAATTGCTGTTTTATCAGTTATTCTTATTTTAATACATACATGCAATTCCTAATTAATTACTATATTTTTTCACTCTCAAATATAACCTATCTTTATCTGCAATAGAGGACTCTCCTTAAACTTTCTGATTTATTTGGTTTTGATAATTTTAACTTGTTGCTTCAACTTTGTCATAGACTTTTTGGAAACTACAAAACGTAAGTAATCTATAAGTCTATTCTAATTATCTACCTGTCCTTTGGTTGTCAATTATTTGTTATTTTATAACATATCTTAATTTTTTATTGTAATATATATATATATTACAATAAAATTTGCCATTTCTGAAACTTAAGTGTATGATTCAATATTAATCATATTTGCAATGTTATACAACATAATCACTATGTCCAAAAACTTATTATCACTTATTAAGCAAAAACTTGCCACTTCTTCCCTTCCATCAGACCCTAATAGCCTCTAAATAATTTCTGCCTCAATGCATTTCCCTCTAATCAATTCATCTAAGTGGAATCAAGCAATATCTGTCTTTCTGAGACTGCCTTCTTTTACTCAGCATTCTGTTTCCCAAAGGTCATCCATACTGAAGAAGGGATTACTTCTTCATCTGTGTGGCCAAATAATATATTTTTTATACTGGAACCTTAATAGATATATGATTTCCAAATATTTTCTCCCATAATATAGGATGCCGTTTCATTTTCTCTAGGAAAATGTTGCTAATTTCTAATTTATTTATTACTTATTTTGTTATTTTTGTTTTTGGCATCATATTGTAAGAAAAAAATTGTCAAACTGGAGTTCATGAAACTTTAACCTCATGTATTGTGAGAGTTTCATGGTTTTATTTCTTACATTTAGATTAATGATCAATTTTGAGTTAATTTTTGTATATGGTATAAGGTAGGAGTCCAACTTAATTTTATGCTTGTAGAAATACAGTTGTTATTGCACCACTATTGAAGTGATTCTTTCCATTTAATCATGTAGGCCACCTTGTTAAACTGAATTAGTCTTAGATAAGCTTACATATTTCTGGATATAAATGTGTTCTATTCACATGTACATATCAATAGTACTACACTGCTTGGATAGTACTAAACTGTTTTATTATTAAAGTTTTGTAGTAATATTTGAAGTTGATGAGTCTCCCAAATTTTTACTTCTTTATCAAAGTATTTTTCTGCATACTTTGGGTCATTTATAATTTCATATAAATTTTATTATTAGTCTTTGTATTTCTATAAAACAATAATCAAGTCATTAAAATTTTGGGAAGGAATTTGTTAAATCTGTAGATCACTTGGGAAAATATTGACAACTTGGCAATATTAAGACCTCCCATTCCTGAACAATTTCTCTAATTTTTTTAAATTACTGAAAGAAATTACAGATGTAAATTACAGATGTAGAATTTATTTACATCTGCAATTTCTTTCAGTAATTTAAAAAATCATATGAATCTTTAATCTTATTGCTTAAATTTATTCTCAGGTATTTTATTCTTTCAGAGAATATTCTACATGCAATTACTTTCTGTCTTAGTCTGTTCAGGCTGTTATAAAAAATTACCATATATTGGGACTTTAAATAAGAAATTATTACTCACAGTTCTGAAGTCTGAGTGGTCCAATATCGAGGTGCCAGAAGATTCAGTTCTGACAAGAGCTCTCTTGTTGACAGCTCTTTTCTCCTATGTACACCTGGCAGAGAAAAGAGACAGAACAGACTATCATATTTATTTTTATAATAGCACTATAATAATTCGTAAGGACTTTACCTTCATGACCTAATCATCACTGAAATGCTCCACCTCCTATTAACATCATAGTGGCTGTCAGTATCTAAAAATATAAATTTGGGGGACAACAGACATTCAGGCCATCATGTTTAAACTTTGTTTCTGATAGGTTATTACTAATGTTTTGAAATGTCTAATTTCTAAACATTAGTAATAAGCTTTGATGAATTCAATTAATAGACCTAATAGCTTTCTTATGGATTCTTTATGATTTTTCTATATATAGACTCATATCATCTCTGAAGAGAGGTGGTATTGTCTTTTCCATTTCAATTTAGATACATTTAATATCCTTTTCTCAATTAATCACTGTCTATAAGAGCATCCCATTCAAAGTTGGATAAAAGTAGTGAAACTAGTTGCTGATCATCTTAGGGAAAAATTTCTGTCTCTCACACTATGATGTTAGCTCATCTTAAGGAAAAATTTCTGTCCCTCACACTATGATGTTAGCTATGAATTTTATATAAATATTCCTTATCTTGTTTGTAAGCTTTCTTCTATTCATAGTTCTCTGAACATTTTGGGGAATGGATGTTGGCTTAGATTGAATGTCTTTTACATGCCAGTGCAGGTGAACATCTGTATTACTCACATCATTGAGTTCATGTGACATGCTACATTAATTTAATTTTTATGTTGAACAACTCTTTGATTCCCACTCCCAGGATAAAAATTTAGGTTGAACTACTTTTTGATTTCTAGGATAAAGTCTTGCTAGTCATTATAGAGATGTCCTTTTTAATGTTTGTTGGATTGTTTGCTGGTATTTTGTTGAGAGTTAACATTAAGTTAAAAATAATAAAAATACCATTTCAAAATAGCTTTTTGAAGTCAAAACCAATGTGGTTATATTCAACCAAAAGTTTGTAATTGACAAATCAAGGAAATAAATGAAAAATCAAAAGATACTACTAGATAAGTCACTTATGTAGAACAGAAAATTTTTAAAAAAATAAAATAAAAATAAAAATGGAAGATCAGAAGGAAATTTTGAAAGTGATGGATACTGTTTATGTATGGCATGCATTGTGGTGATTGTTTTATCTGTGCATGCCTATGTATTTCCAAACTCATCAAATGTATATATTCAAAATGTACAGCTTTTTCATATATCAACCTCATCTCAATTAAGATGATTCAGGAAATATTACCCCACTACTTTCTACAATTCATAATTTCTACAATTTGCATTATTTTTTTGGTAATAGGGATTGAACCCAGGGGTGCTTGAACACTGAGCCACTTCTCCAGACCTCTTTTATATTTTTTATTTAGAGACAGGGACTTTCTGAGTTGCTTAGGGCTTCGCTAAGTTGCTGAGGCTAGCTTTGAACTTGTGATCTTCTTGCCCCAGTCTCCAGAGCTGCTGAGATTACAGGCATGTGCATGTTTAGCTATTTGGTGTTGATTTTATCCCCTGTAAATGACTAACTTCATCTCTCTAGCTCCTTTCAAGATTCTTTGTATTTAGATTTTAACACTGGATTTTATTTTGTTTTATTATTGGTCTCTTCAATTATACCTATTGACAGTTAATTATTCTTAGATATGTAGGTTCATGGCTTTCATCAAACTTGGGCATGTTTTTTTTAATTTTATTTCAAGTCTTATTTCTGCCCCTTTCTTTCTCTCATTCTATGAATTTCCCTTAATGCATGTAATGTGTGCATTGAACCCCTTGGTATTCAACATTAGACTAAGATCACTCTTCTTCATGATCTGCTCCTCAGAGTGGATAATACCATTTTTTTATTTCCAAGTTCACTCATTCCATTTAATTCTGCTAATCTCTGCAAACTCCAGTAATTAATTTTGTTTCCATTTATTGTACTTTTAAACTCCAATATTTCTATTGGCCTTTAAAAATAGATATCTCTTGATTAACATTTTATTTTATTCATTTGTTCCTTATTTCCTTTATTCAGGGCTTCTTTGGCTCCTTAGCATACTTAACAGAATTATGTTAAACTCTTTGTTTAGTCTACTTAAATTCCAGTAGGTTTGCTGGTGGATAGTTTCTGTTAATTTATATTTACCTGGGAATGAGCTATGTTTTCCAGTATCTTTTTATGCTGTTATTATTATTATCATTATTTGCTCTTGTCAGAAACAGAATTTTGAATGTTACACTGTAGTAACTTTAGAAATCAGATTCTACCTTTCCCTAGAGTTTGACATTCTTGGTTGTTGAAGGCTGTATTCATCCATTTGTTGACTTACTTTTTCCAAACTATTTTTCAATGGTATGTTCTTTATTATGTATTGTCATTGAAGTTTATGATTCATTAGATTTTATTTAGATAGTGTTTTCGCAGAGATATTTCAAATGTAAGATCATATGTTAGTTTTCTTTCCCTTGATCCATTGTTTGGTTTTGCTATACATCTTTAACCTTCTAGAGATATATGAAAATATTTGGTTCTAAAAGATTATTGTATTTCAATGTTTCTGTGAAAAAAAAAGTTAGTAGTCTGCCTTATATTGATATTTATTCCCAGTATATTTTAGTTTTGTTTGGAATAACTAGTATTACTGAAACTATTTATTTCACCTTTGGTATTTAGTCATCTACCATTTCAGAGTTTCAAAATTCACCAAATGTTCTGGGGGAAAATCATCCATATCCTTGGGTCCTATCATTTCTCTGCCAGAATATAATTAATCCAGCAGGAGTCGTATATAGGTGTAAGATCCACATTTTCAGCTTCCTATTTGATTTCAAAACTAATTAATATCTCCAGGTAAAAAGGAAGCACAAATATCATCTTTTTTCAGTTTATCCTATCTCTGGAGGATAGCATTGCAATTCTCATATCTTAAAAACTTCTGTGACTTCAACCTCATTAAATTTTAAATATACCATCAATATAAAGTGCATGGTTATGTTTCCCAATTTTTCTCATATATATATATATCATTTTCTTTCATTCTTCTGTAAGCTTTATTTAGATGTGTTGTTCTTGTTAGATCATTGTGGTCAATACATATTCAGCTATCCATAGTAATTTAAACAATTCCCCCCCCCACACACATACACTTAAAAATCACAATTAAAAAGTAAATATTCATTGTAAAACCAATTTTTACCTCTTCCCAAATCCACATCTAGTAGTAAATTTCCAAGTATCTTCAAGTAAGTCATAATATTCTTATTTTACTAAAACTTCCATTGCTTGTGAAAACAATATTTTCCTGAAACCCTTCCTTTGATAATTTATTCTCTATCATACCTCTAATGTCAATAACAAATTAGTAAAAAATTTTCTCACTTTTTAATATCTTTCTCTCTCAACTACTAATAATAATTATAGGTATTTCATTTTACTTAATCTGTTCATAACCACCCTTTCTCATTGTGGCTAGCTAGAAATATTCATTCCACTACCTTTCTTAACACCATAAAGATTTCTTCTCCTGGGCCTGAGAGTTCAGCTCAATGGTAGAGTGCTTGTGTAGTCCTTAAACTTGTTCTCCAGTTTCACATAAATGAGTAAATAAATAAATAATCTCCTTTCTTGTTATCACTCTTCTCAAAGCTAATCCTTTACAAATCCCTGATTTCAAAGCATATGTAGATTACTCTTTAAATATTCTGACCTTACTAAAATTTGGCTTTTTCTCTTCTGTGATTCATTTATCCACTATACCTCAGGTGCTGCATCCCTTAATCACATACATTGGCGTTCTCACTTAAGAAACTTTAAATATATAATCTCTACTATCAGTTACAGTTGCTCTATTTTCTGCCTGTTCTTTATCATGCTAGAATAAATAGCTTTTTGGTCTCCACAGAAACTTCAATTTATTAATAGTAACTATTTATTCTCTTTTTAAAATGCTTTCATATATCTTTCCAATATAGGTCATGGTACATAAATATATTTGATTTCCTATATCTATATTTTCATCCATAATTTTCTCCTTCGATTTATTTTGGTAAGTTAGAGGGAAAAAAACCTACTACCCTAGTTAAATCCTATTTTTTTCTTAATGTGAGACTATTTTAAAGAAGTTATATATGACTACAGAAAAAGAAAGCATTTT
The DNA here is from genome assembly GCF_045843805.1 of Urocitellus parryii. Classification (NCBI taxonomy): domain Eukaryota; kingdom Metazoa; phylum Chordata; class Mammalia; order Rodentia; family Sciuridae; genus Urocitellus; species Urocitellus parryii. The sequence goes on from NC_135537.1 coordinate 27,162,524, forward strand.
GCTGACTTATCCTATTTTGAATTCATGAAAACCAGTTTCAAATGGGGTATTATATTTTTATATATTATGATATTGTATTAGAAACTACTTATATTCTTGATACTTGAAGCTACAATAATGCATCTAATAGCCTAACCTTTAGTTAATAACTTTGCTTCTTTATACACTGAGAAATGTCTGGGGTTTTACTTACTAGAACGAGATTTGAGACAGTAGTTGGGACACTTATCATTTATCCAGAGATTTACCTTAGCAAGAATGTTGTCTGGAGTAACTTCTATCCTTGACCTGGTTTGGGAGGGAAGCAATGAAGTGCACAATAAATATTGCAGGGTTGTTCCACTTTGAAGGAAAAGAATCACGATACTGAATTTACATGCCAGTCAGTCATCAGTGAATCTTATGGTGGAAGGTAATCTCCAATTTATCCCTAGCAAGGAAGGTCCTATCAACAGAGAGAAATTTCTTTAAGAATATCACCTTTTGAAGTAATTTCCTCTAACATTTGCTGAAGTTGTGAGACAGATGCACTGGCCACTGAAGGGGATCTCTCCAGGTCCTAACAGAATATACTACAATGCATAATTTTTTTATTATTTTTTAAATCTACTATTAACTTTATAGGAATATGAAGGGCTTAGATCCATCTGGAAAAATGCTTTGGTTGAGCTCTGGAGAAAAGAGGCTGTTATGATTTCAATCTACTATATCCCCCTAAACTTTTATGTGTTGAAAGTACATACTCCAGTGTAGCAAGTTTCAGAGGTTGCGCTTTTAGGGAATGATTGGAACATAAGGGCTCTGGCCATATCAGAGGATTATCTATTTGATGGATGAATACATTGATAGCTGGATAGATGGCTGAGATGTGGGACATAGTTGGAAAAAGTAGGGCACTGGGAGGCTTCACCCAGAAGGGTTTATCTCCCTGTGCCATTCCACCTTCTCTCTCCCTCTCTCCCCCAACCTATCTCTATCTCTATTTCTCTATCTCTCTCCTTCCAAATTTTCATAAGTTGAGCAGTTTTCCTCCAGTACAACCTTTTGCCATGATTGTCTGCCTCACTTCTGGCCCAAAGTAATGGAGCTAGTTTACCATGGACTGAATCCTCTGAAACGATGAGCCAAAATAAATCTTTTCTCCTCTAAATTTTTGACAGGTATTTTTTTCATAACAATGAAAATCTGACACACAGAAATTCAAGCAACTAAATATATGTTGAAGATAGCCATGAAAGAGAGAGTATATGAATATAGTACAGTGAATCTCAATATTGTGTATATCCACAAGACATTAATTTCAAAAAGAGCCAAAAGTAAATAGAAAGATCAATAGAGTAGAATGAAGGAAACAGGGGGAGGGAGGAGAAGAGAATGTGGAAGTACTGGGGACTGAATTAAAGCAAATTAAATTCCATGCTTTTATAATTACATCAAAATGAATTCTACTGTTATGTATAACTGAAAAGAATCAATAGAAAAGTAGGAGAAAAGAGTAGTAACAAGTGTTATGTACAAACTCAATTGCTATTGCAACTAAAGATTGTAGCTTTCACTCATTTTCTTTAACCATGTGTTAAACATATTTTTTAAAGAAACAGTTGAGTCAGGCACTACAGTATATGCCTGTAATAATAGCCCCTCAAGATGCTGAGGCAGGAGGCTCACAGGTTCAAAGCCAGACTCAGCAACTTAACAAGAACCTCAGAAACTTAGTGAGAACCTGTCTCAAAATTAAAAAACAAAAACAAAAAAGTGGGGAGGAGAGGCTAGGGATATAAATCAGTGGTTAATCAACCTTGGGTTCAATCTCTGGTACCAAATTAAAAAATAAAAAATCATCAGAATGAGTAGGATTCACTTATTATTTCTTTTGGGAAACATTCATTTCTTGATAGTTTTAGTTTTGATTTTGCATGCAAAATACTTGTACTACATGTTGGGGGACCGCGTTTCAATCACAGTAAGGGAATTAAGTATACCTTGGATGATAAGCCTACCATATTGACATGTAATGGATATTAGTCAATATTTGGCTTTTTAAAAATTTGAACCCCAATGTGCTTGAAGTTTCTCAGTAAATAAGTTGTAGTGAGTCTCATCTTTGGCATAATACATTCAGGAGATTGAGGGAAGAAACAATGAGCAAACTAAAATTAATTGATCTGATTCAGGATCAGTCATATAAATTACAGATGGCAGAATCAATAAATTAAAAGTTAATGATAAAAATAGGTGGAAGGAACATTAAGTACTCCTTGAGAAATAAAAAAATAATGTATCCTTACCTTCAAGAAAACTCTGCCTAGAATATTAATATATTTACCATATAGTAATATATTTGTCATAAGCTCTTCAAAGAAATCTCAAAATATTTCAGAAAACATCCAGAGGATAGTAAGAAAACAGAATTTTAAAAGATTATATTAATTTGTAATTTGTTAAGATTTACTGTAGTATATTGCTAAATAATTGAGAAATACTTATCAGGTTCTTGACAGCAACCTGCTATGGAAATGTAACAAACAATTCATATGGCAAATAAAAAAGAACATTTATCATAACATTGGCACAATATGCATTCAAGTTATTCAGTTTACTTATCTATATGCCAATATATATTCTGCTGTTTTTCTTAGGTACATAAACATGATTCAATTATATTTTAGTTTTTGTCCCTCAATTAGGGAATATTTCTTTTTTTTCTTTTTAATTTATTGGTGCATTATAATTATACATAATAATGGTGTTCATTATGTTTTATTTGTACATGCACATAATTTGTTCAATCTTTTCCCAGAAAGGAAATATTTTTCAATAAATATTTATTGAATATAATTATATGTGCATATTCATATATATTTACATATATGCATGGAGATATATGTGTATGTTTTTATGTCTAAAGAATCTGAAGGAATTCTCACCCTTCACCCATTGATTCTGCCTTAAAGGCAGTTGGATTAGAGATAATTTGGATGTATCCAGAAATAAAAACATATTATTGAATAAAATTATTTTCAGTCCCAAACGCTTATCAAATTTACCTTCAGAGTTTTAGAAACTTACAGAGGTCTGGACATCCCTTTAGAACAATTAACTTAGAATATGAATATATTTATTTTGAACACTTCTTTTTCTTTATTTTCCCTCCCTCTTTTCTTGCCTCCTTCCACCCTCCTCTTCCTTCCTCTACTTTCTCTTCTTATTCTCTCTCCTCCTTTATTTCTTCTTCCTTATTCTTCTTATTCCCTCTTCTGTCCCTAACTTTCTAGGTGGGGAAATGAATTTCAATATGTAGAAATGGTTGAAAGGCACTGGAGATGGTTGCGGTTTTGATCAGGAGTGAAAGGGAACAAAATTCTTCATATAGCTTTTGCTTCCCTGTTCCCTTATTCCAACGTCCCCCCAAATTGACTGTTTGTAACATGAAGTTCCTTTTGCTTGGATGTGAACATTTTTGAAAATACTTTGCACATGATTTAGAGTAAATAAACATCTTGGGTTGAATCCTTACTATTTTTTCCTTTTTATTACTAGTTTCATGATTTTGCAATACAATCACTCTTGATTTATTTACCAATTGGTTAAAAAATGCAACATTATGTGGTTGATTGTACTTTTGAAATACTTCTTAACAGTTTTAATGAGCTCTTCTTAGATGTCAGATCCTTAAAATAACCAAACAATTTATGATGAAACAGTTAAGTGTCATTGATAAAGACAGTGGTTACATGAATGATTTCATAAAAATGGACAGTTATACGTACACATAGACACACACACATAGAAATGACTGCACATGCAACCAGTGAGATGTACATAATTCCCTTGGATTGTACTGAGGACAATTTGGTGCTCTAGTACAGCTGACACTGATTTTGATCTTGTTCTACAGTCATACAAGGTGTCAACCTTGGGGAAGGCTGGATGAAAGATAAAGGGGCCTCCCTACACATTTTATTGTACATTTCTATGTATCTGCCATTACTTGAACATAAGTTTCAGAATCAGTGTGGCTTGGTGCTGTGCCTTTATTGAAGTAGCTGTGACTGAGAGTATGGAAGCTGTCACAATTGTGCAGACTTGATTTTGGTGTTAAGCTAGTGCAAGTACTATTTGGGTGGCTTCTGTTTAAAAGTGCACTCTCTAGTCTTCCTCACAAAGAAGGTGGAAGATATTTAAGCTTGACATGGAAAAAACTAGAACCTTGGAGGAAGAAATTCAGAGCAGGGTCTTTATTACCACCTCTGGATTAGCTCTTTTTGATAATGGGTCAAATTGTGCTCAAATTTTTGTTTTCATTTTGGCACTGTGAGTAAAACTGAGATTGGCATTGGACTCCATGAAAATATTTAATGGAATATCTTTTCAAAGACAGTATTTCATATAGTCATTAAAGTGGTAGAGATAACATGACACAGCTATTGAGAATTACTGACCTAAGGGACATATCTGGGATGTGATGAGGGGCACATATAAAAGATAAAATGTTATATTCTGTATCAGAGAAAGATGATGAACTTTAAAATTACTGCTTGATATGAACCTTAAGTCAACTCAGAAGATGCCTTTCCAATATCCTCAGGGGCAACTTTGATTGAAAGCAGCACTTTTTCAATGAAAACACTTTTGCATAGGCCTTTATACAGTTAGTCACAAGGAAGAAAATACATATAAATGACTTATTTATCTACTTACATCTAAAATTACTTTAGGAAGTTAAGGATGCTGCACTTCCCACTTATAACATCCTATGTGGAATATTCTAACCATGGCCCTTTTCATTTTTCCATTGATCTATTTTCCTTTAATCATATTAAACATGCTTCTCTGCTTACACTTATGAGATGAACTTATAACATTCTTTTATCTGTTCTATATTTCAATTTTTGAGAGTAGTTTAAGGCAAATAACACTCAAGCTATAGGCTTCACAGAAAACAACTAAGTGCTAAGAATAATCATAAAGTTCTTTGGCAATGCAAAAAGTGCTACATAAATGTCATATAGGAAATGGCTAAAACATAATTCAGCATTTAGTTGTAGTATTCCTGTCCTTTAAATTTATGCTGCTTTCTGCATGCTACTTTCAGCTAGATCCACTAAAATACATATGCAGCTGTGATAGTGACAGCTTGAAGTTGAGCAGATTGACATAAAAGGCAAATAAAAATGCTATGCTGCCTTGTGAAGGGCATATGGAGAAGACTTGGTTTTAAAAGCCATTTTCATCATATCAGGTTACATTTTCAATTATAGAGATACAATTCATATTTTCTAATAATTTGATTAAAACTATGTTGCATTAGAAAGTATTTCCTGGATGCTGGATAAAAGATGTACAATATTTAATATTTTATGCATTTTTTGAAAACACATATATTTCTTCTTTCTTTAAAATGCTTTACCAAAATATTTTCTAAAATAAAGTCACTAAAGAAAAAATATAAATATGTCTAACATCAGTATTTTAATAAAAACTAGATGGTATAGAAAAGCTCCTTACATAGAAGTGTTCTGGTCACCCTGCCTTCACACAGAAACAATCAATTAGAAATTAATCTGTGTACATCTTAAATAACATGGCTATATGGCAATCTGAGGTCTAATGTTATACCTCAATGGAGTGAACATTAAATCCTATTACTAAAAAGGTCATTGTTCAATTAAATAATGTTTTTCAATATTGTAGTAACCATTATATTCAAATATCTTTTCTTTCTTTTTCCTCCATCTCTTACTTCCAATCTTCCTGTTTCAAATTCTCTCTTATTTCCCTCTTTCTTTTGAATTGGTTTTACTAAGGTATCACTACAGAATTCCCCTTTATTAACTGGTTTATTTTCTATACAATTTAAAATTCAGAATAAAGTTTTACTATTTTTTTTATTCCTTCTTTGGTATTGCTAAACTGCATTAATAAATTTACATTCTACCTTTTTAATAAGATTTGAGCTTATGGGAAGAGTACAGAAATTAAAAATAAGAAAGTCCAGGTTAGGAAAGACATCTTTGACTCTATAGCATGAAGAAAAATTACATTTATCATTTTGATGACAGTTCTCTATTTAAATATACTTTCAGCTAAGATATACATCATTATATTGAATCATATCATCGGTAGTTTTATTGCAACTATTTTCTGCTTAGTTGTATGATTAATCTTCATGTCAGTGAATGAACATTAACATCACCACTTAATGGTTGCATAATTTTTCATTTCATGACTGTTTCATAAATATTTTAAGTAAAGCCCTGATGTTATAAGTTAATGGGTATTCTATCTCAACAACCCTCCAATTTAGATTTTTGCCTAGAAGTTTTAAATCATTTTTATTTTAGTGACACAGAATTTTGTAAATTGAATCTTCAAATGGTAGGCATGTGTCTTTTAAGTTTTCATTTATATATTAGAAATTGTAGAAAAGTAACATTGTGCCAACTTATACTTTGAAAATTTGCAATGATAGTTCATTTCTCATTGCCTGATGCTATTACATTTAACTAGATAGTAAATCACATACTGGAGTAATTTGACAAATATATTTGATTCACTTAATTAACTTGATTTTATTAGCATATATGAATTTCCATTATTTTTCAACTTTTTTTAATTTAAAATAATTTTAGGTCATGAAAAATATTCCTGTCTCATCACTCCATTTCCCCAATAGTAGCATTTCAAGAATCTACTTGCCTTTTATTTTAGGTTGGTTCTCCATGCTAATCCATTTTTTTACTCTTTGTTATTCTTTCAGGGTCAAAGTTTGGATACTTACAAGTAGAAGTTTCTTATTTCTCCTTCAATTTCTCACTGATATAATGGAGACAATGATTCCACCTTCCTTATAGGCTTATTGCATACAGATGATCCTCATACCACCATACAAAGGCCTAAGGCACTGTCTTCAGTCTTCGAAGTATTATAAACATATTAAGCATTGATTTTTATATTATTATTAATCATACAGCCTCTATAAGGATATTGTCTTCTGTTCACTGATCTACTATTAACTCCAAGACCAATGCCTTATTTTTGACTATCAAATATTTCCTAGGATATTTAATGTATTTATAAGAAACATTTAAATCATTATTTCTTGTCATTCTAAATATCTGAGCATTTTTGGAATTTTTTTATTCTGAGATAAACCAAATTTTTTGTGAGCATTCACAATATTTGAAACTATATTGAGTAAAGTTCCATTTTATTATGAAATATGCTACATTGTCCATATACATATATACAAACACACACAGAAGGGAAACCTGGGGTGGGGCAGGAACGGGGGGGGGGGAGAGAGAGAGAGAGAGAGAGAGAGAGAGGGAGGGAGGAAAGCAGTTGGGGAGATTTTAAGGAACATTTTGAAGGTGCAAGGTAAGCAAGAGGGCTGGATACCCAAAGAGTCCTCCTCAAAGGAAGCAAGCTGAGAGAAGTCTTTCCTGCTCAGAGGAGCTTGGTCTTTATTCTGTTATGGACATCAACTTGTTGGATGAGACCTACCAGCATTGAGCTTCTTTACTCAACATACACAAAATAAAACGTTAATCTCATCAGAACTCCAGCCTCTCTGACATTTGGATTTGGGGACTTGAAGAAGCAATATCCCTACATTCTACCCCCAACCCATGGTCTAACTTCTCAGGTCTTCAGGGCTTTCACTGAGAGTTACACCACTGGCTTCCCTGGTTCTGAACTTTTCAGACTTGTGCTGAATCACAGAGATTCAGAGTCTCTAGCCCTCAGAGCCTATTTCGGGACTTATCCCATAATCATGTGAGTCATTTCCCTATTATATGGCCTCTTGTCTGTCTATCCATTCATCTGTCTAGATTACTATTTTCTTGGCTGTCTGTCTTGTCTCTTATTGTCTATTCATTCATCTGTCTTGATTGATTCTGTCTTTCTGAAGAACCATAACTAACGAGCAAACAACATCTTTGGGTTAGATTAGTTTTTACTTAGAGAATTCCAAGGGATAATGTAAGAAGACTTACAGGGGATTGTCGGATTATTGTACTTTAATTTATAGGCCTATCCCTGAGATAATTGTCACTAACAGGGGGTAAATATTTTTTAGAGATGGACCCTGATTATATTATGTTTGTAGTCACTGGTAGAAGAAATATAAAAATGGAATCCTAACATTTTAAATATGTTTCAGTGAGTTTCTAATTAATCAGGAAAAAATTAAAGGTGTTGGGAAAAGAAGATTTGGTATATGAATCTGGTTAAGGTAAGAGAAAGCATGGTTACGTATTTGAACTCTGGCAACTTCTCATTTATTTACATTATGGACACCTATAATTTTCTTCTGATTGCTTAAAATTAACATTGGTAATAATGCTACTTATCTATTAAAAATTCCTGCTTGCATTATTTTCATTTGGATAGCAATCACCCTAATATTTGACAGAGAGTCATTTAGGTTATCACATATACAGATGGTAAGTTTTGTTTTGGCTTTCTCTCTATTTTTCTCTTTTTTTTATTTGTTTTGTTTTGTTTTTTCATTGAGTGGTGTTTCATGGTACAAAAAAACTGCCATTTGTTTCATTATTTAAAACTTAAAAATCATATTTCTTCATATTTGAGCTATTATGAAAAACGTTGCTATAAACATTAGTATCTTCATAAATGGAAATGGATTTATCATTTTATATTCACATCAGGAAAGTATGAGTGATACAGATTCTCTACATTTTCACCAACATTTTGAGTTGTTATTATTAATTTACCCATTTTAATAAATGCATGTCCATATCATTTGTAGTTTTCATTTTTATTTCCCAAATAGCAAATAATATTGGAAATTTTTTCATGTCCTTATTTGCATTTGATATTTTTATAAGTGAAGGTATTTGGCCAATTTACCAATCATGTTTTTTTTTTCATACTATAGAATTTAAAATATATATTTTAATACAGTAAAATGGATACAAAATGAAATTTAATAATGATATTAAGTGCATTCACACAACCCTTACAGTGTTACCACTGTTTGTCTGAAAACATTTTTATCACCCCAAAGTATTCAACTCTCACCGCCCATTCCTCTCTCTCTCTTGCACCTGGCCACCACTAATCTGCTTTCTGTCTCTATGGATTTGCCTATTCTCTATATTTGACCTAAATGGAATTTAGAATATGTAGCTTTTGTGTCTGACTTTTTTCACTTGGAAATGTTGTCAAGATCTATCCTTTAGCATGTATCATTACTTTATTACTTGTGACAACTGAATAATAATCCATTGTATAAATGTATGACATTTTATTTTCGATGATCACACATTCATTGACAATATTTAGAAATGTAACAGATTTTACAATGATATCAGACGTAGGAATTTTTGACTCAGTGCTGGTAAAAACAGAATCTGAGTTGAGCACAAATGCATAGGTGAAACTTTCACAGGGGAGGACAAGAAGATGGAGTCCAGCTCCAGGTACAGGAAACAGCCTTGACTAAGAGAGAAAACGAAATTAGGGTGCCTTGAACAAAATAATGTCCCAGCATTTTATTGGGTGGTTCGGGTGGGGAAAGGTGTGGCATTTTCATAATAAAAATTAAAGGAGTTTCTTTCTTGTGGAAAACTCATGTGAGGTCACCTGGCACCACCCTACACCTGGTGTTTTTGATTGACCTGATTAATAATAGGAGATTGGGGAAAGGCATTATTCATACATTGTAAGAATAGGAGAGTAAGAAAATAATTTAGCAGGTAAAGATTTTTACTGGGTAAAGATTGTAAATTAAGGCTCTGGAGTCTATCCAACATTTTGTGCTCTCTTGACTATCTCATTTATGTTATCTCATATCCTGTGATCTTGCTGAAATCACTAACTGATGCAGAGCAAGGACATCTACTGAGACAGAATGACCACAAATGTACTACCTCACCAAATCTTATGATCATGCTGGAAAGATTTCAGAGGCAGTGCACATAGACAATGAATTTGTTAGAAGGAAAATGAAAAAGGGGAAAAGGGGGACACTTTCAAGGGAGAGAGTGGGTCTTCCTGGAGAAGAGAAAAATGGCACAATTCTCCTGTCCTCCTCTTTTATTGGGAGTCCCAGAGAAGTTTACAGAGAGTCCCACCCAGGTGCACTTTTTGACTTTTGGCTGACCATGTAATTGACCAAGTAATCATACTTCCACATTCCCATCACATATGGTGTTACCACATGGAGGGAAGGTTTTGCTATTGTTATGGCATGCTAAAGATCAAAGGCAACTCTGGGTTACTTTGGTGCACATTGATGAGTTCTAATTGGAACTAGTTTTTTTCAGATTTTATGGTGAGGGGGTTTCTTCTAATTATCCCATCTTCCTGAGTTCTGGAATCTGGTCTGTATAGAGGTCATGAAGTTATGCCATTCAGGGTAAGTCATTACCAGCAGGGAGTAAGTAGCCTTTTGGGTCTACATTTTTCCTGAAAGATGACAGGTTGTTTGCTGAACAATTTAGCATATCATATTGACTTAATCCAGGAAGGATTATAGGTAAATTATTTTACAAAAGAAAGCATGTGGGGTCATCACAGTACGCACAATTTGTGGAATTATCCCCCTAACCTCATATTCCCACTGCTCATCTCTGTCTGTAACCTATCATTACTGATTCTAGGAGTTGTGTTTTTCCTTTGTAGATTCCTTAGTAATAATCATGTGATTTGAGAATATAAATAGTTTTATTTATTCAGGTTTGTGTGCCTTCTATTTACTTTTTATTCTTATGAGAATTGCTGCAATTCCCTCCCTTATGTTATAAAAGTTGTGAAAGTAAAGATTTTTGTCTCATTCCCAATTTTAATGAGAAATTATTTACTCTTAAACTTTATATGCAATGTTGGCTGTATTTTTTTGTAATTTTTTTTTTATCAAATTGTCATTTTGTTTTGAGAATTTCCATCAAATGAGTATTGAATTTTGTTAAATGTCTTTTTATTTTTGCTTCAACTGATATTATCATGTCATTTTTCTATATTAGCTGTTAACATCAAAAAATGTCTTAAACAATTTTTGGAATGTTTATTTTTAATTAAATCAAGGTAAAATGTTTAATTTGATTTAACTTATTGTAATAACACAAGATGGGATCTATACTCAACAAATTTTAAACTTAAGACTATGATATTGTTGACTATGAAAGCAATTATGTACAGAAGATCCCTAGAACTTATTCATATTTTGTTTATGTGTGTATGTGTCACAATTTCTTTATACATTTATTTGTCAATAGACATATGAATTGTTTTCACATTTTGACAAATGTTAACAGTGCTACAAAGAACATTGAGCTGTTAATATCTCTTCAAGAACTTGGTTTAAATTCTTTTGAATAAATATTACCTATATGATTGCATTTGCAGAGTTTTCTATGGAGAGCATACAGCTGATTCATATTTTTAAATCCATTCTGACAGTCTTTTTTTCCCCTGGATATAGTTAAGCCTTTTGTATTTCATCTAATTATCAATAAATTAAGAATCATCAGATTTTTTGTTTTCTGTTTACTTATTGTGGTTTTTATTCCTATTTTTTCCAGTTTGTCTTAATTCATCTAAAGTATCTTGAATTATTTGTATTTTATTGCTTTACTGGTGATTGTTATCAAAATTTACTATTGTCTTCATTTTCCCAATTACAGGGAGAATAGAAATCTTATCTCCTTCTACCTCCCTTCTGCACTCCTCCATTTAAGATGTACTTATTCAAAATATTCTTTACATGTATTTTAAATAATATCAGTGTTCAAATATTTAAAATCAACTTTCAACAAAATTATAAAAATTAAAGAGAAGAAAAATCTACTTACTTATATTTTGTTAACCATATTGCTCCTTTCTGAGGATCCACGTTTTTCTGAATGGTTAGTATTATTTTTTTCTTGTTCTGTTCTAGCTTTAAGGTATTTTGGTTTATCATACTTGAGGTGTACAGAGCTTTCTAAGTGCAAAGTTTTATTTCATTTGCAACATTTGAGAGGTTTGACCATTATTTCTGTATTTTCTAAAACTTCCCATTTTTTTCCTGTATTTCTAGGAATCTGATGAAATAAATATTAGATATCTTCTCATAGCTGTGCTGGAACTAGACGAACATTTTAGCTTTTGAAATCTATTTTCTTTTTGTTTATATGGGTAATTTATATTATTCTGTCATAAAATTTATTGATTTTTTCCTCTTTTTCACTTTATTATTGAGTTAATTTCTTCAATTGTTTTTTTAATTTGGTTACTGAAATTTTCAGCTTTAAATTTTCTTTTTTATTCTTTTTTGTATTTCTTTATATCATTGTTGAAACTTCCATGTATTAGTTGACACTTTCTATTTTTTCTACTTGTTACAAGTGAACCCATAAATGCTCATTAAAACATTTTTTTATAAAGTCTGTATTAGAATGCTTCTTAGACAATCCCTGTTCTCAAGTTGGAAGTTGGCACCTATCATTTTTGACACTGAGTGTAAACTTCATGAGTCTTGATGTAACCGGTGACTTTTTAAATTAAAATTTAGCTGTTTTGGATCTTATTTTTATTGGACTTTAAATTTTATTTAAATTGTCTGTTTCAAATGACTTCCTTTGACAATGCTCAGCAAAATTGAAATTGTTGGGTATAACTTCATTTCTTTCAAGTGGGAGTATAAGTTCAGGTTCCCCTATAACTCTAATCCCTGAGAGGAAGAATTTTTTTATTTTTATTTATTTTTATTAACATTAGGTCTCCATTGATCCGCTGATGCCTCTGAAAGAATAGGGATGCTTCATTACTGCTTCCCCAGGAGCTTCCATTGACACTGTGGGGAAGGGATGCCTCAGTACCCCTGGACCTAGTAAAGAATCTGACTCTCCATTAGCTCTACTTTGATACCACCCCAGTGGGAGAGAGAGGGGATTACCTCATCACTGTCAAAAGAAGTGGAAGTCCATGAAGGGATGAAATGCAAGCTTCCCCAGTAAATGTCCTACGAAGAAACACCATTGAGGTATTACCTCATCACTGTCTCTCTTTTTTTTCTTTTAGTTTTAGTAAGATTTTATTATCTTTCTTTTTAAATTATTTTTTAAATTTATATATGACAGTGGAATGCATTACGATTCTTATTACACATATAGAGCACAATTTTCCATATCTCTGGTTGTAGACAAAGTATATTCACACCCAGCCCCTCACTGAGAGTAGGGCCCTTGTTTTTTATGGCATCTTTGACAAAAACAGAGTAGATGTTTTAACGATCATTGTTATAATTATTGAGTGGCTGTTGTAATAATAGTTTTTATTTATTGCCTTGCTATGTAAACTTTTTCTAAGTTATATCACTGCAGAGAATAGGCTTTGTCTGTACCTGGAAGGTTTTACTCTTTGCAGGCTTCTAGGATATATTAAATGCAAACAAAACTGAGGGATCTCACCAATGAATCATTTATCCTTTACTGTATTCCCAAGGGGCACCTCTTCTTTTTTTCCCTCCCCAGCTTTCAGGATCTTCTGTATGTGTTCTCTATAGAATGTCCAGGAATTTTCTTTTACTTAGAGAAGTAGTGAAAACACGTCTGCTACACTTTGCCAGAAGCAATGATTGATTTCTAAAGCAATTTGGAATATTTGTTCTCTGATCTTTTATGTGATGGTCAATCAGGCAGTCATAAAAGAATAAATAGGGGAGTCTCAGAAAAACAAGGTTTTGATTTTGTTCTTTTATTGTGTGGTCATGGGGACTGAATCCAGGGGAGTTCTCTCACTGAATCACTGCAATCCCCTTTTCAAGTTTAATTTTCAGAGGGTCATCCTAAGTTGCTGAGGGTAGCCTGAAACTTGTGATCCCCTACCTCAGTCTCCTGAGTATTTAAAAAGGTGCAAGGTTACCTGAGATTATTTAAAAAGGTACAAGGTTACCTTTTTTTTTTTATACCCTTATCTAGAAAATCTCTTTGTAGTCTAATAAAATCTCTTTGTAGGTGGGATACAAGCATGCACCAGCACTTCTGGTGTAAAAACAATACTTGCAACAGTAAGAGCTCCTACAAATAGATGGCACCCTATGCCAGACAGGGCCACATGAGAAATCACCAGTGTTGTTCAGGAGGCAGAAGGGGCAGGAATGTGGGAATAGCTAAGGACATAGATTTCACTGGTATTTCCATAGAAAACTCAGGGCAGGACAGGTAAAGAGTTGAAGATTGGCTAGTTTGGATAATCTCATTGGGCTCTAAACTATAGGAGTGGTCGCTAGTTTTCTGGACTTCACCTTGAATGATTGTGACAGAAACATTGTCTTGGAATTTATAGATGAGAGAGAGAAGGTATGTCTCTGGAGTGGTCAGTTTACATATAACAATGACATGTTCTTAGTAGATCCCCTACTGTCTCTCATAATCATCTAGCTCTGGAGGAACCCCCTCTCCCCAGCCAGAAAGATGTTAAGAAGCTGATAAAACTTAATATATAGAAAATAAAAATATAAACAAAATAATGTCTCTATTATTATATAATCAGTATTAATAATATTTTACATAATTATAAAATGGAAAAGGTCTGTAGTTTTAATATTTTGCAAAAGTCTATCTGTCACAATACTGGTTACACTTCATGAGAAAGATCAATTTCACTTTTAATAAGACTGAGTATGTACAATTTTTTTATTTATTGACTTATTCATAGATAGATGCTTAGGTTGTTTCCATATCTTGGATATTGTAAACAGTTCTTCAGTTAACATGGAAGTATAGCTACACATACAATATGCTGATTTCATTTTTCTTTGACGATGTACTCAGTAGAGACATTGCTGGGTCATACATGATAGTTCTCTCTTTAATTTTTTGAGGAAAACTCCTTTCTGTTTTCCAGACTGGTATACCAATTTATATTTCCATTAACAGGTTTATGTTAATTAACAGGTTATTTAAAAAGATACAAGGTTACCTTTTTTTATACCCTTATCTAGAAAATCTCTTTGTAGTCTAATAAAACAAATTGATTTTCATATCAACTTCTGGATTAAATATGATCTTATATGTTGCTGATTGAGGAATGAAAAATAAAATTTGGATTCACATAGATAGGTGCTATTCAAAAATAAGATATATTAGTCTCTGTTTAAATTGATTGCAATTGTTTGATTTTAACACTACATAAAAATGACATGGAAATAAACATAAAATGGATGGAAATTAAGACCATAATTTTGACTGAAACAAGTCAAACTTAGAAAACTATCATGTGTTTTCTCTCATCTGCAAAAGAAAGAAGGGGGAAAAAGAAGAGAGACACCATGAACCGAGAAGGGAGACTATAGTTTAGAGGAAGGGAATCAAGGTGCAAGAGGAGGTGAAGTGTTGAGAAGCAAAATTGATCAAATTATATTTTTATGTATGTATGAATATGCTACAATGAAACCCAACATTCTTTATAATTACTTTCACTAATAAAAATAACAATTAAAAACTCAACTAATTGTATTTTCTTCAAGGATAGAGTTCAACTGAACTCTGAAATCATATCCATGCATGTTCATACTAAGTTACATTAAAAACCATTGATTCGTTTTGCATTCTGAATAGATATTTTATAGATATGAGCATGGGTTTGTAGCATGATGAATTGGTCAGTTGGAAAATATTGAATTAATTGTATGGCAGATCTTCTTAATATTGGGACATCATGTGGCACAACGTCACCATCATGTTTATTAATATCATCCCTCATAAAAAAGGTTTGAAGAATTGAAAAGCTGTTCAGCTTGATGCTGAATGTATTTTCCAAAATTCTTATTTACTGTGAAACTTCATGTTTTTTCACTGGCACCAAAAACCTGCCCCTACTTGGCCTGACAGCCTCACTTCAAGCATTTTTGTGAATGTTATCTGCCAAATGCCCAAATCGGAATCAGTTGTTACTTTACATGGAAGTGGATTTCCAGGAAATTAATCAGTTAATTCAACTGGCAAATCAAACCATCACGAAGTGTTTTATCTTTATGACAACCTTTTTACTTTATACAGAGCAGAACTTTTCTAGAGTTACCAAAGTGACACAGAGAATATTTAAAAATATGTGAACTTAAGGCTCAAGAATGTTAATTATTTTATTGTTTATCAAAATATTTTTAAAGGAAAATCTTTTTCCCAATGAATTGGGAACATTTTAAAATATAATCCTTATCAGTACACACCGGTAAATCATTGTTCTAAATCCTTGCCAGTTGTGCCACTCATGCTTCTGCACTTGGAGTGTAAATACTGATATACTGAAAAAACAAAGGGATACCTTATTATCAATAAAAAGTATTATAGAGTAGTTTGGACCTCACAGACCACTCACTATAACACTGAGAAGGGCCAAGGAATTAACTTTCAGAACATTTAAAAACAACTCATTCATATTGTTTCCTCTCTCTTAAGTCTGAGCTCAATTTTTCAATGACTATAGCCACCAAAATAAAGATATCACAAATGTCACCAAAGTCAAGTCTGCCCACACCCTCACAATCCCTACAACCTCAACTTCTGTTACCAAAATAATAATTAAACATAACAAAAATTATATACTGCATTAAGCTCTCTATTATTTTACCCATTGTGAACATTGATTATAGGAGATTTACTTATCCAAATATCACAAAACCAATGAATGAAAAAATCAACAACTTAACAATTTATAACTCTGATTTTTAAATTCCAACCTAACAAAACATCTGTTCAGAAAGAGTTTGTACTCCATGATGTAAAGAATATTAGGTTTCATGTTTTTTAAAAAAAGTCCAAATAGATAATTTTTTAAAAAGACTCAGTGGCTCAGGAGGCTGAGGTAGGAGGATTGCAAGTTCAAAGACAGCCTCATCAAAAGCCAAATGCTTAGCAACTCAGTGAGACCCTGTCTCTAAATAAAATGCAAAATAGGTTTTGGGATGTGGTTCAGTGATTGAGTTCCCCTGAGTTCAATCACTGGTACCAAAAAAAAAAAAAAAAAAAAAAAGAATAGGTAAAGAAAATTAAAAAAAAAGTCAGAACAATGTTGAGGATGACATGGATCATGAGGTCAAAACTCAGCCCTGTGAAGTGCTTCTCAACCTTTCTTTTAGAGTTGAACAAATGGAGTCCTATGGAATGTTGAAGAAAGTTATTTAGTCAGAAACATTTCTCCTCAAATTAATAAAAGAAAGGTTGAAACATGATCAGTCATGTTGCTTTATCTTTAAATGTCTAAGAAAAACAACATGGTAGACATTGACATATCCTCAGTTAAACTGAGTAATTTGACTATACATATTGTCAAGGTTGTGATAAAGGTTGTTGGCTGTTTATCATTTAGAGACTCATTTACTTGTTTCACTTGTCAGTTAGTTGTCAGAGTCTGGAAATGTTTTTCATTCAGAATTTGTTGGTTGCTTAGCAATGTATTTTCAGTAAAATCTACTCAATTTCAAGTGAGGAAAGAATCTTTCTTTACATTTTGTATTATATTTTAGATATTCTAGGTAGTAGTCTCATGAAATATGTTGTTATGCCAGTTTCAGTGTCCTCTCAATTTAGTCTTCTCTAGTCCTTAATTTCACTCTGCTTTTTCAGTATTTTTCAGCACCATACATGGTTGCTAGATGACCATACAGAATTTCAGCAATTTATGTTCACATAGCAGTGATTCGTTGTAAGGCTGAAAATGTTCCTCTTTTGACCCATTGTCTTAAGAGTAATAAAAAACATGCAAGAAGTCCACTAAGATATCCATTCTCAGTTTTCACTGCTCAGAATTGTTTCACAAGGCCTGGAAGAGTCAGTGTGAGGACAGGGACTTGTTCAGACTTTAACCAGGGTTACAGGAGACAATGACTTGAGAGAGCATGTTATCAGTTCTCACAAGGATGATATAGATGCAGCACCATTTTAGATACATGGGAGAAAAGTCAGTTTATTGTACAAAGCAAATGCTTTATGGCATTAGGGTTTAATTCTGTCCAAGAACCCCAGTTAAAAAAAAAAATCAGGTTGCATTAACCATAATTCTTTCCTTGAATCTAAGTCTGAGGATACAATGATCTACCCTGAAACATAAAACAGCTAGAGTAATTTGAACTTAACAGAGTTTCTACTAGAAAAGAAAAAGGTAAAGATGGACTTTGGGTGGGAAATCAATTTTGGCCGCATTTGTTTTTGAAGAGTGATATACAATACATTATGTTCTGATGTGTCACCCAGATCGGCTTTTAGGACTGAAGGAATTATTTTGCCTGCTATTGGAAATGCTGCCAGCAAACATCCCTCAACTGTCAGACCTCTCTGGGAATTATCTTAGCTAAAAAGATTTGTCTCATTCAATATCTCATCCTTTTTCTAGAAAGCTTGCATCTTGTGACTGTTTGGTGCAGACAGACAAAGTCCTGACTTGGCTTTTTTAGCACTGAAGGGCTATTCAGGTTTCAGAGAGGATCAGATGAAGACTGTGCTGGACTCTGTCGTAGACCAACCCCTTTTCCCAATCCTGTTACCTTTGTTGCTCTTCCACGGGTCAGGATCCCAAAAGCAAAATCAAATTAACTCCTGCACACTTTGCATCTGTCTCTTAGAATTTGCTCCCAAATAAAAATTTGAATACCTTTTTCATCATTTTGGATCTAATCGTCCAGATATACAAAAGTAATAGCAAAATATACATGGTAATAGCAAATAAGTGTGTGAAAGATGACATATATAGATATATAGATATACAAAATGAAGATAGATCACACTTAGCAATATGCCTGATAACATCTATAAAGGAAATACACAAATATATGCACCAATTTAGCTTTTTTAAAAATTAATACTTTCATTTTACTTTTAAATAAATATCAGAGAACTTGTTCTCTGCTTATGATCATGAAATCAATATGCACCAAAGCTAGTAAAATCTGTGTAATGATAAACAATTAACCAATTGTGCCTACTGTCTTTTCCTGAGAGAAAATCATGACAATAAAAGCTTGACAAGAATAAATTTAACAAAAGTATTACAAAATCTGTTTCATATGTGAACAATGTTTGACTTAAAATCAATTCTAAAATCCAAAATAAAAGAATTCAATTTTTCAATTTTCTGCAACTTAAAGATTTTCAAACTGTAGCTTTATTTTCAAAACTATATCTGGGAATACACCTGCAATTTCAATGGCTAGTGAGGATGAAACAGGAGTATCACAAATTCAAGGCCAGTATCAGCAACTTGTAAGGCTTGGGTAATTTAGTGAGACACGAACTCAAAATATAAAAAAGACTAGATATAGCTCTGTGGTAAATTGCCCCTGGGTTAAATGGTTAAACCCCCAGTAACCCCATCACACACACCAAAACAACAACAACAACAACAAAACACCAATGTGGCATATATACACAATGGAATATTAATAAGAAATAAAAGAGAATAAAATCATGGCATTTGCAGGTAAATGGATGGAGTTAGAGAAGATAATGCTAAGTGAAGTTAGTCAATCCCAAAAACCAAATGCCAAATGTTTTCTTTGACATAAGGAGGTTGATTCCAGTGGCATAGGGAGTCTGAGCACAGGAGGAATAGAGGAACTCTAGATAGGGCAGAGGGTTGGAGAAGAATGGAGGGGGCATGGGGTAATTAATGATGGTGGAGTGGGTTGATCATTATTATCCAAAGTATCATCATGAAAACATGAATTGGTGTGAATATACTATGTATAAAACCAGAGATATGAAAAATTGTGCTCTATATGTGTAATAAGAATTTAATGCATTCCACTGTCATAAATAAATAAATATGTGTATACAAACATGCACACACACACACATGAATGTGTATATATACACACACATAGACAGAGACAGATTTTTATAAGTTGTGACATTAACTTTATAACAAGTCAATTTCAATTTCAATTTTCAGAGAAAAGAGAATAATGTTACATTTGGTTGGGAATATAAAATACTATGATCTTAGGATAAATGAAAACAGTAAATCCTTATCAAGAAATTATTGTCATTGTATCTAATTTCTTTGTCTTCATTTGACAGATAACATATAACATAATTTAATCATACATATAACTATCTGCACATGTATATTAAGGCTTCATTATTCTCCTATAGAGTAATGAGTTGAAATAAGGTAGTATAAATTTTAAAAAAAGGAAGGACTAATTTTAAAATTATCCTTTGCTGAATTTTCTGTAAGAATAAAGTTTCAAATAAAATAATGAATAAACACAAGATGATCATTTTAACTCAAGTGGGAGTGTAACACTTAAGTTTTAATTAGTAAGAGGTAGGCAGTTACTATATTCAATTTTCCAATTCTTTTTTTTTTTTTTTTTTTTTTTTTTTTTTTTATTCATACAATTATTTGCAGTTTCTTTTTTATTGGTCTTATTTTTTTAATACATGACAGCGGAATGCATTACAATTCTTATTACACATATATACACAATTTTTCATATCTTTATATATAAAGTGTGTTCATGCCAATTCATGTCTTTATACATGTACTTTGTTTTTGTGGGGGTTTTTTTGCATTACAATTATTATTAAACATATATACCACAATTTTTAATATCTCTGTATACAAAGTATGTTGACACCCAATTCGTGTCTTCATACATGTATTTGGATAATAATGTCCATCACATTCCATCATCATTGGTATTCCCCTGCTTCCATCCTTTCCCTCCCTCTCCTCTTCCCTATCTTGGATTATTGACAATTTCTTCTTGATCTGAATCCTGTTAAATTGCAAGCTCCTTGAGCACCCATGTCTCCAGCACCTAGCAAGATTCTTTGCAATTTATAAGGACTCAGTTGAAACTATTTATTTACTTTTGATACTGGGGATTTAACTCAGTGGCACTGAACCAGAGAGCCACGTCCCCAGGCCTTTAAAAAAAATTGAATCAGGGTCTCACTTAGTTACTTCGGGCTTCACTAATGTTGTGAGTCTGAATTTGAACTCATAATGCTCCTGAGCTGCTGGGGTTGCAGACATGCACCACCAGGCCCAGCAGTTAAATTTTATTTAATCAGTTTAGTAAATCAGGCAGCCATCCAGTATAAAATATGTGTACAAAAGGAAAAGGAAATGAAACTAATTTTCAACACTGCTCATAGTAAAATAGGTATCATATGAAACCAGGTAT
This sequence comes from Urocitellus parryii, assembly GCF_045843805.1. Lineage (NCBI taxonomy): Eukaryota > Metazoa > Chordata > Mammalia > Rodentia > Sciuridae > Urocitellus > Urocitellus parryii. Next base: position 27,183,666 of record NC_135537.1, read on the forward strand.
AAATATACAATTAAGATGGTTATGGTGGTGCATGACTGTAATCCCAGCATCTTGAGGAGCTGAGATAGGAGTATCACAAGTTCAAACTCAGCCTCAGCAACTTATTGAGGCCCTAAGCAATTTAGAAATATCCTGACTTTAAATAAAAAAATAATAATATAAACAGGTTGGGGGTGTGGCTCAGTGGTTAAGTGTTCCTGAATTCAGTCCCTAGTACAATAAACCAATAAATAAATAAATAGTTTCTAGGTCATGGCTATAACTTATATCAAGTCACCCAAACAATCATCTCTTGGAACACATGATTAACTAGCAGAGACAGACACATATGCTATATTGTTTTGCTGATACATACATGTTTGGTAAAAATATGATATTTGCTCATCTCATAAAAATTTATAAATATTCTGGGGGATAGAGAATGCTTCTGCTTTAAAGAATTTTTATTATGTTAATATAATGTTTTCCCACTAAGTTTTGCTCCTTCAACTTCTCACTGATAACTCTAGTCCATTATGCCCTGGAAAATAAGCCACATCTTTTGATGTTCTAAAGCATTCTCAGATTACTTAAATGGCAGATTAACATCTTTGCCCTTGGATTTCTCACTGCCCACACATAGATCTCACCATTTTTCTATCCTAAGAATACAGGGTTAATGATGGTAAAGTTCTGGGCTCCATCATCCATGAGCAGTAAGTTAAACAAATTACCATTTTTAAGCTTTAGCAATTTCATCTGGAAAAACAGAAAGATTAGTAGTACCTAGTACACATGGTTGTAGGCAAGCTCTTTTATACAGCAAAGATGGGTTACGTGGTTCATACTCAGGAATAAGTCTTAATTTATAGTAATTATCATCACAATTTTTCTTTTTTAAGAAAAGATGATTTTATTTATTTTTCTTTTTTTATTTGTTTTACTTAGTTGTACATGATAGCAGAATGCATTTTAATTCATCATATACAAATGGAGTACACCATTTCAATTCTCTGGTTGTACATGATATAGAGAAGTCAGTATACACAAGAAGTCCCAAATTCATAAGTATAATACAAGGAATATTGTACTTATTTTGACCTATCAGTTTCAAAACTTAATATTTTTGTTTATTTATTATTCTTACTGGTGCATTGTAATGATACGTAATAGTGGGATTAATGATTCCTTATTCTTACATGCACATAACACAATTTGTTCAGTCTCCTTCTCTGTATTTTCACAAGACAACCACATTCAAATTGAATCATCTTGTAGTCATTTGGTTGCCTTCTTTCTAAAGAATCATTTGATTCTTTAGAAAGAATTTAGTTCCACTTATTATCATCAACCTGATGCTCCTCATGCATTTGCAGCTTACTGTAACGCTGCTTATTTCTTCTCCTAAAAGTACTGATGCATATACCTGACTAAGGCACTTTCTGACATATAGTTTGCATATGAAAATTCCCATGTGAAAAAATGTGTATATTTACTCTCAGACCTGTCACATATCCATAATAAATGATCCTGAAACAATCAACCGATTTTCCATGTAAAAATAATATGAGGGAACCATGAAAAATGTGAATCAAATATATACAAGTAAATTTGCAAGAGCCACAATGCTCTGTATTCTGACATTTACCTAAATCCCATATAAATCTCAAGTCTTCAAATAAACCATCTTATTTGTTTCAGGTTAGAGAAGAGAATACATATTTTAACTTATTTTGGAATAGTTTATGACTTTTCATTTTCCAAGATATATGTGAAATATCAAACACTACTTTTAAGAATAAAATGAATAGAATAATTTGTAGTCCCATGAAACCTTGACTCTAATATAAATCTTTTTAGACTCTAGGAGTTAGACACAATGTCATCTCAAAATCCTGAAAAATCTGGGATTACAAAATATGCCAATCTGTTTGGAGATTAAAAAGTTCCTAGCAAAAGGAATTAATGGAAATGAAAAACATATCTATAAGAAAGAAAAAGAAAAAGTATATATTAAAATACAGATAGTTATATTTATTAATGTAACAGTAAGAATAAACATAGGCATGTGAGGATTATTTTTTATTTGAAAGAGAGGAGAAATGGAGAAATGAAAGGTGGAGATGTAGCAATTTAAGAGAATCATACATAAAAAGGTAAAAAGAAATAAACTAGACTAATATTGATAGAAAGTTTACATTAAACATAGAAAGAAAAGTGAAGTGGCCAAAGATAATAATATAAGTTCATAGCATCCTTCAAGAAGGGAAATTTTATTCTTTTTATATTTGCTACCAGGAAAGTCAACTAAATAAAACTCTTTTAAATTTTGAAGAAAGACAAAATAAAATGCATTGTTATATAGAAGTAAAAAAAAGATTTGTTAGTTAAATATCATGGATTAATGCAGTATATCCACAAAAGGAGGGGAAAGACACAACAAAAAAATATTCCTACTAATAGCATTTATATTTAAATATAATTTGAAGAATATTATTGTATACCATACTGATTATCCAAATGAGAAAAATTTCAGAGTAATTAAGTAATTTCTTCAAATCTTTTTCTCAAATAGTGAAGGATCAGAAGCTATTGTAATAGTATCATAGTCAATTAAACTTAAAAAGAATTTTCCCTATGTAAAGATCCTATTTTGAATGATATCATAATGTCAGAAGTCAATCATTTGATATATCACTCAAGATGTATCTATCACTACAAATTGTCAGTCATAAATTATTATTAATCAAATTATAATGTGTTACATGAGTAATCCATCTTTAAAGTATATCATAATTTCATGTTTTCATTCCCATAAAGTTAGGAGATTTGTTTTAAGATGTTTGAAAAAGCTATTGACAATTTTTTTTTCTTGGAGGTTTTTGAGTTCACCTCTGGAAAGTAATGACCTTTTGGAACTCTTAGGTGATTAAAAGTGACCAGAAATTAATATATTTTGAGTAAGTATATATCTGTAAAATAAAGATTAATGCTAACTAAAATTGATCTTAATTCATTTTCCTGACAGGAAATTATACTCTTTTATCTTACTAAATAGCTTTGTGTAATTCTTTTTCTGTGTTTTTTTTTAGTTCTGTTAACTTTGAATTTAAGATTAAATTGCACATTTTCATAGCTTATACAGTGAGCTCTATGAGCATGATTTCAATCACTATGTTATCATAGAAAACCAGTTGCTTTGTCTAGAAAAGATTTTCAGAGGAGTGAAACAGCAAAATGAAACCAGAAAAACACCTAGATCTGAAAGCTTTGACTTACTCATTTAAATAATTACTCTTTTCCAAACACTTAAACCTATTCACAATACAAACGCTAAATCATTTAGATTTGCAATTTTTTATATTGGAAATTCAGTTGAATATGTCTGATACTGTACAATTTGCTTCCACTTTTCTGTTAGTTGATCTATGTCCTAATATTTCCAAATTTTTCTTAGCACCATTTATATTTTCTCATTTATAATTTTAAAAATTAATTAACAATGCTTGAAAACACACACCAAAAAATATGTGTCGAATATAAAGCTTAAAATGTATGTAATTAGGTGTTTAATTTTTCTTAGCTCAGACACCAATATGTAGCCAGGCTTGGTGGCACACACTTGTAATCCCAGCAGCTTAGGTTACTATGACAGGAGAGTTGTGAGTTCAAAGTCAGCCTCAGCAATGGGCAAGGTACTAAGCAACTCAGTAAGACCCTGTCTCTAAATAAAATACAAAATAGGACTGAGGATGTTGCTCAGTGATTGAGTGCCCCTGAGTTCAATCCCCAGTACCAAAAAAAAAAAAAAGAAAAGAAAAAAAGTAAGTTTGATTCTCAAGTGCTTTTACCTACTCTTGTCTATTTCTCTGATCTTTCTTCATTTTATCCCTTCATTAATTAAAATGCACATTACATTCTTGTGATGCTTGGGCATCCAGTGAAGAGTGTGTCAGAGGGTAAGACTGTACTAACATGAAGATGTAAGGAGTGGCTGCTGATAAGTAACTAAAAGATGGGAAACTAGTTTACCATATGATGAGGCCTGAGTTTTAGGACAAGATAAAAATATACCCTAAGCTGCTGACTCACTATGTGATTCAGAAACACAGGAACAGTTGATTAGGTGCAATGTTTCTCATGTGATAAGTTCATAGGAACTCCTGAAAAAGTTGACATTCTATTATTCATATTTTGTCTACCATGATATTAAGCATAATTCTTTGCATATTTGTTAATCTATTTATGACAAGGTATGTGTGTTTTCATTATTTTTTAAAAAGCTATTTTGAGTCTTCTGTTGTGTTTGTTTATTAAGATAAACTTTATAGTATTTTATGTATTTCCAAAGTATATCATTAGAAATGTTATTAAAATTATAAGAATTTCATGGGTTATTTTAGAATATAGAGAGTTTTCCATGTAAGAAAATGATCTTATTTTTGCAATATCCTTTATCCTTTATTTCTTTCCTCTTTCTCTCCAAGCTTCCATGATACTTTTAGCCTTTTAGTCTTCCCATGAAAGTTATGCATTTAGAAGATTTTCCTTTAGTTATCTGTAATTATCTTTGAATCTGATGTGCTTTCTAAAATTATACAAGTATTTTGAAATTTCTTTCCTTAATTCCATGCTTCAGTCGGCATAGATTAAAAAATACAAAATGAGGAATAGTTTACATTATTTGACAACTGATAATTATGCTTATATCCAGAAAACCAAAGAAAATTGACCAAAAGTAGTACAAAATGTAATAGAACTTAGAAACTCTTTGTTATTCATTTAACATGCATTATATTTCACACACACATATATATAACAAATTTTATTTAGAGTAGTAATCACAAGAGAAAATAAAAGTACTTAATACGTTCATCAGTAAATTCAAAAAACATATGAGTAAACGGCTGAAATTGATGCTGAGGATGAAATTTTTGATAATCAGAAAAAAATATTCTTTGGATCAAAGATATTAAAAACATATTTAAGGGCTGAGGTTGTAGCTCAGTTGTAGAGTGCCTGCCTAACATGTGTGAGGCACTGGGTTCTATCCTCAGCACCACATATAAATAAATAAAATAAAGGTATGTGTCCATCTACAATTAAAAAAGCAATATTTAAAATGTATACATTCATTTTATCACCAATTTGATTACCTTGTAAAATGAGTATATTACCATATCAAAATGATACTGACAATATTAAAATACAGTATATGTGTAAGAACAGCTTAGCCATTACATATTTTTATTGTAATGTAAAATTCTGTACTAAAGTTTGCATGCAGTTTCTTGCCTGAACTCTTCTGTAATCTCTTGTCTCTTGTAGGATAATATGTTGTTCCTGCACTCCAATATCAGCATATAAGTTAATTTGAGGTAGTGTTAAAATCATATGTATTGGGCTAGGGAAAGAGTGGGGAAAGGTTGATCAAAGGGTACCAAGGTATAGTTAGGAGTAGGAATTTCCAGTGTGCTATTGCAGTTGAGTGAGTATAGTTATCAATTAGGTACTAAATATTTTAAAAAGTTAGAAAAGGAATGATTTTGAATATTCTCATCATAAAGAAATACTACATATCTGGGAAATGATAAAAATTCAACCAGATGTAAACATTACACAATGCATACATATATGAAAACATCTTATAGTAACTCATAAATGTATACAAGTTTTATACTTTTATGTATCAACAAATAAATAAAATTTAATAAAAATAAATAAATGAAATGTGAAAAAATCACATATGTATGTGCATGCCCCCAACATCCTCACACAATTATATGTCTAAATGATTTCAAAGATGTTTTCCTGCACAGACTTCTTAAATAATACTTGCAACAATTTTTAAGTGATGAGCTTGAATCCATATGGTGATAAATTTCATTATATATTTTTTTACCACTCACCAACTGTACTTCAATCGAACAGTGTTTTCTTTTTGACCTCTTTACGGAATTCTCGCATAAAAATAACATTCATAAATGTGCAGTGACAAATGTCAGATGTCATAATTGGATATGAATATTCTTTATGTATAGAATTTTCAACTACCTAAGTGTGATTTTGAATATCAAAAATTTTAAAATATCTTTATATATTTAACATACTAATTCGCAGTTTCAAAACAGGAATAGTACACCGAAAGTCAAGTACTTTGTGGTCTCAAGTGGTATGTAAGAAAGTTGAAAGTAGAATGGTGGTTAACAGAGGTTAGGGAGAGTAAGAGGAGGGATGAAGAAGATTGACCAGTGGGTACTAAATTTGAGTTATGTGTGTGCTATTACAGAGTATTAATGTGTCAATAGATACTACAATTGTACTATATAGTTTATAAAACTAGAAGGAATGATTTAGAATTTTTTATTATAAAGAAAAATGAATATTTGAAGAGATAGATTTATTTAACATAGTTTGAACATTATATACTGTATGTATATATGAAAATATCACATAGTGCAACCCATAAAAATGTAGATTTTTATTGGTTTTTGTATGAATTAAATTTTTAAGTTAAAATTAAGAAAAAATAAACATATTTAAAAAAACAATGAAGAAAGAATACAAAGAACTACTTTTTACTTAAAATTATCTTATCACATGGATGCTTAGGAATACTAAATGTACCCTATATGATATCATAAATATTTATCAGTAAAAACATTAATTATAAGAAAAAAAGAACAGCTGATTTGTGATTTGGAAAGTAGATAATTTCACATTTGAAATAATTAAATGATGAAAATATTAGCTAGTACATGTTCAGTGTAGAAAATATGTCTTGACAGCTGACTTTCCAAAAAGGGTAAACAATGGAATAAAAGAAATAAAAAGATTGCCATTTTGGAGATACTGAGCAAAATGCATACATTATATTTATCAAAATTCATAAATACAAATCTACAAAATTGGAATTTCCAGACCCAGAAGTTTTAACCAAATCAGATAATTCTGTCAACAGTTTAAAGGAAAATTAATGCAATGATTACTGAGTATTTTCCAAAACAATATAAATAAAAGGAATATTGCCCAATTTATTCTCCAAGAGTTCTATGAATCTAATAACCAAACTATGCAAACCAGTTAGAGGAATTGTTTTTCTGAATTACAAAATGTATTATATATCTGCAAGAATAAATATTGTGCTACTGTCAAAACATATGCACAGAGATCAATGGAACTCTCTAGAAAGTTTAGAAAGAGATCTTTTTAGTTGGGTCCAACTAATTTTGGCAAAGACACAAAAACAATTAAATGAAAGAAAGTCAAATAGTCTTTGTAATATATGGTACTGAAGCAAGAAGATATAAAGTATTAAAATCAATTATTAAATCAATTTAAGCATAAAACTCACATTGAATGAAAAGAACCTAGGTTGAAACCTATCATGGACTTTAATATAAAGCATACAACTATAAAATTTTTAGAAAAAAACATAGACAAACCATCCTTATATTTAACACAAAAATCAATAAAATGACAACCGATAAACTTCACCTAAATAATAAATTTTATTCTTTTAAAACTTCTGGTTAAGAAGATGAAAAGACAAACTAAAACTGGGTAATACACTTGGTAATCATACACTTCAACAAAAGTCTTGTACCTGGATAAACAAATAATATATCAGAAAATGGGAAAAAGATATGAATATAATCTCACTGAAGAGGATATTAAGATGGTAAATAAGTATTAAAAAGATGTCTATCACATTAATTATTATTAGGAAAATACAAAATAAAACCATAATGAAATTTCACTACATACAAATCACAATGGCTAACATAAAATAACAGTGATGACATCAAATACTGACAGCCATGTAGACAAACTGAGAAAGTCCTGAATTCCTGGTAGAAAGCAAAAGGGTACAGTGACAGTGGAATGAATCAGACTTGAATTTCCTATGGATATATATGAATACTCCACAGTGAATTCAACAAGACTGGGAACTAATTAGAACAAGTATACTCCATGTTTGTACCAATATGTTAAATTAGATTCTACTGTCATGTATAACTAAAAAGAACAAATAAAAATAAAAAAGCAAAAGAGTACAGTGATCTTTGAAAAATGACCTGTTGTTTTCTTACAAAACTAAGTTATGACCCAGCCCAACGACATTTTTAGGTATTTATGCTGGAGAAAATGAAAACCTTTGTTCATTCAAAATCTGCACAAAAATATTCAAGCATCTTTATTCACTATAGTCAAATATATGAACCAACCCATTAACCTTCCAGGGAATGAATGATTAAATGTATTATTGTGCATATGTTCTATCAATCAAGAAAAGAAAAAAAATATTATTGATACATGAAATGACTTGAATGAATCTAAATAGATTTTACCTAGTGAAACATTCCAATATTAAAGCTTATATTATCACTGAGTCTATTTTTATAACTCTTTCTAAATTTAAAAATTGTAGAATATAGAACAGCTGGTAAATGCCAGAATTTGGGAATGGAAAGAGGTTGCTGAGAACTTGAAAGGGTAATATGAGACATCTTTCTCTTGAAAATATCCTTAATCTTAATTGAGATGGTGGCTAATGATTATACATTTGTGATTACATTTTATAGACCTAAATGTGTACATATAAAAGTAATACATTTTAAAATGGTGAAATACAAGTTGATTTAGTCAATCATATCAAACTAAGTATGCTTATTTTGAGATTGTATGGTAATTACACAAGAAATTTTCATGGTAAAAACTGGAAAGTGTATTGTATATGGAATTTCTTTATATTATTTCTGAGAACTGCATGTCAATTTAAAATTATCTCAAAATAAAACATTAAAGGAATTATGAATGCAATTCAGTGTTAACAGCTCTTGCCTAGCATGTGAAAAGCTTTGGTTTGATTCTTGACACCAAAATAAATATTAAATAAATAAAATTTTAAGAAAAAGGACCTCCTAGGAATAATGAGTGAACCCAAAGAAAATATTGGGGTCCCTAATACCATTTTAGGGCAGGCAGAGAAAGAAAATATTGGATTCATCTAGAGCATCTTTTGCCAGAAAATAAAAACAGGCATGTAAGGCAAATAGGAAACAAACTGAAAGTCTTAATTTGCTGGTCAATGTGAGCTACATATATAATTATAGTTATAACTGTATATATAATACACGAACTAGTGGTATATATTATGTAAACTATATTATAAATTTGCATTAATATTATTTATTTGTAATTTACATAAAGAATAACTATATGAGACATTATTACAAAGTAAATACATCTATAATGCTATAAAGGAATGTTTGAATAAATAAATACATGTATAAGAGAAAAAAAGTCTTTGTTATAAAATAAATCAAGGTATTTTATATGGCTACTAAGTTTTTCAGAAAGAGAAATTTAACACCAACAAGGCTCTCTCTCCCACCAATGGAAGAGAATGCCTTTATTTGCTTCCCACAATACGGAAGGAAGAAAAATGCAATTTTATATTGGAGAGACATGCAAAAAAATCTACATTTCCTAAATGATGAAGGTTAACATCACCAATGCTAAGTCATCAAATGCAAGATGCAGGTCTGATCATTAGAAAACAGTAAGAAAACCCCTACTGAATAATATTTTAAAGCTTATCTAATACTCCTCAAATTTATCAAGATCATCTGTAATAAAGAAAGTCTAAGAAATTGTCACAAAGAAAAAGTGATTGAGAATGTCTGGTAACTGAATGTAATGTGGTAAATTCAATGACATTCTGGAACAACAACAAAAAGGACATTATAGGGAAAAATTAATGAAATCTCATTAAGAATATAATTTATGTATCCCTGTTTTCTAAACAATAAGAAATGTACTGAAGCATTCTGTATTACTATTGACAATTTTTCTGTAAATATAAAGCAATTCTAAAAAATGTTTTCTTAGAAAACTCTTTAAAAATTAAAAATCTGGGTTCTCAGTTACATTATCCTCATTTCAACTCAACAGTAATTTGTGGCTATGCTATAGCAAAAGTATAGGATATTTCCAGACTGATTTTAATACACATAACTTAATACTTCTCCTGGTCAATATCTTCCAGAAACCTCACTTATCAATGTAAACTTATTGCTCTAACCAATGTCATTCAATAAGAATATCCAGAAGCTAATATTACACAAACATATGGGAAATAGTGTGCCAAGCCATAAAAATCTAGTTGACCTAGGTTCTGAATGCAAGGCAAATAGCATCCAAGTTTCTTTGACTATAATAAATTCCTACTAATACTGTCTAGAATTGCATTAAGCTACATAGATTTACCTTCATAAACAAATAGAGAATATAAATAGCAGCAGTTATCTAACATGTGAGGAAGTGTATATATATATATTTTTTTTTTTCATTCTATCACAAGATTCCCCTCATCTAAACTTTAACAGCATCCATTCCCTTCCTTGGGTTTAGTAAAATTCTAATAGAAATGATTTCCAAATGGCTGCATAGAGTCATTCAGCACTTCCCCATAAAGAAGAACAAATAGCAAGTTTATTGCTACATATTGAGGTGAGTGGCCACAGGAGAACACTGGAATTAAACAGTGGAAAAGTGGAAACCTTATAAAATCTAGAGACCTGGAAAGCAGCATAGCAAGAGATACAAAATATCCCAACACCTGTCACCCTGGCTTTTAGGGGTGGAATGGATGGGTTGGAGGTTTGCAGGATAGGGAGGGTATAGTATGCGCTCTACAGTGGTAAAGGTAAAAAAGAGCTCAAACAAATCATGGATTTGGGCAATGATAGCTATTAGAAACTTTCATAATGCTTAAAGGCTATAGCCTAAGTATGGAAGAGATCTTAAATCTACATGGAAAAGAAATTTATCTCATCTCCTAGCAAAACCTCAGGGTACTGTAGCCAGGAGGTCAGAAATCTCTGCATATTCCTATCTTTGGGACCCTGCAGATATTCCACTGCATTGCATCAGTGGGTAGCTGACTCAGGAACCAAATTTGACTTAACAGAATTACTGAAACTCTCCTCTGAGAACATTACATTGTAAGAGGTGGGTTTTTCAAGACAGAGGGAAATGAATGGTGCTGCCCTCATCAGGGCATTGGGAAGCCAGTCCTTTTCCTACTCCACGAAAATCCACACAGCATATATCCATAGAAATGACAGATCTACAAACTATAAAAGACCCCAAATTGCTTCTGCCCTTCAAAGCTGCCTGGTTTAGAAACTGCCTGCCTTAGTGCTAAACAACATTTCCTTGATGTATAAGTCCTCTCTAACTGCTCTTCCCTGAGTGTCCCTGGTCCTTTTCCTTCCTTGAGGTGGCCCTATACTGTAGTTTTCAGAAAAAAAAAAAAAAAACTTGTTAAGGATGACTTCCTCCCTCATACCCCTTTCCAACAGGCCACTCATTCAGTTTGTTATGCAGTATTGTTTTCTTCTATTTCTTTTTTTTTTAACTTTTTTATTATTATTAGTTGTTCAAAACATTACAAAGCTCTTGACATATCATATTTCATACATTTGATTCAAGCAGCAGAATACAACAGACACTAGTATGGCAGTATGTAAAAAAGTGGATGTGTAACAGATGTGAATCTGCAATACGTATACGGGGTAAAAATGGGAGTTCATAATCTGCTTTCTTCTATTTCTTGATTAGCCTTCAAATCTTTGAACTTAACACATCCACTCTCAACTGTTAGCCATCTCCTCATGCCTATGTAACAAATAATCTTGAATATTTTTGTCCTTTTCTAAGCAGTAGACTATTGTTTCTTGCTTCACAACTGCTAGCTTGGTGGGAAGTATTAGAATGTATTTTTGAATCAAAATTTTAAATAATATATAACAAAATATTAATGAAAAAGGTCTATATGTACAAATTAATTTACAAAATTGAAAATGTTTATGGACTACCTGCAGTTGTAGCATCAAGCAATATTACTTGATCATGCTAAAACTCTGAATAAGTAAGATTTATCTAAAAATGCATTATTTTCAATAGAAATCTGTTTTCTTTATATTTTAAATGTATGGAGGTAATTTCTAGTAATTTTCAGTCATTGAAGTGTCTTCTTCCATCAAATAGTGATATTTAACATTTTAAACAATGTGATTCTCACTTGTATAGTCACTGTCATATTTTTCCCTAAGATTACAGGGTGTCAGAGTTTCAAGATAACATTATTAGAATCAAACCTTATACTCATATCATGCATATCAGAAAATCACTGTTGTATAACAGCTTGAAAGCACTGGGCTTTGTTAAGTAGATAGCATCACAGCTTGTCAGAATCATCAACCACCAACTGGGACTGTGATATAAGAGTTTAAAGGTACACTGTTACCTTTCCAATGGAAGAAACCAATATTTTAAACTGTACCTTTTGCCCCTTTATGTTTCTCTTAATTGAGTTTGTTGATTGTTTTATACTGGGCAAAGTCATTCATAATCTTACCATGAATTTAATCACTGTATTTCTTTCCAAATGCTAACCTTTATGAAACAGTATCTGCTTAAACATATTTTTCAGTTTAAGCATTTACAATCATCGTATAATTAGAAGTCATTCTATCTGAAAAGTTTTTATTTAATTAATTTAAATAGTAACAAAGGAAGGTTTCATGTCTCTTCCTGTTTTGTCATCTGTAGCTTCAACTTCAGGTAATTGCAGGCAAAAATGACAAAGCTTATTTAATAAATCCCACATCAACCCATAATTTAATTTAAAATGAATTGCAAACTCTTTTTCAGTGTTTTTGAATAACCAGTGCCTTTACTCTGTAACCTATTCTGTCCAAACATTCAATTGACTTAAACAATTTGAATATGACACTTTTTACTTGTTTCAGTGACGGCAGCAAGTATTTAAAAATTGTTCAAATTGTAAGTATGCTTAAACCTGGGTTTACAATATTCAGTTTTATAACATATCTATTTTTGACATGGAAGTTGCTGTAGGTGCTTCATCTATAGCCCTTAGGCATTATCAATTCAGGTGTCCTGGACAAGTTCTTGCTGCCACTGTCTCTATCTCTGCCTCAGGGCTCTCTCTAGGGAAGGCTACTGAATGCCATCAAGCCCAGGAATTCAGAACTAGGAGAATATTTCAAATAAATTTATTCCAACTTCCTGTCTCGTTTAGAATAAAAATATGTGTTCTAGGTTAATTCTCAGGGTGCTAGCTGACTTGATGATACAACTTTATTGACTGCCTTCTCTTTCCAGTTTAAATTCTTACTGCCTTACTGGTGTTCCTGCAGCTCCAATATAAGTTACATGAGTTTGAATTCTTAGCTCAGATTGTCTGCTGGAGGAATTCAAACTAAAACTTTTATCCATTAACCTTTTAGTAGTGTTTTCTCCTCTGCCTCAGGATTTTTTGTATTCCTCATTTTTATCATCAAGATAATAAATTTCTCTGCTCTCAAAATATTACACTAGAATACACCCCTCACTTGCTTCTTTATAAAGTCTATATTTCACTCCATGTAGTCTCATTTCTCTGCTCACTTTCAATAAACAATTCTATAGAAAATCTCATTGGGGTCTTTCTTCTCACTTCCTGTTTCCTCTTCAAGATACCCCAATCAAGCAACAGGCTTTAACTCCTCCAGAATATTAAAATCTCTTTTAGTTTTAGTTTTCTTGTATTAGTAAATGGAGCCATCTTTTACTCAGATGTTCAAGATAAATGCCCATGAGACATACATAACTTATCCTTTGCATTTTCAAAAATTAGCATACTTTTGAAAACAAAACTTCCTTTTGTCAATATATTATTATATCTCCACTTTCTCCTACTTTTTTCAATATTTTCTTCCTTCACCATGAAATATTGGCCAAGCCATCATCATCTTAAGCCTGAATAAGAGAACACATTACTATCTTTCCCTAGTCTACTATACTCAGGAACCAGAATAATTTTTATTTTTTCCTTACCAGAAGCCCAATCTACTAAATAATTCCACTCAAGGGATCCTGGGTATGCAATATGGTTCTTTTCTCCTTATGGGAGAAAACTCTTTAATGCCCATGATTTTAGTAAATCCTTCAATAGAGTAGAAAGTCTTAGAAAAAAGTGAGTCATCAGTGGTATACCAGATTAAAGCTTTAGCCAGGGTTTTGTGGAGGACAAAGGTGAAAACTACTTTCATAATAATTGGTTACGTTTTTACTCTGTCTCTGCTATCCACTGTATATAATCACCTTCAGCAGCAAAGATAATGTATGCCTACCAATAAATATTCATAGAAAGAATGAATGTACACATAATTAATACATGACTCCTTAATAGCTGTGTGCATTTATGTCAGGAAGTAATTAAAACATGGATTTTAGAATACAGTCAACATAAATTTGAATAACGGCTTTGCTGCTTATCAAGCTCTCTTATCTTCAATTGTAATGATTAGAAAAGAAGTAGCAAGATGATCGGTTTACCTAATATGAATAATCACATTAAATATTAATGTCCTAACTCTATAATTAAAATATGGAGAATGCCAAATTTGATAAAATAGATAGACCAAAACAGAACCCAAAATAAATGTAAAAAGAAGAATAGGTTAAAAGTAAAGGATAAAAATGTGTAAGTATGGTCAGGAATTTTAGTATTCTTCTATTAATAATTGACCAATCAGTGAGCCAAAAAAGTCATAAAAGTTAAGAAGAATTAAATAACAGTTTTCAACTAACTTGACCTAACTGGCATGTACAGAACATTCTACCTATCAGTATTTTAAAAAAATGTAGCTATTTTAGGATTTACCAAAATAGACCATATTCTGAGCCATAAAAATAACTTAGAACAGACTTACAAGAACTTGAGCTATATAAGTATTCTGTCTACCTACAATAAAATTACATTTAGAGTAAATAATAGAAAGGTTTATGGAAAATCCCCAAATAATTTGAGGCTAATTAACAACATTTAAATAATGGATGAGTCAAAGAAGACATTAAAAAGAAAATTAGAGAATTTTTTATTGAATGAAAGTGAGCAGGACCTAAAAATATTGAATATAGTAAATATACAAAATTGTTGAATGCTAATACAGAATGAAGTAGTGGAATATTTATAGTAGTAAATGCCAATAGTAGAAAAGAAAAATGGTTTCTAGAAAGAGTAAATTTAACCTAAATAGATGATACCAAATAATAAATATAAAAATCAGAAGTCAATGAAATACAAAACTAAAAGTCAATAGAGAAAAATCAAAGATTCCAAAATCTGGTCTTTCAGACAATCAGTAAGACTGATAAACCCATAACATGGTAATGAGCAAAAAAGTCAGAAGACAATACTTGCCAAGGAAAGAAATGAAAACATGATATCCATTCAGGTTCTAGAATGTTCAAAGGATTATAAGGAAATATTATGAATAACCAACAGTATTCAAGTAATTCTACAAGATGTGATGTACAGATAGTCCCTGCTCTGGATTGGAACTTGAATATCTTCAAAAGGCCTATGTGACAGAATCTTGGTCTCAGTTTGGCACTATTGGGAGGGGTGGAAACCTTAAGAGGTGGGGCCTGATGAGAGGTCATTGGGTAATTAAGGATTTGTGCCTTTCCCTCTTTCTCTTTTTTCTCCAGCCATGGGGTACATGGTTTAGCTCCTCCATACAATTCCATTCTGATGTGCTGCCTCATCATAAGCCTATATGCAACAGGACCATCCAATCATGGACTGAAGTCCCAAAATTATGCGGTAAAATAAACCTTTTCTTTTTACAGGTGGATTACCTCAAGGTTTTGTTATAATAATAGAAATATGACTAATTCATTAACATAGATGAACAAAATTTTCAAGATTATATAAACTGAGTAGCCTAATTTCTATTAAATAAATTTAATTTCTACTTAAAAAGCTTTGCACAAAGAAAGTTGAAGGCCTTTACTGCTTTACCAGTGAATTTCATCAAATATCAAACAATCTAGCAGAAATCTTCTCTCCAAATTAGGAAGGATGAATTACATTCCATATTATTCTATGAAGTCAGAATTACTTTAAAAGAAAAATTAAATAATATAAGAGGAGAAAACTAGGTTATTTATCCCATATGAACATATATAAAAACATTTTAAATTAAAGATTTGTATAAATCAAACCCAAGAAACAATAATATAAATAATGCCTTATCACCAAGTAGGGTTTATCATACTAATATCATGAGGGTACTGCAAACTCCAGAAGATACAAAAGATACCACTTCTTATCTATCAGAATGAATAAATTTACAAAATCTGACCACACAAAGTCTTAGCAAGGATGTGGAGAATCTTCCCCATTCATTGTGGTTAGAAAGTAAAATGTCTATATTGAAATGAGATATTTTCTTAAATGTCTCATTCTTAAATTCACCTTTCATAGGGCCTAGCCATCCCCTACCTAGTTACTTTCTCAAGAGAAATGATTGCATGTGCCCCAACACAAACATGTGTTTCAATAGACATAACTACTTTTTTGTGATACATAACACTTGAAAATTAAACAAATTTCCATCAACTGGTTAATAAACAAATTTTTGATTTGTTTATATAATGGCATATTATTGAGTAAAAAACCAAACTTAATCCTTCAAAACTAGAAAATACATAAATCTCATAATAATTACATTGAGTGTAAGAAGCCAGACCATCCCACCATAACAGGAATAACAAAATACTTAGAGTATGAGTCAATTGTTCAAATTTTTAGAATATTAAAGTTAGTGTATAGTGAAATTTTTGGATTCAGGATTATGAATATTGAAAGAAAAGATTATGAAAAATTAATGAGATAATGCATCTGTTAATATATTGATTTTGATGACATCTTAGAAGTCAAATTGTACATGTTAAATGCATGCAATTTATTACATACACAGAGTTGTTAAAAAATCTAACTAAAATATTGATGCACAAGAAATTTACCTCTATCTTTAAATATTGTATACCACTTTCATTTTTTAATTGTAAAAACTGAATATCCACTTTTCCTTTCCTTGCTTTTCTGCTATTTTAACTGTAACTTTAATTCCACATTTTCTGCAATGTAAAGTATATAAATATAACGTTTTGTATTCAAATAGCATCCTTTGATGTTCTTGAAAGGAAAAAGAAATATTTTATATTTACCTATATATTTGTACTTCTTGTGTGCTTTATTTTAAATATTTTAATTTTTATTCATATGATTTTATAGATTTTTATATAAATAAAATTAAAAATTTCTTTGTGGCATAAGTTAATAGGAGGTAAGGTTATTTTAAAAAGGATTCAGGGCAGTAGAAGAATGCAAAACTAGGGGGAGATGTAATAATTTAGAAATTGACATCACATAGTAGAAGGTAATATGACTTAAATATGTCAGTCTATAGGCATTTGGACAAAAATAATTTATTTTGCTGTTGGATATACTTAAAATCTTGTGAAAATGGCAGAATTTCTCTACTTCTATTGGCCTGGCCATGATAAAAAACATTTAAGTCATACAAATATGAATCTAACATTTATAGTTTGCTTTTATTTTGAAAATTATTTTCATTAGTTATTGGTAAATTCTTAGAAAAAAGGTTGGCAGTGCTGGTTCAATTAATAATTACTAAAATTATTTTTAAAATACTGAATACATATTTTATAGGGTAAATTTTAGTAATGAAAATACTAACAATAAATATGTTAAGCATTTGTAGTAACCAGTAGATAATATTTATGCTATTGAATAAGAATAAAATGTTTCAGAAAAGATAAAAATCTATATGTAACCAGGCGCAGTTGGCATACCTGTAATCCCAGTGGCTTGGGAAGCTGAGGCAGGAGCCTCAGCAAAATCGAGACTTTAGGCAACTTACTGACTCCCTGTCTTTAAATAAAGTACACAATAGGTCTGGGGGTGTGCCTCAGTGGTTGAGTGTTTCCTAAATTCAATCCCCAGTAACACCCCTTCCCCCCTCAATCTGAATGTAAATAAAGTTCTTATATCTTGAAGACATCAATTTCAATTAATGGTCACTAATTAAGAAAGAGAATGACAAACATTACAATTGTTTACATCTTTTACTTTTTCAAGAATAGAAGGTTATCTCTCAGAATGATAGAAAGGATCATAGATCTATTAATTATTTAAAATAATCACTAACATTATTAACAATAGTTAACTTTTGATTATTTATTATGTCAAATACTATTTCAAGAACTTTCCTTAAAGAAGAAACCATTAAGATGTCTATAAAATATTTTTAAAAACTGAAGTGTAGAGAAGAAACTACTTTATCATTCCAAGTTTGAAAGTTATAAAGTCAGAATTTTTTCCTGGGACGATAAGACATAAATCCATCTTCCTAATTAATTGTGCTTAATAGTATTTATGAGATGTAAGCCCAGAAAATAAAATAAATTTAATTTTTTAAAAGTCTAAACATTGTAGGTCTGGTTTCACAGTATTAATTCTTCAATGTGAAGATTTTTATCCTGAAAGTGATGGCAACTTCTTCAATGACAGTAACATGATGCTCAAACTATTACAGCTGTGATAAGGTATTTCATTCCTAAAGCAACATAGTGATTGTCACAAATTTATATAATTACCTGCTCTGGAAATGAAAAGAGCTGAAAAACAATCCATCAAATGTCTGCTTTTTTTATGAGCTTAGGGCTTTCTTATAAGAGATGTATATCCCCCCCCCCTGAAAATCCCATGATACTGAAGAAGTATCAGAAAATTGACATTATGCCTTTTGCCCTATAGCAGCATTTCATGATTTCATCTATTGAAAATGTTCTCCAATTTAAATATCTTCCTTTGTGGCTTAAATATTATGTACAAATGCCTTCATTTTTAGTACCTATTCTTTAATTGTGGGGGGGACTAAAGCAAAATTATTTGCTTGTGAGTTCTTTGGGGATTTAGTTTTGAAATAAAAGATAGAGGAAAAACTAAAGTTTCTTGAATTCCTTCTCTCACAATTATTTAAAACACTTCCATATACTTCTTTGCACAAAAAATTTGCATCATAGATATGAGATATTCATAGTGAAAACTTGTCACAGTGTCATAAAAGAAATTTTAGGGAGTGAGAAAATCCTTAATTTATAAGACCACAAATGATATTTTCTTATATATTTGATGTACCTATTCATAAAGACATGAGTAAACAGAGTTCAAATTGTACAAAGTTTAACAAAACCTAATCATGACATGAAATATAATGCTGTTTCCAAAATGCAAAACTCACACTCAGATAAAAATATGAAATGCAATTTTTAGACAGGAGGTCATTTAGAAGAAAGGAAGAAAAATAGCATAGTCATACCAAATATTGCATTGGACATTTGCTTAGTTTTGAACACACTGCCATAGAGCAGCTTTAGGTTTACAGCACAATTGGGTGGAAAATAAAGAAAAATTTCTATAAAGCTTCTCATCAAAACTCCCAGACTCCCCTACTGTCAATATCCTTTACCAACCTGGCCTAATTTTTTACAATTGATGATAAGTTGGTATGTTGAGAGCCACAGCCAAAGGGGCCCCAACAAACTTCCAGCTGCCAGCAAACTTCCAGCTGCCGGCTGATGATTGGCTCACAGTGGCCCCAGCAACATCTAGCTGATTGGCTCCTCTGCGGTCATGTTCATTGGGCTGTTTCCCTGCCCTTCAGACTGCCAGCTGATGATTGGCTCACAGCGGCCCCAGCAACATCTAGCTGATTGGCTCCTCTGCGGTGATGTTCATTGGGCTGTTTCCCTGCCCTTCAGACTACGGAACTGCTCATTGGGGGACTTCTTTGGCTCCGACCTAGCCAATCGGCCTCAAGAGCAGGAGGATTGTGGGAGGTGGTTGTTGGTGTGGGGGTGAGAGGCTTGTGGAAGCCGGTGGTGGCAGTTGGGCTCTGAGGGTTTTTCCTGAGGAACTGTTTTGCTTGGCATTTGTAGTTCTAAAAATAAAGTTAGTTTCTTTTGACAAGTGGCTCCTGAATTGTGCCCAGCCAGACTGTGGCATTGGTATATCATTATCATCCAAAATACATAGTTAACATTAATGTTTATTCTTGTTGCTGTACATTTGATGAATGTAGATAAATTTGTATTAACATATACTGGTTCATTATTAGAGTAGAATACTGAGTATTTTCTCTGCCCTAAAATTTTTCTGTTCCCCAATTGTATCCTCTCTTTTCCCAGGTCCTGGCAACTACTGAGACATATATACATATATTCTCAGTATATGGCTTGTCTTCTTATAACAGAAATTTTCCTGGAGCAGACATGTTTAAGTTTATCAAAGTTCAGCTTGTAAGTTAATTGTTTGTTTTGTGGCAAGTGCCTTTGATTTTGTTCAAGGGAAAGTAGATTTTTTTTTTTGTTACCATTCAGGAATTTTATAGGTTTGTATTTTATATTTAAATACATGATCCATTTAAGCTGATTTTTTTTGTCAAGCTCATTAAGGATATGTCTACATTTATCTATTTTTTCATTATATGACTACATTTATCTATTTTTTCATGTGGGTTTCTAGTTGTTATATGACCATATGTAGAAAAACATGTATTTGAAGAAACAATGGCAAACATCTCTAAATTTCATGGAAACCCATGATAATAAGAAAAAAATCTATTGTAAGTACAGTAGTGCTGAGTAGATATTTGGACACTGGTTTGTATATGTCATGAGCTTGAATAATTCAATCACTTTCCAGCAGATGTGGTCACATTTATGCATTTATTCTCATGGCAGAGCCTGAAGTTTAGAACAGAGGTTAAGCATGCAGTGTTTTTGAGGTTTAGACTCAGTGTGGAACAATATTTCCTCTGCTTCAGTCTATGACCTTAAAACAAGCTACATTACAAAAGTCATAGGCATTAAATTGGGCTAATAATTGGGAAATAACTTTCCAATCAATATTCTACATACCCTACATATATTTCTTAAAAATTAGTTGGGTAGCCAAACAAACAAACAAACAAAAAAAAGCCCAGGGCCACCTTCAAGCAAAAACCACATGGAGCCATGGCATCTGCACATACAATTTCATTTATCACTAGCTCTAGGAATTAGGAAATCAGACCTTTCTTTTTGCAGAAATTAGCAAGTAAATGGGTCATTGCCACTAACATTTCTACTTTCACATTACTATACTGTAACAATAAACATAAATGAATTTATAATAACTTCATATTGCTTTGTAACTACTGTCCCAACCTTTTTTTTCATGATAAGTAATATTCTTCATGATTTCTCTCCATAAGGCTTAATTATAAACCACTTTTTAATCTGTCTTTTGCTTCTTTTTTCAATCATGATAAAAAGAGCTCTGAATGAGGTCTTTGCTGTTATGGTAAAAAGACAAATAATGTAAGAAGTACTTTAAAATCTGACATTTCCATATTGCTACATAGGTTTAGAATGACGTTTTAAGTGGGCCCCAAATATTCATTTATTCATTAAAACTTTATTAATTAATTTTGTCATATACATTAAAATATATGAGGTTCCAAAGAAACAAACAAAACAAAAACAACAACAAAAATGCAGATTCATGAGACTTACCCCTGAAAACCTTTTCACATTTCAGAGAGACTATGTCACAAAATGAGCAAGTACAAATGAGGTCTATCATAGAAATGCCCACTGTGCAAGGAAATAAATACACAAAACATATCACTAGTGCTTTTTTGTGTTCTTATTGTGTTGCTTCAATAATGCTGTAACTAAGAGCTAGAATAGAATATAATCTGAGCAATTAATCAAATAATAATTTTAATTTAATTATTGATAAAAGTGTTAGCATTTAAGATTTAAACTAATGTTTTGTTTTGTTTTGTTTTACTATTCTCAAATCTTATACTTTTCTCACACCTTACCTTCTTTTATATCTTATTTATTTGAAATAGTTCTGGGAAGACTAAAAAACACATAGCTGAGTTTATAAATCTCAGGTAACAAAAAAAAGGTAGAATTAATACTATAATATGTCACATATTGTTAACAGGAGGGTAAGGTGCCTTGAATCAATCCTCAGTAGTTAATATTTGTGAATGCTAGCAATAACACTATCTTATATGTGTATGTACACACATACACACATTCAAGTTTTCAGCATTTAAAATTTTATTAACATCATCAAACTTAATATGATAGAATTTTATTAAAAGATATGAATCTCTCTTGGTTAGCAATGTAGAAAATGGCACTGTGCCTGAATGAATTACCCAGGTAATTGCAGTTGGAAAGATAGTTATTCAGGAATAGATCCCATCCAAGCTTTTCCAGTTCACTCTACTTCATTTCCATTAGGAAGTCTTTAGTGCTACCAGAACATGTCCTATGATTTGTAATATAGGATTTCTCAAGCGATGAGGTCACTTATGTTCAAATGACTCTAACCTTTATGAAAATGGAAACATACTTTCCTTTTAAAAGATTTTTGGATTTTGAACTGAAACCAACTTGTGAAATAGAGTGGTTCCTTGTAGCATTTGTCAAAATTATTTTTTAAAAATATAATATATTTACCAAAAAACTCAACCTCAAGAGTGAGACAAGTTTAGAAATTGGATATTTAAAGATTTCTCATCATATATGTTCATTTTAGTGCTCTTAATATATGTGAATAATAGAAAAATATAAATAACAAATATGGGAGACTAATTAATTACAGAAAAATAAGTATTATGCATGGCTTTACAGCCCCAAAATATTTATAAAAAGCACATGCCCCAAAATATTTATAATATATGTTGCTACAAAATAACAAGTAAATAATTTATTATAAATATAAATTTGTTCAATGGAAAAATAGAAAAGACAGTTTTCAGGCACATGATTAAATTTTACATTTATCAAAAGGTGAACAGGAATTATTTTGTTAAACGGACTTTTGAATAATCTATTAACTATAATTTTGTTATTTCCAAGTTACAATTAATAGAAAATATATCGCTTTTAATCAGAAATTAATTCATGAAAATACAGAAACATAATTTGTATTTTCCATATGCTACACTAACTGATGAACAAATCCTGATTTTCAGCAATATAAGAAATGCACAATTTGAGGAATTTAATTAATACTTCATGAAAAGATTTAACTCTTTTTTTCATCATAAACATATATGAACGATGTTAGCTGCCTGAATAATATGAGAAGAAATAAAAAATAAATAATAATTCACAGGGTGGGCACCCTGTGAATTATTATTTATTTTTTATTTCCTAACAAAAAACTATAATTTATTAAATTTTCAATTTTATTATTTAATAATAATTCTGCACCATATGTAAAATGGTACACCATATGTTTCTGGTATTATCATTTGTTCACTGAGTTTAAAAAAAGAACACTCATGACACAGGCAATCCCTTTATTATATTTTCCATCCATAATATATACAATGGAAGCACAAATACATGGGTATAACAATAAAGTTTTGGTAGCCAAATTGATACATTATTTTTGGCCTAAAAGAAGGTATGACTCCTACTCCTTTCCAGAAGTTAATAGAATTGAGACTCTTTTAAAATTCTAGGAAAAGTTTATTGATATTATTGAAAAACAACAGCACTATTGTTTCAATAATGCATATTTACCATATTAAAGAAATGCTATCAAATGATATTAAAACATTGATCAATAAATATTAATAAAAGGACTTAAATGGTCCAACAAGAAACTTATAGAGGAGAACAAATTAAAATATACTTATATATGTGCAAATAACTCAGATAAAGTTTGCAAGAACAACATTTTAAAAGAAAGAGGTAGACAACATAGTGTTACAAAACAAAAAGTAAATTAAGATAAAAACTGATTTTTTTTTCTATGCTGGTGGAATAGAACTAACACAGTGAATAGACAAAAATAAGTAATTTTCTAAGGAAACAGTGAGGTGTCCTCCAAAATCCCCTGTGTTAATGCAGGAATATTTGGAATTGAAATAATTGGACTCTAAAAACTGTAACTTAATCAATCCAATATAGTTTGAAAGGACTTGGTAGTAACTGTAGACACATGGAACATGGCTAGAGGAGGTAAGTCCCTGGGTGCATGCCTAGGAAGGGTGCATCTTAACTGTAGCTCCTTCCCTCTCTTCTGGCTCCTGGATAGCCATGAGGGAGCACCTTCCCTCTATTGCACCTTTCCCCCTTGATGTTTTGCCTCACTTGGGCCCAGAGCAATAAACTTGACTAAATATAGACTGAGATGTCTATAAGCATGATCCCCAAATAAATATTCCATCATCTAAGTTGTTCTTGTCAGGTATTTTTTTCACATTTGCACAAAATGACTAAAGAGACATTCATGCCAGAAACGAGGTCATGCTGTAACTAATGTGAACATGTGGTTCATTAGACTTTCGGGCTGATTTGCAGAAAGAATCTGGAAAAGTATGAGAATGTAGGCTAGAGAAGCCTTATAATGTGGAGTGGATCTTAATGGATGATTCTAGTGGGAACTCTGCAGACTAGGGTACTGATAGGTGAACTGCGCTCATGAGGTTTTAGAAGAAAACGTGAACTCTATTTGAAATTGGATTAGATGCTACTCATGTTACATTCTGACAAAGAAGTTCTCTACAGTTTGCCCATGTCTTGAGATTTTGTGTGAGTCTAAATTTAAAATCAATGGACTAATAATTAATGTGATGAAAGAAATTTCAAGTTGGCATAGAATTCGGTCAATAACATGGATATTGTCGAGAGCTTTTAGCCAGGTTTACTATGAGAAACAGAAGGAGAAATCAGAGCAGAAGGATTTTAAAAACTTGCAGTTTGGCCAGAAAAAAAAATGCACAGAAAACTGGGAGAAAGGAAGATGTGGTTATTGAAGAGAATATATCTGCTAAAGAGAAGTTAAATACTTTGCACAGAGACAATTGTCAAAACCACATTCTTTGTAGGCTTAAAAGTATAGAAATAAAATTCCTTTGAGAAGGGAATGTGGGATCAATCTGCTTCCAGAGAGGTTTATAGGATGTTGTTTCATGATCTTTGGATGTCCAGAGACTCAGAGGCCATTGTAGTTACCATCCCAGGGGTTCCAGCTAGTGCTCAAGGTGGCAGAAGACCTTGTCATTATTCATGAGATGCTGCTTCTTTAGGAATGCTGGATGCTGGAGTTACAAAGTCATGTAGACTTCCTCCAATATTTCAAAGGAATTCATTAGAGGCTATGAAAATATGGCAGGATTATCACTATGCAGCCTGCCCTCCTGAGAATATGTAACTTGTTTTTGGTTTTTAGAGGGACTCACAGCTAAGTGGGCCTTGATTCTCACAGATTTTGGATTTGAACTTTTGGGAAATTCTGGAACTGTGAAGAATATGAGATTCTTGGAGTTGGACTAAATACATTTTCAAACACAGTGAGATGTAAATGAGCTTTTAGAGACCCAGGAAGAATGTTAATGGCTTGGATATGACGTGTCCCTCAAAAGCTCCTGTTTTAATATAGGAATGTCTAGAATTGAAATAATTGTATTGTGAGAGGTATAAACTAGTTACAGTCCTTCCTAGTTTGAATAGACTGGCATGATAGTAGCTCTAAGCAGGTGGGACATGGCTGGAAGAGGTGAGTCACTGTGGGTGAGCCTGTGAAGGATGTATCTTCCCTGTGGCCTTTCCCACCCACACCCATTTTCCTGGCCATCCATGAGAAGAGCAGTTTCCTTTCTCTATACTATTTCCCCATGATGTTCTTCCTCACCTTGAGACTAAACAATAGACTATGTTGTCCATACACTGAGAGCTCTGAAGGAGCCCCAAATAAACCTTCCCTTTTCTAAGCTGTCCTTGTCAGGTATTTTAGTTAAAGCGGTACAAAGTTGACTAACGCTGACATTGAAGAGAAACTTGAAGAAAAGAGATGATTTGGAAATAAATAGTCTATGAAAAGATGTGAAATCCTTTTTTTCCTATTGCAAATTAAATTATTTCTTTAAATTCCATTACTAATTATTTATTGCTAGTATATTGAAACTCATTTTTGTGTATCATCATTTATTTCATTTTTATATTGAGTTATATAGGTTGAGCATCCACAAACAAAAATCCCAAATCTGACATGTTTTCAAATTTGAAATTTATGATCACTGACATGATGTCATATATAGAAAATTTGACATTTGATTTCATATGATTAGTCACAGTCAAAACATGGCTACATTAAAAATACTGTATATAATTATTTTTAAGCTATGTATATAAGGTATATAAATGAAACAAAAATAAATTTGGCTTATAGGACTTAGTTGCAATATACAAGATATCCCATTATATAAATCATATATCCTAAAATATTTAAAATTCTAAAATATAAAATATTTCTGGCCTTGATTATTTCAGATAAGTTATACTCCTCCTGTAGTACAAATCACACATATTATTCAGAATGACAATCCCCATTTAATGCATTCTCTTATAATTCATCTATTATTATTATTATTATTATTATTAGGTGCTAGGGATTGAACCCAGGGCCTTGTGCTTGCACAACAAGTACTCTACCAACTGAGCTACACTCCCAGCCCCTCATCCTTTATTATATGTTCAAGAATATCAATCTTAAACTTTATAGCCAGTTATACAAAACTATCATGTCAACTATGTTTGCTATTTGATTCATAACCACTTTGTAATCCTACCCAAACTGCCAAAATGCTTGGCACATTCATCATCATCATAGCACCATCCATAATAACCTAGACATGGAAACAACTCAACTGTCTATCAAGCAATGAAAGGAAAAACTAATTGTGTACCTATAAAGAACTATTATTCATCCTTAATAAGAAAGGAAATCTTGCCACATGTTATGAGAATATTATTCTAAATGAAATTAGACAATCAGAGAATGCCAAGGTCTCGGCTTCGCACTGAAATCACGAGCCACCACACACCTTGTAGATTCAAACAGCAATTCTTTATTCCCGAACTCACAGCGGCCTCCATACAAGTTCAGGGGGAATCTAAATCTGCCCGCACAATTCACCTCCTCCACGAGGCTTTTTCCAAATCCCATTTTTATCTCATGAGAACTCAACAGGAACAAGCAGCAGGAACACCCTAATCCCAGCAGCAATAATCTTCAACCTCCAACTTCCCTAAAACCCGTATTGTCTTAAACAGGGAATGCCTTAAACTCAAGGAGCGGGAAACTTCCTCAAACCTGATCAGCTCTAAACCCGGATCCACCCTGGTCTTTGAGCAAGGTCACCTTATTAAAGCATACATGCAATGTCCCATCGAATGTCCTCTAAGCATCATGGGGTACGCTGGCAAGGAAATTTCGATGCGTCATACCTACTTGGCAATGGCCCTCAGCAAGAGAAGATAAAATTGTCCAATTCCACATATGAGTTATTTAAAGTTGTCAATTTATATAAATGGAAGGTGTAATGGTAACAACCAGTTTCTAGGGTAAGAGAGGAAAGGCAATAGGTCTAGTTTCATTCTTCTACATATGCATATCCAGTTTTCCCAGCATCATTTGTTTAAAAGGCCATCTTTCCTCCAACATAGCTTTTTGGTATCTTTGTTATATGCCCCATGACTGTGTGGATATATCCCTGTGCATTATATTCTATCCCATTGGTCTTCATGTCTTTCCAATGCCAATACCATGCTATTTCTCTTACTTTAGTATAATTTGAGATCAGGTGCCATGATGCCTCCAGCATCACTCTTTTTGCTCAGGTATTCTGGGTCTTTAATTCTTCAAAATGAATTTTAGAACTTTTTTTTTTCTTGTTCTGTAAAGAATGTCATGGGTATTTTAGTGGGGGTTGTATTGGATCTATACATTGTTTTTGGCAGCATGGCCATTTTGACAATATTAATTTTGCTTATCTAAGAACAGGGGAGTTCTTTGCATTTTCTAAAGTCTTCTTCAATGTTTTATAGTTTTCATTACAGATCTCTTACATCTTCTGGGTTAGATTTATTCCCAAGTACTTTATGAAGTTTTTGTGATTGGGATAGATTTTCTCATTTCTTTCGGAGCAGATTCATTAATGGATATAAAAAAGAAATAGATTTATGTATGAGTGCTTGTATTTTGCTATTTTGCTAAATTATTTATCAGCTCTAGAAGTCTTCTGGTGGAAATTTTTGGCTCTTCTAGATACAGGATCATGTCATAAGCAAGTAGAGATAATGTGACTTCCTTTTCCATTTCTGTTCTTTTAATTTCCCTTTCTTGTCAGACTGCCCTGTTGAGAGTGATGAGAGTGAATATCCTTGTCTTATTACTGATTTTAGAGGGAATGTGTTCAGTATTTTCTCTGTTCAGCATAATGTTGGCCATTGGTTTGTCACATAAAGTCTTTAGAATATTGAGGTCAGTCAGTTACATTCCTATTTTCTCCAGTGTTTGTAGCATGAATGGAGAGAAAACACAGCTTTTTTAACAAATGGAGCTGAGAAAACTATCCATATGTAGAAGAATGGACTAGATTTCTAGCTTTAACCTTGCATAAAAGTCAATTCAAATTGGAACAAACACCTAGAAATTAGTCCAGAAACTTTGCAACTGGTAAAAGAAAATGTAAACACACCAACATATAGATGCAAGCACCAACTTCCTTAACAAGACTTCTAAGCAGAAGAAATAAAATTCAGAATCAGTAAGTGGGACAACCTCAAATTAAAAAGCTTCTTCCCAGCAAAGAAAACAATTCAGAGCATGACGAGAGAGCCTACAAAACAAGAGAAGATCTTTGCCAGCGGTTCTATGACAGATGATTAATATCCAGAATATATAAAGGACTTGCCAGGCATGTTGGCACACACCTACAATCCCAGCAGCTAGGAAGGCTGAGACAGGAGCATCACAAGTTCAAAACCAGCTTAAGCAATTTAGTGAGGCTACAAACGAGCTTAAGCAATTTAATGAGGCCACAAGAAGCTTAGCAGGACTCTGTCTCAAAACCTTAAAAAAAAAAAAAAAAGGCAGGGTTTGTGACCCAGTGGTTAAGAACCCCTGGGTTCAATCTCTAGTACCAAGAAAGAAGAAACATAAAACAATATAGGAAGATCTCAAAAAAAAAAAAAAATGCTTAACACCAAAAAAAAAAGCAACCAATTAATAAATGAACAAAACAACTGAACAGATAGTTCTTAAAAGAACAAATGACTAACAAATATTTGTAAAATGTTCAAGATCTATACCAATCAGGGAAATGCAAATAAAAGCTACATGAAATTTCATCTCACTCTATTTAGAATGTCAATCATTATAAATACAAATAATAAACACTGGTGAGGATGTGGGGAAAGGGGTATTTTAATATACTTGTGGGAGTGCAAATTAGTACAACAACTTTGGAAAGCAGTATAGAGAGTCCCCAAAAGACTTGAAATGAAACAATCAGAAGACCCAGCTATCCCAGTTCAAGGTATTTATCCAAAATAACTAAAATCTCTAGTGATATAGGCACATTGATATTTATAGCAGTTCAATTCACAATAGCCCAGATGCCAATCAACTAGCCCAGATGCCAATCAACAGATGAATGGATTTAAAATGCCATATGTACACACTATGCAGTGAAGTTTTGCTCATTCATAAAGAATGAAATTATGGCATTTGCTGGTAAATGGATGAAACTGGAGAACATCATGGTAAGTGAAATAAGCTAGACTCAGAAAGTCAAGGGTCCAATGTTTTCTCTCATATGCTAGATCAAAATAAGAAGAAAAGGTTGATGGGTGGGAGGAATCCCATGAAAACCAAAGGGAGATTGGTGGGGTAGAAAAAGGTGATAAAGAGAGAGGGAAGAGGGACAGGAAAAGAGAGGATAGTGAAATGAAATTGACCAAATTATGCTATGTACATATATGAATATACCACAGTTAATTTCTCCTTTATGTATATCCATAAGGAACCAATTAAAAAAACCTATAAACTAATAGAAGAAAGACCAGTAGAATAAAGGATGGGGAGCAGGCAAAGGAAGGGAGAAGGGAAGGAATTAGTAGAAACTAAAGTGGAGCAAAACACATTCCTTGCATGTATAATGAACCCTAATATTATGTATAACTATAATGCAGTAATAAATTTTGCCAAATGAAAAAGTTCCAGTGATCTAGTTGACAACCATGTGACTATACTGAACACCACTTACTTCACACTTAAAAATCATTAAGATGGTAATTTATATGTTGTTTGCTTTTTATTAACCACAATTTAAAAAATAAAATTAAAGAGGTGGGAGAACCCATCTAACTCTTGGATTCAGGAAAAAAGTCCCAGAGATGAGGTAGTATTGAGCTAATGAGTAAAGCATTAAAGAAGCATTTCAGAATTTACTGATTACCTACCTCTTTTCCTCTTTATTCTGGTGGGCTAATAGAATCCCATCCTATGAGAGCATATGGTACTACTAATATGGCTGGTTAGCCAAGAGTCCTGCTTCCTCACATGTTGAAGTATAACATTAGAGAAGCAAGCCGAGGCAAGCATATGATGCAGGGTTTATTTAAAAAGGGGTAACATAGACCTCTCCCTGGAGGGAGAAGGGGGCCATAGCTGGTTTCCTGGTATCCCAAGAAGCAATGGTGTTTTGCCTTTTTATATGTCCTAGGTTACTTTGTTCTCCTGCTCTCTTCCAATTATCTCTTTACTTCCCACAAATGTGACTGGGCCCAGGAGATGCTCCAAAGATGAGAAACAGATGGGCTGCAGAGGTCAAATTGGAATGATCTGGGCAGGAAGGGGTGTTAATTAACAACCCCCTGTAGGAAGGGATAAACCCAGAGACAAATTACCTTAGCAATAAGTTGGAGCAGAAGCAGGTTATCTTGTTAAGGGTGGAGAAAGGGTTCTAAAGGAATTAACATATCAATTCCTCCATTCTCTGGATCCAACCCTTGCCTATCTGCCTGTCTAATTCTGGCTTCTTATCCCTTGCATATTTTCTCTTTTGTTACTTTTTCACATGCAACAGAAGAGAAGAAATTGTTTGCCTGCAACCTGATTAAATGAAATGTTTCATATACAACCACAGCAGCTTCTAGAAATGAGACAATGAGCTACATGTTAATCTTTCATTTTCCTATGGTTTCTTAATTACATTTTTTTCATCTACACAGTATTTTCACATTCACAAATCACTTATGTAAAGATGTGAAAAGATGGGATGTGATGTTAATTACTTTATATTGCTATAAATGATTTGCAGTTCTATCTGAAGAACTTCAATCTATAGAAAAAAGTATACTGCCTTCACATTCATATAATATTTCCCTGGTTATTTAACTAAAAGTTAATAATTATGCTACCTTCAAATTTTATATCTTAATTTGATATATTATAATTCACACATAATAAATTTAATATTAGAGTGGGGAGTTTCTTTTAAAAACTCAGCATCAATGTGATAACTATTTTTAAATATATTGTAATCACTGTGTGGTTCATTGATGGCTATTTTAAATATTCGTTTTGTTCTAATTTTCATTTTACTTCCTCTGTGTATTCAAAGAAATATCCAAACTTAAAACAGCAATTTGGAAGAATGAGTTTATACATCTTTGACCTCTATTTAATAAATTAATATTTCTGTCTTTAAAATAAAATTTCATCAGATGCTGTAATATGAAAGTATGACAAATTATAATGAGTAGAGGGAAAATAACATTCTCTTCTGCAAAGTTCTGATAAGAATTTGTTTCTATAAGAGATTTTTCTCTTTTATAATTGGAAAATTCTAACCCTTAACATATTAAAGGCCAAATGGAATTATACACTATTCTTATTATATTTCTTAGGCAAAACTAAGAAATTTAACATTACTTCTGTGAATCATTGGCTTATTATAAATATTTACTTCTTTGAAGTATATGAAATTTAAATTGTTTTAATTCATTTTATATTGCTTATTGGAGACTAAGATTATTATGAACATAATGACATATTTATTGACTTCATATTCTGTAATATATTATATACTTAAAACAATGAATATCTTTCCCTTATGTTGTGTAAAAAATAGTAATTTTAATTTCTTAAATTAAGATAATTTATATTACATCTTTTTATATTATATAGCATTATATAGACAAATTGTACTAACCTTTGTATATGTATATACATGTATATATATTTTTATCATTGGTATATGTTTAAGGTGTTTTTGACCCAAACTATCAAACAGAAGCTTTAAATGTCCTTTGAAGATTATATACTTATGGCGTACAGTCAGCTGTTTTTCATTTCATTTCTTGTTATTTTTTAACAAGTCTCTCATAACTTTGATTCAATACTCAATATAATAGGTACAACAAAGATTCATATAGGATCCCCCAAACAGGAAATAATGGTAAGGTTCTAAGTGTGACAGGAAAGGACAAATATACGTGTATATATGTATGTCAAAATATCATATTCTGGGGAGAAAAAAAAACAACAACAGACATTTATTTTGACAAGGGTCTGGAGGCTACCAGTGTAAGAATAGGTGCTAATGCCTGTTTCTCTGATTTCTTGTGAAAATACTATTCCTATCAGGGATGATCCTATGGCATCATTTCACCTGTTTATGGGCCCCATCTCCAGATAAATTCACACTAGAGATTAGGGCCTCAAGGTAAGAATTTTAAGAGGACACCATTGAGTCTATAGTAGCACAGAAGTCTTAAAATATGTAAAATAGAACCTAAGGAATATGTTTTTGATATGCATAATGTAAGTCTTTATTGTTTTATTTGTGAATATTTAAATAGTAATTAATGTCAACGTTTATTTTACAGATTCATTTGTGAAACAGTTTATCTAATCATACTGACCTATACACTTACAGAACAAAAGCTGGACAAAACTGAGAGTCATCTATCGCTTATTAGGCAGGGCTTTGCCTCTGTTCTAATACACACTATTTCCTATCAACTCCCTAAATCTGAGGCTAAATACAAATCACCTTTTATAATTTTGTTAGCTCTATTATTTTACTTTACCTTGAGTTAATAAACAATTTAGTAAAATGTTTATTTAAATAAAGAAGTGCCTGATTTTAAAAAGTCAATATTTATTTGAAATCTGTTATTATGTATCAAGCATCCAAATATAAAGCAATACATGAGAAAATTTCCCCTAAGATATTTTGTTATTGTTTATATGGTTCTTTGGCATTCTTGAAAATAGCTATGTTTTGAGTGTAAAGGAAATAGAAAAATGCCTACAATAATATAGAATTCATTGACTTCATAGTGACTACATATTTAAGTATACACCTTATGTAGTTCTAATAGAAAATTGATATTTCTTTGTAGTTATTTCATAAAACCATACTTTTCATAGAACCATACTTTTCATTTTCAATGCAACCAACTTGTTAAAATTTGCCACTTTATCTCCATGCCTACTTATGTGTTGTACCTATAATAAGATATCACTAGAATAATACAGCTGAAACTAACCTTTGGCATATACTTATTGACGATTAATGGTCTTTGAAAATCAACCAGTTACTATATTATATTTAAAAGTATTATGCATACTTGGAAAAAGTTGGTGGTTGGAATAAAACATTCAAATTTATTTAAAATTACTGTAGTCTCAGAGAGAGAAGTACTATAGTAAAATAAAAAATCTCACTACAAGAGAACAGAAAGAGAGTGAGAGAGAAAGAGTTCACAAGAAAGAAAAAGAAAAATGCTTACGTGACAAGACATCCCAAAAAACCCAAGAACTAATGGGTGAAAAACCAGTGATCCCCACAAGACCTGAATGGTATCAGTAACTGGAGAAACCAGAAAAAAAAATGAAAATGTCTAAAGCTGTCAGAATAGCAATAGATACTTCCTAGGAACTGCAGCAGGCAAATGTGAAGACAGAAACAAAAGCTGAGAAGAGCTGCTGTACCCTACCTCTTGTTGATTAATTCAGAGAAGAATCTGAAAAGGTAAAACAACATGATCAGTAATGACTACTAGGGAAAAAAAAAAAAAGAAACTATACTGGACAAGATTTCTGGGAATAGAAGTTAAAATGAACAACACAAGTACAATAAGGAGAAATGAAAGAGAAGGTTGAAATAATAATTCTAGGAGGTCTTGGAAAATATTATGCTATATTTTGAAAAATATTTTGATAAGCTAATCCCTCTTAATAATTTGAAAAAAAAAATTCACCTAAAATTATCAAAGTTAAAAAAAAATCATGAACAAATCACCTATAAAATTCAAAAGAAAGGGAAAGAGTAAAAGATAAAGTCATTAACAAATAGGTAATGATTGCATGTGATAAGGATATATCCATTGAAAAATATGAAATCCATTTTGTTAAATTCCAAAGTAGGATAGTATAAATAAAGACCAAATTAGAATAAGGGAAAAGAAATAGTAATCAGGAGACAAAAACTTAGTGGTGCTCTAATAGAAATTAGACAAAAAATGAGAGCAAAAGAAAATATTATCACAACACACACACACACACACACACAAATTGGGAATATAAAAATAGAGCAAGCTTAAAAGATGAGTCCTTGAAATAAAAAGAAAGTAAAAAGAGGAAGTAATTTAAAAAATGAAAACAATAACTGTTAACAAGGGGCATCAAATAAATCATAGGTGCTTCTGAACAGAGAATAATAGTAATGAAACAGGAAAAATTATAATTCAAAATGATTTTGATTAAATACAGAATGTCATTAAAATGACATAATAAAATAATAAGAAAAGAGATGCCCTCAGACATGACCAGCACTAATACATTTCATTAAAACTTGCTAAATCTTACAGAAATGAGATAATATTGTGCTCTTATTAGAAAGTGTAAAAGCAATATAATTGACAGCAACAAATTGTGAGGTAGAGCAAATAAAGTTTCATAAATTGTTGATGGGAATGAAAAATGGTAAAACTACTTTGAAAAACAAGTAGAAAGTTTTTATGAGACTAAAACTGTACTTTTCACATAACTAAACAATTCCACTCCTAGATATTCACATGGAGAAACAAAAGATTGTGATACACAAAATCCTATAGGCAACTATATCCATGATCACCTAAAATCATCTAGGTGCTTATCAAACGATGAAATGATAAGAGAAGTATTGCACATCTGTATAATGAAATACTACAATTAAAATGAATGAACAACTGACGTATACAGCAGTGTAAATGAATATAAAACATCATGCTAAATAACAGAAGCTGGACTCAAGAATCTACACATTGCATGATTTGATTATGTGATAACAGTAGGATCAAACCATACCTCTATACAGTATTTGAAAACTAACAGTCCTTTTCTAAGCTCATCCTCCCATAGGAATTTTTGAAAACTCTAGACGTAAGCAAAAACTCTTGAGCATACTAATAAAAAATATTCCTTTTTTATTTTCTATTTTAGCAGTTCAGCTTCAACTGGGCACATATTGCAATGTACAGATAATTCTCAGTCTATTATATTGCATTTGCTTAATTGGCTCATTCAGGTAAAGACCTTGTTTTACATTTGTTACCATCTCAAAAAAGTAAGTAGCTTTCTCCATATTAATTCTGAAATCGTTTTCTTTGGAATTTTAAGTTCTACTACTGTTCCTATAACTTTACTTTTTGTGTTTGATGAAAAACTTAGTGTTTTCATCTTGTCTGGGGTCAAAAACTGGATTACTTTTTGATTTCTTTGATAGAAGTTGTCAGTGTTCAATTTGGAAGAGAACTGATGATGAAGTTCAGTCCACTCAAACAGGCTGATACTTTATGAAGAAATGCTACTTATAATCAGGAGAAATCAATAGTTTGGTAAACTTCAAAAATTCAAAGCCTACTAACAAAACATGAATGAATAGAGATCTGCTCAATGTATGCTACAGAGCCAAACAATGTATATTAGTAAAGCTTAATGGCAATTTGGTTTTAAAGTAATAATCCTCAAAAGATTTCATGGTAACTTCTTTTCTGATTGTCACTCATGTAGGTACCCCTATGATTATTTTCCATATTGATTCCAAAACATTGAATTTGTAAGCCCCTATTAAGTGGTTATTTACAGAATGAAGGTATAGAGATTACCACTGATGAATCTGGGTATATAGAATTATATTTAAAGAATATTCAATATCTTTAAAAATTTTTATATTAAATAATAAGTTCATATTAATCCTTGACAACTATTGACTAATTTTCATGATAATATTGTACATATTAAAATGCCATTTAAAAGAACACTATATTTCTTTTGGTCATACACTGAATAAATATTGATTTTGCACTTTATTTACAAATTATTTTCTTGTAAATTCCTTGCATTTTGGAAATTATGTTCTCTATATCAGTTTCAAGTTATTTTTTCATATGAAGTTATTTAAATGGTTTACTAAAGAGCTTATGTGGGTTCATATTACTTTTACTACATACTATTAAAATATATTTTGACAATATTAACTACTATTTATTCAGGTATATACAAAATTGTAATATAAAAGTTTAATAAAAATATTTTTCATTGTTTTTATATAGTTTTAACTCTGTGGGAAGTCAGAATCACACTGGCCTGTATCACATTTAAATTGGTTTTAATTAATTGAGTATTTTAAAGATCATGCAATTAAGTTATTTAATAAAGAATCTTAGTGAGGCTTGACATGGTAAAATATTAAATTATAAGTTAAAGTACAAATTGAAAATAGAGACAATCCAAATATTCATTTGTTGAAAGACCAAATTAACAAAACTTTTGACATAGTAATATTTGTGGCTTTTATGAAATCTCCTTTCTAATGAAAATCCATAACCAAATGACATAAATCTTCAAGATGAATGTATATATATATTTTTTCTTTGGTGCTGGGTATCAAACCAAGGCTTCATGTATGCTGGGCAAATGCTATTCACCTGAGCTATCTCCCAAACACTTAATGAAGAAAACTTTCTCATAATCATGAATTTTTCATTACATTGTTCCACCTTTATTATTTGTAACTTTACAAACTTTACATCATCAACTTTAAATGTATGTTAAATTGCATAATTTTTATTTAAATAAATTAGAAACTAAAACATTGGGGTCTGATTTCTATTAAAATGTTACATGTAGATTTTAGAATGCCTGAGTTTTGTTTTTTTTTACAGATTATGATATTGTATTAAAAAACATGAAATTCATGAAAAATGTTAAGTTTTGTGGAAATTATATAATACACATTGGCATATTTCATATATAAAGATATTTGCAAATCAACCATTATTATTATTTTTCCTATCAGATATTAACCTATTTGTCTATTTGTAATGTTTCCTAAATTCATTTTCTTTCTTTCTTTCTTTCTTTCTTTCTTTTTTTTTTTTTTTTTTTTTTTGCAGTACTGGATATTGAACCCAGGGCCTCACACATGGTAAACAACCACTCCATTGCTACATTTCCAGGTATCCCCAGTTTTATTTTGAGACAGGGTCTCACTAAATTGTCCAGCTATCCTCAAACTGATGATTTTCTTTCTTATTCTCCAAAGTAGCGGGAAATATAGGCATGTACTATCCTCCCCCGTTGCAGTCATTTTTATAAATAATTTAATCTATTAGTGTTGCCATATAAAAACACCTGAGTGTGGGTAACTTATAAAAAAAAACAAAAATTTATTTCTCACAGCTATAGGGGATGAGGTTTCAAGATGAAGATCCCAGCACACACAGTGTCTTATGAAGGCATGTCTCTGCTTGCAATAAGGAAATTTGTTGCTGTATCTTCTGAAGGGAATGAACACAGCATCCTCACATGGTAGAAGGCAGGAGGGCGGGAAAAGGCGAAATCCTCATCAAACCTTTTTATACGTGTATTTAATTCCATTAGTGAAGCAAAATCATCATGAGTCGGTCACATCCTAACACTTGTACCTCTTAATACTGTTGTATAGAGGATTCAAAATTAATTTTGGAAGAAACAAAAACATTAAAATGTTAGCAAAGAACAATTAATTTTCCATACTGCTGGCAGTATTAAGCATTCTGTTGTATATAATTATCTCATTTTGTATATAAATGTATTAACCAGTTATTTTATTTAGTATGTAGATTGGTATATCCATATCCATATTAAAAACTGATATTTCAAATATATATGTGTATATATGTATATTTGTATATATTTGTGTGTATGTGCAGATGATTATATGACAAAATGTGGTAGAATTTTACAACTCTGGGAACATTCAAGAATTCAAAAATTCAAAAGTGGAATCAGCTAAATCTGCCTGCTGTAATTTTTGAAAGAGTTACAGAAGATGTTTTATCTTGAAACTGAAGTGTGAATAAAATTCCAAAAAGAGAAGGAAATAGCATTCATGAAAGAAGGATTGATGTCCTAAAGAGAATGAGGAAGGAAATGTAAAGGATAAACCATGAACTTGACTGAAACACAGGATACTCAGCTCCAAACAGTACCAACACTCTAGTACGTGTAGAAGGAAGAAATACAGCTAGTGCTACAGGAAACCAAGGCAAGCTGTTAGGAGGACTTCTCCATCAAGGTAGAGCCCTGTAGTCCAAGGTTTCTGTGATTTCTTGACTTGACTCAAGACTATTTGATGATCTCTCCATAAACCTACACAGAGGAAGGCACTCAACTGGTTTCCCTGGTCTTATAAACTTATTTTTCTCTGTCTTAATACAATGTGGCCTAAGTCATAGAGAAAAATGCTAAGGCTTCTTTTTCCTAAATTTCAGAAGCTGTGTGTTTCTACTTCAGTGTTGACTATGGCACTTTTTAAATCCAAGATCTTTGCCCTCCCCCCACAGTTTCCCAATCAAAATACCTGGAGGTAGACTATCAGCATCAAAAGCTCGTCTTGTGACTCCTGTGTGCCCTGATTATGATTCACTCAGCTGGACTTGGCAGGATGTCCCTATTATGAGTAGAGGGAGAATATGGTGACATAACTAGTCATGCTCTTATGACAAATAAGTATGGGAAGGCTCACTTTTAGAAAAGAGAGCTTGTTCCTTATGATGTACTGAAGACAAAAGCAAACAACAACAATAAAACAATAAAAAAGAAGCACAAGATAAATGTGTAATTAAGACCTAAATTATGCTGGTAATTTTGCTCAATTCTTGCTAAGTTTTTGAATCTTTGCAGTTCTGAGGCAAATATCATTAATTTCTAAAGAAAAAAAACTAAGACATGAGTGTTATGTATATGAGAATAAAAGAAATAAACTAAGATGTGAATGTTCTGTGTGTTAGAATAGAAGAAATAAACGAAGACACTTATATTACATCTGTTAGAGTACAACTGTTCTATACAGATGAAGATAGTTTTCTCTAATTCCAGAAGATATAGGTGGCTATAATCTTAATTCCTTCTTCAATGATGGCGAGCGCATATTCACCTATTCAGATATCCTTCCCAAAGTTAGAAACTATCTCTCATGCCCCCAAGGAAATCTCATTAAAAGTTTATGGGCAAAAGGGAAGATAATATATTGAACATTCCTTTTGGTAATTGCTCTTATTTTAGATTATGTAGTAGTCTATATTTAAATATAGGTCTCCACTATAAATTTAACGTGTACAATTGTATCTTTTAAAAGGGATGAATTTATCATTGAGGTAACAGAGCTCATTTTTAGATACCTGCTGACAATTGCTCTCATGCAATTCAAAACTTTTAGAGAATTTTTTTTGTTAGATTCAAGTTACAGAATTGTTTGCTTTGTTAATTTCATTCCTATCTCTCAATAATCAAAAGGACACAATTTTTAAAAATTAATAAATTCATTAGTGTTTTAAAAAAAATTTCTTCATGATACTTAGTGTGTTACATCAAAATGTGAAATATTTTTCTTAAAGATAGTTCTTTGATATAATTTAGAAACTTATTTTTTTATCAGTATATTAAAATAATAACAAGTTACACTGAAATGTAGCTCAGTGGTAGAACACCTGATTCAAGTGTATGAGGTCATGGGTCCAATTCCTCACACCATACACACAGATGTGAGCACGCACACACACACTTAGTTTCAAATATGTACTAAGTTACATAGAATATTCATTCTCTCAAATTATGTATAAATAATAGAAAGTCCTGTAATTAATTCTTTATAATTGTTTTCAATGAAAATTATTTAAGATTTAGTTGAATTTAAATAACTGACTCAACACTAGTAAAGGATGTAGCATAGTAAAACCAGTCATTCTTAATACAAGCTCAGTGCTCTTTCCCCATTTAATAATCCATTTACTTTGTTTATAATACATTCACATCTCGTTGTGTTATTTATCATGTCATGGTGTATAACATCCTGATTCAGGGTGATTTGAAAAGTTAAGCACTTTAAATTTTGGCTAAAAAAGGATCCATGCACAATTAATCCTTGCTTCTTTTCTTTCTTCATTTTTTTTCCTGCTTGCCCTATTCTTGCCATTGCCAAGTGTTGCCATCATCATCATGTTGGTTTCAAGATAATTAGAATTGTGCCACATGACACAATATGGCACAAATGAGGAAATGTCTAAGTTATTCAGAAGAGTGAATTAATTTACCTAGATTATTCTCAGGTGATATGTTCTCATAACTGATTAGCTAACTTAGTTTACAATAATTTCTTAAACTATTCTCTAATGTAAGGCTTGCTGCATCACAATTCACTTTGATTAATCACAATTTATAACTGGTTTTGAGGGCTGGGTAAGAATAATTTGAATCAAATGATGTCAGGATTCTGTTAAGAAGAAGAAACTAGAGAATTTATGTCTGTAACATATATCCTCTAGAGTGAGAAAACATATAGAGAATAAATTGAATAGATCATTAAATTTTTTGATCAACATATGTCTTCTGAAAGAAAAGATGTATGTTCATTTGAGGTTATTGTGTCAATGCAAAAAGCATGTATATTAAAAACTAGGTAAGTATATGAACAAACAAATAGACATTTGAGTAAGAGATACTAATGGTTTAAAAAGTCAAAACATAAATTATGTAAACATACATAGTCAATCTGTTTTTAACTTATTTCTGATGAAATAAGAGACAATATGTTATGATATTTTAATTTCTGTGTTGATGCAGAAATTTTCTTGTTAATTCAATGGGAGTTAAATTGCTGAGACTTGCAAAAATTGGGGTCCTTATACTATTTTTATATGGGTTACTTAGGTGGTAAAGCTATCTTGTACTCTTTGTGTAACTTTAGTGAACTTTGTTGAGCAAAGGAGAATAAATCAAAATGTATACTATAGCTCCATATCTTCTGCTAGCATAGTGCAATTAGTATGAAAGTACACCACTTTTTTTTTTTTTGAGATAAACCTAAGTTCAGAGTGGAGGGTACTTGAATTATTTGATTTAGATTAGGCTTTGCAGTAGTAACCAATAAACCCTGCAAATACAATGATACAGGATAAGAAAGATATCATTCACTGCAAACCTGCTATATATCAGTGGAGTCAATACTGAATACAGTGACTTAATTTCCTACATTCTATCCTTCTTAAGCTGCTACTACTTCAACAGGTAAAATCCAGAAGATAGAAAGGAAAGATGAGGCCAAATAACTTTTAAGTGCCTCATCAGGATACATATCCCATCAATTTAATCCAGCTACAAATGATGGACATAAATGACAATATATGTATGAGCAATGAGTACTAACAATATTGTAACAGAATTTAGGCTTGCTCCATGCATAGTCAGTTTAAGATGTGAAAGAAGAATAGGAGGAAGAAGGGCAGTGTTAGATTTTTATAAATATATACCAATATCTATGACTCATCACTAGGATGCTTTTTCTTTCATGCTTGGCTACATGACTCTCTTTTACCAATGGAATAATATCAGAAAAGAAGATGTCCTGGTGAATAAAAACTTCAGAAGCCAGTTAATACTACTTACCTATAATATTTTGCCCCCGTCAAAATAAAAGTGTACAAGCTTCAAATAGTCTACTTAATCAACACCATAGGAGACAAATAAGGTCAATGGAGTGACCCTTTGTGTTTTCTTTTTATGGCTTCAGGATTTTCTTGATTATCTCAATAACCTCACTGGGAAAGATTTCCTCCATTGCTCAAGCACACAAAATTGCAGAAGTAGGTACCTACAGGCAATAGATCCATAATCAATGTCCCAAATGAGGAAAGCTGACCCAAGTTGATCTGTATAGATTCCCATTCTGCCGGAGCTCCCCCAAGGCTAAAGAGTTAAGATTAAAGCAGGGTTCTGGCCAAGATCTATGCCAGAGTCCACTTGTTTCATCCCTGTACTCTTTCTGTGAGTGTAGGCTGCTCATTTCCTATCTCCCAGGTTGTTTTCCTTTGGAATTATATTGGAAAAATAATAGTATTTTCAAAGAGCTATCTCTTAAATTACACCAAAATTATGCTATTTAAATTGATGCTTCAGCAAAGTTGAATGTTTCAACATAGAATTGAATACATATATACACACACAATAAATTTTCAATTTATAATAAGAAATAATACATATTTCTAGGCCAAATACCTTAAAATATCTTAATAATAAAAAGATTTCAAAAGTGACCTAAATATATGTACTGGGTTCCACTTCCCTTTATT
Organism: Urocitellus parryii; assembly: GCF_045843805.1. Taxonomy (NCBI): domain Eukaryota; kingdom Metazoa; phylum Chordata; class Mammalia; order Rodentia; family Sciuridae; genus Urocitellus; species Urocitellus parryii. The sequence goes on from NC_135537.1 coordinate 27,226,122, forward strand.
AATGTACAGATCTTTTAAGTTACTTATGCTAATCCTATTTTTTCTTTTTTGCCTCTTTTCCCTTTCTAAATCTAAGAATTCTTATTCTCAAAGCAGCAATACAGGAAGAAATGAATTTAAACACCAACATTTTTTAATAAAGGGTATAAGTTCACACGTATGTATACACGTAAGATTTTAGTGTTTTAAGAACTGATTTTAGATGCACATTTCCATCTATGGTGACTAATTGCAATACATAATATATTATTTCACCAAGTTTTAAAAATCTTTTTAAAACATATAATTTTAGTATTCTGAAATAAAAGAAAGTTAATCTGATCCCAGTTGTGCCTTTAAAGCTCATTCATACATTGAAAGCAGATTAGAGATTTATTGGTTCTTTAGACCCAGGGTAAAAGAATCACAAGATGGTGTCTCAAGGGCAACTAAACCAGTAGAAGTTTACAACATAATAAAATAACAGAAATTACTGAGTGTTTTGGGGGCAACAAATGGCAGTGATCTTACTTTGTTGCCTCAGAGGTTTGAAATGGTAGAGGAAGCTATAATTGATATGGCAAAATACTCAGTGGAGACATGAAAAAGCAAAAATAATACTCCAAGGACCAACAGTGATTCAGAAGACACTTTAGATAGTAGGCCCAGGATAGTAATTTCTTTTGAATTATGCTTCTCACTCTGGTGAGAAAAAGAAAAATCAGTTGTTTGGAAAGCTAATCACAAACATATTTGTTAAAACATTTTTTAAAAGGATACCATTAATAAACAATCTTCTTAAGAACTGCTGTTTTTTTAATTAAAAAATTGTTTTAATTTTTAAAGAAAAATCATGTTCAACATTCTTTATACTATTAATTTAATTTGATACAGTTATTGGTGCATTAAAATCAATTTCAAGATTTCTCTGGTTTTGTTCTCTTGCAAAAAAATTTTTGAGTAATTCTGATGTTTAATCTTCAAAAAAATCTTTCATCACGTAATTGTATGTGAATCTTAATATGTAATGAGGACAAGATACATTAACATTAACTTAATGGATATCTTAGGCATATAAAGTGGCATGTCAGAAATCCTAATGAAATTCGTGTTAAAATCAGCCTCAATTTTGAAGCTCATGTTAATCATTTTCTCTTCCCCTTATGCACTCAGTTAAAAGTATATACTTTCTTGGTAAGTAATATAAACCAAAATTCACACTGAAATTCATTCTGAAAACTGTTTTTTTTTCTTTCTTTCTTTCTTTTTTTTTTCTCTGTCGGTACTGAGGATTGAATCTAGAGTGCTCCACTACGGAGGTATATCCTCTTTATTATTATTTTTTTTTATTTTGAGATTAGGTCTTCTTGAGGCCAATCTCAAACTTAGAATCCTCCTGTCTCAGCCTCAAGAGTCACTAGTATTACATTTGTGCACCACCACACCCAGCAACAATTATGTTTCATAAAAAATAATTCTGGATGTTTAACTGAGCTAGAATTAAGAATTATTGACTAAGTTAAATGATAGAATATTCAAATATTTTCTTTGTATTTAAAAATTTCAAATATTTGAATGACTATTTTTGTAAGCAGATTGGAAATCTCAGGAAGTTGACAAATTCACAGAAGCCCCTTCTGATTAAAAAATAAATCAATAAACCAAATCATAGAGATAATCACAGGTAAGATTACCAAATGTATTGCACAGAAAATCGAAGATGAATCACATTTTTAGAGAGATATTTTCTTAGAAATAATTCCATGAAAAGTTACCAAAAATATTCATAAAATATTCTTATAACAGGATATAGAGGCAAAGAACACAAGAGTTTCAGGTCACAGACAATTAATCATAGATATCCTGCATAAAGAAACGTCATTTTCACAATAGATACTTTTTGCTTTGTCATTAAAAGAATTAAAGGCTGTATATCTTTTACAGATAGAGGGAATTTGAGTAAAAACGCTTTTACCCAAGGCTCAGTTATGGCATCTATAGTTCACTGTGCAGCCCCTTCCCAACCACAGTCAATATGTTTTAATACTCAGAGTTTTGTATTGTAATGTAAGCCAATACTGAATTAAAAATAAAACATTTTAAACAATATTTTAGAAAGATTTCCTTACTGAAATTGCTTTGTTTATTTAAAGCAAATTATGTAATTCATGAATTAGTTAAGCATCAAGATTTTACCAAAATTTTAGCAACAGTAAGAATCAATATTTATATACCATACTTTAAAAAAATTCTAAACAGCCAAATTTATGATGTTTTTTTCTTTTTCTAATAGCACAAAAATCACTGCATGTATTCTTTGACTAAATAAACAAATCAATTAACTACATCTTTCTATTTTTCTATTTATCTATTTTCCCTGAGAAAATGTCATTATCATTAATTTCTACTGCTGAGATGCATTACTGAGAGAAAAAGCAAAAAACTTTCATTAAACCACACAATTTGTAAATATTAATTAAAACTAAAATGCCATATAAACAAAATCTAGCTAGAAGAATTGAAGAGAATTAGCTACAAATAAAAAAAAACAGAAGAAAGAAAAAGTGCTTAAAAATATGGATCTTTAACATGCTCACATATTTTGAAGTAGCAAACCTGTCTCCTTCAGCTTAGCTGAATAGTGCTGACTGAATATCCCGCAAAGCCTTGTAGTCAGGAGCCACAGACAGTAGTAGATAGATTGGGGATTTAGAGGGCAAGGGAGATGCTCTAAGTGAAAGTACCAATTTATCAACCTCTGACAATCCTGAGTCTGCAGGAAACAAGAGAAAGGTGGGCAGGTAGCAAATGAAAATGAAAGGAGTGGAAAATAGACTTGCCTCCTGATTCAATGCCAGTTAATTGAGAAGGGGGGATTTTTAAATTTTTTTTATACATTGGGTAAATTGTATGCTATATTTTTGGAATTTACTATAAAATATTTGTTAGTTATAGAACAAACTCATTTGAATTTCATACAGAAGACCATGTAGTTTTTCTTTTATGCAATGAATTTAATCTTTAAAAGTCATTTGATATTGACTTTCATGCCAAATAGTCATAAAACATTATTAACACTATCTTCAATGTCTGTATACTTGAAATATATGCATCAAATTTATGTGTGGGGAAAGAAAGGTAAATATTTCAATCTGCTTAACACTATGCAAATAAAATAACTGACAATATTTGACATTGATCAGTTCAAATGCATTTTAATCTGGAGGTTTACAAAGCCATGTTACAAATTTATGCCAAATATATGATTGTTTACTATGCAAACGTTGATTTATTTTGAACTTTTACATGTTAAAATATTAATTGACTTTTGAGATCGCTCATAATTAATGGACCATGTTTTTTTTCCATACAACTACACTGCAGGTTCTTTAAAGTTTTAAGCATATTTGCTCTTAGACACTGTGTGGTAAGAATCCAGAACTATAACCCTGATTAACAAAATGATTTCAACAAGTTTAGAGTTATAACAACTTTGGTTTAATTTCAATTATTTTAATTTTACTGTTACCACCATAGCCAGTGCTATCACAATTACTACTATACAATTATCATAAATGCAACATTTAGTGATGACATATGTCTCACCTGTCAACATATTTTTAGGGTTAAAATGTACATTTCTTTCTTTATTCCATAGTAGTTGAGGTTCTATTTACTATTCTGCATTATGTTCTACCATGATTGGTGTTTAAAAGTCACTTTTTCTCTGAATTTATGGAATACAGTATTTTAGGATAAAACTTCAAGAAAAAATATTTTAATTAATCATTATAGCTTTGATATTCATATACTTACTCAAAAGTTGCATATGGTTTTTACTTTTCCATAATGACTTACAGTTTTTATACCTGAAGTCCAATAAACATTTTTAGAAAATTAATAGATATTCTACTCTATTATTCTTAATAACTAAAAAGTATTTTAATTAGAACAAATTATTTTAATGATTATTTATTTACAGTTATTCTTTCAAACAAGTTGTTAATTTTGGACCCATGATCTATATGAAAATGTTCCCTTTTAATATTGTAATGATCACTCATATAAACTATGTATTTGCCCAAATGCAGTCCTTTCTCTAACGGTGCAGAAAGTTGAAGTTCCAGAAACTCAACTCCTTAGTGAAAAGTGCACCTTATTACTAATATTATTCATTATTGTCAAAATACAAAGAACGTACATTTCACTGTCAGTAAAACTACTACTCTTTTAATAAATCATATTTGGCATATTAGAAGATCACAACTTGACATTATGAGATACATAAAATAGTAAATTGGTTACTGTAGTGAAGCAAATTAATGTAACAATCATAGAGTTGTGTTTTTTGTGACACAAACAGATAAAATCTACTTATTAAACAAATATTCCAAGTAAAATACACTTATACAGTCCTCATATTGTATATTAGATCTCTAGACTTACTTATCCTATATATTTATTACTTTGTATTGATATACCTTTTGTCTGTCTTATAATACACATCAGTGAAATTATGCAGTAATTTTTTAGGTGTCCCACATAATTCAATGTGCTCTTGGTTAATCTATATTGTGACAAATGGCAAATTCTCCTTGTTTTTTAAGATTAATGTAAGATTTTTATATCACTTGTAATATTTTATCATATATAAACAAATGCACAGGCACAAACACACACCCACCACATTTTCTTATTCTTTTGTTTCTATATCTTGGCTCTTGTTTATTTGTAATTGTTTAAAAACTTGGAATATCAAAGCCTTGTCTAAGAGTTTGCAAATGTATTCACAGCTGGTATTTTTTAAATAGTGATTTTTCATTTTATGCACATGTACTCTCTGGTCTTTACTTTTGATGTCAAATGTAAAGGAGTCCCCTAATCATATGACTGTACATGTACAAATAATTTGTTATTTTCTAATTTGTAATCTAAATATTTAGTTTTTCTTGTATGTATGTTTGCATTAATCGTCCAGGACCCCCCCCCCCATTCCACCTTAAACTGAGTGTTAAAATATCCAGCAAATCTACATTGTCATGGTAATAGTGAGAAAGAGGGGTAGAGAATAATGAGAATGAAAAGAGGTTAAAATATGTTGTTTGCACATGTAGCCTTCAAAATGATATGTAGATTTTGTTAGTTAAAAATATTCATCACATATTTCTGAAATTAAGTTGTACTTTATTCCTTTTATACTTTAGCAAAAAGATAGTAGCTTTGTCCCTAAGAAGATCAAGTGGAATTCAAAGCGGACAGATAATAAGTGCAACATATGGGTCCGTGATCTAAGCAAAACAATATTGCTTTCTCTTCTTACTACTCCTATCTTCACCAGAGTAGCTATGTATTTGTTAGGGTATAGTCAAAAATCTAGATTAAAATTAGGGTAAATTTATTTTACTAAAGTGTCTTCTTCTTTCATATCTTTAATTGTACAAAATCTTTAATGGAGTGTTCTCAAAACCTCAAGTCTGCCCTCAAAAATAACTCTGCTGCTACCTTTTTTAAAACAAATTGAACAATAAAAAAGGAGACATCTATTATCAAGTTAAATTTGCTTCAGTGTTTTTAATATCACATAGTAGACTTTAACTATAGTTTTCAAAGTTTACTCTAAACATTCCTTACAGCAGCCTTCACTGGCAATCTTGTTAAAATATTGGAAGTCTGTGTCTCTTAAGATCCTTGAAATCTTAAAAACCAATAAAATGGCAGTCCTAGACTCTTTCCAAATGAATCTTATCTATACTAATATTTTGTACAGAGGAGTGTAGTACAATTTCATGATTGTCTAAAGTAGTTCCACTATTTTCTTATTTTTAAATCACTTCTCTAAGGAACAATAACTCACGTAAACCAGTTAATTGCTTTGTAAGGACTTTTTAAAATTTTTTAGATAATATAGAATAAACTATGCAAAAGAATTGAAGTACAACCTGATGATAAGAAAAGCTCTATCACTGACAGACATATTTACCTACAGAGTAAGAATAAGTTCAATACTGAAAAACAAGTGAGTCTGACTTTCTTTTCCACATTCTCACTCTTGTCACATTTTCTACTGTTCCACCTTGAATTACAGCAGATGATTGAAGCCACATTCCTCATGCCTCAGGACTTAAAACACATCAAGCTTTCTCACCAATGTGATCAATCCTAGGTCCTTTTAGAAGCACTGGGCTTTACAAACAATCCCTCCTAAAGAGGGAATTGACAGATCAAGTAATCTTCAATATGCTGTCTACTATGTAGGACCTTCTTCCTCTTTCATGATAGTGCTTTAATCAAGTGGACATAAAAATTACTACCTCTGCTTCACAATCCTTCTGCCTTAGCAAAACTGACAATCCCTTACTTTGGAACACATTTCAAAAACAAAACCAAGAAAGCTTCCTTCCACCTCTTGAGAGAATGCATTGCCTAAGGTCCTATTAAATCAATTTACCTCTTCTGTTCCCATTCTCTACCATACCATTCCTCTTCTCTAGAATAACAGCCTGTCTAAACTGAGGAGTAATGGAATAAAGGAACTTAAATTATGCCTACCTTGGCCTGAATTATATACAGGCAAGTCTTTACCAGTTTTCAGAATGAAACTCCTGATGGGTTTCAAATTAAAATAGTTTCCGTATTTTCTTTGTTTTTAATGACTGGACATTTTTGCAGAATACAAGATATTCATTTTTTTTCTTTTTGTATTAGTGCATTATAGCTATACATAATATTATCATCCATTTTGAAATAATTATACAAGCATGATATATAATCCGTTTCAATTTAATTCCCAGTACTTTCCCTTTCCCATGCTTCCCCTTTCTTCCATGATCTTTTTCCTCTACTCTATTGAGCTTTCTTCTATTCTTCTAGAACTTTGTTTTTTTCTGTAGACCCATTTTGATTTGGGTTTGTCTGATACCTCTGTTCCAACTGTGATTTGTTAGATCTATGCTTGTATAATCGACATTCATGCATCACAGTGTCAATTGTATTATCCATATTTTTCGTAGTTTTGATGTTCTGACATTTGTGCATTCATGGACTGTGGAAAGTCTGCCCTTCCCAAGGCTTCTCAATTCTTAGAGATAGCAGAGAGCTCCCTTGAGAGAATCCCTTTCAAATGAAACTAATCAATCTAGGCGGCCAACCAAGGTTCTATATAGTTCCCACAGTCCCTTTCCCTTACATCAGCCCGGGACAGGTATTAGGGGACTGTAACCCACTCCTATAGCCAAAAGCCCACCAGAATGATTGAAATTATCCAATTCTAAACTCTTTATCCTTCTTTATCTTCCATATCAACATGCTAATAAAGGCTATGAGGTAGGCTTTCCCTTGTCACAGCTTCTGTCTCCTACCAAACCTTGATGACTTTCCTACCTCTGCTTCTTGGAAAATGCAAGCAACAAAAACTTTTTATTTTTTATTTTATTTTATTTTTTTGAGAGAGAGAGAGATTTTTTTAAATGTTTATTTTAGTTCTCGGCAGACACAACATCTTTGTATGTGGTGCTGAGGATCGAACCCAGGCTTCACGCATGCCAGGCGAGCGAGCTACCGCTTGAGCCACATCCCCAGCCCAACAAAAACTTTTTAATAGCAATGGCTTCACCACTTCATCACTGAATCCCATAAGTACAAGTGAGGCAGTTTCTTCTTAAATAGATTTAGATTGTGTATTTTTGCAGGAATTGCATAGATGTGATGTTGTATCATCAACAAATTTCTATTAAGAAGCATCCCTCCAATTACTAGGGGTTTAGTAACCCATCATTCAGTTCAGATGTGGTCTGCCAGATTTCTCAAATACAAAATTATTTCTTCATTATAATTAATAAAGTTCTTATATGGAGTGTGATATGCACATATTTTTTTATCAGCTTGAATGCACTAAGTTTATCATTTGTCAATAATTCTTTCCAGAAATAACTGTTACTATGGTAGTCATCAGTGGTTAGCAAATATGTTTTGTCTAATCTACCAGTGTCATAGATTTTACTCTTCAATGTCTAGCAACATATGGTTTAATATATCACCCTTTCTTTTACCCCTTATGGATAGCATTAATTCTTATTCATTTATGCATGGATAGCCTTAATCTACAGGAATACACATCATATTTACATTATCTTTATCTTTGACTTTATTGCCCATGCATTTAAATTGTTTACATATTGGATTATAATCTCACCCTAGACAAACTTTACATACTAAAAAAAAAATAAGTAGGGCAACATACTGTAGATAATGGTGATGATTTTAAAATACATGAAAATTCTTTGATATCCCTCCCTTCAAGAATTATAGACAATGACACATGTATGGAAATCATATGAAAAATTTTTCATATTGGCCCAAGCATATTTGCTAGAGACAGCACTCTGTATTCTACTTCCTTCCACTGCTTCATGATAGAGGATAACAGCAACCTTGAATCAAGTACAGAAGACGATAAAGTTGTACATTTATTGTGTTCTGTATGCTGAAATTACTACTAGAAACAAGATTACACTAACAAGTAGTCTTTATCAAAGTGTGTCAAAAATGTCTCATATATGTTTTAAGCATGATATGCTACATTAACTATTTTGTTACAGCTACTAATGAAATAGTATTGCTATTTCTTAATTATTTGATACACTTAATTTATTTCAATTGAGTTTGGAAACGGAATATTACTTTGTAGAAATATCTAACAATTTTAAAAAGGTTTATATTAGCCAGAATAAAGGATTACATAGACAAAATGTTTAATACTTGAGTAAAATTGTGGTTTTAGAGGTTTTCCTTATTAATTTACAAGGAGATAGAACTTAGGTTCAAAAAGAGATTAGAAAAGGGCCAAAGGGAAATAAAGTTTCAGACTACGTCATTTGTGGCAGATGGCAAGGATAGTCTTTGTGCATAGAAACATACTTTGAATTTCTATGATTGGGAACAGTGACAGACAATAAAATACCTGGCTGTTAAAATAACTAGAGAAGACTACATTTAAAATGTCTATTGAAGCATCAGCCTATAGATATGCCAAATTGCATTTGTATTTAAAGTATAAGAATTGGCATTAAAACTTATATTCCACCATACATTTTTTTAAAGGACATACCTAGGTAAGGCAGCAGTACTTGAGTCCAATACTGTGGGCTTATGAAAAACAGATTTGAAACGGTCAGGTCTTAGACCTGTTTTCAGGCATTGTGATAAATGGAAAAATCACCATGTTGACAATTTTGTGGCAAGATTAACTAATTAGGCATGTTGTAAATTTTAAGACAGAAATTCATTATTACTCTGTAGTAACAGGATACATAAGAAAAATAAAGGCCCTTTTTCTGAAGTGCATAAGGTCATAATGGACTTTTCTTTTGTTGTTCAAGTATTGGGGATTGAGCACAGGTCTTCACACATGCCAGTCAAGTTTTCCACCAATGAGCAATATCCCCAGTCCAATAATGGGCTTATCTTTTCAAGAATAGAGCCCAATATAAAAAAAAAAATTGAATAAGTGAATAAATTGCTGACAGTAATGTAAATGGAGTGGAATAGAAAGCAGTGATACTAAAATCAAAGGTTAATGCTGTCCTAAGAAGCCTCTAAAATGGCCCTCAATGATCGGTGCTTCCTGATTTCCACACCCTTATAAGTATTCCCCACCTCTTAAATGTAGCTGGATTTATCCATTCATTTCAAATTAAGTCTATTTGTGAGATGTAAATTTGAGAGTAGATTATATAAAGATGGTAGCTTCTAACTTGGGCCTATGTGATTCTATTACTTGCTGACTATTTAAAAAGGCAGTTGATATGTTGTGAACTGAACAATAGAGAAGCCCTTTGTCAAGGAATCAATATCTCCAGGCAGGAATTCATGAGAACCTAAAGCCTGCCAATAGCAGATCTTCCCCATGCTGAGCTATGATATAACAAAGTATAGGCCAACAATTGAATGGAGCCTTCTTAGAGACATTGAATCAGTAACACTTAGACATGCTGCACCCAATTCTTGACCCTGGGAAAATATGACATAAAACAATGTTGCATTATACCTCCAAGATTTAAGATAATTGGTTACATAGCATCCAATTACTACTACCAATGCCCAACTCATTTTTATCCACAGATAACACCTTAATTTAAGGACCTGACAACCAAAAGATGAAAACATGGTATTTCATGGCATTAAAAGTTGTTACTTTACATATTATTATCAATAATATCATAAATTTATATTATATTTATATAATATTATACATTTTCATCTATCCAAATATGCTCAGAAAATTTTTATCCAACTGTAGTGTAAAAATCATACTAAATTGGACAACTGAAAATCATATCAAAACTCTCCTGAGTTCTTCCTATGAAGTTCTTTTTTTTTTCTATGAAGTTCTTTTTAAGCCTATCTGAGCAAGAATACAAAAATCTAGATATTTTTCACTACCTCAATGCTTAATGTTTTATATGATATATGCATATAATATACACACATATATATGTACATATATATAGCATAAAGACATTAAAATATACTTTTCCTGGAGTATAACTATCAAAAATAAAATGCAATATTTGATGATGTCTTAATGTAAGTTTTTATAGAAAACAAAGGCTATAAAAAATGTCTTCAGTTAGCTGCAATGTAATGCCAAAGTTTTTAGTAAATGTTGCTAGTCTAGCAATCAATGAAGTAATATAAACTGAGCACCTGTCAGGATCTGCATTTTATCCCATGAAATCCTTCTCTACCCAAAAAATCTTTGTGTAAGATATTTTATATTAAATTGGGATTTGGTGAAATAAATTCTAACCCCAGTTCTACAGACAGAAAATGGCAGAAGTATGATTTATATCTGAGCTCTTCTAACCCCAAATGTACTACTTCTCATGAAATAGAAAGCTGTGTTCAGTGGAATTAGGTAGATGATAATACTTTACAACTGTCAGAGGGTGAAGCAACTCAGATTTCTTTTGTGTTGGACATGTCTTAGGTTATTGCTTCTTGGTGGATTCATTGTGAATTAAGTGTATATTAACCTGTGAGCAGTTAAACTTCCCATTCTCAAGGAATCATATTGTTTCTTTCTTTTTTTTAATATATACTTTTTAGTTGTAGGTGGACAGAATACCTTTATTTTATTTATTTATTTGTAGTCCTGAGGATGGAACCCAGGGTACACACATGCTAGGTGAGTGTTAAACTGCTTAGCCACATCCCCAACCTAAGAAATCCCGTTGTTTCTTAGTCTAATATTATCTATTATTTCAAAGGAAGTAAATAATATGCCATCAATCAAAATGTTCAATCTATATCTCCTGTTGTAGGGAGTAAAACTGACCAAAGTCCTGATCACTGTGCTCTCATCTACTCTCTTGTTAGCTCTACACCACATGCCCCACAGGTTGCTTGAAATTACTACTTAGAGCAGCAACATACATTAATACAGACCTAAATGTACAAAATGCAAAACATCTTAGATGGGAAACTTTGACTTACAGAAATCTTCATCAGAGATCTTAGCTCTGCTATAGCCTGAGAGCCTCCCTATTTAATCCTTTATTCCAATTCTCTTCCACACAATTAAAATATGCACAATGGTCTGCAAACTCTTTCAACCTCTTCTGACTTCCTCTCTTTTTTACCATGTGATGAATTTTTCTCAATGAATCTTTTGTTGATGTTATCCAGTTTGGTAGTCTGCTTTTCAGAAGGCAGTGCAAGTGAAACCAGAAATATCCCAGTGGAGAGGAGAGTCACTAATAAAATAAGTTAGGTGCTTAAAAGATAATATGAAGATCTATGCAAACACATGGTGGGGTTAGCTCTTGTAAGCTCTAGCATCCTACTGAAGCACAACAGGAAACCTGCAGTCAGCCCAAAATAAGAGACCCAGTGTGAGTCTAGAGAAACTCTTACCAAGTTTACCAAACATGCCATTTTTCTCAGTACAAAAGCAGATGTAAATAATACATGTACTGAAAATTTGTAGAACTTCAGGCACATCTAAATGTTTAGTCAAAACACGTCTCTTTTGGTCAAATAATGACTTGAAATTGGACATCCCAGATCTTCTGGGTATAGGATTAGAGAACTTTTGGGTGGATGCCCTGAGGTTTTAAAGGTGATCCACCCTCTCCTAACATGATATTGCACTTACTTTATGCTAGAAGATGAAATAGTTACATTCAGAAATTGCCCTCACCTTTTCTCCTAGTGTAACTGAACTTTTCAGATGACACTTCATTCCCTGCTTCTGCTGGAAGGTGAAAGTGGGGTTTCTCTGCTTCTGAGCTTCTGCTGGCAGGTGGGGATGATTTAAGGTTGTAGGTCTCTGCAATGGAGAAGAGCTGTAGCTTTAAGCATGGGCCATGTCTTCCAGTGTTGCAGTAGACTCCAGTAGCTCACCATCAATTTCTTCTTCTCTCTGGGTTCTGGTCTCATGAATTGTAAGAATGAAATCCACAGACCAGGATGAGTGTAAGAATAGAAACAGGAACAAAATTCTTGCCAGGGCAAGAGAGGAACCCATAGCAGATTTCCTCTATCAAACATATTAGTCTAGGGGTCTTGGGTCACTGCCCTTGGGTCACCGCTATTGATCCAAACTTATGCTAGTCAGGGTTTGGAAGCATACTGACTATTGGCCAACTCTCCAGTGCCAACTTCCATTCAGGTCTGCCCCACGTCCATTTTCTCACTGCGAGTCAAGAAACAGGAAATTGAAGTTCTGATATGGTCTATGCTAGCAGATTCGGTGCCGCAGTGCTGTGTAGAGCTGGCTGTTGCAGCAGGCATCTGTAATGTGCCCAGTCCTGGCCATTGAAGGATAACAGGTCTGGCATGCCTTGGCTCCACGTCGCTTCACCAGTGGCCATGCTGGCATGGCAGGCTCCAAGAGGCTGCATATTGTGATTGAGGCCTGAGCTCCAACCCACCTGCTGCCACTCCACCGTTGGGCTCCCACTTAGCTTCTCAGCAGGGGCCAGTGGTCTGACTGCAGGCCTTGGCAACTAGGAGCTTGATACTAGAGGCCAGAAAGGTAAGTTGTGTCAAATCCAAACATACCTAGGACCTGACAAGGGAGGGAAGAGTCTAGAGGCTGAAGGTATACAAGAATCAGATAACAGATACTGAAGGAGTAATGGAAAGCCCCTGAGATTAAATTTTGAGAATATTTGATCCAAGAAGCCAGAATATAAGAGTTCATAAACAAATAGATTGATTTGGCATTTTTCTAGGACATTAGACTCAATACCCTTGAAAAGAACTCCAGGCTGTGCACAAACTAACTACTAGCATGGCTTATTGAAGCCTGAAAAAAAAAAATGTCCATTTCTAGTGAAATGAAAATGAGTGAGTTACCTTAAAAGTTAACAAGGAGCAAAGAGGTTGAGGGAAGAAGGTGTGAAAAAGGCATATTGTTGGAGAGAGCAGAACATTTCCCCTCACCAGAGGAAATGCTCCATGGAAGGTCCAGGGAGCACCCTACTGGTCATCAAGGCCATTAGTTAAGTGTGTGGGCAAATGGCGCCAGTACGACTGACAGCAGAATCATCCATCACAGAGTTGGCCTAATTGTTACTCAAGGGAATGCTGTGTGCCCAGTGAAATAGAGGCCAGAGGACAGGACTTAACTAGCAAAAGCTAGGGTATAGTGATTACCACAACAAAGCCTAGAGGGCTTCTCATGATGACCATGGGGTCAGCAGAGATAGAAATCACATAAAACAACACAAAACTGCTTAATGTATAAAAACTGAAACCACTCCCCACACAGGCCAAAATAATACACCAAAAAAACAGTTTTGCATGCCAAACAGAAAGACAGATCACCATTAAAGTGCCTAAAGGGCTATGGTTTGTCGTTATATATTTATTTAATTAACAAGTATATATATTTATTTAATTAACAAGTATGATCCTTCCTCAAACTGATGAGAACCTAGAGAATAATTAAAGACATCAAAATTTGATTAAGTAATAACTTGATCATAGTTTTAGGGCTGGATGTGTCATCTATGCTACAGAAGATTAACAAGCCCTTTTTACATGATGTGTAGCATTGTTTGGGTAAATATTTAATTTTCCATTTTAATGAGAAAAATATATATAAGACAGAGTCAGTAGCTATGTAAAATAGTTGACAGTATTCACTTACAGTTTCCCCTCAAAGGTATGTGGATATTTCCACTTTCTGTCATCATATCTGAACTACTGGTGTCCCTCAGAACTCTATCTGATTCCTTATGTCAATGACATCATGCTGACAGGGCAGTGTGAGAAAGAGATAGTAAGCACTCTAAAGATTACTGGTGATCTCTACATTTTGTGACATATAGTCTATAAAAACTTCAGTGATGATTCTAAGGATTCATTGACTAGGAGTGCACCAGGATTATTTCTCTAAAGTCAAAAAATAATACAAAACTCCATTTCAAATCTCTGTCAGAGAAAGGGTAGACAGCACTTCATAAAAGTCTCTCAGTTTTGGATACAGTACCTTCCATACTTAGGAATGGAGAATCTGGGCCATATGCCAGGTGGTATTAGCTGGCCTGTGGTTAGGAATAAACTATAGTAGATTCACAGTTATTCAAACTGAGACCATGCATAGTGTCAAGTCTTATGGCATTAGAAGTTTCAGTGGTAGGAAAAGATTAAACATGCAGCTAATTCCATGTCCTAGGGGTAGAAAAGCAGAACTTTCTTTTTTTTTTTTTTTTTTTTTGGCACCTGGGATTGAACCCAGCAGTGTTTAACCACTGTGCCATATCCTCAGCCTTTTTTGTATGTAATTTTGGAGACAGGGTCTTGCTGAATTGCTTAGGGTGTTGCTAAATTACTGAGGCTGGCTGTGATTTCACAATCCTCATGCCTCTGCCTTCTGAGCTGCTAGAATTATAGGAATGCACCACTGCACCTGGCCCAAAATGCAGACCTTTTGTATTCTGGAGCTGGCCACGTGGTCCACAGCAGAGTACTGTCTTTATAAAATGATCTTTGCATGCATTGAGGTCTTCTGGTAGAGTTGACATTCTTGCTTGTGGGACATCAAGTCTCTGTGTTTCTGAAACTGCCTATTTTATGTTTTTCCTATTTATCTCTGAAGGTATAAACTGGATAAGCCCAGCAGAAGTCCATCATAAGATGAAAATGGTGTATCCAGAGTAGAGCACAAGTAAGGTGCATATGATTTAAAAACATCCTTATGCCCACCACAGTTGCAAGGGTGTTCCTCTCCCAGCTCCCATCCAAGGTTGGCGTAGTGAAGGTGGGGAAAACCCAAATGCCCAGCTGAAGGAGGAAGAAATTAAGTGAGCTTAGATTATATGTGACTCACACAATGTTTGGTAACAAGCTAAAATATTACCAGTGACTTCATTTTGCTATATTCAGTCAGAACTTTTCTTGGAAAGTAGAGGACAGGATTAATCTTTTGAATGAGAGAAGCTGTGAGTTCAATTGGTAATTCACAGTTATTAACAAGATCGTAGTCAGGCTGGGGATATAGCTCAGTGGTAGAGTATTTGTCTAGTATGTTCAAGGCCCTGAGTTTAATCCCCGACATTGCAAAAAGGTAAAACAACGGAAAAAGAAAAAGAAAAAAGTGGTCAAGGTGAAAATATACACTTATAGTTCTAGATACTGGCTATTGTTTCAATACTTTTATAAGTAGCTTATGAGGAAAAAAGATTTAAAGATCAGAGTTAAGAAGGTCTTGGGGTAGAGAAAATCAGGGATGGATGTATAGTAGAGACATTGGAGTGGTAAGTATATTGTATCACTCATTAACACCTTCAGGGACATACTCATCTACAAAGAAAAACCAACACTATAAATGAGTTGGTCAGTTGATCTGAGCCACTTTACTATTGTTTACTCTGGAATAGGCATAATAGACACACAGAAGGAGTGCTCATAATGACAGTAATAGCAGCTATATATAGGTCCAGTAGTGTGAATTCAGATTTTGTAAAGCAAGTTTCACAATTTTCTATAATTTGGATTTTAAATTTCCCCCAAAATGTCCATACGTTAATATCTATGTCCTCAAGGTGATATTATTGGGTGTGGTGGAACTTTCAAGGTAGGGGCTAATCAGAAGTCCTTAGATCATTAGGGATGTACACACAAAGCATAACATGGTACCCAGTAACTTTCACACTCTCTTTTTGCTTGTTGACCATGAGGTGAGCATTTTGCTCCACATATATGCTACCACCAGGACATGGTCTCTCCTTACCACAGGCACAAAATAATGAGCCTATTAGCTGGAACCACCAGAATGATGAGCCAAAATAACCCTTTTCTCTTTATGATTTAGCTAAGGTATCTTGTTATAGTGATGGAAAGCTGACCAACACTACTGTTAGTCAGAGTCAAACTTTGCAGCACTGAGGAAATAAACTTATGACCTAGAAATCTGCTTGCTGCTTGACATACCACATCATCCAGAAAGAATCAGCTTCATAGAATCTTGAAGTTTCTTTGTAAAGGCACACCTGATGCTCCATCTCAGATGCAATACTCTGAAAATATGAAGTACTATCCTTCCAGATACCATATATGCAATTACTCTGAACTTTCATATGTGAATCTGGGAAATAACAATCCAAATGTTCTACTGGTGTTATAAAGGTTCCTGTCCCAGGAATTTGGGGTTTTGTGGATTTGGAATTCTAAGTCACCAATGTGTATATGCCCTTTGTAGTAGACTAATAAGGTTCTCTTTCACCTTCCAATTGTAGCTGCTGCTTGAGCACTTTGGAATCCTTATGTAAAGAGATCAGATGAGAAAATGAGTCTCCATGTTAACAAATTTAAGTGATCATGACTATCAGAAAAGAAATTTCCTTTTAAACAAGGGCAAGAATATGTGTCATACCCATGTGAACTACCAGGGCATGTCTTGATATTCACTTGCTTTATTAAAACTGTGAATGGACCTGTACAACAATTTCATACCCAGAAGAGAATAATAAACAAGGCTTTGATGACAGAGGAATGAAGTTTTGAGTCACACACACCATTAATTAGGTCACTAAGATTTGAAGATAATTGATAATTAAAGGAAGTTAAAAATGAAGCAGGGAGGGGATGAGTACTACTTAAAATGCTGAAATCTCGTGGAGTGACAGCCATGTCTGTTTTCTACCCAGTTACATCTGTCTTCTTTCACTCAGATACAACAGCCCACAGGAATCATGGACAAATTACTTTTAAACCTGTGTAGAAAGTTCTGTGTGCATGCTGCCAAATATTATTTTTTATAATTAGAAAATTAAAAGTGGAGATTTATTATCGTTCAGTATTTATTATACAAATAAATATGATTTATGAAAAATCTAGAATTTGAAGAGAGGGAAATGATGTAAAGATTTTTAGATGTCAAACAGGAGCACTTTATGCATAAAACCACAGAAAAAATACACATATTATAAGTAAATTTTACAAGAACAAGTTCAGAGCTACTCAATGGATCCATTGAATTATGGACCACAGCTAAAGTAGTGTGATTCAGGGTTGCAAGCACTATTATGCATTGGGTGAAAGTGAAGAGGATGCAGTTTCCATATTGCTAGACACCCAAGACCAGACTCTTTCTTGTTTTTTTTATATAGTGAATATGAAACCCCTGCACCCAAACAAAACTAAATCACACATTATGATAATAATAAAATTGTACTAAGTAAATAATTTAAGCATATGCTTCAGTTGCAAATATTTTTAAATACAAAATGAGGAGGAAGCATAAAATAATAAAAAGCAAAGGCAGAGATACTATCTATCGTTGAGTTTATTTTTGAATCTCTAGTTTTTAAAAATCCAAATTAGAAGACCACAATAAATGGAGTCCTCAGGTGGTTTTCATTTTTTCTATAATTGATTCTAATGGACATATATAGAGAGGGAAAATTAGCTTAAAAATTGAGATTAAAGCCTAACTGGGTGGGGGGCGGCGGCTGCATATATAGCCCAGTGTCAAAGCACTTGCCTAACAAGAGCAAGGCACTGGGTTTAACCCCCAGCACAGCAGAGAGCAAAATAAAACAAAACAAAAAACAAACTTAACTATCCCAGAATGTGTGAAATACAGAATGATGTAAGTAAGAGAGAGGTGAATTTATGACGATAAAATGCAAAAAGAAATAATAAGAGTGATAAACTCAAAACAGAGGAATAATGATATATTTCATTTTTATAATACTAGTCATAATTCCACGATAAAGCACTGGTGAGGAAAAAATATTCTAGGGATAAAGTGTTTATCCTCAGGAGATATAGAGGTCTTAAAGGCATCAGGTGTTAGTCAGTAAATTATTTCTTTCTAAGCACTAAATGTCAGCCTGCTGCTCAGGAAGAATTAATTTAGTGTGTTATATCTTTAGAACATACAAGCTAATGTCAAATCCTGAAATAATTATCACATAATTAGTTGCATTAATAATAGTAATATATTTATGCTATACTCCATAGTCAGCAAGATTCCTGCAGCAAGTAACTCAATAAGAATACGTTAAATACTTTGGAAGCTAATTAATTTTGTCAGTCTCTTAAGCGCCATTTAACATTATAACATGATTTACTAGATAGCAGAAGTTGACCTAAATGAAACAAATGCAGCTCTATGATTCAAAATTACTGATTTTTTTTTTTTGTTTCTGCAATTTTTACTCCAGAGTGAGCCTCACCTGAGAATAGCACTCTCACTGATCCTAAAGGGAAATACATTTGTTTCAATTGTTATCACTATCATTGTTTGAACTATTATCCTTTATATCAATTATTGTGACCAGTAATTGGTACTAGGTAGCTCCCATGGGCAATTTCTAGTGATACCTTCAATGAATTAATTAGAAGTATGCACAAGGAAAATGTAAGAGGAAAAACTTTGGTATCTTTGTATGCTTCTTCATGCAAGTATTCTTTTAAAAATCCTTTTTAAATTCCACATCATTTTTAAAATTTTCATGACATTTATTATATCTAATTCCTGAAATTAGAAGTTATATTTATTTGGTCTTTTCCCTGATCACTATCAAGAAATACATTCAGTTTTTTTTGTACACTATGATTATGGAGGCAATTTTTAAAAACTCAAACCAAATTTTCAAATTTTGTTTTTATTTAGAGAAATCTATACTGAATTTGTGTTTTCCTAAGGAAATTCTAAGTTTCCTAGTTTTATTCCCTGGAAAATAAAAGCAAATAGAGTAAATTTGCATTAGCCTTGCTTTTTATTACAATGTAGATTTATATTCCTTTAGGAAATACTTTTTAGTTATTTACTTAAGGAATACAACTGAACTATGCCAGTAAGTGGTAAAATATGTAAAGGCAATTGTTTTATATCTGTGTCTTTTTGACACTGAGCCCTATCCTTCAATATTTATGAATGCCAGAATAAATGATTACAGGTTCTTAAACATTATAATACAAGCAATAGACATTTTGATTGATTGCATATAATTATTTGTTATGAAATATATAGTCAGTGGTGACAATGTAAAATGTCATGTTCACAATATAGCAAGCTAATTTGTAAGACAGAAATTATTTAAATCTTAATAAATATTTTGGCCAACTTAAAAATGAAGTTAAAATGACAGAGACCATATTTTGGATCATGAATAGAAAATTATATTTAAAATTATAATATAAATGGGTAAAGTATTGAATCTTGGAAATCTGTAATATATTTAAAAAAAATTTTGAAATCTTCTGCCTTTTCCTCATAGATACTTTACTCAACTCTTTCTCCTAAACTTCTAAAATATTATAATTACTTCCTTGATTATTTCTCAAACCAAATGCTATAGCCCAGCAACTATTATCCAATTATCAGGAATTAAAAGATAGAAGCTGACCTATAAATCACGATTCCTTCCCTTAGAACACTTAGGAAGAAATGATCTAGTCACCTCTTTCTACACATGCCAACTGATTCTCTTCCTAGCATTTATTAACAGAATGTTCTATGGAATGTTTTTAACAAGGCATACCTAATCTGTCTAGTTTACTTAAGGTAAACACACTGAAATTTATGAATGCATGGTTCCCTGGAAACTATTATTGCTAGATGTATAATTATCAGAGTAATAAATGTTGGTATTTTATGATTAGGCTGGTTATGAATTTATTGCCTCTCAGCTACAAATTCATCTTTTTAGACTGCTCTTAGAAATGGAGGTCATTTACAATATTTGTTTTTCCTGTGTCAGCTGGCAGAAAGTTTGTCACTAGAGTTTACAGGATAGAAACTGTTTTCTTTCCTATTTCTATTCTATTGATTTTGCAGGTTGTAGCATTCACAGCTTCTCTAGTGCTTAACTTTCTAGGCACATAGCAGGTAGCAATACTAGTAGCAGGTGTGTATAGACGGTGGCTTCCTTGATGCCACCCATCTCTTTCTCAGGGTCCAGCTTCTTTAATTTACAGCACCCAGGAGTATTGCTCAACATCTCTCAAACCAGAGACTCCTAAGTTGCATGGCCCCTGCCTTCAGAAGCCAGCAGAAGCCTGCAATAAATAGCTTTCCCAGGACCTCACATAGTGATTTCTGGAAATCAGAGTGTGTGTTCTTAGCAAGATCTACTGTCAGTGCATCCAGTGAGCAACTAGCTGTGACTTCTTTAAGAAAGTTGAGATCTCAACTCTGGGGAATCTGTATTCTTCCTTGGGTAGTCTGTCTTACCCCTAAGGTTAGTAGTTGCTTCTTAAATTTTTTATTTCCATGTTTTGATCTCTCTTTACTTCTTACTTGCGAAGACTATGTTATTTTAGTCACCTTTTAAAGTTAATGATTCTCTTTCTTTTTTTCATTCATTCTTTCTTTCTTTCTTTCTTCCTTCCTTCCTTCCTTCCTTCCTTCCTTCCTTCCTTCCTTCCTTCCTTCCTTCCTTCCTTCCTTTCTTTCTTTCTTTCTTTCTTTCTTTCTTTCTTTTTTTTTGCAGATGTTCTGGGGATTGAACTCAGGGGCACTCAACCACTGAGCCACATCCCAGTCCTATTTTGTATTTTATTTAGAAACAGGGTCTCACTGAGCTGCCTTAGCACTTCACTGTTGCTGAGGCTGGCCTCAAATTTGCCATCCTCCTGCCTCAGCCTCCTGAGCCACTGGGATTACAGGCATGTGGCACTATGCCCAGCTAGTTAATGATTCTTAATATTAAACTTACTTTGTTAAGTAACTGTGTGATTTTCTCCTGATTGGACCCAGGATGATATAACAATCTAACTCATTCTTTTTGTGAAAGTAATAATCCACTTATATCATGTAGACAGTGTGTATCTTAATATGACAAAAAAGATTCAAAGGGATCAATTGGTTGCATTAGACTCCTCCACACTTGGCTTTTGTCTTACAATTTTCTGGAACCTTGATTTTTTTTTAAGCATCAGAAATTTATTGGTTGCTCAAAACATTACATTGATCTTGAAATATTATATATCATACATCTGTTTCAAATGGGATATGAATTCTTATTATTCCTCCATGTACAGATTGCAGAAACACGTTGATTATACAGCCATGTTTATACATACTGCCAAACAAGTGTCTGTTGTATTCTGCTGCCCTTCCTATCCCCTTCCTATACCCCCTCCCTTCCCCTCCCCCCCTCACCTCCCTCTACCCCATCTACCATAACTCATTTCTCTCACTCTCTCTTATTTATTTATTTATTTATGTTCCTCCCCTTTGCCTCACATCCTCTTATATGTATTTTTGTATAACAATGTGGGTCTCCTTCCCTCTTCCGTGCAATTCCCCCTCTCTCTCCCATTCCCTCCCACCTCTCGTCCTTGTTTGATGGTAATCTTCTTCTCATGCTCTTCCTCCCTGCTCTGTTTGAGTCGCCCCCCTTATATCAAAGAAGACATTTAGCATTTGTTTTTAAGGGATTGGCTGACTTCACTTAGCATAATCTGCTCTAATGCCATCCATTTCCCTGCAAATGTCATGATTTTGTTGTTTTTTTTATTACTGAGTAATATTCCATTGTGTATATATGCCACATTTTTTAATGCATTCATCTGTTGAAGGGCATCTAGGTTGGTTCCCCTGTATAGCTATTGTGAATTGTGCTGCTATGAACATTGATGATGCTGTATCCCTGTAGTATGCTCTTTTTAGGTCTTTTGGGAATAGTCCAAGAAGGGGAATATCTGTGTCGAATGGTGGTTCCATTCCCAACTTTCCGAGGAATCTCCATACTGATTTCCAAATTGAACCTTGATGTTTTGATGAACTTTGATTCTGAGAAAGATATCTGATTTTTTGTGACTATCCACAGTATCTGTCCATAACCACATAACTCCCCAACTTCTCACTCCAGAAGTCAGTCTGAATGAGAGGACACCAAACCAATTAATGTCATTGTTCCTGAAAGAGTGAGAGAGATCTAGATAGTCTAATATCCACAATTTATGGTTCCAACTCAAAAGGGACATTTGTTACTTCCACCAACAACTCCCTGGATAAAAAATGTTTTATGTGTTCTGCTCACTAAGAGGGAGCCAGACATAGCAGTATTGTCAGGTTTCTGGTATAGGTGAGTAGAGCCATGTATAACTATTATAATGATACATATTGTAACTCCCCCTGGTTAAAATATCTGGCTATTTTGAATTCAAAGTAAGCATACCTTTTCCACCAAGAGGTGTGTCAGGTCCAGAATCTTGCTTGATGTGGGTAGTCTCTGTATCAGGGAGACCTAATCCAGATACTTACTTATGACAAGACAAATACCCACTATACTACTCCCATTTGAAAAGAAAGAAGAGTGGAAAATGTAGAAGTTGCTGGTAGCACACCGAAATCCCATCAGGCAGTGGTCATGAGGGCCCTTCATTGTGGGTGAGGAATGTCCCTTGATTAGAACAGGTTTTCCTCTCAAAGTGGGGAGGGTCCTGGTATGGTATTCCTCAATGACCTCTGTCTCTGTCTTCTAAGGTTTTCTTTCTCCATTCTCCATTATTAATCAGGTAAATTTCAAGTAGGCATTATGAATATATAAGATGCTTGTTTTAGGGGGCTGAGTGGTTTTCTCATATCTTTTTGCCAAGAGTTGCACTTACAGTTCTATTTGAGTACATTCATTATTTTTTCATTATTATTTTAATACCTGCTCGAAAGACTATGGAGGTCAGATCCAAGTCTTTCTATGCTTTCTTTTGGCTCGCATGGCTATTTATTTTATATTAATTCCTGATAATGTGAGCATCTTCAATGGAGAAAACATATTTAGCTTTACTCAGGGTGAGTTTATCCAACTGGAAACTTAAACAGTGAAACATTTAGAAGTATAGGTTGTTTCGATTCTCTAAATATAAACAAAAATATATATATATATCATACACATTTAGGATAATCTAGTGAAGTAAGTGCTAAGAAATTTCACGAAGGAGGCAAAATTCTGTTTTCAATTACTTGGTCATCTTATCAAAAGCCAATTAAACAGCTTGAGAAAAGATTGTGAGCAGTCTCCACCATAAGATAGTATGTTTGCTCTTACTGCTACTCTCAATACTTCTTTCCAATTATAAATCATTACTCTGATATTTTACTGAAGATTTTATAAAATTCACCCATAATAATTAGTCAAGTCTATGATGTAAAAAATTTCATCAGTATAGCACAAAATGACTAGAAGTTTTGTACTATTTTCTGTCAAATAATGTGGAACTCCTCATTATTGATTAGTGGTGACTTATATCTAAGAACAAATCAAATAAATATTTTTATTTTTCATATAAAATAATTATTCTCACTTAAAAACTTCATATAAACTCATCATTATCTAATTTATATAGATATACATTGTAAGGCTTAGGGAAGTGTTTCAACAGGGAAAATATATCCTGACAGCTTAACTGTCTGAGAAAAGTAAATAGTTCTGTGAAGGAGCTAATATTCTACCCTCAACTAGAAAATAACAATATTCCTGAACCTTGATCCAGTTTAATAATATAGGGGATAAAAATGTTAACTCACCATTTACTATAGACCTGCCTGTGACTGAATATTTATATTCCTCAAATTTCATAAGTTGTTAGGAGTTTGGGGTCTTTGAGCCATTCATGAATGAAATTATTGTTCTTAAATGAAAACTTCTCAGAGATCCCATATCCCTTCTGCATGTAAATTTACAGCAAAAGTTTTTTTTTTTTCCTCCAGGAAATGGAGTCTCACCAGACACCAAATCTTATGTCATCTTGATCTTGGACCTTCTAGCCTCCATAATTGTGAGAAATAAATTTGTATTGCTATAAGTTACTCTATCTATGCTATTTTTAAAAAATTATAGCCTGAACAATTTAGCATAATATCCCAAGGAATAGAAGTATAAATATGTATATATGTATAAGAATGATGACTAATCAGTCTGTGTGCACACGTGTGTGTGCATGCGTGCGCGCACACACACATACACACACTCCTGATAAAATCACTCAGTTTATATATAAATAAAATAGATTTCTGTTTTATCATAGAAGGTAGGAAGAGAGAATGAAATTCTTTACCCCATTTGTTTGCTTATTCACTTTTTCCAGTTTGCACTCATACCCCATTGTTACTTCAGATTTTAATACCTGCTCTCAAGACTATGGAGGTCAGATCCAAATCTTTCTTTTCATAGTAACTGCAGGAGAGAAACAATGTAAGTAAATTACTTCAGTAGAAGAGAATGAGCAACAAAGAATAGCTAAATAGAACAATCATTGTTGAAGAGATATTACTTTTTCTCATAAAAAACAAAATACACCAAGTCAAATTGTATACTCATTTTTATAATTTCTAGGCCTCATGGATGATGGGGAGAAACAGTAGGAAAAACTATTTTACCTAGATCAACAGTATTTTGCTAGAGGATGCATCCTGGTAATGGTTGAGCCAAAATAATAATAATAATAATAATAAGAAGAAGAAGAAGAAGAAGAAGAAGAAGAAGAAGAAGAAATAATTGTATTGTTGACTTACAGATGACATTGAAAGTTCTCTTAGTGAAAATATATTATATAGCTAATTATAATATTACATAAATGCAAAATTTTAAAATAGGATTATTGATAAGGTTTTTAAAGTTATAATATTAGTAATATTTAATATTCACTTGCCTATTCATCATTTTCATTTGAATCTTTTAGGAACCTTAAACACAATATGTCTCATATAAAATTCTTTTTACTGTCCACCATTGTCTGTTTTTAGTCAAATAACCCATGCCTCCACATCTGTAAATATCACCAATGCTTACCCAGGTATGGAACGCCCAATCTAGGAGTCACAATTAAAAAAATAATCTCACTCTTGAAATTTTAACAAAGGAGAGCAGGTGAAGTGTGAATAGAAGTCTAAATGATCCATCAACACCCCTTGCTTTGGAAAATCAATGAACATTTTTGGTTAACTGTAGGGAATTAAAAATCCCAGTAGGGTGCATCTCTTTTGTACATATGTTTATTTGTGTGTAATTAGAGAGGCTTCAGCAAGAAAAGTGTGAGGACAAAGTGCTTACAAATCAGAAGAAACCCCAAAATAGCCCCTAGAAAAGGCATCTCTCTTTATTACCTTGTGTATGTTTACTCAGGTTTTCCTGGATGAGACTATATGTCTCTGTTGAGCCCATTCCTGTCTCCAGAAGAATAATTCCCATAAAGCTATTCCATGAAGCAGGGAAAAGACAAGGATAAGAAAAGAAGAGGAGGAAGAGGAAGAGCAGAAGGAAGAGGTAGGGAGAAAAAGCAAAAAAGAGAGAGAGAGAGAGAGAGAGAGAGAGAGAGAGAGAGAGAGAGAGAGAGAGAAAGGAAAGAGAAGGAAGGAATCAGATGAAGCTCTGTGTAGGTGTTATGAGTGTAGAACATTCTATTCCTACCAGAAATAATAAATAAATTCATATGTACATACAAAGATAAGTGTGATACATATGCATAGAGAGGGTCCTTAACTTTTTTTTAGCTAAACAATATGAATGAATGGTACAATGACTTCTCCAGGTTGCAGACTTCACAGAACACACTTATGTATTGCTATTATTTAAAGTAAAGAATATGGACAACTAGAGATTGACTACATTGAGTCCCTCTTTTGAATTATCAAAATCTTTGTAAAATTTCAGATAATCATGTCTGGTTCATTAAACAGGTTAGGCCAGTTTCAAACCATTGATAAATACACTGACCACCTGGGTCCTTCCTGAAGTTAAAAACTTTAATAGAATATCATGAATCCACTGCTCTTTGCTAGCTCATCTTTAAGACTGAGCATTTCTAGTCCAGTTATAAATCATTCTATCTCCCCTAATAGCCTACTAAATGTTTTTTTTTTTAATATTAAATGATGAATACCTATTTTGGACATAAATTAAATGAATTATTTTGTATAAAATTCCTGAATTTTGTTTGTTACCCATATGAAATTTGTCTATTAAATATCTATAAATTAAATTTGCAATGATTTATGCAATATTAATTGAGTTAACTCTAATATGTAGGATTCCAAATTTCAAAAATAAACGTAATTTCAAAAGTTGTGTTTTGTATTAATGTCAATTAATGTTTATAGATAGAAACCAAAATGAGAGCAAAAGAGAGTTGTAAGAAATGAGGAAAAAAGAAAGGAAACTTTCTTGTTCTTTTTTGAAATGGAGAAATATCTTTCAGAAGTATATTTGTGTATATAGTAGTTAATCTTTTTTATGATTTTTAGTTTTGTTTTATGTTATTTGAAAAACAGATTTTTTTTAGAATTGATTAGATTTCAGAGCAAAATTCTTCAGAAAATAAGAGTTACTACATACTCTGCTCCTACAATGCACAACCTCTGCCACCGTTATTATGATTTAGATATGATGTGTCCCCCAAAAGGTCATGTAATAAACAATGCATGGAAATTTAGAGCTGAAATGATTGAATTATGAGAGCCTAAACCGAGTGAATGCATTAATCTACTTGAATGGATTAACTGGGTGGTAACACTAGGCAGCAATAGTATGGCAAGAAAATTTAGGTCATTGGGGGTTTGCCTTTGAGGGTTATATTTTGTGCCTGGTGAGTGGAGCAGTCCATTTCTGCTTCCTGATTGTCATGACCTGAACTGCTTTCCTCTCCATCAGGCCCTTCTTCTCTGATGTTCTGCCTCATCTCTGGCACAGAGCAGTGGAGTGAACATCTGGGACTGAGACCTCTGAAACCATGAGCCCCAAATAAGCTTTTCTTCCTCTAACATTGTTCTTTCAGGTACTAAAACAACTGTCAACATCTAACATTCACTTTTTTTTCTTGTTTTCTTTTTTTTAAATTTATTTTTTATTTATATATAAAAGTAGAATGCATTACAATGCTTATTACACACATAGAGCACAATTTTCATATATTCACACCAATTCATGTCTTTATACATGTACTTTGGATGATAATGATTATCACATTCCACCATCATTTATAACCCCATGCCCCCTTCCTTGCCCTCCAACCCCTCTGCCCTATCTAGAGTTCACTCTTAGTGGTGTATATTCCATGTATAATCGTGTGATAACCTGTGCACTATATGTTATCATGCAGAATATTTTCACTACCCCAAAATTCTAAGTGTTCTGCCTGTTCATCTCTACCTTCCCTCTAATCCTGGATGACAAATGATCTTTTAACTGTCTTTATAGTTTCACCTTTTCTAGAAATTTTATAGTTGGAATCATATATCATATAACCTTATTTCTGTTTGGCTTCCTTCATTTTTCAATTTGCATTTACAATTTTTCCATGTCCTCTCATGGCTAGATAGCTCATTTCTTTTTAGCACTAAATAATATCCCATTGTAGGGGCTGGGGTTGTGGCTCAGTGGTAGAATGCTCGCCTCACACATGTGAGGCCCTGGCTTCAATCCTCAGCACCACATAAAAATAAATTTTTAAAAATGTATATTAAATATATATTAAAAATAATATCCCATTGTATGCATGTGCCAGTTTATTATTTATTATATCCATTTACGGAATGAATGACATGTTGATTACTTCCAACTTGGCAATTCTGAGTAAGTCTGCTGTGAACACCCGTATGTAGGCTTTTGCATGAACTTAAGTTTTCAGTTTACTTGGGTAGATAGCAACAAGTGTGGTTACTGTATTGTATTGAAAGTGCATGATTAATTTTGTAAGAAGTAGCCAAACTGTCTTGCAAACTGCCTATACCATTTTACAAATGAATGAGAGTAATTTAGTATTTTTCCTCTTCAGTGAGAGCTAAATCTGTTTGTGACCTCAATGACAATATCCTCCTAATAGCAGTTTAAAATATATCACATGTGCTTAATTCATTTCTTCTCATCTTCTCCTCCCCTTTCTTTTCCTTTAATGCTGTAATGTGTTTCGCTAAAAAAAATAGATTCCGCAAGTAATTTGTCCATTGAAAATTATATACTGTGGAATTAAAAATGTAGAAAGGAGTATATAGCACCTTTATCTACTACCTAGAGCATATAGAGACTGGTATTTTGTACTGCTTGAGTAATTTTCTTCTTGAATTTTGGAGAAACTGTTATCTTAAATCTGCTTCATGAGATACATATTCTATATTAAGACAGCTTTAACATAGAGTTAATGCGGGGGAAATTCCTGAAGAAATGACTAATGAGAAAGATGTTGAGTAGCCAATTTCTTGCTCTGTTTATGATGCATTACGTAGTCTGGGCAGAGACAAATTGCCTGCTCATAGTATTTTTCTTTAGAAAAGAGTTCTTCAAATCCATAAAATACCCGGTAGAGATTAATAAAATGTAAAAAGAGATTTATTCAATAACAGAAAGAGTTAAATTCTAAAAATTCACTATATCCAGGTCAAAAGCCTTGACAGACTATTAATTTGGACAGTAAAAAGTTCTGGGAAAAGAGCCAAGAGAGATCGCACGAAGATAAAGAGCTGTAAATCTGAAGAATGATGTTCTCTCTGCTTCTGCAGGACCACCTTACTTATCCTACTCTTTTAAAATTTAAGGATATTTGCCTTTTAAACAGAAAGGCAGATGGTTGGGAGCTATCAAGGGTAAGGGCAACAAAGCTTAATCTTTGCTTCTAGATTCATTAAAATATCAGAAATGGCTTGTAGGACCCTAAGCTGCACTCCAAAGTTCAGGTATTTAGTATGAAAGTTTGTTCATTTATTCATTTTTAATGCAAGATTATGATAGGAAAGAAAGTCTACTATAATTTTTGGAGGAAATAAAGAGGCATAAATCTGAGATTGTAGCTTGAGATAATTAGGAATGTTATATGCTTCCCTGAGTGTGTTTTTTTTTTAATTATGCAGATGTTGCAAAACGACCACTCTTTTGACTAATTAGAGCACATAGAGTACAGGCCACTGATAATTGAACATTCTAAATAGAATGTGGCAGGGACTCTAACCTTTAGCAAAATTCTAACCTTCAAGAACACAATATGGTGAGTAGTAGGACTGGTGAGTAGAAATGGAATGGTGGCATATATTTTGAAGGAAGTAGGAGTGATCTTATTCCCTATTTATGAGTTAGTTGTCTAGATAACACTTAGGAGATACTTTTACATATCAAAAACTAAATAAATAAGTGTTGTTTATTGATACAAGGGTATCTGATATAACATTTATTTTGAAATATCTTTCTACATCCCAATTTTTCTGGTGGAAGTCAATCATCTGAGAAATGCATTAAGTTCAAAGCAAGTTCATGTTGGCTTAACAATAATAATTTCACATTATTTTGGCAAAGCAAAAGAAATTCATATTTCCTGTTTGGTTATGTCAATAGATTGATAGCTTCAAAATCTGAAAAAATTAAACTACAAAGAGATAGACATTGAAATTGATTTCTTTGGGATATAAAATCTGAAACAGAAATTCATATTTGGAAGATTGTGAAAGGCTCTTTTCATGAACATTGTAGAGGAGGCAGAGAAGAAAAATTGTCAGAACAAGAATTTTAAATAAGATTCAATTATAACAAAAGTCTCAACTAATCATACTCAGAATTCTGGGTGAGGATAAACCTTCAAACTTGTCCTGTATTGAAGAAAGGCAGCATTTCTTTATATCTCATGCTTTGACCAGTCACTGAATCCTGACTTCTTGGGTAAAAGTGTACAACTTTGGACAAGAAAATTTTCTTCAGATAACAATAATTTCTAGAAAGGGTGTCACCTGATTGGTGTCAGCTGTAAACACTCCCAGGGCCTGAGGAGAAGGAATTATTCATTCTGGTAGCAAGGGTTCTCTAAGAAACTCTGAGAGTATTCACTCGGCCACTCCTAGTCTGCCCTGGAAGCATTTTTTATATGTTAGGGAAATATATTTTCCATAATAATAATCAGATGATTGTCCTAGAATAATTACGAGTTGATATTTAGTAGGATCAACTAATGCCCCTGGTGCTACACATGTTGGTATCATATTCCTGTTATTATATATTTGTAACTGCAGATTTTACTAACATTATTATCCCTATTCTATTACCAAGTGTAGATTCCCTTTATTTTTGGCTTGCAGTTCTATTAGTCTCAAGAGGTTTGTTTACCTGATGGTTTCACTAAGAACATTATCCCGGTGTGGTCTTAGCTCCTGCTCAACAAGTACTACTCAGACTGTCGTTACTAAACTTTTCTTTCCCTTTTACTGTCAAAATTCATCAAATGAGAGATGTGCAAATGAGTCATTTGAATTCTTCAGTGTGTACAGTGTTAGTCCTACTAAGTTCTGATGAGTGAGATTAATAATTCCTACAAGGAAAGTGATTTGTTTCCTTCCCTACTGTTCTCTGGGAGAGGGGTGCTGAAATGAGGGAATGACAGCATAGTTTAATTGGACTCTTGTTATGATCTATAATGGGATCATTTTTCTATTGGGATCCAAGGCCCTAAACAAAGCCTACAGTTGCATGGATGGTGTGTTTTCCTTGAAGAAAAGGAGAACATTGAAACACCATGTCACTTAATCTCCTTTCCATTCCTCAAAATCTAGCTACTTTAAGGGAACAAAGAGAGCAAGTCTGGGCTAGAATGTACAAATACATGTTACCTTGAAGGACCTAGCTTTCACTCCTGTATGCTGGAAATTAGGACAAGTGTTATCTTAAGAGATATGCTTTCTTGCATGCATGCCAAGTTCCTTGAGGTTCTGGTTACACAATGGCACAAAGCAAGCTAAGCTGATGCTGTTTCTGTAACCTTACCTATAAACACCCCCTCTCCTTTGTAACTGATACAGACAAGAGCACCACAGAGAGGGAAGTGCTCATCCAGGCAACTACCCTTGAATGAAGCATCATTGAGGGGTAGAAGGTGCTACATTTTGGTGATGCATGCATCTACTATGTAAAGACAGAGATATACTTGCCCAGCCCATTTCCAGTAAATCTTTGGGCAAAGTACCTCCCCAGTCTATCACCAGTGGATCCCCAATAAGTGTTTCTTAATAAACCTCATATCCAATATTCCATCTCTGGATGTCTTCCTCAGTCTCTTGAGAACTTATTCTACTGCCCTACACAATTCAACTATGAATGTTATAGGTGGGAATGCCAAATAACTCTCACACTGATAAGTGAGGGTTATTTATGATGCCATGATTGCAGACTCATGTTTTTTACAATTAACAGCACAGGACTTCATAATTCTCATTAATTTAGAATTTAGACTTTATCCTGGCATATAGTGCCTACCCTCATAGAGCATCATATGCATATGGCCCTCAGCTTTACCTTCAACAGGACATATCTTTGCTTTATTAATGCAGCACTCTGGGTACTAAATGGTGCAGTACATGAAAGGCCCCATGGATCATAATTTATGCATTGCAAAATTTTTGATATAAATTCGGCCCTTTAATTCAATTCATTTTTATGAAGGATTCTCTGTTAAGGAATGAAACACTTTACAAACCTTGGTTAGTGGTACAGTCATGGAGTTGTGTGCAGGAAGGTCAGTCCTATACTTAGTAGGTGTTGATTCAGTCAAAATGAATTGTCACACCTTTGAGGATTGAAGGAGTCCAGTGTAATCTCTCCTTGTCATAACAAAGTGGATAGTTTATTCTCTTTAAAAATAGTAACATACCGAGAGTTCATCATTGTTCCCTGTGGTTGGCAGGTTGAATATGAGGCAATTACAGTGGCTACTCTACCACTTCATGTTCATCACTATAGTTCTGTTGATGTCTCTTTCCCTTGGTCTTCTACTGTTTGTCATTTAAGGACCAGCCAAGTCAAGCCATTTATTCTGTATGTGTGTGCATGCTTGTGTGTGTGCATGGACTTCTCTTCCTTCATAAAGTGTGGGTCCAAATGCAATGCAAAAACTGATCATCAGGATGATTTTCAAGCTCCACTGCTTTTCAAAGTCAAGTAAAAAAGGTTTCTGTTTTACTCAAAATGTATTTTTAGCTTGCAGTGACATTTCAGTTCAGTCCACATACCATACTAAGAGAATTCATGCATAAAACAATCAGAGTCATTTTACTCCTCCACCTGATAATTATATTGGAACCACTAAAAGGACATAGCCATGAGCTGATGGACCACCCTTGGTATAACCTTGGCAGAAGACATAGGGTTGGCTACCTGCTCACTCATACAGTTGACCTGCAACCTCCAGTCGTATAAACTAGATCCACCTTTTTTTTCTTACCATACAGTGCTTCCTGATCCATCCAGTTTTATTGGACACAACAGTTCATGAATGTCAGCTTAGGATACATGGTCATTGATATTCTTTGGTCAAGCACTTCATCTCAACAAGGACTCTCTGTTGTGCTAAGAGTTGATTTGGGGAGGTGTGGTGTTAAGCATTAAAACTCTTTTCTACATGTGATAGAGTAAAAAACGATCACATGTATTGAAAAGACAACATTTTCTTCATTTATCTAAGTGCCACCTTTGTCACAAATCATGTGCCCCTATATAGAGGAGTCTCCTTCTGTGTTCTCCCTCTGTTTACAGGTCTATTTTCCTGCTCTTGTACAAATATTATACTGACTTAATCATTCTAGCTTTATAATAACTCCTAACATCTGCTAGAACAATGCTTTTTTAAAATTTAGTGTAAATACAATTCAGCTTATGCTGCATAAATACCTATAGGACAAGGTCTAAAGTTCTGCATTTCTAATAAACTTACATGTGACTCTGATATTAGTAAACTGAGGACCACACTTAGAAAAATGACACAATAGAGTGAATCTTACAAAGATGTTCTTTTTCTGTGTGTATTCACGTGTGTTTTGTTTCATTTTTCTGTTTTGCCTTTCCATTTTTCAACTAATCAAGTTATGCTTACTCCAAAACAAAAACAGAAGCAGCAACAAGAAAAATAAAATCCTGTTAGAAAATTTCTTTTGACTAAAACTTCATAAATTGGTTAGCTATGAGGAAATGACAGCTATAAAATACTATATGCCAATTAATGGTAATAGTACATATTACCAATGATTTAATTCATTATTTTTAGTTGGGTTTCATGGAACAATCTTATAATTCATTCATTAGACTTGTTCCTAGACTTTTATACTTTTATGAAATTTTAAATGCCAGAATTCTTTAATTTTCAGTTTGGTGTTGTGCTCTAAAACGTATATTTTTTAATACACTTAACATTACTTCCCCTGCCATATTTAAAATGCTACCTAGATGATAGAAAAATGATTCACTAAAATCCTTAGAATAGTGCAAAACTTTCAAGAGCATTTGTTTTATTGGCTTACTTTATAATTATTCATATATCAGAAAATTTTGCTCAACATTAAGAGATCTATAAATAATGTAAAGCCATCAATAATATATTCTCCATTTAAACTTGAATTGCTTAGATTAATTCTTCTCTTGCCATTCCTGATAAGTTTATGACTTAGAAGAATGTGAATTTCATTAACATTTAAAAGGAAAAAAACATTGACTCAATTAAACATTTTCTGCTTTTAAATACATCTACAGAATATAGTTTAAAATAACATTGAATGTTAGATCTTACCATCCTTAAATCATTTTATTTTGATTGATATAAAGACACATCAATTTAAAAATGATAACAAAAGTAATGCCTAATCCAATACTCTTCAGCAGTGCATTTATTTTTACCTCATTTTGTTGTATGAATGGAAAATTGTTGTAATGGTTAAGATTGCCTTTGGAAACAAAATTTCATCAGCTTTTATTAGAAGCCCTTCGATAAGAAGTGAGTTTTGAGGTAGTATGTTTCTTTCACTTTAGAGATTATTAAGGCAATTGATTAAGGCTATACTAAAATACCTTTAGAAAATAATGGGAAAACAGTGAAACTAGATGCAATGATTTTATTGTAACCTCAAGCTATTCTCTGAATATATAAATTGCTATTATTCTTCAGTGTTCTGTGATTAGAGAAGAAAAGTGACAACAGAATAAAAGTTGCATTTTGCTTTATACCATTTATTTGTCATGATATATATTTTTTAAAAAGGAACTGGAAAATCTGAAAAGAAGTGAATGCCACTATTATAGGGAATTTTATCTCTTTATTCCCCACAATTTATTGTAAAAATAGACAAATCTCAGTCTCAGAGTTCTCAAAGTTACTTGAAAGACACTGTGCTTAGAAAAATCTTAAAGTCATATTTTTTATTATAAACTTACTTGGAAATAATTAGATTAATATTACCCATTAAATGTAAGTTAAAACACTTTTTAATCAAAGCTGAGTATTGTTTTATTGTACTGCTAAAATATAAATTAAGAATCTAATATTTCACTGCTTTACTCAAATACAAATGTTCAAAAAGCAAGTCTACTTCTCTTTGTAGTTACTTTCTAAAATTTTCTTGATTGTTTTCTTTTGTGAGTACAAGTTTCAAATTTTGAAAAATCCAATTTCTATTCCTTTATTTCATGGTTGGTGTTTTGATCTTCTTAGGAAATACTTTCTACAAAGATAATTGCTTTATTTATTTTGACTTTATAGTTTTAATGTTTCAACTCAACCAATTTATTATTTATTTTGAACCTGATTTCATTGTTTTATGTCTTTATATTTATATGAGGTGTTCATAATCAATATGTTAATTTCCACCCTAAGCCTGCTGGGATTTCAACAAGGATGGAATTCCACATAATCATTATATGGAGAATTTAAATTATGACATTGAGTCTTCTAATCCACGAATGTGACATTTGTCTAAATTTAATTTTTTTTAAATTTTTCAGTATAATGGTCTATAGTATAATAAAATAGTTGGTATTTTCTTTTTATCCTATTGCAAGTAGTATTTTTCATTAAAACAACTTTTTTAGTTTTTGTAGCTGAGTTATACAAGGAAATTTTTCAAAAGTTAAATAAATGGACTGTCTTCGCCAACCAGCAGACCTACTCCAGAGCCCAGGCCCCGGCCCAGGACAGCCTCCATTGCCCCATTTGGGAGCCCATGCCCAGGTTAGGCCCAGAACTACCCCTTGAACCCACCTGGGATCCCAGGCCTAGCCCACCTCCATCTTGGGACACTCCAGTCATTGCCATAGCCCTCCCAGTGCAGCAGCCTCCACTTTTCAACAACAGCTACATCTCAGAACAGGTAGCCCAAAGCCATTGTAAAGCCTACCCTTTCATCCCCATCTCTGAAAGTGGTTGCATCCATTATGGGATACCCCTTCTGCTATCTTGAGATACCTGTGTTATTGCCGCCACCATCTTTGGTTGCAATAGTATCCATTACGAAACACCAGCAGGGTCTAGAAGCCCAACACGAAGGTGAGGTACAGATAATCTGCATGGATAATACAAGATTTTATGGTATAAATTGTAAGACCTCAGATTCACACTGCCAGAAAGGAAGACACATAGACAAAATGGAAAAACGAGGGAAGAAAGTGCCTCAACAAACCAGGATACTACAATAATAGAATCCATGGAAAGTGTAGTTGATGAAATGTCAGAGAAGTAGTTTAAAGTATGTGTGAATTAAAGAAATACCTAAATGAGCAAATACAGGCAAAAGTTGATCACTCCAACAAGGAGGTAAGGACAGCAAATACAGGCAACCATTGACCACACCAATAAAGAGATTAGTGATCAAATACAGGTAGAAAAAGATTACTTCAAGAAAGAGATAGAGATCCTCAAGAAAAAAACAATCAGAAATTCTTGAAATGAAGGAAACAATAAGCCAAATAAAAAACTCAATAGAAAGCATCACCAAAATGCTAGATCACTTGAAAGAGAGAACATCAGATAGTGTACACAAAGTATAGAATCTTGAAAATAAAGTTGACCATACAGTGAAGAGGATAACCATGAGCAGTACATCCAAGAATTATGGGATATCATCAAAAGACCAAGTCTAAGAGTTATTGGGAGAGAGGAAGGCACAGAGTTTCAAAACAAAGGAATGCACAATCTCTTCAATGAGATAATATCAAAAAAAAATCTCAAACATGCAGGATGAATTGGAAAATCACATACAAGAGGCTTATAGGACACCAAATGTACAAAATTACAACAGATCTATACCAAGGCACATTATAATAAAAATCCTTAGCCTACAGAATAAGGATAGAATCTTAGAGACCACGAGAGAGAAATCAAATCACATATAGAGGGAGATCCATTCATATCTCAGCAGATTTTTCAACCCAGACTCTCAAAGCCAGGAGATTGTGGGACAACATATACCAAATTCTGAAAGAAAATAGATGGCAACCAAGAAACTTATATCCAGCAAAATTAAACTTTAGATCTAAAATAAATAAAAACCTTTCATGGTAAGCAAAAGTTAAAAGAATTTACAGTGAGAAAGTCTGTACTACAGAGCATCCTCAGCAAAAATTCCAGGAGAAAGAAATAAAAAACAACAATGAAAATCAGCAAAGGGAGGAACTGCTCTAAAGGGAAGGCTAATCAAAGGAGAAATCAAGTCAAGTTAAAACCAAAAATGTCTGGGAATACAAATTATATTTCAATAATAACTCCGAATGTGAATGGCCTAAATGTATCAATTAAAAGACATAGACTGACAGATTGGATTAAAAAAAAAAAGACCCAACAATATGTTGCCTTTAAGAGATTCATCTCACAGAAAAAAAAAAAAAAAAAAAAAAAAACCTCCTCAGACTGAAGGTGAAAGTGTAGGAAAAAATGTACCACTCACATGGACCACACAAATAAGCAGGGTTTTCCATCCTCAGATAAGATGGACATCAAACCAAAGCTAGTGAAAAAGGATAAAAAAGGGCATTTTATACTGCCTAAGGGATTCATACAATTACAAATCATAATAATCATAAATATCTATGCCCCGAACAATGGGGCATCTATTATGTAAAAAAAAACATTTCTCAAATACAAGAACCAAATGTACCACAACACAATAATTCTATGTGACTTTAATACACCTCTATTATCACTGGATAGATCTTCCAAACAAAAACTAAGCAAAGAAACTATAGAACTTAATAATACAATCAATAAATTGGACTTAAAAGACTATATATAAAATAATGCACCCATCAACAAGTGAATATACTTTCTTCTCAGCAGCACATGGAATCTTCTCCAAAATAGACCATATGTTATGCCACAAAGCAACTCTTATAAAATACAAAAAAATAGAGATACTACCCTGTATTCTATTAGACCCTAATGGCATGAAATTAGAAATCAATAATAAAAGTAAAAAGGGAAGGTACTCCAACACTTGGGGACTAAACAATATGCTATTGAATGACACATGGGAAACATCAGGGAGGATATAAAAAAAATCTTAGAAGTAAATGAGAATTTTAAGACAACTTATCAAAATCTGTGGGACACTATGAATGCAGTGCTAAGAGGAAAGTTCATTGCATTAAGCTCATTCATTAAACAAAGAAAAAGCCAACAAATAAATGACTTGACATTACATCTCAAAGCCCTAGAAAAAAAGAACAAACCAACCCCAAAAGTAGAAGACAGAGAATAATTAAAATCAGGGCAGAAATCAATGAAATTGAAACAAAAGAAACAATTCAAAAAATTGACAAAAAAAGCTAATTCTTTGAAAAAATAAATAAAATTGACAAATCGTTAGCCACCTTAATGAAAAGAAGGAGGGACAAAACTCAAATTACTAAAATTTGTGAGAAAAAGGAAATATTATGACAGACACTATTGAAGTACAGAAGACAATTAGAAACTATTTTGGAAATTCATACTTCAGTAAAGTAGAAAACTTCAAGGACACTGACAAATTTCTAGAGGCCCATGATCAACCCAAACTGAGTCAAGGAGACATACACAATTTAAACAGATCAATTTTAAGCAAGGAAATTGAAGATGCCATCAAAAGTTTACCAACCAAGACAAGTCTGGGATCAGACAGATTCACAGCTGAGTTCTACAAGACCTACAAAGAAGAATTGATACCAACACTCCTCAAACTAATTCTTAAAATAGAAAAGGAAAGAACCCTTACAAACTCATTCTATGAAGCTAGTGTCATCCCAATACCAAAACAAGGCAGAGACACATAAAGGAAAGAAAATTTCAGTTCAATATGTCTGATGAATATTGATGCAAAAATTCTCAATAAAATTCAGGCAAATTGCATACAAAAACATATTTAAAAAAATAGTGTACCATGATCAAGTGGAGTTCATTCCAGTGATGCAGGGTTGGTTCAATGTACAGAAATCAATGAATGTAATTCATAACATCAATAGAACTAAAGATGAGAATCATATTATTATATCAATGGATGCAGAGAAATCATTTGACAAAATACAGTCCCCTTCATGTTCAAAACATTAGAAAATCTAAGGATAGTAGAAACATACCTCAACATTGTAAAAGCTATCTGTGCTAAACCCAAAGCCAATGTCATTCTAAATGGAGAAAAAAATAGAAACTTTCACTCTAAAAACTGGAACAAGACAGGTATGCCCTCTTTGAACACTTTTATTCAACATAGTCATTAAAACTCTAGCCAGAGCAATTAGACAGATGAAAGAAATTCAAGGGATACAAATAGGAAAAGAAAAAGTCAAACTATCATTATATTTGCTGATGACATGATTCTATACTTAGAGGATCAAAAAACTCCATGAGAAAACTTCTAGAATTAATTAATGAATTCAAAAAAGTAGCAGGCTATAAAATTAATAGATCAATACCCATAAATCAAATGCATTTTTATACATAGGTGATGAATTCCCTGAAAGAGGAATTAGGAAAACTTCCCCATTCACAATAGCCTAAAAAAAAAGAAAAAGAAAAAGAAAAGAAAAACCTTGGGAATCAACTTAACTAAAGAGGTGAAAGACCTCCACAATGAAAACTACAG
Organism: Urocitellus parryii; assembly: GCF_045843805.1. Lineage (NCBI taxonomy): Eukaryota > Metazoa > Chordata > Mammalia > Rodentia > Sciuridae > Urocitellus > Urocitellus parryii. Next base: position 27,265,405 of record NC_135537.1, read on the forward strand.
AACACTAAAGAAAGAAATTGAAGAAGACCTTAGAAGATGGAAGGATCTCCCATGCTCTTAGATAGACAAAATTAATATTGTTAAAATGGCCATACTAACCAATAACCAAAGCACTATACAGATTCAATGTGATTCCAGCTAAAATATCATTGTCATTTCTTATAGAAATGGAAAAAGCAATCATGAAATTCATTTGGAAGAATAAGAGACCCAGAATAGCCAAAGCAATACTTAGAAAGAAGAGTGAAGCAAGAGGCATCACAATATCAGACCTTAAACTATACTATAAATCTATACTAACAAAAACAACATGGTATTGGTACCAAAATAGTCATTTAGAACAATAGTACAGAATAGAAAACAAAGAGACAAACCCACATAAGTAGAGTCATCTCATACTTTGCAAAGCCTCGAAAAACTTGGAGAAAAGATAGCCTCTTCAACAAATGGTGCTGGACATCCATATGCAGCAGAATAAAAATAAACTCCTATCTCTTAACCATGCACAAAACTCAAAGTGGACCAAGGACCTAGGAATTCGGCCAGAGACCCTGCAACTAATAGAGAAAAAAGTAGACCCAAATCTTTCACATGTTGGATTGGGCCCCAACTTCTTTAACAAGACTCCTAAAGCAGAAGAAATAAAATCAAAAATTAATAAATGGGATGGATTCAAACTACAAAGCTTCTTCTCAACAAAAGAAACAATCAATAAGGTGAAAAGAGAGCCTACATTTTGGGAGCAAATTTTGCCACACGCACATCAGATAGAGCACTAATCTCCAGGATATATAAAAAACTAAAAAACTTAACACCAAAAAAGCAAACAACCCAATCAATAAATGGGCTAAGGAGCTGAACAGACTCTTCTCAGAAGAATACATGCATTTGATCAACAAATATATGAAAAAAATGTTCACCATCTCTAGTAATTAGAGAAATGCCAATCAAAATTACTCCAAGATTTTATCTCACGCCAGAATGGAAGTTATCAAGAATAGAGACAACAATAAACGTTGGCGGGGATGTCATGGAAAAGGCACACTCATACATTGCTGGTGGGATTGTAAATTGGTGCAACCAATCTGGAAAGCATTATAGAGATTCCTTAGAAAACTTGGAATGGAACCACCATTTGACCTGGCTATACCACTCCTTCGTGCATTACCCCTATAGTAATGCAACCACATCAATGTTTATAGCAGCTCAATTCACAATAGCTAAACTGTGGAAGCAACCTAGATGCTCTTCAATAGATGAATGGACAAAGAAACTGTGGTATATATACTCAATGGAATATTAACACTAAAAGAGAATAAAATTATGGCATTTGAAGGTAAATGGATGAAGTTTGAGAATATCATGCTAAGTGAAGTAAGCCAATCCCAAAAAAGCAAAGACCAAATGTTCTCTCTGATAAATGGATGTTGATTCATATGGATGGGAGCGGCGGGAGGCAATGGGAAAAATGGAGAAACTTTGATGAAGCAAAGGGGAGGAGAGGGTGGGTAGGAGACATAGGGGTAGGAAAGATGGTGGAATGATATGGATATCATTACCCTAGGTACATGTATGCCTGCACATTTGGTGAGATGCTACATCATGTAAAATCATAGAAATGTAAAATTGTGCTGCAATTGTGAACAATGAATCAGATACATTCTGCTGTCATATATACCTAATTAAAATAGAATTAAAAAGTTAAATAAATGTACTTATTATATTACCTATTATTTTCTATACAAAAATTATCGACATGTATAATTTTTACTTCTTCTCTCCATTTTATTTCATTTTCTTTGATTATTCCATTAATTCTTCATTGTGTCCCATTATTAACAGAAATATTGAGATCATATACTCTTGTCTTAGTCCACAAATTAGAAGAAACCCATATTTCTGAAAGAATAATATTAGTTGCAAAGGGTTTATGCATAATCTATACTAGCCTGATGAAGTTAACTATTTCTATATGAAGAGAAAGGTTTTTCAATTAAAATTTGTTTTTGAAGTTTATCAATAATTCACTTGTATATGTTAAGATGATTAAAATTATTTTTCCTTGATGAAGTGGAATATACATTTACTTGATGTGGGATATCAAAAGTTTCTTCTAGCACTGAGATAGAACCATACCTAATTTTGTTTAAAAAATTTTATATTTTTCACAATTCAATTAATTATTATTACTTTCTTAGAAGTTTTATTTTTATGTTCACATTAGTTAAATAGAAAAAAACAATAATTTGTGTATTACTTAATTGCCATCTGTTTTTGAACATGTTCATCTAATACTACTAGATTTTATTATTAAATATGTCATAAAATATACAAGGGAAGTCACCTGAACCCTAGAATTTCCTTGTAGAAAGTTTTAAAATTACAACTTTTTTGAACATATGTAGCCTTTCAAGTTTCTAATTCTTCTGATACCAATTTGGCTAAATTGTGTTTCTAATAGTTCATTCATGTAAATCGGGTTATCAAAATTTATAACATTAAGATTTTTCTCATGTAGGTATTATTCATTTGAGGTCCATATAATATGTAAAGGTGCCTGCTTCACATCTAACATTAATACTTTATTTCTTCTTTCATATTTTATCTCAATAAATTATATTAGAAATTGAATTTAATATTTTTCATTCATGGGCTCCTTAAATTAATTTTTTAAGTTTATTGATATATAAATAATATTGGCATTCTCACTCATCCTTCTACTTTTTACATATATATACTTTTATGGTGAATTTATAGATTCTTAAGTGGTATATTACATAATTAATACATGATTATTGTTTAGGTATTATGATATTTAGTTGTTGAGTTTCCACTCTTAATAATTTCTGTCTTTCCACAAAATTTTGCTATGTAACTAATAAGATGATAGTGTTCTTTATGTCCTTTTCATACTTATAGTACCAAAATCCTTGTGAACTAATTCCAACATATGAGATACCTCTTTGTGTGTTCCTACTTACAGCAATTTTCCTTCTATATCCATTTTATCTATCTGTCTGATCAACTCCACTGGCATCAATTAAATTACTTGTGATACTTGTGAATCTGATAGGAACAGTAATTTTTAAGGATTGGTCCTGTCTAGTTATAGTTCATGGTCCTATCCTGTCTAGTTATAGTTCATGGACTTTAGTAGAGAAGTATCCTTATTCCCAAGTATGACTTTTGTACAGCTAACAATCGGAGTGCTCAGTGAGATCATTCCACACTGGCTGAGCTTTACACTTCTTTTTTTCCAGAAATGTATCAGCAACCACTTACTGCTTTCTTCTAGGACCTCCATGAATGTGGCAGACAAGCTCCTGGCCAAAGACTTTAGGAGAATCCTTTTACAGATTTCTCTGGGGGTTCACCTCTCTGTAAATTTGCTTTCTCCAATAATTCACTTCACAAATTTCAACCAGCTGACAAGATCTGATCTTCCATTTCTGCACCTCATCTCATCTTGTGATGTGCCTCTTGGTTAGGAATGTGTGTGGAGAATGAAATACAGGGTGAATGCGAAATGCATAAAGTGGAAACTACTTCTGTTCTCTGCTACCTATTGTTTGGTGCCAGAAAACAGTTCCTTAATATGTATGAGTGGTTTTGCAGTTATTTAAGGTGTCAGGTAAGCCCAACATCAATATTTCACCTGAGCTACAGCTATAAAAGTAGTCATATTTTTAACATCACAAGAAAAAATAGAAAAGGTAATTTTCTGATTCCAGAAAAGAAACTGAGCCAAGCCTTTGCCTAAATACTACAGAATATTACAGAAACTAATTGCACACACATAATTCATAGACAATTTTAAAGGCCTAAAATTAATCTTACCTAAAATTATTTTGGGAAAAGAGAATTAGAAAATGTATCAAAGTAGAATATTCACACAAAAAATATACTAAAAATATCAAAGCTCAAGTACACCATTTTAAAATAATTGAGACATTAAGATTTTTACATAAGATATAAAAATATGATACTGGTTAAATTTCTTTTCTCTGAAAGACTTGGAACCAGAAGCACTTTTTAATTGAGAATATTTGCATATATATATATATAATGGAAATATGCTGTTGATGGTATTAGGGTGTAATCACAATATATATGAGTCATATAATCCTTACATACATAGCCTTAAAGTAATTTTATACAACAATTTCCTGCACCTATATTTTGATTACAAACAGGAGGTCAGGTGTGGAATTTTACACTTGTGGCATCATCTCAGTGCTCAATTTTTTTGAATTTTAGAACATTCAGACTTAAAAATTTGAGATTAAAGAGACACAACCTATATGTGAAACAAGAATTATCTGAAATGAGATGATAGAACCAAATAATAATTAAATAAAAAGAAAGCTATAATTTAGAAATTAAAATTAAACAAGTTAGAAGCTGGAAATGAATTATAGACGTGATAATACTTCAAGAAATGCAAGAGAAAAGAAGAAGAAAATTTTAAAGTCAAACATAAAAACATTATATAAGGTATTCATGAGAAATTAATGAATATTAAACATAGAGAATGAAAGTCTCCGAGTTAATAGAAATTTCTTCAGGAGAAAATTAACCAAAGGTTCAGAACTTTATACTAAAATTTGTTATTCAGAAAAAAATTATTAAATTAAAAAATCAAAATTATATCAACATGTATTTCAATAAAACTAGCAGACAATGAGAAAATTTTAAAGGATAAATCATTTAGGCATCTAGGAAAAAATAACATAAGTAGCCTGAGGAAAAATTTTAATAAGCATTGACAGTACACCAATTTATGCCAGAAAATTTATCAGAATAACATATATAAAATTCTTAAGAAAAGACCTGTAGGGCTGGGGTTGTGGTTCAGCGGTAGAGTGTGCACCTAACACATCTGAGGCCCTGGGTTCAATCCTCAGCACCACATTAAAATAAATAAAATAAAGGTATTGTGTCCAACTACAACTAAAAAAAATTAAAGAAAAGAAAGAAAGAAATAACAGAAGAAAGAAAGAAAAGGCCCGTGACCTTGTCCTTCAATCATTACTGCCTAGACAAAATAATTAAGTTTTAAGAGTTCATCACTGTTCTTTCTGTAATTCTTAGTACAAGTTAATGGTCAAATGTGACCATTAACTTGTACTAAGAATTTTTTAGAGGTAAAAATACTATAAAAACTAAGCTTCTTCTCTGAAGTACTTGTGTTGGGCATCCCACAAATGAATATAGTTAATTACATTAGAAGCCTAAAGTGCAAATTAGCCATGATCCATGGCAATCATTAAGCATCAACTTCTTCAGGAGGAACATTGTCTACCCACAAAGATAATACTGTTTCTGGACCAAGAATAGATGCCTAAAAGTGACTGGAATGTTTTCTTTTCTTTCTTCTGGGTTCAGTGCTGATCATCATGCCAAGGGAAGAGAGACTGGAAATTCATACCTAAGCATTCCATTGTCAGGGAGAAAAAAAAAAAGAAAAAGAAATCAATTAGGACCTATTTTTATTTGCAGACAAGTCATTTGGTCTTGAATTTACTTCCAGTGCAGTGGAAAATGAGGAAGTTGATGGAATATTTTCTGAATGCCTTAATAGCTACATAATTAAATCTCCTATTTCCCTTATACAGATATGGGATGTAGAGTTCAAAATAATGAAGCATGTGTTAAAGATGCATAGCTACTAAGTAACAAAGAACCTGAAGCCCATCTGATATAAGAACTCAGATGTCTAAACACTACACCTCTTTTTCCATTCCACAGATAATACTATTGAAAACATCTTGTATTTTTAGATACTGTGCTGATTTTATGCAATACGATCTTGCCTTCCTTCTAGTTGGAGCATTCCTTTCATAAGACCTTACTTTATATATATTTCCAAATATAGAACCACATCTGGATGGCCTGAGAGAAATGTCCTATTTTTATTCATTACAACTGTAATGAATGTCTTAGATAATTCAGCTTTGAACTCAATGCTGAATGGGGGATCAAAGCATCAGAGATCCTCTGATTATATCAATTGCTTGGCAATTCACTGGGAAGTTTGCTACAATCCTGTTCCCTTAGAATTACATATAATAAAGTTCAACCTGAGGGAACCAATTGGTTTATATGCTAAAATGGCTTAATATATGCTCACAGAAAAATTCTATTGAATCAAATTAATAATGATCTCATCAGCTTGCCAAGTTACTCATTTAGGAGACACACATGAGCTATCCTGACAGTACCAAAGTGACTCTGCATTTGTAACACTGATAATTATAGAGAATGTCACAACCAGCTTCAGAAAATATGATTCTATTACAGTTGTCAGCAAAAGTATTTCCTGCCACTGTGTCAATCCTAAACTCTTTAGTAAGAAGTAAAACTAACAAGGTTAGGTAAAACAATTTGTACATAGTTTTATCAAGTAATATTATGTATTACATGTACACTTGAATGCATGTACACTATGTTAAGATGTTTGTGAGCAAAGGGTAAGTGGGATTGACTTGTTACCTCTGTAAATTAAGCAATATATGGATAAAAAATTAAATTAATGATAACAGCTGGAATTAAATATTTAAATATTGGGCACAAACATACTAAAGAAGTAATCATTTCATACATATTATAAATAAGATTTTCATCTTTTAAACAATTAATAATTTATTCTTGTACACACAGTTATTGAGTGACTGAGTTAATATTAGAAACCAGGGCTGGGGATGTGGCTCAAGTGGTAGCGTGATCGCCTGGCATGTGTGCGGCCAGGGTTCAATCCTCAGCACCACATACAAAGATGTTGTGTCTGCCAAAAACTAAAAAATAAATATTAAAATTATCTCTCTCTCTCTCAAAAAAAAATATAGAAACCAGCTTATTTCTAAATACCACATGCTTAATATTTAATAATTTTTCATTTTTCACAAGACAATAATGTAATAAAGTAATGCATCAAGTAAGTACAAATATACATATATATATATATATATACGTTTATATAATATATACTTCATAAATAACAGTCAATATAGGAAATATTCAAACTGGGTGATGTGCTGCAACAGAAATTTATTTTTGTCACAGTTCTGGTGGTTAGAAGGCAGCAGAATACAACAGACACTAGTATAGCAGTATGCATAAATGTGGCTGTATAACTAATGTGATCCTACAATCTGTACACGTGGTAAAAAATAAGAATTCATACCCCATTTGAATCAAATGTATGATATATGATATGTCAAGATCATTGTAATGTTTTGAGCAACTAATAAAAAAAAAGAAGTCTGAAATCAATGAGTTTGCAGTCTTGATTTTCTGCAAGGACTCTGAAGAAATATTGGTTTCTCACCATTTTTCTAGTTTCTGGTTACAGCCAGCAAATCATTGGCATTCCTTCATTTATAGATATTTTATTCAATCTGAGGCCCAGCCAGTGCCAGCATGACAAGATCTTAACTAATTGCTTCTAAAATGATGTTATATCCAAATTGTAAAGACCACAATGTGAGGTTCTGGGTCAGGACTGTAACAAATCTTTTTGGAGAGAGAAAATGAAATCAACCCCCCAAATCCACTGTATACTGAAATGCTTTATGTTAATTATTGTATTTTTGTTATGTATTGCCAATGACTTTGGGTGAAACCATGCATCCTCTGAACCTTCCTTCCAGTTGAGAACCAAATATCTACTTTGACTTCATAAAAAAAGTTTATAAAATTTTAATAAAAATTTCAAAATAAAGCATAAGATGCAGAAAATAATTAATAGTTAAAAGCACTGATTTTAATTTCAGTTTTTAAACATATAATAAAGGGATAATAAATGGCCACATTGATTTGATTTTATACTAGCAATGCAATTATTGAAATAAAACTTTTTAACACCTGATATGAAGTATCATTAGAAGTTGACTTACCTTTTTCATTATATATATATATACAAATATATATATTTGTAGTATACAATATAACATAATTATGTAGAATACACATAGTGTATGTTATACATATAATTATAAGTATCGGTATATATGGCACATATTACAACACCAAGACCTTTATAAAGTAACTGTAGTGTATTTAAACTATTCCTAGAAATTACTGTCATGAAAAGTTTGATAATTAAAGAAAGAGTAGTATTGTATTAAGGTAAAATTTAGAAATTTTTTTTTTTTTATTTTTTTATTGGTCGTTCATAACATTACATAGTTCTTAATACATCATATTACATGGTTGATTCACATGGATTATGAACTCCCACTTTTACCCCGTATACAAATTGCTGTATCACATCAGTTTCCCTTCCATTGATTGACATATTGCCTTTCTAGTGTCTGATGTATTCTGCTGATTGTCCTATTCTCTACTATCCCCCCTCCCCTCCCCTCCCCTCCCCTCCCCTTTTCTCTCTCTACCCCTTCTACTGTAAATCATTTCTTCCATTTGTATTATCTTGTCTTACCCCTCCTTTCCTCTTATATGACATTTTTTATAACCCTGAGGATCGCCTTCCATTTCCATGCACTTTCCCTTCTCACTCCCTTTCCCTCCCACCTCTCATCCCTGTTTAATGTAAATCTTCTTCTCAAGCTCTTCGTCCCTACCCTGTCCTTGTTTACTCTCCTTATATCAAAGGAGTCATTTGGAATTTGTTTTTTAAAGATTGACTAGCTTCACTTAGCATAATCTGCTCTAATGCCATCCATTTCCCTCCAAATTCTATGATTTTGTCATTTTTTAATGCAGAGTAATACTCCATAGTATATAAATGCCACATTTTTTTTATCCATTCATCTATTGAAGGGCATCTAGGCTGGTTCCACAGTCTTGCTATCGTGAATTGAGCTGCTATGAACATCGATGTAGCAGTGTCCCTGTAGCATGCTCTTGTTAGGGCTTTAGGGAATAGACCCAGAAGGGGAATAGCTGGGTCGAATGGTGGTTCCATTCCCAGCTTTCCAAGAAATCTCCATACTGCTTTCCAAATTGGCTGCACCAATTTGCAGTCCCACCAGCAGTGAACAAGAGTGCCCTTTTCCCCGCATCCTCTCCAGCACTTATTGTTGTTTGACTTCCTAATGGCTGCCAGTCTTACTGGAGTGAGATGGTATCTTAGGGTAGTTTTGATTTGCATTTCTCTGACTGCTAGCGATGGTGAGCATTTTTTCATGTACTTGTTGATTGATTGTAAGTCCTCCTCTGAGAAGTGTCTGTTCAGGTCCTTGGCCCATTTATTGATTGGGTTATTTGTTATCTTATTGTCTAATTTTTTGAGTTCTTTGTATATTCTGGTTATTAGGGCTCTATCTGAAGTGTGTGGAGTAAAGATTTGTTCCCAGGATGTAGGCTCCCTGTTTATCTCTCTTATTGTTTCTTTTGCTGAGAAAAAACTTTTTAGTTTGAGTAAGTCCCATTTGTTGATTCTATTCGTTAACTCTAGCGCTATGGGTGTCCTATTGAGGAATTTGGAGCCCGATCCCACAGTGTGTAGATCATAACCAACTTTTTCTTCTATCAGATGCCATGTCTCTGATTTAATATCAAGCTCCTTGATCCATTTTGAGTTAACTTTTGTGCACGGCGAGAGATAGGGATTCAGATTCATTTTGGTGCAAATGGATTTCCAGTTTTCCCAGCACCATTTGTTGAAGATGCTATCCTTCCTCCATTGCATGCTTTTAGCCCCTTTATCAAAAATAAGATAGTTGTAGTTTTGTGGATTGGTTACTGTGTCCTCTATTCTGTACCATTGGTCCACCCGCCTGTTTTGGTACCAGTACCATGCTGTTTTTGTTACTATTGCTCTGTAGTATAGTTTGAAGTCTGGTATAAATTTTAAAATATATTTTTGTCATCTGAAAAACTCAGCAATCCTAATAAAACAACAGTGTTCTATTTATACAGTTATACCAAAAACTTTTGGAGAGCAGAGGCCAATTTTACACTACGCTTCACATCAATTAATGTTGTAAGAGTAAATGGGGGTAACTCACCAGTATGCATATATTTCTTTCTTTCATATCATGGTTATGTTTTGATGAAATATTTGTATGCCAAAAATCAGTGTTTATTATACATGTGTATTTTTATTCATAATTAAATATGTGCCCTACATGTGAAAAAATACAATAATGCATCAGGTTCCTAAACTCATATATGTTGTTAGTAAAAAAAACAAGAATACACTAGATTTTTCTAAATTCAAATCCATAGTTAATTCACCAAAAACTTTCTAATATAAAGTCAGCACAACTCCAACAGAAGATATTATTAAGCCAAAATGTAAAAAATAAAACTTCCAGAACATTCTCAAGAAAATTGCCATATAAGTAGTGTCACTTTATTAAGAGTGAATTTTGTTTGGTGATTTGAATTCTTTACGATGTTTGGAGAAATATCAGCTAATTATGATGGACAAATATGTATCTCATATAGTTTTAAATACTTTATCACCATTACAATTCATGATTAAAATTTTTAACAATTCAAATGTACTAATTCAGCTATATATTGCTGAATCAGTTATATGTGAAATGGCATTAAGAAATCCATACTAGAAATACTCTTATGGAAGGCTGCAGAATATGCCTTCCAGTACGTGCTACTTTCATATAAAAATTATTTTGAGTTGAAGGATGCGAAAAACAGCAGATGCAAGTAATGTGTCTTAATATGTTCTTTCCTACTCTAACAGAATACTACACACTGTATAATCTATAAAGAAAATAGATTTATTTCTTATAGTTCTGTACGCCAGGATGTTCAATGTGGAGGGGCCCACTTCTGGGGAGGGATCCCTACTTGTCAAATTGTGGTGAAAGACAGAGGGCAGGAGAAGGAAAGAAAGCAAGAGGGTCCTTACCAAGCCACCCTAGTAAGAATTACATTAACCCTTTAATCACATGTTTCAAGGTCTCAGTTCTCAATGTTGTTGAATTGAGGGGATTATGTATCTGTCACAAGAATTTCAGGGAACAGCCAAACCACAGCAAACAGCATTGTAATTGTAACTACAATGTGAAAAACACCATCTCTATGTAAGGACAAAATGAATTTTTTTTTGGACACAGACATAGGTGTAAGAATTTTGTACAAACAGACCTTGTTAAAATAATTTTTATCTTCCCTTAGACTCCCCACATAATTTGGTACCTTTTCATAATTATTCAATCAAATATAAAAGCATTTAGGATTCTTCAGGGTATTGGGTATTTATTTTCTTTAATGTGCTCCCATGCCAGGTAAGACATTATACTTTTCTCCTGTTCCTTTGCCATCAATTGAATTCTGAAGCCCAGCTGAGACCCTAAAAAGGTAGAGATAAATTTTTTCCTTCCCTACAACTAGCAAGCAAGTAAACGTTATCACAAAATTCATTTGATGAGCACATGAAAAAAGCTGAAAGCATATCATAAAATAATACAATAGTAGCATCTGAAATGTGGAAAAGAACAGTGCAAGGAGTTATATAAACATTTCCTCTCTGCTGTTCAAGAGCAATTTTTATGATAATTTTAGAAACATAAGCCAAGTAACGTATTTTAACTAATAGACATTATATTCTGAATTTAGAGATGAGGAGTAAGGAAGTGTATTTTAGCAAGGATTCAGATAAATTCCAGGGCTACAAGTAAAGGCAGAGGGGTAGGTAGAAATTATTTGTTGAGGTTACAAATTGAAGGGCAGTGATTATGGAGCTTTATGCTCAAAAATTACCAGTCACCATTATTTTTATCCATAATAATTAAGGCTGAAAATTAATGTTATTTTGTCAAAGAATAGGTTATTATAATTATATGTCAGTCCACACCATGGAAGATTAAGTTCATTTGTATATTAGGGAAAATGCTTAATAGCATTCAATTAATCAGTGTTATTCAATTATTTATTTATATTCCTGTGTAAAAGAACTCTGTAGCTATGCAATTCAGAGATGAACTTTCCTTACCATACTTCATCCTGCTGCATGTGGATATTTTTAAGTCAACTTCTTCAAGTTGGCTTCTGGAGCTCTAATCATGAATATGTAGGCCAATAAAGAAAGAAAAGGGGGAAAGGCAAACTCTTCTCTTACAAATTGGCACAACTGGAGAAGAATTGGCAATCTCATCTAACATTTGCACTTAACAATCCACTTGCCAGAACAGGCTGATGTTGCCAAAACTGTGTTGTAACTGAAATTTACAAACATATTCTTTCCTCCCATTGCCTCATGTGGAATATTGTGCACAAATTTAAAAGGGGGTTGTGTTGATAAGGAATAATGGTAACATTGGTGTTGTAATCTCCATTGGAGAGCCCAAATATGAAATGGCCCACTTGTTTCACATGTATTGGACTCATATTCTTCAGATTTTTAATTATATATATGGAGTGAGTTAAGTCAAAAAAGTTCAAATCACTTTTCCAGAGTCACACCAGTATTAATAGTTATGAGATTGTGAATACAGGTGTACTGGTCTACTACTCCATGACTAATTTGACTACAATATACCACCTTCAAATTCATTCTCACCAAAAATAGAAAACATTTTTAAAGTTTAAATAAACAAAGCAAATATATATATTACCATTTTAGTTAGTTTTACAAATGCAGTGCAACACACGGATATAAGTGCTCAAATCACAGACGGTCTTTTCAATAAAGAGTCACAAAATAAGCAAATTAATGACCACCAAGTAGCTTAAAAAATTTCAAGCACCTTAGATGCTCTTGTGCTCCCACCATTGAATCAGAAATTCACCCCTCCAAAGTCAAGTACCAGGCTGATTTTAATACTGCAAATTAATTTTGCCTTGCTTTGTATTATATATGTATAAACTATATATTTGTAGTTGTTAGCCTTGTGTAATATGTTCTTGTATGTGACTACTTGAATAATCTAGTTCATTTTTATTTTTATGCAGTATCATTTTGTACAGATGATTTAATATTCTATTGATAGACATTTGAATGATGTAAATATTTTGAATATGGACTATGAATATTTTGTTCATGGGTTTTAGAATTTTGTCCCTTTGCATGCCAATTTGCTGTATCCACAAGAGAGAAACTACTGTGTTGTGTTGTGTGCATGTTTTCACTTTTGTTAAACTCGCTAAAGGGTTTGCACCATTTTCACTGCCACCAGCAGTTATATGGATTCCACCTTGCTCCACTTTTTAAATTTTTTATGTATTTTTTTTTAGTTATACATGACATTAAAATCTATTTTGATATTTTTATACATGTTTGGAATATATCTTACTATAATTAGGATCCCAGTCTTGTGGATGTACATATGTTACTTTGGTGTATTCATATATGTACACGGGAAAGTTAGGTCACATTCTTTCTACTGTCTTTCCTATTCCTATCCCCCTCCCTTCCCTTCATTCCCCTTCGTTTAATACACTGAACTTCTGCCCCACCCCCCTTTGTTGTAGGGTAGCATCCACATATCAGAGATAATATTCAACCTTTGGTTTTGGGGGAGTTGACTTATTTCACTTAACATATGATACTATCAAGATCCATCTGTTTACCAGCTAATCTTATAAAGTCATTTTTTTATGGCTGAGTAATTTTCCATTGTGTTTATATACCACAATTTCTTTATCCATTCATCTGTTGATGTGCATCTAGGTTGGTTCCATAGCTTAGCTATTGTGAATTGAGCCGCTATAAATATTGATATAGGTGTATCACTGTAGTTTGCTGATTTTTACTCCTTTGGATACACACCAAAGAGTGGGATAACTGGGTCAAACGGTGGTTCCATTCTAAGTTTTCTGAGGAATCTTCATACTGCTTTCCAGAGTGATTGCACTAATTTGTAGTCCTACCAATAATATATGAGTGTGCCCTTTTCCCCAACATTCTCACCAACATTTATTGTTACTTGTATTGTTTGATTATTGTCATTCTGGCTGGAGGGAGGTGGAATCTAAGTGCAGTTTTAATTTGCATTTTTCTAATTGCTAGAGATGTTGAATTTTTTTATATATTTCTTGACTATTCAGCATTAATTTGCAGGATATACAAAGAACTGAAAAAGCTTAAAAATGACCCAATCAATCAATGGGCAAAGGAACTAAACTAAACAGGCATTGTCCCCTTTTTTTAAAAAAAAAAAAAAAAAAAAACCAAGACAGTGTTTTTACAGATAAATAGATGGATTAGTAGATAGACAGTAAATGGTATTTTTCACATTATAGTTACAATTTTTCATAGTCATGCCACATTGCAAATTAGGGGGTAGGTCTTTATATTTCTATGTTGATCACTTCTTGGATGATGCATCTTTTTATATCTTAAGATACTTTCTGAAGAATTTTGTAAAAGAGTGGCCAGAAGTACCCAGAGTAGCTGGAGAAATAAGTCCTTCAATAGTGAAGGGGCCTATGTCTCATGCCTATTACCATCACCCTACTGAATTCACAATTATGAAGTAATGATAGTTTTAGGAATAGAGTAATTAAATGTTTAAAACATTTGATCGTTTTAACAGTAAATCCCTTTTTCCTTTCAACAGCAATATTGACTTCATGAGGCACATAAATCTCTAGTGAAAAACATGGTAAACATTATCGCAGTACTTCCTTCAGGTTGTTGAAAAATACATGCTGTTCTTAATGTATCATGATTTGGTCTTTTAAATTTTAATTCAAAATCAAGTTGCAGTTTTAACAATTAGAAATAACTTTGTGTTAAAAAGTGATTTAGGCCATTGCTAATGTAAAATCAATTAGGCGTAACACTCCTTAAATCTTAGCAAAGAAGCTACTTAATACTGTGAGTGCCCAGAGCAATGATTAGAAACATGTTTTTTTTTTTTTTTTTTATTTGACTCTATTTGATTAAGATTGCCTTTTTCAATCCTCACATACACAATACTACTCAATTTATTCTAAGAAAAGCTATGTAGTGGTAGAGAAGGTATCATTTATCATACTGTTCATTTTATTTGAATATTATCATTGTTAAATCTATCTGCTTACTATTCTATATTTTTGCACATTTACATCCTACATGGTTAATTTAGTTTAATATCTTTAAACTTAATTTTTTTCTTAAAGTATTATCAAGATTAATTTAATCTCAATATATTCAAAATTTGACCAAAATGTGTAAGATCGCAGGTGTTAAATTCTTCAAATATTAATAGTGTACTGATAAGTGTCACAAAAATGAAAGAAAGTTTATAAGTTCAAAATAAAAAGATTATCAGATATAATAAAGTTACTTCAATTTCCTAGAAAATCAATAGATTAAGAAAGCATTGAAGATAGTACCATTTATTGGTATGTTTTGATGTGTATGCATTGTTAATCAGTTTTTCTATCACTTCGAGGAAACACCTGAGATGAACAATTTAAAGGAGGGAAATGTTTATTTTAACTAACGGTTCCAAAGGTTTCAGTTCTTGGTTGGCTTGATCCTGCTGCTTTGGGCCTCTGGCAACACATTACACTATAGTGGGAGAACCTGGCAAAGGAATGGCTCACTTGATGGTGTCGGGGAAGTGAAAATGAGGAAGAGGCTAGTGTCCCATATTCACTTTTAGGACATGCCCCAGGGACTGTAAACTAGATCCTATCTCCTAAAGTTTCCACCAATAGTACCAGAAGTATCTCCCAGTAGTACCAGAACCTGGTGACCAAGCCTTTAATACACGAGCCTTAGGAGGTCATTTCAGATCCAAATTTTAATATGCACTGGCCTATATTAAGGGGAATCCCATGGAAAAATGCAAAATAGGTCTAATGTAACATTATCAAAGTAGCCTTTTCCCTCCAGCCTCCACTGTCTCTAGCCATTCCATTTTTCATGGATCATGCTCAATATTAAATTTTAAAAAAACCTGAAGCATCCAGTTAAATGTTTTTCACTGTCCTCTAGGTGTCTCTTTTACTACTTGCCACATTGTATGTTTTCAAGCTCACTTTGCCAAATTTCTTACTAAAGACCAAACTTTACAACCTTTAGCTACAGTTTAGTCAGGGATTCTTGAATGTTGTGTTACATTTATTTGGTGTATAACATTTCTTTAAATAAATAGTGATTTATGTGATTTATCTCTGAGAAATTTTGGTTTAACTTTAACAATTTTAAATAGACTAACTTAAAATCGGGAGTGGTGATAAACATAGATGCGTGTCAGCCATTTTCTCATCTAGTCCATAGAATATACTAGATAAGAAAATATATTTACATTTTCAATAATTGTTTAAATAGATAATTTTTGGCAATATTCAGATATGTTTTGGCAGTATTCAGATATGATTTTGTTTTGATGGATACCAGTTACTTGCCTTCCTATAAATATAAATTTTATTATATACATGTTCATATCTATGTGCTTTTGTAATTACGTGTGCACAGAATATTTATTCCTAAATTTTATGATGAAATAAAATTTCACTAACATTTATACATTGGAGCTGTACCACACAACAGTACCAAATCTCACCATGTACCCTTGTATATTATCTTCAAGTGTATATGTTTGTGTGTGTGTGTGTTTGTGTGTGTGTGTGTGTATGAGAGAGAGAGAGAGTCATTTTCATTTTACAAAGAAGAAGTGAGTCCAGAGAACTGTATATTATTTACACAAAACCAGAGAAACAGAATATAATGAAAAATACTGGCACTCGGGTATCTTTCATATCTTAATAGTAATGATTGTTGCTTCTATTAGTTTTCTCATAATCCCCTTCTCATTATGTACTCATTTTTATTTTTATTTATTATAACATTTAGATTATTTTTTGTTTGCATTCTTATGTAATTTAAGTTGCTAAAAGCTATGTTACTTATTAATTGTCAATATACAATTTAAAATTATTGCTAATAGTAAAACTTAACAAGCATGTTTCCTTTATTTCAGAGATCATGTAACCTAGACCTGAATCATAAGTTTTTACTTTGTATTCATCACAAAGACACTAAAATAACCATGAGTCATTATTGGCAAAAGACTATAAATCTTTGCACTTGTGTCTAACCACATTTTAATTATTCACTTTTAACACTGAGCTATTTTGAAAGAATGTGTTTGAATGAATGCACTACACACTTAGCATAGAATTTTCAGTTAAACTGGAAAAGCTACTGTGCAGTTTTTCTCTAGTTGTGTGCTTTAGATTCATACCTTGCAATTCTCATTATATACAAAACTTTTGTTGGATGCCCTTTAACAAAATCAAGAAAGGATTAATTAGCAGAATATGCATACATACTAATAAGGCACTGGTATTTTGAGAAACAGAATCTTGTTTATTTGGGGGGGGTGGAGAAGGTCTGACTGACCTTTTGAGTACATGTCCTCCACTTTTAAAGAATCTTGGCAGAGAGCTGCAGTTGCCCACAGGAAGAAGGAACTCAAGGGCATGACTGGGTTGGGAGGCTTTGGCTTTGCATGAGAGCCTTTCATCAAGCAGGAGCACATTTTATTCTTTTATCTTCATGTAAAAGTTTCTTGACTCACTCCTTTTGCAAAGAAATATTCAGGAAGTGGGACTTTTTTTTTTTTTTGGAAAAAAAAAATGATCCCTGTACAGTCCAACACAGCTTTCTGTGAGACAGTTGAAGTTTGAAGAATCTTATCTGCAATCTTTGCCTACTTGTTAGCACTCCTCTATCTCATCCCATAAAGGAAACAATGATATTTTACAATGATACTAAATGGTACTAGTAGTCTATGTGCTTCTGCATCTTTGCAATAAATTATGATCACATAAATGAGTAGTGAACAAATAAAATCTTTATCAAGTAAATGTTTTCAAATATATTCAAAAAGAGAAAGAAGAATCTATTATATTTATTTGAAGAATTCTAAAAATTTGTTTCTTATAATTTTTCCAATAAGTAACTTTCAGTCACTGAAAGATGTTCTTTTGAAAGAATATTAGTATATGAAAGAAACTTTAGGTAAACTCGAGGTAATTTCTCAAAAGCCCAATAATAGTTTTAAGAAACTCTTCAGGCAAAAACAGAAAATCTCATTAATATCACTAGCTTATTTGGAAAGAAGACAAAAGGGCTCTAAAATGTAATAGCTGCAATTCTTCAGAAGCACCCATCTGGAAAAACTCTAATATTCATGCTAATACTGTTTTTAAGTACAATATGGTGAGTGTGTGTGTGTGTGTGTGTGTGTGTGTGTGTGTGTGACTATGTACCTTGGAATACTGTTTTGATATTGTAGCAAGGAAAATGGAATTTTTTATTTTAGAAGTTCAAATTTGAGTCAGAATTTATACTATATATAATCTTTCTCTCAATTTGTAGTTAAATATTGCATTTTTATTTATTCTTTAATTGTAATTATTTTCTACAAGTAGTTTTTTATAAAGCAAAAGTTTTAAAAGCAAAATTGTTTTTGTTATTTAGTTTTTAGTTTTCCCTCAAGGAGGATGGAAAGTGTAAAGATCATTTTTTAGCAACAGAATACGCATAATATTTAACTCATCTTAATAATAAATTATTGTGCCTTAAAATGCAAACTTCTTGTCTTTGCCTTTTAATTGCATCATTTTAGTGAATTAATAAAACACTCTACTGTCAATTTTCTGAATGTTTTTCAATATTTTATGCAGAGAGTGATAGAAAATGTATTATCTGTGGAGTACTTGCTACTCCAACCCAGCCTGTGGACCAACAGCATCAGCATTAGCTTTAACTTTTTTCTGAAATTCAGATTCTGAGCAGTCTCCCCAGAACTACTCAGTGTCCACATTTTAACAAGAAATTTGGTTTATCTGTTTCCAATGTCCTCAGACTATAATTTTGAATTTGATTATACATTAGAATAACTGATTGGCTATCCCAATGCAATGTTATACTTGAGAAACTTTTTCTAAGGTCTTTAAAAGTGTTTTGTTTCATCAGACATGGTAGTGCATGCTTGTAATCCCAGTGACTCAGGAGGCTGAGGCAGCAAGATAACAAATTTAAGGCTAGTCTCAGCAACTTGGTGAGACCCTGTCTCAAGATTTAAAAACAAAAACAAAAATAAAAATCTTTGTTTCATGCAATCCTACAATGAAGACATTATTGTCTCCATTTTGTACATAAAAAGGGGAGAAAAAAATCTATATATCTATATTTGGGATATTCTCTCCTTCATAGAATAATTAGGACTTTAAAAACTTACTCAGCAATTTCAGTTAAAATCTGGATTTTACTCATTAAATTTCCTTACTGTGGAATATTTCAGATTTCCATCAACATTGGGGTAACAAAAGAAGTGTAATTAATCATTAACTTAGTCTTCAAGTATAAGTGTATGTTTTTCATGTGTTATGTAAAAACTGACTTGTTCCAAAAAGTGTTTAAAATGGATACAGGTAAACCAGTAAAGTTAAAATTCTTAAGTGGATGTTACTTTGAAAGAATAAAGAAAAGTTTGATCAGAAGCAAAGTATACAACTACTGACTTCACATTGCTATCCTAAAGTCATAATAATGGCATTGTGGGGGTGTGCACTTATTGTTATACTCTAATGATTATGAAAATGAGTATATTAGGAGATTTTATAGTCACATTTTTATTAGGCAAAAGCAAAATAATTCTACAGAAATAGAAACAAAATATAGTTATTAATCCCTGAAGTGTTTATTGAAAAAGCTTTATGGATAAGGAACATGAAAAAAGAAAATAAACATTAGCTGAATTCATTTTATAACTTTTAAAGCTTTTTAAACAATTCAATTATAAAGGAACTGTGAAGAAATATTAATTTATAATTTTAAGTGTTTTAGTGGTAGACTGTTTTTATGAGAGTGTTGCATGTATTCATAAAATAATAAAATTACAAATGCAATATTAATTGAGCATGTTCATGATTTTAGGTAATATATAAATTTTATTTTACATAGTTTAATAACTCCTTTAGATAGATAAAATCCTCATTTTATTTTATAGGTCAAGAAATTTAACTAATGGCTTATAAAAATAAGATTGAGACTTTTAGATTGAGACTATAATTGAGACAATCTGGTCCTATTTATTTTTTCTCATTTTCACCAATAAAACACCTCCATTACATCCTAGGCCTTGTAACCAGTTTTAGGACCAGTGATTCAGATCAGGATCAGCCAAGAAATGAATTAAATCCAGCCTTACACAGTTTTTTATAAAGAAAGTTCAATGGATTGGAGTTATATGCCTTTGCTACTGTTTGAATGCCGTCCTTCTAGAACTCATCTTGAAACTTCATTGCTGTTACAAAAGTAGAAAGAAGTGACACCTTTAAGAAGTGATTGTGTCATGAGTATTCACTTCCCTTTCCAACATGTTATGATGCATCCTGAGGCAAATAAACTTCTATTGTATATAAATTATCCAGTCTGTGGTGTTCTATTATAGTAGCAGGAAATGCACAAAGAAACCATTTGTTTCTACTTTAGTCTGTAGCAGCTTTTGAATTAATGAAACTGAACACATTTACTTAATTTAAGATTTCTTAGAATTTTAAAAAATTTATAGGATTTTGAATATTCAAAGGAAGGTCACAAACCCAAGTTTATTAAACATTTTTTTAAATCATAGGATTTTTTTCCCTTTTAGAACTAGTTTGTGATCTATTAGGTAAGCATTGCACTAGTAAATATAATTTTTCATTTAAACAATATTTATTGCACATTTTACTTTAATTATAAAATTATAGATAATTATTCTTATGTATGTGTAATCATTTATAAACAACTTCTGTTAAGAATCAAGTTAGAATTAACTGAATAGTTGAGAAATTGTAGCTTCTGTATATTCATTTTACACTGATAGAGCATCTCAATCTGTTTACTTTTACCTAAATACTTTTGATAACGTAAGATCTTTTGATAAAACCTTTGTAAAAAGTTATAAAAATGATTTCATTTGGGAATTTTAAAAATTTATTCCTTATAAAACACAACCAACTGAAAGAAAAACATAGAATACCGTCAAGATTCCAGGATAGTTTTCAGCCCTTGTGATGATTATAGTCAGTCTAGGAGTTGTGTTTATGGTATTAAAGGTGAAATTGGAGGACATACTACTCCAAGGATCATTCATTTCTTTGTTGAGATGCTGATAGCTGTTGGTAGCAACAAGTTTGACATCACTCACTCTGAAAAGAATCATCAAAACTTTGCTCTATTGTTGTTTTGAAGTCAAACATTCATATTTTAAAAATGTCCAGAGCTTTGGTAGAATTGACTTTGAATAACCAGGTAAGGATTCTGGATATGGTCAGAATACACACATTTTGATTTGGTAGCATTTCCAAGAGTGAGGTTACTTTAGAAATCATACTTTTAAACATCTGTAAAATTCAATTGGTAGTTGACATTCGTGTCATGTACCTTTATACTACAAGCATACACAGACTTTAGCTATACTCCTTTGTTTTCTGATCATGATAATTCTACAACATGCAATTCAATTTTTTTTTAAAAAAAGAATAAAATCCAAAAGCAAAAGAAAGTCATATAAGACAAGAAAAATACAGAGGGCAAGCAAATTTTGTGCACAGTACATCAGTACAATACTGAGCCTGTCTATGTAGGTTTTATGACTCATAAATAGAGTTGACATTAAAAACAGACAAACAAATGGAAGTGCATCTTCTAGCAATTGTTCAGAAATCACTGTAGTTTGACTGCTATATTCAAACCACAACAGTTCTCAGGAACATAGTAATAGCCAGTTTGATGGTAAAGGCAGCTTTTCATTATTCAGAGCATTATAGTAGCCAGAATATTTTTACTCTGGATTTGCAGGGGAGAAAGAAGTAACTGGAAAAGATACCCACGAACTTAAGACACTATTCGTTATAGCAATATGCTCTTGCAAAAACAACAAAAGAATAAATGTATTTTTATTAAAAATAATTGTATTCACTGTTTACTATTTATTATTATGCACAATATTTGAAAGGAACTCAAATTTTTAAATCATTATTTTGTATTAGAGCTTTATACTTATACATAGTAGCTGGTTCATTCTGAAAAAATATGCATGGAATCTAATCCACACCATTTCAGTCTCTATTTCTCCCAAGGCCAACTCCCTTGAACCTCCTCTTGCTCATCCATCACCTATCCTTGATTATTGTTTTCCATACAAACCTAAAGGTGGAATTCCTCATGGTATGGTTATACATGCACATGACCTGATTTTGTTAAATTTATTCCACATTTCCTCTCCTTTCTCATTCCTCCTTCTTCCCTCTGGATCTCCTTCTACTCTTCCTTATATCTTCCTGATATCTGATCACTCCTTTTCCTTATTTTGCTATAGCAAGAACTACAATTTGACAGTCTTAACTGACATCTCAAGCATATTATGTTTCCTTAGATGGCAAGATGTTGTCTCTTTTAGTATAATAACATCTATTGTTATTCCCCAAATTTCTGTAGATTCAAACAAGATAGTCTTTTAGCTTCATTTGTTAAAAGTGTGGAAAATAAAAAGGGTGAAGTTCTATGGATCTCTTGTATAAAGAAGAAAAATGTAAGACTTATTCTACAGAAGGCATGACATGTTTGGTAGTGCTGCATGCGTTCAACACAGGTAAACATGTAGTAAATAGTTTACCATGACTTATAGAAATTTGATCATTATCCTTGTCAACACTTGATCAAGTGCACATTATAATTGTTGATTCTATGGCCATCAGTTTACTAAAAGATATTTATAAATTTGTACTCTTACAGCCATTTAAAATCAAAATCCTGTTACAGAGGATGTCTGTTGTATGTACAAAACTAACATATAAGCCGGGTGCTATAGTACACACCTATATAATCCCAGTGGCTCTAGAGGCTGAGGCAGGAGGATTTCTAGTTCAAAACCAGCCTTAACAACAGTGAGGTACTAAGCAACTCAGTGAGACCCTGTCACTAAGTAACATACAAAATAGGAGTGGGGATGTGTGGCTCAGTGAGCGAGTGATCCTGAGTTCAATTCACAGTACCCAACAAACAAACAACAACAAAAATTAACATATACAGACATTACATTCTGATTTAACTTTGTATGTGATTTCTGGGTTCTTTTGTTTGTACTTTGACATGTTTATTGCTCTTTTGTGTATTAAGTCATCTTAGATGTTATTATACAACAGAGAAGTAAAATATTTTAATATTTTGAGATGGACCATTTATAATACTCAAGTTATTTTAATCCATTCCAACTAAACATGTTTTAAAAATACAAAATATTTGTACAGGTTATTTCATTCCAGTACCAATATTTTTTAAAGAACACTATCAGTACTTCAAATTTAAAGTTATTATACATACTAAAAAACCATTAGCTAAGCACTAGAGAAAAAATAATTACTGCTAGGCTGATATCTTCAAAAGCTAACTTGTGCAAACAGACTTCTATGTAAATAACTACAATATAATGTGATAAGATAAACTAATGTAATTGTATGCTAATGAAAGAAGAAATAACTAACCTTCCCTGGAGAAGCTAGAGAGGTTTTATAGAGCAGGATATAGTGGTGAGGAAATAATTATTTTTGTTCTTTTTTTATAAATAGTAAACAAAGTGAAAAAGTTTCCTAGAGATACATTTTGAAGACACATTTATAACTAGTAGTTTTTTTTTTTCTTTTATGTACCTGGTGTATTAGTCAGCTTTTTCATTGCTGTGACCAAAACTCCTGACAAGAACA
The DNA here is from genome assembly GCF_045843805.1 of Urocitellus parryii. Taxonomy (NCBI): domain Eukaryota; kingdom Metazoa; phylum Chordata; class Mammalia; order Rodentia; family Sciuridae; genus Urocitellus; species Urocitellus parryii. Next base: position 27,289,033 of record NC_135537.1, read on the forward strand.
ACGTATGAGCAAGAAAAATTTATTTGGTGCTCACAGTTTCAGAGGTTTCTGTCCATAGATGGGTGATTCCTTTGCTCTGAGCCTGAAGTGAGGCAGAACATTATGGTGGAAAGATATGGAGAATGAAGTCATCTCAGGATATGACCTTCAGGAAGCAGAGGAACATCTCTCACCAAGGAAAAATATGTACCCCAAAGACATTAGTGATCTACCTTCTCCAGTCATACCTCACCTACCTATAGCTGACATCTAGTTAATCCCTATTAGAGCACTGATTAGGTTAAGGCTCTCATAACCCAATCATTTCACCTTTAAGCTTTCTTGAAATGTCTCACACATGAGCTTTTGGGGGATGTTTCATATTTAAATCATAACACTTGGTCAATATACAATCAGTGGCTCATCTAAAGATCATAACAAGAAAATGGCTTTGTCAATGGCTTTCTTGTATATAAAATGTAACAAGCTAACCAAACTACATAAACAAATGTGACTCAGATCTTAGGTTTTAATACTATTATGCTGGCATTGTTAGTATTCAAAAATAAGAAATACGTTTGCTTTCATTGTCTCCTGAAGTTCAGAAATCTCTATTATCATTCACTCCTTGGTTTAAAAAATTTATTATTTATTACCACATAATAATATTATTATTATTTTTAATAGAAATTTTATAAATATAGAGGTTTCTGAGTGTCTCTCTATATGTTTCTATATCTATCACTGTATCTCAATCCTTATCTTTTTTAACATGATTTTTAGTATATGAAATATTGCTAAACTCGTGAAAAACTAAGTAAATAAATATCTTGGAAAACAAAAACTTATGGGCAATTAAATTGATTGAGATACAAGAAAAATCTGAGAACTTAATTCTTCCAAGGATTTGGAAAAACATAGTCAAAGTCAATAAGCAGAATAATTTGCTTTTCTAGAATTCTACAAGGAATTGCATTTGGAAGCAATGTGAGATAATAATGGCTATGTTAATCTGTTTCACTATAGTAACCATTTATATAATATATATATATATATATATATATATATATATATATTCACATCCACATATATCTGTATCTTGTAACATGTTGTAGACTTTATATATGAAAAATTTATTCAAAAAAATTTAAAAGAAGCTGGCAATATAGAGTACAACTTAAAATAAGGATCAGTTGAAAGATTCCTGAAGAGCATTAAATGTGTAGCTTCCCATCCCTGCACCACATAGCACATAAATGGCCCACTTGTACCATGGCAGAAGATAAAGTGTGGAATAAGAAGTATTGGTTTTTGTTCAGTATATATGGCTGTATGTATACCTAAGGAAAGGAGAAAGTTTGATTTAAAAGAAAAAAAAGAAAGAATTAAAAGAAACACTGCAACCCAAACTATGAAAACCTCAAGCTACCTTCCGATTTTATTGAGTTTCAGAATGCTGAAAAACAAGTCTTACAGACTCCAAGTAGAATCCTAGAACTTTTCTCTAGAGACCTCACTAGACAAGAAACAGAATTAATAATACAATGTCAGGAACCCACAATAAGAACATATCTTCCTTGTCACAAATTCATGAAGATCACAAGTCAATGCTTATCAACTATAGAGAGTGACTATCCTAAGTTTGCACAAAACACATAATTGCTACCTTATTAAAATGTTTAATAATAGAATAAGAAAACATATGTAATTATTTTATATAATAATATAAAATCTATGAATATGTAATATACAGCATATATCATTTGTAATATTAGTTATGTATATAAAAGTTTAAAAGTTGTTAAGAAGATTGGAAGACTAAGTTGATGAAATTTCCTAGAAAGTGATACTAAAAAACAAAGAGATATAATTTAAAAGAAGAAAGTCATAGAATCAATCCAAAGGAGCAATGTCTGCCCATGAAAGATGAGATTTTTTTTAAAAAAAAGAAAAGGAAATAAAAATTATCAAATGAGTTCAATAAAACTTTTTTGATTTAAAAAAATAGTTGTAATAGTTGAAGGGCCCACTCAGCAAGATAAATATATATCCATTCATGCAGATGTGTATTATAATGAATTATCAGAACACCAGATATATATATTGCCTAAAAAAACAAATTAAAAAATCAACAACTAAGAAAAACAGCATCCTATACAAAGAATAAGAGATTCATATGTAATTCAGGCATTTCGGTGTTAAGGAACAAAGTAATGTAAGCAAAGTCTTCAAAATTACAAAAAAAAAAAAAAATATTTCTAACATAGAATTCTACCTCTAGCCAAACTCTAAATCTAAAGTAAGAGTATAACAAAGACATTTAGCAATATCCAGTGTTTAATTAAATTTACTTTTCATCAATTTACATGAAAAAGCTTCTGTAAAATGTCTTGCTTTTCAAAAGTGTTGTAATAAATCAAGAATCAAAAGACATAAATCTCAAAGAACAATGGTAGGTTTCCCCAAACTCCCCAAACTCCGAACCTCCTCAATATTTATTTATTGATAATTGCTTTTGATGGTGTGAAATAAAATATTTTACTTGTTTTTATTTGCATTTCCCTGACAGTTTGTGATGCTAAGCACCCTTTCATCTTACCACAGAGGAAAAATGGGGAACAATGTGAGATACCAATGGATATGTTAATCTGCTTCACCATAGCAACCATTTTAACACACACATGAATATATATGCATATATATTGTATGAACTTATGTTGTCACCTTTAAATAGACACAATAAAATTTAATCTTCTTTGTAAAAATAAAAGCACTCATATGGATAAAAATCAAAACAATTATAACATGTCACAACTAGTAATACTTCTAAAAGGAAATTTAGAAAATTCTCTTTATGAGGGCCAGGGGGAGTTCCAGTTGGAGAGAAGAGCTAGTGAGAAGACACTCCAACCTGGGAAGGAACAAGGTTTCCATGGTGAATGACAGGGGTCAGCGGGGTGAGGGGAAGGCCCATAGATAACTGAAGGTATCCACTTGTTCCACATTAAATGAAGTCTTAGATCTGCAGATGGTGATTGGGAAGACTCAGTGAAAGGTACATGTCCAAATAAGCCTAAGAAAAGCAAGTAGGCAGTTATTACTTCCAGGAAAGGCATGAAGTTAAACAAAATGGAGTCATCATGGATATGCACTATTTAGTTATATTTCCTTTTGTATACATTTGGACATCTTTTAATGTAATATTTATTTTTAAAATAGCTATTTCTGTTTTCTGTTGTGATTGGCATCTTAAATTTAAGGTGAAATTATTATTTGATTTTATAACATATTTGTTTAAAATGTAGCTTAATTTTTCTTGAGATATTCTTTACTTCACACATCAAGTTTGGAAAATGTTCTATGGGTGATATATATACAGAATTTTGTTAAGATGATGCATTGATTTTAGTTGACATCAAATAAAATTAACATACTTAAAACATGTGATTTGATGTGCTTTACATAAGCACACACGAATGTACACTGTGAAAATTTCTTATGCATCTATTTAATAAGCTTTATGTGTTTTAATAATATAGATTTCATTTGCACATATGTAATTTACCAACTTCATCTTTTAATGATATTAATAGCAGAAAAAACAGTAGTACTCATTTTAACAAATAATAAAAAGAATACAGTGTTAGGAATGTTGATAAGCCTTCATCCTTACAACAATCAGCAGTATTAGAAAAAGATGAGAAACAAAGGCATATGAAATTTAAGGGACATTATCAAAGTCATAAAGATATGATCAGGTAAAATCCTAAACCAAATTACCTCAGTCTGTAGTCTATGCTCTTATGGACATTTTTTTTTTTGTCCTGAAAATACAGCTTTGATCTCTAGATTGAAGAGTTTATTTGTACTTAAATTAATTATAGTTTTTACTCTGTATCATGTTATAGCAAAATGACTAATCCCAATGTAAGATCATCCCCAAAATAGGATTAAATGGTTTATTTTAACTAATATCATTATTTTATCTGTAATATGCTTTTATATTATACCTATATTTATTTTTACGTTACATGTACAAATATAGCTGTACATTTCATATTAAGAAGACCTGTATGCTGCTAATGTAAATTATGCTTCTGTTTAATATGACAGTTTTATTGACATATAATTCACACATATCCATTCACATAAAATTCATGATTTGATGTTCTTAGTGTACTCAGTGTTATGCTTTGGATCTTAAAAATCCCACAATAGCTAATTTGTTATTCTCTCTCCACCTCATTTTGCAATAAGTCAATTGACTTTCATCAACTAATCTTGTGCTTTTTATGCAAATGCACCCACATTGTGCCTTAAGAAAAATAAAGAACACAAATATTGGGGAGTGGGAAGTCTCATGTGGTAAAAGTTTGATACCCAATACAGCCGTGCTTAGACGTGGGGCCTTTGTGAGATGATTGGATTATAATGGCTCTGACCTCATAAATGGATGCATTCATTTCTGGATTCATACCTTAATGGTCTGTTGGGAGATGGAGGAAGCTTTAGGAGTTAAGGCTTAGCTGTAGGAACAGGTCACTGTGTGCAAGCTCTAGAAGAGTGTTTTGCCCCTGACTTATTTCCCCCTTTCCCTCCATCCCCTCTGCCACCTGGCCACCATGAAGAGAGCAACTTGGCTCCACCACATGCTTCCTGGCACAGTGCTGCCTCACCAACAACCAAGAAACAGTCAAGCCAAGTGACCACCTGAAATGAGACACCTGAAATGCAGGGTTAAGTTAACACTATTCTCCTTTAAGTTGATTTTGATTTTCTCAGGTATTCTGTCATTATGAGAAAGAGCTAAGTCAAACAGTCTGTTGTAGAACACTTATATTTTTCATAAGAAGACACATACATAAAAGAAGCAGGAATTTGCATGTTGGAAGGAACATCATTCTTCTTCCAACCCATCTAGCCCAAAAACCTCTCTCCTATTTCCTGTCTCTATAAATTTTACCTTTTTATATAAATATAATCACACAATATGTGATCTTTTATAAAAGGATTTTTTTCTTAGAATAACATTTTATGTTTTATACAGATAATAGATTTTCAATTTATACACTTTCAAATACTTATTATCCAAGTTTTTAATTATAATCATTCTAATGACTGCAAAATGGTATTTTCCTCTGGATTTCATTTGCATTTAATTAATGACTAATGATATTGAAAATCATTTCTATGCTTGTTCTACTTTTAATATGTTAAACTTTTACATTTACATCTTTAAATCATTTAGAGTTAATTTTTGTTCAAGGTATGAGGAAGGGGTTAGCCTCATGGTTTTGCATGTAGGTATCTAACTGTCCAGCAACATTTGTTCAAAATGGACTCTTTCCCCCATTGAATTATCTTGACACCATTATTGAAATCCAATTGACTAAATGTAAAGTTTTTTTTTTCCAGGCATTCAATTCTATTCCATATTTTATATGTCTATCCTTATATGTGACTATCTTCATTGCTGTTGCTTTATAGTGAATTTTGATGTAAGAAAGCACAACTTTTACATCTTTGGTACTATTTTTAGAGGTTGTTTTGAATCTTCTATATCCTTTGGATGAGATTCAGAATCATTTTGTCAATTTCTGAAGAAAAAATTAAAACAACTGGCATTTTGACAAAATGGCCTGCTATGAGAGACAGAATCTCCAATCTAAGAGTGAAGCTGAGTAGGAACAGGAAGGCTGAGGAAGGGAGTCTCCCACCCTTTTGTCCAAACACAGCTGGATATAATCTCCATCATATAGAGGAAAGGTTACCACAGACTTGAGTTGGAACTGAGGGGTGAAAACCTATGTTCTTAGTTGTAATCCCTGGAGAAGGTGGTCCATCATTGTCGTACAGGGAAGAAAAGGAGGGAGGTGGTAAGCTAAAGAGCCACAAATTCTGTTTTCCATAGACTTGACGTATTGTCTTGAATAAATGTTTCATTTACTTTATGCCCTTAAGGCAAACTGCAAACATTTCAATTTTTTATAATAATAATACAAATTTCAACAGTTTTGTCACAGTGGGTCCATGAAGCTATTGCACCAGTACCTCCTCACCATTTTGTTTTAAGCCATCATATTCAAATCAGTATCTTTTTTTAAGTTGAAGCCACGTAAAATCTTTCAAGTTAGTAAATGACTAATGGCCGTTGAAAGAGAAAGTTGCAGTTGTGTAAATATATATCTAGTATGAATAAAATTTTACAATCCTCTGATTTTACTTTGGTAGGATATATTTGATATCACTGTCCAATATAACAGTAGAAATAATTGAACTAGCTCAGTATCTTAAAATGTCTTATAAATAAATTTTAAAGCAATAAAGTAAGGTTATAAAATCTGAACATAAGTGGCAGAATGAATGTGTGAAATAAAATGATGGAGAAAAAATAATTAGAAATGTCCTCATGAGCACAGGCCATTATAGCAAGATTATAGCAAAAGTCATGACAGCAGTTAACTCTCACTTTCAGGTTTCATTTTCAACAAGATATATCTATTGTCTCTTTAAGTATAGACTAAAATCAATTTTTAAAACAAATAAAAATAACTCAGAATCATCACTAACTACCCAGTTTCATAGTCACATTTTAGGTGAAATTATTTAAGGTCACATTGAATAAGTAAGGGATATGATAAGGCTTTGCAGAAACAACAAAAACAAATCATCTCTGTTTTGTCTTTGATCAAGAAATTTTAAAAAAATATTATTTTCATATTTATCTCAGCTACTCCGGTTGCTCCTTGGAATATGCATTATCCTAGTGAAGTCTTCATCAATGGTTACTACATAAAATTGTCTATAGTAAGCTCTTGATATACATTTGTCAACTTTGAGTATGGTAAATATAATGATTCACTAACAAATAACAATGCAAGTGTCCATTGGAAGGCATGATTTTAGATACACAGAAGAAAATGCTACTCTACTGTCATTATTTATATTACCAGTGAGAAGTAAACTAGAAGAATATAAAGCACTAATCTTATTTCCTGATTGCTCTTTCATCTTTACACATCTTATGCTTATTAGGCAGCATAACATGACAAATGCAGAATCCTTGGAATCATGAGAACTGGGAGCAAATTTTTGGTAGGTCAACTTCTTGCTATTTTATATTATACAACAAGAACCTTTTTTTATATGTCTGTAAAGTGAATGTAGAAGTAATAACTGCTCATAGGATTGTTTATAGATTTAACAAGTTACAACATTTGACACATGCAGACAGTATTCACTAAAATTCAATAATTTTTTTGTCAGTCTAAATGCCATGCTATGTTTTTAATCATATTCATGAAATACTGATATTAATGTACACTTTCCTAATTAGCTATCTCAATCAATTTTATATGGAAAAGTATTTTATATTATAGGACCTTTTCAAAACTATATGAGTAGTAATTAAACAATTTATATATATATATTTATATAAATTTAATAAATGTTAATATATATAAATAAATGTTAATATATATATTAACATTTCCTTAATATAAATTTAAGGAAATGTTAAGTCAGATGTCAGATTTCTGTATTCTTTGAGTTTCTAATTTAATAGGTCTGGCTGGGGCCTGAATATTACACTTTAAAGTTCCCAGGTGACACTGATTTTGCTGGTCCAGGAACAACACTTTGAGAATCATTGCTCTAAATCACATAATAAGTGGAATTACTATGTTTAAATATTTACTAACCTCCCAAATACAAAGTTGAATAGTTTTTGTCTTATGATCCAGATTTAGTTTTATACTCATGCGGGAAAAGCTTTCTTAGATTTCCCTTAGCTCTTTTTCCTTTACACTGACTTTATAGCTTTCTCTGAAAGTTCAGAAGGTCACCATCTCAATTTCATTATAGTATTTGTTTGAAAACATCCTCAACATTCCATTTATCCTCCGAGTGATAATAGCTAACAATTTTATAGTATTTACAATATAATAAGAACTCTTCTAGGCCCTTTACATGATTCACTAATTTGTCTCAAATGGTCCAATGCAGTAAACACTCCTATTGTCATTATCGCTTCATAGATGTGGAAACAGAAGCAAAGGTTATTCCATGAATTGCCCAAGTTCATGTATTTAGTACATAGCAGAAAGTGATTCAGGCAGTCAGTTTCCAACTCCTTTGATCTTATATTACAAAATATCTCACTTTACAATGTTGATTTGGATTGTTTGTATATCACTTACTCTTTAATATTTTCCTTACTCAATTGTTACAACAATTAGGTTAGGAAAAAAACTTGATATAGGGAATAATTTATTTAGAACATATGAATGACTATCTAGAGAATAAATTTTTCTCCAGCATATTCTGATTCAAGATAAAACTTATATATGTATGTATATGATCATGTAAGTTTCTCAATTTTTATTTATATTCCAGAAAATAGCTGTGCCTAATATATTATATATTAGCAGATTAAATATATATATTATGAGAAGGTTAAATAATATTAAATATTTTATATTACTATAAAAGTAGCATTTTATTATGGTCATGACTAGTATGTTTTAAAAATAAAATGTGTTTATGTTTATATATATATATATATATATATATAATATGTGTATATATTATAAGAACTATATATAGTTACTTTGAAATATATATATTATATACCTTATATATGTTAAATACCATATATACCATATTTTATAAATATACACCTTATTAACAGAAGAATATATGAGAAAGCAAAAAAGAGAGAGATAAATATTATTTAAATTAAATCTAATGTATTTGTTATGATTATGCTTGTTAATTAAGTTGATCCCCATCTCAATAGTCAAGTAGATTATTACTTCAGGTGTAATTGAATGAGGGCAGCCCTCAGCTCCACAAGATCAGAGCCCATTCCTTAGATAATTCCTGTCCAGGGGAAAAAAGGGGTATAGAACTGTTAGATATTGCTTTTAAATATTTTCAAGTTTCCTTTTTTTTTAATTAGTTAAAAGAGGTAGAGTGAGAATAAAATAGGGCAAAAGTTCTTGACATTGGTGTGGTTAATGATTTCTTGGATGTGACACAAAAAAACATGGAAAACAAGAAAAAAGATGCAAGTTGGACTACATCAAACTAAAAACTTTGGCACAGTAAAGGGAACAGTCAACAGAGTGATAAAAACAGCCTATGAAATTGGAGGAACAGATTGCAAATAATACAGGTAAAAAAGGGGGTTAACTTCCAAAATACAAAAGGTATTCATACAACTCAATAGCAAAAAAAATGCATAACCAATTAAAATTGTCAATGGACCAGAATAGACCTTTGTCAGAAGAAAACGTGAATTAAAACCACCAGATAACATATTATACCCGTTAAAATGACTATCTTCAGAAAGACAGCAAGTATTCATGAGAATCTGAAGAAAATCAAATTCTTGCACATGGTTGGAGGGAAAATAAATTAGTGCATAAATTATGGAAAGAAGTATATTCGAGAATTAAAAATGGAGCTGTCATATGATGCAAATCTACTGCAGAATATGCACATCCAAAGGAAATAAAATTAGTGTACCAAAGAGATACTTACATTCCCATATTTCCTGAAGGATTATTCAACCTCAGTTTCTTTCAATGGATAAATAGAAAATGAAAATGTGATATATTTACACAATATAATAATATTAAGCCATTGAAAAGAAGATCCTATCATGTTGTAAGATTTTATTTATTTTTAAAAAGTTAAATAAAGATAGGGAAAGAACTGAAGCAAATATTTCTAAAAGGAAGACATATAAATGGTCAATGAGTAAATAAAATGATGCTGGAGTCATCAATTGTGAGGAAAATTAAAATCAAATCATAATACACTATCACTTCATATCTGTTAGATTAGCATTTATAAAAAAAAAAGAAAAAAAAACCTAAATGATTACAGGTGTCGTAAATGACATGGAAAAATGGATCTCTTATATGCTGTTGGCAAAATGTAAAATGATTCAGCAACTATGCAAAACAGTAAGAAGTTTCCTCAAAAAATTATAAGCATAATTACCATATGATCTAGCAATGCCACATGAGTATATTTCCAAAGGAATTAAAATCAGAATTTCAAAGCAATGTCTCTACTCTCATGTTTAATATTGCAATATTCATAATTGCCAACATGATAAAAGTTAGCTCAAGTGTTCATCAACAGATGAATGGATAAAGAAAATGGGGTACACACATAAAATGGAATATTATTCAGCTTTAAAAAAAGAAAGAAATCCTACCATTTCTGACAACTTGGATGAACTTGGAGAAAATGAAGCTAAAGGAAATATAATATTTAGAATCCGTGTCGAAATGTTCTTAAAACACACACATAAAAACAAGGACGTAAGAACTATTTGAAAAGTGCTAGACATTTAGTAATGCCCAAGATGACATGACTTCATTGTGGAGATGGTATAAAGGTGGGTTTTTTTCATCCATATTTATCAAACAGCTTACATTAGTTATGTTAAGGTCTTTTATCTCAATTATATCTCAATAAAGTTAATGAAAAGAAAAGAATTATTCCTATTTGGAAAAACCAGTAGGAAGAAAGATGAAGTCATGTCCAGTCATTATTCCCATCTGGTTTTTCTTTTACCATTGGACTCAATTAAAAAGACCAAGATCTACCAAAGATGAGGTTATTCCCCTTGTGATGGGTGATTAATGGTCTATCAACACAAGCCTTCCTGAGTTTGCTTCTCCCCAACTAGCCCGACCTTTGACAGAACTGGAGAATGTTTAATATTTTATGTCTGGGGCCCTTCAATGGACCTGAATGACATACTAATTAAATTTTGTGTCAACTCTACACTGCTGCAAGGCTGAAAATCTATTCTCTCTTCCATTTCTTATCCCAAATTAGGTATAATCAGATTGTACAACATAGCCTATCAGGAGTTATTCAATGAATTGAAATGACTTCATTAAGAAATCTAATAATAAAATTGATAAAGACATTCCATAATAAAATGCCAACATCATTCACATGACATAAAATTGCATCTAAGCCCTTTAGCAATATGCACTTTCTAGGGAAATATTAAAAGTTCAAAGATTAAATCCTCCTAGTTAAATTTCAAACAAATTCAAGTTTGAAATAAAGATATGCTTGCTGCCTTAGTGTGCTAAAAATCCAAAAGAATTAATATCAGCCATCTATTGTAAAGCTCTCCCTTCACCAAAGTGGTTCTCCAAGCTTAGGTGGTATTAAAGTTCTTTCGGCAGTTCTTTCAGCAATTATTGCGATTATTTCAGAGAACTGAAACTTATAGTAGCTTAAGGCCAAGTCTTGATGTACCCCATATCTTTATTTAATAGGACAGAAACATCATGAAGCGTTTAACTACCAAATTTAAAAATAAGCTTGCCCACCTCTAGGGAATCAAATTCTTGGGAAAACTATGTTTTCAAAATAAACTATACTTCTTACTGATGCTCAAGATGATATCAAAGATTCAATGATATTTGAGGGAGGAAATATCAATGAGGATCTTACATTTCAACCACATATGCAGAAGAATCAGTTAATGACTGTTGTCTAGAATCAACAGTGTGTGAGTGTGAATTCAACCAGAAATAATATCCTAGATAATCTTCTGTTTAGCTTTATGTATTTTCTATATATGGGCTAAAATATGTGAAATGCTCATAGAGCCAAGAAACAATATTCATTTACCCTCATTTGTGAACAACATTTAGAGGAATTCTGAACTAAGCTAATATTTCTAAATCCAAATCTGCAGTCCTTATGACTATGACAAACCACCATCTTTTTATAATACCCTAGCCAGAAACAATTCACCAAAAACTGAGTTGTTGTCCTTAGGGACTGTTTTTTTTTTCCTTTAGCTGTTCATTTTTTATAGATAAACTTGAATGCTTACATACCCAAATGTTAGCAGTTTAAATTGACCAATCATTTCCCCCTACACATGATCCTATCAATAAACTATGTGCCCTTGAGCTAGTCCTTCTGAAAATGTCTTTGTTCGTGCATGACAGAATTTGGAGGAGTAGATCTAAAGTTTTCTACTAAATCTCACACTAATAATTTCCCAACAGCATTCCATAATGCATGTAGAACTTATCAGCTCAATAGTTAAAAAGGTCAAGAAAGAATTCTTTATTCCAAAATAAAATTTTCCTTCAGCTGTGCCGACTTAGAAAAATGTGTGCCTGCATAGAAAGATGCAGCAGCTTGCATTCCCCAGCTGTGTATCTCTGCTAAAGGCCTTCCAGTCTGGTTCTTTGCTAAAGTTTATTTGCTTGCCGGATACACCAACTGTCTGCTCACCTACAAGTTTGCCAAGACTGACCATGCGATCCTGCACTTCTGTCAAGACCTCATATTCACTAATCTGTATCCTAGGAGACTCCACAAGTACATAATCCCACTACAAACTGAAGTGTGACTTCTTAAGATCATCACTTTAAAGTCATCTTACTATTGAAACAAGCTTTGCCCCCCAATATAAACTTCTGCAAACTGCCGAGTTCAAAATACTTTGTTCACATGTTAATCCAAGATTTTAATGCCCTGCCTCATCACAAAGTTATTGATGTGTTATTTTCATCTCAAGTTATGTACCCTGCTTGCTTCTCTCATTTATGTCCCATGTCTAATTGTTGAGGATGTTTTTGCAGCCTCAAATAAGGCCCTCTCATCTCCAAGAGTTAAGAAAAAAAAAAACAAAACAGAGCAATGCCAGATGGTCATTAAAATATTACTTTTTTGAAAATAATAGTCTAATTCACTACATTTCTTTGCAGAAAATCAAAATGGGCTGACTGACCAACTCCAGACAGTGAAGGGTTTATGTACCTAGCCACAGATGCAATCTTGTAGTAGGGACAGCAGGGAAGGGCCTAGCTTCTGCAGGACAGAGGAAAGCTGACTTCTAAGAGAAACAAAGTTATAGCTGACCTGAAGGTGCCTAGTTTATTCAGAAGACTTTTAACAAAAAGGCAAATGATCTCACTTTATAGATACAAATATATATATATATATATAAATGTTCTCTTATATAGAATGAATAATGGAAAGTGGAGGGGGAGGAGAGGGTTGGGCAGCAGAACAGGTCAGTGTTTTGCTTATATTGTGTAGAAAGAAGAAGCGTTTCTCTTCCTAAATTTAGACACTAGTTCAGATTACATCAGAGCTTCAATTTTCAGATATTGTTTTATGAAATAAACAATTACTAAACACATAAATAACTTCATTTTAAAGAAAATTTAAAAAATAGTCATAGGTTAATTTATTTCATTAATGCAAGTATTGGAAATCAATGTATTTGTAAGTCAATGCAAGTATTGGATAAAATTTAAGCTTATATCTTTATTTCTACTGATGTATTCTGAAATAGTTACACTGATTAGTTTAATATCGAAGAGGTGAAAAGAATCTCACAATTTAGGTGTGAACAACAAATAAAGAACTTATAATGAGTAAATAACTCCATTTGGGCAGAAATGCTCAGTTGTTCTTCTGTTTTTCAAAATCCAAATATTTTTCTCTTGGTATCTATAACATTTTAAAAATCAGTAGAACCCATTTGTAGTAATCAGAGCTCTCTAGAGGAACATAACCAAAGAATATATGATTATGAAAAGGATTTATTTAATTAGCTTTCATGATGAGAAACTAGATAACCCCACAATGGCCATCTACAAACTGGAGGACCATAGAAACTAGTAGCAGCTCAGTGAAAAGAAGTAGAAGCCTCAGAATAAGCCCCAATGATGTCGCCCAGTTCTTTAATGTTGTCATTATTCTTTTTAAGTGTACATGACAATAGAGTGTGTTTTGAAGTATTATGCATAAATGGAGTATAACTTATTCTAATTAGAATCCATTCTTGAAGGTGTACATGATGTGGAGTTTCACTGGTCATGTATTCATATATGAACATAGGAAAGATATGTCCAATTGATTCTTCTGTCTGTCCTTTTCCTATCCCCACTTCTTTCCTTTCATTCCCCTTTGTCTAATTCAATGAACTTCTATCCCCTCCCCCTATTGTGTGTTAGTATCCATCTATCAGAACATCTGGCCTTTGATTTTTTGGAAATATCGTATTTCACTTGTCATGATAGTCTCCGGTTCCATCCATTTACCAGCAAATGCCATAATTTCATTCTTTATGGCTGAGTAATAGTCTATTGTGCAGAGGTGCCAGATTTTCTTTATCCATCTATCTATTTAAGGGCACCTAGGTTGGTTCCATAGCTTAGCTATTGTGAATTGAGCTGCTGTAAACATGGATGTGGTGACGCAACCCCATTCTCAAGCTGAAAGCCTGAAAGGCCCAAGTTGAGTGACTGCTATGAGTCATGTTGAAAGACCAAAGAAGCTGGAGTCTACCAGTAATGGCTGCAAAAATAGATGTACCTACTCAAGAAGAACCAAGCTTCTTTTTTGTTGTTGTTCCATATGAATCCACCAGCCTGTTGGACAGTGGTACTCAAATTTAGGGTGGTTCTCCCCTCTCAGCTTATTGTTCCACATGCCAATCATCATCTGTGGAAACACCCTCACAGACACATCCAGAACTGTTCTTTATTGATTTCCTAAGTGTCTCTCAATATAATCAAGTTGACAATCAATAGTAACAATCACACCATTTCCCAGTTTATTGGTAAGAAATATAACATTCTATTATCAAGGTCTAAGATTTGTTTTTAATATTTTTTAGTTGGAGTTGGATACAATATCTTTCTTTATTGTTATGTGGTGCTGAGGATCGAACCCAGTGCCTCACATGTGCAAAGCAGGCGCTTCACCAATGAGCTACAGCCCCAGCCTACTAAGGTCTAATTTAAATAAATTAGCAAATATTACATTAGCTTTATCTAAAAATAGGAAAACTTATTTATACAGACAGCAATTAGATTTAAGGAAACTACAGAAATAATCCAGTATAGTCCTTGTAATTGACATATGAGTTAAGAACCACAGTAAAGTATGAGACAATAATGACATTATACTAAGTTCTTCTGACTTCTGTTTAAGTAGTTCTATCTGTACCAAATCGCATCTCAAATTTATACTACCATTGCCAGTCAAGATAATTTCAATGAGTTCTTAGGCAATCACATTAAATGATTTGCATGTGCATGCTGATAATTGTGACATAGACACAAGCTAGCAACATTTCTTGAACATCTGAAGTTTGGCTGACAGCAACCTCTATTATTCAGTTTTATGAAGTATATTGAATGTATTATCTCCAAGTCATACAGATCAGGAAACAGTGATAGCCTGAGTTGAGCAAGGATTGACATTAACTCAACACTAGCTTCAATATAAAAATAGTTAGTGTTGTCCTTAGACAAAGAAAGTCTGCTATTAGATCATGTTTGTTGACAAAAGAATATTTCAAGAAACAAGATGCTATGCTGATAGTTAAAATATTTTTACACATTTAATATATTATAGAAGGTTGAAAGTCAATGATATGGCAAAAAATAAGATAAGCAGAAAAAGTTTAAAAGTATAATACAAACATGCAGTAATTTTTTACCATAACAACTCCAGTAGGAATGAAAGATCAATTATCTCCCTTTTATTCTCTCTTCAGAATTAGAGGCTGATAACTCTCTGCCTAATTTCTCTTACAAATTATAACATTTATAAGAAGCCTCATATCTAAGGCACCTTTCCTTTAAATTTTGCCACCTTGAAATATAACTTCTTCTTCATTATGTAAACATGTCACAACCCAGGCACCAGAATGTATGTAAATGTGGTCATATATAACTGCCGTTTTCTTTATTAATTCACTTAGGCAGCAACTAATTATGGAGTAACACATCATGAGTGTCCTACAATGAAATAAGATATGTTGTAAATATTTTATACTGGAATAATTGCATACAGGAATTACATAGTTGAAACAAGGCTGAAGAGGCAACAGGAGAGGTTGAAATGACAAGAAGGGAGGACAAGTATCATCAAGAAGGACAGGCTCAAGGTTGAGATAAGGCCACTATAACTCAGAAACCAGCATCATCTCTAAACACATGGCTGTTCTCAGAAAGAAGCAGGGTCACAGATGTGGCAGTTTGGTCAGTATCTAAGGCTACAGGGGAGATGTGCTCACTGCAAGAAAATCCACTCCAGAGGGCATAGAGAAGGGGGGATACCCGAGCTTCTTCCCTTTTCTCTGGCTCCAGTCTTCCAACCAGCACTTCCCTGCAGTTGAAACTACTTGCTAGCTATTAAGTTAACAAAGTTAGGAAATAACTTTCAGGGGAACAAGAAATGAATTGGAATGCAAATTATACAAACAGCACAAGTGCCAACTATATGTAATGCGCTATTTTTGGATAATAAAAATTCAACAATAAGCAAAATTGACTAAAATCCTTATTGGGGAGGGTAGTATGTAGTATTTAGGATTTACTATAATTACCATAAATACACCAATATATTTTAAATAGAACCATCTACAAAACCTTGCAAATATATATATATATATATATATATATATATATATATATATATATATATATACAAGTATTATTATTGTTCTTATTCAGATAAGAAATAGAGACTAGATGCCTTAGTTAGCAATGTTTATAGTTGTCAGAGTCAAGATTTAAACCAAGTTTTCTTTGGATTTTCCCCTAAAGTTTTTTTTTTTTTAAACTGGTGCATTATAATTGTACATAATGATGGGATTTATTGTTACATTCAAATTAGGATGAACTGATTAGATTATATATTTCACAATCCAATTATTTTACCTTCAAACATTTTGGCATTAATACAGGAACTTCTGGGGGACACCTCAGATCTAAACCACAACAGAAACATTTTCAAAATGTGTGTTTACATGCAAGAAACTAGAACATTTCAAATGTGCAGCATAAATTTGCTTATGATAGCAAAATATATAAAATTATTTATCTTCATCTTGGAGATAACATACCTTTAAATAATTGGAAAAAATTGGCAGCCTTGTGTTAATAATTTGGCACAAAAGCATAGTGAAATTTATAAGAGGAAAAAGAAAGCACTTCAAGGGAATTTTCCCAATCTTCAGATTTTAGGAATTTCAGATAGGGAGAACGGAAAACCCTGAGCAGAAAATAATATTTTAATTAAATGTCACAAGGAGCATTGGGGCAGCATAAGGCAGTATGTACTTCTGAATATAACATGAACTTAGACTACTTCACAATCTCCTCATGGTCACACAAAGCTACTTGAAGAATTTTCCAAATAAATGAGAGTGGCATCCCCAAAACCTGCTATTAGATATCAGAAAATTATTTTCTGATTCTATGTTGTGATTTCCTTTGTAAATGTAGAAATTCAAGAGCATTTTTTTGCAAAACAGGTTTTTAGCCATATGGTTTACCTTTTTCCATTTAGCAGATGAGAGAGAACATTTGTAGAGGCATTATTTACTGTGAATTATTTCACATGGAACACTAAAAGAAATGTCTCCACATGAAAGGCTGACATGGTGATTGTCATTTCTTTCCTCTGTCAGTGGTTGTTGTTATTTTCATATTTTACATTTTAATTTATTTTCTAAGAAAGCAAATATGAGAGCACTATGTCCCAAGTGAGCGCACATCTGATTTATAGATTCTGGTCATAATGAATGACTTATATGGTCTTTGTGACTTTTTTTTTTAAACATTAAAAACAAGTCCTGTAGCTTAATACAATTGAAATGTGAACTGGTGACTTTGTGGAATCCCTGCTACCCTTTGTGAAAGACATATGAAATGAAAATCTCTTCCAAGTGCATGCAATACTGACATCATGTAATTACAGCCATGCTAGGCAAAAGTCCATTTAATCAGAGTGCCATTAGAAACACTATTCCTGTTCTAGAAGTAATTCCGTCTGCATGAATTAGAGTATATGATGGGAAGCTTAGGTTTGCAGCCTGAACTTTTATTTCCCCATCTTTGTATCATAGTTGAAATGTTTAGCATTAAAAATCATGCACATCCCAAATTTTTTCTTGTCTTAATTTCAAACCAATTACAAAATTTAAATTTCTTAAGGTATATCAACAGATTGCTACATACAAGTTGTTTTCATAAGCCTATTCTCCTGACTGTAGATCTCTTTTTTTTGTATGTGTTAGGAAGAAATGGAAAAGTAATAAAGAGAATAGGATTTATCATAATGATTCTTGCAATAAACATGAAGCTTCATTTGTGTATCAAAAACAAAAACAAATAGCTGGGCCCCACGGGGTGCACACCTGTAATCTCAGCAGCTCAGGGGGCTGAGACAGGAGATCAGTTAGCCTCAACAAAAACAAGGTGCTAAGCAACTCAGTGAGACCCTGTCTCTAAATAAAATACAAAATAGGGCAGGGGATGTGGCTCAGTGGTCAATCCCAGGTACCAGCCCCCCCCCCAAAAAAAAAAATAAAAACAAGCAAGTAATTCAGCCTGCTATCTATAATCATTCATTATTTATGGTAATACTCTACAAAAGTACATATAAATGTCTTTTATATATTTGAGGACATATAAGTAGGCTTTTTTTTAAAGTATTTTTTAGTTGTAGTTGGAAACAATATCTTTATTTTATTTATTTATTTATTTATTTATTTATTTATTTATGTGGTGCTGAGAATCAAACCCAGCGCCTCACACGTGCTAGGCAAGCACTCTACTGCTGAGCCCCAGCCCCAGCCCCATAAGTAGACTTTTTACTGAAATATTTAGTAATACATTCTTTCATACAATGCTACAGCAGAATAGAACTCGTTACATGATAATATGTGATATAACTGTAAAGTAACATGCTGATAAGAAAAAAAACAGATATTAAAGTATATGGATACATGTGATTATAAGTAGCTATTGTTGGAGTCTAGGCATTTATTAAAATAATGTGATCAGCAAAATTAATTTTGAAATTGTCCTGAGGAATTATTTATAAGACTCACAGAGCTTAATACATTTTTAATAGTGAAACCATAACATTTTTAATAAATACTTTTAGCTAATGATTGCTAAACATTGGAAACATGAAAGTCAACATTAAGGAGTATGTCTTACATTACCTTTAAAATTTCATAACACAAATGTATCTACTTAGGTATAGGACTGTATATTTCTTGCTTTTTCACATGCAGAAGAGGATACTCTCCCTCCTGTTTGAAATCACCAAAACCATATGCTGTTTTGTAATGCCAGAAAGCAGAATCCACAAACCCACGTGTGCTCCCTGCTGATTCACTGTTGACTCACTCAGTGATAGAAAGCAGGCTGGAGAGAGAGGAGACCTGCTCTGCTCCTTTCTGTTTTACTTCTGTTGATACTTTGTTTACCTTTAGTTTCCTATTTGATTCCCTATAGTAGTGACAATTTGTTCCAAAAGTGCATGATTCATTTCTTTTATTTTTATACCAATATTTTCAAAACCATTATCACACAAGTTCAGAGTTTCCAGCTTTCATGAAAGATTCAGGTTGAAGAAAGATCTAATATGCTTATAAGTAAAACGACATGCAGCCCTCTCATGAGTGCCTAGACTACATGCCACATGAGTAATGTGTTCTCATCAGGGGTCTGAATTCCAACCTCAGGAGGCTACCTCTCCAGTTTTTAAAATTTTAGTTATCTCAACCTCTTCTCTTGGTTCACCAGGAGGAGGAGAGACGTTTGCATTCTTCACTAGTTACCTTCATATACCTGAATAGTTTGTTTGTTACCATGTCTTCCATGATAACTTTTAATTATTCTCCCAACCTCATACATTTTCTCAATTTCTTTCATAATTGGTCTTTCATAATATCATTGAATCTGAGTTGGCTTTGTGCATTGCTTTGACCAATAATGTGAGACAGAAATGAGGTCTATTGACTCTACTTTGCTCTCTGGAAAGTATATATCACCATGGAAGAAATACAACTATGTTACTTTGAGTGAAGTCTTTCTACATCCAGATATTCTGGCTAACCTGAGATGCCAGACTTATGGGTAAGCATTTTGGATTTTCTAGCCCCAATTGAACTCACAGTGGAATGGAACTCTGTGACCACTCAACTGTGGACCATTTGGAATAGAGGGATTGCCCAGATGTTTCCAATTGGCCCAGAATGCTGAGAATCCTGATAAATAATGAATCATACTTGCCTTAAATAACTAGTTAAAGGTATAGTTGGCTTCAGTACATGACTGATAAAACCTTTTAAGTTCAAGAGCTTCCTTAACTTTACACTAAATATGCACCAATAAAATCTCTGGCCATGGTTTGTCTGTCCACAGGACCAAACATAAAATGCTAAAACCAATAAAATAACTTAGTTGAAATTTTGTATATTCGCTACCATTTTTCACATGCTAAACTCATGTTTTTATAATATTCTTAATTTAATGATATTAAGGAAATAATAAATGTCTGATTATAAGAAATATTTAAAGAAATAATTCATCAAAATAGCAATATGTAAGTCTAAAAGCTACTATTGAAGAAATAGTAAATTTTCTTTAAGATTGTTACCACTTAACTAAACAACTATTAGGTGACCACTTAATAATATTAGTTCACTGGTAATTTTGAATAGAATCTGATTCAGGTCTTCATGTGTTCTTTTCATATGAATAAAGTGATGTGAATATTATAGTAATGATGAATGCAATTACAGTTTACTAATAGCATTTATGATTATAAAGTAAAATATTATTTATGTTAACATGAAGTGCCTTGAAAGGGTAATAATTGTGATAGTGAATAATAACTATGAGTTATTGGGTAATTTGTAACTATAATGAGTTTTATGTATTGAATTTGAAATTTGACTTATGTGACTAGAGCAATGAGAAATGATACTGGAGCATCTGTAATTATAAAAGGTCATAAAACTGTGTCAGCCAAAGCACATCAACAGAATAAGTTTATAAGTAAAAAGAGATTGTTTTCCTCTAACAAACTAGAGCAGGATTTAGCCTCATTTATTGGGATCAGGTATTCCTAAAACCATCAAGACAGAAAATATGTTCCCAGGAGCCCCATAATGTAAATTTATATCATATTAGGCCCTTCTATAAAGCCAGGATATTAGTATATCAAGATGGACATGTGACTATCAAATCTGAAAGGATAAAGAGTATTGAAACATACAAAACTGTGAGAGGAATGATTGCCTGATTTTTATACTCTTTAGCAGTCAATCCTCAATCTGGAGTCAGGGAGGGGATGTAGGAGCCCTGTCCTTGCTATGGTACAAACTTACTACTTCCCTTCCTTTCTCCTTCAGTGGCCCTCCCCTCAGATGAAATAATTGAAATAACTTCTTCTTGCTATAATCTTAAAACTCTGCATCTGATAGAAAACCAACTTAAAGTTTCATTCAAACATTTGTACTGATTGAAGTAAGTGTCCATGCCTATTTATCTTTGAAGCACCCTGAAATTAGGAACAGTGTGATTTTCCTCCAGTGAGAACACATTGAATTTCTTAAAGCTTAGTGAGGGGGGTTAGTTAGAAGGAAATAGCTATTCAATATAGAAAAGAAGCAATGTTACTTTTGCAAAATAACGTTACTAAAAATAGTTTATATCATTAGACAACTGGATAAAACATATAGTGGGAAATGAAGTTATTAAAACATTATACTTTGTATGTCTATTTGGCTGTAAATCTCAAATCTAAGACAATTCTTTGTAAATAATGACCTATTTTGTGAAAGAAATTTATTGAGCATTTAAATGGTAACTATTCTCTGACAGTCATTAAATATACGTTGAGTGATTCAATTCTGATATTATTCCTTAACTATAATTATTACTGCCATTTTACAGGTATAAACAAATATGTAACAAACAAAATCATCACTAATATCATATGGCTAATAAATGATGAAGTCAGCAATTAAAACCTAAGTCATACGTGTGTGTGTGTATTTGTGTACATGTACACTATTCATAGTGTATATATAATTCTAAGCACAGTATGCTATATGTACCATGCTTATGCAATGATTTGAACTGAGAATGCCCCCCAAAGGCTCATGGGTTAAAGGGCTTGTTTCCCACTACAGTAATGTTCAGAGGTGGGGCTTTTGGGTTGTGGATGGATCATAAGAGATCTGACCTCATCAGCAACTTATTGCACTGAGAAATTCATAACCTGAATGAACTAGTAGAAGAAATTAGGTCACTTGGGAGCATGCCTTAGATGGGTATGTATTCTCACAAGTCCTTATTTTTCTCTCATTCTCTGCTCCCTGGTTGCCATGATCTCAGCAGCTTTCCTCCACCACAAAAAAGTTCTGCTTCAACTTAAGTCCAAAGCAATGGAGCCAGCCAACCATGGGTTGGAACTTCTGGAACCATGAGCTAAAATAAATCTTTCCTCCTTCAGCTTGTTGATGTTAGGTATTTTGGCCAGATACAAAATGTTGACTAGCATAGCTTATAATTATGCTCTTTTGTCTTCTAAATATGTGTGTTTCAGAAAATTCTGCCACTAAAATAGTAAATCAAATTGAATTGAACATTTCCTATATTCTGCAATTTCTGATTAACTTGTGTAACCTAGCCAATAAAAGCTTACTTGCTCAAGTTTATTGTTAAAGGGGGAGAAAAATTCTGACCATCAGAGAAAAAAGAATTCTCTCTTTTATGCTTATTTTAAAATAAGTATCTTTCTGGGTATATTGGCACATGCCTGTAACCCCAGCAACTGGGGAAGCTGAGGCAGGAAGATTGCAAATTTAAGAGCAGCTCCAGCAACTTAATGAGATCCTGCCTCAAAATAAAAGCAGAAAAGAAATAGTGTAGCTCAGTAGCAGAGCACCTCTAAGTTAAATCTACAACTCCACAAGAAAAAATAAATGATTTTTTTTAAATGACCGGGTGTGGTGGTACACATCTGTAATTCCAGAGGCTCAGGAGGCTAATGCAGGAGTAGTAAAAGTTCAAAGAGCACATCAACAGTTTTGCGAGACCCTAAGCAATCTGGTAAGATCTTGTCTCAAAATTCAAAAATAAAAATAGCTGGGGATGTGGCTCATTAAGTGTCTCTGGGTTCAATCCCTGGTAATAAAAATAATTTTAAAAAATTAAAATATGTATGTATGCTATTTAAATAACACAGAAAATAGACATTTTAAAATGATCATATATTATTTATGTCCAAAATCAAAAAACATCTTGTCTATCATTTATTAATTTTTCACATTATGAGCCATACTTTCTTAAGTTAAAAACAGTCAACTACCTGACCCTTTTAATGCTGGTATACATGTATGTTATCCAGGTGCTGACAGTTTGAAGCAAACCCATGAGGCTTCAGTTTGAAAGTGGGTAACATGAGGTTGTATTTGCATATTCTAGCAATCAGGTGGAAGAGATGCAGCTGTCTTTGATGATGACAGAGATGGTGTAATGTATTAATCATTTCACCACCGTTAGAAATTTAAGCTGTTCCTAAAATTTGGCACATCTATATATAGATGTTTTGACATGTGTAATTTTGATTAATATTTTTAAATTTGCTTATCAGTAATTAATTACTATGGCCAACTAATTTAAATTGATTATTTAAATATTTTCATAAAAGTTTTATTAACTTATACAACTCTGGTAGCTCTGAATAGTTCTTGAACATTGCCTAAACTTCAAAAGTACTGAGCATTATTTTTTTTTAAAATATCAATCTGATAGGTAACAGGGCTATCTCATGTGTAATGATTTTATTTCTCTGCTTATAGATTATTTGCTATATGTTTATAATTTATTATTGATGTGTATTTTAAGTTTTCAGTTTTCTGTTAATATCCTTTAAGTATTTTGTTAGGAGTATTTTTTGCCTTAGATTTGAAAGTTAAACTATATAATACTTTTGATACATGCATACATACATGCATATAATTTTATTAGTTGAAATTCAGTTTTGTTTATTCATGTTTTATTTTAAAATTATTTTTCAAAAAAAATTTGTTGTGTATATTTAAGGTATACAGCCATCATAAATACACATATAGTGAAATGATTACTATATTAGAATGAATTAACAATCTCACATAGTTATCCATTTTCTTCCTGTGAGAAGAAAAGCTATAATCTACTTATTACATAAACATCTAGATTACATCACACCATTAATTGTAGTACCATAATGTACATTAGACTTTTTGATTTCATCCTGTATATTTGCTACTTTGTACCTTTTGTACCTTTTGAACTAAAATATCCCCTTTCCTTCTCCCTAATGTTAATTTTGGTAACCAGTGTTTTATTTATTTTATTGGTTACACATGAACACAGGTAGAAACCATTTTGATATAATTAAACAAGCATGGAATACATCTTATTCAAACTCAGACCCTACCTAGTTCTTCCCTTTCTCTTTTCTCAACCCTTCCTTTCCCTCTATTGATCTTTCTGCCATTTAGTCATAATTATTTTTTTTTAATTAACTTATTGTGGATGTACACGATGGTGAGATTCACTGTGGAGTATTCAAATATTTACATAGGAATGTTGTGTCAGATTCATTCCACTGTCTTTCTTTTTCCTATCCCCTCTCCTTTCCTTTATTCTCCTTTGTCTAATCTACTAAATTTCTATTCTCCCCTCCTCTGCTTTAGTGTGGGTTAGCTTTCACATATCAGAGAAAACATTCAACCTTTGTTTTCTAGAGGGATTGGCTTATTTCACTTAGCATTATATTCTTTAGATCCATCCATTTACCAGCAAATATCATAAGGTCACTCTTCTTTGTGTAAATATCACATTTTCTTTATCCATTCATCCGTTGAAGGGCACCAAAGTTTTAAAAAGTAGTTTGTGCATGGAGTTGATCACTAAGTATTAAACAGGAATTTTTTAAATTTTATAAGGAATAGTTCACACTCTCAACATTCTACTGAAAACTCTTCTTAACCAAATCAACAAGCTTTTTGGATACTTTTTCAATTTTTCATGATATCTTGGTTAACTGTTTTATGAAGCATTTTGCTTTTATGTAATTTATGTTCATTTTTTTTCCCAGCTCAAATAATTTATTCACTTTCCTCCATCCCTAACATCTTTTGAATATTCTTCCAGCTGCTTTTCACCATATTGTCCCTAAGTGATAACATACATTTCATTGCAATAGTAATGTCCCACTTCTAAATAACAATCTATTTCAATTCAATATTTTGAATAACAAATAACTCAAATTTAGTGGCCTAACTGATAGTTTTATTATATTATCTCATAGTTCAGGGTTGACCAGATCCTAGATAATAGGTTGCATTAGAGATCTAGTTTGATGTCTCTTAAGTCAGGGTAGTCAACAGTACATGGGTTTGCCTGCTGAGTCTCTCTGGGTATCTCATGACTGTACTTTGCCAAGGACCCTTCCTCACTATGTCACACTCAATTTCCAACTCCTTTCCACATGGGCATTCTGTCCAGCAGGATAACTTATTTTGTGATTCGGGGCTTCAGGACTGAGAGAGTAGAGAATGGGTTGCCAAATCCTCTTTGTAACTTTGCCTGAAAGTCTTGGTTCTTTATTTTGTCCACATTCTATTAATCAAAGCAGTCACAGGCACAGCTCAGTTTCAAGAGGAAAAGTATTTTCACTCTTGATCATAGGTCCTACATACTCATGTAGGGAGTAGTTCTACAATGTTTTTAGATGTTTTTAGAAATTAGCTAACACATTTAAGGGGTGTGAGTGTGTGTGTGTGTGTGTCTGAGAGAGACAGAGAGATTCTCCTTCACTGAAATCAAATTAAATTGTTTTAAATAAAGCTTATGATCTTTTTCTTGTTGTTCTTTCCATCCATTTTCAAGACTGTTAAATGTTAATTTAACATTCATTTGCTGCCACACCAAAAACGAAATAACTTTTAGAGGTTAAGCAAAGCATTCCGTGAGCTAGATTCTTTTTTTCCCCCTAAGTTTGAAAAGTTGATCATTTTCTGAAAATCTCTTTTATTAATATAATTGGAATTTTACTCATTTTTAAATTGTGACAATATTGAAGTTTGCAGCAAAATTTTTAGTGTATTCTATAATCTGGTTTTTTGGGGGAGTAGGCTGCATAAATAATGGAAAAGAAGGAGTCCCCAAATCTGAAAAATAGGTAAGATCACTTAATATCACTAGTGATTAAAAACAGCATTGCTGTCATTTCTGGAGGATTTAGTGTGCTAGAATTGGGGAAAATCTACTTTTTATATAAGAACCTGACTGGTCTCTCTGACTGTAATACACACACTTGATATTGAATGTGTCCACTATACTACAAAGTTTTTAGCATTGCATAAGTGAAGTAATAGAACTATCCTTTTTAAAAAATAATAATTTGGTCAACTGTTTAGTATTTTAAAAAATCTAGCAGCAAAATTTTATATTCATATACTTTATCTCTTACTGATACTGAAAATACTATCTTGTATTTCTTTGAAAGGCTATATTTGCATTATTTTATAAAAGTTTTTTTAAAAAAGTGGATAAACTGTTGAAAGAGTTTTTTTTTCTGTTCCATATAGGGAAAAGAAGTCATATTTTCTTCTAAATTATTTTCGTTGTGGTGATGTTTCACATACAAATTTTACTCAGATGATATTGCCATATTATATATTATTGCTAAAGTGCTATTTTCAATAGAAAGTAATTTATAAGTTTTCAAAATTTTAGTCAATGCCCAACATTAGAATTTTTATGCAAACGTATATGAAAATTCTACTTGATAACTGCCAACTCCTGTTTATAGTAACATCATTTGACACTTTCTGAATTATTGAGTTTTCTCTCTTAAACATCCTCTCACTATGGTGAAAACACCTGTACAATGAATTTTTTACTCAGTACTCAGTGCTTATTCCATATGCACTTCCAAGTTTTAAGTAAAAACAGGTCTGATCTTAGCTTAGAAATTGAGCAACATATCTATTTAATCCAATCTCCATTTGGACAATTATTTTGTAAAGAGTACACATAGTTTCTCAGGTCTTCTCATTTATCATCACTGCATATTTGTATGGGTCCTAGTAGACATGGAAATTACTTATTAGAATCCCTGCAATCTGTTATATCGCTTTGAATATGTGGAATTTATGGTCTGTGCATGGAGTTGATCACTAAGTATATTAAATCTTTGGAAAGAGCGAGATCCAATTTTGGACAGTCATCATTCTATGCTTTCAAATAATTGCACTTGGTTGAATTGGCAAATTGAGCTTTGGAGACATATTTTTACTGAACTCTAATGTGCAATAGTGCGGTCTCATAGTAAGGCTTGTAATATTATACCAGAAAATTGGTTTTTGAACAACAACAAGGCAAAGAGTGACCTTTGTACTAAAAGGAGACAAGCAGATTGTGAATAATTCAGGGATAGATTCAAAAATTCCAAAATTCAAACCAGTAGAAATAAATCACAAGAACAATATGGATTGATGGTGAGGAAGAGAGCTGGTGTGGACTTTCACACCAATGTTTAAGCAGTTTCATATGCTGACAAAACAAATTTATTGCAGATAACTGCCAGAATCACTAAAATTATGGGGTTATTTAAATACTCCCCTAATCTTGTGGAAGGTCAATATATTTTTCCTGTATGCTGACAAATATGCATATCTTATGATTTTATGTTTCTTTCTAGTTTCAATCTTATTGTTCCTAAATTATCCCTCTCATGTCATTTCTCTGACCCCCACTAACTCAATAAGAAACATAAAAATTTCCCCTTGGTGTCCCTTATGAACTATTTATACAATACAAGTATATTTAGATGGAAAAAAGATACTCAATATCTATGAGAAACCACAACTATCATTTCAATACAAATGGAAGATTACATAGTCAAATGTTAGATTTTTTTTTTAATTTCCTTGTATACACATCTCCAGAACTCTTACTAAATCCACTATACTATTTTATATCTCTATGGTACATTTTCTGTTTATCCTTTTTTATATTCTCCCAACCCTCAATATTACTAAACAATTTAGAAGCATAAAAAGATAGTGATGCCTTTAGAAAATGGGTAAAATCAGTAAACTTTCATACTCAGTGGATGAGAGATTTGGGGCAAGACTTGTGGTTTCATTCTATTTTGAGGTAAAAATAAATTACTTTTATCTATTTAATGTATTAAATTTTTAGTATATTTAAATTGAAAATATATATTTAAAAAGATATTAAAAATTTATCATGATCCTACAGTTGATGTTTAACTACTCTTACCTTCTCTCTCCTAGTCATCTAATATATCTTACATGTTTTAAGTTTTTTGCTAGTTCCAACATAAAATTTTATATATATAATATAATATATATATACACACATACACATAGATATAGATATAGATATAGATACATATAGATATATATAGATATATAAAATATATTCAGCCTCTCTGAGGACTTTTTTTCCCCCCTTTTGGAGATGTGGTTTCTCTCTGCTGTTCTGACTGGTTTAGAATCCTGGATTCAAGGTATCCTTCAGCTTCAACCTTTTCTCCCAAGTAGCTGGGATTATGGACAATCACCATACCTGTCTTATTTGGTGATATTATGTGCATTTTTGACACTCTTGAGGCCACTGTTATATATTGTATAAGGTAATATTTATTGGTCCCAAATGCAGGAGAATATGAAAAGAGGCTGGGTGAGTGGTGAATGTTCAAAATAGATGGCTTATCATTCGGACTTATTAAATACCGTCTAGTTTTAGGTAATTCATTATGAGATTTAGAATCAGGGATCAATTACATACATTTCTTGGTATAAAGTAGAAGTTACATTGCACATTCAGTAGATTAAAAAGTAAATTTTTAATATTCATGTTCTTTAAATGCAGCTATACCAATTATCCTGGTCTGGTGTTAGAACAAAAGAATATTTGTGGTTTGGTTTTTCAGTGATCAGACACATTACAATATGTAATCTACAGTGTGTTAATAAGGACATGGCCAAAGAAAAACATGCCATTTTTACAGGGAAATAGTTCAATAGATTCTCAACTAAGAATAGAAGCAAACTTCTTTAACTGAAAAAGGGCATCTTTAAAAAGCTACAACTACTATCATAATCAATGGTGAAGGACTAAATGCTTTCTCTTTAAATTTGGGTAGACGGTAAGAATGTCCTCTCAAGAGGATACATGAGACTTTAGCTAGTGTAAGCAGGCAGACAGACAAGAAAGGGAAATAAAGACATGTGGTTCAAAAAGTTTTATTCACAGGCAGTAAGAACTTGTATTTAAGAAATTCTAAGGATTCCACAAATAATCTTGAAAACTACTGAGCTCATTAAGGAATCTAAATAAAGGTCAGCACATAAAAATCAAATATATTTCTATATATTCACAATAAATAATTCAAAAATGAGATAAGAAAAAATATATATGCAGAACCAAAGTAATAAAATACTTAGAAATATAGTTGACAAAAGACATAGAAAAGATGTACTTAGAAACTATCCTATCTTACAGGGGAAATTTTTTCTAAAGATTTAATTAATGGAAAATGTTATTTCCTTATTCAAATAGATTCTTATTTTTAACATGGCAATTCCTGATCTATAGATATAAAACAATCTCTCTAGACCTACAAAGTCTAAGGAGATTTTTTTTTTCTCAAAAGTTACAAACTATTCCTACAGCATATGTGAGAAAAAAAATATAAGAGGGGGGGAAAAAGTCTTTAGAAGACAGTTGGAGAGTTCACACTGGCTGATTTCAAAAGTTAAGGATAAAGAGGAATGACAACAACAAAAAAATGGCAGAGGGGTAGCTCTGAGGACCCATCTTTCTACAAAAACAATGAAAACTAAGCAGGAAGAAACAACTTGCCAGAACTCTGGAAAACAGTCGGAGGTTTACAGGAATCAAGTGAATGCTGAATCAAGGAAAAGTCACCTTAAAAATTGTGAGAAACTTTGTGGCATTTTTACTGCAGGCAGGTACCCCTGCCCAGTTTCCCTGCTTGCTTGCTGGCATCATTGCGCCTAGCAAATGACCCTGGACCCAGCCTCTGGAGGAATCAAAGAAGATCTTTACAAAGATCTCCTCTCCTTTTATCTGTGTAGAAGCTACCAGAACTGATGCAAATTGCCTTGCTTTGTTTCAACTAAATTGGAACTCCCTCTGGGAGGAAAGGAACTCTGCAGAGAGCAGTTCTTAAAACCACTGAAAGAAAAGTGAACAATTCCTTTGCTCCCTGGGACAAAAGATTAAGGTGAAGCAAACAATAAACAGGTGGAAGCCTGAGAAGAAGAGCTGAGGAGAGAGTTTCTTTGTAGGACACTGAAAATCTCCTACATATACTAGGAAAAGTTCACTAAGGAATGTAAAAGCCATGCTCTCCTACAGCAGGACACTTGCTCAGTAAAGATCTGAGAAGACCCGAAGCTTCACTTGTGGCTAAACTTCAGGCTCAACAAGCAAAAAGTTATGACTAACACAGAATGGTAAACAGTCCACCTAAGCTTGGAAGGTTTGACTTAACACAGAGCCAGTCTCCAAAGACAGCAAGTCTATGTTGTTATATACTTTACTTTTATATTTTCCTTATTCTCCAGACATTTTGAGAAAATCTTTGTCTGGATGGCAACCTATTCCCAATATGATAAAAAATACTTCTTTTGTTCTGGGCACTGTCACACAAAAACTAGTTGCATTGGGAGTCTATCAGTAAATGGACCAGAACAGTACACCCAAATGGGGTACTTGCTACATCTAATGTATTTAAGAATTGGGCCTCTATTTTATGTGTGGTAGGAATTGCCCAGTAAAACATGTTATTCTTTACCTTAGAAGGCATAGTTTGGCAGCTCATAATACTTGACCCTAGAAATTCATCTGAAGTGAAAGGCATCTAAATTTTGTGGGATTTATTTTCCATCTTTTGAAATACACATGTCTTATCGGTATGTCTATAGTAGTTTCTACTTCCTGACCAGTATGTCATCGACTATTTTAATGTGTTATGCAAAGGAAATGCCATCGAATTCTCTGCTGACTATGTTCTGTCACACATCTGGACACATCACTGAGGCATTTTTCTCTTCTTATCTGCTAAACACTAACTATTTTAGTGATCCTCACTAACTCATATAGTATAAATGACATTTGCCAGATCAATAAAAGCAAATATTTAATAGGGGATGTTATAATTTGCTCAAGTAGTGAAGCAAAAGCTGCAATAGCAAATGAAATTTGAAACACCTTCTGATTATGTTTACAATAATCCACTGTCCTCTAAAATCCATTCATTCTCTTCATATTCCAAATGCATGACTTGAATTAAAATCTGTGTGAATCAACACCCCTGCATCTCTCTCAAGTTCTTGACAATGGCACTAATGACAATGGGGCTAATCTCTGCAATTTCAGGAACGAATTATTGCTATCTGTCATTTATCATATTTTTAGATAGCAGCAAGTGTGCTGACTTACATTTGAACTTTCCTACCATAATTGATCTCAATATGCAGGTTGGGACATCCAGGTGTAGATTCTACCAGTTGCTGAGCATGTCTAGTCCTATTTTGCATTCTAAAACTACAGTCATAACCATGATTAGGTTCAAAGACCCACAATGACTACTGTGGGGACTACTGTGAGATGGACATAAGCTAAATCCCATTAATCACCTAACATTCATAAACTCCAATTTTGACTAGTAGACCACAGTAACATTTTGGGGTCTTCAAGAGTAAGTGTCTTTAGACTCAATGTCGAGTAATCTTCCAAATTTCTGATTATTTCCCATTCCCCATTCCCCATTATCTTGTCACTGTGATAAATGTCTATTGGTCCTTCTAGGAAAGGCTAGTATAAAGAGCAGATATATTTGATAGTTGCTCAAATTGAATCATGATGATATACACAATTTAAACAAATCAATTTCAAGTGATGAAATAGAAGACGCCATCAGAAGCCTACCAACCAAAAAACATCCCAGGACTAGATGTATACACAGCCAAATTCTACAAGACTTTTAAGCAAGAACTAATACTAGCACTCTTCAATTTATTTCAGGAAATGTAAAAAGAGGGAACACTTCCAAACTAATCTATGAGGTCAATATCACCCTGATCCCAAAACCAGGCAAAGACACATCAAAAAAAGAGAACTTAAGACCAATAACTCTAATTAACATAGATGAAAAAGTTCTCAATAAAATTCTGGCAAATCAAATACAAAAACACATCAAAAAGATTATGCACCTCGACCAAGTGGGGTTCATCCAAGGGATGCAAGATTAGTTCAATATATAGAAATTAATAAATGTAATTCATCACATCAATAAACTCAAAGATAAGAATCATATGATAATCTCAATAGACACAGAAAAAAATTCAAGAAATTCAGCATCCCTTCATGTTCAAAACACTAGAAAAACTAGGGATAACAGGAATATATCTCAACATCATAAAAGCTATCTATGCTAAACCCCAGGTACACATAATTCTAAATCGAGAAAAATTTAAAGCATTCCCTCTAAAAACATGCCCTCTTTAAGTTCTATTTAAATAATTCTTGAAAAACTGGTGAGATCATTTAGACAGATGAAAGAAATTAAAGGGATACAGATAGGAAAAGAAGAACTCATATTAGAACTATTTGCCGACAATATGATTCTATACCTAGAAGACCCAAAAAGTTCCACCAGAAATCTTCTAGAACCAGTAAGTGTATTCAGCAAATAGCAGGATACAAAATCAACATCCATAAATCAAAGGCATTCCTGTATATGAGTGACAAATCCTTTGAAAGGAAAATGAGGAAAACTATCCCATTTACAATAATCACAAAACAAAAGTAAAATACTTGGGAATTATCCTAACAAAAGAGGAGAAAGACCTCTACAACAAAGGCTACAGAACACTAAATAAAAAGATTAAAGAAGACTTTAGAAGATGGAAAGGTCTCCCTTGTTCTTGGATAGGCAAAATTAATATTGTCAAAATGACCATACTATCTAAAGCACTATACAGATTTAATGCAATTCCAATCCAAATCCTAATGACATTCCTTATAGAAATAGAAAAAGCAGTCATGAAATTCATCTTGAAAAATAAGAGACTCAGAATTGCTAAATTAATTCTTAGTAAGAAGAGTGAAGCAAGAGGCATCACTATACCAAGTCCTTAAACTATACTACAGAGAAATAGTAACAAAAACAGCATGGTATTGGCACTAAAATAGACTTGTAGACCCATGGTACAGAATAGAGGACATGGAGACAAACCCACAAAATTACAGTTATATTAGACAAAGGTGCCAAAACCATACACTGGGGAAAAGATAGTCTCTTCAACAATCATACTGTGAGACCTGGAAATCCATATGCAACAAAATGAAATTAAACCCCTATCTCTCACTATGCACATATTCAATTCCTAGGTCAAGGACCTAGGAATTAAACCAGAGATCCTGCATCTAATAGAAGAAAAAGTAGCCCCAAATCTCCATCTTATTGGATTAGGCCCCTACTTCTTTAAAGAGACTCCTATAGCACAAAAATTAAAATCAAGAATTAATAAATGAGATGAATTCAAACTAAAAAGTTTCTTTTCAGCAAAAGAGACAATCAGTGAGGTGAATAGAGAGCTTACTGCTTGAGACCAAATTTTTTACCACTTGCACATCAGATAAAGCACTAACCTCTGGGGTATATAAAGAACTCAAAAATCTTAACACCAAAATAACAAATAACCAATTAACAAAGGGGCCAAGTAACTGAACAGACACTTCTCAGAAGGTGATATAAAACAAATTTATGAAAAAAATGTTCAACATCTCTAGCTATTAGAGAAATGTAAATCAAAACTACTCTGATTTCATATCTCTCCAGTCAGAATGGCAGCTGTTAAGAATGAAGAAAATGTGGTATATAAACATAGTGAAATATTACTCAGCAATAAAAGAGAATAAAAACATGACATTTATAGGTAAATGGATGGAGTTGGAGAATATAATGATATAATGCTAAGTGAATTTAACCAATCCCAAAAAAACAAATGCAGAATGTTTTCTCTGATATAAGGAAGCTGATTCATAGTGGGTTTGGGAGAGGAAGCATTGGAAAATTAGAGGAACTCTAGATGGGGCAAAGGGGAGGGAGGGGAAGAGAGGGGACAAGGGTTCTAAAAAAGATGGTAGAATGCGATGGACATCATTACCCTAGTACATGTATAAAGACAGGAAAGGTGTGAATATATTTTGTATACAACCAGAAATATGAAAAACTATGCTGTAAATGTGTAATGTGAATTGTAATGCATTCTGCTGTCATATATAACAAATTAGAATAAAAAATAAAATTTAAAAAAAGAACTGTAGAAAAAAATATGACTTTCTTTCAGGATGGATAGAAAAGTTTTCAGGTTTGAGCTGGAAATCTGAAGTCTTGAGCTCATTTCTTTTGTTACTGATTTACTCCATCACATTCAGGGACTATCAGCCATTCCATTATTCTCCTTAATTTAATTAAAATGTTCTAAGGTGTTGATACATAGTCCTTCAGAAACTTGCCTTCTATATGAATTTGATCAGGAATAACCAAACATAATAATTTACATATCATTTTTATCACATTATGTTATGAACTGTCCTTACCACTGGAAATAAGTCATTAGAACCTTTTATTTACTCAGATTCAAGAACCAATTTGAGACATCCCAAAATCAATTCAAAAAATTATCTTTAGGATTTGTTCCTTTAATAATATCTCAAGTTACAAAATAATTATAATGATCAGGGTTCAACAGAAAATCAGAATGGGCAGGGAATATGCTAAGGTATTTTTTGCAGTAGATTGGCTTAGTTAATTGTGGATCTGGTTAGACAAGGGTGCAATCCCTAAGGCAGGACATCAAGGACATTGGGACCCAACCTAAAGTTGCTGTTAACAGGTAATGTTCTTATAGAAATGTTGGCTCTTCTCTTCAGACTTTTCAATGATCAAATAAGGCCAAAGGTATTAATACATTTTACTTAAAGTCAATTGACTTTGGCTTTAATTACATCTAAAATGTAACAAGATAAGTGCTTGGTTTAAATAAATTGGGACTGTACCCTATTTAAATTAACACATTAAAAAGAAGATGACTTCTATATAAATATATATGTATATTATTTACAGAACATTAAAGGAATTCTCATTTTTCTATTATTAAAAAATATGGATGTAAATTTTTTGAAAGACATTGAATGTTTTACTCTCAGATCATGCACAAAATAGGGTTCAATGCTACCCTCATTTAATTTTGGCTTTTGTTTTAAGGTTTTAATTGATGCAAGGCATTTAAAACGGAAAAACTTTATTATTATTATTATTAATTATGATTAATTAATTAAAATTATTATAATTAATCTGGAACTCAATTTAGTATTATTTCTTAATTTAAGTAAGGACAATGTATAAGATAAAATAAAAGGCCAACTAAAGAAGAGTATATTAACATGCACATATTAGTCACATCCATTGCTTTGAGTTTGTTTCAGTAGAAGCTTTTAAAATGTGCTTTATTAACCCAGCAAAAGTTTGGGGGCTTACTTTCATAAAGAAGATATGTACAAAGCATAAAGGAAAAGGATTTAGCATAAGTTATGAAATTAAACATAGCAAGGAAATTTTCTCCACTTATGTAAGCATTATTGGTGCAGTTTAAATTGATAAACATTTTAAAAGGATTTTCATTTATTAGACTTTTGGAATTTAAAGACATGATACCTTCATGTAATTTTTTTTACAAATTTACATAATTAAATTTATCCTTTTAATATTAGAGTATTTTAAGAACATATACTGACTTAGATTTATTCAGTTAGCTATTAAATATTTCAAAAGATTTCAAAAACCAGCATGTATCCAATAGATAATGTTGTCACCATGATTATTCTTTTAAATATTAGCTGATCAAGAATCCTGAAATTACTCACTGGTAATATTGAAAAAGCTTGTGTGTACTAACATGCAGAGAGAGATATAATAAAGAAAGATTTTCAGTGAACATTATTGTTTGAATTTTCCCTCACTCTCATTGAAATGTACTCATTTACAGGACTCTACTAAAAATTAAAAAGCTTCCTCAAATACCATACCTAGAAACAAATATTTAAGTTAATTCAAATGAATTTTCTGTGACATTGCCTAGTAAGGACAACTTTGCTCAGTCTAATTTCTTCTAAAAGTATTACACCTTAATACTCTATTTAGAAATTGCAATTTTATAATGAATATAATTTTACTTTATAAACTGAACAAGTGGCTGAAGATTTTAAAATTAACAGCTTTCTTCACCTGCATTATTTATGATATTGAGGGATTGGGGGCAACAGAAGTGTAATGGATAACAGCACATCAAATGAAAGATCCATGGTTGCTATGAATATTTAGAACTAAAAGCTGGGACATCTTTTCAGAATATCAGTTTTCAGGTTTATAACAAAGATGTTGTCTTTTTCTTATACTGAGCAAATATTCTAATAACTAATAAGAGCAAATTAGGATGAAATAGTACATATTGTCTTAAAAAATTTGACACAAAGATACAGCAAATCTAGAAAAGAGCAAAGATTTTAATAAAAATAAGATCTTAATATCACATTCTGATTGTATGAATATTATAATGCTAAAACTTACATAGTGATTGCATAATATATACCTGTAATATGAATACTGCAGCATTTTAAGGGTAATTTGTGTTGAGGGCCATAGTCAAGTTGGGATGATGCATGGCATTTTGCCAGAAGGGAGTGGTTGAGAGGTGACACCAGCGAACCACTGAGATGATAATGGTTAAGTTAAGCTGTGTATTCAGTTGTATATAGACCTTTGCTGTCTGGCAATATGGTGGCTCTTGCTGCCTAGAGCTCCCGCTACTTTGGAGTTCCCGTTGAGTTCTCGGGGGTTTCTAGAGAGTGCTCGCAGAGCCTGGTGGAGGGTGAGAGTGTTCCGGGGAGCATGTGTGGAGTGCCAGTGAGAGTTCGGGAATAAAGAGTTGCTATTTGAACCTACAAGTGCTTTGTGGCCGGCTCGGTTATTTGTGCCCAGCCAGACTGTGGCATTTTTGATTGAAATTATTAAAGAATTACATAAAATTATAAATTAGTTTATCTTTAAAACTGTATTAATGTGGTTGGCTTTCTTAATGAGCTGTTTATACCTTAGCATAACAGCATTTTAAATATTAAGTTTGCAAAGGAGAGATACAGTATGAAAAATAAGAACCAAATATGGTCCTAGTATTCCTAACAATGTTTTTAAAACACTTAATTTACATGATATTTTTTATTATACTCCACTCTAGGACCAATGATTAGCACACAGTAAGTATTTAGTTAATGAATTACACAAGATGTGAATTAAAACACTGATATAGGGAGAGAATTATTTGTAAATTCTATTTGAATCAGGTATTATAAAATGATTTCAGAAGCCTTTATTTATATTATTCAAAATGTAGTTATTATATAGAAGATGTAAGTTCCTCTTTAAGTCATGGAATAAAGACTTTCTGCATTAAAAAATAGAATGGAACATGATGGTACACTCTCAAAAATAATACAAATTTCATTAGGGATGCAGGTATATTAGTTTTGTACACCTACTATAATAAATCATTACAAACTTTGTGGCTCAAAACAACAGAGTGTCATTTTTTCATAAATCTGGAGGTCAGAAGTTTGAAATTAAGGGGTTCACAGGGTAATGCTACCTTTGGAGGCTCTAAGAAAGAATCCTATTCATTACCTCTATTGTCTCCTGAGAGCTGCCAGCAATTCTTGGCTTGTGACCACATCACTCCAATCTCTTTTGCTGTGTTCTACTCTTTTGCTGGTTATCTGTTATGAGTACATTTGTGATGATAATTTAGAGCCCAACTTGATCTTCTGGGAAACTTAATTCATCTCAAAACTCTTAACACATCACATCTGTAAATACTTTTTCTAAATGAGTTAATATTTACAGATTCTAACACAGCACATAAAATACCATACACACTAGAAATATTGTTATGAGAAAATATGCTTGTCATATCACCATGGAATTCTAAAACTATGAAATGACATAATGTTTGTTTGAATTGATAAAACTATCATGGTTTTAGAAGTCAGAGTTGAGTTTGTTCCAACTGTGAAATGTTGGAGATATTACATAATCCCTCAAAATCTGAGTTTCTGAATTAAAACAATAATCTATGGGAAGATGAGGAACTTATGGAAGAATAATGGTATTTTTAAATGACAAAGACATTAGGAATTAGATTGTTTTCAGGGGAAAGATGGTGTTTCATTTGCATATGTTGAATCAAAATGTGTTTATGATAGCCAGAAGATATTTTCAATATGTAGTAAGATATTTTGGCCTGAAGATAGAGTTATGACTTATATATTTACAGATTTGACATTTAGTATATAAAGGATTTCTATGTAAATGTTTTGAGTTCAGTTGTTAATTTAAAAGACAGGCTTTTTGATATAATACCTTGCAGTGAGACACAGAAAGTAATGTGGATTTAGTATCAAACCATGAAGGATCAGTCAATGTTTTGACAAAAAAAAAAAAAAAAAAAGATTCAGCAAAGAAAATTAGGAGAAAAATAAGAAAAGTTGGATATCGGAAGAGACAATATAATTTTTTTTTCACCGAAATGGCAAAGATTGCTTAATGATGTTGAAAAGTCAAGTAGATTAGAATTTATAAAGCCTATTATATTTAGCAGTGTGTTTGTCATTGCTATCATCAGGACAAGCTATATATGACAAGCTATACTTATGGACTAGGAGGGATGAAATCAAACCAAAGTGTTTGAGCACTGTCTTAGTCCATGTTCAGTTGCTATAACAAAGTATCTAAGATCAGGTAATTCATAAAAAATAGAAATTTATTAAAATCAAGATTTTGAATGTTGGCAAGTCCAATAATATGACATAAACATCTGTTTGATACCTGATGACATACGTTTACCTCATCAAAACATGACAAAGTGTATCACATAATGAAATAAACCAATCCTGCCAAACTAGTTCTTTCTTCTTTTTATATAACCACAAATGCCATAACGGGAACCCCACCCACATAAGCTTATCTAGACCTAATTATTTCCCAAAAGCCTATTTCTAAATACAATTAACATATGAATTTAGAAATTAATTTTCTAAAACATGAACTTTTGGGGAAAACATTCAAACTGGATTAACAACCAACTGAGATACTGAGAAATACAGATTGAAAATGTGAACTGTCTCTGGAAGAGGCCAAAAAAGGCTGTAATTGACAAGTTAATGAATGTGCTTTGTATGTCACTGTTTCATGTATATATTTTTAGTAGGAAATACTTAAATGTGGAAGAAAAACTTGGAAGATTAAAATGAGAGACACTAGTGTGTATACACAAGAAAGAAATATAATTGATAGTTCCTAAAAGTGAAATAAAAATGGAAATCTCATGGTAGTAGGTTTATATTATTTTACAAGAGATGATGAACAAATCATAGAGTAACATTTTGTATAATTTGCAGATTTAGCATTTAGAATATAAGGGATTCCCTTCTGACAGTCTTTGTTGTTGTTATTCATTTGTGTTTTTGTTCATTGAGAACATGTACAGAAAGGGAAGCGAAGGATTAATAAGTGTCAGGAAGTACACATAACAGAAAATATTTTAAGAAATAAATGTGACTGATACAAATTAACATATTTTATCAGTTTTTGATATATTCTTTAGGCTCTATGGTATCTGTAGTGTTGGGTTCTGATATGACTTTCTCCTTAGTGCTTCTTGCTCCTATTCATCTGACACATAAGGATGGTTAGATTTATGTGAGGCAAAGATCCTTCCACACAGGAGAAAATCTTTGCATGACAACATTATTTAAAAGACTACACATCAAAATTTATAATGATATAAAGAAAAATGAACAAAGATACATTCTAACTGAATGAGGGGGAAAATAAGCAGAAGCCAAACAGGTGGCTTAATATACCTAGAAATGTTTTTATAGGATTACAATGCTAATGGTTTCAAAATGACAAACATCTGACCCTGGATTCCTTTGGAAGCATATTTGAAAATTTCTGAACTAACATATGGTGAGGCTTCTCAACCAAACCTGGTTCAGAACATTCTAGGAGGTGATGTCCTACTCTGAATACAGTACAGTATAACCTGGAAGACCATTAAAATATAGTTATTTTAGCTACTTCCCAAAATCATCTAGGTAATGATAAAAGATGTAAGTCATTCCTGATAAGAAATTTCACTTGGAGTGCGTGGATGAATTTTTTTCAACTATAGAACTCCAAAAATTCTGGAGATAATACAGCTCATATCCATTATAGTTGAACTTACTATAATGTATGTGAAAATATCAGGGATTAAAAGCAAAGCAGAATCAGCATTCCAAAGTGGAAATGAAATATTAAGATGCTGGTAGACGTAAGGCTCCTTTCCTGAGCGAAGGCAAGGATTTGGATGCACTCCATTGTAAATATGACATCTGAATGGAGGCTATATCAGTGGACAAGGAAGTCTTGGCAGTTTGGAAAAGAAAGACAAACCCTCAGTCTCATGTCAAAATAGAAACCAAATACTTCTTTACCAATCTGTAATTTTCATGCTGTACTCACACTGGTATAACTATTGATTTTATACTATGTGAATGGTCCAGCTGAGAAACTAAATTAAACTGGTCTTAGGTTGGTAGTAAATGCCTGCATCTACATAATGTAAGAGCAAATACTCTCTGGAAAAACAAAGACCTATTAAAATGCTTATGATACCTGACAATGACATCAAATTCGAGTTCATAATAAAGCACTTCAAAACATGTGGACGCATATTGATACAAACAAGAACAAACAAAAATTTGAATTGCAAGGGATGTATAGTATTAGAATTCCTACATACTGAAGATAGAATGAAAGTAAAAGAATGAATAAATATATTCAAATATATTCAATATGTTCAAATAAATATATTCAATATTTACTCATATAAAAATGCTAATATAGGTATATTAATGTGAGGCAAGTTAGTTATTATGGTTAAAAACTTTAAAAAGGATACAGAGAATACCTAACAATACAAGTTTATTCCTGTAGGAGCTGAAACAATTCAAAATATTTATAAAGCATAAAAATAATGTACTATAGATTTCAAAAAAACTACAAGAGAGATTTTTGAAAATTTTCACCATAAAGAAATGATATATATTTAAAGAAATGAATGTTTAACCTGATTCACACATTACACAATGTATACATGTATTGAACATTATAGAGTACCCCGTTAATATAATTTTTATGTTTTTATGTATCAGTTAAAAAAACACTTTAAAGCACTTCTCAAATTATAAGACAAAACTTTGCAGAAGATAGGACAAATCCATGCCAATTTGTGCAGATTAAAAAATATTTTTTAAACAACAACTGATAGATGAAAGGATTTTATGAGGATCAAAAATAATTTGCTTAATCTAGACCTATATAAGTACATACCTACAGAATAAATAATAAATTTTATTTTAAGCACATTTAGAGTAATTAAAAAACTAAAAATTTTAAAGAATTCTAAGCCCAAGTTTTGTAAACATAATAAAATTATTTTGGAAATTAATTTAAAAGTTAATGAAAAAATTTCAAACTAATGCAAGTCAGCTAAAGCAGTAAACAAAATAAACAATTCACACTATGCCATATATATGAGCATCAAAGAACTAAAACTTGATTAGTAAAATATTCAACCTAATAATTTAATAGAAAGGAAAAAAAACTAAAAATAAGAAAAGAATTATAAACCAACTAAAGATTTAATGAATGTTAATGTTTTAATTTATAAAAAGCAAAGCAGAAAAGAAGCATTACTATAAATTATAGATTTGAAAGTATTAAAAAAGAAGGATAAACACAATTTCTCTCAAATTGGAAAACTTAAATTTATAGTTTTAATATATAAATTGTATAACAAAAAGAATGGAAAATTAAACTGTTTTAGAATTTAGAAATTTAGAAAAGGGGAAAAAATGATGCTCAGCATAGAAATTGAATCACTAGTAAAGAAATGCCATGGATAACATCTAAATAAAACCAAGTGTTAAGTTATGCACATGAACTTCAAGGTAAGAATAGTTTAGTGTCAAACATTAAACAAAAAGGTGGAGTCTTGACCTACAGCTTAGGGACAGAGTACTTGCCAAGCAAGCACAAGGCCCTGGATTCAATTCCCAGGACCACATAAAAACCAATCAAGATGACCCATGATATGTCAGCAAGTGGGTGGAGAGAGCAGTATCAAGGCAGGAAGGCAGATACCACTGAAAGACTCCCTCCCTGCAGAACTGGGAAATGTCCACTAGCAGCTCTTCTAAGTGCAAATCAGAAACACTGAAGGAAAGCTCAGCAGGTCAATGGGATAAAAGAAACCCATTGCCAAGAGAATATTTACACTTAGAACAAACTCCTGGCAGTAAAATTCAAATAGAAAAGCAGAGTTTAAAAACATTAAAGTCAACACAAAGGAAATGAAAATAATAATATAGGAGGGAAACATACACATTTCAGAAATCATAATGACATACTTTTGAATAACTTGTGATAACAAACAAAGAAGGAATTGGAGGCATGAAGCTGAAGAAATCTGACTTTCCTTAACCTCTAGTACCATCACTGGAGAATATGGGTTCACAGTCTCTCCATCCAAACACAATGGAGATTTTGGATGAAATATTTCTTTATTTAGGGAAGATGTCTTGAGCATTTCAGGATTTTTTGCAGTAACCTTTCTCTTTACCTACTAGATGCCATTAGTAACCCAGTGGTCACAATAAATAAAATGTCTCCAGACATTTCCAGATGTTTGTGGGTGACAAAATCATAGTTACTTGAAAACCTATCTTACTTAATCATGAGTGATAAAAAGAATTGTGTTTGAATTTCACACTACTTATTTGCCAAAACAAAGAGATTGAGATATAACAATTAATAATGACTTGTCCAGGGGCCTGGCCTGTGACTCAGTGGTAGAGTGCTTGCCTAGCATGCATGAAACACTGGGTTCAAGCCCAGCAACACATAGAAATAAACAATAAAATAAAGGTATTGTGTCCATCTACAACTAAAAATACATTTTAAAAAATGACTTGTCAATGATGAAGTCATATCATAAAGCATACACTCAAAAGAAGAAATACAAAGAAAGAAAAAAAGCTATGAAGAAAAGCATTAATAAAAATGTCATGAAAAAAGCAAAAATAATAATTAGAAAAATTTCAAAAATGGAATGATATAACAAGATGATTTGAAAAGGAAATTGAAAAAATTCAGATAAAATAATTCTATAGAAATTTTAGAAATACATATGTCTTGATGTATGTAATAATATATGTAAGGTCATAAAGCTAAAGAAGAAACAATGCGAACTAAAGCATTCTGTAGGCCTGGACACATCATCATAAGATCCAGTGAAATAGTACATAACTAGAATTTAGAAGACTAGGGAATTTATCCAATTCAGAGAATTAATGTTGCTATCGTGGGGAGAAGCCAGGGAAATCCCAATGCAACTTTAAAATGCACAACTCTATATGCAGGTCAAATAAGGCATCTGATATTCATTTAATTAGTCTGTAAGAGTTTAACTAATTAAACTGTTAAAATTTATTAATAAAAATAAAGGTTTATTGCAGGGCAATATTACCAAGCTTCAGGCTAAAGGAAAACATGTTCTTCCTTTATCTTTCCCTTATCTTTCCAATACATATTTATATTGGTTGCTTCTTGATTCCTTTATCAACTCAGTTCCAATATAGTATATATTTCACATGCATGCATGTATGCACACATAAATATGTGTGTATTTATTTATTTATACTGGATATTGAACCCATGGGCATCTCCAGTCCACTTTATTTTTTTAAACAGCTTCTCTCACTCAATTGCTGAGACTGGCCAAGAACTTGCCAGCAACCTGCCTCAACCTTTTGAGTTTCAGGGATTACAGACATGATCCACTGTGCCCAGGCCTACTTCATATTCTTAATTTCTGGTAAGAGACTACCAATTATAATTTAAGCTGAATAGTGTTCATTATTTTGCTGGGAACATAACCTGATGGGAAGATGTTGTGTGTATTTAACATTCTCACTTAAATAATATTGTTAAATATTATAGCATTATTCCAGTGATATTAAATAATTAAAATATTTTTCTGGGTTGAGAACTTCTAATTTTGTGCATGCACATGCATGTTCATACACATTGGGTTAGAGGTTATTTTATAAAAATTTAACAATGGAAGTTGTTGATTTTAAATTTGTCTTTTAACAATGACCAGAGAAAGTACATGTTGAATTATTTCATTAAATATTCATCAAATAAAGAAAATATATTTCTACAACTAGAAGAATTTTATCTGTGTTATAATGATGAGATTTATTCTGACAAAATTCTGCTTAACATTGTGTGATAAAAACAATGTTGTGTTTTTGGAACACATATTGACTCTGACACTAAAAAATACTCTTATAAAACTAGAAATCTTGTTGTAAAAACTGTTATGGTAACTGAAAAAACACCAGAACCATCTTTGGAAACTAAAATAAGATGTACAAAATGTCAAAGTTTAGGGACATGCATCACAAAGCTTAGTTTTTTAAAAAATAAGATACAAAAAGAGCTAGATATATTTCAAATAAAAAAGCCCCATATGTATCAAATTTGAATTTGCTAAACTTATGCAGTTGCTTTATTTAATGTTATGAATACATTAACAGTTTAATGTTTATTGGTTTATGAATGTTAAAAATGAAATGAAACTTGTAAAGAAACATTTTATGTAAAAGCAGCATTACAAAATTGTTATCTGACAGTAGAGGAAGATTGTGGAAGCTTATACTATTGTTCTGTTAAAGGTCAACACCAAATCCCAGTTCAACTGGCTGCAGTTTAAAAATCCAACTGCTCTGTGAATATTTTGAGAGTTCTATGCACTAAGGGGAAGCATTTTTCTAGTAGTGAAATCAAGGAATATTTGACAG
Source organism: Urocitellus parryii (assembly GCF_045843805.1). NCBI lineage: Eukaryota > Metazoa > Chordata > Mammalia > Rodentia > Sciuridae > Urocitellus > Urocitellus parryii. The sequence continues at coordinate 27,333,984 of NC_135537.1, forward strand.
AGCACAATAAAATCCTGTTATCCTTTCTTTAAAGAGAAAGTAAACACTGTTCTAATAGATATTTTAGTCCCAGGACAATAAGATACAAGTGAAGTATCCTAATCTGAAAATCCAAATATAAATGCTCAAAAATCTGAAAATTTTTGACTGTCAACATGATACCAGAAGTGCAAGGTTCCACACCTGTCCCCAGTGATAAGTCAAAGCAAAATATAGGAACACTAAAAATATTGTATAAAATTACCTTCAGGCTTTCTGAATAAAGGTATTTATGAAACATAAGTTAATTTCATGTCTAGAGTTGAATTCTATCACTAATATATATATATATATATATATATATGTCTGTGTGCATTTGTATATGTATGTATGTATATATATATATATATATATATATATATTCTAAAATTTATGAAAATCCAAATCTAAAACAATCTGGTCTCAGGTATTTAATAAAAAAGAGAAATTGTATGTTGTGAAATATGTTCACTTTATCTCTTATGTAACAGTAGCTTTAATGCTACAATAGTCATACTACACATAGGAAATCAGTTGTTTTAATATAATTTGACCTGTAATTTTAAAACTACTTTTTATGTGTCTATTTTTCACTTTGTAAAATCCACACTAATATGTTTAGCATATTCTAATTGTGAACAAAAGAAATGTTGAAAAGTAAAATTTGCAATCATAGTGAATTTTGGATATAGTATAAAATTCTATGTCTAGTTCATAGCAAGAAAATTAATACAAACTTGAAAGACAGTTATTCTGAAGTCAAGTAAGGAGCACATTAGACTTTGTTATTACACATAATTCAAAATAACTATGGATTACGAATGTTTAAAATGAACAACTCACAGCTTGTTGAAATTATTGATTTGATTTTGGAAAAAAATTTTCTCTACATCATGCTTTGTATTGATTTTACATTTAAGAACAAAATTTGAACAATAATTGAGATATATTAATTGTTTACTTGATGGCATATTATGACAAAATCTAAATTATTAATATGAATATGGGAAATTTATTTTTAAAAAGTGATCAACAGGCAATTTGGTTACAAGCTGCAAGAGTTTTGTTTCAGATACATCTTGGACAGCATTGTGTGAACTCTGCATAAGGCACATGGCTCCTAATTCCTCAGATGCTGTCATGGGATTTGTCTGTTCCCTGACATGACAACTTCCATTTCTGAATCTGAAAATCCCTGATGATCTGTGTTTTTTTCTGATTCCTGATGTCTCAATCTTGCTCAAAGATAGACAGAATATTTTGAACAACTTTTGACTTACTGAAATTTGAAGTTGGAAAGGATCAGTAAAACTTTCTTTTTTATAAATCTAGAGATGGGAAATAAGATGTTCAGAAGTTTTAAGTGACCAAATTATTCCAGGGTCAAAGAGACTTTAAAAAATTAAGATGAATTAAACTACTAGTTTCTATTGTCACATTTCATTTATTCATTTGCTTTTCTACCTGAGAGCTAAGAAAAGAAAGCATTCATCTGAACCATGGTATAGATCTTAAAATGCCACCAGCTTCACTTTTTCCTGCTCAGTGGCTTTTGTGCACTGCTAATAGTGAGATTCAACATGAAAAATGAGGCCCAAAATAGGCTGAATATCGAACTGGGGCCTTGCTCTTCCCTGCCTCAGGAAAGACACTTCAGAAAAGCCAATAAACCAGTTATTGTATGATGAGTGTCCAAGGCAAGCAAACTACTGTGTGAAGTTATCTGGGATAAACAACAACAACAAAAAAAAAAACATGAAGAGGCAATATCCTAGACTATGAAGAATTTATTTTTGCTATAAAATAAAAATAACTAAACTACAAAGATGTTTGTGTGTGTGTGTGTGTATGTGTGTCTCTGTGTGTGTGTGTCCAGAAAGGAAAGAAGTGCTTGAGAAATGATACACAGATGTTAAAACAATTTAAAATACAGCTTATCTGAGATATATTTAATAAATATGAGATAATATAAATGTCACTATCTCTAATGGTAATGGCAGATTATGACTTATTGAATGACACAGGATTCATGATGATATACCCATGCAAATAAATTTGTAAATAAATGTGAATGTAGACAAAGTTCTTCTCTTATTATAAAATGTTAGCTTAGGAAAATGAATAAGATTTGATGGGATTATAGAGTCACCCCATTTGGAAACCATAATATTTAAAATTAACCAGGAAAAATAATTAATGGATGCTAAAATAATTGATTGAAAAGATAATGAGAAATAAGACTTCATCAACAGTCTAAACTCATAAATTCATAAAAATATGAATGTGTTCTAGACAAACTTGGCAGATGCCCCGTAAGACCTGTGACAAAAACTATCAACAGCAGTAAGGAAAGAAAGTAAAATCTTGGACCACCTGATGTGTTAATGAAGCACAGTATCACTTCTGAAATATCCATTCCCCAAATTCCAAATTCTCACCTAAAAAAAAAAAAAACAAAAACATAAGCAGGGGAAAGGCAAAAGTGGCATTGGACAAACTTGATCTAAAAGATACTCAAAGAATGGCAAGCTGGTTGTCTTCAGAATATTAAGATCCTGAAGAATATGAAAATACTGAAGAATCATTGCATTTTGAAGGTGACTAAGGAAACATGACAGATACTGCACTTGACCTTGGATGTATGTTTTTATTACTAATGTCATTATTTGATTAAGATAAATTAAGATATGCTTTATAGATGAGGTGAGTAGTAGTATTATAGATATTCATTTGCTGATTTTTGTCATTATTCTGTACTTTTAGATAAATTCTGGCTATCTATTGATTTTCAACAAATCACCTAAAATTTAGGCACCAAGAAACACAAACAAAATTACATAATGATATTGAAAAGTATTTTTCACAATTCTTTGGAATGAGTGGACAAAGTTGGGGACATTTTATGTGACCAGAATCAGGAACTACAGTGATCTGAAGCTCCACATCTCACAGAAGTTGGAAGCCGAAGTCTGATAATTACATGGGTGAAAATTGACACTGGATGTCTATTGGATGCCTGCTTGTGCTAATGACTAGGTTATATTCATGTGGTTTCAACTTCTCTTGATGCCAGAATTCTTGGACCTCAAGGGCAAATTTCTATGGATTAGTCCCCCAAATTCTAGAATGTCACTTCTGCCCCATTCTATTGGTTAAACCTAGTCCACAGGCAAGAGTATTTCTAATTTTTAATGAGTAAAGGGCAAGATCATATTACAGAAAATTGTAGAAGATGGGAGAACATTTGAGCCATTTTTTGCAAGCACATGCACCTTGGTAAGAAAATATCTTAAGTGAAATATTCACTGGCTGGAATATTCTGTAAAAAAGGCCAACATGTCTTCATGAAAACAACTTACTTTTTATATTATTTTATTTTTATCGGTAATTTTTGGTTATATATAACATTGGGAATAATTTTAACATAATTATAAAAGCACACAATATAATTGGCTTTTTTAATTGTTCCAGGAAACAAATTTCAAATAACAAAACAACCTTTATCTGTCTATCTACTCATCCAGTCTTCTATCATCCATCACTCAGAAAGAATGATAAAGCAAATGTGGTAAAATGTTAGCAATAATAATATATGAATATGAAATATTTTAGTGGTCTTTGTATTATTCTTATTTGCATTCTTCTAAGCCTAAATTTTTAAAATTGAAAAACTAAAAAAATAATAAAAATAATATATTGGATATTACAAAATGTTTATGATTAACATTTATTGGTTTAATCTAATGTGTTAACAAAAATGAATTAATGTAAATATTTCTAAAACTATGCCATCTTTTCAGTAAATATTATTACATAAGATAATATTTGCTTTTAATGTATTTGCATATGCTTTATTTAGAAAATTTGAGTCTATGTTTGTATCTGGTATTTAATAAATTTGTAGGTTGGAATAGCACGACAGAGGGAAGCTACACCTATCTGGTTTATTGTAAAAATCACAGTAGCTTATAAGACTAAGAGAGAAATTTGTGTTAATTTCTTTTCATTCACTGGAAAGAGGTTGTGCTCATGTAGTTGCTATGTAAAGATAGCACATGTAAGAGAAACCATATGGAACTCCATAACTCCAAAAGTTGGCACAAACTATTTAAAACTAATCAATTAAAAGAAAAAAAGAAATACCCTGCCCAAGAAAGGAATGCATAGAAAGTAAGACAACACCTAACATAATTTGGCAGAGTTGAATATCTCAGCTTTACCCAATGTTGTCTGAACTACCTCAAAAACCAAGGCCCTCCTTTTTTTGCAGTACTTTTTATATCTCTGGACCCTAGAATAGAGATTCATTTTGCATCCATTATGTTTAGAGAAAATTTTTCTCTGAACTAGCAATAAAGCTGACATTCAGCTTCTATGAATATCTAAAACAAAGCTGGGTGATCCATTCATCTACCTCATAGAAAGTTGGTCAGTTAGTATGATTTTGTCTCACTGTTCCTTCTCAGTTATGGTGGACTCAAAACCCTGATGTTTTATGAATTTTCTCAGGAAAGATCAGTTCTCTGCTCTGCAGAAGCCTTACATGCACCTGTTTAGAATTACCATTGCCTCCTTTCCTTCATTTATTCTCCCCTATCTTCTTCCCTTTCTTTCCTTCCAAGAACCAGATCCCACCAATTTTCTATTTTTCGTAAGTACTCTAATTGCTCATCTATAGGTGACTTTCTAATGATTATTTATATATGTATTTTGTCAAAGCTTGTATTTCTGTTTATCTCCAATATGTCTATAATCTATCTACCTATTTTTTCAAAGTGATTAGGTGAGAAAAAGAACCTAGATATTTATCTTACTCTCTTGAATTCCTTATAAAGAAAGAAAGAGGGACATATATCAGAAGAAAAAAAAGGGAAAAAAAAGAAAGAGAGAAAGGAAAAGGAAGGAAGGGAGGGAGGGAGAAAGGAAGAAAGGGAGGGAGAAAGAAAGGAAGGGAGGGACAGAATTCATAATTTTTATTTTTGTCTTTTAAAGGGAGATGCTGATTTCATATTCTCAGAAATTAATGCAAGGAGGCTACTATTGATATCAAATATCTAGGATGTCACCAAACATAATCAGAAGAAAATGCATACTCTTATGCATTTGCTAGGAAAAAACAAAGCTAATCTGAAAATTGGATAAGTTACTAGTACAACAATCTCTCTTCTCTTTTTAAATATATATTGTCTTCATTGAGAAACTATACACACATAGTATAGCTAAAATCATAGGCATGATATGTGGTACATTAAAAAAAAGATTAGAAAATGAGATTTAGGCAAGATATGAAAAGACACAGAGAATTATGTCTTATCCCATGTATAATGAGGAAAAATGAATGTTTATGTCTCAGGGAGATACATTAGGTATTTTAGTTTTACAGAAAATAGAAGACTGCACTATGGTATAACAACCAATAAGGACATTTTCTAAGTGATATTTGTGAAAGATAATATTCGAATGAAGTAATAAAAATAGCTATAAGAATTATTGGTATTAAGGGATAAGAATTATTGGTATTAAATGTATTTAAATAAATTAATAAAGGTAATGATTTAACATAATGCTATGTAGAGATTATAATTTGAATTGATAGGTGTCTATTAAATAACTTTAAAGTTTAATCTCATAACCTGGTCTTTGGATCAGAAACTAAATCTGTATACATATTTCATTTATATATGTATACAGATATATCTATATCTACCTTGGGAGAGATTGATCTTTTTATATCTATATTGTAATATACCTTATTTTCCTTCTTAACCATTTTAGTATAAAAATTATTGATTCCTAAGAAATATCAAATAAATGATAAAATTATATTTTAATCTTTAAGTCTTACTCTTAAATAACACACAATATATTCCTGATTCATTCATTTACTCCCTATACTCTGGAAATTTTATTTTCAATCTCATTTATTTTTCACCATATAATTTTTTCCATTAAATAATTCAATTCCTAATTCATTTGCTTATTTAAATATTCACCAGTGACTATGTACTGAGAACTCTGTAGAGTTTTAATTACTGAGATGAATGAAGTAAATAAAGTCCCTGCCTTTACAGACCTTACTTTGCACTGGGGAAATAAGAGTGAAAACAATATTCTATTGCAGTTGATAATATGATAGAAGAAAAATAAAATATACTGAAAGACATATTGAGAGTGATTATTTTTTATAGAAGGAAAACCCTTCTCGGATGCAGAAACTAAATTTGAGCAGGAATGAGATAGCAAGTCCTACAGACAGTTGAGGAATGGTGATTCTAAGCAGAAGGAACAGCAGGAGCAGAAGTCCCAAAGTAAGATTGTGCTTGTCATGACAGGGGAAAAAAAAAAAGAAAAAAAAGTTAGAAAGCCAGAGGGTTGGGCAGGAGAGAAACAGTTTCAGAGTAATCAGAGATTGGAGAGGAGCTGGGTGATGGGTGGGTGGTACAAATCACATACTGCCTGTTAGCATTTTTGAGTGTTATATTTGAGTTTTAATTCAGAGAAATTTCATATTCATTATTCTTAACAAAATTTCTTTTGAAACCAGAATTCATAAACTCTTCAATCCTTAGTCCTTAAAATCTATTCATTTTGTACTTCCCAACTTTGGTTGATTTCATTCTCTTATTTCATATTTTCCAAGTAACTACTTGTGAAATACAGCTATGAGCAAATCATCTGACCCATCTCAGTGAAAATTGTATATTCATACCATTTAATGTCAGCTCACTTTTCAATATTACATGGAAGAGATTTAATCTGAAGGAAAAGTAAATGAAATATAATGTGATCATTTTGATAGAGAGTGGTTAGAACAGATTTTTGGACTACATATGCAAGGGATGGTTCTGCCAGGTTTCCTAAGTGAAAGATTACTGTAGAATGTGATGCCTGAGTTGAATTGAAGACAGACTCTGAACGGAATATAAATGAATTGAGTAGGGGGGAAACTGGAAAAAGCATCCAAGCAACAAGGTCGAAAATGATCAAAAGGAAATATATGAAAGATATTAAAGCCATGCTTTATATTTTGAATGATAGGGTATTGCTAAGGTGCTTTTAGAGAGGTAAGGAGAGGTAAACAGTGACAGTGGTCAAAATCAAAGCAGTTTGTGCAGGCCATTAAAGGTATATTATATGATATGACAAAGTGGTAACATGATAGAAGCCAATTTAGCCAACCTATTATTCAAAAGTAAATTGGAAGAATGGACAAGATTGGAGAACCTGAAAATCATTTAGAATAATAATGTTGAAAAAGGGTGAGAATTTTAGGAAAGATTCAATAAAAAGATACAAATAAGCATATATCATAGAAAGAAAAGTAAAAAATTTCCCTTGACCTACTGATATTCATCTCTGAAGAGGAGAGATGAGTAAAGGGGGAGGGTACAGTTTATCATTCACTTATTTTGGAAATTCTAATTAAAAACAAAATTTTCTCTCAACACCAAAATGTTTTTCTTCACCAAGGTAGTAGAAAAAGAAAAAAACCTTTTATTATCAAAAAAGCATTAAGCCAAAAATTGATGTACATCTAGGCAATCGAACAGACTGCAAAGACAGAAAGGAAACATATAATCAAGAGAAACAACCCATTACATACATAGTTTTAAAATAACCAATAATTAGTATTAACAGAGACTTGAAGAGGCTTTCTTTGCCCAAAGCAATGACTTTTTTACTTAGACCTGCAGACGCCCAACAGGTAACTAAAGGCAGGATATAGCTTGGCATGTCTGCATTTTGAATCTGCCTCATTACCTTAAACATAGGGCTACATTCTTGATAATTTTACACATGGATATGCTAAACATGTAAGGAGTATAATGCCAGATTTATTAGTCTTGAATTTACCTAAACTATCTTATCCTATTTTAAAGACTAAGGACAGTGAGATAAGCGTAAGATATTTTCGAGATTTGCAGAGACATTTAACTGCCAGACCCCTGAAATGAGGCCTAGAAATCTGTATACCTTCAGTCACCTTGGATTCCAAGAAGAGCAGAGCCTTGCAGACAGATCACTCCATCATGAGAGCTCTTCTCTAAATGGGAGAAATTATCCTCCAGATTGCCCCCCTTAAGTAATAAGGACTTCTGCAGAACTACCTTCCTGAACCAGTCTTTTGATAATAATCAACAATTAACCACAGCAACCATCTGAACAGGTTGATTACTGTCAATCCTGCTGCCATAGGAATTCCCAATCCTTTCTTTGCTTCTCCCTTTCTATAAAAGCTGGAAGTTTCTTTCAGTCCTTCGAAGACAGAACTTTGGTCATTGAACCTCTAAAAACATTTTTCCCAGCATGAAAATGCTGATTTAAGCCTTTTCCTGCTTTTCACCACTTCTCATTTTGTTGATTGGTTTTAAGGGACAGGTTGTAAAGCCTGGTCAGTTGGGACCAGATCCAGAGCTTTTACCTAAGGACACTAGTAACACTAATTTTCCTAGTCCCTACATATAAAGACTTGAAAGCATCATCTGTTACACATGATTTATACTAACTTTACCTAATAGTTAGGATAACAATCTATGTCAGCATATAGACTTTATTCAGAGAAAGCAAACTTCTCATATCTTTATGACAGGAGATAATTTTGATAGGTAATGGATAGATGTGAGTGGTAGGAACATAAAGTTAAGGGAACAGTCTTATAAATTGAATTCACTGTTCTGACCCCCAGAGGATTTTATTTTTTTAAGCAATTTTCTTGCAGTTTTACCTGGTTTAAGTCAACAGAAGATGTGCCATTCCTCATCAAAAAAAAAAAAAAAAAATCCCTGCTTTGGCAGGAAACATATAGCCCCAAATAATGATCAGAAATATGCAAATTACTTTGAAGAAGGGACTTTTGTGACCTTTAGATAGACTAGGTTCCAGAACTCAGGGAAGTAAGATAATTCACCCTAATCATAAAATCTGTGAGAACAAGTCCCAATTAGAACTGATCAGCATGTGCCAAAGTGATCTAGAGTTGTTTGGGGTCTTTACCATATGCAGTAGAGACTTGAAAATCTGATGTCACCTTGCTGTCATTCAAAAATCAAGAGGTATACCTGGATGGCAAGAGGGGTGCACCATCCTTTTCATTTATAAGAGGATTCACTCTCTCCCTTGAGAATGTCCCATTTTCTCTTTTCCTATTCCTTTCATAATCTCTTCTCTGAGTTTCATATCTGAAATCTATTGGTGTGATCACAAGAACCAATGAGAGAGGACCTCTGGGGCTGCCTCAGCTCCAAGGTGGGTCCTTGCTTTGTAACAATTTTGCTACTTGGAGCGAGTTTCTCACCAAAGTTAAGAGTTCTAGGTCCTCCCATTCCCCACCCATACTCACATGTACAAGCCAACTAGCAAAGAAGAAGGAATTATACATTTTTACATTTCAAACACATAGTTTACTCTCAAAACTGATGGCTTCCGAGTTCTTAAAAAGGACATTTCTGGTTTATAATGCTGACAAAAGGCCTATCTAGTTTTCCAATAGATTTAAATAAATTTCAGAGGGGAGAAACTATTACAAATTTAAAGTTTCCTAAAGTCAGAGCCCTATGAAAAAGGAAGAGGGGACTGTATTCCCTTATTTTAAGTTTATTTATGTTCTTACAGTTAACAGTTTGTACAATGTCCCAGGATATTTTATAATCTAGCCACTTTCATAACATTTCTGGTATGGGCCTTCCATTATATGCTTAAATTACTCCATACCTCTCTAATTTTAAATATAAGTTGTTTTTTCTTTAATAATTCTCACTATTTGAAACTCCATCTGCAAGTGATTTATATTTTCTACTGATTATGACCATAGAGTCTCTTATTCTTCTTTCATTTGACAAGTCTCAAATATATCTTTATATCTATTGTGTATAATTTCATAATTTTTCTTGTTTATGACAAATATCATGGGAAATCCAAATTATCTATATATAGTCTGTTTCTTTCTCTTTAAAACCTTGATTATGCCTCTGAATTTACTCAGGCCTATATGAATTGTTAAAATCTCATAAGGCAAAACTCTCTGATCCTGTAGATATTGGATGGGTTTAATTCTTTCTTTATAAACCAAAGTCTTCATAATTATTCTTCATAAACTCAAAATTTTACATTAATGTTTTCATGAAGTGTTTCAATCAAAGTCAAGGGAAGAAACACTTATCTTTTAATGAGCTATCAAAAGTAGTGAATAAAACAAATATACAAATAAGAGAAAATAATAAAACTGGAGTAAATTATACACTTTAAATGTTGTATGCCTGGTTCCCTTTTATTAAAAATTAAAAGGAAATTGAGAAATTGCCAAGCCTATACAAATATATCCAGTGTCATGAAAATTTAGGTTATAAATAGGAAATATATAGTGATACTTCTATTAGTATGTTCTCTTAAGAAAAGGTTCTTTCCTGGAAAGTCAACTGAATTAAAAAATACCAAAATTTTGATGAAGTGAACTGTCTGCTTTTCAGCTTCATGGAGAAAAAAAGTTGCAAATCTCTTATGGGCCAATTAATGTAAACATATCCAAACCAAGGGAAGTTTATGAAGTCTATCAAGTTTATTATGCCTGTAGATTTTTTTTATTTTATGTTATATGATTGTCAACCCCAATTTCCAATGAAATACTCTTGCTCTTATTATTTTACACTTTCTATTCATCAAGTTATGGGAGTCTCTGAGAGTTAACAGGATAACAGGGATAACAGGAAAATATCTCACCATAATAAAGGATATCTACACTAAGCCTAAGGCCAACATCATTCTAAACGAAAAAAAATTGAAGTCATTCCCTCTAAAAATTGGAGCAAGACAGGGATGCCCTCTTTCACCACTTCTATTCAACATAGTTCTTGAAACACTGGCCCAAGCAATTAGACAAAAGAAATCAAAGGGATATGTATAGGAAAAGAAGAACTTATATTAGCACTATTTGCTGATGACATGATTCTATACCTAGAAGACCCAAAAACACCACTAGAAAACTTCTACAACTAATAAATAAGTTTAGCAAAGTAGCAGGATATAAAATCAACACCTATAAATCAAAGGCATTTTTGTATATCAGTGACAAAGCCTCTGAGAAGGAAATGATGATAACTACCCCATTCACAATAACCTAAAAAAAAATAAGATACTTGGGAATTAACTTAATAAAAGAGATGAAAGATCTATACAATGAGATCTACAGAATCCTAAAGAGAGAAATCAAAGAAGACCTTAGAAAACGGAAAGATCTACCTTGTTCTTGGATAGGCAGAATTAATATTATCAAAATGACCATACTACCAAAAGCACTATACAGATTTAATGCAATTCCAATCAAAATCCCAATGGCATTCCTCATAGAAATAGAAAAGGCAATCATGAAATTCACTTGGAAAAATAAGAGATCCAGAATAGCTAAAGCAATCCTTAGCAAGAAGAGTGAAGCAGGTGACATCACTGTACCAGACCTTAGACTATACCACAGAACTATAGTAACAAAACAGCATGCATTAGCACCAAAACAGACTGGTATACCAATGGTACAGAATAGAGGACACAAAGATTAACCCACAAAATTACAATTATATTAGACAAAGGTGCCAAAAACATGCATTGGAGAAAAGATAGAAGATTTGTTTATCTTCAACAAATGGTGCTGAAAAACTGGAAATCCATATGCAACAAAATGAAATTAAACCCATATCTCTCACCATGCACAAAACTTAACTCAAAATAGATCAAGGATCTAGGAATTAAACCAGAGACTCTGAGTCTAATAGAAGAAAAAGTAGGCTCTAATCTTCATCATGTAGGATTAGGCCAACTTCCTTAATAAGACTCCTACAGCACAAGAATTAAAACCAAGAATCAACAAATTGGATGTAATTAAACTAAAACTTTTTTTTTTTCTCAGCAAAAGAAATCTGTGAAGTGAACAGAAAGCCTGGGAGCAAATCTTTACCCCTCACACATCAGATAGAGCACTAATCTCTAGGATATATAAAGAACTCAAAAAGCCAAGCACCGACAAAAAAAATAACCCAATCAACAAAAGGGCCAAGGACCTGAACAGACACTCATCAGAAGAGGATATTCAATGAATCAACAAATATATGAAAAAATTCTTATCATCTCTAGCAATCAGAGAAATTCAAATAAAAACTACTCGAAGATATCATCTCACTTCAGTCAGAATGGCAGCTATTATGAAGACAGACAACAATAAGTGTTGCCAAGGATGTGGGGAAAAAGGTACACTCAGACAGACATTCCTGGTGGGACTGCAAATTGGTGCAGCCAATATGGAAAGCAATATGGAGATTCCTTGGAAATCTGGGAATGGAACCACCATTTGACTTAGTTATCCCTCTCCTCAGACTATACCCAAAGGACTTAAAAACAGCATACTACAGGGACACAGCCACATCAATGTTTATAGCAGCACATTTCACAATAGCTAAACTGTGGAGACAACCTTGATGCCCTTCAGTGGATGAATGGATAAAAAATGTTGTACACATACACGATGGAATTTTACTCAGCAATAAAGAAGAATAAAATCATGCAGGTAAATGATTGAAGTTGGAGAAGATAATACTAAGTGAAGTTAGCCAATCCCCAAAAAACAAATTCTGAATGTTTTCTCTGATGTAAGGAGACTGACTCGGAAGGAAGAGGGAACATGGGAGGAATAGATGAATTCTAGATAAGGGGAGGGAGGAAAAGGGAGGAGGCAGGGGATTAGCAAGGATGGTGGAATGTGATGGACATCATTATCCAAAGTACATGTATGAAGACACGAATTGGGTGTCACCCTCCTTTATATACAAACAGAGATATGAAAAATTGTGGTATATATGTGTAACAAGAATCGTAATGCAAAAAAAAAAAAGAAACAGAGTACATGTATAAAGACATGAATTGGTGTGAACATACTTTATATACAAAGATATGAAAAATTGAGCTCTATATGTGTAATAAGAATTGTAATGCATTCTGCTGTTGTGTATTAAAAAAATAAAGTAAATGACACATCTGGGCCATTAAGATGTTTAAAACAATTCTGTACAATTGTTACATATCATAATTACATTGTTTTACATGTATTCCTCACTACTTTAAGAGTAGCAATTCAAGTTTATGATTACAACTGCCTTTTTAAAGAAAAATATTTTGTTGATTAATATTCCATATCATATATTTTAATTTAATTTTTGGATCCAGTTATCAATAATTAGTTATCAATAATATATCAAAATATATTTGATATATTATTGATAACTAAAAATCATGAGTATATTTAAGGTATATATTGAAGATATACATATATATTTTAAAATATATTAATTAGATTATGAACTTATCAATCACCACACCTATTTACTATGTGTGTATTTGTGTGTATTGAACATTGAGGATATACTTTCTATGAAAATTACAAGTATACAATACATTATTATTAACTATAGTCACCACAGTATATTTGGTCTCCAGAATTTATTTATCTTGTAATATAAAATTCATACAGTTTGACTAATGTTTCCCAATTCCCTCATTTCTCAAGCTCTACTAACCACTCCTACTCTCTTTGCCTACAAGGAATTTTAATTTTTGATATTAAATATAACAATTTTTTTCATTGTTCCTCTTTACTAGGTCTGTTATGGTTTGTGTTTAAATATATCTCTCCTTTCCTTTTGGGTTAATATTTGAAACATTTTTGTGACTTTCAAACATCAAAATATCAATTTTTCTTTTGTATTACATTATATTCAAAGAATACTTTATCAATGAAGTATTAATGCTATATGATATTCAGAAAAACCTTGTGCCTCTCCTTTAAACAATTTTCCTCAGTCCTTGATTTCCTTTCATATAATAGAATTAATATATAAATAGGTTAAAGAAAAGTATTAATAAAGGAGATACAACTTAATGCTGATAAATAGGAGCACAACAGAGTTAACTTTTAATACAAGAAAAACTTTAAGATGAATCTCAATATTAAAATACGACATTGTGACGCTGGAAGTATTGGCACAGTGGTTGGCACAGAGGAATATGCTACTAAGTGTTAGGCTCAAGTGATCTTTATAGAACTCAATCTATAAGGATGTCTTACCTGGGGAGGCACCAGAGTATCTGTGGAACAGGTTCTTAGAAGTGGGCATAAGAGTTCACCTGGAAGCTGGGCATGGTGGCACATGACTGTAATCCCAGCTGGTTGAGACGCTAAGGCAGGAGGATCACGAGTTCAAAGACAGCCTCATCAAAAGTGAGGTGCTAAGCAACTGAGTGAGACCCTGTCTCTAAATAAAATACAAAATAGGGATGTGGCTCAATAGTTGAGTGACCCTAAATTCAATCCCAGGTACCCTCCCCCAAATAAATAAAAGAGGTCACCTGGAAGATATATTTCTGTCTTCAGGTCTTTGTGCCATACACAAGTCCTCATGTGGAGATTGGGGATTGCAATCTGAAGACCATGCTAATAAACCTCACAAAGAATTTGGCATTTGAATGTGTTGAAGAGTACTTAAAAGCCAAGCAGAATTGTGATTAAGAGTATCCCCAAAACTTATTCTTAGGTGTTTTATCTAGCCCACAGAAACCAAGCTCTTGTACCCGAGGAACAAAGTGGTGGCCCCAGTGAGCTGGAGTGAGGGGCAAGGAGCATAGGGCACCACTGCCTGCAGGCTTGTCATACCTGCATTGGCTCAAGGGTGGCAAGCCAGGGTGGAGGTCACTCCACAGCAGCCTGAACTGGCAGGGGTATGTGCCTTCTCCACACAGCTCTGCATTCCTAATTCCCCAGTATCCATAATCCACCGACCTCAACCTCCTGCCTCTCTAGGAATGGTGAGAAAACAAAGTGGGTCAGACTTGAATGGAAGTTTAGACTCAAGAGTTAACCAGTAGCATTTGTACTTTTCCAAACCTTGATCAGCATAAATTTGGACCAATAGCATTGACCCAAGTTCTATATAAACCCCTAGATTAGTACATTCAAGCAGTAACCTGCTATCAGGTCCCCTTTTGCCTCTGCACACTTGACTAACTGCTATTCTTTCACTTTGAACTTCCATTTTCTGGTGAATTTCATTCTTCATATTTGTAAGACAACCTGGATAGAAGTTGGTGGTGAGATGCTGGTGTCGATTGCAACACTGGAGGACATAGCCTCTCATTAAGACCTGCAATACTGAGAACTGCGACATGCCACTCAATGATAGTGGAGAACAATTAGGCATTGCCAGGTGCAACCCTCAGAATCCACTGGCAGACTTCCCCTGCTATGATTAGCTGCTGACACAAAAATGGGCTTTCTCAGTTGCAGATGCCTGCAGAATTCGGTTTTGTCTCACCACTGTCACTAAGGTAGAGCTAGAAGCTGGAAGTAAAGATAGCTATATCTAATATGTATTTTGCTGCTATTAAGTAGAATGTCCTGTACATATCTGGTTCATTTGATTTACAATGTTGCTCAAGTCCTCTGTTTTCTTTTAAAAATATTTGTCCAGATCACTTTCCAGATAATCTATCCATTATTAGAAGTTAGGTTTTGAAATTCTCTGGCTACCATTATATGTTTATCTATTCTTCTTTTCTTCCTATGTATATGTACGTTCCCGTGTGTGTTTTAATTTTTTGTGGTGCCATGTTTTGATTCCTTTCTCATTTTTCTCTTATGTCTTCTTTTTTTTTTCATTTTATTTTTTTTTTCTCTTTTATTTATTTATTTATTTATTTTTTTTTATTGGTCGTTCATAACATTACATAGTTCTTAATACATCATATTACACGGTTTGATTCAAGTGGATTATGAACTCCCGCTTTTACCCCGTATACAAATTGCTGTATCACATCAGTTACCCTTCCATTGATTGACATATTGCCTTTCTAGTGTCTGATGTATTCTGCTGTCTGTCCTACTTCTTATAACTATGTAGGTATAAATAATTTGTAGTTGTAACAATTTATTTAGCAACTTTAATTACATACACAAACAGAAACTTTTACTCTGTATACACTTTTTTTTTTAAAAAGAGAGAGAGTGAGAGAGAATTTTTTAATATTTATTTTTTAGTTTTTGGTGGACACAACATCTTTTGTTTTTTTTTTTGCATGTGAGGATCGAACCCGGGCCGCACGCATGCCAGGAGAGTGCGTTACCGCTTGAGTCACATCCCCAGCCCAACTCTATATACTCTTTAGTTTTATTGGTGTCACAAGTTACAATTTTAAATATTGTGTATCCATTAAAATATTTTATAATTATGATTATTTTTTACACTTTGGTCTTTCAACTTCTATATCAGAAATAACAGGGGTTTATATACTACTGTTATAATATCACAGAATTCTATATTTGTTCATATAGTTATCTTTTCCAGCAAGCTTTATACTTCCTTATAAATTTATGTTACTATTTAGCATTTGTTTTAGTTAGGTTTTGCATCACTGAGGCAAAAGAATACCTTACAAGAACAGCTTAGGGGAAGAAAAGTTTCACAGAATCAAAGGACTTAGTTCAATCAGAGGTCTGATTCCTTTGCTCTGAGACCAAAGTGAGGCTTCACATCATGGGGTAGGGGATGACAGAGGAGAAGTGCTCCTCATGGTAACAAGGAAGCAGAGAACAACAGAGGGGATGGAGATGCAGGAAGAACAACCCGTCTAGGGGGCACACCCCCAGATCTCCCCATCTCCAACCATGACCCACCTGCCTATAGCTACCACCCAATAAGTCCATTCAACTAGGATGGATTGATTAGGTTGCAGTTCTCAAAATCTGATCATTCCACCTCTGAACATTTCCACATTAACAGGAGCTCTTGAGGGACATCTCGTATCCAAACTGTAACAGGATTGGGTTCATTCACTTCAAATTGAAAACTGCTTTTAGAATTGTTTGTAGCACAGATCTAACACTGATTAATTGCCCCTGCTTTTGTTTATCTGAGGAGGTTTATTTCTTCCTCATTTTGGAAGAGCAATTTTGCTAGATACAGCATTCTTGACTATCAGTTTTTTTTTCCCCAGCACTTTGAACATATCACCCCATTTTATTCTGAATTGCAAGGATTCTATTGATACATCTACATACAGCCTTATGAGTACACAATGCATGTTTTATTCTTGTTATTTTCAAAATTCTCTTTGTCTTCAATATCTGAAAATTTGATTATAATGTGTCTCAGTGTGGACTTTTTTGTATTCATTCTATTTAAATGATTTGGGGCTTGTTGAAACTGGATGACAATTTTCTTTCACAGATTTGGGAAACCATTAATTCTTTTTTTTTCCTCCTTTTTATTAGTGGATTGTAATTACACATGATATTGATATTCAATTTGCACATGCACCTAAAATAACAGTATTTCTTTAAATAAGATATCTGTCCTTTTGCTATATTATTCTCATTTTAGGACTCCCCTAATGCACTTATAGATCTTCTGAAAGTGTCCCATAATTATTTAAAGCTTTTTTTTTCACTCATTTTCAATGTTCATCATTTTCCTCCTTTGTCTGAATACTGTCAAATGAAATATACTCAAATTAACTCTTTATGACAATTATTTTGAATTATTTGTCAAGTAACTCTTTAGGGTCAGTTTATGGAAATCTATTTTGTTATATTTTTGGATGTTTTCCTGTTTCCTTATGTCTCCTGATATTTTCTGTAGAGTCTGTGCATTTGGAAAGTATTTAAGGACTCAATTTTTATGGTGGAGGACAATAGCTTGGCTAGAGTTTCCTTCTGGGGACTTCTCAAACCTTTGATTTTTTTTTTTTTGCTTTTATAACTGTGACAAACGTGAAGAATTTATTCAATAGGTTTTTAAATTTTTTTTGGTATGATTCATTTTGTTTAAACAGCAAATGCTTATAATTCCCTGAACTTGTGTATGAATGTTCTAATTAGAGGAATTAGCTTTGTTCTTTCCTGAATCTTTTAAAGTTCTCTGTGTGCTGCACCATGAGTCCTCTACAGCAGCAGCATACTGCCCAACTCTGCTTTTTGTTTGTTTTCAGTTTCTCCCAGTCATAGAGTATCTCACATCCCATCAGCATTTTGAATAGAAGCTAGTTCCTTGGATATCCCTTCTCATGTATGAACCAAAACTCATGTTTCAGTCTTTTCTTTCTATCCCCAGGGAAAAACTAAAGCCTCAGATCATGTCACACAAACTTGTAGGATAGGTTGTTGTAGGTGAGCACACACTGGTAAACCTGGGTTCTCATCGCTTTCCAACCTGGGTTCCTTCCTATCAGATCTCATATTCAGGCAAGACAGAAACTCATCTTGTGGATAGTTTCTACAAACTCAAACTCTTGAACTTGTAGTCTAGTGCTCATTTTCTCTTCCCAAGAAAAACCTGGGAACAAAGGCTTTCCACTGTGTGCTGAGGGAAGGGATTATGGGGAGAGCAATTTTACAAACTTTCTCAGTTTTGATGTAGTCAATTTCATACTTAACTCTAAACTTGGGGTGCCTCTTAACTATTCTATGGATCTCTAACAAATAAGCTATATATGTAATTTTTATATATAATTATACTTGTATATAATTATATAATATATAATATTTGTTTTTAAATTTTTTAAAATATTTATTTATTTATTTTAGTTGTAGTTGGACAAAATACCTCTATTTATTTATTTTTATGTGATGCTGAGGATCAAACCCAGAGACCCACATGTGTGAGGCGAGTGCTGTACTACTGAGCCACAATCCCAGTCCAACATATAATATTTATATAATGTATAAATATATATAATTATATATATGTGTGTTTATATATATATATATATATATATATATATATATATATATATATATATATGTATATCTGTTGCATTGGTGCTGTGGAGTGAGGAGAATCCAAAGTTGTTTCCTATTTTTCCATCTTGCTGATGACATTGCCACTTGTATTTTACTGGTGAGAAAACTGGGCTTCAGAAAAAATCAATAATGTAGTTTACCAATTCCTCACAAATTTGAAATGTGTTAAACTTAATAGAAACACAGCCTTCTCCCTCTTTTCCAATGCTCTTTTATGGAGTTGGATTGGACAGAACCATCTTCATTTCTTTGTGTGTTCTACATAGGACTATGAAATGAAAGACCAATTAATAGTTTGTCATCTAGCCATGTGAAAAAACAAATGTAATTGAGGAAGGTGTCAATTTAGTCTACAATTTGCAATTATATTCAGATTCTAATAAAGAATAGTTTGAAAGTTTGAATCTTGGGAAATGAAGCCAATTTTTATTTATTAGGATTTTTTCGGCCATTTCTCAAATATATAATTATAATCAAATTTAGAAAGATCCTTTTATTCCTTGACCCAAAATTACAATTTCAAAATCACACATATATTACTGTCACCCTCAGAATTCTATAGTGTGTTGTTCTGATCAATAAAGAATATTTCCTTAGAAATTTCACATCTATCTTTTATCTGATTGCATATCCCTAAAATTCAATATTTGATACCTTAACAATATATATTTAGTTCAATTTTAATTTTTATTCAAATATCTACTCTTATAATTTATTTGTATTACATCTCCAAGTGCATGTGGTGGTCTTTAATACCTAGAGATGAAATTCAGAATCAAGACATTCATTGTGCACCTTTTGGGTAATGAAAATTGCCTCTTTACTTAAAAATAGAACTGGTTTTACAGCCTGATGAGTGTTTGCAAATGTCATCAATGGAACTCTATCTATTTAGTTTAATACATGATTTGTTCAAATGGAGCACATACAAATTTTTTAAAAAAATAGTATGGGGCTGAAATTAATGAGGTCCTAGATCTATGAAACATAGTAATCTTGATTAAATGTGACAGGCTTCTTAAAGAATATGTGCATGGATCATAGGTCATTTCTAATAATTTCCAAAAATGCTGCAAATTCATATGGTGCTCCATTAATTTTAACATATGTAATGTGGTTATAAACGTGAAGGGGAGATGTGTTATGTTACACAATTCAAGGATTATCTATGTTGCCACTGCACTGATTGTCTGGTAAAATTTCCATGTGTGTTAAGCAACAAAAAGAAAACCTAACTTTTTATCTGAAATGATGCTGAGGAGTGAGATGCCACTATTTTTACATTGCAAACCATTGTACTATTTCCCCTTTTCCATATCGAGTAGTTTTTGACATTTTTATACTTTAAAAAACAGTGCATGAGAGACACCTACTGGTTTTTATAAACTACTGAATATTTTAAGCACTTGGTACAGTGGGTTTAGAGTGGAAACCATTTGAAATGCTCCAGTTCACTTTTTATTTGCTATACATTGAAAATATTTTAATAGATATTATATTGTAGATGTTCAGTTCAACAAGGACAGAATATATTCATAGCAAACCAAGAGAAATTATGCTGAATCTCATATAGCTTCTTGTCTCATTTGCACCCACACCCCCAACACATATTCAACCTTTCCTGCCATACATGCTGATTGATGGTAGAACTTCTGTTACTCTCAAAGAACCTATATTAACACATCATTATTATCCAAAGTCCACTAAAGTTCACTTTGGGTGTTGTATATATTATTGGTTTTGACAAATGTATTAATGGCATATATCCACCACTGTCTCATCATACATTACAGTTTTCATGCTGGAAAAATTCTCTGTGCTCTACCTGTTCATACCTTGCATCTCCCAAGTACTAGTAACCACTGATCTTACTATATCCACAGGGATAATATCAGTTTAAATTATGCACTGTGTTCCTTTTTAGATTGGCTTGTCATTGATTTTATATTAAAGCTGGAACATAATAATTTATTTGGCAGATACATACCTAATATACCTTTGTATATACATCCCCCTGCCATTGAGATTCAGGGCTCAATAACAGCCATGTCTCTTATCTCCACATTGACACAAATACTCATGTAAGGTTTATGCTTAAAATTTCTACATATTGTACCAAAATTATCAACAATAAGAAGAAGCAGAACTAGATGTTTGAAATATTAGCAGTTTAAGCAATGCACTGGATTAAGCAAATAAATTACAAAACACATTTGTATCTGTAGATTATGTTCTTTAAAAAGTGATTGAGTCCACTGTAGTTTAAGGAATAAAGTACAATAAAATTATGTGGCCTGGATTTGATCATTTTGTGTCAGAGGTAAGATGTACCTCTTTTGAAGACTCTCTTTCCTCTTTTGAAGACTAATTGTGTTTTCTATCTCATCCACTATCATCAAACTGCTTCATAGAATTTTTTTTTACTTTAAACTATTGGTGGAAAGTGAAGTGCTGTATTGAGGAAAAATATTATTGGTTAATATAATAGTAGGTGCATAAACTTTCAGATGTATGGTATCTCTAAAACAAGTAGATAATTCTAAGTAGGGGCTCATGGTTTCAGAGGTCTGTCTATAGACAACTGGCTCAACTCCCTGGAACTCAAGGTGAAACTGAACTTCATGGTGGAAGAGTGTGGCAGAGGGAAGCAGCTCAAAACATCACAACAGGCAGTAGAGAGAGGGCTCAGCTCATCAAGGACAGAATATATACTCCAAGGACACATGCCCCTGGACCCACCTCTTCTACCCAAACCCTACCTGCCCAGAGTTACCACTCAGTTAATCCCTATCAGGGAATTAATTCACTGATTGGGTTAAGGTAGTCATAAATCAATCATTTCACCTCTAAATTTTCTTGTATTGTTTCAAACATGAGCTTTTAGGGGATACCTCATATCTAAACCATAACACCTAATAAGGTTAGTAAAGCATATGCTGATTTTATGTATTCAGTACATGCTCCAGGTATAATATCCATTCACAGTCTTTCCAGAGATTTTAAACTGTATTTTAACCTATATATTTAGGACATTAGTCTTTTCTAATCTTCCTTCTTGACAATTCTATTTCAATAGACTTTTCTTTTTCTAAATGGAATTTTTACATGATTTAGTAACCCCATTAAAAGGGCATCCAGATTTTCTGTTTTACAGGCACTATTTTTATACATATAGAGAGTTACCACCACTTACTATGTAACTTATGTTTAATCTCTTTGCAAACAAAAATGACTATCCTATGAACAAAGGAATGCTTTCAAATGAACACCAATGTTTGCCTACGACCAAGAAAAGAAAAGAACATTTAGAAGGTTTTTTTGTTTGTTTCTTTGCTTGCTTGTTTTGATGTTGTTGTTGTTTTGTACCTGGGATTGGACCCAGGGGCACTTAACCACTGAGCCATATCATAGTCCTTATTATTTCTTATTTTGAGACAGGGTCTGGCTAAGTTGCTTAAGGCCTCACTAAATTGCTGAGGTTGGCTTTAAATATGTAATCCTCCTGCCTCAGCATCCTGAGCTGCTGGGATTACAGGGGTGCACCACCACACCTGGCTCATTTAGCATTTTCATTCTTTTTCAATCTACACAGCATATGGCAATAATAATTCTTCTCTTCTTTGTCTTCTTCTTCCTATAATTGTGAGCTATTTGGCTATATACCTACTTTTCTTCCTCCGATTCTCCTTTATTTCAAAATTCTGATTTGTATTACTAAATATTTTAATGCATGCTCTCCCAAAAAAGTAATATTTATTTTCTAGTTAGAAATATATTTGGTAATTATTTTTGTTCAAAATCTTTTAGTGTTTTGATGTTATAGATTTTCCCGTTTTTTTTTTTTTTTTCTCCAAGGCTTTAGGATAATTAGTTCTCTTTCAGAGTTTTTTTTTTTTTTAATTATATCACTATTTGTTTTTAAAAATTTTTACTGAGGGGCTGGGGCTGCAACTCAGTGGCAGAGTGCTTGCCTGACATGTGTGAGGCACTGAGTTCAATCCTCAGCACCACATATAAATAAATAATAAAGGTTCATCAACAACTGAAAAAATATATTTAAAAAATTTACTGAGGTATAATTCATATTAAAAAAATTGTCTACATTTAATATGTATAATTTGATAAATTTGGATCTATGCAAACATCTTTAATACCATCACAAAAATCAAGGTAATTGCTATAGTACAAAAAAATATATATGT
Source organism: Urocitellus parryii (assembly GCF_045843805.1). Classification (NCBI taxonomy): domain Eukaryota; kingdom Metazoa; phylum Chordata; class Mammalia; order Rodentia; family Sciuridae; genus Urocitellus; species Urocitellus parryii. Next base: position 27,357,033 of record NC_135537.1, read on the forward strand.
ATGTATTTTGTAGACCCTATATAGTCATTTCTTAATTTACTTTTTTCCAGGTAATGTTAAATGTATTCAGCCAAAACATCTTATCTACATATTGACATAATTAAAAGTAGAATTTCAAAGTTACTCACCAAATACAAGTATTTTTTTTAAAGAGAGAGAGAGAGAATTTTTTTAATATGTATTTTTCAGTTTTCGGTGGACATAACATCTTTATCTTATTTTTATGTGGTGATCAAACCCAGCACCCCATACATGCCAGGTGAGAACATTACCACTTGAGCCACATCCCCAGCCCTACATGTAATTTTTAACCTTAGTTGAGTTGTCACGTTAATTCATCAGTTCAGCATTCTGGTATTTGAGATATTTATAGATACCACCCATTCCTTATCTGCTCCTTTCAATTAAATCATATAGTCTTGTTATGGAACACATGTTACAGTAGAAACACACTTATAATTGTACTGTACTCTGTCTTCTAAACTTCCTTTTTAATATTTTCAGTTTTTTCCTCTCATCTGCAACAATTGCTAATTTGTGTTAATGTTTCCAATATTTATTCACACCAGTACATTTTCTGTATGACATCTTGAATGCTTTTTTTTCTTTGTTAACAATAATCCAGTAATGTTTTTCTTATAATTAAGATTATTCAGAAATTCTCCCATTGTGGGTCTGAGATAGGTATCTTATATCACTTAAAATAATTAATAAAATGGCCATCACACATTGGTCTATGGTATATCTCCAAGTAGAGAATGGGCTTTGAATGCTGTTGTTAACTTGGGGATGGGGGATAATACTCTGATTTGGACTATTTGGTGGGGGGAACAACATGAATTTTATTATTGGAGTAGGAAATGTTACAAGTAAATGTGTCTTTTACATTGCAAAAAAAAATTAATAAACTCCAGTATGTTCTGACCTCCACCCTTGTATCTTCCAGTGTGAGAGGACAACTCGCTTCCACTTTTTAAATGTAGCTTATCAAACATGTCATTCTAATTATCACATAATTGCTTTTGTCCTGAAAGCTGTTTCATCTTCTATTCTTCTATTTAACAACCAAAGTATCAGTTGATTGACTTCATTTTATTTCATTCATTTACATTGTCTTACTAGACAATGTTTACAAGAGAAAAATAAGGAGAGAAAAAAAACATCAGAAAGAGAAACCTTAAAAAATGAATGGCAAAATATTAAAATGAAACAATTAATGTAATCAGAGAAATAAAGTAGATGTACTCTCAAAACAGAAACTCTATAAAAAGAGCTAACTAGAAATTCAATGTCAGTCAGCAAACCATCACCCTTTCTTGCATTATTTACTGACAGAATCACATTTATTCAGATATTTCCAATATGACTAAGGGGAAGATAATCTCATCTCTGTTTCCAAGTTGAACCTTTGATTGTCTATGCTCATTAAAATTATTTCATCTATTTTTCTAAGAAGCAGTTTAAATATTTGTAATCTGATTTGATAGTAGGCTTTATGGCTCATGCTTCAAGGATATTTGGAGAGCTTCACTGTGTACTTGTTTTTTGCCTTGTTGATTCTTTTCCTCCTTATCCCTTCTAGACTTGTAATAAAAGCTTTCAGCTTCAAACTCTATTCATTGTCACGTTAAAGTCATAAGAGACCACAGACTTAAAATCATCCAAATGCCCAAGAGGAGAGTACAAGAGAAGAAAAATAAATGATCAAAACAAAAACAAGCAATGTGACAAAAAATAAAGAATTAAATACAAGACAAGAAAAGAAAAGGGAACTTATAAGGCATCTATGAGCCAGTTTCTGTTTGTCAAAAAATGAAAACACTAATTTATTTTCTTGGGTTTTTCTGGCAGGTGGTGCCACCTTCATTTGTGTCCTGTAATTTAGATGGATTTAGATTTCCTGTGCAACTTGTGAATGTGCAGCAATGTACCACAGGTACTTTACATGTATGTGCATGAATACACGAATATACACACATACTCACCCACCCTGCTATTCATTGAATATGTCTTGTATGTGAACAAAGTTTTATGTGTCACAAATTTGGTTCCCAAGGTAGTGGTGTTGGGTGATGTTTTCAATGTAGAAAGAAGTGGGGCTTAGTGAACTGTACAGTGTTAGGGTTTTACCAAAGGCCATTTATAAAAGGAGAACCACCTCATTTTTTAATTTGAACCTCTAGAACTGCAAATGAAGCTCTTTTCTTTATAATGTTTGCTTATCTCAGTTATTTTGTTGTAGCAGAAGAGGACAGATTAACTAACACACATACCAGCTACTCCCATAGACTAGAAAATTTATTAATAGACTCATTGAATGGTTTATTGAACAAATTAATCGGGCAAAACCAAATGAGTCAGTAATTAAAATCAATTTATATTTTGAATTATTGAAATTTGAACATATTGTAATTATTTGATCAATGATATTTTGAACTTGACATTATAAAATTCAAACCTTTTCCTTCTTTATTGAAAATACTTTGTGTATAAAAATTCCAAAATATGCTTGTTATAAAATTTATTTCTGTTTGCCTATCATAAGTTTTGCTAACCATTATTCTCACAAATCTATTTGTTTTGAAGACCAAGAGCAAAATTCTATTTCTTTCTATTTCCTTCTGACTGTCATATGGCTGATGTTTAATTAAAAACAAAAACTGATTATAAACTAATGATTCGGAACATCCCCCTAGGGGTTCAGAGAGGAAAAGCTGACATAATGTGACAGATGCTTTCTTTCAACCACCAGTTACAGGAAGCACATTCTGAGTATGAAAAGTCAATTTATTTTCAGAAAACATATCTCTGGGTATAATAAAAAGAAAATTAAACAAATAATATTTGAAAGAGAGAGGCATTGGGGTTATGAATAGCAAATCACTAAAATTTGACCTGAAAAGAATGAAGAATAGAGTGTTTCCTCAATTGCATATTTCTCTTTGACAGTGAATCACAACAGGAGAAAATTAGACTTCCATGCAATGGATGCTGATGCATTTTTAAAAGCCAAAAGGTGAGAAGCATCCTTAGTTAGCAGAGGTTCTTGTTGTTTTCTGTATATGGAATTTAATTTAATTTAATATGGATAGCTATGAGGTAAGCAAGATAACTTAAAAAATACCTTTTATATATTTCACTTCAAAATCATTCTATATGTAGTATCACTTCTGTTGAATTTACTTTTAAGCTTTGAATGCAAAAATGAAATGAAGTTGAGGAAATAAGATTGGATCATCAAAGAACAGAATGTTAGACTTTATGATTGACTAAATCTTTATATTAATTGTGTAATAAAAGCCATACAATCATAGCACAAAAGCATAGGATGTAGTCTAAAATTTGACATAAAACTAAAAATAAAAGTTACCCAAGAAGGAAATGATGGAGACTCAGGGAGATAAAACAAATTATATGTCAGAACAAGTCTTAAAAGCATCTATGATTTGTTGTTTATCAATAGATACAAATGCATATAATTTGTAGAGGAAAACTTGTCACAGACTATTAGGCCCTAACTCAACCTGTTTTCAAGCCCTTTCTTCTAGCTTTCCAGGAAGAGATGCCAAATATCAGGACTCTGGCAGAAAATATTTCTGATATAACCGTTCTACTTGGTATTTTGATTTTCTTGATATAGTCAAACTTATTTTTCCTCTCTCATCTTCGTTTTGGAATGCACAAACTGCAGAACAGGTATAGGATATATACTGGGAAGGCATAACAATAAAGCAGAGAAAGAACAGAGAATCATGAAAATGCAGAGCCCCTGATGGTATCGATCTTCTGAACTGACAATCTTAACAATCCTTGTCATCATGTTGCAGAGTTTCATCTTTTAGTATTAGCTGCACTCCATTATCTTCAAACTAAGCCACATAAGAAGCAAATACAAGGTGCATTTTTCCTATTGCTCAGTGGCACTAGTCATAAGTAGAGAGTGTAATTGCAGAATTGTTCAAAGGGCAAATTGATAGATAGTGTAAGGACAAATGACAGATTAAGGAGATATTGTGAGAAAACAGTGTACAGAGAAATGTACTAAGCAATATTAGGAAGGCAGAATCTCTAGGAAGCAGAAAGTCAGGCTTGGATGCAATGCAACAAGTAACAAGCACCTTATATATGATGCGCAGGACTGAATCCTCACATCTGCCACTACTCAGCACCAATTTAACAATTCACAACACTGCAATGTGGGCATTGACAGCTTCTGCACATAGGTGCCAGAGCTTTGTCTCTCCAGCCCTTGTTTTGATGGATTCGCCAGCCCTCAATGCTGGAGTAGATGTGGCATAAATAACACAAATCAATTTCTTTCTTTTGTTCAGTTTTAGTCCTGAGTGCTTAAACAGATATTTCAAATTAGTGAAGCTTATGACACCCATCAGTACTACAGAAGAAATGATAATGGAGAGTAAATTTTCTAGTTTCTACCTTTGCAAATTAATATTTACAAGACATGTAATCTTTGAAAGATTACAGAAATATTTAAAAAGTTGTAAATCAGGAAATATGAAAAATTAACTACTTGCATGTTAGAGAATTGTATTGTACCTTGTCTAATTTTGTTCAAAAGCTTTGTGAAAATATTTGCTATGAAATTGGATATGGATTTTAAAATTATCAAAAAACTGTCTTTATACACTTCTCTATGTATACATATAAACATTTTTAATAAGCATTAAAAGAATAAAGTGTAGGGCTGAGGATATAGCTCAGTTGGTAGAGTACTTGCCTCGCATGCACAAGGCTCTGAGTTCAATCCCCAGCACTAAAAAAAAAAAGACAGAGCAAAGTATAATATAATAGATTTCTTTATCTATAAGAACATGTACATACATCATATATGTAATAGATATGATATATAAATATATATTATTGTATCTTTGCTAATAAACAAACTGCATCAATAAAATAAGCTCCACATTAATACATGACAAAGCTTTTGTTGACAGAATATAAACTGTCTGTGACAGTAAGTGTAAATGTTTAGACTGGAGGCTCACCCTGCCCCCACTAAAGGAAAGATATTTTACCTGATCATAGTGTGAAAGCTGGGGATCCTAGCCTGAAACCAATCTTATTTCAGTGAGTTCTAAGTGAGTAACTAAACATATCACATAGCTATGTCATTTCAATCTTCCCCTGGCACTGCAGGAGAACAGCAAGTATTTGCATAGCAGCCCCAGAGGGCTATTGGAGCTTATCGTGATACCAGCTGAGATCGCCAGCTTAATTTGAACAAGAAATGAGGGCAAATGATAAAATCTTCTATCCCCTTCTCATTTCCCTTTAAAGCCCCGTCTCCTCTGTGTATATAGAAGTTGGTGTATTTGTGTTACCATGGTCCTTTAATTTGTCTTTGAGGAAAATCTTAGGACTACAAATTAAATTATTATCAATTTAAACACCCCATATATAATTCAAACCCAACACACAAACCTGCACTTTCTGGAACTATATATAAATACATTTTTTTCTCCTTCATGTGGGTCTGTTTGTCTCTGTGCTACAAAGTAAATTCTTTCCATTCAACTGCCCTCGAAATCTCAGACCTCATCTTTTGACTTATTTAATCTGCTTTTTTTAACTATACAGAAAACTTCTGTCTCTTTTAAATATAATGAAATTTTCATTAGGTATCTTTTATAGCTTATAAAAATCTATAGTTTTCCAAAAATGTGCTACTACCAATATGCTACTTTTTATTTTAAATCTGAGTAGCTAGTTATCTATCTACCATCTAGTTACCTATAACAACTGAAAACCCCATTCTTGCTCATTTTAATGCTTAAGTATCTTTAAGTTTGATTCTGTGACAATTTTTTTAAAATAGATTCATGCAAGGTATTGTAGATCCTTGTATTGTAGATCCAAATTGTATGCAGGGCTGTAAAACAAGTTCAGTTTTAAAACCCATTTTCTTTTTCACTGTGCCCTTCAATGTCTCTATTGAAAATAACTCACAAGCTCTGAAATCTTACTATGTACAGGTGCTCTTCATGAGCTTCCAATATGCCAAATAGTTTAATTCTGAAACAGTGCAGGAGAGAGGCACTGTTACTCACTAGTATTGATGATGGGGAAACTCAGGCACAGAGAGGAAAAGTCACTTGTCCTAGTCAAAAAGTCAGTAAGAAACTAAGCCTAATCTCAACCCAGAAATCTGAGTCCAGACTATGTGATTTCTACAAATGTGTCTTGCAGTCTTTAGAAAGGAGGTATCATGTCCATATTGCTAACTAATGTGATTGCAGTAATCAATGCAGTTCAGGGCACATTATCAACTCTGAGAAAATAATTGTTTGGTGGAAGAAGAATACTGAATAATTTAATTATTTTTGATAAAAACTAAATATGTTTATATTATGTTAGAGTAATGGTCAATAATATCTCTATTATTTTATATAAACTCCATTTTCTTAATGTTAAATATATCTTTTGACTCTGAAACTGTTAGAAATATTTGCATAGTCTGGATTCCTCCCTAGAGGAATATTTCAAAATTATTTTTCTTACATTTAAAAGGCACTTAAGAATTATATGTAAACATAATGGCACAAATATTGTATAGTACCCAAAACTATGCTTCAAAATGTGTTTACCTTTTATTCTCTATTACTTTTGACAATTATGTCAATACATTTTGATTTGGATATTAATGCTTTTACAGCAAGCATCAGGGACTGGAATTCTCTTGGTATTAAAAGAACAAAGATAAACTTGACAATTATATGAAGGAACTATATACAATTTTCAGTTCTTTATATTTCCAATATGTATAACTTAAAATTTATGAATAAATTAGATAATAGACAATTCTTGCTTCAATACTAAATAGATATTAGTATAGTGTGCCTTGCTTGTTTTTATATCTTTTACCATCATCTTAAATATCCTCTATATTTTTTCATATCTTCAATAGTGTGGAATATGGAAACTGTGTCTCTTTAGATTTATTTCTTTGCAGATTCACAGACAGCTATTTTGCTTTAAAGTTTAACATTCTGATGTGCTAATAATTTATTCCTATAATTAGATTGATGTCAACTTATGATGATTCTTCCTTTATGATTCTAACAAATGCCGGGTTTGAAACATTTCATTACAGTCACTTCTACTTTCATTGTTATAGGTTTTCTCCATCTGCTTCCTAGGATTCTGACAGATTTTGAATGAAAGTACCGTGAACAGGAACTGTGGTTTTGCTGTTGAGGTTTCTAACAGAATAGCATTACTACGTTTTCTTTCTCCTGTCATTTCTTTCAGGACTCTCTAGCAGTGAGTCATTGAGCACTCATAAGTCACCTCAGAAGGCTAATCCTTTTGATACAAGAGCAAATATCTCAGGACAAAAATAGGTAGGACAGGCTGGGCTTCAGCTATTTTTTGGGGCAGCCCTTTTTTCTCACCTGCCTGGCTGCCAGTAAGTAGGTTGGACTGAGAGTGTAGGAACTCAGCTCTGAGAACCCCCTTTGCCTCTGTGCTCTAGAACAGGCAAGACATTGGTGACACTGGTCAATTGGAACAACCAGCACTGGCAATACCAGGGAATGAAGGGGCACTTTCTGCTTCTAGGGTAAAAGGAAAAGTGGTGTCAGAGACCAGTTACCCACAGCAGGAGGCACAAAGAACCCTCAAAGCTTCTACTACAGATGGGAATATGCAGACAGTTTTTCCACCACTAAACTACCCTCAAATCCAGATTTTAAGTTCCATTCCCCATCCAGACTTCTCTCTTAGGGAACTGGTTCACTTAATAAATGGCACTAGTGCTTTCCATCTAAGCCTGAGAAATTAATTTGTTTAAAGTTCACCTATAGATTCCAAATTGCCTGTGCTTTTCTTGGCACTTATGGGTTTTCTTTCATAGCTTTTTTCCCCACTTTTTTCTATTTTTTATTTTTTAGTTATACATGACAGTAGAATGCATTTTGGCATATCATACATACATGTAGTATAACTTCCCATTCTTGTAGTCATACATAATGTGGAGTTACATTTGTTGTATATTCACATATGAATATAGCAAAGTTATGTCTGATTCATTCTACTGTCTTTCCCATTCTCATCTTCCCCCATCCCCCTCATTCCCCCCATCCAATCCAGTGAACCTCCCCCCTCCCCCCCCACACACACTGCCTAATGTGAGTCAGGATCGGAATATCAGAGAGAACATTAGGCTTTTGGTTTTGGGGGATTGGCTTATTTCACTTAGTATGGTAACCTCTGGTTCCATCCATTTACCAGCAAATGCCATAATTTCATTCTTATTTGTGGCTGAGTAATATTCCATAGTGTATATACCACATTTTCTTTATCCACTCATCTATTGAAGAGCACTCAGGTTGTTTCCATAGCTTAGCTCTTGTGAATTGAAACACTAGCTTTTTTTTTGGAGGGTGAGGACAATGGTATCAGGGATTGAACTCAGGAGCAATCAACCACTGAGCCACATCTCCAGCCCTATTTCATATTTTTTTAGTGACAGGGTCTCACTGAATTGCTTAGCACCTTAATTTTTGCTGAGTCAGGCTTTGAACTTGTGACCCTCCTGCATCAGCCTCCCCAACTGCTGGGATTACAGGTGTGCCTGTGGGATTACACTGTGCCTGGCTTCATCTCATTCTTGATCTTGGTTTTGTACCTGATGTGTCCAATGCAGACTAGATTCTAAAGTATACATGTAATCACAAAGAATGTGGAACAATCAAAATACACAGTGAAAGGCGAACAAAATTGGATCCTCAAATTTCCTAATTATAAGACTTATTGTGAAACCCAAATCATCAAAAATAATATGGTATTTACATGACAAAGTACAAATAATCAATAATTGATAGGATAGACAAAATTGACAGAACAGATAAAAACACAGAAACATATAACTCAAATAATTGGTTTTCACTTAAGTTGGACCAAGCAATTAATTTTTTTAAATTTAGAGCTCAAACAACTAAACACACACACACAAATACACAAATCTTAATCCTTATCTTAAATTTTAAACGAAGATTAAAGTGGAATGAATCTATAGTCATAAATTTTATTTTAAAAAGAGAAAATCTTAACAGCCTTGCATAGAAAAATAATTTTAGCAGGGAAAATGCAGTGGATATAAAATTTAAATATACCAGTAAATTTGAGTTCATCAAAGGTATAAATTTCTGACATGTAAAGATACAATTATGAAAATTAATAGAAAACTAACAGACATGGAGATAATAATTTCAATGCATGCCTCAAACAAAATAACAACAATCAGAATACACATTTTTTAAATTGCTTCAGATTGAGAACAAAGAAGACATTATCAAAAAACAGTGATAATGAGTAAACTTATAGTACCTCAAGCTCACCATAAGAGAAATATGATTAGTCAATAAAAACTTTAAAAATATATTTAAAAATATTAATTTTGGATAAAATGGCTCAAATTTAAAATACCACATTTAAGAGACTATACTACCTGAAACTGATATACAAATATCAAATATGTGAAAGAATGCAGAGCCCTAGAATTTTCATATATTGATGGTACAGGTAGTAAATGAATAACCACCTAGAGAAAGTATTTCTTCTTTATTCATAAAATTAAATATTTAAGAACAATACAACAAAGCATTGCCAAATTTTATGAATTGATGTATGTATATAAAAACTGTAAAATAATCTTCACAGCAGATTTTTTTTATATCAGTCAAAAGTTGAAGGCAAGTATTCAGTGACAGGAGACTCTATAAAATATTGTCATATACTTATGCAAATTGACTCAGACTTGGCAGTGGAAGGGCTGAATTAATGATATAACAACCACGTGCATGAATCACCACAGATCTTACAGTAACTCAAAGATGCCAGCACAATAGATTGCTTACTCTATGACTCAATTCATTAAAATTTCAAAAATGGTCAGTAGTGAAAGAAATCAGAAGAAATTATTTATTTATTTTTCCTGGCATGGAGATATTAGCTGGAATGGAACACATGGAATTTTCTTGCTTCATGTAGAAGAATGTGTCAAATAGTGAATAAATGGTGGTTATGTGCAAGCATACTTTTGTTACAACTCAGTAATTTGTATGCATTACAGATTTTGCTTTTTGTAAATGTCACCTGATAGTAATTTAAGAACACACACACAGAAATATAAGTAAATGGGGAGAATATAGTTATTTATGCATAACCTATAAATTTTCAAGAATGGCTAGGAAAATACAGCCTGAAGGCAAGAGGTACACGAGCAGCAAACATCCATCATCCTTCCTCTGGTTGATCACACATATGTGCATAGTTTTCTTCTCACAGTTAAAGCACAGTCATCCCTTGGACAAGAAACACCTCCAACACTCATTCATTGCATGATTTTTATTTTTTTTTATTTGTTTCCCAGCCATGTGTCCTCTAAATTTAAAGGCATTTAAAGGTATTCCACATGTGCAGGGTATGTTTATGGAATAGCCTTCCCCTGTCCACCTCCAAATTTGTATAAGTCCTAATTGGTTTTAAATGTGGCAAGCAAACAACAACAACAAAAAAACCACATTGGGTTAAAAATAAAACAAGACAACAACAACAACACACACACACACACACACAACATACACTTATTTCTCTCTCATAGGTTGCAGGTTGGAATGAGAGAGCAACTCTACTTCTTGAAATTATTCAGGATCCTGAAATTTGTTCACTGTGACTTTATCTCCAGGGTCAAAATATGGTCATAGAAAACTGAGCTCTGGGTTACAGGGTGGTTAAAAAAAAAAAAAAAAAAGGAAATCTAAGAAAACAATTTACTTGGTGAAGATGAAGCAAATGTTGAGTGAGTCATTTATATTGACATTTCCTTGTGGTAAACTGCTTTAATACCCCATGCCTAGTTAAAAGAAACACTGGGAAAAACAGTTTCCATTCATATATACTCAAGAGGTAAGAAATGTGTATGTTTTCTTTGGGTGAAAGTAATACAAAATAATTATATTCTATCAAAACATCAGACACACTAAAACCTCCATCTTTGTCTCTTCTGATAGCTTAAGACATCCCATATTTGAAAGTCCACAGGAACCATCTTGTTTTCTGTCTTGCATGCTCTACTTTTTCCTTCATACTGCTTTGAGTTTCACTGGACCCAAAGAAAATGGAGGACAGATAAGCAACAAGAAAGATCTTGTTTTAGTGATACACTATTGAGCTCTGGTTTTGATAGTCTTTAATAAGGATGTCATTTAGCTATTGGCTTTCCTCTTCCCAGGTTAGTTGTGTGTGTTGTCTAAAGCCTTGTCAGCTGAGCCCTGCCCTTGTGTTTTAGTTAATGGTTGAGGCCTCCTCCAGCTGAGTTGACTTCCCACTGGGCCTCCTCTTGTGGAGACCTCTTCTAATAGGACCCAGCTTACGTGTAGTTCATTGGAAACAGAGTGCTGCCTCTTTCTATTGCAGCTTGTGCTGTCTTCTCACAGCTAAGGTTATCTTAATTCTAGATTATTTTTTGAAACTGAACCAAAAAAAAAAAATTGTCCCCAGTGTTTATGACACTTTAATGTGGTATAGAAAAAGCACTGTAATTAATTGACTTGTAGATCTTTCATTCATTTCCTTAAAGCGAAAAGAAATCCTCTATTTTGTCCTACAATTTTGTATGGGCTTCTTTTAACACAATGGGCTAGAAAGGACTTGAAGATTCTTTTAGCTTCACAACAACGACAGATCTAGGTTAGTCTGGTCACATATCAAAAACTCCCGGTAATCATTTTAGTCCTGTTTCTCCTATAAAATCTGTGATTCCTAGACTTCCAAATCTGTAAGAAAAAGAAAATGATTCTGAAATTGTACACTTTATGATCAACTAATTTTTCTCCTTTTGGGATGGGGAGATTTAAAAAAATGTGTGTCACAATGAAAAAGGTATAGACTGATCGCTTGAGTAACTTAAATATAAAATGAAGATCTACAGACAAGAAATGGAAGCAGTCTTAGTCCTGTTGATTAGTGTATTATGCAGAATGAGAGAAAGATGCACATTTGGACATGGGAAAGGAATCTAGAGAGTAAAAATAGTTGTAACCAACACATCCTCTGCATTTCCCTTATGTTGAGCAAAGGAAGCTTACTGTGGTGGTCTATTACTGTTCTTTAAATAAAATAGCAAGTTGTTAGTTTGGCAATTGATCATGCCATTTGTTAAAGTACTATATTTTTTATAAGAAATTTGGCTTGGTGGGTAAAGCTGAGCTTTTCTTACTTAGATGTTCACTTTTGTGATAACTTTAAAATACATTTTTATTATTTTTCGTGTTCTCAAGTTCAATCTCTGTGGGAAGCAATCTATTATAAGGCAGATTTGTTCAACAGGTCCTGCAGAGCTTCACAAATTCATCCCTCCAGGGATGTTGTTTTTGATGGTAAAACATAAGGAAAACTATTAAATAAAAATAAAAAAAAAATAACAAATATAAAGCATACACAAGAAAGAGCAATACATGTATTTTTTTTTATATTTAGCAACATGGAGACCAACAATGAAAACTTATCTATTCATGTCCAAAATTTAGTATAAGATTAATACTTAAAAGGTATATTACAATTCTGTATTTTAGATAATCTCTCTATATTAGTTAATCCAATGACAACCACTATTTTTAAAAGTATTTAAATTTTTCATTTTTAATAAAATTATCATACTGAATCCATAGGAAAATGTATCAGCCTCCTAAGGTTATTCTTAGACAACACTATTATTAAAATATATAATTCTAAATAAATATTCTCATTTCCTGTCAACTGTTATTCTACAAATGGACTTTATAGGTAAAGAGAAAATATTATTCCGCATGAATTCAGTAAACAACACAATTTTCAACATATTAGCAGAATATCATCATAATTCAATGGCTTTGTAAAGACTCCAAAATCAAAATACCTGGGTTCAAAGTCCAACCTTGTCACTTAGCAATGTCAGGTTAAGTTAGTTGTCTTTTGTGTTATGGTATAGTTTCTGCAAGTAAAGAATTAGCTTAATTGCACTATCTACATTATGGCATGTATGTGAATTCAATGAGCTAATCCATTTAACCTGCTTTGAACAGTATAGGACATTTACAAGTTATTGCTATTAATACAATAAACACCCTCTTTGATAAAATAAGATAGCATCAGGGGAAAAATACTTTGTTTCAATATTCTGGCCATTATTACCAGCCATAAATCATATCATTTGCCCACAGTTAGTTCTCTATGCCCTTCACCTGCATATTGCTAACCAAACTTTCAACACTTGTGTAAATCCACTTCCTGTTCCATGGAAAATATTATTTCTCACTTTTTCCAAATTTCTTTCAGTGTTACAGGATGAAAGCTATTCACCAATAACATGGATAACATTTTATGTCCTTTTTTTCTGGAATTTTCTTTTCAGGCATTTATTGTTTCTATTTTGGTTACCTTTATTTACTCTTTCTTTCTCCTTCTGTTTATATCTGGAATTAGTGCTCCAAACCTTCCTTGTTTACATTTCACGCTTCAACATTGTCCAATCTTCAGAGTTTGCCTCTGAAAAAGAATACTCAAAATGTACTCGGCTGACTTACTTCCAATTCTTGATTTTATCTCTGGTATTTTTCTGAAACAATTCTTACCCATGGCAGCCCTGATTGCTACACAGCTGTATGAAATGAGTAAGTACCAGCTTTTTAAATTGTACTTCATTGACAGATTATAAAATATCACTTATTTATTTCTGCAGCTTCACTCTCTGAATTTCTTGACTTCACATGTTCCTGGTTTATCTACCTTTGTGCATAATAATTCTCTGATGTCCTCTTTGTGGGATGTTATTTCTTTTTTTGTCTCATAAATGCTGGTCTTTCTGAAGGTTCTGATACAAACTCTACTTTTCTCTTCCTCTATCCTATAGGTAATCTCCTCCAATTCCTTGAGTTTTGTCTACTGTTCCATATGTTTGCCTTTATACAACCAATATACCATTTACATACAATAAAATGCATAGATCTAATGTATGCAGTTCAATATGATCTGATGAATCACTTCAATCAAAGTGTAAAATAGTTTATTTATTCTAGAAACTTATCCTTTTTTTTAAATGTACCATATATTGAAACTTTGAAATCAATTTAATTATTTACCAAAATATAAACAAAATATATCAACATCTGTGTAATTAAAACCAAATTCATGTTTAGAGGAATTTTCATATTAAATAATTAGAAATGCATAATATTCTCAAATCAAAATCCTAATATTCTTCTTGCAAAAAGTAAACAGTAGATTTAACACAAAAAAATCAGAAGGAAGAAAATAATAAAGATAACAGGAGAAATAAATGAAATTGAAAACATGTATAGATACATGAAGTCAGTTAAATCAAATATTAATGGTTGGAAAAAGTGCTAATCAGTGTTTAGGAAAGCTCGCAGTGTGATATGAAGGACCCTAAAGACTGTGACAATGAAGGAAATGGAGAAGGGAAGCTAGACATTTCCCTTATCTCCAATTCTTTAGGTGAGGATCATAATTTTTTCAAGTAAAATAATATACATGAAACATCTGAAAAAATCCATCCACATAAAATCTATCACATATATTTCCCATTGCATGTGAAGCAGCCTTCCATTGTATCTTGGCCTGCTGCCACTGAGGAGTGTATGAGTAATAAAATGTCCAACACCTCTCCATTGAGTTCTCCAAGTTCTTGGAATGGATAAAAGGAATGCATGTGTTATAGTTAAAGCTTCGTCCCGGGGTTTCATAAACTGACTTCCAGACCACTCAAGTATAATCGAATCAAGCCTTTATTGAAGCACACTGGTGGCAGCTGACCAGAACATAAAGCTGTTCCCCTGATCAGCCCCCAACAATTTCAAGAGCACTCCTTATGAGCCTGAAAACTGCAAAAGGGATGTTCAGGGGGTCTAGCCAATGCAAGCAAGCCAGGTTCCAGAAGCAGGACAGTGCAGTCAAGTGGAGGGAAGTCTAACCAATCACAGTTATCCCAGTCACCCCAGTTACAGAAACAGAGCCCTGTTACCCTAGTTACAGAAACAACGCCCCATTAGGTAGTTCTGTGTTCTTAAAGGTTTCTATAGCAAAAGGAAAAGAACATCCTGCTATGACTTCAAGCTATACTACAGAGCAATAGTAACAAAAACAGCATGGTACTGGTACCAAAACAGGCGGGTGGACCAATGGTACAGAATAGAGGACACAGTAACTAATCCACAAAACTACAACTATCTTATTTTTGATAAAGGGGCTAAAAGCATGCAATGGAGGAAGGATAGCATCTTCAACAAATGGTGCTGGGAAAACTGGAAATCCATTTGCACCAAAATGAATCTGAATCCCTATCTCTCGCCGTGCACAAAAGTTAACTCAAAATGGATCAAGGAGCTTGATATTAAATCAGAGACACGGCATCTGATAGAAGAAAAAGTTGGTTATGATCTACACGCTGTGGGATCGGGCTCCAAATTCCTCAATAGGACACCCATAGCGCTAGAGTTAACAAATAGAATCAACAAATGGGACTTACTCAAACTAAAAAGTTTTTTCTCAGCAAAAGAAACAATAAGAGAGATAAATAGGGAGCCTACATCCTGGGAACAAATCTTTACTCCACACACTTCAGATAGAGCCCTAATAACCAGAATATACAAAGAACTCAAAAAATTAGACAATAAGATAACAAATAACCCAATCAATAAATGGGCCAAGGACCTGAACAGACACTTCTCAGAGGAGGACATACAATCAATCAACAAGTACATGAAAAAATGCTCACCATCGCTAGCAGTCAGAGAAATGCAAATCAAAACTACCCTAAGATACCATCTCACTCCAGTAAGACTGGCAGCCATTAGGAAGTCAAACAACAATAAGTGCTGGAGAGGATGCGGGGAAAAGGGCACTCTTGTTCATTGCTGGTGGGACTGCAAATTGGTGCAGCCAATTTGGAAAGCAGTATGGAGATTTCTCGGAAAGCTGGGAATGGAACCACCATTTGACCCAGCTATTCCCCTTCTCGGTCTATTCCCTAAAGCCCTAACAAGAGCATGCTACAGGGACACTGCTACATCGATGTTCATAGCAGCTCAATTCACGATAGCAAGACTGTGGAACCAGCCTAGATGCCCTTCAATAGATGAATGGATAAAAAAAATGTGGCATTTATACACTATGGAGTATTACTCTGCATTAAAAAATGACAAAATTATAGAATTTGGAGGGAAATGGATGGCATTAGAGCAGATTATGCTAAGTGAAGCTAGTCAATCTTTAAAAAACAAATACCAAATGACTCCTTTGATATAAGGGGTGTAAACAAGGACAGGGTAGGGACGAAGAGCTTGAGAAGAATATTTACAGTAAACAGGGATGAGAGGTGGGAGGGAAAGGGAGTGAGAAGGGAAATTGCATGGAAATGGAAGGCGATCCTCAGGGTTATACAAAATGTCATATAAGAGGTAAGGAGGGGTAAGTCAAGAGAATACAAATGGAAGACATGATTTACAGTAGAAGGGGTAGAGAGAGAAAAGGGGAGGGGAGGGGAGGGGAGGGGAGGGGGGATAGTAGACAATAGGACAGACAGCAGAATACATCAGACACTAGAAAGGCAATATGTCAATCAATGGAAGGGTAACTGATGTGATACAGCAATTTGTATACGGGGTAAAAGCGGGAGTTCATAATCCACTTGAATCAAACCGTGTAATATGATGTATTAAGAACTATGTAATGTTATGAACGACCAATAAAAAAAAAAAAATATAAAAAAAAAAAAAAAAAAAAGAACATCCTGCTACAGTCATGACTCTTCTACTTGGCATGGTTGTTTTACAGGATGAAGTCATAAAACAAAATAGAGTCACATTTGCTCCTACTATTACACATGAGGTATCTGCAATCCTGGGTTGAAGGCTGATGTTTTGGCCATGAGAATAAAACTGATAAAAATTTAGCTCACTGATAAGAAAGAATAGAGAAAAATTACTGATATGGGGAATGGCAGAACACCAATATAAATTCTATACATATCAAGGGGTGTATAAGGGAATATTATATGACTTCATGTCAATAAATCTTTTGATATTTAATAAATTCCTTGACAGACATTGCCTACCTAAATTGACTCAAGAAAAAAATAAGAACTTGGATAATTATACATATTAATAAATGGAAATTTTAATTAAAATATCTTCACATAAATAGATAAGCACACAGATGCAAACTTGCAGGTCCAATGGCTTCACTGTTAAAATGTGACAAGAAAAGAATAATACCAATTTCTACTGAAAATATTTTGGAAAATAGTAGAGAAGGAAATATTTCCCCACTCATTTTATATACTATTACCCTTTTCTATTCTTCACGTTTTGAAATTTCTATGGGTATTTTCTTTACGTTCACTGATTCTTTCTTTTGATATTTCTGATATGCTTCTAAATCCTTTTTATAAAATTCTAATTTTTTCTTTAGTAAACACTTCATATCTAGGATCTCCTTTTTAGAAAAGTGTCTAAATTTGTGTTGAACTTCATTGCCTTTCTTTCACTAATAGCATATTAGCCTTTAATTCTTGGAAAATATTTTCTTTTAATACTTGAATATATTCATGTTAGCTGATTTGAAGTCATCCTCTGCTTAATCTAACATCTAATCCACTGTGAGTCAGTTTCTAATGACAGATCCCATCAAAAATTTGGGTCCCACATTCCTGTGTCTTTAATGTTTAGTATATTTAATAGAAATCTCCACATTGAATGGATTTTTTTTTAATCAGGGATTGAAACCAGGGGTACTTAACCAGCAAACCACATCCCCAGCTCTTTTTAAAATATTTTATTTTGAGATAGGGTTTTGCAAATTTTCTCAGAGCCTCACTAAATTGCTAAAGCTGGCTTTGAACTCACAATCTTCCTGCCTTAGTCTCAGG
Source organism: Urocitellus parryii (assembly GCF_045843805.1). Classification (NCBI taxonomy): domain Eukaryota; kingdom Metazoa; phylum Chordata; class Mammalia; order Rodentia; family Sciuridae; genus Urocitellus; species Urocitellus parryii. The sequence continues at coordinate 27,374,983 of NC_135537.1, forward strand.
AGTCTCTGGGATTATAGGTATGAGCCACCATACCTGTCTGTAATGTGTTTAATAAGCCTGTATACAATATTTTTTTGTGAATTATTGTATTTCTAGTTGTCTAATGACTTTTATGTCTTCAAATGGAAATCTATTCCCCATCTGGGGTGTTCATTGTTGGAATAACTTTCAGTCGCAGCTAGTAGCTATGAGCAACTCAGAAGTGCTTGAAATATCCACATTCCTTCAGGCCTGACAGGAGGGACTGCAGGATGGGGTGAAACCACATCCTCAGCACTTGTGGTTAGCATTGCCAAACCACCTGGCCAGGAAACGGACAGTCAGGGGCTTCAGGACATGAAACCCCTGACTCAGTAAGGACCAAAGACTCTTCCAGATTGTTTTCCACCATGACAGCAATATTTAGAGTTTCCTCACAGTGTGGTTACGTTAGGCAGAAGATAATTAGCTTACAGATGTGGTCTTGCTTATGAAGCTCATTCAACCTGGCCCTACTCAAGGCTCTTTAGTTAAACAATTGGCAGCGGAAGGAGCCACTGCAGGAACTAGGGCTGCAATTGCCCCAGCATGCAGCGAATCCCTTTTGAAATGGACCTCTGCTACAAAGGAAATAGCCCCCTCTTCAGGGCCCATTCAGGCATTAACAGCTGCCATTAGCAAACTAGCAGTTAACAAAAATGATGGGCCTTTCCCACTAAGATCTGATCCCATTTGCTAGGGCTGTAATCAGCCAGGCCACATTGAGGATTACTGTCCTAAGAATGGCAGCCTCCCTGGCCTCAAGACACCCTGCTCTAGAAGAAAAAAAGAGAGAGAGAGAAAGAAAAGAAAAGTCATCTCCCATCTATTTAAATATTTTAAAATTATGAATGTCCCCATGTCTATTAAAATTGATATAGGGCCAACCCTAACAAGATATTTCAAGCAATTTGCAATGGTTGGCATATACATCACTTAATTGGGATTCTCTATAGCCCTTAGACTCAAGGCATTATAATAAGAACACACAAGAAACTATACTAAGTCCCCTCATGATGCCTTGAAAAGAATCTTATTTGGTTTAAAATTTCTTTCAATTTCAAAATTTTCTACTAAAATAGCAGCCCATAAGCATTGAGCCCCCTCTCAGAGTCCTCCCATCTACCTATGGTCTCATGAAAAGATTCATAACAAATGCATGGGATTTTACGGGGCCCCTCTAAAATGTCACACCAGTCACCAGTTGCCAAGCTCTGGAAATTGAGCCTGGATGAAAGAAAGAGACCACTATGATCTCCCCACCAGAGGGCTCACAAGATAACCTGGGTTGAAATCAAAGACCTATCAGATCAAGCTCAGACCATGTCACCTGCCAGAAACCAGAGCCCTGGTACTCTCTTCTTACTTATGTGTGCAGTTATAAACTATAACTTACAGGTAAGTGCACAACAAGTAAGTATGGAGGAAGAAAGACATCTGCCTAACTGCCTGATAACTCAAGGCCCTATGCTGGCCTGTCCAAGCAAAACTGATACACTTCAAAGTATGTCCCATAAGGGAAAATTTGCTTTGCAGATAGCTATTACTCATGGATGGCTGTCTGTGTTCTCCTCTAGTGGAAGGACTCTATCACCATCTAGTGGCAGAAACCTTTCAGTGAGCAAAATACTCATGCCACTGCAATTAAAAAACCATGAGAGCAATCCATGCTCAATTAATCATGATCAGAAATGTTGCACATACTTCTCTCTCAAATCTTGCAGAATGCATCCCAAGGACAAAAGTCAGGAGGACAACAGGAGCCCCCTGGATTAACATCATCATAAGGCTTGTTGTCCTCACAGCCACAACTGCAACTGCTGCTCTCATCACTCTCCTGCACCCGACCAAAAGGACCACACCCAACTGATTGGAAACAACTTATGCTGTTGCTGGGATTTTAATTGGACTTTCCCCTTCTTTTGCATCAATGCAGAAAAGCACCCTCTTTATGCTATTGTGCATCATTCTGTCATTCAGCCCTCAAGTACATGCTTGGTGGTGGGGGCTCCATCTCCCAGGATTCTTTTACCTGTTGGTTTGGATGATACAGTATTGCCTTTCTGGTTTGCTACTGATGTTTCCTCACGATGCCCTGTTACATCTGACCCAATAGCAAGGCACCCTTGGAATATGTCTCTCTCACTTGATCATTCATGGGCCTTTACTATATTAAGGAATGTATCTAGGGCACAGAGGTTATGTCAGTCTACAATTTGCCTTCACAATGATATTCTTTGGAAGCCAGGAATAGGATGTATTATAGGTTTTCCAGTCACTCTTCTTAGAAGGTGAAGCAAAAGTAGTCTCTGTCAGTGGTCTGCCTAATGGCATGACCATGACCCCTCATGCTAAAGACTCATGTTATTGGCCTCAACCCTTTCTGCAGAGATGTCCCTGGAGAAAATTTAAAGATATCAATGAAAGTATCTAAGAGCTATATCTTGGAGAAACTGTCTCTCCCTTTCCCAACTCTATTTCATTTCTGATGAGCTTATTAGTTAGTCCAGACCTTATACAAAAGGTGGATGGAGAATGGAATTTTCAACAGAAACAAATACATTAATATTTAAATATCATACAGATTGGATAACAAATTCTCAAAATACAAAAAAAAAAAAAGACTGGAGACTTTTTGCAATTAGGCAGACAATTGTTATGTGGTGCTTACAAATGTATAGATATCAGTCCTATTGTCACCATGGAGCCATTTGGCTTAACGGCTCTTTCAAAAAACCCTTAGCTAAAGGTGCTACTAAAGGCCATATATGTGTTAAGCCACCCTTTTTCTTTGTAACTTCCACTCAAAATCACAAAAATGGTCATCTTAATTGTGATGACTCCCAATGTGAGTTAACCAATTGCTGGAATTCCTCTGTTAAGACAGTAGTGCTAATGAGAACATCCCCCATGTTACGGTTTCCAAGGAAGGATGACTCCTCCATTCAAGAGGTTCACTTTACAAAAGATATTTCCCTTCCCAGGGTTAGGCAAGATTTGGGGATTACTGCTGCCATTATAGCTGCCTCCCTCGCTGCAGTGGCAGCAGCTACCGCTAGTCCACAGCAAATGCTGCAACCATTAACCAGGTAGTGCAGTGCTCCACTAAAGCCCTGACCACCCAGGAGCGACTAAACCTGCACTTGCAAGGAGGTATCTCACTGTTACAACAACAGATTGACCTTATTGATGAAAAAATTGATATGCTTCAATTGAATGTTAGAGTACCCTTCAGTCCTCGATTTCTGTATGTTTGTCAAACCCCTGTGTTGGTAAAAAATGTAACAGAAGCTCGGCTTGAACTGGCAAATAGACTTAAGGGGCCTTGGGATATGACTTTTAGAAATTTCACTGTGATGCTGCCTGCTCCGTTTCTCAGTCTAAACGAAACCAGAGCAGAGCTAATTTTTAACCCCTCAATCTTACAGCGTCTATGGGATAAATTGTCAGCTTTAATTGACCTTGCTAATTGGATCCTCACTATGGTATTGGCATAGTTTTTCTTGTTTTAGTATATATTATATTAAGAAGCTTCCAAAAACGGCTCAGCAAAGTAGAAACAAAACAAGCTACGTTAGATCATGCATGCAAGGAAAGTCAAAAGGAAAATAATGATTCCCCTGCATCTGTATGGATGGCGGCTATGGATAGGATCTAAGTAGTACCAACTAAGGGCCAGTTTTCTATGAGGGATCATGCCCTGAGTCTTAGCACTGCTCTCCTTTGTCTCTCAGCTGTCTCTCAGCTGTCACAATATTTTTGTTTGTCTGTCTATGGCTTTTCTCTTTCCTTCCTGGATGCAGCATCTCCAGCTCAGTGCTGTGAGCTGGGCCCTCTATGTAGAAGAACCCTGTTTCCCGATCCTCAGGTAAATGCTGGCGTGGAGGCCACAGGGGCATTATCTATCAAGGAGACAGAGAACCCTCTCAGGGGCAATGCCTTGCACACTCCACATCACCCTGTTTGGCCGTTGGAGGATGGCTGGTTAGTCAATGATGGGTAAGATTCCTCAAGGGAGGAACAACCTAAGACAGGCACAGTTGCAGAGGGGCCATCAGGAGGAAACTTGGGGGGGCCAACAGAGGTGAGGCACAAAACTTCACCCCCCCCCCACCTGTGCAAAGGCCTAATTCTTCACTTCTTCTGAGAGAAGTCTCCTGCCCCCATGACTGCTCCCCATGCCCAGCTCAGAAAGGGACCCAAGTGACAGACAGAGACCTAGTCAACAGCAGCTGCCCGCTCAGGCTCACCACAGCAGGAAACAACTGCAGCTACAGGAAAGGGCCATATCTGGATGTTTTCCCATTTCTCTTTCTTGGTTCTTCCCCCTTTTTTTCCATGCTTTTGCCTTTTCCTCTCTTCTCTCATCAGGGTTCTCCTTTGGCAATAAATTTAATAAAAGGAGAGGAAATGTTGGAATGACATTCCGCTGTAGCTAGCAGCCATGAGCAGCTCAGAAGTGTTTGAAATATCCACATTCCTTCAGACTTGACAGGAGGGCCTGCAGGATGGGGTGAAACAGACAGTCAGGGGCTTCAGGGCATGAAACCCCTGACTCAGTAAGGGCCAAAGACCCTTCCAGATTGCTTTCTGCCATCTCAGCACAGTGCAGTTACATTAGGCAGAAGATGATTGGCTTATGGATAATGTCTTGCTTATGTATGATTGATGGGCACGCCTCACTGGAACTTTAAACAGTTGTGTGCATTCCAAAAATAAACTGAGCTACTGGATGACAACTTGAGGTTTGTCTCCTGCCAGTTCTCTCATCAGCTCCTGTGTGTTGACTCCCGACTGAGGTAGCCAAGCAACTAATTGACCACACCAGTGACAGGAATGTATGCAGTTCATCATCTGATATCTCTGTCCTAATACCATGGTTTCCAATATTGGCATAATCTTTAGGCTGGGCCTTCTATGATTCCCTTGTCTCAAAGTAAATTTTATTCAGTTTATGATACAGGCAGAGATGGGCTTACCTTTTCTCTGCTTCCCTTGCTTCTGAGCTGGCTCCCTCAGATTCTGTCTTCCCTTCTCATTTTATACTCTGATACTTCAAAGACATTCAGTATAACAATTCCACCACCTGCACTATGAACCTTTGAGAATGCAATCAGTTAAGGGAAGCAACAATAGATGAACTGGCCCCCTGTAATTCTAACTTCCAGAATATGGAGTTATATCCTGGGTATCTACAAGAGTGTTTAGTTTTTGTTTGTTTCTTTATTAACTAAAGATAACTGAGATCTTTTTTGTACATCATTTATCTTTTAGTCTGCACTTCAAGTAGATCATGCTCTGATTCAGTTCTAATTAATTCTGGGGTTCTTGAACAGACAGAATTTCCATATACCCTTTCATGCTCTTTTCTCAGTCCTGAATTCTGATCTGTGAAAACTTAATAGGTAAGACTGTGGCTTTTCCTACCTTTGTTTTTGTTGGCTTTAAAAGTTTGAATGGTAACCCCAGGCCAATAAACTAAAATTCACAGTATATATCAGCTGGGTATTTTTTTTAATAACAGCATTATTTTGCAACTCTTGTATTTTAGACACTTTCCAAGGTCTAAGTCTCCCCAATTTTTTATATTTGTTTATGCAGGGTGATTACTTCAATATTTTTCTGCTTTGTCATCACCAATTTAATTTTCTTCCAGACCATATTTCCATATATTTTAAAATATAAATTCCTAAAACAATAAAACAAATTAAATTTCAAATGATAAGAAATGTATTCCTATCTCAGTCTTTTGTGCCAATGTAAAAAGTTACCACAGACTGGGAATTTATTTAAAAAAAAATGTTTATTTCTCCCAGTTATGGAGGGTAGGAAGTTCAAGATCAAGGTGTCAGCAAGTTCAGTCACCTGGTGTGAATCTGGTCTGTTTCCAAGATGGAAACCTTGAGCATTGTGTGCAGACAGGAGGAACCCATGTCCACACATGGTGTGAGATGGAAGAGCAAGCTAGAAAACACTACAGGAAGCCTCTTTGTAAGATCCTGGATCTCATTGAGGAAGGGAGGAGACCTCATGATTGAATCACTCATATCCCATCTCTTAAATACTGCATTAGACATTGAGTTTCAACATTAAACATTGAATTTTGGAGGGGATACATTCAAGCCATATCAATTGACTTCACCAACACAAAATTAATATATTTAAAGAATACATCTTAATGAATTGTGATTTACATTTGCATTCATAAAACTATTCCCACAATCAAGCTAATAATAAAACTTAAAAAAATATTTGTGTCATTTTACATATTCTTTTTTTTATATTTTCCCTTTTATACTAGACAACCACTTTTCTGATTTCTATTACTAAAGATTAGTTTGCATTTTACAGATTTTATAAAAATTTAATCATGCAGTATGTACTCCTTTTTTTAATCTGACTCCTTTCACTTAGTGTACTATTTTATGATAAAGCCATATGGATATATGTGTCGATAGTTTACTCATTTGTATGCCACAATGGTTTTCCATTTTATGAATATACTATCATTTATTTATCTATTTGCCTATTATTTGGCATTTGGTTTGTTTTCAGTTTAGGATTATAATAAATGAATCTTCTATGAACAGTACACACAAGCACTTATTTTGAGTAGATACCTAGGTAGGGAATGCATGAGTCATACTGTGTGGTTTATGTCTAGTATTTTAAGAATGCCTAAATTATTTTCCAGTTTTATTGAGTTGTTAAATTTCCTAAACCCAATGCATGAGATCCAATTGTTGTACATCCTTATCAATATACTTTTTATTTATCTTAATTGGTTGTTGGTGATATAATAGTAATATACACACATGCATTCACACACACACACATAATCAACTTCTATCAAAATGTATATATTTCAATATTATACCAATAAGAATGTGACAACCAATTTTAAAATAAATTATGCTTTTATTTTTACATATAAATAGGCATTTATTATATTTATAATGTGTTGTGTCCCTAATTACTTCAATTTTTGTTATAGGTTATGCCAGGTGAAAAAGTGCTAGGGTGCTACCTACCATGATTGCTTTTAAAATTTTTTGATCACAGTTATATTGCATGTCTAATGAAAAAAAGAGACAGAATAAATTTAGAACTGCACTAGTTTTTAATCCCTAACTCAAATCCCCTTCTGTGCTATGCCACACTGCTGATTAAACAAATCGTTCACAGGTTTGACTTGATATTTTATTCCTTCTTAAAAATACTTTGTGGCATCTAAACAGAGCCTGAAGCTTTTGGATAGTTTATCTTCAGATTCAAGCAGCATTTTGTACAGCTACTCAGTAGGTGGTGAAAAGCAAAGGTTAAGGGCACATCTTGCAATCCCCATAGGCAGTCAGGAAGTGAAAGTGATGAACAGCATAAGATGTTTCCTACCTGGCTTTTAAATGCAAAACGTATTCAAGTGAACAGCAATCATAGAAATCAAGAGGAAATTGTGCCCCTGCCCATACTGGACAAGGAATCTGTTGCACTACCAGAGGTGTCTTTTTCTAATGATCCTAGAAAGATAGTAAACTGCCTAAAATGTTGGATTTGGAAGCAAGAGGCCTGTTAGACATCTAGCAGGTGAATCTACAGTTGCTTAGAAAATGTTACACTTTTAGTGTCATACAAGCCACAACAAGAGATTCAAATCAGTGCATATTTATTATGCAAATTAGGACTTCTCCATTGTTTTCAAATGTTTCATATGATACACTTTAGAATGATTACAAGAAATTAAAATATCACAAGTCTCCACAGAAGAAAATCCTAAGATCCTTTATATATAAAATATATCAAACACAGAATGGTTTGTAAAAATGGCTTTAAAAATTTTATCATCTGTAATGAATATGATTCTATGATATTCAGGAGATAACTAAAAAAACTCCAGAAAACCTATGTGGAATTCCAATTTAAGCAAAATCACTAATATGAATGAATTTAATAGTAGAAAATATATTAAACATAATTCTGAACATGTTTTATCTGGATATTTTATACCATTTCCATTTTAATTGCTGTCCCAACAATTTTATATTTCTAATAACTATATGGTATAGAGAAATTTAATTGATTTTCTTGCCAAGTTCTACATAGATAACTGAACATTCATTATAATTTATTATTATAGTGTATAATGTCTATAAGATCATTTCCTGTGAATGTGAGGTTGTAAGAGTATAGAGTACTACCTAAGAAAATGTAATATTAAATAATATTTAATGATTACCCATGTTGAGTCCAGCCATTTGTGTGGAAAAAAAAAAAAAACATTTTCCAAATGGTCCCTTTAGCTAATTTCTCACTTTAAAAACATAAAACCCATGACAGAAAGGTTACATTCATCATCAGTATTCTATAAAAATTAGAAGATGACTCACCTGGAAAAGTAAGGATGTGACCTAAAATTTTGCATGATTGAAATTATGAGAATTTCAATAAAAATATTTTCCTTCCCCACACTAAGTCATGGGAACATATATGGCCAAAAATCAGGATATATTTCCAAAAGAGTAATAAGGAAGAAATATTCACATGTTATTCTTTTCTATCCTATGTATATGCAGTTTGGATATAAAGAGTCTCATATATCTGGATAACTGTTGCACTTAATGCTTTAATTTCACCCTGTTGCCCCATCTTTGTAAAAGGTCATCTCCTCTTTCCATTTACTTAAACCAAGATATTTGGCATTATATTGACTTCTATCTCTTCTATTTAAATGCAATTTGTCAGAAAATACTAATGGCTCCGCATTTGAAATACAGCCAAAATCACATCTTGCCTAATCTGCTGCTAAAATGCAGCTCTCTCAGAGATGTGATTTCCCCTTACTTGAACTACTATAATAATCTCCTGACAGGTTTTAGTTTTTTCCTTATTTCCTTAAAATTAAAAGAGACAGAGTGAGAGAGAAGGGTGGGGAGATAGTTATTGTAAATTGAACTCAAACCATGTCAGTTTTTGTTCAAATGTCTACTGTGTCTTCTCTTTCATTCAGAATGAAAACAAATGTTGAAGTCACAATAATGGTTTTCAGGATCAAGGCATGATATAGCCCCTTTCTTACTCCTATAATATCTTTATTAATGCACAGTTTGCTAACAGTATTTCAATTATTCTGAACTCCTAAATTTTCTGAAAAGCAAAATAAGACTTCCAGAATTGGGAATGTTAAAATTTTTTATTATATTTTACTTTATTTATTTATTTGGGTACCAGAGATTAAACCTAGATGCACTCAACCCCTGAGACACATTCCCAGCCCTATTTTTGTATTTTATTTACAGGCAGCGCCTTACCATTGCCGAGGCTGGCTTTGGACTCATGATCCTCCTGCCTCAGCCTCCAGAGCTGTTGGGATAATAAGCATGCACCACCATGCCCAGCTATATTTTACTTTATTATTCCCTTTTCCCAGAATATTCTTTTTTCAGATATACACTTAGAAAAAGAAGTTCACTTTCTTTAAATCTTTGTTTAGATGTCACCTTCTCATTAATTTTATTAAGTCCTCAGTATTTCAGTTATTTTGTCATTCTTATTATCTCTGTAATATTAATATTTATAAAAATATAATCATATTGTATATATATATATATATATATATATATATATATATATATATATATATATATATATTTAGCATTTAGTATCTTTCTCTTCCACTGGAAAGAAAGTACCATGAACAAAGGAAAGTACCATGAAGAAATGAAATTTTATTTGATTTTTTTCCTCTAATTTGTGGATTCCAAATACATAGGAAATCCTCTAGAGTGAAGTAGGTAAGTTTAACTAGGTAAGCTTTTATTGAATAGTTAAATCAATGCATTTATGAATAATGCCTCTGCCAAATTAAACTTTAAGAATCAAAAGAGAAATACACAGGTTGTATTTATGAACAGGTCTCTTTTTTCTATCAAGTATTAATTTTGCTCTGAAAAAAGAAAGATTGGGGATAAAAAATTTATATGCACTTATTTTACTATACATACCTTTAATATGAAAGAGTAGAATTTAGAGAATGGATTTTACTAAATTCTGGAATAGTAGCTGATTTAATTAAGCCACAAATTTCCTAGCAGAAAATGATGCTACAACAAAAAAAAACATAAAATTCATTCATTCAATGTAATTTATAGATACTCAATTTATAGGTACTTGCTATAATAATTGTGATTTTCAGAAGTTTTAAATACTATTATCCTATAAGGGAACAATAGATAGAGGTAGGTTATAAACCCATAAATCTTACTTTTAAGAAGGTAATTTTATAAGATTAGGTTTTAGAATGAGCAGTTACATTTAATAGGATTACTTCTTTGTACTTGCTATATTTCTCTTTCAGATGTGGTACTCTGAAACTAGTGCTGTCAAAATGTACTCTTGGAGGAATTTCCTTTAGTTGCTGTTTTCCGTAATTTTAGTCACTTCCTTGCTGTAATTCTTTAGTCATAAATAGATGAAAATTCTTGGAAGTTTAAAGTTTTTGCAGTTTTGAAGTTTTGGCCTCATAGGAGGCCAAAAATAACAACTTCTTAGTTCTTTATTCTACTAAAACTATGAAAGAGTGACACCTTATTTAGACATAATGAAATTTACAACTCAAACAAATAGATACAGATGATTGAAACTTCTTTCCCATCGGCAGTGAGTGAGAATTGCTGAAACAAAACTTCCTACATATAATCACTTAATAGTTCTATTTACCTAGAGAGGCACACCTCACTCACTACTCAGTGGTAAGGAGTTCTAGGGGAGAATTTCATTGATTAGTAATATTTATACAATTAGCATATAGCAGAGTCAATATGTGAGCCCAGGTCTCTATAGATGACAATATGGTCCTATCTTACTATCTTACTATTATCTCAACTTGCTTTTCAGGAAAGTTATGCTGTCAGTTTGCCTAATCACTAAGTCAAGTTAGTAGAAAAAAATTAAGAATTTTTCTTTAATAACTACATAGCTAAACACTATTAATGAGCTCTAAGTATTTTAATAGTTTTGAAAGACTTTCTTCTTGAAACTATGTAAAATATTTTAAATTTTAAGCAAATTAATGAAGGTAGATGTTGGAACTTTTGAAATCAAAATCCCTAATTTAAAGTATTAGACAAAAGGACAAGTTTCCATGGATAATAGCTAATTAATATGTTAGAAAAAAAATAATTATTTTACTTGATTAAATGAGATAATGAGCAATTAAACAAAATATTGAAATAGACTACAAGGAACCATTAGTGAAAAGGGGGGTGTCACAAAGTGTACTCATCCCAGCAAGCTGTCTCTGTCCAACAGAGGCAAGGAAAGTCCAGCCACACATTTCCAGTCTGGGAAGCATCTTCATCTTCCTAGTTCTGAATCTCCCCCACTGACAGACCCCCTGGTATGGGAGAACTCCATCCTTTAAGGCAGAACCAATAGGAACTGACTGAACAGTGACAATTCCAACAGCACCAACTAACCCTGCAGACTAAAGTAACACTGTAAAAGCTTTGAACTTTTAATGGTCATTGAAAATAGACCCGAAAAACAGGCTGAGATGTGCGTGCTGAACTAAAATAGAATGCCTACTTATTTGAACAAAATATTCAAATAGGGCCAAAGGTCTTCTAATATAGTTAATAAAGATGCAGGATATAATTAAAATTCTTCAGCATATGAAGAATCAAGAAAATCACAATTTGATTAAGAAAATGTTTACCCTAAGTACATGTATGAAGACATGAATGATGTGAATATACTTTATATAAAACCAGAGATAGGAAAAATTGTGCTCTATATGTGAAATATGAATTGTAATGTTATCTGCTATCATATGTAACAAATTAGAATAAAAAAATAAATAAATACAAAAAGGGGCAATTAACAGATCTAAACACTGAGATTAATCTTATGTTAAATTTATCTGGCAAAAAAAAATTAAAGCAGTTGTTTTACAATTTTTCAAAGTCAATTTTCTTTCCATAGTTTCTTGGAACAAATAAAAAAAATTTTTAAATCCGAGCAAAGATATTAAGGTTATAATGATAACTAGATAAAAATTACAGAATTTAAAAATACATAATAGGAAAAACAATCTTCTAGATGGAATCAACAGAAGAGTAGAGTGGCAAGATAGAAATATCAATAGAATTTATCCAGTCTGAACAAAACAAATGGAAAAAAAAGAAACACTCACAGATCTTGGAAAAATAGCAACCACAGATTCAAAATTTATGTTATTAAAGTTTCAAAAGGATTAGAGAAAGTAGGACTGAAAAAATATTTACAAAAATAGTGAATGACTATCTCCCAAATTTCTTGAAAGACATAAAGGTACATATTTAAAAAGCTGAATATACCTCAAACAGTATACACCAAAAGAATGACATATTCATTGTGTTGTTTTTTTTTTTTTTTTTTTTTTTTTTTTGCTTGTGTTTTGTACTGGAAATTGAACCTATAGACACTCCCCCACTGAGTTACTACAGTTTCACTATCAACATATGAGGCTTCCAATATCTCCACACCCACACCCACAACATTTTGGCTGTTTTTTCTTGATTACAGACATAGTAGTGGGTGTATAATAGTGTCTTATTGTTACTGATTTGCATTTCCCTATTGACTATTTTCACATTGTTCAAATGTGCTGATTTTACTTACAGGACTGACATTTTAAAAGAAGAAAACTTTTTTTAGTCTTTGTATAAACAGGAAAGAATGACTAGGATGTCAAATTAAAAAGTACTAAATGCTTAATGCTAAATTATTATTGTTTGTAGACTTTGGAGATTTTAATTATTTATCTCAATAAAGATACCATCTGCTTTTTTTCTAAGATGTTAAGAAGTGTCAGGGAAATACATCATTCTTTCCAAATTTTATTTCTTGTAACATAAATAAAAATATGTGGAGTACAAGATATGTTAATTGAACATTTAAAATAGTCTTAAAATTATACAATATGAGTGAATTTAATTTACATTCTTAGATCTCACTAGAAAATTATTCATCTAAAGCAGATGTGATGTATAATCTAATGAATTTCAGAAAAATTTCCGTCTTTATTAAATATAAATTTATTTTCATATTATTCTATCTCTAGAAAAATTAAGAAAAATATTCTGTGAAAATCATGTACAACATGGGCCAATGAAACTAAAGGCAATTGAGGACATTCTTGCTTCTATGACTTTGTACGGAGACCATGTATTATGCCTCTTTGATTTTCATTTGTCATCTATGTTTTTATTCCATTTTATGGCAAACTACTTGCAGTTTAAGAGCCAATATCAATATCAGACAAATATTTTCAATTTCTACAGTAATTTCTGATACAGTTATCTGCACAGTACTCATTGGCATAGCTAAGATAACCCAGAGGGGTTGCGGCCTGTTAGGCCATTCAGGGAAGAGTGTGTTGTGCAACATAGACTCATATTCAGAAGCTGAGTAAAGAAAGAGAAGACAGACAGAAACCAAAAACACACGGTTGAAATTGTTTCACAATGTAAGTTAAGGTCATAAAAATAAACACTGTTTGCTTTGATGAAATTCCTATCTTCTTTAACTTTTATGTGGCCATTATAAAGTATCACTTAAATATCATCCCAAATATCAAATAGTCTTGTTCATGCTCATTTTCCAAACTCACCTTTGTGAGTAGTAAATATGATAATGTTATTCTGTTATTAAAACCATCCACAGACTTATGCCTTCTGCCTCCTCCTACTGACCATACTTATTTGTTATGTCAGGCATTCATTTTGTGAATTGGTAATGATGCAGCATTTCAAAATATTTGTAGATCAAGACCCTACAAGACCTTGCCAGTGTTTACATCTCCAATTTCAAACGAGTTCTTCCAGACATTCTGAGTTAATTTTAGATTTTCAAATTACAACCCTCTTGTAAGAACTGGGAATTGTGGTAAGAAAACCTAATGTACAAGTAGTATCCCTTGACCTTACTTTTCTCATTTCAACAGTGGAAAATTTTTATCTGTACCATACTCAGTCACCTGTACCAATATATATTTTTAAGTAATTTGTAACATATATTTAAGCAAGAAACTGAAATTTGAATGTTTTCCAAGAATGTTTTGATATTTTTCATTATTTTAGGAGTGAATTCTTTAATCGTCATAAGATGATGCAATTTCTTTTGTGTGTATATATTTGCATATATTATTAGAAATATTAACTACTACAAATGTAATATAATTAAATATTTTGATTTTTAAATTGCTTTGCAACAGTCCAAGAAATTATAGAACACTATCAAGGCAATCAAGTATTTTATTATTTTTAAGATATTTCAGAATAAATGAAGTAGCAACTAGACAAGTATAAAATGAAGATTACTGTAAAAGCATGACTTTCAATGATTGCCTGCTGTGAGAAAAGAGTAGCTAGGAAAGCAATTGACAATGTCTTATTTGATCATTTAAAATATAATTTTGAAGATAGTAAACTGTTAGCACATTAAAATACTCTCATTACCCATTTCACTAATTAATGCTCTTAGAAACATATATACATGACAATATATAATAATAATCATTCTTTAGCTTTTTTCCTGAGAATTTTCTGTATACTCTACAGGAAAGAGAGCAGAGGTTATTAATAGTAGGTTGAAATTTTAAAATTTGTTGAAACATCCTAAGCAAATAAGTTTCTACTGTTCTTATTTTCTAAGCAGCATAGGGAAAAAGAGAATCCTTTTCTTAGAGTCAAATTGTTCACTTAAGAACTCCATAATTAAAGCATATAGTTACTGAATTTCTGAATCTTTATGTGCTTAACTCTCTCAGGATACTGAATATAGCAGACATCTGAAATTCTGAAAAGTTCTAAATATATTATTGTCAAAGAGAATATTCATTGGTGATATTACAAAGCTGAAAACCCAATTCTAATTCTAAATAAAACCAAGATTCCTGAAAATAAAGACACAAATGATGTATCTTATTAGACACAAATGAAATCATTTACACAGAAAACAAAAAACACTCTAAAAATTACATGATTTATAAGCAATATAAAATATGAGAAATCTATCTTGGTAATATGCTTTAGTTTTAATTCATATCTTTCTTAGTGTTAGATCTTAATGGTCAGTTTTAAGTATCAACTGTCAAAAAGATGGTAATTGAAAAATTTATAACATTTTGAAACAGTTCCTTTCTTATATCAGGATTAACAATATCATACCTAGCATGTCAAGGTCACATAATCAGTTTTTATGGATATAGCATTAGTAATTCTATAGTAAAATGTTTTAAAGTACTTATTTTAAAGTTGCTCCTATCAAACTATATTTGAATGCCTTCCTAGTCCTTTAGTAATAACCATAAATTGATGGCATTACTGTCATTGTTTGGTAACAAATCATCAAATAAAGGCTGAGATATAGGAAAAAAAGCTTTTATTCAAACATACAATGTCAATAATACAAGAGGAGTGTGCCCAATTACCAGAAAGAAAATTGTTTTTTGTAGACATGTTCTATCATTATCAAGCTTTCTCTAGTGTAAAATTTTCAACCAAAGATATCAAATATAGATATACTTACACAGTACATTATCTAATCAATTCCATAGGATTTGAAGACAAATGAAAAACACCTCTGCAATGTGAAAGCAAGAGCTAAATTCCTGTCCTTCGTGGGTTTGCATACGCCTTTGATTTTTACTCCTGCAATCTGTTTACAGGTTTCTAAGAGTTAAGAACTCAGTGAGCAGTAACATTTAACCTTTAAAGTAAATTATCATTGAATTGCATTAAAGTTAAGAATACTTTCTCTCTCTTTCTGCAAGTAAGTTATACAGAACTCATGTTTGAAAGAATTTAAAATACCCAAAAGAACATAGTAAAACAAAAGATTGTGTAAATATAAACAAAAGAAGGAGGAATTCTCTATATTTATATCCAGACCACAATTTATATTTAGATACATTATATATCTCTCTATATAAATGGTGTTTTATTATTTAGAAATATGCATGTGATCCCCCTATTTAATTTCAATTTTAAAATTAATTTCACTAAACAGGGTACTATCAGTATAATTTCCTAAAGGAATATTTTAGATTGGTTCACAACTTTGGTTTTAGAATTCTATTTCTTTTGTGATAATACTAGAAACATCCCAATTCTAAAATCAATATGTTACCATATTCTTATTTTTCTTTGAGGATAATGAAGGATCTGACCCTATCCTTTACTTTCCACCTCCTCTCATTCCCCTTCATCTAGGAAAGGTAACACACAAGCTCACTTCTTTACTATTGATGGAAAGTTCAAACTACCTAAGCTCCTAATAGGTGAGAAACTCTCACGTAGGCCTCATCTGTTAATTCCATACAAACCCCAAATTGTCTCCTTTTGCATACTCTCTCTCCTCCAGTTTATTTTGGTCCAACTCAGGAAATTTGCAAACTGTTTTCCCCAGAATGCCACATTGTGTTAGCAATAATACCTTTCATAACCTCTTGCAGTACTTGTGTATGATACCTTCATTCTTAATACCTAAACCAAATTTGGGGCAAGAATCCACCCTGATTCTGAAGAGGTCTGTGCTATTGAGAACCCTACATTTAATTCATTTAGCATGTAAACTATAGAACCTATAAAAATATCATAAAATGATTTAATATTAAATTTTATGTGGTAATTTAAATAGTATGACTGTATAATAAATGTAATTGTAAAGTGGAAAACACCAATACTTAACCATAATTGAAACATTTCTAAAAGTGCAAAAGAATAACAAATTGACATAGAGTTAATTTCATTTAATTGAGAAAAAAATATTTTAGGGTATATTCAATTCCAATTGTTATTAATTTGGAAAGATGGTGAAATAAAGATGCAAAGGAGTCATGCGCATAGAGAAATGATTAATTTCCACAATATGACTTCATAGAACATATCATTTGTCAAACCTGTAATACAATTCATGAGTCTAGTTTGTTTAACTCACTAAATTACTGCCAGTATGTCTTGAAGAGGTAATATTTGTTTTTAATCAAATAATAGAGTTATTTTTTTTAAAGAGAGAGTGAGAGAGGAGAGAGAGAGAGAGAATTTTTAATATTTATTTTTTTTTAGTTCTCGGCGGACACAACATCTTTGTTGGTATGTGGTGCTGAGGATCGAACCCGGGTGGCACGCATGCCAGGCGAGCGCGCTACCGCTTGAGCCACATCCCCAGCCCAATAGAGTTATTTTTTAATGGTACATAAAAAAGTGCTGGCACTTTAAAGTATCTGATTTTTAAAATTACTATTTATAAGACAAAATCCATGTAGTTACTAATAGAAATAGAGAAAATTGGTTTGTTCTACTCTTGCTGGATCAACATCATTTTAATTGACATAAATTGGTATGTACCTAAGTTTATCCACAAATAATTGTTTTTAAGGTATATGACATATTAGCTCATTATGGTATCTTGATGATTTCAGTCTCTTTCATGGTTATATATACCTGCTGTAGACACCCCAGTTCCCCTCCCTGATCACTAGATCCACATACAACAATATATATCAATGGTACTTGAGTATCAATGAAACTTTTTAAACTTATTGTCTCCCGACTGAACTTCTAAGTTCTCAGTAATTGTAGTTATTTTTTTTATCTGTTTAAGTCAAAATAGCTATAGTCATACTTGTTTAATATTGTTCTCTGGTTTGTATATATCAATCCACAATTAAGATGTTACCTGCGTGTTAATATTAAGAATGAATCTCTTAGGAAGTTGATTCTGCCATTAGGGTTTGTCTTTCTGTTTTTCTTAAATATATTTTAGTTATAGGCAGATACATTATCTTTATTTTATTTTTTGTTGTGGTATGGAGGATCTAACCCAGTGCCTCATGCATGCTAGGCCAGTGCTTCACCTCTGAGCCACAACCCGAGACCCAGGGTATGTCTCTTTTAAATGGAATTCACATCCTCATTAAAGGAAGCTACACACATATTTTGTTATCTTGCACTTCAGTGTTCTGCCAGGTGAGGTACTCATCACACTTAATGCCTGCATCTACTTCTTGAACTTCCAACCCTCCAGAACTGTGAGAAATTAATTTTATTTCTTTACAAATACCCAGTCTCCAGTATTTTGTTGTACCCTCGTGAAAAAATCCAGACAACCCCAAATGTTGCATCTAGTCTGCCACCTAACTTACTCCTGTATTCTCAAAAGATTTCCAGAATCTGACCATTTCTAAAACTTTAGACAACTGCCACACTCTGGGCTACCCCTCAGTGCTTACTTGAATGACTAAAATAGCTTGCAAGTTAAAACAGCTTTTAAAAACTCTTCAGTTTATACTCAATAAGCAACAAGTGATTGCATTAAAGTATACATCACTCCCTTATCCCAATCCATCCATGATTCCCTATTTCATCCAAAATAAAACCCAAATAAATTATATGACCTTTAGATTTTATAGCTTCTGGCCCCTATTATTTTCCTAAACTGCTTTTAAATTCCAATACTGTTTCTCAAACATATCAATGAAGTATCTACTTCAGCTCCTGAGCATTGGCAATTTTCTCTGCTTTGAATACCCTTGCCCTCAATACCAAAAAATCTCAGTTCCTCGCTACCTCAAGTTCTTATCTCCTAATAACTTTTATATATGAATCTAATTTCAGATACTTTAATTGAATGACTAGTTAATACACCCTTTAAAAATGTATTTATGAGTACTTATTAGCTAATGGCCAGTTTTCCCCATACTCCTGGGTACCCACATATTCTACCCACTTCAGCCTCTGACACAAAAATTTCCTAAGGGATATTCTCAAACTTTTTTCTCCTTCCATGATATAGATGTCCAGTTGCCAGCACCCCAAGATGGAATAGGTCAGGATGCTTAAGTCCTTACATAGAGGAATGCTACTATTAAAAACGAAAACCCATTTGGAATATATATGAAAAACAGAAATTTCATTTCATTTGACCATATACTTTATAGTCTATGTCTCACAACAATGTGTGTATGTATGTGTATAATTTATATATATATATATATATATATATATATATATATATATAATTAATCACTCTATACAAAACTGCAGTCTTCTCTCCAAGGCTTTTATCTGCTTAACTTTTCTTGAGACTAAATAATTCTACTGTATTACATATACAGTATTTTTCTTGCTTATTCTTCATTGTGCCGTGGTTTGCGTAACAATGCCTTTGATTTGGTTATCGTTTTTACAATCCTCTCAAGAAATCTGCTAGCTTTGAGTTCAACTCCAAGGCTTCATCTTCTATATATTTGGGAGTCCCTCATATTCCCCCAATTTTTTATGGAGTACCATTTAACAGCAGACATTTCAGATAATGAAAGTCAAGTTTACCTCTATTTCAAAGCCTATCATATTATTTACTTATGACTTATTAGTTACTGATGACAACAACTGATGAAAACCACTAAATTAATATTAGATACTTATGATATTTTTTAATTGAATTTCTTTTATTCTTAATTCTTTCTACCAGAGGGAATGAGAATTCATGAATGACTAGAAGTATATGACCAAACTTTTTGTCTTCTTAGTGCTAATTAACTGATACACTTAATTGATTTTTTAAAAAAAGAAAATAAGTAATTTAAAAAATTAATATCCTCCCAAATATTTTTTTCTTGAGATGCTAGGAACTGAGTAGGAATTGAATGCAAGGTGTTCCTTATGCTAGGCAAGTTCTCTCCCTGATCCCCATGCCCAGACCCTGTTCCCAGGCTTTTTTGGACAAAGAATTTTATTTTATTCAGTGCCATATCAATAAAGCTTCATTTGTACCTGGAAACAGGTGGGAAATGCATATTTCTATATTGGAAAAATAAACATTTTCCCATGATCAATTAGTGAAGGCAGCATGAGATCTCTGGAGTTTAACTGCTGGTTGTAAATATGAAAATTATTTACTAGGTCCATAAATTAGCATCCACTGAACCACTCCATATAATGATTTTTCACACCAATAAAGTGAGGACAATAATAAAAGCAATCTAAATGGTATTTTTGAGAAATTGATTGAGAAAATGGGCAAAACTATGAATATAGGGCATTTAAAACATATCAGATATTCTCAATTTTTAAAATAATATTTTAGGGTACTTGTTTCATCAAGTATATTTCATAGTGGTAGAAAATTTTTAGCACAGACTAAGGCTGGGTTTAATTATTTTCTTTATGTTCTTTTTATATAAACTCATAATTAAGGAACACTCAACCTAAAGACACTGACACATGGATAATTAATTTTTGAAAAAAATTTGAAGTTCTAATTTGTTGATTTTTTGTACGCTTTGCTAGAATTTATATTGTAAAAAAACTAATATTGATTCTTTTTCTTTTCCTTCACTACATAGGTGAACTCTAACACAATCCCAAAACTGTAGCAAATATTGGTGCCTAAAGTGTTAGATTCCTGGATGGGTATTTTCTTTTTTATTTGTTCGTGTGTTTTTAGTTCTAGAGGGAAGACCTGCCAGGTAGATTTCATTTTCAATAACTGATTCTGGCATAATACAATGTGACCTAGGTAGAGAAGACAAAAAGCTGAAATATAACACAGCCCAGGGACAGATGATGGAGAAGGAATCACTGGAGAAAAACTGGTGACAAGAACATATCCTATTTCCTTGTGTATCAATTTGAAATAAGTCTAATTGAGACATATTCATTTCATATGCTTTATCAAATTATTCTGTGGATGTTGCAGCTGTTTTTCGAATGTGCTCACTAGACTGGAGAGTGTCCTTGAAACTTAGAATCCTTATGGGACACACATATCTGAAGTAAAGGAAGCAGAACATTAGCAACATTTCTACAAATTTCAGATTTTAATTATATATTTTTTCAAATGTAAGGGGTTTTGTACCCCAGAATTTTCTTCCCTGTATATACAAGAATAGTAAAACAAACCACATTTTTCAGTCATGTAAATTCAGTAGATTTGTAGTATTTTCAGATATTTCTTTGTTTAATAACAGCTGAGGAAACATGTTGCTTTCGCAAACCCTATTATTATTTATCTTCCATAACTTCATCTAGTAAACAAACACAATAAAAATAAAACTAAAAAAATATATTAAAGATCAGAATCCAGATATAAAATTGTATTAGAGATACCTTAACATATTATCTAAAAAACAATGACTTAATTCATATGTTAATGCTTAGAATTAAACATTTTGCTATTAAGTCTATTCTAATTCCACCAATAATATTTGCTTTTGTTTAGGGCTTGCATTAGTTTTTAATCACATAACAACTATATAATAAAATAAAAATGAATATACTTAGTTTCTAGACGGTGTTCTTCCCCATGAAAAGAACTATTGCTTACTTATAAACTATCTGCACTACAGTATAATCCATTCTGTACTATTCATTATGCAAAATTGTTAAAAATTATAAAGTCTTATGATCGTCAAATAATAGCACAATCTCTAAACTGGTATAAACTGCAGTGCAATTGAGCATTTGCCTGTAAACTCATTCAGTACACACAAGCATATACCACCCCTAAAACACAAGCTGCTTTTAAGATCTCTGTGTTCCCTTTGCCTTGGCATGCATACTGCTTCCCACCTGTTTGCATCTGCTCCTGTCATAAAGGTTCTTGAAGCTCCATCTTGGTTACCTTCTGTTACACCTGCTAGGCATCTCTCAGCTCATTAACAAACTGATTGCTCCCTAGTCTATGTCACTTAATGCTTAATGCATTTTCAATTGTGTATCAGTATCATATGGCTGCTTCAACAAATTACCATGAATTTGGTGGTTTAAAAACAAAATGAAGATATTGTCTCACAATCCTGGAGGCTCCCACACCCTTCACAGGCACTAAGAGAGAATTGCTTTTGCTCTGTTCTAAATTTTCTGGGTTCCAGGTGTCCCAGACTTTGTCTGTATTCATCACATGACCTTTTCCTCCTCTTCTCATCTGTCTCTGTGTGTCTCATATGATATTTGTTATTGGATTTAGAGTCCATGCCAATAATCCTCAGCTTAATCATATCTGCAAAGATATTTTTATTCCTCAAATTATATTAAATTCAGTTTCTAGGACCCACATGAATGTATCTCTTGGTACCCAGAATACAACACTCTACATAGTCTGAGAGTTTAGCATCTGAACTACTACAAAGAGAGAAAAGGGAAAAGAAGAAAAATTGTAGTTTAAATGTCTAAACTCTCAGGCTATTGTCTTCTTGCTATTTTTTCACTTATACAAAACTAATATAATCATCTTCTCTGTCTGCAATACCTTATAGTTTAGTGGAGAAGACAGGCAAGGAAACAAACAGGTACAACATAATATTGCAGTGATAAAACAGAAATGTTTGGAAATATGGTTAAGATATAACCCAATTTAACAAGGCAGTAGTTTTCTGAAAGATGTGACATAGATGACTTATAAGGAAATATGGACAATATGGACCAAGGAGCATGGCACAGTAGACTCCAGGTACATGAATATGCATGTGTTCACACACTCACACACCCACACACATCGCACTTTTCTAGACATTAAGCAATTAAATGAAGCTCAATAATAGAGAAAAAGCTATAGAAATTCTCCATGAAACAACCTCATATAAACCTTTGTGTTCTATATTGTCACTTTCTTTCATACTATTAATCATTATTTCACATTAAATTACTTAACTTTATGTATTTGTTTGTTTCTTTTTTTAATTTTTTTTTATTTTTGTCTACTCTTCCAATGACCTCACTGGTATATAAGCTCTGTAAGGAGTGGCTTAAATGAGCGAAAAGTGCTTATTTAATAATTTAAAAATAGTAGTTATTTCCACTACAAAGCATAATGCAATAGAGAAAACATGAATTGAGAGGAAAAAAATGGGTTATGATTTTTTTAAATGATCAGAAGAAGTGTTTATAAAAAAAATGGTGTTTTGATACAGACAGAATCAGATTTATAGTAAAGCTTGGAGAAACATTTCTAGGAATTTTTATTGAAGGAAATGTTAAGATAGGTGCATCACTAGCATATGTGCTCCTTTCCTCCCAAATTGTACTGCTTCAAGCAGCTTTGTGCATCAGGTACAGTGACTTAGCAAGCTAGCTCAAGTAAAGGAGCAAAGGAACAGTGGAAGAACACAAAATCTCTCAGGATTGCAAAAATAATGTTTGTCCATGCTTCAGAGGAAAAGAAACTAGTAAAGTTTAGTTGTTGAAGTCAGTTTGTCCTTTCTCCATGTATGTATGCATTCTTTCTCTGCTGTCTCTCAGGGTCCCTGTGGCCTCTTTTCTTTTCTTCACTACCTCCTTGTCTCTTAGGGGATTATTTTGTTTGTGTGTAGCCCAACTTGGATGTGAGCCCTGACTGCATTTCAGTGCCCATGACCAAAGAATATTTGCACTACCAATAAACAACTGCAAGCAAAAATATAATAGGTGCTTAGACATATCTTGCACCAGTTGCCTTATTTAGGTTTATTTAGTCTTTTTAAAATAAGCTGTGGCTAGACCAAGAAACATGGCAGTACCTTTTCTGCTGGGCATGAAACTAACGTGTTTGAATGGGTAAATAGCATTTCATTAAGTGACAATAACTCTCAAATCTAAATTTTATCCACTTAGAATATATTTATTGAGACTTGTAGAAGAAAATCACTGTAAGTTTTGGAGATGTATCAGTGAACAAAACAGAAACAAATCTCTGTTCTGGTAAGAGAAGAAAAAAAAACTATTAAAAATTACAATAGAAGAAAGTCAATTATATAGTATGTTCTAGAAGAGTAAAGAAAAGAGGGGAGTACTGGGGGACTGGCTTTGCAATTTAAAAAAGAATGACTTTACCAAGAAATGGTATTTGCTAAAATATTTAGAACGATTCTTGCTGTTATCTAAGGGGAACATGTTCAGGCAAAGAGAAAAACCAGTGCAAAATCCAGGGTCAGGAGTGTGACTACTGTAGTTGAGAGGCAGGTGGCTTGACCATAGTGACTAACAGAGAAATGTGAAGAAGAGGTCAAAGGTTGTTGATGCACAAGAAGCTGTATCCATGTTTGAGACGATAATGATGCCATGAGGATCCCTTCAAAGCTTTTAAATCTCACTCTTGCCCTTGATCTTGCTTCCTTCAAAGAACTTCATATTTTGTTTTCCTCAAAGATTCTCACGTACTTTGATACTGTAGTCCTTTCTTTTATGGTCCACCTCTTCTTCATCGTCTCAGAGTTTAAGCAGAGCTATTGATGAAATCAGTGAAACAAAATGACACATATCCCTTGGCCTTTTTGCTTTCTTCAGTATCAGACACTTCACAGCCAATCCAGGAATTGCTTCACTTTAAATACAAGGAATACATGAGCTCAAGTTTCAGCCAAATTGACGTCAGAGTCTTTTTTTCTTTTCTTTTTTTTTTTTTTTTTTTGCTGGGGGATGGGGATTGAACTCAGGGCACTCGACCACTGAGCCACATTCCAGCCCTATTTGGTATTTTATTTAGAGACAGGGTCTTACTGAATTGCATAGTGCCTTGCCTTTGCTGAAGCTGGCTCTGAATTTGTGATCCTCCTGTCTCAGTTTCCCAAGCTGCTGGGATTATAGGTGTGTGCCACCGTGCCCGGCTCCTTTGCTTCTTAAGACAAGTCAGGAGTTAATATTTTATTGTCATTTTATTCTTATCTTGATTCAATTCTAGACTTCAGAAGGGATTTTTTAATCTTTCTCTATTATTATTAATGTTTACATCAGTTATGATGATATTTTATGGTCCCTATCCATTTCCAAAATTTTTAATCCTTATTTTTCAATGCTTATGAAACACATCTTGCATTTATTCTAGAAACTCTACAGTTTGAAGACAGCCAAAATAAACAATAACAACAACAACAACAACCACAAAAAAAAAAATTTCTCTTTCTAGTTGTGGTTTGAATCTGGCTTGTCCCCCAGAAGGTCACTTGTTGAAGGCTGGATACCCAACATAGTTCAGTGGTGGGTCTGTGGGGAAATAATGAACCTTGAGGATTATGATATCATCAGTGGATTAACACTTTAAAGTATCAATGGAAGTTTTTTGGGAGTTCTTTGTGGATGATGTCCTATCCTCAGTCTTTTTCTCTCTGCCTCTCTATACTTCCTGGCTGCCATATCCTGCCTTGCATCTGGCCCAAAGCAATGGAGCCCGCTGACCATGCACTGAAATCTCTGAAATAGAGTGAAACTAAACATTTCTTCCTTTAGCTTGTTTATATCATGACTTATTTTGGTCACGGCAACAAAAAGTTGAAGAAGTCAGAAACAAGTCCACCTTAAACTATGCCTTCTTTATCCATCCATTCATGTCTCAGGGAAGAATCCAGCCACTGAGTAATCCTAGGTACTTGTGTCTAGAAAATCTGAAGACATGTTTATGCCTTACCTCACCCTTACTCTCTTTTGTGACTTGTTAGTTCATTTTTTCTCTCCCTTTCCACTCTCCCTGCATTCAGTATACAAATCTAAGTGTTTATTGTTTCTTACCTGAACTCTAGTCATAACTATTATTTTTTTCCTTGGTTCCTAATTTTCCATCTGTGCAATGGCTTGAAAATATTACTAGCAGATTAATGTACCATGTTTAACCCATTAAGTTATTCAAATTCTCATTATATTTCTTCTCTGTGCAAACATCTTAAAGAATTCTCCTTTAACTACAGGAAAAATAAAATAATTGATTCCAAGATGACGTCGGTTGACCCTGCAGTTTCATCACAGCAGATTTCTTCCCTGAAAAATATTCTACTAAAATTTGCACAGTGTTATGCCCTGCATTTGCTCACCTTGATAATATGTCAAAATACATTCTACTGTCATGTTTATCTACACAGAATAAAAATGGGCACGAAAGAGTTAATACCATCTAATTTAATACATGACTAGAGTTGGAGCACAACAGGACTCCTGAGATGAGAAAAGGCCAATGTAAAGAGTATACTCACAACCAAAGATATTTTACTTTGTCTTTGGTTCTCTTTGTTTCATTTTGGTGGTAGCTGCTAAATTTTCCATGTCCACTTGACAAAACATTTACCCTTGTTTTGAGGCTTAGCTTCAGACATTTACCATCTATTTATTGTCCTTCTTTCCATCTCTTTCCAGAGCACATTTTATATGTCAGTGGTTTTTTATTTCCTTGCTCTTACTAGTCTGAAAAATGCATTTTATCTTATAATCTAGTCATTTATGTGAAGAGTTTCATGCTCGCAGTAAACTTTGAGACAGGCACTATATCTTGTTTGTTTTAAAATTTTGTCACATTTTTCATTGGTTAGTCTTTAAATTTTTGTATTGTATTTCTGCATTATTCACAGTTTTGTTCTTTTGATAAACTGGCATAAATTTTCTTTCACTTTATATTTCAACATTTCAGAGGAAAGAACTTCATCCAAATTATCAAAGAGCAGGTCAAAGATGCAATATATACTTGATATGGAAATAGCACCAATGTCTCCGGACAGATGTGAGTACACTAGCACAGGTCATAATGGACATGGGAACAAGTCAAGAACATGATGACATGGATGTAACTTAATGAACAGTGATCAGAATTAGATACAAGATTTTCATGCACATTCATTTGTCTGATTTTAAGATTCACATAGAAAGACAACAAAATACAGCATTTAAAGGTAACACATATGCCTAAGAGTGTATTAGAAACAGCAGTGATATTCAAATTTTAATCTGTTTTTGAACACTCTGTGACACAGATTGTTTGTCAGATTTATGGCATCCAATTACAGGTTTAGCTTTATTCTCAAAGAAACATGACAGAGAGAAATAGAACAGTGTAGCAATTACTTTTTATATGCTTCTTAGACTAAGAGAAGATGCCAATATACCCTAAAATAGTGACTAGTGATATCTTTGGAAATAATATGAAGTATCTTTGGGTGTGAGTATACTCTTTACATTGGCCTTTCTCATATCAGGAGTCTTGTTGGGCTCTAACTCTAGTCATGTATTATATTAGATTGCATTAACTTTTTTTTTTGGTGCCTATTTTTTTTATTTGTCCTGTTTAGATATACATGACAGTAGAATGTATTTTGACATATTATAATACACGGAGTATAACTACTGAGTCTTAACCCTAAGTAACCCAGAATATCCTCTGCAACCTTTTATTCAGTTTCCCTTTCAAGCACACACTTTCACTTCTACTTGGAATAGCTTTACTCACACAGATACATCTTCTATTTTATCTTTGATGAAGAGTCTTTTGCACTGTCTATGTCATTCACCAAAACACACAGTGACAAATTTGATATAAAGCTTGCTTATTAACTTTGCTGATGTAAGATGTTGGTAGATTTTTTTGAGCAGGTGTTTAGAAAGAACACAGTGATAGATGATTATGGGTCATGGAGAGAATGGCACATGTACTTGCTATCCTTTGTGTGGAAACTGAAGCAAATAAAATTTATTCTGGTGAACATGCAAAACTACATGACTTTTCTGTATATGTGCAAAATGTAATAATAGGATAGGTGTCTACAGTAGTAGATTCCAAATGTGGAAGAACATCAGAATTAACTGGAAAATATATATATTTTTTAATAACAATGATTTCTGAATCCCATATTTCTTTTAAGAATTACTGGACTTCAGGCTGTGAAATATGCATTGATAAAAATAAATAATCCCTTAGAATCTGGAAGCAACAAGATCACTGACTGCTATTTTGCAATTCTATTCTCAGCATGTTTGAACAAGGAAAAATAGAAATACACAAGAAAGATTTGTATTTAAATTAGCTCAACTGAAAATTTAAGAACAAAATGCAGTTAGAATATACTAATACTTCTATTTTAGAGTGCCTACAATATGCCTGAAATTTTATATACATATTTCATTCTGTCTCATAAAAATCATGTATGATTAGTAAGTCAAAATTCATGGAGTTTAAATAATCCGCCCACATCACGTTTTTGATGTGAACGACATTCTGTCTTAAGTTTCTAGGATGATACTTGGCTTCCAAAGATATATTTCTGGTGTTTAAGGACTGGATAAATTTCAGAAATCCTAAAGCAAAGAATAGCTTCTCTCTGTTTTCATCCTCTTTTCAACACCATGAGTGTAGGTAGGCTGCCCAGTAGATTTGGAGTGAGTTCACCTTCACTTCTTGCTCATAGTTTTTAAGAATAACTGTAGAATATGCTAGAAACATCATGTCCTGAGATAAGGAGGAACCAGATGAACCAGCCTAGGTTCTATACCAATACCCAACTGGTAACAGGATGTTCTTCAATACTTAATCCCAGCAACCCCTGTTTTCCTGATGTGTGAAACCCAGGGAGCACAGCCTTCTGGAATCCCATCAGCTGTGGTGCAAAGTGGAGCATAGGCAGATCTCTGTCCACTGCAGGCAGCTTTCCTGAGCTTTGGAAATGATTTCCATTGTCCCTTGCTGCCTTTCTGTAATTAATAATCCCATTCCAGGAAATGTTTGTGTGAGTAAGTATTCCATCTCACTAGACTCAAAAAAATTGTCCTGTGCACAGTGAAACTGCACAATGCAGAGCTTCTAAGTAAAATGAAAAGAGAATATCATGAGAAAGTTTTGTTTTTATTTGTGTTTTGCATGTATTTCATATGTTAACACACCGAGGAACAGCTAGAAAATCCCATAAAGCCAGATTTGCTTTCTTAAACCTGTCTGCCCTTCTCTTGTTCTCGTTAGGCATGATTGAGGTTGGTGTTTGTGACTGGGGTGATATTTGTCAGTCAATTTAATGATTCTTTTTCTAACAGAAATATATCACATCTGTGATTGTCATTAATTGGGATATCCAGAACCTGAAAGACATCTAAATTACCATGCTCAATAAAAAGAAAGTAGATTCACTCTCTCATTAAAATAAAGAACTAAGTGTCTTTAGCTGGCTTCATTTTTATTGAAAAACAACAGAAGAAAAATACGCACAGTATTTTCACAAAGTAATAATGAGTGTCCATCTATTTATCCTGTATTATAATATTTGTAAAGACATCAAGTGATGGAATCAGTTTAGGGCACACACACATATGCACACACAAATATACATATTATTAGGATAACCCATATAAAATTACAGGTTTTATATTGCAAAATTAACAATTTTCCATGGTTGAACTAAATGTAAATACATTGTTGAAACTTTTCAAATGCATGAATCTGTTTATATTTTAAATGTAATATATATTTTGTATTGTATAATATAAATATTTAAATATATATATATATATATATATATATATATATATTTCCTTAATGGAATAATATACTGAAAATAACTTTTAAGTTAAGTAAGCATTTATGACTCATCCATTTTTACAAAGTAAATAAATTTCAGGACTCAATCCAGAAATAAAAGACAAAGAAAACTATTTTAAAATATGTAGTTTTTACTCTGAGCCTAAAATATGATCTTATTTAGATTAAAAAGTAAGAAGTACATTTTTTAAACTTTAACTTCTCTTTTTGAGTTTTGGGAACAAAGATGCATAGATTCCCCTACAAGTAAAGAAAACATTTGTTTCTTGAATAAACATTAATTAGAATAATATGATAATCTTATTTAACAAATCTCTCACTTAAAATGACATGCTAGTTTCATATAAAGCTCTTTACAGTGCAATTATTAGTGAGTGTGTGTGTTTTAGAAAAGAAATGTTAGATGTTGGTTTTATGTAGCTAAGTGAAATCAGTGTTCAGTTATACTTGAAGGCTATGTACAATGCTCCTGCTAATTGTTAGAACAGTTGACATTTGGTAAAATTTAAATATGCCTAAGATGACCTGAAATAAATAAACTTCTTTGGTTTGTTAGCAGGCTGGGGATTTAAATTTTTGTCATTGTATTGCATTCATAGTCCAAGGAATCTCATATTCTGAAGTATGATTTTCAAATTACTATGAAATTCATCAACTATTTAAAAATTGATGTTTCAATTCTCATTCATTCCTTCAGGTGTTCCTTCTTGGGTACTAAGGCACTCTACCCTTTCATTTGAAATAAGAAAATTTACCTTTCTATTTTCTCACTGAGTATAATTATAGTATTGAATCCTAAAACCTTGCAAAACTAAAGAGAGTGGGTTTAAATTGGTATTTTGAATCATACCTTGTCTTTAATGTACACACTTGTTCATTTTCTAAATAATACATGTGACCCCATTAAATTCAGCCATGAATAACCAGAGTGAATTGATTCTTCTCTGTCATTAACTTAGACTGATTTATTAACATCAATATATTGAAAGAATATTTCTAATGCCAATCAGTAGACATTACAATATAATGTATAATTTTTATCCATGTCATGAAATATTGATATGTTTATGATTTTAGTATGTCACTACCCTTTATACAGAAACTATTTCATTAGTAAATACTGACAAACAAAGCTTTCAAAAAAGAACTTTTCCTCCAAAAAAAATAAATAAAATTGAATGTATAATAGACTATAGTGAATTAATTGATTAAACAAGTTTAAACCTGGTGTCTGAAGAGCTTATTATTATTAACATAATTATTTTATGATGGTCAAAAATGAAATATCAAATTAATCATTTATGGTTCAAAATTATGAGATAATTATCTTTTGTCATATTATTCATATTATGTTTAAAACATGAAAATAATTTGAAATTTCTCATTATTATATGCATTATTATGGATCTGGATTGAAATTTTCCAAGATAGTTCATCGACCACTCCAGAGTAACGTAGGGTTAAAAAAAAAAAGTGAATCATGTGAATGAACATTGCAGATTGTAGAGAGGTAGAGAGTATACAAGTAATTCATCACAGTGTCACTATGGGGTGACTATTTCAAACACAGTGATGATAACAATACTGTGTGTGTTTGTACAAATGAAGAAGAAAAAATCATTAAAAAGTGGAATACACAGAGTATAAAGGAAGTCCAAATCACAAATTTAAAATTTACACAATTACTTATTGAAATGCAGAAAATGGGAGGAGGAATCAATGTGGTTTTAGAGAAAATTTTTGATATATTTTATTTATTACTTCATTAACATGTATATCTTCCAGAAAAGATAGCTACTTGAAGCTTAGATTATTTATTGAATTACAAAAAGAGAAATGTAATTGTATTAGGCAAAAAGACATTCATTTTTAAGCATCCAATATGTGTATTACAATTCTGGTGTTCTATTTCTAGCATTTTCTACAAAAGTATGTAAGATGGTGAGGCATTGCGGATAGAAACTTTAAGTACTAAAACATTGCCCATATGTTAACAAAAATTGGGGGCGAAGAGTTTCATTAATTGAAAGGATGAATGGAATCAAATGAATAAAAAAAGTTATTTGTGAGATGTTCACTCTACACCTTCATTAAAAAAACAAAAACAAAAATCAAAACAAACAAACCAAAAAACTTGCTGAATTTAAAGGGGATGGTAACACTTTCTTCTCCACCCTCTGTCTTTTTTCTTTTGAAATAAACATCAAGTATATTCAGACCATAAAATGGAGGCAACTATCACTTTCATGAGTGAATATAGCTATTTTGCTCCCTTTTCCCATCCCAAATCCCTTAGGTGCCTATTCTGACAACTTACAAGCAGGGATTGGGGAACAGTCATCCATTGAAGAGATGGATAGAAGGGTCAGGAAATATGAATGAGATTTAAAATGTATAAATTGGGTGGAATGAAAATTTGTCTTTGATATCATTTTTGGTTCAGATTTACAACTTGTAAAAACAAATAGAATTATTGGATACAATGGTAATTTCATGCTCAAAATTAAAATATTAACAGGTTCATGTTACAAGCTGAGTTCTGTGAATTGAAACATGTTAATACAGAAAAATATCTTAGTGTCAGTAATGCTTTTGAGACAGACAACCTAGGTGCCTTTCAACAGATGAATGGATAAAGAAAATGTGGCATATATACACAATAGAATGTTACTCAGCTATAAAAAGAACGACTTCCTGACTTTTGCCAGTAAATAAATGGATGTGCAGACATTGTGCAAAGTGAAATAAGCCAATCCCAAACAACCAAAGGCCTAATGTTCTCTCTGATATGTGAGTGCTAACACACAACAAAGGGGGGTGGAGGAGAAGAATAAAGCTAAGTATATTAGACAAAGGGGAATGAAGGAAGCGGGGACAGGAATGGAAAAGACAGTGGAATGAATCTGACATAATTTTCCTGTGTGTGTGTGTGTGTGTGTGTGTGTGTGTGTATGAATAAACATATATCCCAATGTCAATCTTCACATCATTTACAACCACAAGCCTGGATGCTACATAGAATAAGATGTACTCCATGTTTGCATAAATGTGTTGTGTGTAACTAAAATGAACAATGAAACTTTTTAAAAAGAGGCAGTTATGAAGAACTGGTTTCATGTGCATGAAAACCGGTTCTTGCCAGAGAAAATCATGTTAATTCTAATACTCGCATAAATCAGCATGCTTACCTATTATACCTGCCAGCTTTAAGAAATATATTTTAAAACTGGAATCACTATTAACCATGTACTCAAGTTCAGGGTCACAAAATACATTTTTGAACAAAGGCAGTACATTTTTCTCCATCTCTAACTCCATATTGATTCAAATTTAAAGATATATGAATAAACATATCAGTTGGCTAAGAAGAGAGCCTTTATACCTAATGTGAATTCTACAAGCTCTGTTCAATTAAGTACTTTATGACTCACAGAATGTCATTCCTTAATGAGGTAGTGCAGTACAAGTTGAATCATTGGCTAGGAAATGTCAAGAGAATTTCCGTGGTGATAAATTCCCACTTCAGGTTATTCTTAGGTTATCAGAAGTAACTTGGTATTCACTATTTATAAAGTGAGAATAAATAATTGTACATTTTCATATAAATATGCTTATTTTTCTTAATCACATATATATAATTTGTTGCCTCAATAAAAATTAATCACCTAATATTTTAAAGATTTTATACAAAAATCTAATAGTTTAGATTATAATAAACAGACATTATTGACTAAAAAGCTCAACCTAAATCAAAGAAACACTAATAATGAAACTATACTCATGTACTTTTATAGAACAAAAAAACAATTTGTCAGAATTAAATGAATATTGGTACAAGATTAGGAAATTAAGGGAAATGTGCTACAGTTTTCTGGGGATAAATGTTTAAATATTTCAATTAACCAATCATTTGTGAACCAAAATTATTCTGCTAGAGTATTGTTATATTAGTGATATCTCTAACATGAAAATATACTATAATTATTTATCATGACAAAAAAAGATTATAACAATCATTATATTCTTCCCTTACTATCCCTTATTGTGTGTTCACATCCACATATCAAAGAGTACCTTCAGTCTTTGTTTTTTGGGGGATTGGCTTATCTCACTTAGCATAATAGTATCCAGATCCATCCATTCACCAGCAACTGTCATCATAGTCTTTACCAAAGCTTGGTCAAGTGTTTTCTTTAGTTGTCCTGAGTGGCCTTCAAACTCCTATTCTTGTAGTTCTCTCTTTTCATTGTGATCAGTTTATTTTCCATCTCAAGGTCCAGAAATTTAACTAATACAGAATTTAAATTTATTTTGTATTCAGTAATTTATTCCAAGGACCCAGCAAAATACATAGTAGAGTCTTATTAAGTATTCACTGAAATAACAGATATTAAATGAAACCATTACCCAATTAAAATAATCAGAATATATGTTAGTAAAACTCAGCTGATAAAACTAAAATATAAAAACAAATCTAACCAATTGTCTTTAGTTACTGATGTTTACATATAAATTCTACAAATCATAAATATGAGAGAAAACTTAGATTTTGTGTTAATATAAAAAAGTGAAAATAATTTATATATAATTATCACTATATGGTTTTTATCATTTATTATATATAATTATCATTTATTTAATTTATATAAAAATCATTTGTATTTAATATCAATATGTATAATTACATACATACATATACATAATTACACCTTTCTTGAGGAGAAATTAACAATTAAGTAAGGTTGAATTAACCTACAACATAGTTGATCCCAGGATTCTCTATTGGAAAAACAAGGATAGAAATTAATTCCTGTGTTTCCAAGATCTTTTAGAGTCCCACATCTAACTAAATCTCTTGACATTAAAAAAAAATCAACTGAATGCTAGTACATAAAATAAAAGAAGTTTTAGGAATTCATTGTTTTTTGTTGTTGACATCATGGTTAATGCTCTGTTTCATATAAGAGAGATATTGATATAGAAATTCAAAGGAATATATTTGGAAACAAAAACAAAACTGAACTAAGATGTAATGCCTACTACTTTTCTATTTCCTACCTATATCATAATGGGCACGTTCTTTGTGAGTGTCAGCTCTTGGGGCTGGAACTTGTTATCAGAAGCTTGAACTACAGACTATTAATTGTATTTTTGGTGGCAAACATCTTTTCTGAAAAAAAAAAAAAGAATTCTTTTCTTAACAGCATTTTTCCTTGAAGTTTAAGTGCATTTCCATAGTATATTGCACATCAAATATGAAATAAGAGAAAGACTCAAGAATGGAAAATGTGCATGGCATGCTGTTCAAATAATAATCACTGTCAGTACATAGAATCAATGAATATTTTAGTGTGCTGTGTTAAATGATGTGCAATTCCGCTTGAAGGATTTGCAACTTTCAGACATTCTACATCCCCGCTTCCATCCTCCCAGGACACATCACACATTTCTTTACCCCCTTGGTTAAGAGACATACAACATTGGTTTTTAAGTTTCAAAAAGTACATTATATCACTATTGCATGGCTCTAAGTAAATACTCATCTTATGCCAAGTAATATATTGTAAACATTCTTATGCTGGATTTGACAATTAAAATGTATCTATACCATTGGTTTCTACTTCTGAGGTTGGTAAAATCATATGCTAAATTCTTATTACAATGATCTCTAATTTTAAGTATATGCTTTAACATTTTTTCTAAGAGTGTATTTTCTTTTTCAATACAAAAATTTATAACACTAGGAAAATAACAAAAACTTACATGCAGAAAAAGAAACATAAGATTATAACTTACAATCCCAACTTTCTCTAAAAAATTGTTTTATATGTTAGTTAATATCCTCTTTGCATGTTCATGTTTAAAAGTGTGCATGTCTGTATATGCATGTACATATACATCATGGTTGAGATTATGCTGCATCAAATGAATACTTCCATGTTTTTTATGTAGCTTTCTTGAAGCACTATTTATTGACCAAATATTCACTTAAGTTTAAATTTCAATGAGCTTTGTTAATGCATAGATTGTGCAATCATCTAAATTCCAGCTTCAGAAGATTTTGGTCACCTAACCACATTCTTGGTATTCATTTGGAGTCATTTTATGTCTCTATCCACACACCTAGGACACTATTAAACTACTCTTTGTCTCCAAGCTTCTGTTTGTTATATTTCCTATGAATTTAGAAATATTTTTAGTGTAATATTTCTTATTTCATCTATGTTGCAGTATGTACCAGTAGTTTCTCCTTTATATTGTCATAGTTTAAGCAGATCACATGTTTAAAAAGTGAGAGTTATTTGGGTTATTTTGTGCCTTATGAATAATTCATATTACAGAAATTTGCATATAAGCTTTTGTGTGTACATTTTTTCTATTGCATAGACATCTAGGTCTAGAAGTACTGGAACTATATCAAATTAATGAATAAGATCTTAAGAAACTTTCCAAAAGTTCTTCAAAGTGGTGCAGCTTGTTGCTTTTTCCCAAGCAACATATAAATATCCCAGTTTTTTCACACCCTTGCTGTCACTTGATATATTTGTCAATTTGATAAAAGCTATTATAATGGGTAAGATTACATTAGTGTTTTAATTGATGTTTCCCTAATAACCAATTACTTTCTGCATATTTTGATGTGTTTATTGACAATTCTTGTATCTTGGGATGAAAGTCTATTCAACTATATTCTCCAATACTAAATAGAATTTTCTTAATAATAGGCCATATAAATTCTCCATAAATTCTTAAGATAAGTGTTTTGGCAGATAAATGATTTGCAATTATTTTATTCCATTGTATGCTTTATCATCTTTTTGATGAAGACATTTTCAATCTTGAAAAACTTTCAATCTATCTTTATTTTTTCTTTTATGGATTTTGCTTTTGTTGTTGTTCCTAGGAAATATTTCCCTTATCAAGTTCATGAAGATTTTCTATCACAGGTTCTTTTGAATTTTATAGGTTTATTTCTTACATTTATCTATGATCCATTTGCCAATGATTGCTTTGTGTCATCTGAAGTAAATGTCTTAATGCATTTTTTTGTGTGTGTAATCCAATTTTCCAACCATTATTTATTGCAAAGATTATATTTTTCTCATTGAATTTGTATGTGATCCTTGTCAAAAATCAATTGTCTGTAAATGTAAAAGTCTATTTTTAAATTCTAAACACAGTTCCATTGATTTACATGTATCCGTGTGCTTCTACCATACAATCACTATAGAACTGTAGTAAGTTTTAAAATCAGTGAAGTATCAATCAGGTTATTCTTTTCTTTTTCAAGATCGTTTTGGCTATCTTGTTCCTTTGCATTTGCACATAAGTCATATGAAAACTTTGTCAGTCCATCTAAAAACTTCTGCTGGTATTTTCAGAGTTTATCTTGACTCTAGTCTACCATCTATGGAGAATTGCCACTTTTAAAGTCATTGAGTCTTCAAATGAGGGGGAATGTCATTACCTTTATTTAGACCTTCAGTTTTTTAGCAGTGGTGTGTAATTTTCATGTATTAAGGCTTGTACATCTTTGGTTAAATTTATCTCAAAGGTAACAACCTTTGTGATGCCATTGTAATAGGATTGTCTTATGAATATTAATTTCGTGACCATTCTTATTAATATGTAGAAATATGATTTTCATAGCTTTGATATGTTTAACTTTAAATAGTCATATAATATTTGTGAGACTGCAACCAACATCTTTGTGTTCTCATCTTGCTCAGTCACAGAGCTGGGCTTTCCAGGGAGGGGTATGATTTTGTTCTTCAGAGTTGTCCAGTTATTCTTTGAAAAGCACTATGAAAAGCAAATCTTCAAATCCACAGAATTTATATAATTATTTTCTGAATGTCTGGCAAATTATGGAGCCATTTTCCACATAGAATTTGGAGCTATACTTGTGATACCATCCTTGAGTTTTACCATAGACCATGAAATGAAATATTGTTTCCTCAGAGTCACAGCTGGTAACCTTGTGATTTAAGGGGAGGGGGGTGTGATCCAGCACAAAGTGTTTCCTGTCTTTGGAGTCTTTTCAGAAAGTCTTTGGTGTAGATCTAGCATCCATCTGTAAGCCAAAATTTAATCTATATGAGAGATGATGCAATTAATTTATTTTTTTGGATTTATTTTATTAAATTTTTTATTCATTTTAGTTCAATAAAACCTGAATTTGTCTGCTTTGTTTCTTGGATGCTTTTTAACTTCACCAAGGGGAGATTATGAAATGGAGAAAGATTATTACTTATTATAGGAAATTCCCACCAGACAAACTGCTTTCTGAAAGTGAGGAAATTATTTTGGCAAATCCTTTTATATCCCCTAGTCTAACCCTACTATTTTTTCAGTACTTAGGAAATAGCTTTCTCTGGTGAATAGAATAAGTTCATACAAGTCCCAAAATAATGTTCAATAAGTCCTTGCCTATGTATTATTTATGAAGAAAATCTGGACTTCTATGTTTTATTCCTCAAGACTTTCATTCTATTTTAACCCCAGCTTGCTTAGGATATCTTTTTTATTCCCATCTTTGAAACATGTTGTTTAAATCCAATGAAATATATGAAGAGAGTAGTTAAATTATATTTTTGTACTATCATCAATCTTTAGAACTTTCAGGACAGGTAAATCGGTTACAATAGATATTAAGCCAAGCATATATGAGACATAAGGCATCTTTAAAATGATAATGGGAAAAGGGTACTCTTTTTATCTAGGTATTCATAGTATAAATTTATACCACATGATTGAAAGTCAATTTTTTTCTTTTCATACCATATCAGGAGGTGATCCAAACAAACCTCCAAGTAACAGCTCACAACTAAGATGGAATGCACTTAAAAACTCCTATGAGTACTAGCTATGGATTTAATTAATATTAAACTTCTGGATAGAAATTGCTTCTGTGACCAGTTTAAATTTAGTCTTTAGCTCATCATTCTTATATGAATGCATTTTAAATCAATGCATTGAATCAAAGACATCTAGGAAATATTTATTTCCTTTCTTAAATTTAATATTTATTTTTTAGTTGTAGTTGGACACAATATTTTTATTTTATTCATTTTTATGTGGTTCTGAAGATCGAACTCAGGGCCTCACATGTGCTAGGCGAGCGCTCTACTGCTGAGCCATAATCCCAGCTGGGATATATTTATTTCTTATTCAGATATTTATTATTGCTAAAACATGAACTAAAATAATGTAATAATGCATAAAGCATATTATGAAATCTAAACTGTTGAGCAAGGAAAATTTGAAGTAGAACTTTTGTTTGTGTTTAATGTATGGGTTCTAAACATGTTTGCAATTATTTTAAGAAAATTAATCAGCAAATTCCATTTAAACAGTTTACAGTTGCTTAAAATTAAACTTACTTAAGAATTATATTTCACTTTATCATTAAATTTCATTAGTTAATCATCAAAACATAGAAAGATATTTTGAGTACTACTTTTGAAATTCTAAAAGAAAAAGGTGGGAAGAAAATTTACTGAAGAGAATTTCGATACCTTCTTTGTTTAACCAAGACTCTAAAATTTTAAAATAAAGTAGTTAAAATTTTTCTGCAAACAGTATTTAAGATTAGAAAGAAGAGTTTTATTTGGTCTGTTGTACACGTGTGTTTCTCATGATTTTTTTTATAATTAGGGAAATGAATGGAAATAGGTACTAGCAGTGTTTCTAGGCAGCTTCTTTATGTAAGGAAGATGTTACATGGATAATTTATTGTTAGATTAGTATTTAATATGTGTGTGTGTGTGTGTGTGTGTGTGTGTATACTTCAGAACAAATTACATTTGCAATTGGGAAATCATAGAACCATACTTGAACATAATGAATCCAAGAATCTCACCAATGTCCAGGATAAGCAAGGGCCAGATTCTAAGATTAAGACCTAGATCAGGGTCTAGAAGTAGTTTCATAATCCAGGGAATAGCTCAGAGAACAAGATGTACTTCTTCATCAATAGTTTTTGGCTATGGGTCACTATGACAAAGCAAAATTCTCTGAATATGCCTGTCTCAGCTCATTTTGTCACAAAAGTTAGTTGATTTTTCCCCATACTTGCAAATGCATAGTACACAGTCTATTGAAATGCACATATATGGAAAATTTCACATTTTACAAGCATATCACTCTATAAAATTTCACAAAATCAGCAAAGCATCAAATCAACAGCCAAAGAAATATATGCATTTCTCTGCACATATTTTGGAATTATGCTTATTCCAACTCTCTTTCTCTATCCTTTAACACTTTCGATATTTAATGCTTTATGGGCTCTGCCTGTTTCTGAATTTAATTTTTCTTTACCCAACAGTGTACCTGTCCATGTTCTTATAAGATTACTATTTTTATGGAAAAAAAGGTTTTGGGCCTGGCAATTATCAGCATCCCTCTTTAGGCAAAATTATTATGTTATTATCTAATTCACTAAATGTCTAGGCATATGCTAGGGACCCTTCTGGTAAATACCAGAATCATTTAATTACAAAGGATGCAGTGTAGTTTCAAATATTTTCTTTAAAATATAATTATATAAATGTTCAAATACTGTGTTTGTTATGAAGAAGTTGCAAATGAGTTTAAAATGAAGTATTTAACCTACTCTGAGGAGCCAAACAGAGATTACTAGGGGAAAGTAACAGTCAAACAAAGACTTAAAAGATCAATATGCTTTAGGTACAAAAACAAAAAATTCTTTATGTGTTCAAATTTATGTGGCTGTGTATCTTTATACATATGTCCCTACATGTGAGTGGTGTTTCTGGTTTCTAATTTTCCTGTTTTGTTGTTATGGATTCTTTCATCCACTCTAATATTTATTGTTGTTGTTGTTGTTTTCATTGAATTTTAATGTCTGATTGAGGCATAGCATGCATCTTTCAGTTTATAAGAAGAGTCTCTGATTCCTATTGTCTTCTGTCTGGAGTATTTACACAGAAGTGTACTACCTACCACCAAGATACATTTAAGCAAAGACCTACTGTATCTAGGCCCTGTCTACAAACTTCCTATTCATTAGAAACATTCTTCCTCTCCCTTTGATTCTCTTTCAAATACTATTGATTTATTTCTCTTCTTTGACATTTCAATCTATTCTCCACCTGTATATGAAAATAATTAGCCCTAGATATTTTCATACATGACTCAGTGTCATTAAACCAAGTAGATATTTAAGACTGTAAGTTATTGGAGGGGTATTATAAATATTAGTGCAAAATGAAATTGAATTCAAAATAAAAGTTAAATATTCAAATCTGGTGAGACCCAATAAGAGGCTGTGAATTTTTCCTTATATTTTGAACTATTTTAGGATAATATCCTTAGTATTTTTGTTAGGATAATAGCTTTTCTTGTTTATGTAATTTATCCACAGTACCACTGCTGTAACACAAATTAACACTGAAATGTGCTTGAGTATTGAGTCTAACTTCAACCAAATTGAATTATTGGATTGACAATCTTTAAGTAAAATATCACCAAAACACAGAATGCACAAAGTGATGAAAATATGTTGCATTAAATATGCATTATACTATATATATGTACATATATACATATATACATATAGGTATATATGTGTATATTATATTTATATGTCTTATTACTGTGTTATTCATAAAAACACCAACTAAAAAAGTTGTACCAATGCATGAATAGTAAGTTCAGATTGGAGACCAATTACTATATCAGCAGCTCAGTAAAAAGATAGCATTATGTATAAAATCCTATAATGTGCAAAGAGCCAGGAAACAGGCCATTCTCTTCATTCAACAGAGGGCTACACTGAAAGGAAGTGTATGGGCAAGTAGTGAGGCTTAGGGTTTTCATGGAGTATCAGATGTAAGCAAAATATACTTACAGTAAGTTTACAGGTTCTGGGCAGAAATATAAATAAGTTTCTAGGAAAATAGTTGAAATGCTTTTCAAATATAATGCTAAAAATGTCAATTCTTCATGAGCTAATTTCAAAACTAATAATTGTTCTGCATTACATAAATGAAAATTATAATTAATAGGGTTTTCACTGATTTTTGGCCTTCAGTTCATTCAACAAAGCATTTTTCAAATTTTCAAATAGTGCATAAGGCTGTGCTAGTGATTGAAGGTTCAAAAAGGTGAATGAGATCATCTGAAACTTTAATTTTATGCAAGGCAGGTAGAAATTATTACTAAGTGGAGAAAATTGTGCTATTTTGCAGAGGAAAAAAAGGATGTCTGCCTAAAACCCAACAAAATCCAAAAAGCCATTCATATTCTGAACAATTGTACAGCCATCAGAAAAGTACATAATTTAATCAAATAATCATATTCACTATTCATATAATACCAAACAATCTTTCTCTTGCAACACACTTTAAAAAGATTAAACTACTTTTTTCACGGTTTTTGTAAGCACAAATTCTTATTCTTCTCTGGTCCTGCATAGGAAATTCATGAAAGACAGCAGAATGCTATTTGTGTTAAAATATATGCAGCTCTAAAATATAATGGTAAAGCAATAGAAAGTGAAAATCTATCCAAGTGGAAGAAGAGACCCTACAAAATTGTATCTTTAAAAAACCCTATCATTTTCTAAATGTGTTGTTATTTTTTATCAGCGATTTTTTGAAGGCCAATGGTAGCTATTGACCTGTATAAATAAACAAATGGAGAAGACATTATTTTGTCTAATTAACATACAGCCATATCAATATCCACAGTGAATTCACAGGTCATGCATGGTAACATTTCTTGCATAATGTCATCTACATTACAGTAGATTGAATTTTATTTTGATGACCTAACTTTTCTTATTTTTTAAAATTTCTAATCCATTTAATCTCCTGTATATAAAAGCATTGTCCACTTTATGGAGTGGACCAAATGGTCATCCTGAAAAATGAGAAAATTCACTTGGAAAACTAAAAATTATATATTTTCTGTAAGAATAACATTTTGTATATAACATTATAATGCCAGAAAAAACAATGTAAATATCTTGATCAGATAATAATCAGCTGGGTTCTTTTTTCTAGTTTTTGAGTATGAATTAAAGTAAAAATACAGATCATTTAAGTACATTGTTGTAAACAGAAAATGTAATCATTTCTTTTTCTACAGCACACACGGTTTAGTACAAAAAAGCTCTTGATTTCACAATGCTTACCTGTTTTTGTCTTCCACCATGACTATCTTAATCCACTTTTTTGTTGTTGCTTTTGGCTTTGAATTATCACTTGGCACATTTTAAACTCCCTGGGAGGAAAACCTGTATCTTTCTCCTCTTCTATATTTAGCTGGAAATTTTTCCCTTTAAATCTCTTCCAATTGTGTCCTTAATGCATTCAGCAAAATATGATTGATCATCTTGACAGTCTATTTCATTGTACTTTTGAAACAACTATATACTGAAAATCCCAACTTATAGTTGCATTTCTATTTATGATTTGATGAACAGTGTTTCTCTTTGACCCATGGCTAAAACATACTTTTCTTCTAGTTCTCAAGTGAGTTTTTTTTAATACTTATTTTTTAGTTGTAGTTGGACACAATACCTTTATTTTATTTATTTTTATGTGGTGCTGAGGATGGAACCCAGGGCCTCACACGTGCTAGGCAAGCACTCTACAGTTGA
Source organism: Urocitellus parryii (assembly GCF_045843805.1). Taxonomy (NCBI): domain Eukaryota; kingdom Metazoa; phylum Chordata; class Mammalia; order Rodentia; family Sciuridae; genus Urocitellus; species Urocitellus parryii. Next base: position 27,417,926 of record NC_135537.1, read on the forward strand.
GCCACAAACCCAGCCCTCGATTGAGCTTTTAATAGATCATGAATTGGACTTAAGTGTTTGTCTTACTTTATGTTTCTCCAATCACAGAATCTAAGGCAAGGGATCCATTAAATAATTTTTAATTTAAAGGAAATGAACCCAAACAAAATGATTAGAGGAATTGGGAAAGTGAAAATGGATGAAACAAAAACAAATCCTGGGTTGTAGCACTGTTACTGTGGTTAACACTAAGGGAAAATTGGAACAAAACTTCCTTTGGGACTATCTGAGGAACCATTTTAAATCCCCTCAGAATTGTCTGCCTGATGCACAAAAGAAAGTGTTTATCAGGGACTTCCATCTCCTATTGATCAATGTTTGCCCCAGGGTTTTCACACCCTTGCATTTCCAGATTTGCCACAGGTTTCTGTGAAGACTAGTACAATTGATTCATTTAGTTTTCAGAGGCAAATAAATGTCAAGGCAGAAAACTAGAGACATCTATTACATCTGAAGAAAGTTTCCACCAGTACATTGATTGAAACCTACTGCAAAAGCAATGACCTACCAAATAGAGGTTAGGGAAATGTGAGATCATGATTAATTATTCACAACCTTGTCTATGCCTTTTGTGACTCAGACATACTCATTCACTACATGAAATTTAGTCTACCAAAAATACTTTAATGGGAATATTTGGTGGCAATCTCTAAAAACGTAGATTATACTAAACAGTTCATAGTTAAAGCTACATTTTACCATGCTATTGCTACTTATTCCTATTGGTATCCATCATTCCTTAGTCTACAGTCCACTTTACATTCCCTCAAGTGTTCTTAGCAAACATGAACACATAGTACTCTTTATTAATTGGGATTCCCTAAAACTTCATCCTCAAAAGGTGACACCCTCAATTGTTTTATTTCTTCTCACAATTCATGTCAGATTATTCACTGAACTTGTGAAAACATTATTTTCTGAGAATTTCCACTTATAGTTGTATTTCTACTTTACCATTGGATGTGCTCTTTGACCCATGGCTAAACCATACCACATTTCAAGAAATTATTCCCAGAGTGTATGTACTTCCAGGTACTTTTGTCAGTGTTTTAAACCCTGACTCACAGAAGATATCTCACATAAAAATAAATACTCCCCTGTGCCCTTCATATTGTACTGAAGGTTCTAACAAGTGCAATAAGGAGGTTAGAAAGTAAGCATTCAAATTTATTAAAAGAAATAATTTTTATGTCAAAATTATTGTCTGCCTGTTAAGCAGCTGGAATTTATAAAACTGTTACTAAAATTAGCATATAATTTTAGCAAACTTGTAGAGTAAAAGAACAATAAAACTGATTGTTTCTTTATATTAGCAACGTTTATTGTGGAATAGGTTAAAAATAACACTACTTACAATAGTATTCACATATATAGTGATAAATCAAATAAGAAAGCTGTGCAAACCTAAGAAGATCTAAATAAATGGAGACATATAACATTAAGGTATGTATGCACATGGAATATTCTCTAGGATAAACTGTCTATTTGACCACAAAACATTTGTCAATATATTTCAAATTTTGAAATCTCAGAAAGTATCTTTATGATGGAATAAAACTAAATATTTAAAGCAGAGGAACCTAGAAAATTCACAAATATATTTAAACTACACTCCCTTAAACATCTGATAATTCAAAAAAGGTCCAAACAACTTTCTGAAAAAGTTTAAAAAAATTCACAGAGTTGCACAATACAAAATAAACACACATAAATCATTAAGTGTCTGTAAATTAGCATGCACAATCCTAGAAGCAGCAGAGAAAATGTTTCCATATACATCAGAATCCAAATTAATTAAGTGGTTAGAAATAAATTGAACAAAGAAAGTGAAGAACTTGTATCCCATAAACTTGAGTAAATGGAAAGATATCTCATATTCATAAATTTGAAGATTAATATTGTTAAGAAGAAAATAATACTCAGTGATCTATAGATTCAATATAATACCTACTGAAATCCCAAGGATTACTTTTTTGCATAAATACAAATCTGATCTTCAAATTTATATGGGAAGAGATTTCAAATAGTCAAAGCAATAGTGAATCAGAACCACATTGGAAGGCTCATCCTTTCAAATTTCTAATCTTATAATAGTTTACAGTATTCACAATGCTGTTGCATTGATATAAGAAGATACTTATGGAAAGGTGAAGTAGAACTGAAATTCCAGGATTCACCCAATACCTTTATGGCCAATTGAGTTTTAACAAAAATGACAATACTATTCAAAGGCAAAAGAATAATTTCTTCAATAAATGATGTTAGAACCATTGGATATTTATTTTCAGGACTATAAATAAGGATCCCTACTTCAAGAACATATACAAATGTTAACTTCAAGTAGAAAAAGATAAATTATTCAAATTATTAAATTATTAAAAGAAAACATTGGTAGGTATTCTTGCCCTTTGATGAAATAATACTCTCTTAGATATCATACCCAAAGCATTTTCTTAGATACCATATATATTTTGTTCCATTTTATTGTCTTTTATTTTTTATAATGTTCTTTGATGCATAGAAATTTTTACTTTTTTAATTAAAAATATTTACAGGTATACTATAGTTGTACATTTATTTATGTCAAATTTGGACATGCATGTAACATAATGATAAATCTTATTCACTAGTACCTTCCCTTACCCTTGTCCTTCCTTCTGATATACTTGCTCTACTCTATTGATATATCTTGTATTATTATATTTTAATTAAAGTAATAAAAATATACATAAATAAAACTATGTATATATATATATATATGCAAGATTCATTATTCATTATGGTATATTTGCATATGCATGTATCATAATTTGATAGATTTTTATTCCCCAGTACTTCTCTCCTCCTTCCATCTCAGTCTCCTTCTACTATTCTATTGGTCTCCCTTCTATTTTCATGAGCTCTTTTTTTTTGAAAAGCCACTCTCTCTATCTAGCTTCTGCATATAAGAAAAAAATTTAACCTTGACTTTCTGAGTCTGGTCTATTTCACTTAACATGATGTTCTACAAATCCATAAATTTATCAGCAAATGCCATGATTTCATTCTTCTTTATAATGGAGTGGAACTCCATTGTGTATATGTACCCGATTTTCTTGATTCTGTTGTCTAAGGAAGGGTACCTTAAGTCCATAAATTGACTGCTGTGAATTGTACTGCTATAAACATTGGTATTCATGTGTCACTATAATATGCTCATTTTAATTCTTTGGAATAAATACCTAGTAGTAGGATAGCTGGATCATATGGTGATTCCATTCTTAATATTTTGAGGAATCTCCATACTGCTTTCCAAAGTGGTTGTACTAATTTGAAGTTCCACGAACAACATACAAGTGTAGCTTTTCCATATATCCTCACCAACATTTATTGTTATTTTTACTCTTGAATATTGTCACTCTAACTGAAATAAGATCTCAGTGTATTTTTGACTTGCATTTTCCTGATTGATAAGGATGTTGAACATTTTTTTTTCATATATTTTTTGGCCACTTGTCTTTCTTCTTTTAATAAATATCTGTTTAGATAATTTGCCCATTTATAAATTGGGTTATTTTGTTGGTTGTTGGGATTTTGTGTGTCTGTGTGTGTGTTTGTGTGTGAGTGTGTTAAGTTTTTGTTTATTTGTTTTTGTTTTTTGAGTTCTTTATATGTTCTGGATATTAAGCCCTGTCAGAAGAGTAGCTGCTAAAGATTTTCTCCTATTACATAGGCTTTCTTTTCAAGCTCCTTTTCCTTTTGTTGTGCAGAAGTTTTTCAGTTTGATGAAAATTCTTGTTTTTATTTCTTCAGCTTTAAGACAGTTAGTATCTGTGTCAATATATTGTAGTGTTGAGAAACCTTAAATTTTGATTAAATTAAGCACATAATTTTTTTGAACTTAATAAGTGAGTTTTTGATTATAGATAGAGTTTATCTAGAATTTTTACAGGAGATGAAAACATCTTGAAGCATGAATCTTAAATATTTAAATTCTACCCTCACATTTCAGACATGTACATATTTTGAAATATGATATGAAGTGTGGTATAGAAATAATGAAAAAGGTTCATGATTTCAAGGCTATACTCACATTTATAAAGTTGATTATGTAATGGAAATACAGAGCTTAAGTTTGTGATCAAAGCTGGAAATTATGTGAAATTTCTCTGTTATGAAATCCATGCAAGTAAGTAAAGGTTGATTATTGTCATGAAACTATTCTTAGGTACCTTAGGTACCAAGTAGACATGATGGACATGGGGAGACAGAACTTCATATTCAGTGTAAGGCCTGAAATATGTAATGACTACATATTAGTCACAGTTGAATGTCATAATAATATCTAATTCTGCTGTTTTCCAAATAGGAAATTAATGAATCTCAACTTCCCTTACATTTATGTCAAGTGGAATCATGGAACTTTTAAGAGATTTATATGAGTCTGATCTATCAGAAACAATAATGTTGCCTAAGTTTGTGAATCTATTAAATGCATTACTTAAAATTCTGCAGAAACATCAAGAGAAAGCATGGCGATTGGCATTATAGAACTACAGAACTATAATCTTTGTAGATCCATAAAGGGGAAAAAAGAGGATTATTAATTAGTTCCACCTTTTTGAATCTAAAGAATTTGTTTAAAGTGTCGTATTCACAAATATTTCAAAATTTTCATCACAATCTTCCAGGAATTAAGTGAATAAAGAAGTCATCATATTTAAATTTTGATGTTAGTTGCAGTTGCCACATTAGATTTTTTACTATCTAAGTATATCAATATTATTTCTATTTGTGAAGTAATATAATAGTTTTAAATAATGTTTATTCTGAGTAGGCAATGTTAAGTAAATTTCTGCATCACTAGACACCAAACACAGTAAAATATGTAGTCAGAATAAAGTAATTTAAATACTTCTTTCTGTTAAGAAAAACCCAAATTAGAAAGTCACCAGGGATATAGTTAAATAGTTCAAAACACAATTCTCAGTATATCTTTATCAAAGACAAATTAATTTTATCTTGTCTAAGAAAATGATTATAATTTTATCTCCTTCTAACAGAATCACTGTTTCTCTCTCTTATTTTATCACACCTGACACACAATATTATTTCAAATTAATAAGAACATTATTTTATTGGCCTCTACATCACAAAAAAACTTTAACTTACCATCACAACTATATCCTCTTCAGAAGTTTCTAGGGTTAGCCCTTTTAATAGCCTCATCTCCTATCATCTACTATACCCAGTACGTTCATAAGTTTATGCTCATGGTCAGTGTTCCATTAATATTGTTTTTCTTTTTTTCTGCAGTATTAGGTATTAGACCCAGGGGCATACTACCACTGAGTTGCATTCCCAGCCCCTTTTGAAAATTTTGTGTTGAGACAGGATCTTGTTAAATTTCCCTGGCTGGCCTGTAACTTGCGATATTCCTACCTTGGCCTCTCAGGTGTGGAAACACATTCCTAGGAATTCCTACCAAGTATGCGTTTCCACATCTGGCCCATTCGTCTTGCTGATAAGAGAGAAAAATTCTACTTTTGCCAGTTTTAGAGCTTATGATACCATTCTTCTCTTCAACTGAGAGGTTCTCAGAAATTTGATCAGTAAGGTGTATTTTTAGATAATAATTATTCAAATTGGCATTCCATTTGATTTTTATATTTTGCATAATATTCAATATCTTTGCACTGTATTATCAGTGTAACATAGATATTAATATTTATGATTATGTTTCTTTAAGTAAATTGATTACGTATTAAAGTTTGGAATGTTCTTTGATGTTTATTATTATTCTCTCTGTGCCACATCCAATCCATTAGAAAATCTTGTTGGTTTTTCCAAATATTTAAAAAATAATCTTAGATCTTTTCACACATCTATTGTTACATTCTGACCTGAGCCAACATCCATTCTCAGCAAAATTTCTAAAGCAGCCACCTGATCAAAGAAAATAATAGATTTTAGTCAGGGAAGAAGGCTAGAAAAATAATCTAAGATTATAAAACCAAGAAGAAAAACAAATGAGAAGTAAAACAGTTTTCTTTTAAGCTTCTTTAAAGAAGACATGCTCGTGTTGTATTAACTCTTCAGGAATCTACAAAAACTTTTTCCCATAAAAACATAACAAAATAAAATAAAATATAATAAAAGCAAGGTTAGTGGGCCTAGAGAAGGCACATCAGTGTGGAAAATGGAATACATGTACCTTCACAAGAAACAATCTATAACTTAAGAAGATAACTCATGGTTACATTACTTTAAAATAAATTCAAAAATTTGGGGGCTGGGATTGTGGCTCAGTGGTAGAGCGCTTGCCTGGCACAGGCAGGACCCGGGTTTGATCCTCAGCACTACATAAAAATAAAGGCATTGTGCTGTGCCCATCTACACCTAAAAAATAAATGTTTTTAAAAAATAAAATAAATTCAAAATTTTTAAATAAACTGAAAAAAAAGAACTGTTAACACTATAGATTACAATACATTTCTAGGAGCTTCAAAAATTCAAGTACATGGAAAACAGCTCACATCAGTAAGCAGAGAGAAAGACTTCAGTCACCAGATACAAATATATACCCAAAGTCACGCCTTAATTCCCATATCCTCCAGCCATACCCTACCACTTTAGTTGCCACTCAGTTAACCCCTATCAGGGGATTAAATCACTGATTCACTGATTGGGTTGAGAGTCTTACAACTCAATCATTTCCCCCTCTGAACCTTTTTGCATTGTCTCACATGTGAGCTTTTGGGGGACACCTCACATAGAAACCATAAAAATGGAAAAAATGCATTATATTTATTGATCAGAAGTCTCAAAATGTTAAGATGAAGTTTAATATGTTCACCCTAATATGATGTAGGGATGGCATGACATTTGTATCAAAATTCTAGTACCCTTTATTTTTACAAAATTTGACAAGCTGATTTTAAAATTTATAGAGAAATGCAAATAATTTAGAATAACCAAGAAAAAATGTTGAAAAAGAAGAGCTTCTATGTTCTAATTTCAAAAATTACAATAATCTAAATAATCAATACGCTATTATTATCATTAGGTTGGGCATAAAACCAAGAAAAAATGAGATAATCTAGCAATAAATGCTATATATGTCCTTTAAAATATGCTCAACATAATTAGTTATTAGTGAAATGAAAAATAAAGTCACAATTATATATACCTACACATCCCTTAGATAGCTAAGAGTAAAAATAATTATTAAACCAAGTATTGGGGATCAGGTGAAGAAACTAGGACCCTTATACATTGTTGTTTGAAATGTAATATAACACAGACTTTACAGCAGTGTGGTAAATTGCAGCCCAATGTTAAAAAAATATTAAAAATCACATATACAGAATGAAAAGTAGGTTATCATAACAAGTTACTCTCCTGCACAAGGAATATGCTACGTTTCCACCTCTTCCATTTTGTATTTGGTAGGAACCATTAACATGCTATTCCACAGAGCACTGTATAGGTTTACTATGCCAGTGACAACACAGTAATTGGATGTTCTAGTAAGATCAGTGTTCACATGGAGGTGCAAAATAAACTCTATAAAGTGGGGTGATCCTTGCTTATGAAGATTTTAGCAGTTTAATTACTTGTCATATTGGAACATCCCTTTAAGACTAATACAAAATACTGCACTTTAAAACATCTGATCACTTAAAAATTTCACTTTGTGTGCTATTGGACTTTTCCAGCTAAGGTATCAGTATTCCAATCTCTTTCCTCACTACTTTATTTTTCATTGACATTTATTAATGATGCATTTCTTCGATAAACTACTATTTGTTTCTTATTAAAAATAATTATTGCAGTGACTCAGGGCGCTGAGGCAAGAGGATATTGGAGACTCTGTCTCAAAAAATAAAAAAGAGCTGAAAGATAGCTCAATGGTAAAATATCCCTGGGGCCAATCCCAAAATGAACGTAAAAATAAAAAATAAATCATTGAAATAAAACAAAAATTTCACACTTTTTACTTCTCAAATATGTGGTCAGTTTTCCATCACACTGACAAAATACCTAAGAGGGAAAAAAAAACTTAAGAAAGGAAAGATTTATTTTGGTTTATAGTTTTAGAAGTAGCAGTCCATAGCTCATTGCTCATAGTGCTTTTCACCTGTGGGAGCACAGTATCTCTTGGCAGGAATGTGGGAGTGTGTGATGAAGAAAGTCTGCTCACTTTCTAGTGGCCAACAAGCAAAAAGAGAGAAGCGACTGAGATTCGCTATCCCCTCAAGAGAATGCTCCCAATGGCCTTTCTGCCTCCCACTAAGGTCCCACCTCTTACAGGTTCCACCCTCTCTCAATAGTGCCTCGGGCTAGTAACTAAGCCAAGGCTTTAACACATGAGTCTTGGGGGACACATTTCAGATCCCAACTATACCAGCATGCAAGATCACAAAGACTGGAGGTAAAATACTCTAAATTCTAACTCTTATTTCCTAAATTTTATCATCTCAGAAACTGTTTAACCAATGTGATTCTGCAACCTATACACTCAGAAAAAATGAGAAATTATACCCCATTTGATTCAAAAGTATGATATGTCAAGATCATTGTACTGTCATGTGTAACTAATAAAAAATTTAAAAAAGAAACATTACCTTGAATTTGAAGCAATAGAAACTTAACTAATGTCTAAACTAACAGAAAATTCCTTGTTATACATAGCTATTATTATAGCTAACTTCCCATTAAAATATATGCCTTACTGGACATTTACACTCTACCAACCAGTGTTTTTTTTTTTTTTTTATTCGAAATAGAATTACTAGTGTTACATCCCTTTATTGATGTATTGATGTTAGGCAGTTTCAACATACACACCTTTCTCAAAACTGACTCCTTTATTTTCCTGTTTTATTTTAAGATATTTTAAAACATTGCAGAAAGTATACTTTTTAAGAGGTTCTCTCTTGAACTTCCCATGTTTTCTGTTCTCATACACAGACTTTGCAGTTACTTTAGATTTACTTTAGATCTGAACATTTTGAAAGTATGTTTCCTTAGAATACAAGGCAAGATGCCCATTTTTTTTTTCTCAGCAGAGTCAAATGTTCCGGAAAGTTTAGGAAAATATATTGTTTAAATATCGAGATATATTATTTAATATAATTATATTAATGTTAAAATAAAATCAGAATTCAAATACATTTTACATTTACCATTATTTGAGTCACAGTCCCAGACACCAATGGAACAAGTTCACTTTTCTCATTATACATTTAAAATCAAAGTATCTAAAGTAAATTTTAGATGACTGAGTTTGCAATAGGAATAAAAATACAGTACTTCACATATTATTTCTCCTTTTGGGGGAAGAAATAATTGCAGTGTGACTTCATGAGCTTGTGATATCTGTTCATTCCCTGGATCAAAATCATATTCAATGTTTAAAAAGTAAATTTCCATGAAGATAATAACAATAGTTGCAAAGGCAGCTTTTGAAATGTTTCATGAGTTTCACATGCTTATGGGATCCTTTTCCCTGAGTATAAAAATTAATGTGACTCTTTTCTAAAGACAGAACAAATCCATTCACACACACACACACAGGGGTTCATATGAACTGCTATGAAGTAAGCATTGGAAAGTCACTGTTGGTAGTAATAAAAGCTGTAAAAAGTCAGTATGTATTTTATACAAAGATAAGCCACAATATACATGCTCCTGTTTTCAAATCTGTCTTCTGGCAATGTTGATATATTGGCACTGCTACATCTCTTAGGTAATTTTCAAGCATTTGCCTTTCTTTGTTATATAAATCTTCTCTTGCCAAAGGGATCAATTGGGATTAGAGGTTTATCCTATGGCTAACATTCAAAGTAAAAGGCCAAGAGGAGAGTGACCTTACCTTTTCTGAGAAACACACTGAAGCAGCAGCAGCAGCAGCAGCAGGTGCCTCTCTTTTGTTAGTTGCCCTACACCTGAATGTGGCTCTGGTATTTAAAGGTGCAGCATTTATTTTTATGTAACACATCCCTATAATGCAAGTCAACTATCTATATCATATTGTTGCAGAGAAATATTGATTCATTTTCCTGTTGGAAGAAAAAGGATGACTTTGTTGGTTTGAGAAAGGATATGTGGATCTCCACCTGGATACCTTCCTAAGGGATTTGAAAGGTGATTCTTTCTATTAAGGATTTTTAAAAACAGAACCCTTACTTATTGACTAAAGCATTGGTATTAGCATTTGTTTTTACTATTAATGCTATCAACATCTACAGTTATTTAATTTTAAGTAAATTAATAGAGCAAAAGAGTAGTATTTGAACTCAAATGGCTTGGGAATAAATTTCCTTACATAGTAGTTGAACAATCAAGTTATATTTCCCATCTGAGCTTTCACAGGTTGCATATTAGTTTTATCATGAGCTTACATGAATGAAACTTGTTATGCTTCTTAAACTCATAGGCTCTAAGGGGTGTATAACACCATAGACAATACTCAATAAACTCTTCTTTAGATCTAAGCTAATATGGCTCCATACATATATATTATTTTATTGCTTAAAAAGTTTAAAAAATATTATATTAAATTTCACAGTATTAAATATTTTCATTTATTTACCAGTCTACTTGGATTGTAATATGAACAACTAAAAATCATACCTATTCTAGGCAACATGCTTAATAAGCTAAATCTTTGCCAATTTAGCTTTTTAATGTCATTTCCTCCAGCCTACACTCTTTTAGAACTCAAGATTTAGCATAGTAATGCTACAAAATTATTCTAGATGTGTTATCTCTGGACTTAAGGCATTTTATTTCTATTACCCCTTCCATCACCTTTTATATTCACTGTAAATCTGTTGAAAAGCCCATGTTTGCTATCCATGGCATCTTCATGTTAACTAATGACCCAGGAAGATGGATTATTTTAGCTCAAGTAATGTAATTCTGCTATAGAAGAATATCATGTCTTCTGAAAAATTAGTGAATTATCATTATTTGCTTAAGAATAAAAGTACCTTTTTATTCCAAGTATCAGTATCAAAATTTTGTTTATCACCTTAAATCTCAATGCAGTTTCACAGGCTTTTTCTATAATTCTACAACAGTTCTCTGAATTAGGCAGAGATATTACAGACATCCTACTTTCATTAATTGGGAGCTTTATTCACTTGCTAAGGTTAATACATCTGGGGAATGAATTATCTAGAATTCACATATGGGTTTTATGATTTTTTTTGGCCTGGTGTGCTTTGCTCTGGATCATGCAGTTGTTCAAATGAAATAACAATATGTGGTTAACTTTTATGATTATGAGAAAAAATTGCAATAAAGAATGAGAATGATACTTTAAAAGAGGTGAAACATTTATGTTTTTCAATAAAATGAAATGGAACACTTTAAAATTGAATATTAGTAATTAATATAGTATACTTTATATTTATATAATTTATCCTACATATGTGCTTTACATAAGTTATGTTTTTAAAACCTGGAACACTGTTTAAATTTAGAGCTATAAGCCAGTAGAAAATGTTTACACAATTTTGCATTGCCATTAAATCTGATTTTAGTTTGCAATCCAAAACCTTTCCCAGGATCTTTCTTTAGCTTTTGCTAATTTACAAATTGAAAAATCAAAATTTACATTCTCAAACTTCTTTGACTTCCATGCAAAATAAGAAATGAGAACTGAACAAAAGCTGGGTAGACACTTTGGAAAAAAAATTTAATAACCTTATAAAAAGAGACAAAGATGACTGAAACAGCCTTCCTGGTTCTTTCATGTTCCTTCTTTTTTTTTAAATGTGAGAATATTTTATTGGTTGTTCAAAACATTACATAATTCATGACATATCATCTTTCATACATTTGATTCAAGTGGGTTAGGAACTCCCATTTTTACCCCAAAAACAAGTTGCAGAATCACATCGGTTACACATCCACATTTTTCCATAATGCCATATTAGTGACTGTTGTATTCTGCCACCTTTCCTATCCCCTACTATCCCCCCTCCCCTTCCCTCCCATCTTCCCTCTCTACCCCATTAGCTGTTGTTCAATTCTCTCCCTTGTTTTTTTTCCCCTTTCCCCTCACCATCTCTTATACGTAATTCTGTGTAACAATGAGGGTCTCCTTCCATTTCCATACAGTTTCCCTTCTCTCTCCCTTTCCCTCCCACCACTCATCTCTGTTTAATGTTAGTCTTTTCCTCACGCTCTTCCTCCCTGCTCTGTTCTTAGTTGCTCTCCTATATCAAAGAAGACATTTGGCATTTGTTTTTTTAAGGATTGGCTAGCTTCACTTAGCATAATCTGCTCTAATGCCATCCATTTCCCTGCAAAATCCATGATTTTCTCATTTTTTAGTGCTGCGTAATATTCAATTGTGTGTAAATGCCACTTTTTTTATCCATTCATCTATTGAAGGGCATCTAGGTTGATTCCAGAGTCTAGCTATTGTGAATTGTGCTGCTATGATCATTGATGTGGCAGTATCCCTATAATATGCTCTTTTAAGGTCCTCAGGGAATAGTCCGAGAAGGGCGATAGCTGGGTCAAATGGTGGTTCCATTCCCAGCTTTTCCATGAATCTCCATACTGCTTTCCATATTGGCCACACCAATTTGCAGTCCCACCAGCAATGTGCAAGTGTACCCTTTTCCCCACATCCTAGCCAGCACTTATTGTTGTTTGACTTCATAATGGCTGCCAATCTTACTGGAGTGAGATGGTATCTTAGGGTGGTTTTGATTTGCATTTCTCTTACTGCTAGAGATGGTAAGCATTTTTTTCCTGTACTTATTGATTGATTGTATGTCCACCTCTGAGAAGTGTCTGTTCAGGTCTTTGGCCCATTTGTTGGTTGGGTTATTTGTTATCTTATTGTTTAATTTTTTGAGTTCTTTGTATATTCTGGATATTAGGGCTCTATCTGAAGTTCAGAATAGCAAAAGCAATTCTAAGCAGGAAGTGTGAATCTGGAGGTATAGCGATACCAGAGTTCAAACTGTACTACAAAGCAATAGTAACAAAAACAGCATGGTACTGGTACCAAAACAGGCAGGTGGACCAGTGGTACAGAATAGAGGACACAGAGACCATTCCACAAAATTACAACTTTCTTATATTTGATGAAAGGGCTAAAAGCATGCAATGGAGGAAGGATAGCATCTTCAACAAATGGTGCTGGGAAAACTGGAAATCCATATGCAACAAAATGAAGCTGAATCCCTATCTCTCGCCTTGCACAAAAGTTAACTCAAAATGGATCATGTTCCTTCTTAAAGAAACACAAATGGTGAAAGCTATAATAGCCATCTTACAACCTTTTATGAAATATGGAAAGAATTTCAGACATGAGTTTTAATGTTGTTAAACCATGAGACTGACATAAGCATATCTATAGTACACTTAAATTACATACTTTCTCAGGAATGTATTCCTAACCTTTTCAACCGTTCCTAAAACTTATCTGAAAATTAGTAGATGCAATTTACACTATTTGGAATAAAAGTAAATATGTGTGAGCTTTTATATTCATTATCGATTATGAAAATAAATACCACTGAAGTGAATATTTTGATAAATGCTTTGAATTTTAAATTAGAATAGGGCCACAGATATCATCTAATTTAATTCCCCCTCTCCTTTTAAGTTTGTTGACTAAAGATTCAAATTGTTGACAGGTTAACATAAAGAAATACACTTTATGTGGCAACTGGGAGAGTTCGGGATATCTCCTTATGGTTCTTTTGACAAAAATATATTGATGGCAAACCACAGCTTCTTTACTGTAATTGCAATAGTGAAAATATAATAATTATTTAGTGGTAAAGGAATAAGTTTATTTTTAAGAGTAAAAGCCTCATTTAAATACACATAAAAACTTAGAGATACCACAATATAGTAAAGAAAACCAATATATATCCCAAATATTTTTTTTAACATTTCAAAAGTATTCACTCCTTGAATAATATCTCATTTTCCTATGACTTGACTTAAATAATTCACTGGAGACTCAAATGGTTAGATAACCATCTCCAAATCATATAGCTAACAACCTAGATTTGTCTCCTAACTTCTTTCCAAAGCCTTTTGATTATCATGTCCCACAAAATTATTTATTTTCCTTCATTTTTCTACCATATTTTAAGGCACTTTTACATACAAAATGTTCACCACTTAATTCAACTCCCATCCTTCAATTATACTTCATTATGTTTTCAGGGTCTCATAATACTGTGACCTCCTCTTCATTTCTATTTAGTCCTCATTATCTTACATCGAATGCTAAAATAGTAGTAAAATAACATATTTCCCTACCAGCAATCTTTCCAATTGGTATACTGTCTGTTTCATTAATCATGCATAGTTGCTGTTGTTGTTAAAAAAATCCTTTTAGAAGCTTCACTGTGGCAAGCAAACTCATCATAGCAAATAAGGTCATTCACAATCTGTTGTGTCTATATACAGGATTATATCCTGCTCTTTTCATAACCAAAACTACACTTGGTGCAGAAAAAAAATGCATATCAGTTGATGAATACATAGTATCTTTCCAGCCTTTCTTGTTTTGCTTAATTTAAGTATTCTTTTACCTGCTTCCATCAGTTAGAGCCCCATTCATCATGTTAGACATAGGCCAAAGTATGATATCTAATGATAGAACTTTCTAATTTGATAGAATAGAAATTTCCCTGTAAAATTCTGCCGTACTCTCATCAGAAGAAATGCCTGGGTGAGCTTGTTACAAAGGACAGAAGCCAAGAGCCATTCTGTTATGTTTGAATGAATTTCATTGTGAGATTTCACTGTGGTGATTTCCTCTGCCCTCATAAAAATATGAGCACATTTGTAACATGCTACATTATGTATTGTAGTTTAATTATTATCAATTATTGTCACCACCTCTGAGATGCTCTGAGGAAAGGGACTGTTTTATATACTTGTTATTTAAAAACTTATTTCACTCAAGCACATATCTGACAAAATGTAACTCCAAGTCAATGCATTAAATGACCAAAAAAGGTCAATGGGACTAAAACTGAAAGTAGAAATTAAAAATAGAACTACCATACAACTCAGAAATTCCTCTTCTTACTGTATACCCAAAGGAGACAAAATTAACGTAATAATTTTAAGGTGAAATTTCATTATTAGTGATTTAATACTTATTTAAATATTAAGGGATATGATTATATATATATATATATATATATATATATATATATATATATATATATAACATGGTTAATATAATCACCTCTTTAGTAGTCAAAATATGTGTGCATATAATATATGGATACTAATTTGTGCATTCTAATAGTATGTATATTCATTTTTTGAATCCCTTATATACTATTTTGTAGGCTGCTTCTCTTATCAATATTAGATACCTATGTGCTTTGAAAATAAACTCTTGGTTATATGTGTTGTAAATATCTTCTAGGGGTTTTTTGCTTTAATTTTGATTATGGTTTATTATTTATGCTTTTATACTACTCATATATTAATTGGTTTTTTCTTCTTTGCTTTCCAATTACATATGTGTCATGATGATTTTATGTGGTTAATATTTTGCTATTTATTATGTGTGATGTAAACAAGTTTCATTATTTTGCTTAGTTTCCTAATATGCAAAAGGAATAATGAATGGCATTTATTCTGCTGAATAATGGTTAGAATTATTTGAACATGAATGTTCTCATTTTAAACTACCCATTAGTGTGTTATCAACACATTTGCTATTATCTTATCAAATGAGTAGAATAAAGAAACATCAGGGTAGGTGTTTTAAGTGTTTTAATTGTTTATGCTAGATGCCAGGATTGCTTATTAAACTTTACTGGTATTATTTTTATATTTAGTTTGAGAATTAAATAAAATGACTATCTATCAAAGCTGAAACATTGTAGAAAATAGGAGTACATTTATGAGCATCGTGCTGGATTATTCCATGTGTTAATTTAAAATTCTGTCGGTTATCAATGTGTTGATATGCATTCTGTATTTATTCAAATAACTTTGCAGCTTCTAGATACAAACATGACCTTTCAATCTGAGTTAGATTCTGTATGCAAAATGCTTAAGGCATTTACTGTTTTAGTGGGGATAGAAAATTAGTATAACTTCATTCAATCTATTCTTTCTATCATTTGAAAGAAAGTTTAAATATTAGCACATTACAAAATGGTTGCTCTTATTTGAAATGTAAAGCCTGTTTCTTTTATTATTGCTCAGAATTCGTGCTCTTCAAACCTCTTCTATAGTTAGGAATTTATCAAGGGTGTCAGGCCTTTTTGCTCTATCTTGCTGCTTTTTTTTTTCCCATCAGAAATAGCATGGATAGTGGATGAGTAGCAAGTTCACATTCTAGCCCTTCTATACTCAACTCTTTCCCTATTTAAATAAAAAGATTCTGCATAGAAGCTGAAAGTGATTTTTTTTAAAAAATAGATTTAAAAAATCCTTTATAACCTTGTTTTGTTTGAATACTGGACCTACCTTACCACTTATCATTTATGTGCATGTGTGTGTGGGTGGGGGGGCGGTTTACAGAACATATTATTTTCTTTCCTTTTTTTTGGTACAAGGGATTTAAACCAGGGGTACTTTATCACTGGACTATATCCCCAGTCTTTTTTTATTTATTTATACATATTTTTTGAGACAGGTTCTCACTAAGTTGCTGAGGCTGGCCTTCAACTTTCAATCTGCCTGCTTTAGTCTCCCAAGTACCTGGGATAACAGGCATGTGACCACCATATCCTGCCTTATTTTCTTTTGAAAAATTGTTCTTGTGATGCTTCTACCTCATCTTTGCTTAGATAGAGAATGCTTAATAATATCTGTTAAAAAATAAATTAGCCTGATAAGTAAAATGACCATTTTAACAATTTTTTTAATATTTATTTTTTTAGTTTTAGGTGGACACAATATCTTTATTTTATTTTTATATGGTGCTGAGGATTGAACCCAGTGCCTTATGCATGCTAGGTGAGCATGCTACTACTGAGCCACACCCCCCAGGCCAATGATTTTTAGTATATGATTGCTGAAACTAAGGTTATAATTTTACAATATTATAATTGTATCTAGGTATAAATATACTTATTGCCAGTATTAATAAAGTGAATTTATATTAACATAGTATATTTATACAGATATAAATATATATTTATATATTATATTCTCTTGACTTCATCAAGGGAAACAAATATTAGAGAGACCAAAGTATATTCTCAATTGGAATCTTTAAATGGCATAAATAACTCATAAAATTTAGATAGTCTTGAAATCTGGCATATGAATGAATATTATTTTTTAAATTACAACACTAGGTGAAGTCTGTAAATCTGTAACAGCAAAATACCATTGTAAAAATGCACCTTAAATCCATCCAATGATATAATTTTTCATTGGATAATTTTATGAGTCTTTGAGATAATTTTATACAGTATTATCCTGGGTAAATATTTAATGCTACTGTACATATCCTCAGCATCATTCAAATAATTTTAAATTCATCACATTAATAGCAACCTGAGTCTATATATTTTATTCAAGAAAGGCAACAATGAAAAAATCATGAATATTGCCACAGCCCGGCTGGCTAGGACCGGAGGGGTATTTATACATTCCACACAGCTTATCTTAATTAGCATAAACTAGATACAGCGGTCAACCAATAAGAAATCTCCACACTTAATGGCTCACTGGCGCCACCTCACAAACCACTCCCCCTGGCAAAATGCCAGGCACCATCCAGACTTGTTTACAGACTCTAACAAATATATTATCTATATAATCACCTCCATAAGGTGTTTTGACCTAGTTACTGAATTCTTAATTATATTCAAGTGTTATATACTGAGATAAAAAACAAGAAAATATATGATTATTATTTTAAGAGACATGAATACTGAAAAATATTAATAATAATTGTACTAAGAAAGGATATTAGTTGAATGGAGCTGCATTGAGAACATTAAAGAAAGGGGGTCAGGAAAGATGTCTTTGACACCTGAATAGATAATTAAAAGTATGTATTGTGGTTTTTCTGGAGGCCAAAAAAGGGAAAATAATTCTAAGTAGATATGCTTATATGTGAAAATCATTAAATATTCAGCATATGCTAAAAAACAGAAAAATAAGAAATTTTTGGTCTGAGGTTACAGTTCATGACATGCTTGAGTCCCCAGGTTCAATCTCCAGCACTGCCAAAAAGCAAAAAAGTAATTCCCTTCTGTTCCAGAACCTTGCATTTTTAAAAATTTAATATTTTTTTATTGGAGGAAAGTTGTTGTGTACTATTGTAAATTATTAGGAATTAAGACAAAAGAGAAAGATATGGTCTTTTATGTGATGCAGAGGAATTAAGTATTTATCCTGTAAGGTGTGCCTAGTCTCTGAAAATACCTGAATCTGGTTTTCACATGTATTTGCTACTCAATGGTAGTGTTGAGAATAAACTAGGGAGGAATTAACATAGAAGCAACAACTTGATAATCTATTGCACAGGCTTGGAAGTTGTTAAACTGGTCATGACAAGAGATGATGAAAGTTTGAATTATACCTGTCCAAATGGAATTGGAGAGGAAAGACCTCCATAGAAAATAATTTTAATATAGAATATATATAGTGACTACTTGGATATTTATTGTAGGTGAAGCTAGAAGAAGAAATCAGGATAATTGTCAAATATTTGTTCTTTACATTTTAAGAGATAACTCAATATGATCCCTGATGAACCATATTCACATTAAGTGTAGGAGGTCCTATGACAGTTTATTTTTCCCTCTTAAACCACAACAGAAATTCCTATCAGGAAACTACATAGCACAAAGTAAATAAAAGTAAACATGTCTTTTCCACATACAAATACTTTCACACTCCACTCCCTTCCATAAACCTGAGATACAGGTATTATTTTTGTAGTTTTACAATTAGAAGGGTAATATAACATTTAGCTGTTGAGTTATAATAAATGATTTCTGAACTCAAACTAATAATGCAACAGCATGGTGTAATTATAGTTTATGTGACACAGGGGTAAATTCATGTAGGCCTAGCTCATTCCTGAGACACCTGAACCAACCAGGTTCAGTGTCACATATCTCTCCTCTCTTTGCTGTAAATTTGAATGCATCATAGCATTCTTTTGAAGAGAGAGGCAGAAGGATGAGCCCACATATCACTGCTTTTCATAACTCATACTCATCATGTCAAGTTCACTACCCTTGCTCTGCCATAGGTCAAAGCAGATCACATGAAAAAGCTGAGGTGCAGAGGATTTTACCTTACCTAACAAACAACAAAACACAGTGGCACATACTGGTAATCTCGGTGACTCAGTTTAACAAAGTCTTAAGCAACTTAGTAAGATCATCTCTTAAAATAAAAATTAAAAAAAAATTAAATGGGTTGTGGATGTAGCTCAGTGGTAATACACTCCTGGGTTCAATCCCTAGTACTATGTAAATAAATAAGAAAAAATAAATAAAGGAAAAGAAGCCCTGGGGACGTTAGTGAAACCAATACAACACTGGGTAGGATGTTCTATCTGTTAAGACAATGAGCTCTTTAGCTAGATTTCTGGTCTACCATGAGCTGTGTGACCTTGGACAAATAACTAACATATCTAGGTCTGTTTTCTTCATTTTAATAAATGAAAATAGTATGATTGCTTCATATTGCTAAAGAATACATATTTCTGAACACTATATCTAACAGAAATCATGTTAAACATGTTAATTATTACTGGTTTTATGTAATGACATTACATATCAAAGTTCACAGGAGTTGACATATTTAAAAACATAATTTTATATTAATAATGTACATTGAATTTAGCACTTGAATGCAGAGATGTAGATTACCTAACTTTGGACTTCAGGCTAATTATACAAAATCTTCCCATTACTATACAAAAGTCATTAAGCATGGTCACTAGAGACAATGTAAATATACTTAAAAATTATTATTTTCATAAGCTGATAATCATGCAAAAATATAAAAATTTCCCACTAGGGAATTCATCAATTTGTACTTTTTAATCTTTAATTTACATTGAAATGTAAAGTGTTTGCTTTTTCTTGTTTATAATAAATGAAGTGAAATAAATGGCACATTGACTTTATTTAGTACAGTGAATGGCCAATGATAAATTTTATGCATTCCTTTTAGAATGATGCAGATTATTACACAAATGCTATTATAACTGTATTTTTAAATTCAAGCTCTCTAATACTGGGTGTAAAACTAGAATAGTTGTGAAGGTGGCATTATAGTTGCCAGTTTATAGTAATGTGATTGTGCTATTGTAATTTAAGAAATACTGTGTGACAGCATAAAGTTAACACTTTTATGTAACCAATACAACACTGGTAGGATGTTCTATCTGTTAAGACCATGAGCTCTTCAGCTAGATTCCTGGTCTAGATTCCAAACACATAAGGGTTGGAAATTACCATTACTTTTAATTCTTGTTGTAGATATTTAAGACTTTTTTTTTAAGAATGCATACAACCAGCACCTTCTACCAGAAAGAAAATTTTTTTTTTTAGGAACACAATAGTCTTTTATATTTCTTTAATGTCCAATACTCTTCAGCATGTTCAGAACTCATATACTTCTGAAAGAAGTTTGCCAATTTGTTTTCTGTACATAGGTGTGTTCTGCATTTGGTATATTCTAAAAAGCAATATTACACATATGGAAGGTGGTGACTTAGTTGACAAATTGATAGATTCTGGTCTGTGCTACATATATGAGCTATTTATTGTTCAAGGATGAATAAACTGACCCCCGCCCCTTACAACTTGTGTTCTCATGTTTTCTCCTAAAAAAGTGAGAAAGATATCCGTTTTATTTTCCCCTTTTGTGAAAATATACTTTACAATCACATACAGCAGTGCTACTTTGTTTTCACTATTCTAAAAATGCCTGAATTTAAGCAACAACTACTATGTGTCATAAGGTTTGCTAGAGTCTTTTCATCATGCTCCAGTACTTACCAAATACTGGACCAACTTGATTCTGATATCCTTGATAAGTACTGTAAACTTATCTTATATAATTAGAGTTTTCTAAGCTTTCCTGAAGTTGCTGGTGCTATGTCGATTCCATACAACTAATGGAATAATTCATAATTTTAAAGTTTTTTCTTTTAAAAAAAATGCTTAAAATCATTATTTATCATTTAATTATTTTGCAATTAAATAATATGTTTTATGAAGTGGAAATTTTGAAACGAGTCAATTTGGAGGTTTATGTGATTTGAACCAACATTATTGATTTTTCCAGATGAAACTGTTTTTGAATAATGGATCTAGAAAATCAGTCATTGGACTTGCTATATATGTGCATTCACCAAGCAACATGGCAACTTGGAAACAACTATATGAGATGAGAGCAAAAGAACAGACTTGTCAGCACCCAGAATATTGTTAGCTGTGTGATATTTGTAAAGTAGCCTCAGCAACTTCTAAATCCTAAACAGTTTTCCTTTACTGTGAAGACACTATAACTTGATCTTCCTAGACTCCCTTTTTTCCTTCTCAGCTATATATGAAATTGTAAACATTTTTGAAATCCTAAGTTCATTCCATAAAAATAAATCTAACAAATATTGTGGAAGTTAGAAGGTTTAGGTGTTAATACTGACAGTCCATGAGACTGTGGACAAGATAACATATGAGTTTGAGCTTCAATTTCTTCATACGTAAAATGAGGAAATTCCCTAAAGCATGTTAGAAATAATTTACTGCTTTTGTTTTTGTTTCAATGGTTCAAAGAATTCATAAAATAAAAATAAATTTAAAAATTTAGATTTATTTAGGAAAATATAAAAATGGCATGGAAATTACTCTCAGTAAAAATGTATCAAAGTATCAAAATAATTTATGATTTTTCTTTAAAAAATACTTGCTGGTTTGATGCCTTTTTTGAGTGGCAAACACATAATAAAAGCATCTTTTAACTGGGAACAATATAAGCCAGGCAAAATTACAAAGGAGCAGAAAGTAACTGAAATTAAAAAAGAAGGCAAAATATCAAAGAAGGAAAATGGACAAGTGATGATGCAAACATAATGAAAATTAATGAGGTAAAATATTCAGAAATGTAAATTGATTTACAAATTTTGTACTCATTTTCAATGAGCCTTTCAATGAAGGAACAAGATTATCTTTATAAAAATTTCTAGGAAACATGTTTGATATCAGTATGCCACTGAGTACACTAATAAAGAACAAATTTTATTCTAAAATTCAATTTTTAAATAATTTGATATAATTACTTTTTTCTTTGAGGGAAAATTTTCATTTGTTTCTAGGTCATTCATTCTATAATTAGATTTTTTGGTAGAATCGGATTTCCTCAGTCATCCTTTACTGTTGATGTTCAAATCTTTTCTAACACTCTGAAAGTTCCATATGAAGATGTGAACCTGTTATCAAAACAAGCTTAAAAATATAGTTCACTTGTAGCTCCTAAGAGGGTTCATGATTGAAGTTTGTAATAGAAGTACATAAATACTTTATATACAAACAGTGATATGAAAAATTGTGGTATATATGTGTAATAAGAATTGTAATGCATCCTACTGTCATTTATCTATTTATTTATTTTTAAATATTAATAAAATACATAAATATTAAAAAAATGTTTATGTTCTCAGATTCTCAGATTGTAATTAAGATTTCTAGAATGAATTAGGCTTAGGCTCAATGCATTAAGAATTCTTCTTGAGTCTGATATTTTGGCACTTCTTCCTGCATTTATTTCTACTTGATTGTACCTCTCAACTTTGTCCTCTGCTTTATTCCCATTTCTTCCATATTTTGTTCCATATATAGTCATTTCCGCATTTCAATCTCCTCACCAGTGTTCACTTTGTTTTATATTTGCTAACTATATTTCTCTACTTATAAAATTTTTCATTTTGTTTTTGTTTCAGATGAAAATCTTCCCTAATCATTGCATTATGAAATGTTGCTACCATAGACTGAGTGTTACTTGTCATCTCTGTTTCCCAGTTTCTGATTCATATGAGTGACTTTTGTCTCTGGGCCAAGATAATTCAAAACAAGTACTCTCCATATTTTTTTACTTGGTGATTCAGATGGATCATTATTCTGATACTTTCAAGAATCTAATTCTAATCCTTTAGATCACTGTGCAGAAATGTTTCTGTTATGAGCAATATTATATTGTACATGATTAGCACATACAATTTTATCTGTCAATTTAAAAAAAGACTTAAATCCATCCTTCTAGTGTTTTGAAATGTAAAATACATGAAAAATTTTAACTATAATGAAATATAGTAATTTGTATTTTGAATATATATTACTACAAATATATAAAATATATTACTATAAGTATATAAAAATATAATAAACATTTGAGGCATTAGTTATGTTTAACCAAATTTAAACTTTATGTAATGTATACATCTATTTAACTCTTACAAGATACTAATTAATATGTACAATTTTATATTTTTACATAACAGTTAAAAACAAATTTAAAGTCACGTTTAAGTTCAGGAAAAAAAAAGAAGGAAAATGATTTTGCTCTTGTAATAAAAACTGATCTTAACTTTGAAATATTGGTTATCTTTACCCTTTAATCCCCAGATCCTTGGCTATCTCCATTCCTTGAAGCTTGTTATTATTAGGTGGTTTTCTTCTCAATCTTTTATCATATAGTATTTTGTACCTCATGATGACAGACCTCCTAGAATTTCTGTTAATCTCATATGTGCAAACATTATCCTTGTTCCAATAAAACAGGAACATCATTTCCAAATAACAATAAAAAAATTGAATGAACTATTGGTTGGTAATTGTAAGCAGGTGAGTCATGATGGGAGGAAGAAGGTTAGTGGGAGCATGACCTTGGGCTATATGTGTCCTGTTCCTTTCCTCTTTCTCTGTTTCCCACTTCCCATGTGCTGAGCATCTTTCCTCCATTAAATCCTTCCACCATAATATTTCTGCCTTGGAGCCATCCAATGATGGTCTGAACACTCTGAAATTGTGGACCAAAATAAATCTTTCCTCTAAAAGTTAAAAAATAAAATAAAATTAAAAAATAAAAACAGTCAACCTTCTTAGAGAAACTATATTACCAAAATGCTTAGGATTTTTTGTTTATCTTCAGATTTTGTCTTGCACTTTACTCTTCTTTATGTAAATGTTATTTTACCCACTACTAAATAATTATAATACTTCCACATAAACATGACATGCTCATGCTCAGTTGTTACGCAGAACTTGGGTTTTTAGGTTATGTTTATTTTATAAGTACATCATTTAACTTGAATAAATTATTAAAACTGGTTGTATAAATAAATTTAAATTCATGTAGAGAAATTAATTTCTGTAGAAATTGAAATGGAGGAGAATATGATTCCTATGTATGAGATTAATATCTGAAACAATATAACATTATCATTATTTTGTAATATCATAGGAAAGTACTAAATCTTTAAACTCATGGTATTTCATTAATGATACCAAAGTCTATTAAAATATAAGGACACAAAGTAATTATGGGAAAGAAAAAAGACATATTTTTTCTTCTAATTCCAGGAAGAACAACTAAAAAACTAAATTAACCAACACAAATTTGTGGAGTCTGAAAATTCTCATTACATCTAATAATTTGAGTTCTCAGTTGAACAAAAAAAAAATATAAATATGGGTTTAATGTTTTTACTATCAGGGAATTTAATAGACTTTTGTTCCTATGAAAGAACCATGTGTTAAATCCAATCAATTTCTTGATATTTTTCTGAGCAGAGTAGGATGACTGATATTGGTGGGGCCTTCATTTCTTATTTATAGGAATATTAAGATATTCATGTTTGTTTCATTAGCACTGGAGGAAAATCCCAATTTGAAGGTAATCTTTCATAAGCTATACCTTTATAGAGAGAGGTTTCTGTAAAAAGAAAAGAACTATCTATTCATCTGATAACATGAGAAAAGTACTTACTCATTATTTTTTACTGTCTGTTTAAACTGAAAGATCAAAACAGATGTTAAGGAATCCCACACCCAAAGACTGGAGTATCATGATTGACACAGTAAAAAGAAAAAAGATCAATCCGAATACAAGAGCAGATTGTTATAAAGGAGAATTTAATGAAACCAAAGGGAAAAAGTATATATAAAGAGTTTCAGAAAAACATTAGATGTGCAAAAGAAATTTGAAAATTTAAAGCCAAATATGATTTAAAGAAATCATCTATTTCAGAAAAAGATGGAAGCTAACTTTGTGTTTTGGAATGTAAATTGAAAAAGAATATGATAGACACCACAGAACAGAGGATGATTTTTGAATACAAAGAGACTAAATTAAAAAATATATGAAAGAGTTCAGGGAAAGCCAAAGTTGAAATGATAGAAGTTGCAGTTTAAGTAAATATAAGCATTTGTAGGAGAAAATAAAAACAGGAGAACATCCTAAACCAAATAAAAAGTAGTTTTTCCAGCTTGAGAAAATTACTATTACTAAGTAGTAATGCTATTGCTGCTGAAATATCTGAAATCCAATGAAGAATAGAAATTTTTAAGTTCTAGATAGAATGAAAAGAGATGTAAAGTGTCAACATTTTACATTTGTGCCACCTGAAACTGAAATATGATTAAAATTCCCAGAATAACTAGGTAAAAGAATGCTTGTTGTGGAAATATATATGTCCTATGAGCCATTGCACTATGAATAGATAAATATATGCAATGATACACAGCAAAGTGTTAATTTAAATTTTTAACAACATCCAATGTGAGAAAAGATGCAAAAGTTTATTAGAAGTAAAGGAATTTTGTTTCTAGTTATTTTGCACTCCCAGTGGAGAAAGCTACCTCAGGGTTCCGTGCCCCTGGTAGCTCTGTTGCCAGCCTGTGCTGAGTGCCCTGCCCTCCCATCTTCTCATCAGGAGAATGGCCTTGGTGCTCTGACCTATCTTTGCCTCCATATCCTAGATTCTGGCATGGAAAATAGCTGCTGCAGCTACCCAAGGCAATATCTAGCATGGATAGGAGATTGGGAAGCCCTATAGCTAGCTTAAAAAAAAAAAAAAGAAATCTGGAAAGCGCCTGGACTAGAGACTGAAATAGAAACAACGAAAAAATTACCTAGCCCCTTCAGAGTCTGTATCCCAAGTAAGAAAGTTCACACTGTTGCTGGCTCTACAGGGGTCACACAAGAACATCCGCACTCCAAAGCAGATACCCCATACTTTATAATCATAACAGTGAAGTTGAAATTTGTGGAGATTTTATCCCTATACCCTATAAGCAGATTTTACTGGAGAGCCCAGAGATCCAGACACCCAGGGATGGAAGTTGGATCAATGGAGGTGTGAATGCATCCTTGCTTTGAACTACATAACCCTGGACAGCAAGATGCCTCTCCTTGCAATCTTTCCCTGCCAGGGCACCTAGAGAAATGTCCATTTGCAGGTGACTCCTGTTGACAGGAAGAGTTCCATGCTTGTCACGGAATTTACTAGTTCAAAAGCCTTGAATTGAAATCCCCCAGCTGCCCAGAGGAAGAAGAGGTTGGCATACACTGCTAAGCCTCAACTAAGCTTTTTTGCTCACAACTTCCTCTGGTTTACCTTAAGAAGCCTTTCATAATGAATCCCTTTGATGTCTAAACCCTATATAATAAACATGCAGAGCCTAGCTCATTGTTGAATCATACCACATCATGGCTGATTCAAACATGGAATCCTGCTTTTCACCTATAATTAAGTCCTGGTATTTTTATTTCTTACAATCTCTCATTTTCTTAATCTGACCAGCACCTACTTTTAGAGAACTGTTTACTCATTGTGAAGATCATGGTGATAAAACTAAACCTCAATTACTAGAATATTGAATTTAAAGTCTACTCCCCACAACCAAAGAAAAACACAATTTGCCAATACCCAAATTGCACTACCCCACCACATACTGAGTGACTGGAAACAGATTCACTACAACTAGCTGCACCACCTAGCCACAAAGGCTAAGTGAGGAATACAAAGGTGTTGGGCTTCACAATCCCCCACACTCAAACCAAGGGTTACAAATAAAAAAATATATACACACACACACATATACATACACACAGACACACATTCTTTGTGTGTGTGTGTGTGTGTGTATATTCTATATATTCTTTATATATGTATATAAAGAAAGAACATCTATACCTGCCAACAGTTTTGAATTCCTCAGAGGAAATAAGGTCTTTATTTTTCATCCAGATTTTTGTTTTTATCTTTTTTTTATACTTTCAAACACACTCCCATTTTTAATCTATTTGTTTATTCCATCTTCTTTTAAATTTTAACTTTAAAATTTTTCAAATGCCATTTCATCATATTATATTATTCCTCAGTTGTTTTCTTTATGCAAAATTTTGTGTACATGAATGAGGACGTGTGTGTGTGTGTGTGTGTGTGTGTATGTGTGTGTGTGTACTGACTTTATGCAGTTTCAAAAATATATGTATATCCATAAAATTTAACTTTCACATTAATTGCTTCTCTCTGCATTTGTTCATTAGTCAGTTTTGATTTGTATTAGGTGAGATTCAATTATTAATAGGTTTGAGTTGTTTTGATAGTTTTGAGTTGTTTTAAATTCATGGGTTTATTCATATTTGGTTCTTTCCTTCTTATCACCGCTTCTTCACTCTCTTTCCCCATATCCTCTTATTATTTATTATTTCAGTAAATTTTTTATTCTCATTTTTTACAGCCAACATCTGTTACATACCTGCTGTAATCACATCTTAAATATTTCAAACATCTTACACCTCCCCCCTATTTTCTCTTTACCTAAGAAAATATAATCCCACTAAATAATAAATCATATAGTTTATGTAATTCTCACTCCATTCATAGTGATGAAATTATAAGTACATTGGTGACATAATAAACACTTGAAGTTGAATGCCTGATCTAGTTGTCATATTCTCTTGCTGATACTGATGTTAAGTGCTAACCCCATCATTTCTATACAGGTGGCAATTATAGTTAAAGATGTCAGAGTAGATACCGGATATTTATCTTAAAAATTATACATCTGTTACTGACACTAGTTCTATTCATGGTTCCCTCTCCCTCTAATAGGGGCTGGAAATTGATTGTGACACTTTAAGATTACAGAGTAGAGACATACTGCCAATAAATACTCAAAATTCATCCAATGATCAGTGATCCTTATTCCACAAATGATATACACAAATGACTTGAGACTAAATACTATTTCATCTCATAGAATTGGAGCAACAAAAGCCCCAAACCAAAAACCAGACCCTGAAAATACTACAAAAAGGGAACCTCAGGTCTCTTACCTAGACATCTACTCATGTATGAAAGGGAGAAATCCTGTAGTAAAAAACATATACACATAATGACATACATATAAAAGAGGAATGGGAAACCACCTTAACTGATACACAACGTCAGGACTTCAGAAAACGTGAAGAAATAGACAAATACTCTCCACTCCTAGCAATTCACAGTCCTCCAACAAAAGATCCACCAGAAATGGAAGTAGAGAAAATTCCAGAGAAATATATAAATTATACAAAAGGACCATCATCAAAATGTTCAACGAACTAAAAGAAGACCTAAGTTATACGGTAAGAGAGCAAATACAGGAAATGAAAGTCCATTTCAACAGAAATGTTGACAAGAAACCAATCCAATGCCAGTAATGAAAGACATGGTGAAATCAATTTAAAATTTCATTTGAAAGCATCACCAACAGACTAGATTGCATAGAAAACAGAACTTCAGGCTTGAAGACAGGATACATAAATTTGAGTACACAGAATACAATAAGTGGAAGAAGAATAAAATATTATCAGAATACACAGAGACTCTGGGAAAATATTAAGAGACTAAACTTGAGAATCATTGGGATACAAGTAAACACGAAGAAACAAGCTAAGGGCATTAAAAATCTTTTCAATGGGATAGTAACAGAACAATATCCCCATATCAGAAATGAGATTTACAGCCACATACAGGAAGCATCAAGTAGATTGAATAAGAAAAGAAGTTCTCCAGGATACATAATAATCAAAATTCACAACATCAAAAATAAAAATATTGAAAGCTGCAAGAGAGAAACACCCAATTGCATTTAGAGGCTAACCAATAAGACTCCCTTCTGGCTTCCCAGTTCAGACCTTAAAGCCATGGAGGGCATGGAATGAGATATTTCAATTTCTAAAAGAAAACAGCTGCCAAGGAAGTTTGCTCTACCCAGTAAAGCTCTCTTTCATATTTAGTGGGGAATTATAAACATTCCATGACAAGGACAAAATAAATGACAACCAAGCCAACACTAGAAAGAATACACAAATATAAATGGTAAGCAGATGTACCCTCCAAAAAAATCCACAAATTTCCAAATAAGTGAATACCATCAGAATACCAATCACCTAAATAAGAACCTAAATATATTTAAATGTAACTAAAAAATCACACTGTGAACAAACCAAAAGCATGTATTCATAATAATAGTAGTCACAAGTTCCCAATTAAAAGATCTAGGTTAGAGGAAACATTTAAACTTTGATGTTTTTTGGTTTTTTTTGGGGGGGGGATTGGCTTACTTCTCTTACTGTGGTATTGTCCAACTCCATTTATCTGCAAATTCCATAATTATATTCTCTTTAAAAGCTGAGTAATATTCCATTGTGTTCATAAACCACAGTTTATTTTTCCATTCATCTATTGAAGCCCTAGGTTGATTCCACAGTTTAGCTATTGTTAATTGAATTGCTAATTAATTTGCAGGCTAAGCAAAGTAATCCAGTCCCAAAATACCAAGGGAGATTGTTCTCTCTGATAAGTGGATGTTGAACCATAATGAGGGGAGAGGGGCATAGGAAGACTGGAGGAACTTCAATTGGGCAAAGGGAAAGAAAGGAAGGCAGGGGAAATAGGGCCAGGAAAGATGATGGAATGAGATGGACATCATTACCCCAGGTACATGTATGACTGCATATATGATGCAACTCTACATTATGTACAACCAGAGAAATGAAAACTTGTGTTTTATTTGTGTACAATGAATTGAAATGCATTCTGCTGTCATATATACCTAACTAGAAAAAAATTTTAAAAATGAAAACAAAATTAAAATTAAAAAAAATAAAAGACCAAGAGTAGCAGAATGAATCAAAAACAAAATCCACCATATGCTGTTTTTGTAAGAGACTAATGTCATAGGTAAGGATACTCATAGGCTGAAGGTAAAAGAATGGGGAAAAATCCATGCAAAAGGAATCTGAGAAAAAGCCAAGTAGTTATTTTCATATTGATAAAAGCTAATTTCAAGCAAAGGTAAACAGAAGAGACAAAGAAGGCCATTATGTCCTGGTAAAGAAAAGAATCCAATAAGAAGAAATACCAACAATAAATATATAAGATACAAATGTCAGTGGATCCAATTACTTTTAAAAAATATTTCTTGACATTGAACCACAGATAGACCCTAATAAAATAATACTGGGATATTTCAGAAGTTATCACCAATATTCAGCTCACCAGAGCAGAATTTCAATAAAGATATGTCTAATTTAAATAATACTATAAACCAAATGGACCTAATAGAATATTTCACCCCCAAACACCTGAATTTACCTTTTTGTCAGTAGCTCATGGAAACTTCTCCAAGACAGACCACATTCTAGGCCATAATGTAAATCTTAGCAAATACAAAAAAAAGATAAAATTTCATATATAATGTTTGATCATAATGGACTGAAACTAGAAATCAACAGAAAAATAATAACCGAAACCACACAACACATGGAAATCAAATAATACTGTTTTAAATGAAAAATCATCAAAGAAGAAATGAGAGAAGAAATTAAGAAATTTTTAGAAATAAATGAAAAGCAAGATACAACATGTCAAAATGTCTTGAACACTTAAAAGTAGTAGTATCAGGAAAGCTTATTTAATTGAGTATCCACATTTTCAAAAATAGGGCTGGGCAAAGGGATTTGGGATATATATATACATATATATATATATATATATATATATATATATATATATATACACACACACACACACACACACACACATATATATATATATGTCTATCTATCTATATGAGTGCAAAAAGCAATTTTGAACAAGAAAAGGGATACAACAGGTATCACAATACTTAATCTCAAATTATACTACAGAGCTATAGTTACAAAAACAACATGGTACTGACAACAAAATAGTTGAAGATCAATGAAATAGAATAGAAGATACCAAGACAAACTCAAATACTTACAGACAGCTGATACTTGACAGAGATGCCAAAAATTTAAGATGGAGAAAGGCATCCTTCTTAATAAATGGTGCAGGGAAAATTGTATATCTATGTGTAGAAGAATGAAATTAGATTCCTATCCTTCATCCTTCATCAATCAAAAATGGATCAAAGACTTAGTACCTAGCCCAGAAACCATATAGGGTCATTTCTTTATCATATAGGTGCAGGCACCGACTTCTTCAGTAAGATCCCTAAAGCTCAATAAATAAAAACAAGAATCAATAATCGGGATGCCACCAAATTAAAAATGTTTTTCACAGAAAAGAAAATGATTAAGACTGTGAAGAGAGAGCCTACAAAATGGAAAAAAAGTCTTTGCAAGCCACTCCTCTAACAGGGAATTAATATCCAAAATATGCAAAGAACTCAAAAAACTCAATGCCAAACTAAACAACCAAACAACAAATAACCCAACTGATAAATAGGCTGAAGAAATAAACAAAATTTTCTCAAATGAAGAAATGCAAATGGCCAACTAACACATGAAAAAAATGTCCAACATCTCCAGCCAACCGAAAAGTGCAAATTAAAACTACATTAAGATTTAATCTCACCCTAGCCAGAACCCTAGCCAGAATGGCAATGATCAAAACATGAACAATAAGATATGATGGTGAGGATGTGGGGAGAAAAGGTAAACTCTACATTGATGTAGAACTGCAAACTAGTACAACCATTATTAAAAAAAAATGTGGAGACACTTCAAAAAAGTTAGAATGGAACCACCATATGAACCAGCTTTCCCACTTCTAAGTATTTTCTCAAAATAACTAAAATCATTATATTATAGCTATACAGTCAGTTCAATGTTCATAGCAGCATGATTCACAATTGCCAAATTATGAACTCAACCCAAATGTCCATCATCAGTTGAATGCATTAAGAAAATATGGTAATATACACAATAGAGCTTTATTCAGTCATAAAGAAGAAAGAAATAATGGCATTTGCTGGAAAATGGATGAAAATAGAGAAAATCATGCTAAGTGAAATACGGCAGACTCCAAAAATCAAGTGCCAAATGTTATCTCACCTGTGTGGTAGCTCGAGAAAAATAAGGGGAAAAAAGTGATGGAAGAGGGAACAAGAGCAATTGAGTAAAAGTAGGAAAATGAGAGGGAGGTAGGAAAGAAGGAAAAGAGGTAAAAATATGGAATTCATAAAATCATGTTATATAAATATATGGCAAAGAATTTCACCTTTAAGTTTGTGTAGAAAATGCCAATCACAAATAAATTAAAAAAAGGAATGAACGAAAGATTAATAGACAAGAAGAGGGAGAATAGAGAGAAGGAGGAGGAAAGGGAAAGTGGGGAAATGAGGATGAAATCAAATTCCTTGTTTTTGTTATTTTGTCAGAATTAATCCAAATACTATGTATAATTATAATGTTTACCAAAAAAAGTAGAACAAAACT
Source organism: Urocitellus parryii (assembly GCF_045843805.1). Taxonomy (NCBI): domain Eukaryota; kingdom Metazoa; phylum Chordata; class Mammalia; order Rodentia; family Sciuridae; genus Urocitellus; species Urocitellus parryii. The sequence goes on from NC_135537.1 coordinate 27,450,698, forward strand.
GGAGAACCAAAAATGAAAGGATCAAAAATATATTTTATGGGAAAAAATGGATGAAATGTTCAATATTTGATAAAACATAAAATACAAAATTATAAAAAGCAGGCTATACAATGAGAAGAAGCATCAATGAAACTACAATAGTGTACAAAATAAAGGTTATTTCTAAAAATCATAAATAAAAGAATATGTTAAAAGAAGCCAGAGGAAAGGACACTTTACATACAAAAGGACAAAAATTGGAATGACAGCAGACTTCTGTAGAGAAACAATAAAGACTGTTCAGCACAGAATAGTGAACTGCCATAGAAACAGAACCAAACTCCAATTTTTCTTCCCTGCCAAGAGAAGATTAAAATGAACTCCAGCACATAATATGAAACCATGGATTTGGCAAATGTGTATTTTTAGACTTATAAGAAAAAAAAAATAGAGAAAAGGAGAAGAGATAGTAGGAATGATTAAATATATTTGTTCTCTCACTCTGTGTCATAGATTAGAAGGATCTGGAAAGTCTCAACATTGCTCCCAACATAATACTTAATACTCATGTTGCTGATATTGGGTTAAATACATTGGAAGTAGCAATAACTTTGGTTGCATTTATGTATTCTACAGGATGGGAGATAATTCCTATGACCATTCAAGGATTTTCTTGGGTTAAGCAGGGTCATTTTGTCCATAGGAAAATTGTAGCATAGCATATACTCCAACTAATAACAAAGGAATGATATTTGATGAGCTTTCTGTTCTGAAGGATGCTCTGTCAAATGGTCCATATGAACCAGCTTACTCATGCTGTTACTTATATTTAACTATGACTGATGGTATTAGAGTTATCAGAGGTTCAGAAAGAACCCACTTAGTGTTTTTAGCAATACTAAATTATTGTGGCAAACAGCTATGCCACTTTCATCAGAAATTTACACATGTCCAAAATCAATTGTTATTATGCTAGAAACTGGTAGCAATGAAATGTCTTATCATGACATATAAAAGTGAACTGTGTATTTTAAGTTTGATTTTATTATATCCTAAATTTATAAGGCTCTGTGAGCCCAGAAGTAATGTATCATGAAAATAAAGTGGTTCATCTAGAATCAATCAAATGAAGGTCCAGAGGCAAAAATAAACAGCATGAGCAGTGACCCAGATTCCCAAATCATCCATCACATCCTCTAACCCACATATGTGGCCACATTTATGATTTTTATAGACAACTGATGGAAGAGAAAACACCAAACTTAAGTTAAATTGAAGCACAACTCAAGTATGGGTATAAAAATAAATGTCGGGAAATTTTTTAAAAGGAAAAACTTGGGAAGAGTACAGGTGGCCATATAATTGTGGTGAAATATATGACTCTGAGATGAGTGTATGTTGATTCACTGGTTTTCGTAATTGTTTTAGCTACTTGTTCATGAAATAAAACAATTAGAAATTTGCTAAGAAGTATGCTCCATTTAGATATAACTTGCAAGACTAAGGGCTTACTCTCTTAACTTTGAGATGTATGGTCTGCTGACAAATCATAGTTTAGAATTTTCCTAGTCCAAATAAAGCTACACTGTGGAAGTTTTCATTCATCTCTAAGAAGGATGCTGGGCTACAGGGCCTAACTTTCTTTACCCAATATAGACTACGTTTGAAGGACCATTTCAGCTTCACAGTTCCCCAGGAGATCGGCTAAGTTTACTCCCTCAAAGTGTTATTATCTAGTGCATGCTTCATTGGAGCACCTGTGGGTAAAGTCAATTTTCCTGGAAATATGCTCAATGACTAATTTTTGCAAGAAACTTGAATTACTTTATTACCAATTAAAATAATAATGATAATGTATAATAAAATGAAATCCAATATAGCCACTCCAGGTTCACTTACAAGAAAATCAAACTTTTAATAAAATCTCTTTTTTTGTGTATATATAATTGTGGCATAAACTCTTGGAAATACCAAGGTATATGGCCATAGAATTCCTTCCCATGAAAATATTTTCATTTTACCTTTATTTACATCTTTTTATAGTGATAAACTGTGTTGTCTATATTGTTTAATGTATTTTTAAAAACATTAATTTTAATTGTTAATCTGGAGAATTGAAGGAGTAATACGTGTTACACCTGCAAAATAACAGTCTTTCATGAAGACAAGTCTCAAGAATGCTTCTGTTACAGGAATCAGCATTTTCAGACCTTTTATTCTTCAGAAACTTGGCTATAATGGTTATTTTATTATGAATTTTGTCTAATTAAAATTATACTACCTGACATATACAATGACTATAAAGCTTCCGATTGGTTTCAAAATACATATTTGTTTTTATTGCTAACATTTCATCTTTGTTGATTTTTTTTTTGCTGACTGATTTGTCGTCACAGAAAACTATTATATTCATGCTGATTTAGTAAATTTCTTTAACTGTTTAGTTGTTTAATTTTCCTATGTTTCTAATTGTGTTAAATTATCTACTTACAAAACTGTATTTTCCTTGGCGATTACCTCATCATATTTGGTAAGAACAAAAATTAAGAAATCCCTAAAAATAGGCAAGAAAAAATTATAAAAGATAATTAAAAACTGGAAAACAGTGACCCCAGAAATGCTTTATACATTGTACAAATCAACTCAAGAAAAATGGTTTCAATGAGTGTGCCTCTGAACAATAAAATAATAGAAAAAATATTATCAGAAGGAAAAAGATTGGCTATTTTGCCATTTTAAAAGTTAGGAACAAATACCACTATTAATTGTACTCTTAAAAAATTGTGTATGCTACCTTTTTTAAGTTAATTACAGAAGTTACAAAAATGTAAGGCAATTTTAATGGCTTACTAAATAATATTTAAGTCTGAAAAATGCACACTAGTTGAACTTAAAATATATATATCTGACATTAATTGAACTAGCATGAGATACAAGTCACATTGAAAAATACTGTGAAAATTATAAAATGTCTTGCAAAAATATTATTTATTTTACAGTGATAAGCAAGAGGAAATAAGATATACTCTTACTTTACATACATAAAAATCAGTTTAAATTCTAACTCTATCTGTAAATTTTTAGACTGCTGAAATAGATTGTCTTATTTCATAATAATTATATGGTTTTTTAACTCCAAAATAGCATTTAATATTCACAATAGTACTTCATTTTTCAGATATATATTTATTGCCATCATATCTTTTGTAAGAGAAATATCAACTATTATAGGCATTATAAAAATAATCAATAAAGACATGTAACACTTTAATTTGTCTGTTTTCTGAGATACAACAAGTCCAATGTTATTGTGCCAAGTTGAACAGGATATATATATGCTAATATTCATCAAAATATGGCTAAAAAGAGAATTTAAAATATTCTAGATATCCATAAATAGAATAATGGATAAAGAAAACATGCTGCATGCATAATATGGACTATCAGTCAATAGTTGGAAGTAGTAAAATGAACATACACACACACACATATACAGCAACGTCATTACAACTAAAAATATATATTAACAAATGTAATCATTTTAGAAAAATCTAAAAATATGAAAAAAATTAAATAATTTGTATAGTTGAAATAATATTGCATTCTTTAATGAAAGATATATACAAAAATATATCACGCATATTAAGTGACTTTTCAAGTGAGAGACAAAGAATGAAATAGGAGAAATTTTTGGTGTAATTTATTTAAATTAAACAAGACAAAGATCTACCAATGATGAATCATCATATCTTAATTGCAACTGAGTTCTATAAGTTCTTTCAAAATAAAAATTGAATATGTGTACAAATTTAAAAATAAATACATGCTTCTAATTTGTTTAATTAGATATCAACAAATATTTGTACCCATTATGCACTTTCAGCTTTATGTTTGCAAGGCTGGGAATAAAACTGTAAATGCCATTTTAAAAAAAGAAAATTCATGGATTTGCGTTCTGACTTAGGAAGCAGACAATATGCAAATAAAGAGAAAAGTCAATACTTTCGGAGGGTAAGAAGTGGAAAAAAGCAAGCATTGGAGCAGACTTTCATAAACTAACATTTGAACAGAGACCTGTATGAGTGTGAAAGAGAGCCATATGTATTTGTGTAGAAAGAAATTCAAAGAACAAATAGTGAGTATAAACCTCTCAAAGGGAAGTCTGTGTTTCGCGTTTACATGATAGAAAAAACACAGGTAAAGCTCTTGATACAGATGAATATTTCAAATTTCTATTCATTTCTCTTTCAGTTCAATACTTAATTATTTGGGGGTATAAATTTTTAGTTAGGAATGTCTCATTTGATTACACAACAAAAACTCTATTCAATGTACTTTAAATCAAAAGGGAAATATATTGATTCAGGTAAGCTATTTAAGCAGATAATATTTGTATATTGTCTGCTTCCTTCAGTAGTAGTAGTGTGTGTGTGTGGGGGGGGGACTACTGTCATTGGACTTCAAAAAATGCAGTTAGAAACCTGTGTCAATACTTTAGGTTCTACTTAACCAACATCAGAAGTGAACTCCTACTAATTCAAACAAACAAACAAACAAAAAAGACATGTTTAGAGAAGGTATTTGGATAATGACAAAATTTGCAGGAGTTTTAGAGAACCCAATCACAAATTCAGCTTGCAAAAAAGAATCTTCTTAGTAAAGATAAAGGGCAACATTTATCTCCAATGATAGTATTACTATTTAGAACCTTTAGAAATGTGTTGGAACATATGTGGTTTGAGGATTAGTTATTGATATTTACCGTGTCAGACCAAAGTTTTAACATGTTTTACAATGCACTAGAACAAGAAAGAGTTTTGGAATCTGAATAACATACAGTATTCATGGCTAAGTCTGGACTCTGAATTCTCCACTCTAAATAACCCTATTCCTCTGTCTTTACATCACTATCAGTGTTATGTATACTAAATTAGATCATTCATTTGGCCACATATACTTGACATCTCAGGTTCTTTCGTCTATGAACACTTGAGAAAACAAACTACATCCTTTTTCTTCTAGAGTGGGCATCCCTTATGAGAAGGCATTTTCAAGTATTAGGAAGCTAGCAATTAATAATGTCCACTACAATCTCCATTAATTGGTTGTTTTTGATTAATGTTATTCTCATAGAAAATAAATAATATGTCTATATGCCATCTAAAGTTCATTTTGACTCATTCCCCTGGGTATCAAAAAACACATTTGGACTTTGGAACTATTTACACATGAACTAAAAACTGTTGCCCTATAAATAATTGTACACTCCCTACCCCTTTTTACTTTTATGTATGGATTCTTTAGAAGAGAAAGGAGTTCTATTTATAGATTAAGGGAAAGATGCTTGAGAATCAAAGAAACAGAATCTATTATAGTTCTGATGTGAGGTGTCCCCCAAAAGTTCATGTGTGAGACAATGAAAAGAAGTTTAGAGATGAATGATTAGGTTTTGAGAAACTTAACCAAAACAATACATTAATCTTCTGGGTTAACTAAATCTTGGCCATAGGAAGGAGGGAAATGGCTGGAGGAGGTGGGTGGATGGGGGCATGCCTTTGGTGTTTATATTTGTCTCTGCTGAGGGGAGCGCGCGTGTTCTCTCTCTCTCTCTCTCTGTCTCTCTCTCTCTCTCTCTCTCTCTCTCTCTCTCTGTCTCTGTCTCTCTCTCTCTCTCTCTCCTTCCTGGTGCAATGTCTTGAGCCTCTTTTCTGAACCACACTTTTCTACCATGATGCCATGATGTCCTCCTACCTTATCTCAGGCCCTGAAGAATGGAGTTAGCCATCTATGAACTGAAACCTCTGAAACTGAGCCCCAAGTAAACTTTTCCTCCTCTGAAACTGCTCTTGTCAGGTCTTTAGGTCATGGCAGTAAAAAAGTGAATTAAAACAAAATATAATTCTTTCAGCATAGGAAAATGTTTTATTTTACCTGTGTGTGTATATAAAGTAGTGTAAATCTATAGGATGGCTCACTAATATAATTTTCAGAAACTTAGAAATTTTAACTATTTCCCTGAGTGAAAGAAATCCTGTTACCCCATATCTAAGAGGAAAGGTGCACTAAATGTGGAAGTAAATTGTTTGAACAATTCTCTCCATATAAAGGATATTGAAAGCAAGAAATCTGTTTCTGGTTTAAGACTCGATAAAATTATATTTAATCTTGGTAAAACAACTACATCTTTACCCCTATCTTTGACTAAGCTAGTATGAATGAATTTTTAAGTAAACTAATTTAAAAAAACAAGTGTTCTATATTTTATTTTTTAATTAATAATAAATACTGAATGAACAGAAACGAGATTAAAGATAATTGCTCAAAATGTCTGCTAATCCAGTAAAAGCACCTAGTAATAACTGTGTAGAATGTGGAAAGTTCCAGGGAAAAAAAGCTTTATTGTGAAATATATCAATACAATATTATATTTTAAAACTTTCTCCCAAAATTGTTTTATATTTTAAATATTTTTTTTAATTTATTGTATTGATAGTTAGAAATATAAAATTTGCACATATTAGTGGGATACTATGATCACATTTTGATACATCTGTATGCTGTGTAAAGTTTTAAGTAGTTTCAAACCTACTTATCTCATCAACTATTGGTCATTTTTAATGATAAAAATATTCAAATGCCTTTCTTACTTCTTTTTGCTATATAAAGTGAATAATTGTTAGAGTAGACTTTTATACTCCTATCAAATAATGACTTAGAACCTATTCTACAGGCTTTCTTCATTTCTACTTCCCTCTTTGTCTCCCCAGTTTCTGGCAACCAAACCACTACTCCACTGTCAACTTCTATGAGATCAACTTCATTAAATTCCCTACTTGAATAAATATGTTATTAATAGCTAGCAGTGGAAAGATAGGTTCAAATCAGATGCTTTGTTAGAGATAGAAAACTCTAAAGAAAAGTAGACTTATGTTTTGTCAGTATCCTAGCTCTATGTCTTTCTTTATACAACATTTAAATACTCTGAGCATTTGTTTTCTCATCTTTAAAATAAAAAAAAATAAGTATATACTAGAGAATAACCTACTTCAAACAACATGCATGAAAAAAAATCATGGAATAACAAACACCAATATGAACATCATGATCATTCCTGCTGTGAAAAAAAGGTGGTACAAATGGATATGGGAATAAAAGAAATAATTGTATTGATAATGATGTATTTTCTGACATGGAGGATGACAGACTTCGTGTTATCTTTTCTACCCTAAGTCATGTTTAAGATCACAAAAATTCAAATATAAATAAACAAAATAAAACTGAACAATAAACCTTAATCAGATACCAATAATAATAATAATAATAACAACAATATTCAATATATAACTAATTCTATAAAAATAGAAGCCAATATTGTTTTTGCTCCTCAGGACCCTTACAAATTATTAGGCAATATTAAGTAGTAAAATGCCAGAAGTTAGTAATAAGTGCTATAATAGCACTGATACAAGACCCTGATGGGAACAAATAATCAATACAGTATGAAAAATCAAGGAGGCAACTTTGGCAGAAAAGTGAGAAACATTATGCAGAAGAAAAGCAAGATTGAAAAGTATTTTCATTGAAACTGTAGTATGTGCAAGGTTGTATATATGAGAAATGGATTCTAAATTTTAAAGGAAAAAGAAGTACAGAATGGTTATAGCATAGAATATACAGCCTACCCAAAGACTGTCTAAATGAGAGTACCCTTGTGAAAAGCAGTTTGTGAAATTTATGAAATATGATTCATAACAACAGTTTTTATATTATGATGTGCACTACCTAGGGAATTTATATATGTATTTATTGGTATAACAAACACAAATTTTGGAAATTTTACGTATTTTTAATCACATGTTCTTAATATCTGTCTTTACGATTGTTTTACATGCAAATAATGAGTTTACTTAGTGCATATAATGTAATTTACAAACTAACAATTCAAAACATACATATTTAATTGCAAATTCCAAAAATATTAGGCTAATGAAATGGTGTCAAAATTGAAGCCATCAGTCAATATCACCCAAACACAAATAACAAGAATGAAGGTACTTTGCTTTGGCAACAAAAAAAATATTCTTTTTATTCCAAGTTCACCAAGCAATCTGATTTTTCTTCCTAAATAGAGGATAAAATTATAAAGAACAAATGAATAATCCCCTTTCAGTGGCAGTCATATTTCTTTTTGTAAACAATGTGATTTAATTTTAATCTTCACAAAGGAAACTGCCTCCTAAATTCTGGAGATTTTGCAATTTCTTTTTGTTCTATATTTTGTGATTCAGTTTTTCACCACCAAATATAATATATGGTGCTAAAATTTTAACTATATAAGCTGGAAGCCCAAGACCAAGTCATAAGCTGATGATAGAATTTCTAAAGTAATAAGTTCTCTGAGGACTCACTTCAAGTGTCTTCTATGAAGCGGCCACTTCAGAAATCTACAGAAGAAATAGCGTCTCCTATGCAGTGGACTCTTATGTAATCTGCAGAGCAATAGGTACCATCGTGCAGTGTACACTTGAGTAATCTGAGGCAAAATTCTGTGTATTCCTAAAGAGCATCCCCTTGTTTATTTATTTATTAACATTGTGTATTTTATCATATTTTGAAATTTTATTTACCCTTCAAGGATGAACTTACAATTTTGCTTTCTTTAAACAATCTACTCGATGCCCTATCATAGGTCGTGATATCAAAAATCTCTGAACGACTCTAAAAAAAAGATGGTCCTGTTTTTCTAACTGGGCAAAATAATGTGGAAAAATATGTCTTTTGAGGAAATAAAACCATATTTAATTTGCACCTCTCCTACTTGTTCTGTTGTATTGGAAAATTAGCTAATGCAGGTCTCAATCTTCTTTCTTATTATTGTTTTTATTTTCATATACTAATATTCTTAATTTCACCATATTTATAAAGTAACAACAAAATAACAACATTAAACACATTTGTAATTAAAATTTGCAATACTGAAGATATATGGATCCAATTATAATCAAATGGTGGAAGATCAGATGCAAGTCATTACATTGAAATATTATCAAGTTTTAAGTTCAATACTGTAAGGAGATTTATCTGGACAAAAAATTCTGACAGCAGAGCTGCAGTCTCCTGAGAGGCTCTGTCAGAAAGAGATGAATTTAGTTTACTACAAAGATAAGGTATATCATCTCTAAATTTGTCTTCCAAATGACCATGAGGAGTAGAAGCAGCATTTTCTAACATCAACTGGTACTGCAGCTCCAAACAAGAGTAAGTTGGTTTGTAATAGGAAAATGGGTGTTTAGCTTCAAAAATTTAACTCTCAAAGCCTCAGGCTTATTGTGCAAAAAAAATAAACAAGGTTATATGCAGATACAAATATTACTATAACTTCATATGGAGAGAGTACAGGAATGTCTAGAGCAAATCAACCGAACAACAACCTCAGTTAATAAACTCCATGTTTTGAAATTCTATTTACCCTTCAAGAATGGACTCACAATTCTGCTTTCTTGAAAAAAATCTACTTGATGCCCTAACGTAGGTCATGATATCAAATATCTCTGAAGGACTCTAAAAAGAAGATGGTTTTATTTTTATAACAAGGCAAAATAATGTGGAAAAATATGTCTTTGGAAGAAATAAAACCAGATTTAACTTTCACTTCTCATACTTGTTCTGTTATATTGGAAAATTAGCTAATACAGATTAGTCTGTTGTCATTTTTGACAATGTTTGGAAAAGAATGTTTGTAAATCAACATTGTGTGTGTGTGTGCACACGTGTGTGTGTGTGTGTGTGTGTGTGATCAAAGCAAACAATATTTTAAGTAGAAAGCAAATATTTCTACAGATACACTATTCTCATATGCATTATAGTTTTCCTAAAAAAATATTCTTATATTTCTTAGCAAGTGATGACTTTTAATTTTTATTCTCCTATAAAAATAACTAATTATTATTCTATATTGCAGACATACATTTTTATAATTTGATACCTAATCATAGGAAAAGTAAACTCATGTAACAATATAAGGAATGTCTGTCAGTAAGTGAAGAATAGAGAAAATTTACTCTCTGCGGTTTTAGGACCCAAGTTAAGTCCCAAGAATGTAAATATTGAAAGGCAGAAAGGAAAGAAGAAATTTCTAACAGTTTTAGAAAACATGTGACTAAAGTGGAATGAGATTTCTAAGAGAAAGAATAGTCACTTGTCAAAGATATAAGACAGATTATTTATTAGGTGAAGGCAATACATGCATCCTGCTGCAGTGAACATGGGCGTGCAGATGTTTCTTTGACCTACTGATTTAATTTTCTTTTGACATATATCTTGTGGTGAGATTGCTAGGCAATATGGTAGTTCTACTTTTAACTTTTTAAGGTACCTTAAAAAGGTATTCCTTTTCTTCATGCATTGTCAATACCTTGTTATTGGTCATGTTTTTGATTGTAATAATAGCTATTTTAACAGAAGTGAGGTGATATTTGATTGTGATTTTAATTTCCCTAATGTTTTCCAATATAAATCTTTTTTTCCCACATATCTGATGACTTTTTCAAGTCTTCTTGTGAGAAATGTCTGTCCATGTCCTGTACCCATTTTAAGTTGGATATTTATTTTCTTGTCATTGGGATGAACTTCTTCTGTATTTGTATATTTAACCCCTCTTCATATATATGGTTTGCAGATATTTTCTCCCAACATATTTCTTTATTAATTAGCAGAAATATCTAGCTGTCTTCCAAACTATCTTCTAATGTAGGGTATTACGTTGCTATAATTTTCTTTGAAAGTCTTTTTTTTTAACAATAAACATTTCCACCTAAGGTATTTGATTGGCAATTTTTAAGTTTAAGGCCATTAGTATGTTAAATTACAGAGAAAATTATTTCAAGCTTTTATAAGTGTTTTCCCACGCTAACTACTATAAGGAATTCATTATTTATATTTAAAGAATGGAAATGAAAAGAGAAAACAAAACTTGTTTTTTTGTGCAACTTTGAATTAATACCCAATAAAGTAGGATTCCCTCATTTACAAACACTTTCTGAGGATCATGCATGATTGGGCTGTACTCTTCATTTCCGTACCTTGCTGCATTGAGTCAATGCCTCACAGGCAGTGAGCACTCCATAAGAACAGGTGAATTCTCTAGTGAATGCATGAAGATATGGGCATAAGTACACATGATCTAAGATTAGTTATAGGAAGATGATCCATTGACTCTCATTGTATCAGCTAAAAGCCCTGCTATTTTTATGAATAATTAAATGTCTTGACTTAACAATGCAAAGAGTTAGAATACCCTTTTCAATGCCACTTTAAAAAGCTCATTTGTATAAATGTAGCCTTGACCTTCAGTTGTGTGGGAGTCAATTTCATGGGGAAAACCAAGTGATCATTAGGTTAGCATGTTCTCTTATAAATTATTGCTATTCTCTCTATTTTATGTATAAATATTATTCAAATTCTTCTTCCGATTAATAGGTGGCCATTTGCAGTAGAAAAATCCTTTGACAACCCTAAAAGCTCTGTTTTCTTTGGGTAAGAATTTTGAAAAGACTTTTTCTTTTTAAATGCAAATTGCCACCCACTCTTTTTTCACAAACTTTGATAAACATATTATGGGTAATAGTAATATGTTTATAAGTGTACTGCATAAAGATTTACTTTATGTGTAATATCCATGCAGTTATCAAACATAGCAGTCTCTGAGAGATGTCTTACTCTATAGGATCAAATTCCATTCTCACAATTAACATTATCTACATTTAAATGGAAGAAAAACTTATTTCAAGGATGCCATTATACTGCACTGATGTTAAAAATTTATATGTTTTGGAGCTAGATTTGAATTTGAAGCAGTTTTCTCTAAGACTGAGCTATTCCTTAAATTAACGTGTCTGAACTTTATCTTCTGTGAATTAAGTCATTATAAGGAAAAATTACAAAAAAAATTGGTTTTCTTTCTTGCTGCCATCATTAAGAAATAAGTAGTGCTGAAGTTTACATGTTTTCCAAACACTGGGCGGGGGAAATGAATTACATAAAGTTTCTCTGAATCAAAGCTATATACAAGAGGAATAAGGAAGATTCATAGATATTTTAAATATAGAAATCTAAAATAAGTAATATTTCACAGACTCAAAGTAAAGACAATAAAAGTCAATTAAAATAAACCAGTTTGGGAAGGAGATCTGTATTATACCTAAAGAAGGGGCAAGTTAGAAAGTCAAATTCCATGTCCCTAAAAGTCCTCCTTTCTGTGGTCAAAACTCTAGCTAAGTTAGGGAACAATGAGAGCAAGCTTGGGCTAAAAATCCTGATACATATTATCTTGGAGGACAATGGCTTTCTCTTGTGTACATTGGGAAAGAGGCAAATCAGTGTTATCTGTAGAAGCTACTTTTCTTGATTGTACACCAGGAATGCTAGTCAAAAAAAGCACACAAAGCAATCTAATGCTGATGATGTCACTGCTTCTGTAATGTAACATAAAAACCCTTTTTCACTGATAATGGGTGCAGAATTGAGGGCACTGTGGAAAAAAAATGTGTCCCTCCTTAACCAGCTGGCCACCACTGGATAAAACACCACAAGTGAGAGGAGGTACTGTTTGGCCAAGCACCTTGAATTATGGAGGTGTTGTTTAGCCTATTACCAATGGACTTTTTTAGCAACCATTGATCTCTTGTAATCTTTACACAATAAACAATATGCCTCTCATGCTGTTGCTGGGCACTTTGGCCTGTCTGCCATCTATCCCACTTCTCTGGCACAAATGGACTATGAAGAACACAGAATAAAATAAAATAGATATAATATCCAGAATAAAATAAATAGAAATAAAGGACGATAATAACTGTAATACAAGTTAATATAATTGTAAACTAAAGAAAGAGGAGGGTGTGGAGAAAATAACTGACCTACGTGTTATGGTTTGGTTATAAAATATCTGTCAAAGTTTCATGTGTTAAAAGTCTGAATCCCAAAACAACAGTGTTCACAGGTAGAACTAATGAGAAATGATTGAATCCTGCAGAATCTAACCTCATCAATGGATTAATCTATTTATAGATTAATATTTGGAGGTATTTTTGGAAAGTGGTGGAAACTATATGAGATAAGACCTAGTTATGGAAGGACATGACCTGGAAGGGTATATCTTGTCTTCTGCCCTATACTTCCTCCCTCCTCATCCTTTCTCTTTCTCTCTTTCTCTCTCCCCACCCCCTTCCTCCCTCCTTCCTGGTCACTATGAGGTACACCTTTGATCCACCACATTTCTCTGCCATGATGTTCTGCTTCACTACAGGTCCATAGCAATGGAGCCAGCTCTAAGGCCATGAGGCAAATTCCTCCTTTAAGTTGCTTTACCCAGGTATTTTGTCATGGTGATGCACTAAGAAACTTTGGAAAACACTATTTTGCCTCTATACTATAGTATTAAAAGTAAAACCTAATAAGCAAATGTGTTGTCCTAGTAGGTAGTTTGTTTTGCACAGGAGTAAGGGTTAGCAATTACATAACAATGTATTCTCTATTATAGAACTTTAAAAACAAACATTTTGTACACAGTAATGACCAGGTTAAAGGAAATAAACACAAGGAAATAAAGGTGACAATAAACCCTATGCATAGAAATTTCAAGTGTCAATATAAATTCAAAATGATAAAGAAACAGATTGATTTTATGTGACTGTGCATTATATGTGACCCAAGAGTTTTATGATATGGCAGTCCAATAATAATGAGTGTATCTAAGAGGTCTATTTTTTTATACATTCTATTCTCCAATATAAAAAACTAGACTCCTTGGAGAAGTAGATAACTCTAGGGCTAGGATACAAATATTCAAAATAATATTGGAACCAAAATGAAAATTCATCAGCAAGTATGGAAGGTACTCAGACCATGGTGAAGCCAAGTTATGGATAAAATGGCCAATTTAAGAGGCTCCCAGTGGCCAAAGGTAAGAGAATTTGAGTAACAAAATTGATTTAGACTAGAATATCACACAAAGGTTAAAATTAGAATTCATGAATCTACACTGAGTTACATGAGCAATAGAGTAATAATTAGTTTAAAAAGAAGGGAAACTTTGATATAATGAGAGCAACTAAGAACAGAGCAGGGAGGAAGAGCAGGAGGAAAAGATTAACATTAAACAGAGACATGAGGTGGGAGGGAAAGGGAGAGAAAAGGAAAATTGCATGGAAATGGAAGGAGACCCTCATTGTTATACAAAATTACATATAAGAGGTTGTGAGGGGAATGGGAAAATAAACAAGGAGAGAAATGAATTACAGTAGATGGGGTAGAGAGAGAAGATGGGAGGGGAGGGGAGGGGGATAGTAGAGGATAGGAAAGGTAGCAGAATACAACAGTTACTAATAGGGCATTATGTAACAATGTGGATGTGTAACCGATGTGATTCTGCAATCTTTGTAATGTTTTGAACAACCAATAAAAAAAAAAAAGAAAAAAATAAATAAATATTCAGCTACAATGAAAAAAAAAAGATACTGTTAAAAAAAAAAAAAGAAGGGAAACTGCCTTAAAGCAAAATTACACCTAGAAAATGTAAAATAAATGATGCACATAAAATATCACTGTTTAGGAAACAATGCTGATCCATGTAAATTTTATCAGTAAAAGTAGTTGAAAGTTATGTTAAGAATCTCAATGAGTCTCAGCAAAAGATAGTTTTAATTAAAATACATATAAAATTAAGTTTTCAGTTGGGAAATCTAGCAGACAACACAAAAACCAAGTAAAAAATTAATATAAATAGTAAAGGCACACCACCACGCCATGTCCCTCTTTATGTGGAGGCATTTAGGAAGATATGAAGTCACTCCAGAAGCATTCTAACCAAATTTCCATAAGCTGTATTTAATCATGAAGAACTAAACAAATCCAATAAAGAAAATGTGGTTTATATACATAAGGAAATATTACTCAGCCATCAAAGAAATGAAATTATGGCATTTTCCAGTAAATTAATGGAACTGAAGACAATCATAATAAGTGAAATAAGCTAATCCCCCAAAAAACCAAAGGCTGAATGTTCTCTCTGGAGGATGCTAACTCATAATGTGTACAGGGGTGTTTGTGGAGGGAAAAATAGAAGTACTTTGAATTAGACAAAGGAGAATGAAGAGAAGGGAGAGGAAGTGGGAGTAGGAAATTTAGTAAAATGGGTCAGACATTACTTTCCTATGTTCATATATGAATATATGACCAATGAAATTTAAAATCAGATACAAACAGAAAAAATGGAAAGTTGTATTTCATATATTTATAGTATGTCAAAATACATTCTACTGTCATATATAAAAGAAGAATAAAAAAGAAAATAATACGAGATAATAATTACACAACTAAAAAAGAAATAAATTCAATTTCCTTAAAATACCTAATATTTCTCAAAAATGTCAATTTCATAAAATATTTTTTAAAGAAGACTAAAACAAGTTTCAAAATAAAAGAGATTAAAACAGCATGAAAAGTAGATTTGCTCTCAGAACAGAGAGAGTACCTTAGTAGGTAAATTTGAATGTTTATAGATTAGATGATGTAATTTATCAATATTATTTTTCTAATGCTTCTATCTGTACTTTCATTTTGTGATAAATTAATATTTAATGGCTATGATATAAAAGTAACCAAAATTCTTTTAATTTTGCAATATTTTTGTTCATCTGAAATTCTTTCACCAGAAGCTGGTGAGAAATACTATGTACAAGAAATATCAGTAAAGACAAGGAGTTATACAAGAAGAATAAGTTTTGAGACCTATTGCATAGCAAGATGTTAACATAATGTATTTTATATCTTGAGAGTAATTTTCAAATGTCTTATTACAAAAAAAGATATGAAGTGATGATTATGTAAATTATTCATTTGTTACCTCTGTTTATTTATATACATATACCAAAATATTACAGTGTACTCCATATTATGATTTATCAAGAAAATAACATTAATTTAAGAAATTTAAAGAGAAAAAGATCTAAAATAATTCTTAATACATGTTTAGTCCTATTTTATTTGCTTTATGTTCAGAAGACAAAAATAAATGCAGAAATACATTGTGAAAAGCATTCACAGAATAGGTAGGAATAACAGGGTGCTTCTAATAGGGAAAATATACTTGGATTCATATAAGTGGAAGCAGAAATATCTGCAGAATATTTCTTTGGTGAGAAGTGAAAATACAAATTTTACTGGTGAGGATAATAAAGACAGCAAAAGTTAGTTGAACAATTGAAACATTTTTGACTTAATTTTATAGACTGCTTATAATACTTGTTGAGATTAAAAAATATAACCAATATGTTTGTTATAATATATTTAGATAGTTAATATTTCACATACTCAAAACATAGTGAAAATTCATGAGGAAGAATGAGAATCCAGCATAGAAAACAAGCAAATCCATAGCAAAGAAATAATGGAACTTCACTGAAAAAATGGATAGAGAAATATATTAATCTAAGTAAGTTTTGATCTCATTTTAATTTTTTGGTATCCTTTGAAAAGTCATTTCTTTGGGAGACCTAATTTGGCATATAAAATTAGGTATAGTATTCATCTTAGGAGTATATGAATACGAACATAAATTTGTGATTTGAAGTACAGAAATCTATGCTCTACATTTGCCATATAGTACATGCATATAGATTTAAGTCTCAGTTTACTCTTCTAAAATGATAGTATATGATAAAACAAAACAGAGATTTGGAAATAAAATCAACATATACTCCTGCATGTTGCTTACCAGTTTTTGTAAGCAATTTAGACTTTTCCCTGTCTGAATAACTATATGGGAAATGAGGATCATTGCTGTGAATCACACAGAAATATTCCTTGTTAGATACAAATATGTTAACTACATAATTATTTTATCATGCATGAAACTATATGGTAAATACATAGAACTAATTACTTTTAATATATGTTTCCTGATGGCAGAAATTATCTTATATTTTTTCATAATTTTTCTATTGATCAGTGTCTAGAATGTGGTATTCAGTGAAGTAATCACTGAATTTCCACTATATATACTTATGTCTATAAAAGTCTATATTTCAAAGTATAAAAATAATGTAATACTTCACAGGATGTATATACTTTAGCATTAGTGAATGCAATGCATTTTGAAAATTGTTATTATTACAAATATTCTTTTTATTATTTAGAAAATACTTACACTTTTGCTCCTAGCAAAGAGCCTCTGTGTACTTAAATCAATAAATATTGACATATCATTGAATAAAAAAAAATGGTTTTACCTCATGGTTCCATTATAATCTATTAGATGTAGGACTTTATATGCCCTATTTCATTTTCAATTAATAAATTCATTAAAATTATTAAATAGTAACAATGTAAGTAAGAATTTTTAAAGTGTTTAAGTGAATATTCTTTTAACTTAAATTTAATACCCAAGTGACCAGTTTTAAGCTTTTAAGTGTTTCATGTTTTAGCAATTTACAAGGAATATAGATAATTTGACTCATCTAAGCCACATATGGTCTGAGTTTTAGCAAGTAGGTATAGTGTTTACTTAGGTAATTTATTTTCCCTTGTAGAATATTTGAACAGAATGTGGATATAGAAAATACTCTAAAGAAAAAGTGTATCTTGTTTTAGTGTGCTTTTTTTCTACCTGAGTATAATCTGATACAAGCTAGATATTTTTCTGGGCTGGTTCATACTGAGAAAAACTGTATATGAATTATCCAATAATGTTTTTAATACTGTTCTCATTCTACAACGTGATGTGTAAATTTTACTCCCTATATCAAATAATATCTAGGTTCCCTGTGTTTCCTTAGTCAAGTTTAGATGTAAATTTGAAGTAACATGAAATTTTCCTATTTCTCTTCTATCAAAATTTGCAGATAGAAATTATATATCTGAAATTGAAGCAATAAAACTATTTAATATAATTGAGGTTTTTAAAAATTTTCCCCAAGCTAATAATATCTGGAATAAAAATAAGTGGCAGCTGTCAGATATCAGTAATATGTGGATTTATCTCATTATCAAATGTTTCTTAAAATAAAGAAGTCATTATTTGATCTAAAGCTGTTGTCTTGGTGTGCTATTTGTATTTAGAGGTAAGTAAATTCTTAAATTACAGGACTTGTGAATATTAACAATATGCACAAACTCATATGCAAACTAAATTTTCTTGAGTGGAGGACATAAAGAAGAATATCTGTCTGTCTGTCTATCTATCTATCTATTTAGTTGATTTAGGGCTGGGGTTGTGGCTCAGCGGTAGTGCACTTGTCTGGCATGTGAGGCACTGGGTTTGATTCTCAGCACTGCATGTAAATAAATAAAATAAAGGTCTATGAACAATTAAAAAATTTAAAAAATATTTTGAGTTCCAAAACATTTTGCTTGATTTTCAGAAGAAAATACAGAGCAGTGTGAAATTAATATATAACATATATCTCTTCTTATAAGAGATAACTACATTTGCTTTCTGTTTTTAGCTAAAATATCTACATGAACATTATTAAACTAACCATATGGTAACTCCAAAAACCTGAAAAATAATGTGAGAAGAAAAAATAGGCAAATTTTGCTGGTTAAATTTTCTAAACTGTCCTAACTACAATATTTACTATTTGAAAGCAGTAGTATATTAAAAAGAAAATCATAGCACCATTATTGTATTAAGGGTACAGCAGGTAAGTTTGGGGGATAAAAAGACCCTACATTGAAAAAGAAAAAGAAAAAAAAAAGACTCTATGTTGCCATATGGCTTCTTAAAGGCCAATATTAAATTCTCTCACAAATAAAAAAATTATCCAGCTGATTCCATAGTTGTTCCATTTTTAGCATGTGGATTCCTGCATTGTTACATCTGTGAGTGGAAATTAAGTTCAGGGCCAGTAACTTTCAGGAAGGGTCCAATGTTTGCTCACGTAACTTTCACTCATGTACCATTGACTTGAACTAAACCTTATGGTTAAAATGATCTGCAAAGGAGATTAGGAATTCTAGCCATCAGGTGAGCAGCTATGTATACTCCAAACACACACACACACACACACACACACACACACACACACACCCCAAACCAAATCAAGCCAAACAATAAATATAAAACAAGAAAGAAAGAAGAAAAAAAGTTAAGAAGGTAAGAGAAAAATGATTAAGAAGGTAGGAGAGAGAAAAAGAGGATGAACACTGGGGCATAGGTAACAGTTATTGCTATAGTGACATCTCCCACCTCTCATCTGAGTGTACCCACTATATCCTTCTGCCAACACAAGGACTGTTCAATTCGTTTCCAGGGCAGAAAATCAACAATACTATTAGTCATGCCAGAATTCTGGGTAATTAAAAGTACTCCCTTCTCTAGTCATGATGGTCTGATGGTCCCTAGCCGAATGGTCTGATGTCTTTCTGATAAAGAGAAAACATTGTCCCATCTTCAATTTCTGGCATCAATCTGTTACATAGCCTGGACCTGAATACAGAAAATGGCATTCAAATGTACTACTCAAAACAGAAGAATGAAACAAACAACAGTGAATTATCCCAAATGCCATAGGAAAAGACTTGCAAAATCTCTATGCCCTGATAATGAAATAAATTTCTACAGTCTATATGACCTCCTATTATTCAGTTCTGTTTGTGAAATCATTATTAATTTCTTTGTCATTCTTTCCATGACCTCTGAAGTTTCTGTTGAGAGGCCTTTGGCTTGTTTGCTTGTACTTTGAGAAAATGGGAAAAAGGAGGTTATGTTTTCATTTAAAAAAAATTCAAATATTCCAACATATTAGACTTTTATGAAGGAAGTAATATTCCTGGCCCTATATGCATATATAGAAAATCTAGAAGCTTGAAAACAAATCTTAGATGAGTGTGTTTGAAACTATCAATAGTAAAATAAGAAACAATCTAATTGCTTATGCAAAAATTAGATGACTTAGCATTAGACTAATGGATTATATCCTTTCTGTGTTATAAGAAAATACATTTTCATCATAAAATAGATGAAAATTCTATTAGAATTTCCACAGCTCATGGAAACCTCTACCACTCTGAAACCTTAGTAAAATAAATGTATTTCTCATAATCTTCCAAGATTGTAAAATTTTATTCAGCTATAATATGTACAAGGGCTGAGAAAGAAAGCATTGTTGTATTTGATAGCATTCTCAATTTTTGTTGCCATTTCTGAAATTGTATTCACAGAAAATTATGTTCATGTTTCTATAAAGACAGAGATTGTAAAATAGTACATAAGCACACTAATTTGAACAACCTTGAGTTAGGTTCCATAAAAAGTGAGACAGGAAATTCTGTAGAACACACTTTTACTCACTCTATTCAAATTTATAAATCTTTCACAAGTATTCTGCTCCTTAACTTCAGCAGTAGGAAAATCAAACTGGAATGTGGCACTCAGATAGATAAGTGAATTCATTCTTAAAACTATTTCCATTTCAGCATCAAGTAAAAACAGTTGAAAGATGAATCTTACCAATGCTAGCACAAAACACTAATTAGAAGCCAGTCTGGAGTGTTATTGTCATGTCTGATGACTCTATTGGATGTTAATAAGCTTTTCATGTAGCATTAAGTTTCTTGAACTCCTATTACTAAATTTCTATGATAAAATTTTAGCCATAGATGAATTTTGAAAAACATTAGAAAACAGCCAAATAATAAATTAACAAGAAGCATGAAATGTAAATCTGATGTGGTATTTTTGTTTTCCTCTGTTTATGTTCTTTTCCTTCCTTTCAGTTCAATAATGGAATATTTGATTAGTAACAAGTTTAGAATAAGGCTAGAAATCTTGTTTATCTGGCAGCAATCTGTTTGTAACAATAACAATTGAAGTCAACAATGACAAGCCATTTTCTTCTATGGAATATTAACTTCCTATCCTATTGAAGATTAGAGAAAAAAAAAAGCTGGTGTGGCATACATCTACCACACAATATTTAATTATTTAATTATGAAATTGTTATCATCATAAAGATTGTTCTTACATTACAATGGTGACATTAAATTGCCTGAATTTTCCTCAGGTTTTCTCTTCATAGAGCATAGCAGGTCTAGATATTGAGAAGATATGAATATGAACAATGATTAGTTATGAACAATATCAAAGTCATCATTAAAAACCAGTGTGCCAAAGGAATCTTATTAAGGATGTTGGGGCCTAATCCCATATGATGGAGATTAGGGCTTACTTTTTCTTCTATTAGACTCAAGGTCTCTGGTTTTATTCCTAAGCCTTAATCCATTTTTGAGTTGAAAATTTTTTGCATGGTGAGAGATAGGGGTTTAATTTCATTTTATTGCATATGGATTTCCAGTTTTCCCAGCACCATTTGTGAAGAGGCTCTTTTCTCCAATGCATGTTTTTGGCACTTTTGTCTAATATAAAATAATTGTAATTTTGTGGGTTAGTCTCTGTGTCCTCTATTCTGTACCATTGGTCTACCAGTCTATTTTGTTACTAATACGAAGCTTTTTTTTGTTACTATTGCTCTGTAGTATAGTTTAAGGTCTGGTATAGCGATGTCACCTGCTTCACTCTTCCTGCTAAAATTGCTTTAGCTATTCTGGGTCTCTTATTTTTCCAGATGAATTTCATGATTACTTTTTCTATTTCTATGAGAAATGTTATTGCCCTTTCAACAGATGACTGGATAAAAAAAAATGTGGCATATATACTCAATGGAATATTAGTCAGCAATAAAAGATAAAAAGATAATAAAATCATGGCATTTGCAGGCAAATGGATGGCATTAGAGAAGATAATGCTAAGTGAAGTTAGCTAATCCCAGAAAACCAAATGCCAAATGTTTTCTCTGATATAAGGAGGATGATTCATAGTGGGATAGGGTGAGGAAGCATGGGAGGAATAGATGAACTCTAGATAGGAAAGAGGGGTTAGAGAGAAAGGCAGGGGGCATGGGTTTAGAAATGATGGTAGAATTTGATGGTCATTATTATCCAAAGTACATGTATGGAGACATGAATTGGTATAAATATACTTTGTATACAACCAGAGATATGAAAAATTGTGCTCTATATGTGTAATAATAATTGTAATTCATTCTGCTGTCATATATAAATAAAAGATTAAAAAAATTAAAGAAAGCATAAGAAGGCTGAATGCCTTATCTCAGTTCACAGTAAAAAAAAAAACAGAAAACAAACAAACAAACAAATAAAAACAATATGTAAACCAGGTGCTGTGGCACACACCTATAATCCCAACAGCTTAGGAGGTTGAGACAGGAGGAGCTCAAGTTCAAAGCCAGCCTCAGAAACTAAGAGGCACTAACCAACTCAGTGAGACCCTATCTCAGGCATTAAGCAACTCAGTGAGATCTTGTCTCTAAATAAAATACAAATTAGGGCTGAATATGTGGCTAAGTGGTTGAGTGTCCCTGAGTTCAATCCCCATTACTCAAAACAACAACAAAAAACAAACAAAAACCTAATTCATAGGTTTATAATAGTGAAGAAGGATTAAAAAAAAAAAACTAGGACATAAAACAAATGAAAAAAGCAAGTGTAAAATGTATTTCAAAACAATTATATTTTTGCCATTGTGCTATAAGGGAAACAAAGATGATACACTAACATTTAATAATGATAGATCAGAAAGTCTGAGAGATAGAGTAAGATGGAAAGGTATGTAAATATATAGATAGAACTAGACAGATATATACCTTGTTGACATACACTAAGCACTGAGCTATCTATTGGAAACTAAACAGAAGATTATGGTCCTAAACTCCATAATCTAGTGATAAAAGCACACATTAAATAACCACAAAAATGTATAGATAACACCACAATTAATTTTAAAACTCAATATGCAAAGAAAAATAATTCAGCAAGGCAGTATTGGGATACTGTAGATGTACTGAAGGTCATGGCATTCTTCATATAAACAGTGTTTCAAATTGAAGTGATATTCTTACATCATTTATATTTTATGTCATAACTCATTCATGTTTTTTTTAAAAAATACTCTATTAGAGCAAGCATGGAGGAACATGCCCATAGTCCTTGCTATTTGGTGGATTAAGTCAGGAGAGTCATTTGAGCTCAGGATTTCAAGACCAGCCTGAGCAACACGGTAAGACCACATCTTAACAGCAACACACACACTGAATTCTCGACTTAAAAGTTTGATCCTACAAATTACTGAACTTTTCAGTTGGTATGCTGAATTATAGCAGAAATGTCTTCTTATGGGTACAATGGAAGAGTTTTTGTCATAAACAGAAAGTTAAAACTATTATTGATACATAAACATATATTTGTTTATTTATAAAGATGTTGTAAATAATTTTGCAAGGTTGAAGACTGAGCTATTGATGAAAATTCTTCATGAATGCTGAGATTCTTTCTGACATTCTGCATTCATCAGGAAATTTCATCAATCTGAGTAATACTATCTATTTGAAAAATGATTGACAAAAATAATTAAAATTTAATTATCTGCAATTTTTTCTCTATCACATGCCAAACTTCACTGTTGTACCCAATAAAAATGACAACTGAACTAAAAAAAAATGATGGAGTACAAGGTGAAAAAGAAAATTTTATACTAACCTATGATAGATGAAAAAGATTCTTCTTTCATTATTGCTGAAGACTATTATGGAAGTAAAAGGGTACAATTTTTTTCATGACTATAAAGTAACTCAGAATATTTTGGGAGTGTTCATCAACATTATGGCATCTCCTTTGGCTATATTCTGGATCTTGAATAGCCCACAAACTCACATGTGTTGCAGGCTTTTTTCTCTCCCTGTGGCATACTTGAGAGATGCTGGAACTTTAGAAGACAGGGCCAGAGGGAGGAACTCAGGTCACTGGCAGCATGCCCTTGGAGGATATATTGGGCCCCCATCACTTCCTCTCTTTCCTTGCTTTCTGGCTGCCTTAAGGAGAATAGGCCTTCTCAGCCATGTGCTCCTTCCATGGTATATTGTGCTACCACAGGTCCAAAGCCACAGGGTAAAGTGACCATGGGCTGAAATCTCTGAAAACATGAGCCAGAATATGCCTTTTCTCCTTATAAGTTGTTTAACCAAAGTATTTTTGTCACAGTGACAGAAAGAGGAGTAATATAACTTGATAACACAGAGTATATAAAAATAATTCAGAATCTGGCTAATTTACTCAATTAATTTAAGATCGGGAGAACTTACTATGCCCATGGTTTTTAATTTTTGAAATCTGAATTATAGTCTCATTGAAGATAGGAACACTTGGGGACATTTGAAACATTTTAGGCAAGAAAGTTGATCTTAAGGATTAATGAGGACCCTATAGGGTTTGATAATTGGAGCAGACAACACGAGTCAATTCTCAAGAAAATCCCTGAAAAACTTAAGCCTAAACCTTCAAGAGATCCATATCAACATGCCATTTGAATTTAATAAATAATTTTACTAGTAATCTAACTAAAATAATTGGAAACTATAATTTAAACACTATGAAACATAAATGTATATATTAACAATAATAATCATAACTATGGGCATATACATATATATAAAATATTTACATAATATACAATATTTTAGGAGGACTTGCTGTGGCATCCTTGAAACAATCACTAATGAATGTCTCACAGATATTCATGTATGACATACTAACATGAAAATATATTGCTCATAAATTACATATGTGTGCACTTGATAATTGTTTTCAGGGTTGACTTTTATAGATAATGAAATATTGAATACAAAAGAAAAAAATTGACTCATGGAGCTTTTACTTTACTGGAGTAGTACATACACTCATGTGTTGCTTAATGATGGGGATATATTTTGAAAAATTCATTGTTGGTAATTTTGTCATTGTGACAAAAATATTATTTTGTGAAGAAAAATATCACATAATCACCAAAAAATGTGTCTGTGGGGGAAAACTAAGATTCAAACTGTAGCAATGAAATAGAGAACAGTAGTTTGGTAAGTACTGGAGTCAAAGGGCAGGGTGGAATAAATTCAATAGAGGATGGCAAGCTGGCTGCAGGGGCACATGCCTGTAATCACAGCAGCTCTGGATGCTGAGACAGCAAGAGTTCAAGTTCAAAGCCTGTCTCAGCAAGGCCCTAATCAAGTTATTAAAACCCTGTCTCAAAAAAAAAAAGATATAAAAGGGGATCTGGAGGTGTGGCTCAGCGATTAAGTACCCCTGGGTTCTATCCCTGGCACCAACAAACAAACAAAAACAAAAGGAAATAGGAAAAAGGAAAAAAAAAGTAATAGGAAATAGAAGTAGATAACTTTTTGGAAGCTGTTTGCACTAAAGTTAAGCAAAGAAAAATTAAAATATTTGCATTTATTCTTAAGTATTAGTACAAATCTGTACAGATAGTGAAAGGCTATTAACATGCAGTGCCTAAAGTACCATAAATAGGTGGACTAAGAGGTCGTTTTGCTTATTTATAGCAGGGATGGACATCAGAATAGCAGTTATCCCTAATTATTTGAGGAGTCAATACACAAGGAGTACTCATTTAAAAAGTGTGTTACATAAATTTTCATAATCAACGTCCACAAAGTCCAAAGAAATACCATTATCATATTTTACAGAAAGAAGTCAAGCCATAAAAAATTAAGAGATGTGCTAATGTTTACCAGGATACATAGCAGAGAATGCAATTCAATGAGCACATTCGTTATCCTAATAATGCATGTTCTTTTCATTGTGTGAAACACTTTTTCTTTTGAGAGTGAGAGGAGAAAACCCAAGCGATAATAGTGGAGAACATTATATAATTCCTAGGCTGGACAAAAACAGCTTGTAAAATGTTTGTTGGAAGTTTGAATCCTGTAGATTTATGAGGGTGACCGTGGCATAGAAAGTGACTGTGACACCTGAGAAGACTACATGTATGTAAAAGAGATACTGAAAATGAAATGACCAGAGTGGAGACATTAGCAAGAGTCCATGAAAAAAAATGCAAAAGTTCTTCTCTTTGTGAAATCACATAGACAGGAGGAATAATTCTAGAAAATAAATTATTTACTCTGAGATATAATAGCATGATGAGAGAGAAGTACTAGCATTCAATTCCAAATAATAAACTCAAGGGTTTAGGGAATATATTATCAGTTTAAAATGGAGTTGGTTAGTATAAAAAAGTGTGGGGTTATCCTGGAGCATAGTTTATAATGTGGACAAAAATTTGAGAATATAAGAAGGGAACACAGGAGAAGAATTCTAGTGATTAATGTAGCATTTTTTTATTTTTTATTTTTTTTATTGGTTGTTCAAAACATTACATAGCTCTTGACATATCATAGTTCATACTTTAGATTCAAGTGGGTTATGAACTCCTATTTTTACCCCGTATACAGATTGCAGAATCACATTGGTTAGCAAGAGGAAAAGATTAACATTAAATAAATGTAGCATTTGATACTACTTGCATTGATATTCATGAATTGATTAATGCAGTCAGTAATACTTGATCACCTATTCTCTGAGGATTGAGCTAGTTATTACAAGTGTAGGAGTGAACTAGAGACTGCAACTGCTCTCAAACCTTTTACAGAAAAAAGACAAAATAGATAAATAAGGTATAATTTTAAAATATCACATGATTATATAAGAGTAAATATAGATATTTTTATAAAATTAATGAATGTAAGCACCTCTAATCTTTATTTAGAGATAGGTATTAAAGAAGGCTTTTTGAGCACATGAAATTTTTATAGAAGAAAATGTTAAAAATTTTTAAATTCAGAACTTTTTGAAAATACAGACAAGAAAGTCAAACAAGGCATAATTTCCAAGTATAAGGTGAACCAATATGTAGACTTTTCTGCAAAGCAATGTGAAATTGTGATGTTTGAAGGAAACATTTAGCAAATCCTTCCTAATCCTGTTAGATATAAAATTAGAAGATTACATGAAACTGGATACTGAGTAGCTTCCTTTCAGATATCAGACAGCTGTCTCAACATGTTAAATTAAAAATCAGTGTCTGGTTAGGAAGCATAAACATGGAATAAGTGATAAAGCTTTAAATACAAAAGGATAATTACAATAGTGATGTGGGAATATAAAGGGATTTCCATGAGAGCAGAAAGACCCTTATACAGTTCAGAATTCAAGAACAGACCATCATAAACCAGAGACCCTAAACCCTGCCAAATTGAACAAAGACATTTAGACAGCAACAGGCATCAAACATGAGAAGGAATTTCACTTGTACAATCTCGTTTTCTTGACAGCTCTTCAAGAGCATATTTCCATTAGCTTGCACAAAGACAGTAGGCCTCCTTCCAATGGATGGAGTCACCTAGATAAATGATGTGGTACAGAAAATGTCAACTTCTCCCTTTCTCATGTGCACAATTTTTTAGAAACAATTAATGCTGATTTACAATATCAACCACTTGTTCATAGTCACTACATTGAGATGGACACCAAAGCTTGCAGAAAAGACACATACCACATAATTAAAATTATGCTCGGCTATGCTTTAGGAACACATAATTGACCAAGAATGGTCAACTATAATTAACATAAATAAGATTTGTGCTGTATTTATTTACTTATTTTTATTTTTACATGACAAATTATTATTATATATACATATTTATGGAATACAATGATAAGTGTACAGCATATATTATGGAACAAGTCAACACATTGGCACATCCATCACCTCACAGACTTATCTGTGCATGTATGTGTGTGTGTATGTGTGTGTGTGTGTGTGTGTGTGTGTGTGTGTGTGTAGGTGGTGAGAACATTGAAAGTTTACTCTTAGCAATTTTTAATTATTTATATTATTTTTACTATAATTATCATGCTGTGAAATAGATCTCAAAGACTTATTAATAGTTGCTAACTAAAACATTATACCTTTGACAATACATCTCCAATGTCAACCCTACCACTCCTGTGACCACCTCTAGTAACCATTTTATTCTTCTACTTCTATGACTTTGACTTTTTCCATTTGACATAGGTAACACATGTATTGTTTTTCTGAATCTGGTTTATTTTACCTGTTATAGTGAATTCCAAGTCCATCCATATTGTCCAAAATATCATGATTTACTGCCTTTTTAAGACTTAATGCTATCCTTTTGTGTATATATATCATGTTTTATTTATACATCTATTGATGAACAGCTAGTATGATTATATAATTTGGATATTGTTAATAATGCTTCAATGAAATGGGACTTCAGACATCTCCTTGACATACTCATCTCAGTTCTGTTGTATAAATACTCTAACTGCTATGAAACTTTTATTATTATTATTATTATTATTATTACAAAACAGAAATACATTGAACTTCCTTATTGAGATTTGATTTACAAAAAGAAGCTATGTTAGGAATTTTGGCTCTTCTTCCGCCCCACCCTTAATACATTCATTTTATCAGAAAATTCTCCCAGCTGTACTGACCTTGCTCACTAGTTTCACCACTTCATCAGTATCAAACTACTAAGTTCTCTTTCTGGGATATTTTACTGAATTGTATCCAAACATCTTTTTCTACTTCTTTTTAATATGCTATTGGATTTGGTTTGCTGGTATTATATTGAGGATATTTACATTCATGTAATCAAGGATATTGGCCTGTAGTTTCTTTTTTTTATTGTGTCCTACTCTGATTTTAATATAAGGATACTGCTGATCTTGTACAATGTGTTTGGAAGAATTTCCTGCTTTACTGTATTTTGGAATGATTTAAGAAGAATTGGTATTCATTCTTCAAACATTTGGTAGAACTCAGCAGTGAATCCATTCTGTCCAATTTTTAATAGTTTAATGTAAATTATTTCTACTCCTTCCTGATATTGATAACGGTCTAGCTCTTTTATTCTACAGAAAGAGAAAACAAATTATAGACAGTTGGTTTAGCTGAGAATCTACCATCTGTACATACAAATATCCCTGAGATTCCTTGTCATTAAATTCCATACGTTTACATATAAAATTAAATTAAGGAGGCAGGAATTCTTCTTCTAGAACTCAACCAAATTTTGTCTTTATTTGACTCTTGGTTAACTACTCACATATTTTGTGAGAGCAGATGACAGTTACATTATTAGAATTTCACTTTCCTAAGACAAATAAGCTATGTAAAAATAATGTGACATACCTGTAAATGTGTATGTTCTTATAGCAATAGAAGTCTGTGATTTAGAATATGTGACTGTGGTTCAGAAGAGGTAATAATATCATGTTATTATATTCAGGGTACTCCATGCTCACATAATAATAAAATTTTTTATTCTGTGGTTCTCCATAAGGAATGTTATAATAAATGCTTAGTAAATAAAAATATATCAGCCTTTCCAAAAGAAGATTAAAATTTATACTGATGTTAGGTTAAAAGTAAGTAATATTAAATAACTGAAGAGACATTTAAGTATCAGTATCTCTGTGGGTGAAAAACAATAGACTAGTTATATTTAATTTATTTCTCTAGCATTCTATTTTATAATAAGACATAAAGAATATTAACATATGAGATAAATGTTAAATATTTCATATGCATATTTCTATATTTTGCCAATATACTTTTAAATAAAATTCTTTGTCTGTAGTACCATGAAAAATTATAAAACAAAATTTAAAAAATATCAATAAAATATGAAAATATTAAAATACAAATTTATATTAATATAAAATGTAGGCATAAAATATAAAATACAAATATATGAATAAAATATAAATAATTAGGGGCTGGGGATGTGGCTCAAGCGGTAGCACGCTCGCCTGGCATGCGTGAGGCCCGGGTTCGATCCTCAGCACCACATACCAACAAAGATGTTGTGTCCGCCGAGAACTAAAAAATAAATATTAAAAATTCTCTCTCTCTCTCTCTCTCTCTCTCTCCCCTCTCTCCTCTCACTCTCTCTTTTAAAAATATATATATAAATAATTAATATAAAATAATATAATAAAATATATATGAGCAAATACCAAGAAATTTACTTGATAACTATGTTAGTTTTACATTTACTAACATATTGTCTGAATCATTTATTTAATTATTCTAAATTTCAGAATGTCTCTATCCAAAAAAATAAAGACAATAACTTCAATCTTTGTGTTGTTCAGTAATATTTCACTTGCAAGTGTCAAAATTCTAATTCAGAATATCTCTAGAGAAAAATGGAAGACTTTAGATTTTATAAATGGACAGTGAAAGCAGACAAGCTAATATATCTAGTGGGATTTCTCAGTCCAAAATTGATCAACCCTCTCTCTCTTCTATTGATAAGTGCTATTTTTTATTCCTAAGTAGGCTATCTTCAGGCAGCAGTAAAGAGTGACCTTGGGAATTCCAAGTTTACTTAATTTGAATTTATCATTATATCAATTAGGTATGCATACTTAAATAAGAGAGAAATAGAGAAAGAGGGGAAAGGAAAAAGATCTCCCTACAGTTTGAGTGGATTACAGAAAAATGAAAATGCATACGTTATTTTGTAGAATAAAATTTGTACTTTTAAAATATGCTATTAGAGTGATTTTTAATTAAGAAGGTATATATTTTGGATGATAATTAGAATGCAATAAATATAACTAACATATATGAGGCATCATTATAACACATTGATATTTGCTTCATTTTAACTGTTTTTTTTCCTCATGACTTAAACCATGAGAGAAAAGCTCAAAAAACTATTGACTCACGTGTTATTTTTTACCATGCATTGAATTATTGACTTTTGAACTTGTTATATATAGAGATACATTCTTATTTACAATCCTCCAATGGAAATTGCTTCTTTTCTATGGCTCCCCTGGTAGAAGTTGTGCTGGAAATTATGTATGTAAACACTACTGCATCATTTTCTTCTAAATTGGCTTACATAAAATTATTTTTAATTAAAATATACTTTATTAATTATGACAATATTCCACCTGAGAGACTTTTTAGAATTTTAAACTTGTAGTTTTCTTGCAAAGAGCATCATAGTTATAAGAAAAAAGTCAGTTTTATTGCTTTAATAACTTGTTTTCACAAGTATACAAATGATTTAATTCTTGCCTACCTCAATATATTTTGTCATGGTTATGGGAAAATAAATTTAAATTTATTGTATAAAATAAATCTTAAATTTTCTGTGTTGGTGTATATTTTCTACCTTCTGTAAATAAAAACAAAGCAATTTACAAACACTATAACTCTGAAAGCTTTATAACTCAAGAAGCACTCAATTCTTTACTTTGTTTTTAAAGATTATGATAGAGAAATGCAAAGAAAGTTTTCTTAAGCTAAAGCTTAGAATCTCATGAGGGTTTATTATCCATGCCCTATTAATATTTGTGAAAGTCTCTGCTATTACTTTTATTAAAAAGAAAACAAAAGAGGATTCTAACAGTTCCTATGAAGAGCATGTGCATCCCATACTTCTGTATAAAATTACCAAAGGACTTGTACAGGCTTAATGTTAAAAGAACAGCATGAAAACTAGGAGAATTATATGTTTTAGTTCCAACATTTTTACTGAATTTGCACATAATTCTAAAGGAAGAATGAGTTAATCAGATAATGAAAACTATTTAGACTGTTATCCAAAATTATAACAAGAAAAATAAAATGACATTAAAAAGTGAAATATCAAAATGTATTCAAAACCCTCATGAATTCCTCACATTTAAACCACAGTGATAATATTTCAATCTTCTATTTTTGGATATGAAACAGAATAGTTTCTGAATTTAGGGCATTTTTAATTCTTTATTATCCCTTTCTCATTCTCTCTACTCCAACTCAAAAGACTATAATCCAAAATTTTTAAGTATTCTTTCACCCAAATCAATGAAGCAGATTAACAAAACCAGATATTAATTATAGTGTAAAACTTTTGTAAAACCACAAATATATTCTATATGTTCTTATTATACTTTATTTTTGTTTAATCCACAGAGAATGGACTTATACATTGCATCCACAGGGATGATTTTGATTGCATTGAGAATCCAATCATATTTTATTTCACATAGTTTGTAACAAACATTCCGCAACCAAGTATTAAGTAGTTGCTCATTTTCCCAAAGAGTATCAGTTCCATCTTAACCATATGTAATATATGAAAATTTGAATAGTATTGATAGTTTCTGAGCTATTTTATTTCAATTGTTCATTTTTTATGTGCATCTGCCAATAAAACAATTTCATCAGCAATAGAACTTTTAAAAAGATTCTCAAATAAGGTATGTGTGTGTGTGTGTGTGTGTGTATTTGTGTGTGTGGGTATACACACACACACTACTACATATGTCATTTGCACCTTGGCTATTCTTCTATTCTAATACATATATTTATATCTTTTAAAATTGATTGTAATTTATTTCTTTTTTATTAAAGTATTTATTCTAAAGTATTTGTTATACATGATGGCAGAATGCAATTCATTTCATGTTACATATATAGAGCATAATTTTTCAAGTCGATGATTGTACACAAAGTATTTTCACATCATTAGTGTCGTTATACATATACTTAGGGTAATGATGTCTAACTCATTCCACCATCATTCCTCCCCCATACCTCCTCCTTTCCCCTCCATCCCTTTTGACCTATCCAAAGTTCCTCCATCTGTCCCATGCTCCCCCACTTATAACCACTATGAGTCAGCATCCTCATATCAAAGAAAACATCTGATCTTTGGTTTTTGGGGATTGGCTTGCTTCACTAAGGATTATATTCTCCAGCTTCATCCATTTACCTGCAAATATCATGATTTTATTTTCTTTTAATGCTGAGTAATGTTCTGTTGTGCATAGTTTGTACAGTTCTGTTGTGTATAGTTTCCCTATCCATTCATCTACTGAAGAGCATCTAGGTTGGTTCCAAAATTTAGCCATTGTGAATTGTGCTGCTATAAACATTGAGATGGCTATGTCCCTGTAGTATGCTGACTTAAGTCTTTGGGTTATAAACCAAGGAGTGGGATAGATGGGTCAAATGGTGGTTCCATTCTAAGTTTTCCAAGGAATCTCCATACTGCTTTCCTGATTGTATTGGCTGCACCAATTTGCAGTCCCACAAGCAATGTATGAGTGTGACTTTTTCCCCACATACTCACAAACACTTTTTGTTATTTGTATTCTTAATAGCTGCC
This sequence comes from Urocitellus parryii, assembly GCF_045843805.1. Lineage (NCBI taxonomy): Eukaryota > Metazoa > Chordata > Mammalia > Rodentia > Sciuridae > Urocitellus > Urocitellus parryii. Next base: position 27,483,808 of record NC_135537.1, read on the forward strand.
ATTCTATTTTTTTTTTTTTTGAGGCTATTGTAAATGGGGTGACTGGAGTGAGATGAAATTTTAGAGTAGTTTTGAATTGCATTTCTCTAATTGCTAAAGATGTGGAATATTTTTTTTCATATGTTTCTTGATTGATTGTATATCTTCTTCTGAGTAATATCTGTTTAGTTCCTTGGCCCATTTATTGATTAAGTTATTATTATTATTTTTTTTGCTGTTGTTTTGTTTTGTTTTGTTTTTGGTGTTAAAGTTTTTGAGTGCTTTATATATCCTACAGATTAGTGCTCTATTTGATGGGCTTATGGTAAAGATTTACTCCCATTCCATAGGCTCTCTACTCACCTCATTGATTGTTTCTTTTGCTTAGAAGAAGCTTTTTAGTTTGAATTCATCCCATTTATTGATTCTTGCTTTTAATTATTGTGCTACGGGAGACTAACTAAGAAGGTTGGGGCCTAATCTGAAATGATGATTTGGGCCTACTTTTTCTACCACTAAGCACAAGATCTCTGGTTTAATTCCTAGGTTATTAATCCACTTTGAGTTGAGTTTTGGGCATGGTGAAAGATAAATCTTTAATTTCATTTTATTACATGTGGATTTCCAGTTTTCACAACACCATTTGGTGAAGAGGCTATCTTTTCTCCAATGTATGTTTTTGGTGCCTTTGTCTAATATAAGATAACTGTAGTTATGTGGGTTAGACTCTGTGTTCTCTATTCTGTACCATTGGTCTACAGGTCTATTTGGTTCCAATATCATGCTGGTTTTGTTACTATTGCCCTGTATTGTATAGTTTTAAGTCTGGAATAGTAATGCCACCAGCTTCACTCTTCTTGCTAAAGATTGCTTTGGCTTTTCTGGGTCTCTTATTTTTCCTTATGAATTTCATGATTGGTTTTTCTATTTCTATAAGGAATGCCATTGGGATTTTAATTGGGATTGCATTGAATCTGTATAGTGCTTTTGATAGTATAGTCACTGCGACAATATTAATTCTGCCTATCCAAAAACAAGGTAGATCTTTCCATCTTCTAAGGTCTCCTTTAATTTCTTCCTTTGGTGTGTTGCCATTTTCATTGTAGAAGTCTTTCACCTTTTTTATTAAATTTATTCCCAAGTATTTTATTTTTTGAGGCTATTGTAAATGGGATAAACTACTATGGATACACCATTGCTAAATTTCTCTTTCAAGAGACACTGTGGGACACCCAGGCAAACAACAGACCTGGTCCACCCCTTTCCCAAAGGGGCAGACTTTCGCCAGAGTCTAGCCTCTGATGCTGGATCACCCCTTCTGACCATTGGACTACTATGGGAGTCAAGATTCAGCCCAAATCGCTCACACCAGCCCATGCGGGATCCAGGCTCTCAGTAGGCCTGCTTCACCCTTCCACTGGAGGGGCAGACACAACTAGGGCCTAACCTCTGGTGCAGAACTGCCCCTTCCAACCAGCAGACAACTGCTGTGGGAGGTCAAGCCCAGAGATCCAGATCCAACCACAGCCCCCTGAGCTGGACTCAGGCACACAGCAGTCCCAGTTCACCCCTCCCCAGGTGGGACAGACACCCAACAGACACTGGCCTTTGGCACAGGACTACCCCTTCCAACCAGCAGACTACCATGGGAGATCAAACCCAGCAGCCCAGATCCACCCACTCCAACTTACACTGGATCTAGATCCTGGATGCAGTAGCATTCATTGAGGGACAATCTGCATGGGTACTACAAGAATATAGGGAAAAAACTGTAATATCTCAGATCCACACTGCAAGAAAGGAAGGCACATAGACAACATGAAAAGACAAGGGAGGAACGTGCCCCAAACAAACCAGGACAATATAATAACAGAACCCATGGACAGCAAAGTTGATGAAATGTCAGAGAAGGAATTCAGAGGGTTCATAATTAAAATTATCTGTGAGTTAAACAATGATATAAATGAGCAAATATAAGCAAAAATTGATCACTCCAACAATGAGATAAGAGAGCAAATAAAGGTAGCAAAAGATTACTTCAAGAGAGTGATAGAGACTCTGAAAAAAAATCAATCAGAAATCCTTGAAATAAAGGATACAATAAATCAGATTTAAAAAAAAAAACTCAATAGAAAGCATAACCAACAGACTAGATCACTTGGAAGAAATGTCAGATAATGAGAACAAAGTATTCAATCTGGAAAATAAAGTTGATCACACAGTGAAGAAAGTTAGAAACTATGAACAGAACATCCAAGAATTATGGGACAGCATCAAAAGACCAAATCTAAGAGTTATTGGGACAGAGGAAGGCACAGAGTTCCGAACCAAAGGAATGCACAATATCTTCAATGGCAAAATTTCCTAAGCATGAAGAACAAATTGGAAAACCAAATACAAGAGGTTTATAGGACATGAAATGTACAAAATTACAACAGATCTACACCAAGGCACATTATAATGAAAATATCTAGCATACAGACTAAGGATAGAATCTTAACAACCACAAGAGAGAGACTCAGATCACATATAGGGGGAGACCAATTCAAATATCAGCAGATTTTCAACCCAGACTCTCAAAGCCAGATGATTGTGGAACAATATATACCAAGCTCTAAAAGAAAACGATTGCCAACCAAGAATCTTATATCCAGCAAAAATAAGCTTTAGACTTTCCATGATAAAAGTTAAAAGAATTTAAAACTAGAAAGCCTGCCCTACAGAACATCCTCAGCAAAATATTCCAAGAAGAGAAAATGAAAAACAATAATGAAAATCAGCAGAGGGAGGGATTACAATAAAGCAAAATCTAATCAGAGGAGAAATTAAGTCACATTAAATACCAAAAATAAACCAAAATGACTGGGAATGAAAATCATGTATCAATAATAACCATGAATGTTAATGGCCTAAACTCACCAATCAAAAGACATAGATGAGCAGATTGTATCAAAAAAAAAAAAAGACTCAACAATATGCTGCCTCCAAGAGACTCATCTCATAGAAAAAGACATTCACAGACTCACAGACTGAAGGTGAAAGGTTGGAAAAAATCATACCACTCACATGAGCTGCAGAATAAGCAGGGGTTTCCATCCTCATATCAAATAAAGTAGACTTCAAAGTAAAGTCAATCAAAAAGGATAAAGAAGGACATTACATACTGCTCAAGGGAATCATACATCAAGAAGACTTAACAATTATAAATATATATTCCCCAAATAATGAATCAGCTATGTTCATTAAACAAACTCTTCTCAAGTTCAGAGTCAAATAGACGACAACACAATAATTTTGGGTGACTTTAACACACCTCTTTCATCACTAGATAGATCTTCCAAACAAAAGCTGAACAAAGAAATATAGAACTCAATAGTACAATCAATAACTTAGACTTAACCGACATATATAGAATATTCCATCCTTCAATTAGAGAATATACTTTCTTCTCAGCAGCACATGAATTCTTCTCCAAAATAGACCATATGCATACCACAAAGCAACTCTTAGCAAATATTAAAAAAGTAGAGATATTACCTTGCATTCTATCAGGTCATAATGGAATTAAATTAGAAATCAATGAGAAAATAAGAAATAAAATTCACTCTGACACCTGGAGACTAAATAATATGCTACTGAATAAAAATGGGTTACAGAAGAGATCAAGCAGGAGATTAAAAATTTTTAGAGGTGAATGAGAACACAGGTACAACATATTGAAATCTCTGGGACACTATAAAATTAGTTCTAAGAGGAAAGTTCTTTGCACAGAGATTATTCCTTAAAAGAAGAAAAAGTCAACAAATAAATGACTTAACACTACGTCTCAAAGCCCTAGAAAAAGAAGAACAAATAAACACCAAAAGCAGCAGAAGATGGGAAATAATTAAAATCTGAGCTGAAATCAGTGAAATTAAAACAAAACAAATTGAAAAAATTGACAGAACAAAAAGTTGGTTCTTTGAAAAAATAAATAAAATTTTTAGATCCTGAGCCATGTTAATGATGAGAAAGAGAGAAATAACTCATATCAATAACATACATTTTGTAAAAGGAAATATTACAACAGACACTACAGAAATACAGAAGGTAATTAGAAATTATTTTGAAAACTTGTACTCCAATAAAATAGAAAATATCAAAGGCATTAACAAGTTTCTAGAGTCATACAATTTACCCAAATTGCATCAGGATTATATACACAATTTAAACTGATCAATTTTGAGCAAGGAAATAGAAGACACCATCAGAAGCCTACCATCCAAAAAAACCCAGGACTGAATGGACACACAATCAAGTTCTATAAGACCTTTAAAGAAGAACTGATACCAATACTTTTCAATTTATTTCAGGAAATAGAAAAAGAGGCAGCGCTTCCAAATTTTTACAAGGCCAATATCACTCTGATTCCAAAACCAAGCAAAGACACATCAAAAAAGAGAACTTCAGGCCAATATCTCTAATGAATATACAGACAAAATTCTCAATAAAATTCTGGCAAATTGAACACAAAAAAATATCAAAAAGATAGTAGACCACAATCAAATGGGGTTCACTCTAGGGCTGCAAGATTGGTTCAACATACAGAAATCAATAAATGTAATTCACCACAGCAATAGACTTAAAAGTAGGAACCATATGATCATCTGAATAGACGCAGAAAATGCTTTTGACAAAATACAGCACCCTTCATGTTCAAAACACTGGAAAAACTAGGGATAACAGAGACATATCTCAACATTGTAAAATCTATCTATGTTAAGCCCAGGCCAACATCATTCTAAATGGCAAAAAATTGAAAGCATTTCCTCTAAAAACTGGAACAAGACAAGATGCTCTATTTCACCATTTCTATTTAACATAGTTCTTGAAACACTGGTCAGAACAATTAGATGAAAAAAAAAAGAGATATGAATAGGTAAAGAAGAACTCAAATTAGCACTATGTGCTGATGATATGATTCTATGCCTAGAAGACCCAAAAAAATTCCACCAGAAAACTTCTAGGACTAGTAAATGAATTCAGCCAAGTAGCAGGACACAAAATCAACATTCATAAATCAAAGGCATTTCTGTACATCAGTGAGAAATCCTCTAAAAGGGAAATGAGGAAAACTATCCCATTTACAATAGCCTCAAAAAAAAACTTGGAAATTAACTTAACAAAAGAGATTAAAGACCTCTACAATGAAAATTACAGAATGCTAAAGAAAGAAATTAAAGTAGACCTTAGAAGATGGAAAGATCTACTTTGCTCTTAGATAGGCAGAATTCATATTGTTAAAATGACCTTTCTACCAAAAGCACTATAAAGATTTAATGCAATTCCATTCAAAATCCCAACGACATTCCTCATAGAAGTAGAAAAAGCAGTCATGAAATTCATCTGGAAAAATAAGAGACCCAGAGCAGTTAGTAATCCTTAGAAAGAAGGCAACACTATACCAGACATTAAACTCCACTACAGAGCATTAGTAACAGAAACAGCATGATGTTGGCACCAAAATAGACTTTTAGACCAATAGTACAGAATAGAGGACACAGAGACTAACCCTCATAATTACAGTTATCTTATGTTTGACAAAGGTGCCAAAAATGTACATTGGAGAAAAGATAGCCTTTGCAACAAATGGTTCTGGGAAATCTGGAAATCCATATACAATAAAATGAAATTAAACCCCTATCTCTCACCATACACAACACTCAACTCAAAGTGGATCAAGGACCTAGGAATTAAACTAGAGACTCTGTGTCTATTAGAAGAAAACGTAGACCCAAATCTCCATCATGTCGGATTAGGCCCCAACTTCCTTTATAAGACTCCTATAGTGCAAGAATTAATATCAAGAATCAATAAATGGGATGGATTCAAACTAAAAAGCTTCTTTTCAGCAAAAGAAACAATCAGTGAGGTGAATAGAGAGTCTATTAATTGGAAAAAAAATTCTTACCACAGCACGTCAGATAGAGCACAAATCTCCAGAATATATAAAGAACTCCAAAATCTTAACACCAACAAAACAAATAACCCAATCAATAAATGGGCCAAGGAACTGAACAGACATTTCTCAGAAGAAGATGTACAATCAATCAACAAACATATGAAAAAATGTTCAACATATCTAACAATTAGAGAAATGCAAATCAAATCTACTCTAAGATTTCATCTCACACCAAGCAGAATTGCAGCTATTAAGAATACAAACAATAAGTGTTGGCAAGGATGTGAGGAAGAAGGCACACTCAGACATTGCTAGTGGGACTGCAAATTGGTGCAGCCAATATGGAAAGCAGTATGGAAAATCCTTGGAAAACTTGGAATGGAACCACCATTTGACTTAGCTATTCCACTCTTCAGTCTATGCCCAAAGGACTTAAAAACAGCATACTACAGGGTCACAGCCACATCAATGTTTATAGCAGCACAATTCACAATAGCTAAACTGTGGAACTAACCTATGTCCTTCAGGAGATGATTGGATAAAGAAAATGTGGTATGTATACACAATGGAAATTATTCAGCATTAAAACATAATAAAATCATGGCATTTGTAGGTAAGTGGATGAAGCTGGAGAATATACTGTCAAGTGAAATTAGCCAATCCCCCAAAACCAAATGCTGAATGATTTCTCTGATTTAAGGATGCTGATCCATAATATGCTGTGGGGGGAGGAGGGATGGGAGGATTAAATGAACTCTAGATAAGTCAAAGAGGAAAAGGGGAAGGAGGGGAAGGAAGGGGGCATAGGGGATGGAAATATGGTAGAATGCTATGGTCAGCATTACCCTAAGTACATGTATGAAGACACAAAGGATGTGAATCTACTTTGTGTACAACCAAAGATATAAAAAATTGTGCTCTATATGTGTAATATGAATTCTAATACATTCTGTTGTTACCTATAACAAATTAAAATAAAAAGATAATATTCATATATTTTTAACTATAGTTCACAATTTTTAATAAAATATAAATATGTAATTTTATATAATAAAAATGTGATATATATACAATGGACTATTACTCAGCCTTAAAGAATGAAATTATGGCATTTGCTGATAAATGGCTGGAGCTAGAGAATATCATGCCAAGTGAAGCCAATCCCTAAAACCTAAAGGCCAAATATTTTCTCTGATATATTGGATGTTAATTCACAATGGGGGAAAGGCTAGGGAAGAATAGAGTTTAATAATTTTACTAAGAATAAATTCTTACTACACCTATACCAACCTGCACAATAATACTAGATTAGGTAGAGGGGAGTGAAGGGAGTGAAGGGAGTGTTTGGGGGTAGGAAAGAGAATGGATCAGACATTATTACCCTATGAATATATATAACTATATGACTGGTCTGATTCTACATTTTGTATAATCAGGAGAATGAGAAGTTATACTCCATTATATATGATGTACCAAAGTGCATTCTACTGAAATGTATAACTAATTAAAACAAATTTTTTAAAAAAATTAAAAGAGCCACTGAGGGTCTTCTAGGCACCTATTTGTAGACATAAATTACATTTTTCTTACTCAATTATTTTCATTAGGGGCTGGGGATGTGGCTCAAGCGGTAGCGTGCTGGCCTGGCATGCGTGCGGCCCGGTTCGATCCTCAGCACCACATACAAACAAAGATGTTGTGTCCGCCAAAAACTGAAAAATATGATGTATTAAGAACTATGTAATGTTTTGAACGACCAACAATAAAAAAAAAAAAAACTACTAATCAGAAATTGGAAAAAAAAAAAACTGAAAAATAAATATCAAAAGTTCTCTCTCTCTCTCTCTCTCTCTCTCTCCTCTCTCTCCCTTTCTCCTCTCTCTTTAAAAAAAATTATTTTCATTATTTGAGTCTTAACAACATTTTCATACAGAAATAATTGATATATAAATTAATAATTAATTGATGAAGTATTAATTAATGTACTAATTAGTACATTTTAAATGAATACAACATGAACATTATATTAATTCTACTTTTGCTGACCCCAGACATACACTTACAGAGTGTATTTGATTCTCACTGCCTATCCTGCAACAGATATAATAAGATATGAATATTCTTGTAATCATGTGTAACATTAACAACACACTATTGTTGGAAATTCATTTTTTAATTTTCCATTTGGTAATACAATTTGTATCTAATGTTAAATAGAAGGGTCAAATTTATGCATTTAATAACACCAGTTGATGCATTACTCTTACAACTGGTATCCAAATCTGAGTAGCTAATGAATATGTGCACTTTTCATTATTTCAACTCTTTATATGACATTTACATTCTTTCTAAATGTAAATACATACATAAATACATATGTACATACAAATATGTAAAGTTTATGAGGGTGTTTTTAAATTTAAGTTCGAACCTATAAAGGATTTGTTATATAAGTTTATTGTAGTTACTTTCTAGTGAATTTCAATAATCATAAAACTGATATTATGAATTTTGAAAACTGCTCAAGGGATTTTTTTTTTAGTTTAAATTGCTTTCCAGCTGCATCTTCACACAGCAATATTTTATATCAAGGTTAGACACATGTCTAAGGTTATTGATTCAATCTAAAAATTTAATTCTGTGCATATCAATAATAATTTTAAATGGAATCATAAAATATTTAAGTTCTTTAACCTCTACAAAAGCCTCATGAGAATTTAGAATAAATGACTTTAAATGACAGAAATTAAACAGAACCAAATCAAGAATATAATATACATGCAAATACGACTTGAATTTTTCAAATGTGGTTCTATGGAAGAGATAATAATATGTGTTGTGGGCCAAGCCTAGGTAATATAATCTGTTTTCAGATAACATTTGTTTCCAAATTATTTCTTGGGCAAAAGAAATTTGGAAGGAATAAAAACCATAACAAATAACAATCATAACAAAAAGCTAACAGCCAAAATAAATAAATAAGATACACCTCTAAATTCCCTTAAACTAGAGACATCATTGCAACTTCCTTTCTGTTCATCATAAAGTCTACAAGATTCAGACTTTTATAATCCTTCTAGTGTCACCATTTTTATTACTTAGGAATATTAAATTCATGTAACAAATGTGTCTTATATTGTATCTTAATATCCAAAGCATCCTGTGGAAATTGTACTGCAAATTTCCAATAAAATTATAAACATTTCAGTGTTTGCTGAAATGTAACTTAAAGTCATGATGTCTATTCCTTTGGTGAGTAATGTGGAAACTGAAAATTAGTGTTAAATATGTGTAATTATATACATATATGCAGGGCACACAGAATTAAACATATAACCATGCAGAAATATAATAATAAGTCTATGGATCTTAAAGAGGCACAGTAAAACACCCTGTCACTGAATGCCCCACTTCTCTTAAATTCCTATCAAGTTAAGGGAATGAAAAACCAGAAAAAGAACGTCCAAATACATATTTTTCTGAAGAACACTGGATTTCTCTTATGCATATTTGCAATAAAGGCAAGATAATGTTATCTGTAGAAAGCGACTGCCTTGCTTGTACACCAAGACAGTTGTTCCTTGGGATGCAGGTCACATAAGCAACCTAAGAATATTAATGCTGATGATGTTACTGTTTCTGCAGTCTCACACATGAAACCCTTCTCTCAGAGGCAACTGCCACAGAACTGAAGGCATTGTGGAAAGGACACATGTCATTCCTCAAGCCTGTTGCCACTGGACAAAGCACTGTGAGGGGGAGAAGGCTGTGCTTAGTGAAGCACCTTGAGTGATGGAAATGGTAACTGCTCAGCCTGTCACCACTGAACTTTTGTTTTAGCAGTCACTGATCTCCTCTAAGTTTGCCCCATAAATCACATGTCTCCCTTACTGTCTCCAGGAACTGTCCTTGGCTTGTCTGCAACTTATCCACCACCCTGGCATAACTGGGGTGTGGATATGACAATAGGTTATAAAGAAAATTTAGGGCTACTTTCTTCTTCTTCTCCTTTTCTGCTCTCTTCCTCTCATTTTTTCCCCTTTGGGAAGCCCCCCAATAAAATCTCTTGGTTGAATCTCAAAAAAAGAATTTAGACAATTTGCTAAATAATAGATACTATATATGTGTATGTGTATATATATATGTTATATGTATTATACAGTTTATTTGGGAGTTTAAAATGAATTTAAGGTTAGTAATTGTACTCTAGAGAAGGCAGAACATTAGGCTTTTATTTAAGATATTTCATCTTAATAATATAAAAGGAAGTATATATTAAAATTGAATTATAAAAATAGTAACCTTCATGAAGAATTATATTATTCCCACTCAGAAAATGTTTGTAAATCTAGGTATGATTATTTTACAAAATTCCTGCACTCATATTTACTCTAAAGATATATATTAAATATTACCATAATTTAAAAAAAATTCACTACTTTGTTCAAATGTGGTGTGTGTGTGTGTGTGTGTGTGTGTGAAAGAGAGAGAGAGACAGACAGAGAGACAGAGAGACAGAGAGACAGAGAGACACTAGACACTGGAAGATTGTAACACCTTTGAGAGAAAACCCAGTCCCAAGAAACAGATCCAACTCAAGTTTCAATCTTGTATGAGTGGAAGGAACACATTTTATGATATATAAGTTCACTGTAATTATTCTAACCATTTCAAGTTGACCATGTTGTTAAAAATATAATCATGGGCTGAGGTTGTGGCTCAATGGTAGAGCACTTGTCAAGCATGTGCAAGGCACTGGGTTTGATTCTCAACACCACATATAAATAAGTAAATAAAACAAAGGTCCATGAATAACTAATAAAAATATTTTTAAAAATACAATTATATATTATTTATGTTGTATTAATGTACAAACAATGTACTAATAAGGGTGACAAATATGTCAAAAATAATAAAGTATGGCAAAGTTAGAAAAATAAGGCTAAAAGGAAAATGCAAAAGGCAATATAGAGAAGGCCTCAGCAAGACCATTAAGAATCTGAGTGAAAGCAATCTGGATAGGGCAGTCCTGATTTAGCAATCTTAGGGCGACTGCAACCCACCCTTGTTCTAACCAGTAAAAAGAAGAAATGTTTCCAGAAATTTAGGGATGGAATTGTGTAGGAAGAAATGACATGAACTTCTACAAGTTATTTTCCTTTTGCTCTTTGACTCAATCTTTCCTCACATGTACATTATATCTTTTTTTGTCAAAAATCATATTATACTTCATTTTGAGAACATATATGCATTCATTGTATAACTTGGATAGCTTTTAACATTTCTTTGAAAGTTCCATTGCAAGTATAGTTTTTTTTTTTTTTTTTTTTTTTTTTTTTTTAATATTTATTCTTTAGTTCTCGGCAGACACAACATCTTTGTTGGTATGTGGTGCTGAGGATCGAACCCTGGCCGCACGCACGCCAGGCGAGCGCACTACCGCTGAGCCACATCCCCAGCCCGCAAGTATAGTTTTTGATTCATGGGTGCATGGTCTTTTTTTAATATTTCTCAATCTATTAATTAGAGATTTCTATTTTAATTCTAAATCCTCCCCTGCTCAGACTGCTACAACATTCTGCTTCTCAGCTGCTCTTTTGTTCATATGGCTGTGATTCTAGCTTGATCAATACTATTTACAATTTGACTATTGGTAAATAGGGAGGGGTAAATATATCACTATTCAAGGTTATACCTTATAAGGAAATTCTGAATACACCATCATTACTTAATTCAGCATTTTAAATCTTACTGAATCATCAGGCATAGAGCAAGTCTCTGTACAGCAATCCTGGATATGGCCTGCCATAATGTTGTCTCTAATTGAGGGAAATTGTAGATCACTGAAATTGCTTCCCGTTGAAAGGTCTCCTGATTTCGCACCCATCTATAATCAACTTTATTGCTCAGGATGGAAGAAATCAATGCGTGTCTGTCTCCTGCTTCCTTTGGCTGTGCCATTACTTGAAGAGATTTTTTTTCCAAATCAATTCACTATCCTCAGTAAGCTAATTGGGAAGTGTGAGCCTTGGCATATAGCTTCTCTATAGCAAGCAGGTGAGTAAAAATCAGGTTTCAGGGCTTATTTCTTTAAGGCAGAAGTAAACAGAACAGCTGCATTTCTCCTGCTACTCACTGTGTATCTTACTGCCTTCATGTTTTCAAAGATAAGATCATGTGTTAAAATTAAGTTTTCCAATATACTTTTATCAGAAAGAAATTGTTTTGCATATTTACACACTATTAATTAGCTTTCTCAATAAGCAAGGTCATTGAAACTTTGTTATACTTGAACATTTGAATGGCCTGAGAGGCAGGATGAATAAAACTTTTCATGAGTTAACACTTTTCATTGGTTCATTTTATTTTTTATGCTATTCTATATATCAGGGTGGAAATAGTGTGTCAGTGTGTTGGGAGTAGTTTTGCTTCCTTATTTTTGGTACTGGTGAGGCTTATAAAAGCAACTCTGAATAAACTAATTTAAAACTTAACTGAAAAATTCTTGTTAGGATAAAATCAACATCAAAATCAAAAATAAATAACTCACTTCCTTCTTAGTAGATCTATGGCATTAGAAAATCACATTTCCACATTGGATTTTGGAAAGCATAAGCCTATGACTTCAATTTCAATTATATTGACAATTATTCTGCTTCAGCTCCCTTATCCTTAGCACAGAATAATTTTTATTCTACTTACATATAGATGCAGACAGAGCCACAACAATGCTGTTTTTTTAATCTTCTTTTAAGGCTGGGGTTTGAGTGAAGCTGAGGGAATTCTAACATATTGTTCCATAGGTAATTTATGAGAATAGAAAGTAATGATAAAGTTGAAATGAAAAAAATACTAAGGAGTCAGAATATGATATTGTCTATTGTTTTCCCAGTCACCTCTCTAGGCCTGAATAGTGGGCACCATCCTCTTATGCCCAATGAATTTGAGGAAAGAAGATGGCATTGCCAATATATTTCATACCTACAAACTCCATATACTGTAAAGTAAATTTCAAGTTAGGAAATAAAAAAATAATTTGTTACAAAAGCTGAACTGTCACTTACTATCTTAAGAGTTATATATTTAAGATTTGGATAAACTAATATCAAACAACCTAAGATCAATTCTGTTACAAATAAAATGGTTCTTAGGAATGTTTTGCCTTCAGCATATTATGTTTAATAATCCAAACTTGTTGCCTGTGGTGTTTACAATCTTTTCAAACATGATGAACTATTGAAATAATACAGTATATTTATTTAACAAGAATGTATTGATCATCTATTCAGTATTAGGCAGTATTCAACATTCCAATCCTTGAGCATACAACAAGGAACTAAAGCAGACAAAGTCCCTATGGATTTCTTCAGATAAGACCCACAGCAAACATAAGCACAGCAAACATAAGCACACGCTCGGGCACACACACACACACAAACACACACCTCCAAGGATAGTACGACAGCTAGAGAGAGTCAGGAATTATATTGTTTAGTGTGCACATAGTGTTGTTTATGTAAACTAATTCAGTATCATTATGATATATATTGGAAATTGATCAAAAGACTCACAAAGTACAATATACTCATATTTTCTCCTTTCTAATTTTGAAGAGTTCAAAGCTGACACTGAAACACACAATTAAGCAGCAATCCCATGAAAGACATGACTACACTTCAGGTGGTGCTTTCAGTCCATCTACCTGCCATGAACTGCTTTGTCTCCAACAAGTTGGAAAAAAAATAGAAAGACAATGTTAGTTGAGCAAAGCAAAGACAATTAGGTGAACCTTAGTTGGTTCAACATTTAATTCCTAGAATAATCTTGGCCCTGATAATTACTGAATGAATACTTTCTAAATTTTATTGAAAAAAAAATGGAAGAAGATGATAAAATGTTTATCACCACTTTCCATGATAACAATTTTGTACTGAATATGCTGAAATAAAATTTATATTTATCTGCTCATTTAAATTCTACTATTAATATATTTACATTTCAAACTGAGATTCATTTCTCTCCCTTGTTTTGTTTTTTTTTCCTTTTCCCCTCAAATATTAGAAGTGTAAATATATGCTTAAATAAAATGACCATTTGGCCTTTTTTCACTATACTCCTGGACTAAAATGTGCCCTTTTCAACAATTTATTCTATCAAAAGTGTAATTTGTAAATATTACAAATATGAGATTATAAGAGCATGTACAAAAATAGTGTTGAAGGCAATTATAGTAACAAATTAGATTGTAAATTTAGTTCACTGTTATAGAATCTTGTAAAATCAGGGTTCAAATACAAAATGATAAATCTGAAAAAAAATCTGTATGTGTGTATCTAGACTAGTATATTCATGAATAGGCAAAGAAATATGCAGAAGAATATTTGCCATTCTATTGCTCTCCGAGAAGAAATGGAAGGTAGAGGTAGAGATTTGAATGTTTTTTTTCTCTTTTTCCTCCTCCTCCTTCTCTTCCTCCTCCTTCTTCTTTTTCTTTTCTTATATTAAAAACTGAATAATTTTTGTTTTCATTTTAACTTTTTCTTTATTATGATAAAGACATGTAAAATAAAATCTACTATATTAATGCATTTTTTTTTTGAAGTTACACAGATATTTATTTGTCCTAATTCTTGAATTTTTACATCAAGATACTTGCTGGAATGATTTCCTTTGAGACCCACTCTTTGAGATGTAGATTGCCATCTTCTGTCTCCATGTGTGCAAGACATTTTCCTGGGCTTCTCTGTGTCCTTAGAAAGCAGGTTGCTCTTAACATCAAAGCTTTAAAATACAATTGATTATACCTGCTTGCACCATTTGCATATTAAGTAAACAAATTAAAATTACCAATAATTTGAAAAGAATATCCTCATTTAAGAGTCCTAACTCAGTCTTTAATAAAGAGCTATTTTGAGAATAGCTTGGTTATTTTTCAGCCAGTGTCCGTGTAACATTTTTTTTTTTTTATTGGTCGTTCATAACATTACATAGTTCTTAATACATCATATTACACGGTTTGATTCAAGTGGATTATGAACTCCCGCTTTTACCCCGTATACAAATTGCTGTATCACATCAGTTACCCTTCCATTGATTGACATATTGCCTTTCTAGTGTCTGATGTATTCTGCTGTCTGTCCTATTCTCTACTATCCCCCCTCCCCTCCCCTCCCCTCCCCTCCCCTTTTCTCTCTCTACCCCTTCTACTGTAAATCATGTCTTCCATTTGTATTCTCTTAACTTACCCCTCCTTACCTCTTATATGACATTTTGTATAACCCTGAGGATCGCCTTCCATTTCCATGCAATTTCCCTTCTCACTCCCTTTCCCTCCCACCTCTCATCCCTGTTTACTGTAAATATTCTTCTCAAGCTCTTCGTCCCTACCCTGACCTTGTTTACACTCCTTATATCAAAGGAGTCATTTGGTATTTGTTTTTTAAAGATTGACTAGCTTCACTTAGCATAATCTGCTCTAATGCCATCCATTTCCCTCCAAATTCTATAATTTTGTCATTTTTTAATGCAGAGTAATACTCCATAGTGTATAAATGCCACATTTTTTTTATCCATTCATCTATTGAAGGGCATCTAGGCTGGTTCCACAGTCTTGCTATCGTGAATTGAGCTGCTATGAACATCGATGTAGCAGTGTCCCTGTAGCATGCTCTTGTTAGGGCTTTAGGGAATAGACCGAGAAGGGGAATAGCTGGGTCAAATGGTGGTTCCATTCCCAGCTTTCCGAGAAATCTCCATACTGCTTTCCAAATTGGCTGCACCAATTTGCAGTCCCACCAGCAATGAACAAGAGTGCCCTTTTCCCCGCATCCTCTCCAGCACTTATTGTTGTTTGACTTCCTAATGGCTGCCAGTCTTACTGGAGTGAGATGGTATCTTAGGGTAGTTTTGATTTGCATTTCTCTGACTGCTAGCGATGGTGAGCATTTTTTCATGTACTTGTTGATTGATTGTATGTCCTCCTCTGAGAAGTGTCTGTTCAGGTCCTTGGCCCATTTATTGATTGGGTTATTTGTTATCTTATTGTCTAATTTTTTGAGTTCTTTGTATATTCTGGTTATTAGGGCTCTATCTGAAGTGTGTGGAGTAAAGATTTGTTCCCAGGATGTAGGCTCCCTATTTATCTCTCTTATTGTTTCTTTTGCTGAGAAAAAACTTTTTAGTTTGAGTAAGTCCCATTTGTTGATTCTATTTGTTAACTCTAGCGCTATGGGTGTCCTATTGAGGAATTTGGAGCCCGATCCCACAGCATGTAGATCATAACCAACTTTTTCTTCTATCAGATGCCGTGTCTCTGATTTAATATCAAGCTCCTTGATCCATTTTGAGTTAACTTTTGTGCACGGCGAGAGATAGGGATTCAGATTCATTTTGGTGCAAATGGATTTCCAGTTTTCCCAGCACCATTTGTTGAAGATGCTATCCTTCCTCCATTGCATGCTTTTAGCCCCTTTATCAAAAATAAGATAGTTGTAGTTTTGTGGATTGGTTACTGTGTCCTCTATTCTGTACCATTGGTCCACCCGCCTGTTTTGGTACCAGTACCATGCTGTTTTTGTTACTATTGCTCTGTAGTATAGCTTGAAGTCTGGTATCGCTATACCGCCTGATTCACACTTCCTGCTTAGTATTGTTTTTGCTATTCTGGGTCTTTTATTATTCCATATGAATTTCATGATTCTTTTATCTATTTCTACAAGATATGCTGTTGGGATTTTGATTGGCATTGCATTGAACTTATAGAGAACTTTTGGTAATATCGCCATTTTGATGATGTTAGTTCTGCCTATCCATGAGCAGGGTATGTTTTTCCATCTTCTAAGGTCTTCTTCTATGTCTTTCTTTAGGGTTCTGTAATTTTCATTGTATAAATCTTTCACCTCTTTTGTTAGGTTGATTCCCAAGTATTTTATTTTTTGGGGGGATATTGTGAATGGAGTAGTTGTCCTCATTTCCGTTTCAGAGGATTTGTTGCTCATATACAGGAATGCCTTTGATTTATGCGTGTTGATCTTATATCCTGCCACTTTGCTGAATTCATTTATTAGCTCTAATAGCTTCTTTGTAGACCCTTTTGGGTCTGCTAGGTATAGAATCATATCATCTGCAAATAGTGATAATTTAAGTTCTTCTTTTCCTATTTTTATGCCTTTAATTTCTTTTGACTGTCTAATTGCTCTGGCCAGTGTTTCGAGGACTATGTTGAACAGAAGTGGTGAGAGAGGGCATCCCTGTCTTGTACCAGATCTTAGAGGGAATGCCTTCAATTTTTCTCCATTCAGAATGATGCTGGCCTGTGGCTTATCATAGATTGCTTTTACAATGTTGAGGTATGATCCTGTTATCCCTAATTTTTCTAGCGTTTTGAACATAAAGGGATGCTGTACTTTGTCGAATGCTTTTTCTGCATCTATTGAGATGATCATATGGTTCTTATTTTTAAGTCTATTGATGTGGTGGATAACATTTATTGATTTCCGTATATTAAACCAGCCTTGCATCCCAGGGATGAATCCTACTTGATCATGATGTATAATTTTTTTGATATGTATTTGAATCCGATTCGCCAGAATTTTATTGAGGATTTTTGCGTCAAGGTTCATTAGAGATATTGGTCTGTAGTTTTCCTTCTTTGATGTGTCTTTGTCTGGTTTCGGAATCAGGGTGATGTTGGCCTCGTAGAATGAATTTGGAAGTTCTCCCTCTTTTTCTATTTCCTGAAATAGCTTGAAAAGTATTGGTGTTAGTTCCTCTTTAAAGGTTTTGTAAAACTCTGCTGTATACCCATCCGGTCCTGGGCTTTTCTTAGTTGGTAGTCTTTTGATGGTTTCTTCTATTTCCTCTATTGTTATTGGTCTGTTTAGGTTGTCTATATCCTCCTGGCTCAATCTGGGCAGATCATAGGACTCAAGGAATTTATCTATGCCTTCACTATCTTCTATTTTATTGGAGTATAAGGATTCAAAGTAATTTCTGATTATCTTCTGTATTTCTGAAGTGTCTGTTGTGATATTGCCTTTTTCATCCCGTATGCTAGTAATTTGGGTTCTCTCTCTTCTTCTCTTCGTTAGCATGGCTAAGGGTCTGTCAATTTTATTTATTTTTTCAAAGAACCAGCTTTTAGTTTTGTCAATTTTTTCAATTGTTTCTTTTGTTTCAATTTCATTAATTTCAGCTCTGATTTTAATTATTTCTTGCCTTCTACTTCTTTTGCTGTTGTTTTGCTCTTCTTTTTCTAGGATTTTGAGATGAAGTATGAGATCATTTATTTGTTGGTTTTTTCTTTTTTTGAGGAATGAACTCCAAGCAATGAATTTTCCTCTTAGAACTGCTTTCAATGTGTCCCATAGATTCCGATATGTTGTGTCTGTGTTTTCATTTAACTCTAGGAATTTTTTAATTTCCTCCTTGATGTCTTCTAAAACCCATTGATCACTCAGCAACCTATTGTTCATTCTCCAGGTGATGCTTGCTTTTTCCTTTCTTCTTTTATCATTGATTTTCAGTTTCATTCCATTATGATCAGATAAGATGCATGGTATTATCTCTACCCCTTTGTATTGTCTAAGAGTTGCCCTGTGACATAGTATATGGTCTATTTTTGAGAAGGTTCCATGTGCTGCTGAGAAAAAAGTGTAGCTACTTGATGTTGGGTGGTATAGTCTATATATGTCAATTAAGTCTAGGTTGTTAATTGTGTTATTGAGTTCTATAGTTTCCTTATTTAACTTTTGTTTGGAAGATCTGTCCAGTGGTGAGAGAGGTGTGTTGAAGTCTCCCATGATTATTGTATGTTGGTCTATTAGACTCTTGAACTTGAGAAGAGTTTGCTTGATGAATACAGCTGCACCATTATTTGGGGCATATATATTTATGATTGTTATGTCTTGTTGGTGTATGGTTCCCTTGAGCAGTATGAAGTGTCCTTCTATATCCCTTTTGATTAGCTTTGGCTTGAAATCTATTTTATTAGATATGAGTATGGACACTCCTGCTTGTTTCCGCGGTCCATATGAGTGATATGATTTTTCCCAACCTTTCACCTTCATTCTATGTATATCTTTTCCTATCAAATGCGTCTCCTGTAGACAGCATATTGTTGGGTCTTGTTTTTTGATCCATTCTACTAGCCTGTGTCTCTTAATTGGTGAGTTTAAGCCATTAACATTTAGGGTTATTATTGAGATATGGTTTGTTCTTCTATCCATATTTGTTTATTGATGTCACTAAACCTGATTTGTTATCCTCTTTGACTACTTTCCCCCCTTTACTGTCCTACCTCCCATTGTTGGTTTTCAATGTTGTTTTCCATTTCCTCTTCCTGTAATGTTTTGCCAAGGATTTTTTGAAGAGATGGTTTTCTAGCTGCGAATTCTTTTAACTTTTGTTTATTGTGGAAGGTTTTAATTTCATCTTCTAACCTGAAGCTTAATTTCGCCGGATACACGATTCTTGGTTGGAGCCCATTGTCTTTCAGTGTTTGAAATATGTTATTCCAGGATCTTCTAGCTTTCAGAGTCTGTGTTGAGAGATCAGCTGTTATCCTGATTGGTTTACCCCTAAATGTAATCTGCTTTCTTTCTCTTGCAGCTTTTAAAATTCTCTCCTTATTCTGTATGTTGGACATCTTCATTATAATGTGTCTAGGTGTGGATCTCTTATGATTTTGCACATTCGGCGTCCTGGAGGCTTCTAGGATTTGGGATTCTGTCTCAATCTTCAATTCTGGGAAGTTTTCTCGTATTATTTCACTGAATAGACTGTTTATTCCTTTGGAATGGAGCTCTGTGCCTTCCTGTATCCCAATGACTCTTAAATTTGGTCTTTTGATATTGTCCCATAATTCTTGGATGTTCTGCTCATGGTTTCTTAGCAGACTTGCTGAGCTGTCTATGTTCTTTTCCAGTTGAAATACTTTGTCTTCATTGTCTGATGTTCTCTCTTCTAAGTGATCTACTCTGCTGGTAGTATTCTCAATTGAGTTTTTAAGTTGGTTTATTGTTTCCTGCATTTCTAGAATTTCAATTTGTTTGTTTTTTATTACCTCTATCTCCCTGTGAAATTGATCTTTTACTTCCTGGATTTGTTTGTCAATGTGATCTTTCATTGTCTGATTTTGCTGTCTCATGTCTTCCTTGAGACTCCAGATCATCTGAAGCATATATATCCTGAACTCTTTATCTGATATTCCATCTGTTGCAGCTATTACCTCTTCTAAAGTTGAGTTGACCTGCATTGCTTGTGGTCCTTTCTTTCCTTGTCTTTTCATACTGCCCGCGTTTCTTTCTGCTTGGTGCAACTGTTGTGTTTTGAAATTTACCCCCTATTTATTTATGTTGCTCTTGTATACTTGAAAAGTCTCCCTTGCAGGTGAGGGCGGCGGCTGTGCCCCTACTCCAATTGGGGTGACGTGTCTACCACGCTGGCGGCTCTCTGGGCCTGTTCAGGGAGTGGAAGGCGGCTCTGCTCTGTCCCTATTCCAATTGGGGTGTCGTGACTACAATGCTGGCAGATCGCTGGGCCTGTTCCGGGTGTGGGCGGTGGGCTTGGCTGGCGGGATTCCACCTAATGGCAGTCCCTAACCTCCCTGCTTGCTAATTAATGGCTTCTCTGAGGCGCCACGCCTTCTGTAGCTGCGGGGCAGGCCGCGCGAATCAGTTGGCCTGGATCTCCGGGGTCCTACTGCTGGCTGTTTTGATGTTGCAAGCTGTTGGAGAGTGGCGGTGTATCCTTCAGCTTTCCCGGATGGTGGCCGCTGACTGCCTCGGTGGAGTGTCCGCTGTGGGGGATGGGACTGTACCGCTTCCTTCCCCTTCTGAGAACCCGTGCTCGGCCCAAGGGTCCGTGTGGGCTTGGCTGGTGGGATTCCACCTAATGGCCTTCCCTAACCTCCCTGCTTGCCAATTAATGGCTTCACTGAGGCGCCACGCCTTCTGTAGCCGCAGGGCAGGCCACGCGAATCAGTTGGCCTGTCTCTCCGGGCCCTGCTGCAGGCTGCTGGGATCCCTGGCACTCTATCACTTTGATTTTTTCTGCTTGCCCCTCCCCCAGCGCTGGCTAGCCAGGTTTCCTTTTGGCTGCTACTGGGAGGAGGGGTTGGAGGTCAGGTGTCTCTGGTTTCCCCCTAGCCTGTATGGAGGCTCAGCTTGATACTCCCTCTCCCGGCAAGCCTATGAGAGATTTTATGCGAATTCCCGCTGTCTGGGGGGTGAGCTGAATGACACCGACCTGTTTTGATGTCGCACTCTGAAGGAGAGTGGCGGTGTATCCTTCAGCTTTCCCGGATGGTGGCCGCTGACTGCCTCGGCGGAGTGTCCGCTGTGGGGGATGGGACTGTACCGCTTCCTTCCCCTTCTGAGAACCCGTGCTCGGCCCAAGGGTCCGTGTGGGCTTGGCTGGTGGGATTCCACCTAATGGCCTTCCCTAACCTCCCTGCTTGCCAATTAATGGCTTCACTGAGGCGCCACGCCTTCTGTAGCCGCAGGGCAGGCCACGCGAATCAGTTGGCCTGGCTCTCCGGGCCCTGCTGCAGGCTGCTGGGATTATTAATGCATTTTTAAGCACAAACTTCTCTATTCTAATTTCCCTACTTCAGCAACACTTATAACCAGCATAGGTCTTTTTTTTAAATTTTAAAACCAAATAAATTAAGCGTATATTTTTAAAAATCCACAGTTTATGTATTTATTATATTCTTATTACAGAAAACTATTTATAGAATATTTACCAAATAGTGTATAAAGTGGCACTATATTAGCCTACTTCTGAAATGATATTTTTTACTAAAAAATAATATTTTGTCATCATGAAAAAAAATTGAATTTATGATTTTCATGTACCTTGATCTCTTAAATAGTTTTTCTAAAGGCAATTTGTCCATGACCAATTTAGCATACAAGGCAACTGGCAATCATGCACAGTTGATCATTGATTTTCTCATGTTCACGTTTTTATTCCACATCACCAGTCCCACTACAACTCCTACACTCAAGCTGGTACACCATTTCATACCTATTTCTTCCATATTCATTTGTTAAAAAAGAACAAAGTGACAAAGCCCAGCCCTGCATGCGTGGTGGCA
The DNA here is from genome assembly GCF_045843805.1 of Urocitellus parryii. Taxonomy (NCBI): domain Eukaryota; kingdom Metazoa; phylum Chordata; class Mammalia; order Rodentia; family Sciuridae; genus Urocitellus; species Urocitellus parryii. The sequence continues at coordinate 27,505,827 of NC_135537.1, forward strand.
TAATTAAGGGTATGGGTATATTATTACCAGGTATGTATTTCTCACCTCATAACACTACCTAAACTTTGCCCAAAATAGAAGAACAAATATTTGAATAGGTCTAAAATTACAGTCTCATGTGCAATTGTTAAAGCATTTTGTACTCAGCAAGCTGTACTCAGATATTTTTCACGTTCCACTTTGGAGATTGTCAGATCTCCCTTTGGACTGAGGTACTTACTAAGATTTTCTTATACCTATTTCACTTTATGTCTTTGTTCTTAATATATGAATGTTTAATAACCACTCTCACTCTTGTTTATTTTGTAAGCACCTCTTTAACTATCATTCTGAATGGAAGTAAGTATATACCATATTTGCTTGTTCTCATATGTCTTAATTTTTTTTAAAAAATGTCCACATCTCCAATTATAAACAATTATTTTACTTTACTACATTGAATCTTACTAAGTTTCAGTCCCTGTGACAGGGCTTGCGTGTGACAATTCCTTAAAAAAGTAAATTTCATACATGTAGGTTTTTTTATATTACCTTTTTGCCCATTCAATACCTTCCTCAAGTTCAAGAAAATTTTCTGTCCTTTATAGTATAAATTTCTGTCACTATTCACCAGATGAGTTTGTACATCTCCATACCTTTACTGTGAATAAATCCATACTACTATTGGCAGAGATTTTGCAGACTGATCAAAAGAGGGTATTCTTGCTGTTATCTCAGATTATTGAGGACTGAGCCTCTAGTTTCTAAACTGTATCCAGGAGAGTTAAGATGAAAGCTGAGGTTTTACGATGAAGTGACATACAAATGTATAGTATCTAACTTCAGTAATTTATATAAGTTTGGTGGTTTCACTTATTGTGAAAGTGAAACAGGACCCCCAATCTTTGGCAATAATTGGCAGAGATTTTAAAGGAATTAAATTTCCTTACAACCAACTCATTATAACATTGTTCGCATTGTTCTCACCTCTCCCTACTTTCCATATCATGGTTCTCTGCAATCAGTTCTGTTTGCCAACTGATAGACAGACAATAAATGTGTTTCCTCTGCTCATTATTCCCCATCACTTTGGGTCAGAACCTCTCTTGGGCATTTCACCCCATTCATCTGTATCCCAGATCTGTGCCCAGAACTGATAGTTATCAGAATGCAAAACTACAATATAGATGATTTCCATATTCAGTGCATGTTTACACATTGATTCACACGGCTACCCTTCCTAAGATTTCCAGCAACTTTTTGAGTAAGTACGTTGTGTGCTTAAAATAAGCCACCAGTTTTCTACTGAAATTGGACCACTAACAGATTTATGTCCTAGAACTAACACTGTTAGATCTTGGTTTTTAGAGTTTCTGAAAAAGCAACAAAGTAACATAATTCCAGTATCATTTACTTCTAAAGAAGTTAGTCAAAAAGTCTATTTGGGGCTATATAATCCAGACTACTCACAAGTTAGTCATACATAACACTGGCTCTCATACTGCATTCAGTCTGGAGATTCTCAAGGCCTAGATCAAAAATGCTATTTATGTGACTCAGAGAGACAAAGTGTAGGATTTGCAGGCTGGAGTTTCAACAACAGTTGATATGGTAGAGGTGTTGTTTGGTGAGCCATAAGCACGCTCAATGCCTAAATTACTGGATACACTTGAATTGTACCTGCAGTGTGACTCTTGGAGCTGTGATATATTCTGCCCTTGCCAATATTAGTACATCTCCCTGTTGCCACTGAAAAACATCACAGCTGGTACCTTCATTTTTGTCTTGGACTGTGATACAAACCTACGCAGCACCAGCCAGGGTGAAGGGATTGCTCACGCAGATTCTGTTTCCTCAGGGCCTGATGGATCAACAGGAAGCTTTTGTATGGTTCAACTCTAGAGGATAGCACTGGTCTGTTACAAGGTTTGTCTTTGCTTCTTTGTTAATCCCCTGAGATTGTCAAAGGGTTAATCTAAAAGATGTGCATTTAAGGCCTTCTTCTTTTCCTTAATAGTATTAATTTTTTATATTTTTAAAGTTATGCCATTATAGATGGAGGCATAAATTATAATGAAATTATACAATTCAAATGTGCTATTTAATGAATTTTAACAATTATGGACACATTTATAAACATACCTAAAATGAAGTGTGGGACATTTCTATCATTTTATTTTTTTTTTCTTGTGCCCCCTTTCTGTCTTCCCACCAAAGATGAGCACTTGCTAGTTTCTGTCAATGCAGAGCAGTCATATTCTCAAACCTTTTCTGTCAAGGACCAGCTGGTAAATATCTTAGGCTTCTGTTGGCTACCTATTTCTATTTCACATACTTTTTGTTCTTTACATGATTTGTTTTTTTGGTACCAGGAATTGAAACCAGGAATGCCTAACCACTGAGTCACATTCCCAGCCCCTTTTCTCATTTTATTAGTGACAGGGTCTCACTGAGTTACTTAGTGCATCCTTAAGTTGTTGAGGCTGGGTCTGAAATCACAATCCTCCTGCCTCAGCCTCCCAAGCCACTGAGATATTTACATGCTTTTTAACAATGCTTTTTAAAAAGGCTCAATTCAGTAGCTGTGCAAATACACAATAAGAGAGCAGAGTTGATATGGCCTTCTGTTATAGTTTGTTGACTCCTGTCATGCACAAGTTCTGGCTGTCTTCAAAAACCAGGCAAATGGGATGATATTTCTGGATATTTAGCTTGATATGTTGTCTTTCTTGTTTATCTACATTGTTCCACACATTAAGACTTTATTTCTTTTTATTTCTGAGTAGTGTATCATTAATTATTGTCGTTGTTGTTGTTGTTGTTATTATTATTTTGTACTGGGGGTTGAACCTAGGACATTGTGCATGCTCGGCAATGCTGTACCCCTGAGCTATATCCCCAGCCCCTGCCATTAAATTTTCATTGACAAATTTTTAGCCCTTTGATAAATATTTTAGTTGTTCCATTTGGAACTATCTGTGGAATTGCTAGGTTATGGGGTAGGTTACGTATAAACTGTGAAACTCTGATGTTCAATTGTCCAAAATGATTGTATCACTTTCCACTCCACTGACAATGCTCCCCACCCCTTTTCTTGTCAAGGACCATAGGTGAAATACACATGACATTTCCAAATCTGGAACCCTATTATTAATTGATTGGTTATTTGGCCAAAATACTAGCTGGCTCTCAAATAGAACACTTAAGTAGCAACCGAAAATTCTGGAAGCATCATCAGGATGCTTTACTCTAACAAATGCTCATTATATGATCAGTACAACCTAGATTTCTTTTAGTGACACAGATGAATACTAATTTAGACAAAGCCTGCCTGTGGTGCCCCTGGGCAACAGAGCTCCTTGCTACTTATGTATAGGATTAAGCTGTACCTGAAACTGTCACTGAGGAATTGTACAAGGGGCAGAATTGGGGAGGGAAGGAGGGAACTATCTCATGTGAACTCTTTTCAGAACCAGCATAAATCATGTGTGGCAGATTGTGCTTTAGGAGAGATATTCAACTGAAGTACTGATCTAATATCCAGGAAAGAATTAATCACTGACTCCATACCTTAGTTCTGTTTGCTTCAGCCTTCATTTCTCACATCTCGCATCAATCACATGGCCCCCAAAAAACTTCCAAAAACGTGCTTATACTCTGTTTGTGATCATATCCCATACAGTGCTACTACATTTCCTATTCTAAGAGTAGTGATCAAAATGCCTCAGAACTTGATACTTAAAATATGGTACATGAATCATCAACACTTTTTGTTTTCATTGTTGAGTTCTACCCCAGACCAACAGACCCAGATTCTCTAAAAATAAAGACTTCAATATGATTCATATATGTATTGATGTTTAATTAGCACCTTTATAAAATATTCACAAATGTATACAATGATCTCCATATTCCAAAAGTTCAAACATACCAGGGCTTTAATTGTGCTTGGTACAGACTCGGAGTGTTCTATGTGCATGGGGTACAGAGTGGAGCCTGCTTTCATCTAACTTCTCTATCCTTCCATTTAATTAAATGTAACCTGAAATCTCACAAGTAAGGCAGATTTGTGTCAGTTTGAATCTGTAATAGGTTTAAAGATTGCTAGAAATTACCTCTTAGTTATACTTAATTTTTTCAATTAAGTTCATTCTAGAATAAAAGAAAATGTGTGCCCAGGAAGATGATGCAAATAAATAAGTAAACCTAGAGTTCCATGCTCCCCTCAACTTCTCAAGTGCATGATATAATCTACTTGCCTCAAGGAGCTCTAGAGAAAAGGGGTTAAAGAGTGTTTCATTGTCTTTATTCTGTTATGAGAAAAAAGGTAGCCTCCAGTAAAATCTCACAAAGATGAAGAACAAGTCATGACTTATACAAAATGAACTATTTCAGTAAAAAATGATCTATTTTCATCTCTTCTAATTATTATTTACTTTAGAAATTTGCAGCAGACTATGTTCCTCCAGATCCATACATTCCAGCTCTATTTTTCACAACAAATAAAAACAGACAAGATACATCCTACTGAAAGCATCAAATTGGAAATGATTCTGTATTTTTGTAGTGAATATTAACAGTAATAGTATGTTCACAAGTATATTTGATTGAGATAGATTTTCAAGTTTTCCTTCTTTCCCCCTCTCCTACATCTTTGACATAGAAAGGATATGTTGCAAATCAGCAATTAGTTCTTTCTTTCTCACCCTGCTCCCCCACTGTATCCTCAGATATAGGGCACACCTGGCTGTGGCTACCCTAAAGCCTAATACTGATCACTCCTGTTAATGACTTATGGGCAGAGGAAACTGTTACATGTTCCCACTTAAGAACTTCAATCAACTTCTTTTGCCCTAATTTGCTCAGCCATGCTTTGTCCAGCACTCCTTGTATCTAATAATATATTATTAAGTATATTATCCAGAGATCTAAGAATTGCTATACTAATGAAATACTAAAACTAATAGATATACAAATGGGTCTTTTTCTATTTAATTATCCCATTATAAACAATTGTACTAAGCTTTCTTAGAAGTCTGAACGTTCTAATGCTTGGTGACATACCCTTAAAGGCTTGTTTTATATTGAGCTCTAATACCCACTGGGACATTTTAGCTTCTCTAATAATGGCATCATGTCATTGCCCTTTGTGAAAGTGTCACTATGGAACTAAGCTCAAGAATATCAAGCACCAAAAATTGAGATCATTCCCAGAAAGTGCTAATCATTTGTTTTTATTACTTTAGAACATATACCATCCACATGTCAATGACATATACTTAAAATTTTCTTAGATGTAATTTTTTTAAAAAAATTGAAATGTGAAAGAAAAAAAAAACATCATTTTGGAAAAAAAAATCATTTCCAAAGATCAGTTCTCTTTTTTAATACAAAAATGAAATTACCATTAAACCATTAAAGCAACATTCTGTGCCCATCCAGGGTTTATTTGAATTTTGAATCTACATATGTTATAGATGGGTGTAGTGTACTAATTCTTCTTCTGTGTAACATGGAAGACATCTAAAAATGTGTGGTGCTCAGAGGAAAAGAAAGGTCTGTGGTATATCTATGTATATCTATGTAATAGTGCAAGCAACTCGGCCATAGAGGCCTTATAGCATACATTTCCACTCGCTCAACATGTCCATGGTAAATAAGGACTTAGGAAAGTTTCCATTATAGAACCACAGCTTTAAAACTTTGAGTTCTCTGGCAAATTTATATTATTTTCCATGGATCAATATTTCCCTTTTAGGAACCAAGTCATTGCTTGGTACAAAACCATGATGAATCTTAAATCCTTAATAATGGGAAACCAGGTGAATCTGAAACTAATCTAACATGATGATCCACCAAACAATAATGCATGTGCAGTGGAAATCCATTATGAAGGTTCAAATCATATGCATCCAATTATTATGCATTACAAATGATCAAACACACAAATATATAAGTGGAATATAAAATAGATACACAAGTGGGTGCTCTTTCTATTTAATTACTGGATTAAAAGACTGAAAAAAATATTCCAAATAAGGAATGTGGTTGTGTGTATGTGTGTGTATGTGTGTGTACGTGTGTGTATGTGTGTGTGTGTGTGTGTGTGTGTGTGTGTGTTATTTATATGTGTGTGTAAACTAAAGTTGGAATAGAATAAGTAATCAAGTTGAATAGGCTGGGACAGATGGTTCTGAGCAGATGACTCAGACACTCATGACACAACCTCCTCCTGCATCAGCCCCCCATCATTATCACATGTATGTGGCCCCACACATTAGGAGGAATTCCCTAATTCCTGATATGAAGATTAAGGGAAAAAGACTAAGCCATTTTATGGAGTGTGCTGGCATCAGTTGGAAATGGACTGATGGAGTATTTCAGATGGTCATAGAAATGGCATGAAGGAAAGAAAAGTGAAATGACACAATTGGAAGAAAATATATCCAAATAACCATGTTTCTTGGAAAGAGGTTCGAGTGGTGGACAGAATAGTACCCTCCAAAAAGGTCCACATTTTTAATCTTAGAAACTTATGTATATGCCATCCTATATGGTAAAAGGGACTTGGAGGATGTGATAAAATAAAGGATTTAGAGCGGGGAGAATTATCCCCATTTCCCAAAAAAGCCAATGTAATCACACATGTTTTCATAAAACAGAGGCAGGAAGTCAGAGAAGGGAGATGCTACAAAGCTGGGAATGAAAACAGAGAAATGGACCACAAAAAGTCTCTAGAAACTGGAATTGTCAAAGAAAGAAATTCTCTCCTAGCGCTTCCAGAAGGAAAACAGTCCTGTTGGCACTGGGCTGTAAGCCCTATAAGTCTCATTTCATACTGACTGCTAAAACTATAATAAAATAAATATAGATTGCTTTTAAGAGAATAAATTCAGGGTAGTTTGTTTCAGCAGCAATAGGAAAATACAGGAAGCCAATAACACCTGGTTGGTTGGCCAAGCACTTAAAACAAATTTGTTTTCTACTATAATGTCATCCCTATTATTTTGGGGCCTGACTTTATTCTTTAATTTTTCTCTTTATGGGTTGTGTTTTTCAGCTTATTTTTATGCTTGTTTTTTTAAAATATATAATCTAGCATTGACATTTTACCTCTCTGAGTTCTGGATAATTTTTATATTCCTATACATGTTCTTGAGTTTTGTTCTGAGAAGCAATTACTTGACAGCAGTTTGATTTTATTAAAGCTGGCTTTTAAGGTTTTTGGTAGATTGAGTATGCTCTAAGTTCGAGCTCATCTTGGTGCACTCTTGAGGGAGTTCCTTCTGAGAACCATATCCATTTGTCCATAGGATTGGGAGGTCGTACTCACTGCTCTAGCTAATGAAATAGAATATACTTGAGAAATAGTAAAAGAACTTATTTGGGGTATTATTTTCCAGCATCATGCAGATTTAATAAAGTATTAGCTGGTGGATACTGAGGGGAGAAATTGAGGGGTACCCTCCACATATCTATTTAGCTCTCTCAAGGCAACAATCTCTGCTCCAGTATTAGGACCTGCAAGTCAAGCTGCCTTAGCCTCCACAGACACCCAGATCCATCTCTTTAACTCAGAAAGATCATGAAGCTCCCCACTGACTTACCTCCTTTCACTGAGCTGGGTCCTGTACTGGTCTATTAACTCAGGTTCTTTCTCCTTATTGGCATTTTTAATAATGCTAATGATTGGGGAAGTTGGATGGTTGATAGATGGAATGTCAAATATTTACATGGCTGAACTATCACATGTTTTAAGAATGAACATTTTACTAAACTGAAAGATATGAAAAAAGAAACTGGATGTCACTAATTATAGCCATTTCTTTCTTTTTGTTGGATTTCCTGTTTCTTCAGGTGCCAATTCAATTCCATCTTTTTACTTATTATCTGGTAAATAAACAACTATCATTTTCTTGGCTAATATTTATTCCACGTATGTTTTCAGGAAATATATTTATTTCTTTCTCTGGGCTATAAATTTCTCTGTGCTCCTGAAATTTTAGAGTAGCAACTATTTAGGTTTGGAGGTTATAAAATTGTATGATCCTCAGTTGTCATTTGCTGATGGTGAAGTATTTAGAAAATCTCCTATTCTTAATTTCTCTAGTTTTTAAATTGGGGAGATAATGCATAACAAGAACATTTTATTTGAGAGCTATTAGTAATATATGTACAAAGATTGGCAAAGCACTAATATTGTGAAAAAGTTTATTTTAGTGATATGTCTATTATTATACCCCCAAAACAATCTTATTTTTTCATTTGAAACTGTCAGTGAGGTGATGGGATAGGGATAACTTATAGTCTTTTTAACTTATTTCATCTTTGTTTTCTTCTCTAGAGACACAAGAAGAGTTGTTTCATAATTTTTATAGGTCTCTTGGCAACTAGCCTGATGGAGATGGAACTGTCTTCAGCACAAGACATAGCCTTATGGACTCAACTTCAGACACTAAGCAGTTGTCATTCCCCATAATTTCTGTAAACTACTGGCATCTAAGCTCAAATACTTTTGTGCACAAACAGGATGCTTCTCCTTGTTTGAAAAATCACACTTGTACTCCCTCTATAGAGGTCCATCTCACAGTACGTGCAGTTATACCAACCTGAAATCCATCATTCCTAGGGCTATTGATAGTAGGTGGATCTATGAACTTCCTGACATGGACCATTGAGGTCAATTCTGGGCCAAGTGATGCTTTGGCTTTTCACCTGACATTTTATCTTAATTTTTGTGTTAATGTCATTTATAAATGAAATTTTTATCTTAATTTCTTTTTTTAAATATATTTTTTTCTAAAAAACTACTAGATGCCAGTGATCCTGAGCATATTTGAATTCCATCTTGTCTCTCTCTCATCTTCCCCTAAATTAAGGAAATCATTTATCAGAATAAAGAATAACTAAATGAATCATAGACTATCCACTTCTCAGTAGTCTTTGTGCCACTCAAATGTCTCATCACTTCTGCTCCCTTATTCTTCCATGATATGGTAAACTTGAGAAATGACAAAGGAAAAGAAAGATATGCTAGAAGACCATTCAAATATTGAAGAAGGATCCTGAATTTAGATATAAGTAGGAAAAAGGAGTAAAGTGTTCCTCAGTTCAGTTACCCTGTTCTGTTGTGAAAATAAGTAAGCTGTAAAATTACATATTGGTTTCTATATGTGTGTGTGTGTGTGTGTGTATTATACACATACATAAACAAATAAATCACTCTATTAAATCAGTAATACCTTCACTAGCAGAAAATTATTGCCATTTAATACGTGTAAATGTGATTTTGTGAAACTGTGGTCCTTTAATTAGCATCCAATTCAGGATATTTTTAATTATTATGAAAATATTGAACTTTTCTTCTATGTTAAATGCTCTTGGTCAACTGTATATAACATTTTAAATTTGTTCCATTCTCCCTCAGCAATTGTATGTTTATATTGCTTTGGTGTGTGTATTTTATTTTATTTTTGGTAACAGGGATTGAACCCAGGGGTACTGTCTACTGAGCCACATTCCCAGCCCTTTTTATATTTTATTTGGAAACAGGGTCTCACTAAGTTGCTGAGTCTGGCTTTCAACTTATAATGGTATTGCCTAAGCCCCCTGATGCACTGGGATTACAGGTCTGTGCCACCATGCCCAAATGGTATGTATATTTTAAAATAGCCCTAGTTTTCCATCTCTTTCTGTATTCTGTTTGCCATTTGCATTAGAATATCTTACCATCAATGTGTAAAGCCTACTTTTCCACCCTTTAATTCTGATATGATTTTTTTGGGGGGGTTTGCATCAATGTCATATGAAATGTCTATTTGCACCAATACCAATAGAAAAAAAAATGGAAATGACATTTTCCCAGGACCTAAGACATAAAATGTCTCTTACTTTTTACCTGCTCCTCTGCCATCATCATGAAAATAAGTCTGAACCATTTTGCCAGAAAACTAAGACATATGAATTAGAGATAAGTCATAAAAGTTTACACAGCAAATACCCTGCATGTATGTTCGGAAACTAACATAAAGTTCCAACCCAAATCATCAACCCCTGCTGGCCACCTTCAGCTGACCACAGATACATCCCTGACCCTTTGAAGTCTTCCAACATCAGCAGAATCACACCACAACTTTGGATTTTATATGGAATATTGCTTTGTATTCTAAGTTGTTGTTTTGGATTTTATAAAGAAATTGTTTTCAAGTACAATTTCCAAATTCTATTTGTCATTGCTACCACTTTTCCTCTTTCTATAGCAAGAGATTTCATATGTAAATAGAGATTCATGTTAGATCTACTATATATAGAATTTCTGTTGATAACTTACAACACTATTGATATAGATCTAGTAGATCTGTAGATATACAAATATACTAGATCTCATGTAGAACATATGTGCTCTAAGTAAATTAAGTACTTAGGTACAATTTTTCTAACATTTATCCTATTTTTCCTAAAGCTGTAGGAATATATTGGACCATAATTATAGACATAGACAGTATTTTAAAAGGGATATCTAAATTTAGAAATGAGTAAACTAACTTTAGGTAGAAAATAAAAATAAAAAGATAACCTTACATCTGTTATCTCATATGGAATTTATAATGATATGGTACAATATTAATAATTGCATTTTACAGAGAAGTTTCAAAAATGTATAAAGTTTTTCTTTATTATTGACATAATAAATGGTTAAGTAGGAAATGGAACTCAATTTTATCCAACTTAATTACCTATGGTAAAAGTTAGTTAAGACATGAATGAACACACACACACACAGAAGTACAAATCCATTCTATAGATCAGGAAACTAACATAAAAATCTGTTAAATGATTAGGAAAAAAAACTGCAATTATATTTGAAATTCTAGGATTATGGAATATGCCATCTGATGTCTTATAAGTTGGTGTTCTCTCCTCATTACCAAATTTTCAATTTTTGGAATTAGAAAAGAGATGATGTAAGATATAGCATCAAGGATTAGACTTTCAATCTATTGACTGAAATACTCTGGCATACAGACATTGAATTATCTTTGTAATATGTTAGGTACATTTTTATTGTTAAATAACATAATTTTCAGTCAAATATTTAATATTTTCATACATGAAGATATGAGGGTCAGAGGTAGGAGTGAGTTTTTTTTTTAAAGATGACTTTTCAGAGTTGTTTCTTTGCTTTTTAAATTCTGAGTTCTATGATAATATCATACTGATATTCACTTAAAGTCAATGAAATATAATAAATAACAATTGTAATAACTATTTTGAAATATGGCATTCTGTCCAGTAAGTCCTCTGAGAATATTTTACTAGGTCATTATTTTAGTCAGCTTTTTCACATCCTTGACCAAAAAGACCTGACATAAATTAAAGGAGTAAAGTTTATTTGGGGACTTACAGTTTTAGAAATCTCAGTCCATAGATAGCCAGTTCCATTCCTAGGGCCAAGATGAGGCAAAACATCATGGTGGAAGAGTGTGGCAGAGGAAATTGGCTCAGGACATTACTAGGAAGGAGAAAGAGAGAGAGAGATTGATTACACTCCCCAAATACAATATATATACTCCAAAGGCATGCCACCAATGGCCTACCTCCTCTAGTCACACTCCACCTGCCTTCCATTACCACTCAAGTTAGTCCCCATTAGGGGCTTAATTCACTGATTGGGTTAAGGCTCTCATAACCCAGTCATTTCACCCCTAATCCTTGTTGCATTGTTTCACACATGAACTTTAGGGGGATACCTCACATCCAAACCACAATAATCATACATCATTTTAAAAATGAACTAATAAAAAAGTTGGTGAAAAGAACAACTGAGCAAATTGAAAGCATGTTGGTAGATGCATCATATATGAGTTTATTTTGACTCACACTTGTGACAGGCAAAGATGTGTAGAGCATTGCAATGAAAACAAGAGCATAAAATCAGCTCACTCAGTTCTTATATTCTGTATACTCAATTTATAATAGGGTATTCTCCCAAATTTTGTGACGATGCCTCCAACTCCTCTTTTAGTTAAGTTTTATTGCCTCTAGGCTGTTGTTCACTTTTCCAATTTGGTTTGAAAATTTTCTGACTTTACCTATTTTAATCCAATGCTAGGAAAAACTTGACAAGTTTTGCTGATTCTTTCTTTACATTTGGGGATTTGGTCCAATGACAGTATCAAGCAAAATGTAAGCATTGCAAATCTATCCAAACAGAAAACATATCATAATAGCTCACAAATAGTGACTGTGGAACAGAAAAATAATGATTTTTGCCCTTTCTTGAACAAGCTAAAAGTGACAAGTAAACATGAGGAAAAAGGAAAGTCTCTAGGCATTTTTTGACAGGAAAATTTAAACACATACTATAAATGACTATAATATGGTTACACCATTACTCTGTACTGATACACATTTTAGAAAAGTCCTTAATTGAAGTGCAAGTATAAATATTCATCCATTTCTGAATTATTTGAAGTTATTATTTTACTATAATAGGCCCCATGTCTTTGAACCTGTCATATTATTATGAGATCTCAGTGATCAAAAATATAATTATGTAAAAACCTACTAATGTTGAGAATATAGAAATTTGGTTTGTAGAAATTTAAAATACTTCAGACTATGTAATTAATGCTATCAGTATATTCAGATATTAATTGGAAAATTTCAGAAACTAAAAAGGTACATCTATACCTGGAATAAATATGCATAGTATTAATATATGTTTAGAGTAAATATGAAGTCCTTTATCTTATATATTCAAAAGAATGTGATAATGCATCCCCAAGAAGAGGGTAAAATATGTAGGGTATAAGTAATTGAATCTACACTGCTGAGATTATTTTTCAGAAATGGCCCCAATAATGGCAAAGAACTTAGTCTTCCCTTTCTATGTAATCATGTAAGGCAGAAAATGAGTCCATTTTTAAATGGTAGAATCATACTGGGCCATGATTTTCTCTGTTCTGAAAGAATACCTGGTTTAGAATTAGAAGTATTTTGGGCTCTAGAAGGCCTCTTCAGAGTTTGAGTGCAGAAAGGTGAAGTGATAGTATTGAACTCATGATTATCAAGAGGTAAGCCTATTTTGTGAGTAATAAAGGACTTCAATTGGATTTTTATTTAATGTATTTCCATTGAATAGAAGTTTCTTGGACAAATAAGTCCCTGAACATTATGAAGGGACTGAGCACTGAAAATAATTAGCAACAAATCAATCTTTGCTCCATCATCTAAAGCAGAATTTCTTGATATCTAATGCGCTCACTCATGTATAAAACTCAGTAAGGTTGTGGGTGGGCAAGGGAAGAATGGAAGAATTCTGGATTAGACAGAGGGTAGGAGAGGGATTTAGAAGTGGGAAAGATGGTAGAATGAGATGGACATTATTACCCTATGTACATGTATGATTACATGAATGGTGTGACTCTGCATTGTGTACAATCAGAGAAATGAAAAGTTTGGCTCCATTTGTGTATGATGAGTTGAAATAAATTCTGCTGTTATGTATAGCTAATTAGAACAAACAAAAAAACTCAGTAACATGAACATTTCTATTTAGTAGGCCTGGAATAGGGTCTGATGTTATGCATTTCTAATAATCACTTAAAAGATATTGAGTAATTTAATTTTGTATAGCAAGTTTTTAAAGGATGTCCCTTTCATAAATTGATTAGTTTCCTTATCTCTATAAAATTAGTAAGAACTATTTTATGTTGATCTAAAATTCAGAGATTTAGGAATGGGGATTAGGATTTAACTCAAAGGTAAAGCACTTTATTAGCATGTGAGACCCTGGGATCAATCCCCAGTACCAAAATTAATTGATTGATTAATTAATTAAATAAAATTCAGAGACTCAAACCATAGAGAAATGCTGAAAAATCAAAAAATTTTATACACTTCACTTTAGTATAATGGAGGAAAAGTTGACTTTTTTTCCCAAACCCTAAGGATATGTGTGTGTGTGGGGGGGGGGGTAGGGGTGTGTGTGTGTGTGTGTGTGTGTGTGTTTGTGTGTGTGTGTGTGTGTTTGTGTGTGTGTGTGTGTGTGTGTGCGCGCGTGGGTGTGAATCGTCCTATTATGGTTTAAGAGTTGAACCATAGCTCTAAGTATTATAAATGACAAATTCTTATCATATATCAAATAAAGGATTGAAAAATTAAATTTGAAACATATTATTACTGAAAAGGTTCATTGAACAAATAAAAGGCTTATTTATCATTTGAAAATTGTACAAAATATTATTCCAGGTTAATAAACTAAAGAAAAATATTAAATTAACTATTATTTCAACATATGTAGAAAATTAATCTTATATCCAGAACCAAAAGAGAGGTGATGAAAGCAATTAAAAATGTCCAGTATTTGTAACTACATGCAAAGTTCATGGATTGGAAAATTTAATGTTGGTAAGTCATAGACCCTAATTTTTTTCTGAAGATATATGCCATCAGCATCATGGCCATTAAGTTTTGCTACAGAGAAATCCATTTTTAGTCATCTTCATTCCAATATGGTTGATTTAAAAATACTTATAGTAAAATTTATTCTTTTTTACTATAAAGTTTATGAGTTTTGACAAATGTATAGAATTATGTATCCCCTAACACAAATCAATATAGAATAATTCAATCTCTCTAAAACTCATGCCAGCAATATTTTATAGGCAATAAATCCCCAAACTATTCTTTTTTTAAATCCTTATAATTTTTTTCTGTTTTAGGATATCAAATAAATGTTACTATAAAATATATAGCTTGTATGTCCGGATTTTTATAACTAGAAAATGCATCAAAGATGCATCTATATTAGTGGAAACAATAGCTTTTAAAGATATTTATCAGTAATCCATTGTATTACTTTATAACACTAATTTAACTTTTGATTAGTTAAAGGATATTTGGCTTCTTCAGTTTTCAAAAATTGTGAGTGTAGCTTTTATAAACATTCACATATAGGCACTTGTATAAGGCTTGTTTTTTTCTCAAGTATTTACCTGAGAGACCAAGTACTACATCAAATGAGTTAGGTAAGAATAAATTCATGTCATTAATGTGGAAGTAACATTTCAGTGGATATTGTAACCATGAGGGAAACAAAGATTATTCTTTATTCTTTATTACATATTATTTTCTATTATAAAACAAAATTGAAGTACAGTAAAAAGAAACAGAAATATAAACATATATGTACATATTCGTATATAACATATATGAATATATGTATACATATATATCAATGATTTAAAATGTAAGAGCACCAACAAAAAACTATAAAAGTAACAGGAAAAAATATGAAATTCCCTCTGAAATGTCAAAACAAAAAAATAAAGGAAAATAAAAAGTAAAAAGAAGATATTTGAGAAATACGGAAAATGGGTAGTAGAAGCTATATTTAAACAGGTAATCAAGGGTTCAGTAGATATCAGATCAGAACCTCTTTAAAATCGTTCCATTCCCCAATCCCTTTCTCACAACTTCTCCTTATTTTAATGCTTTCATCATGTCTTAAGTTTTTTAGTCCAAGAGATTTTCTGCTAATATTCCCATAGCCTGAGGCATTAATCCTAGAATCATTGTTTCTCTACAAACCTCTCATGAATCGGGTATAGACTCAAACATTTGTTTTAAATCAAGATAATGCAATTTCCTCCTCTTCCTCAAGTAATTGTTTGTCACACTGGTTTATTTTACATGTATCATAACTTAGCTCAGTTTCTGATGATCCCACTGGAGTGTAAAATTGAGGTTAGTGGTATGCACAACTACAGTACCAATGTTACAAGAGTTCTTGGCATACACTAAATCCAGACAGAGGGTGGGGGGGACGAGAAGTAGAGGAAGAAGAAGAAATAGGGGAGAAAGTGAGGAAGGAAGAAGGAAGGGAATAAGGAAGGAGGGAAAGTGGGAGGGTGAGAGGAAACAACAAAGTCAACATTAAAGAAATCACCATTGCAGACATACACATTGGAACAGATTCAATATTCAAAAAATTCTATTGATAATATTGTTATTTTTTTATTTTCTAATACCTTCCTACCCCACCCCCTGGTACTGACTGAGGATGAAACACTGAGATATTCTACCACTGAGTTCCATCATCGGCCCTTTTTGGTTTTGTTTTGTTGTTTTTTGAGATAGGGTCTCAATCAGTTGCTGAAGCTGGCCTCAAACTTGTAATCCTCCTGTTTTAGCCTCCAAAGTCACTGAGATTGCAGGTATAAGCCTCTGTGCCCAGCTCACCCATTGTTGTTTTCTAATAATTCTGCTCTAATGAAATAAAAATAAGTAGTATATATGATTGTATTTGTTAGCTGGTTTTCAAAAATTCTACTTACCATTTGTACTTTGTGATTATACATTAAAGGCATAAAAATTATATTTTATTATGTAAACAGCATTGTATTTATTTATCACCTATTTATTTTTAATTGATACACAAAATTTTGCACATAAATGGGATACCACATGATGTTTCATAACATGTACCCATTGGGTAACATTTATAACAAGGTAAACATATCTATTTTCTCAAACATTTAACATTTATAATGAAAACATTCAAAATCCTTTCAGTTTGTTGAAAGATACAGTACATAATTGTTATCTATAGTCACCGTACCATGCAATAGCTCATCAGAACTTCTTATTCCTATGTACCAGTAACTTACCACCCATCGATAAACCCTTTCCCATCTCTACCTACAATCAATTACTTTTTATGGTGTGTCTATTTGAATCATTAAAAATAAAACACTTGAAGACCCAGAAAGGAAGAGTTTTATATCAATCTGATATTGCTGTTGCTCTCTGAAAATTGCATCAAGTGATAAGTTCAGTTCAGTTAATGATCCTGTGCTTCTTATGAAATAAAAGGAGAAAGGGACAAGACTTTTAGCAATAAAACTTAAAAGCTCAGGACTGTTCCACCACAATCTTATGGATTACTCAAAGCACTTCTGAAGAGGAAACTCATTCTCAGGCTTATGACCTTTCATTGTTTTAATATTTTAGAGCACTTAAATCAGGAAAAAATAATTTTATTAAGTCATCATTGAAATGAATATTTATATTTCCCTGAAAATAATATATATATATATATATATATAAATACTGTGAGGGGCATTGTATTTTGATGATAATTGCATGGAGATTTTTCAGATTAACTATTTGATAAGGGGTCTATGGATGGAAGACAGATCTTAAGCTAAAATCAGGGAGGCTCTACATTGTTTAAAATATTGCAATTATTCCACAGGTAAAAGAGTTTAGGTTAATGATGAATAATGCTCTCAATTCTTGCCACTTCTTTGGGAAAATAATGATAGTAATAACCAGATTTTTGTTGTTTAAATTGAAAAAAATTGTTATAACTTTTCTTTTCATAATTTCCCCTTAGTTTGATGATATTTTATTCCCTATGTGACTCTATGCAAATTCCTGCAACATGATTGAAATAAACCAGTCACGCTTTATCTGCTATTTCCCTAAAATTTATCACTATTTAAGTAATCAATATTATTTAAAAAAATCATATTCCACGAGTTTTATATGACCACTTTTCAATAATAAAGCAATATTTTAAAAAGTAGAAATACAATTTTAAGTTTGATATTAATATTTAATGTACCTTATTCTAATGAATTTTTCCAATAAACTTAATTAAAAATTGATTCTTTAAGAAGATTTTGTTGCTATTTTTCCATTAAAATCAGCAAAATAATCAAGTGAAAGATTGATTTTCAGGGTTCTGAAGTGTGTCTAGCCACTATCCACATACACACATCTCATAATATTGAACTTCACAAACACTGCATATTTTGGAAACTACAGGATTTTAGCAAACCTGTGTTAAGTAATTCTAGCAGTGCCATTTTCCCAAAATCATGTGTTCTCTTTATGTCACTGTCGCATTTTGATAATTTTACAATATCTAGATTGCTTCATTGTTCATATCTGTCATGGTTAACTGTGAACAGTGATCTTTGATGTTATTATCATAATAGTTTTGGGTGCCATAAATCTAGGCCATAGGAACTGGCAAACTTATTTGATAAATGTCGTACTGTTCTGAGGCCTCCATTGACCATTAATACACCTCTCTCTCTCCCTCTCCTTGAGCTTTCCTATTCCTGAGACATAACAATATTAACATAAAGCTAATTAATAACCCTACATGATCTCTAGGTTTTAAAATTAAAGGAAGAGTCATGTTTCTCACTTTAAATAAAAATCTAGAAATGACTAAATTTGACCTTTTTTTTTAACCACACTAAAAGCCAATATAGGCTGAAGGCTAAGATTTAGGGGTCAAATTTGCTCAAAAGTTTTTGCACACAAATGAAAAGTTCTTGACAGAAATTAAAAGTTTTACTGTAGTAAACAAATGAATGATAAGAAATAAAGACAGACTTATTGTTGATATGGAAAATATTTTAGTGGTGTAGACAGAAGATCAAACCAACCAAAGCATTCTCTTAAAGGCAGGCCAAATCCCCAGCAAGGCCCTAATTCTTCTGAGTTCTATGAAGACTGAGAGAGGTGAGGAAGCTGCAGAAGAAAGTGTGAAGCTAGCAGAGGTTGGGTTCATGTGGTGTGTGGAAAGAAGTCACATCTCTAATGTGAAAGTTCAAGGTGAAGCAGTGAGTGCTCATGGAGATGCTATTGCAAGCCACCCAGAAGATGTAGCTGCAATAACTGATGAACAACACCTTTTAAATGCAGGTGAAACAGCCTTATATTGGAAAAATATGCCATCTAAGGTTTTCATAGCCAGAGAGGAGAAGTCAATACCTGGCTTAAAGGACAAGTTCATTCTTGTAGGAGCTAAGGAAGCTGATGACTAAGTTGAAGAGAATGTTCACTTACCATTCTGAAAATTACAGGCCACTTAAGAACTATATTTAATCTTCCTGTGCTCCATAAATAGAATAGTGAAGTATTGGTGATTACTGAATATTATAATTACTGAATATTATATTATAATATTATAATCACAGTGTTTTGAACAATTGCTCAGAACAAGATTTCTTTCCAATCATAACTATTTATTGACAATGCACCTAATACCCTAAGAGTTCTGATGAAGATGTACAATGAGACTAATATTGTTTATATGCCTGCTAACTCCACATCCATTCTGTACTCTGTGAACCAAGAAACAAATGGACCTTTAAGATTCTTAAGAAATTCATTTTGTAAGGGTATTGTTGTCATACACTTATTCCTCTAATGTGCAAAGCAAATTGAAAATCTTCTGGAAAGGATACTCTGTTCTATGTGACATTAAGAATATTTATGATTCATGGGAGGAGTTCAAAATATCTATATTAATGATAAGATTTTGGAATGAGTTGATTCTAGCACTCATGGATGACTTTGATAGGTTCAAGATTTCAGTAGAAGAATCAACTACCAAGGTAGTGGAAACAACAAGAGAACTAGAATTAAAAATGGAGCCCAAAGACATGACCAAATGGCTGCAATCTCATTATATAATAAAAGTTGTTGGAAAATTATGTAGATGATCAGGAATGGGAACTTATTCTATAAACTATTGACCTAAACATGTAATACATTTTGTTATTTATTTATTTACTTTTCAAATAAGTAAGTTTCATAGTGGGGAGGATGAGCAACTATAGTTTGGAAGATGATCCATAACTCCCATATCTTACTGGCTCCATTCAATTTATCTTTCTATGTATATGACAGGACCTTACATCTCTCATCTTATAAAGCATGGTCTGTAGGCAGCTGATTCTTTGCAACATGCAGAAATCTCATTTTATTCCCTTCATTTAAATGACTCTTTCAGGGGAAGAATTGCAACATTATTTTTGGTGCTAAGAAGTTGGAGACAATTTAGTCGTCAATTACTGGAAGAATGTATATATAACATGTGGTAAATGCAGCAGAAGAAATGAAAGCTTTGCATGCTAATAACAATTTGGATGTTTCTTAAAAGCATAGGGCTTAATGAAATGGTAATAAAATGGTGCCACTTATACAAATTTATTGTATGTGCTCAGAATGGCCACTCACAATGCTTAAGAGCATATACAAAAATGGCATTAATAATCATATCAGATGGGCCCCTGGTTGTGTGAATGAGAAATGGAGTTGGGGTGAGACTACAAGAAATTAGCAAAATGAATAAATAAGAGATGGGTTATGCATGGACTGATGGTAATTGCATACCTGGAGCTGAAAAATATAATTAAATAAACTCTCTTTACCTGAGGTCCAAAAAGATGCAAATCAATACCCACAAAAATAAGTTATATCACCCTATTTTTTGCATAAGTAATGAAAATCTATCTAAATCTAAAAGTGAAGTAAAAATCATTAATTTCATAGAATGGGTTTTTCATCATAATCCTAATATTTTTTTGAGAGAGAGAGAGAGAGAGAGAGAATTTTAATATTTATTTTTTAGTTTTTGGCGGACAAAACATCTTTGTTGGTATGTGGTGCTGAGGATCGAACCCGGGTCGCATGCATGCCAGGTGAGCGCACTACCGCTTGAGCCACATCCCCAGCCCATAATCCTAATATTTTAAGAAAAAAATTCCCTTTAAGGAAATTTCATGAGGCTTATATTTTACTCTCTATTTTTTTCCCAATTGCTAGTTTCTTAATTCACACACAAACACACACATACACCTTTATGTCTGTGATGTGTGTCTCATAAAAAATAAATGTGTGTGAACATGTCTGACTTTAAGTAGTTAAAGGACAGAATTGTGATTATATATATATATATATATATATATATATAGGCATATACAGGACTTCACAAGCGCAAATGAAAGAAGATATGTGAATATATTGGGGTAAATACAAGAAATATTATAGACATATCTTTAGGTAAATAAATGATAGAAATATTGATTTATAAAATGCTTTTTTACAGGGAATTGAAAGGATATTAAATGCCATTAAATATTGTACATAGACATTTAAAATCAAATACTGATTTTAATTTCACAAAAGCAAATGAAAGAAGATATGTATATATATTTGGGTAAACACAGAAAAATGACATATCTTTAGGTGAGTAAAAAATAAAAATATTGATATATAAAATGCTTTTTTTACAGGGAAGGGAAAGGATATTTAATACCATGAAACAGTCTACATAGCCATTTAAAATCAAAAGGGACCAAAAATAAATTCAAATATACATGTATAGTATAAGCTATGTACTTAGTTAGGCATCAGGGGTATATGATGGATGAGGCAGATTTCTACAGCTACTTTTAGAACAGGCATTTCATCTGTTTTGATGGGTTTCCAGGTTTATGTAGATCATGTGACCTATGCTGGGCTCAGGTGGGCTGTTTCACTTCCAGTTATAGATCTTAAGGTTTGGATTTTTATTGCACATGGGACTGTATCTTTTGTTTTTAAAGACACACATACACACACACACACACACACACACACACAGGCTCACATACACACAGGCTCACATACACAGGCACACATATGCACACACATCTTAAGTATTATTCTAAGTATTTATCTCAAGACCCAGGTTGAAAGTATAGCAAATATCTAGTGGGAATTTTCTTCACAGTATTGGCAGAGTCAAATGAGCAAAGAAAAAACACACAATTCCTTTTAAAACATATTGTTTAAACTGATTCATATCACTTTTACTACACTCTTTTTGGCAAAATTATTCTAACAGCTGAGACCCAAATTGTTTGGGGACAAATTTTTCTATTCCTCTATTGAGAAAAAATATGAAATGGCATGGCTAATATGCTATGGATAAAAATAAAGGCTTGTTGCTCAATTTATCATGTTCATCACCTTGGCTACAATTACACTATTCTCATACAGAAAATATATTTACTCCTTAAGTTCTTGCAAAGTCTCATCTACTCATGTTATTAGCCTTGAGGTCCAACTTACTATGCTCTACATTATGTTGGACATAGCTCTTTATGATCTGAAAATTTATGAACAGACTAGTTACTTGCTGAACATACCCCATGATGAAACAGGAACAAAATCTTTACTAAAAACTGCCATTTTCAAAGGAATAAAACAAGAATTGCAAATAAATTACTGGCTTGCAGTTAGAAAATCCTGATGGAGAAATGATTTCAGCTCAATTTTTCCTGGAGACCTGGATTATATCTGATTTTGCCTCAGTTCTATTCCCTAGAACATATTTTTTCAAAGTTCTAAGCTTATCTTTTTGAAATGTCAATCATTCCTGTCCTCCAATTTGGTCTGTTATGAAAGGGATAATATGGAATGTCTTCTTCATAGCTCAGTAGTGTTCTCTATTTTCTTTCTGCATGTAGGACATGGGAGAGAACACTTTTTCCTGTTAAACTGTCTGGCTCTCTTTCAATCCAGGCTGACATAAATTTTGCAAATACAACTATTTCACAAAGCTTGTGGTTTTATTTGGTATTTGTCCTCAGTATAGTCAACATATCAAAATTCACATTCATAGGATGGTGCTGAAGTTTAGTTGTGGAGTGCTTGCTTCATGTGTGTAAGGCACTGGGTTTGATACTCAGCACAGCACCACATAAGAATAAATAAATAAATAAATGCATATTTGTGTCCATCTATGACTATTTTTTTTAAATTCACATATTATTTTTCACATATACTTGTTTAGGCTTGACTGAATATGTATTATGTGCTAAGATATATTCACCAATTCTTTCCTGAAACCATTCTGGCTAACAAAATCTGTTAGGGAGCTTCGTCATTGTTTCAAAGTCTTTTACCAAAGGTGGCATAGAATAGAGACACCATTGTTTTGTTCGTGCCAATAATCTTCTTTTCCATCTCTTCTCTGTTCTCTCTCCACATCTCCCTCTGTGCTTTTGTTAGAGTAAGAAATAAGTGATTTATTTTCCTCCAATATGAATGTGTTTAAAATGTGCTTATATTCAGCTCTCTCTTAACCCTATGTTCAATATAAGAACATTATAATAGCATTGTATTAGTTGATCAATGTCTTATTTAGTAACACTTATCAAGTGTTCATTTGTAGCAGACCTTCCTTAATGTGGCCTATGTTAAACATTATTTTCAATGAAGAATCAATCTCAAGCTCAAAGAATTTAGAAAATTTGCCCTAAGCCTTTCTCAATTAATTACTACTTAAGAAATTGGTAGCTAAACTCATTGATCTTGATATAGTTTTAGGTACAGAAAATTTTCCAGAAATTTTCATATACTAGCAATAGCTCTGTGTTGTCTATTCTCCTAATTCTTAGTAAAGTCTGAAATAATTAACCTTGACTGTGAGGAGTACTAATATGCTTTTTTGTATCTCAGTGTATCTTATCAACATAGGCACAGTTTAGCTAAGACTCATTTGCTTGTAAATTATCAGAATAGTTAAAACAATTTCAGATAAATTATCTGCACAGTAATCATATGATAAAAATTCCTGACATAAGATGAAAGAAATTGAAATAATTGTAAAGAATTAACATCTCTTTTTTAAGTTATGAAGCATATAGAAACATAGGTTCTTGAAAAAAAAGCATTATAACATGTTGGTTTCTCTATGAATTGTACATTTTAAAATTTTCTCTAATACCTCATCCTGCATATACTTAATTCTTTCATTACCTTCCACATTCATTGACTTTGGCACTGGACTCTGATTCTTTCCTCTACCTTTCATCTCTTGGCATCATGAAAGCTTTCGGTGCCTATATAAATACATTAGTAAACATACTAAAATCAATTTTTATCTTTTCAGATACATGACCTCACTGTTCTCAAATTCAACTTCTCATCCCTGTGCCAAAAGTCAGCCTTGTAATCACCCTCAGAAATAATAAATCCCAATATCCATGACTGCAGTAGGAGATCTGTATCCATATTTGTCTTTTGTGTGTCACTTTTCTTTCTTTTTAACATCATCAAAGCGTTTTACGCATTTACCCTCTAGTAAGCATCACTTTATCTGATACCTGCTGATTGGATTTTCTCTTGTATTGAATTTGTATTTTATAGCCATCATTTCTCTCTTACTAGCTATCTTTGTGCCATTACATTCTTGCTATATTGCATCTGTTGTCCTCAAACAGCCACCCCAGCATCAGTCCTTAAAAATCCCTGTTTTTTCCTCAGGTATTTGGAGTTCTGAAAAATTACTTTTGGAGAAATGCACACAATTTTGCAGAGAGCTGTCATTAGTCATTGTGAATTTCCAAGCTCATTTTATCACCATCATTTCCAACCCTTTACCATTCTGATTATATAGTACTCAAATTGTAGAGCATCTTACTGTTTTCATTGTTAAATAGCCAGAGTTTATTAATGTTACTATCAATTACCCCAACTCTCCACATACTCCATCTTTTCATGTGAATACATAAACTAAATCTCATCATTAATAAACATAAATTTTCTACCTTCTCAAAGTAAGTCTCTCAATTTTTTCCTTTAACCACACTCCATGTACTCAGAAATTTACTTTCATAAAAACCACTCTTTCCCCTTTATTACTTTTCTTTCCATGAGCTCATTAGTCACTATAAACAGGTATCAATGCCTATGCTGGCCTGAAAAATAAAATGAAATAACTTATCTTTTGATGCTGAATTATTACCTAATAATTGATTAGTATGCTTTGTCACTTTTAAATCTAAAAATTTAAGAGTAGATTCATTTGCTGTCCGTTCTACTCACAGCACACAAACTTCAGTACTTCACCATCTGGCTTCACCACAAGATGTTCATTGAAAGTTTTGTGATTTAAGTCATTCATAACATATTAGTTTCTAAGCAAAAATGACACTAAAGAAATAAACTAGTTTATTTGGCCACCTCCAAATCAACCTTTGATATTTTAGTAACCATAATATACCCCTTCTGTGAACATGCCTCATTATCTTCAGTGACAAACTAATGGATCTCCTCCTGGCCCAAATAATTTATATTAGTTTATAGTTAGTCCTCCTAATTAGGGCTTGATTTGAGAAATTGACAAGATGAAACAGAAACAGTGCTGGAGAACTGGCATATAATCATGGTTAAAATACTACAGCTGTCTCTTACAGAACCCAATATAAATCCAGTGTATATATGAAGACCCGAGAATCATGAATACACTCACCCTGGTAGTAAGCATGAAGGATACTTTGTCTTCAGTTTTCTTCTGAGTTTGTTAGATTTAGAAATCTGATAAGAAGTTTCTGTTTTGGGGTCATGTCACTCAAAGGACTCTTATTCAAAGTTGAACCTTTAGAAATAAACCGAACATGCCCTTGGCTTCTAAACCTCAACAGAAAATTGGATTCTCTGCTGTGTCACTGAACTTAGTTCCTGACAAGGACTGCCAGTGTGTTCATTCTTTGTGGTTCAGAAAAGGGCTCAAATTGGGAAAGAAAGAAGGAAATGTCAAGCATCAAATGGAAATCATGGGCACAAGTCTAATAAATTCAAGAGAAGTAATCTGAAGTCTTTAAATAGGAATGCAATTTAACCCTTTTCTATCATGACAATTCTTAAGTTAGTGTAAGGTATTTACAATATTCTGAAATATTTATATTACTCTTTTCGAGGCATCTTATTTCAATTCCTTATTTTTGAAAAATCTGCATTATATCTGAAGTGTTCTGATCTGGGAGGGATCAACTGGACCAAATAACCTGTCTTTAGTTATATGTCATACATATTTTTCATGATGTTTATAACTTCAGAAACTATTTCAGCTATGCTATCTTCTTTGGAAGCACCATCATAACAATTCATACATATTAAACTAATAATATATATGTATGACATTTATTATCCAGATTCCTCATTTCTTTAACATTTTGACAGAGAAAACACTTTCCAGTACATACAGTGCCCATGGCCAAGATCTGCCCAATGGCTTCCATTAATCTCTGGGAAACCTGGGAAGTTTAAAAAAGATAGCACAATGGATTTTAGAACCTGGGCTTTTTCTCAGTAACTGAAAGAAACAAGACAGACTCAAAGAAGAGCCAAGTTTTTCTAGGTCAGCAGCCTGGGATTTCTTTTAGTGTCAGGAATCATTCACTTTGGTAATGCAGTGTCAGCGTAATATCAATGTTCAAAACAGAACTGTCACAGAAAGCATGATTGGAAATAGAACCTGTAGTGAATACGAATCAGGTTTTACCTTACTGGGAAAATACCAGAGTAGATCTACTTGAGGCCAAGAATTGAATTCCCTGATAAGACTTGGAAAAGGAGTAGTTCATGGGGAATTTTAAAAATTCTTTTCTTATTTTAACACAGTGTAGCAGTAATATATGACTATACACATGAATGTTACTGATAGAAAAAAATTTAGAAAGCTTAAGTGTTATTAAAATATTTATAAATAACTAACTTAATTAACAATGAAAAATTTCCAAAAGTTTGTACTTAGCCATATGAAAGAAACCAAAGTGAATAAAACAATTGTATATCTTATATTCCTTTCCCCATTCTTATACCATTTCTAGTTATTTTTTTCCTCTTTCACTGAGGTCCTAGAGATAACTGAGTAAAATCTCCTAAGATCTAGTTGAATCCCCAAGTTATTGAACAAAGAGATTCCTTTAACTCATGGCCTATGAATTTCAAAGTTCTAAGCTCAATATACCTTATTCCCAAATCAAGTTTATTTCGTTTCAGTTTTTCAAACACTGATGACAATGGGTTTCATAGCTACGTGATAGTATGTATTTTTAAAGAAAAGTAGTATGATATCTGTGAAACACTATTAAGCATGGAGTTAAAAGTTATGTTTGAATTTTAGATTTAACTTTTAATGGTCAAGTATTGTGGTTTGAGGAAATATCATATTTTCTGATCTTTTTATTTCTTCTTTTGTAAAATAAGAAAATGATATATTTTTAATTCAAATGATTGGTAATGCAAATAAAATATAGCATGAAAAATTCTGTTGATTAATTCAATAAATCACTAAATCATTATTATCAGTTATTAATATTTTATTATATACTTTTTCTTACCAACTCATTTAAGCTATACATAACTTTCACATTTTCTGATACAAGTTAAAGATGTGATCATTGCTCATTATAGCTAGTGACACATGGAAAGAAAGTATACTAGATACACCCACAGATGTAATTACAGGGTTGATTTCAGAGACATTGCCAGGTGGATAGACCACATTCTGGAATAAGGAAATATAATAATCATACATAAATCATGTCACAGTCATCCCAGAAATCATAAATTTTGACATGCTTTTTACTTTTTAGGAACTAATTTAGAAATTAGAGTTCACAATATAATCAAAATCTTATATAATTTGTTCTAGCACATAGCACAGTACTTGCTATACAAGAGATATTTAATTTAAAAATTTGCTTATGTGAACCAATGTATAAATGATTAAGATAATAAAAATATCTACATGTCCAAGTAAAAACAATTAGAAACAGCAGAAAATTAGAAAACCATCATTAGCTTCTCTTTCTTCTATCCCACTGAAATCCATCATAAGGCTCTATTCTACCTTATATATAATCAATCTATTCATTCCTTTCCTTTACCATGGCTAATCTATTGAATCAGCTATGATTACTCTTCCCTATACACAACAATGGTTTCCTAATTATTTCAAATGCACTTACCACACTGTCAACAAAATGTTCTTTATATAATGTGTATCATGTGGGTTATGCCTATGTCTAAAATATCCCCATAACTCCAATAAAGCAATTCCATACCCCTGTGCATATCACAACATCATCCATAGTACTTCCTCATCCTGTGCTCCTTATCTCAGGGGCCTCACTCTCCTGTCATACTCTAGATTAAGCTCCTGGTAGATCCCAAATTGGGCCAGGCTTTTTCATCCTAAGTTATCTTTGTATTCTCTTTTCCCTCAGCATCCACATCTTTTCTGAATATCCCCTTTATGTTTTTCTAGATTATCCCCAGTTTCATCCTAAAAAATGATTTCAGATGGTACATCCTTGAATAGTATTTAGATAGTCCCCAAATTCTGCAATCAGCATGGCCATTAATTCAGAAACCGACAAGGGGCCATGGGGGATTAAGAAAAGACAAACAGACACACACAGAGAAAAAGCTGGGGCTGAGTGTGAATTCAAACTCTGCTGGAGGATGAATGACCCAGAGGTAGCTTAGCATTATTTATTATATAGGTTTTGTCATCAAAAAGTTATCTGTGAGAAAGTTTCAGCAAGCAGAGACTTGAAGGTTGCAGTGAAAAGTGTGACACAAGGTTAACCTGTTATGCCCAGAATTCTATATCGCCAGGAGTTGGTAAATGCAGCCATAGGGCAATGAGAAACCATGGCTTAAGTCACTGCTCTCTACCTCCAAACACTAATTTAAAGTAAATTTAATGTTTTTTATTGATAAATGTTAGTAATTATTCTTTATTTGTAATACTTTTACTTTTCCCTAAAATGCAAAGATGCATTTAACTAAAAATATATTAAATACTATCAAAGTATGAAACAACAATCTATTTCCTGAGAAAATAATAAAAACTCTTTCTGATGGGCAGTTTTTATTTTTTTAAAATATAAAGCTGTTAACACTACATTTCATATTTTATTTATTTATTTTTCTAACTTTAATTTTTTATGTTTAGGTAGATTATTTGTGTTGGAGAGTTGGTCCCCAGGGAGTGCTATTAGAAGGAGAGGAACTTTTAAGAGTTAGACTTTAGTTGGAGATCTTTAGATCATTGAAGGCATGTCCCAAAGATGGCTGTGGGATCCTGCCCTCTTCCTTGTTTCTTCTTCACATCTTGGCCATGGTGTGAGTTGTTTCACATGCATTCCCATAGTTGCACTCCCTGCCTTGCCACATGCCCAAAATCAGTGAGGCCAATCAATCAAGGACTGAAACCTCTAAAACCAGAAGCCAAAAACAACTCCATTACTCTTTGTAAATTGATTATCTCAGGCAATGTTATGGTAATGGAAAGCTGACTAACCCATTAGTCCAAAATTTATTGCAATAACAAGTGTATTAATCAGGATTTTCCAGAGGAACAGAAACAATTGTGTGTGAATATATGTATTCTGTTATATAAAATTATGTATGATTATATATAGATAATCATTTTATTAATGTATAATTATAAGAAACAGAAATAATAATATATATATACAAATATTTTGTTGTATATGTATAATTCTATATTATAGAATTATACACCTATATAATTAGAAGAGGGTATTTATTAGATTGGCTTTCATGATCAAAGGCTGCATAGTCCCACAATGGCCATCAAAAAGCTTGAGAACGGAGAAAACCAGTAGCTGCTCAGCCTGTGAAACTTGATATCTCAGAACAAGAGAGACCAATAATGCATTTATGGTCTGAATAGGAAGACTGGAGACTTGCTAGTAGGATTCCACATTCAGAGACTGAAAAATATGGAGTTTCATGTCCATGTGTAATGGGAGCATTAAAATCCACACCCTACAGAAGAACCAAACTTGCATATGTGCACTAGCTTTCTCCTTCTTCTTACCACTTTTTGTTGCATCTGGGCATCCAGCTGTTGCCTGGTGCCACTCACATTCAGGGCAAGGTTTCTTTCTTGTTATTTCACAGCAAAGCATGCAAATCATCTCTGGAAACACCTCACAGCCACTCCCAGACTTGTGCTTTACCAACTTTCCAGGTATCTCTCAATCTAGTCAGATCAACAACCAAGATTAACCATAAAAACCTCTGACTATTATAACATATAAAATATTTGATGGGAAAAAATGCCATTCAAGAAATAGGAATAGACTCTGAACAAAAATTGTGTGTATGTGTGTGTAGTGTACATATACACACTAATGTACTATAATATATTAATCTGTTAATTTGAGTGTTAAAGGATAAAATCATATAAAGTTGTGTATACTTTTAAAATATCATCATTATTTTCATTGCTATGCATTTGGTCAAATTTACTTGCTGAGGAATAATACCCTAATTACATAACTTTCCTCAAAATCAGATTCATTTGTACCACAGAGACTTTATACTTAACTTACTTTTCTTAGAAATGTTTTCTTTTCCTTCTATTTTAAGGAATAGCAGAATTATTCATACTTTCTTTAGTCATCTATTAGACAAGTTAGAGAGATCTTTTATATAATAATGGAAGAACTAGCCATCATTTCTGGAAAACTCTGAGAGAGAATAACTATACTCAAGATCATTAAAATGGCCTCTGTAGTGCCTCTGGTAGGTTGAAAATGGTCAGAATGGGGCAGCGAGCACAGAAGAGTATAGCATTTCACAGAACTAAAGCTAATGTTACTAATCATGACGACATTAGGGGTAAATAGGGTGACATCTCTTCATTTCAATTCAGACATTTATTATTTATTCTTATGGAGAAAATAAAACACCAAAACAAAACATATGAGGTGTATAAAAGAAACAACTGTGGCTGGTGTTGTTAAGGTGTAACATACCTGCTAGCATGCCCAATGCCCTACATTCAATACTCAGCACCACAACATTATAAAAAAGAAACCACTGAAACAAAATGACATTTACTGTATGCAAGTTATATATAATTTACCATCCAAATATAGTAAAATTTTAGAGTAAAAAATGTTATTATTAAAACAAACAGGTGTAATAGTCCTAAACTGACAGTGATCCAGAAAAAAAACAGGATATATTTTCATTCCAATTATGTAGAGAATTTATATTTAATCTATTTTTAAAAAACAATAAACAGGGGTTGTAAATCTTTTGGATGAAATCATAGTAGAACAAAAATTAACTGTGGTCTCTATGATTGGGGAAGTATATACATATCTAACGTGCATAATTTTAATTGATATAGATAACCTTTTTGTTGCTAGATCAAGGATTGTGAAACTACAGGCCAACTTGTCATCTATTTATTAACAGCCATGACTTAATGTTTTTATATATATTTGTGATGACATTTTAAATAATGTTATAAGAACCTAATATAATATTCCAGATTTTGCTGTTTGTCCCTAAAATCTTAAACTATTTGCTATATAATCCTTGAAGATTTTTTTTTCTACCTGTTCTAGTTGAAAAACAACCACCTA
Source organism: Urocitellus parryii (assembly GCF_045843805.1). NCBI lineage: Eukaryota > Metazoa > Chordata > Mammalia > Rodentia > Sciuridae > Urocitellus > Urocitellus parryii. The sequence continues at coordinate 27,536,864 of NC_135537.1, forward strand.
ACATTCAGATAAGAATACTTCATTAGATAACACAGACATACCTGAAGCTGTATTATTTCACATACTGAAAGTCTACCATGTTTCTAATATTGATATCACCCTCTGTTATGTTGTGGTAAATAATGGGGGTGGGATTCGTGTGTGTGTATGTGTATATATATATGTATACATACACATATGCAAATATAACAATAATTACATTATATGGTATATATGTATTCAATATATTTAAATTTATTGAACATGTATATAGATAGATTTTTCAAATAATCTGCACTTATATATTGCAAATAGCACATTTCAATAATCTGCATCCTCATTTTGCTTCAAGCTTCAATATCATTCATTCTTCATGGCTCAGAACTTCCTTCTATAAAATCATACTATTACACTCTACCTATATCACAAATATTTTTTGTTTTATTTTTATACAGGGTCTTGCTATGTTGCTCAGGGCCTTGCTAAATTGCTGATGCTGCCTTTGAACTTGTGATCATCTGGCCTCAGTTTCCTAAACTGCTGGGATAACAGGTATACTGGAAAGAAACAAACAAAGGAGACACACACACACAATGAAGAGGCAAGAAAAAAGAAGGAAGTGGCTGCTCCTCCCCTCAGCCACATTTATTTATCTCAAAAGTTACATAGCTTGTCATTACCATGACTACATTATGATTTAGTCTTCCTTTAATCCCAAGTGCCAGCTAACTGAGATAAGGTCCAGGTAAATATAAACACAGAACCCCTTTTCTCCAAGGACATCACCATAGAAACTAGATAGTGCACCTGTATGGTTATCTTAATAGCTTCAAGGAGAAACTGTGGGCATTCCAAGCATGGGAAACAGAGGGCCTGTTACCCCCCAGGAGTTTGCTCACGAGAGGAATACTTCCCTGTACATTTCCATGGTCAGAATACCTACAGTGTACACCCTGCCCTTGGTCTTCATTTTTCATTTTGAGACATGGCCTTAATAAGTTGCAGAGGCTGGTCTCAAACTTACAATCCTCCTGACTCAGCCTCCTCAGCTGTGAGTAGAGATGAGAACCACCATGCCAGGGTCAATTCATTCTTATGAACTATAACCAGTACTTTGCATAATAGGATGTCTTGAACCTTTTTCCTTCGAATTGAAATGTCTTTTCCTTTGACCAACATCTCCCAATCCCATGTCTTACATCCCTGACAACCACCATTATATTCTCTATTTGTGAGTTCAAGATTTTTATATTACACATATAAGTATTATCATTTACATTTTGATAGTTCAATCAATATAGTAACTACTAAACCTGTTTTTGAGATATTGTATAAATGATATTTCCTGATGTAGTAGAGCAATTATATAACTTTGTACATTTTGTTTGTTAACATGAGCTCAAGTATCTCAAAAATTAATATTCCTAGTGGGCATAGAGGCCCACATTTACAATCCCAGTTACTTGGGAGACAGGAGAAGGAGGCAGGAGAATTGCAGTTTCAAAGGCAGCCTCAACTGGGTTCCCTCCCAAGTACTGAAGCAAGAACAAAGGTCAGGCATTTAGTGTATATAGATGGTCTTTTCTGGTCAGGAGGATGAAGCAGAATAGGGGAAGATAGAAGCTGATTCAAATGGAATGAGATGTTAATACCTACAGCACATATCCCCCTCCTCTCACTGGTGGCTCCTCTTGACAGACCATGTAAAATGGTGAGAAGTACCCCTGAATTACCCCTTTCTCACTTTTTTGCCACATGGGTGGGATAAAAGGAAGGAAAACCTGGAATCTATAAAAAGACAAGATCCACCCCATCCATGGATACCAGCTCTGGGTCCCCTTCTGTGTGGAGAAGTCCTTTCCTATTCTTTAAATGAAACTTACTTTCTACACTTGCCTTGGAATTTCTCTGGTGTTCAGTCTTTAACAGCTGGAGAAATGGAACTCATTTCCAGTAACAGTATAACCAAAAGAAAAAAAAAATTAAAAAAAAAGAGATAAAGAAAGAAATTCATTTGTGTCTGGTCTTTAGAGCAATCTGAGAACTGATCATCTATATTTCATGGGGTTATATACTACATTAAATTTTCCTTTTCTTTTTTAATGATCCAGAGATTGTTATTTTAGCTATTATTGCACATTTCAAGTTTAAAAGGACATACATATCTCATGTTTTGATTACAATATTTGTGAATGTATTCTGTCTCAAAATGCTATGTCTTACTAAAAGAGAACTTAGAACGTAGGAGCAGAAATGTAACCTCAACAAAAGTAGAATAAAATAAATATTCTTTAGCATAACTAAAGACCTTCAACACTCTTCATTGTATACTTGATGCTTCCCTCTAGAGTCCAGAATCAGCCATATTTCATATCAATCAGAAGTAATGAAGCCAGATTTAAAGACAGGTAGTCAGTGTAGAAGAGTAAATTGGGTCAGATTGAGAAAACAGAGGCCATTTTGAGTATGGGAAACTGAAAGCTTCCTCTGGGAGATCAGAATGTTCAGGTCTACAGATCCCTTTGATACTACCCCAAACCCAAAAGGTTGTAAGGAAGCAACTGCTGAGCAGACAAAGAGCTACTAATAAATGTCCCCTGTGTGTCCACTCCCTTCCTGCCTAGCACTCCATCTAAGCCCTTCCAGCTCACCTGCTCACCCCCTGGCCATTCCACCAACATCCCCTCATCTCTATGCAGGAGGAGGGGAAATTGACAAGATAAGGGAGAAGAATTGCAGGAGAACAGGGAAACTTTAAATGTATAAAAGGGACAGGACTTCCTCATCTCACAGATGCACCTTTGGGTCCCTTCTTCCACCCAGGAGAAGTCTGTTTTGCTATCCTTTAAAAAAGTTTCTTACTTTCTACTCTATGGATGCCCTTGGTGTGCTTCTCTGGTGTTATACTTCAACATTTGAGGAAGAAGCCGGAGTCATGAAGGTAATCCGAAAAGGCAGCATCAGTAACATATTTTCATATAAAATAATACATTTTCCCATGGTTCAGTATATAAACATTTGCCTAGAGTGTAATAAAGATAGAGTCACTTTCCAATTTATAAAATGGATATTATGGTAGACAACATAAGTGAGCTTAAAAATGGTAATGTAATTACTTAAACCATTCAAGAAATCTGGCAGGCAAAAATTATTTCTGGAAATGCTAAATTCTTTTTTCTGATGCAATGAAGTAGTAATATTTAAACTTTTGTAAAATCACTTAGAGTGCACTAAATTGCACAATTAATAAAAATCTGTAATGTGAAAACATATTAAAAATATTATGATTAATATTTATATAGCATAAAGTTAAAAGAAAGTCCTGTATGGAAATTTGTATGGAATGCTAAAAAAAAAAGAATGTATTCAAGGAAGTGTGATATTAATCAATGCAGATCAAAATGTTTATTCTTCAAAATTATTCCAGAAACTTATTCACTTGCAAAGTGTTCTGGGTCCAAATATGTGTGGAGTGTTTGGAACAGAAGAAAATAAAATAACTAAAGAATACAGGAATTATTTTTTTTCTTTTAGAGCCACTAAAAACAGAAAAATAAATAAATTTTGAATGTCTTTTTAATATCAAGTTTGTACATTTATAAAATGTATTTAACAAGTATATTTGAACATTTAAAACAATCTTAGAAGCATAATTAAAATTATGAAGAGGTAATTATTAATAACATGAATAATAAATCCTATTATTATTTAATTGAGCTACTGCCTAATTCAAATTATTATTATTTTTTGCTGTGTACAATTGTCATGTTAAATTGATACTGAGAATGTCTCAAACATTTGTCTTAAAACAAATGATGCTCTCTAAACTAATAAATGCCATGCTGTTCAGGGATTACATTCTTTTTATTATGGCAACAGAGCTCAGAGAATGGTTTCTTACTCTTCAGATATACTAATTTATAAGTTTGCTTTTGTTTCTTATTATATCTAAACACTATAATTAGAAAGCAACTAGAAATGACACTTTTCCACATATCAAGACAATTACTCTAACATCTATCCTTTCTCTGTAATTGTGTTTCCCTTATAGAACTTATTCTCTTTGATCTTACAACAATTTTTAGTGTACCCATTATAGATATTCACTCTTTTCTCCTTCTGTATGCTTTCAGCAACATTTTGCTTATATCTATGTATTTAATGTGCCTTCCCATACATACTGTCTGCATTAAATGCTGAGCCTAACTCACATAATATTTTAGGGACACTTATTTCCCAGGCCCATCCTACTCTGGGGAAAACAAACATATTTTAATATATTATTTGATGATAATGACCTTGATATTCTCACAAAACATTAGGAAATATGTGTAACTAAGTTCCAGCTTCTTTGAAGTTAGTATATAATAGAAACAGGAGAAAAAATTTTCAGGTGCGTATTTTCTTTCTTATAATCAATTTTGAACAAAGGACTATGAAACAACAACAGAACAATTGTGATGTCCACTTTGGCCATCCATAAAGGTCTTGAGGAGTTGAATACAAAAATAGGTAAGTCCAGACCACATGTAAAAATAAACCACTAACTCTCAAGTACTGTTGCAACCCGTGGAAAAGGGCAAGTCATACTTTTATAGCTTTTAGATCAATATAGCCAATACTTGGTCAATAACAGCTTCTCTGATTTTTGCCTTTACTTCTACCTTGGGACTAATCAGAGAAAGCAATTTATGTACCTTTAACCAATCACAGAAGATATCCTGCTTATAGTTAGCCAGCTTCAAGTTTCACCATGAAATACCTAACCTTTATTTTTCCACAATAAAGTTGCCACATTTTTCTATCTTTAATTTCTATCATATGTAAATGATGGTTTCCAAGCTCTAAATAAATACTTGTTCCCATTTGGGTTGTCTTCATTCATTTTCAGTTTTCCTAGAGGTTTCAACAAGATGTAATGTATATGGCTCTATATGGCCCATCACTGTGGACCACAGACTTCAACTAGGTGTGGTACCCCTGGAAATCCCTTGTGCAGTGTGGTAACTCAGTGCCAGATATGAACTCTGCTCTCTTTGCATTGAGTTTCTTGGCTATTTATTTTCAGTTTGGTGTTTGGTTTTGATTATTTGTTCCTATCTGTTTGGCATTCTTGGTAGAATCATGTCATTTCTTTTCTTTAATGTTTCCTGTCTTTTATGTTTTTGCTTTGTGTTGTGCTTTTGGTCAGATTAATGAATAGCAAAGTGGAACAGGTTATACATCATCTTAATGAATAAGATAGTTTTTTTCTGTAAGGTTTATCTTATGAAAAATAATAATACCATGGCCTATGAAATTAGTCTTTTGACTTTAAAGAGCTAGTATCCCTGGTTCAGTAATATCTTACAAGGTTTATTATTAGTTTTTGTTTGTTTATTATCATAGTATTGATAACCCTGGCTCATTCTGTTCTACCCAGAATCTTACATATTTTTAGCAGTTGTCTCATTAGATAATTGCCATGATGTCATAAGAAGAAAAAGGTCAAGAAGATCTTGCAATATTGTTGAGATGACTAATAATATCTAACAATGAAGATCTGGATCTCTAGGCTTGCTGGAACTTTTCCAACCTTCCACAACTGAGAAAATGACCAAAAGAAAAAGGGGGAAGTAAGAGGCTTAATATACAAAGTTACAATGATCATTCTATATATAAAAGTAGAACTTTCATCCACAATGTCTATAGCAGATACTCATGTAGCAATGAGCAAAAAAAGAGCAAAGTCTTGGTCCATAACTTATTGCTTCCCAATTTTTCCTAGTTTCCCAAATGAACAAGTGAAGGTCAAATATGATAATCAATCTTGTCAAACACTCCACCTCTATTTATCCTGCTTTCAGTTTTCTTGTGCCCAAACCTTCTAATCCAAGCATACCTGAAGCCATTTTCCACTAGAAAGCTTTCAAACTCTGTTGCCTGCTATTGTTTCTCTGTCAAATGTAGGTGATAGTGATGAACTCCTTGCTCTTGCAAGGTCTGAATAAATAGCTTTTTCTTTTCTCTTTGGGGTTTCTTATTTCTATTACTTATTTCTTTAGTATTCAGCTGGCAATCATATAGTTTAGGGAAGTCTTTTTAACCCCTTGAAGAGAAGCCTAATGCACATAAAGAATGTTAGAATTATTTTATTAGGAGTATGCAATTAATGCTGACATGCTAACTCATTTGAGCTAAGAGTCCACTGTAAAGTCAGAGCTACATATTTTCAATTTACAAGTAATACAGGATTTCATGGTCAGTCTTACTTTATGACATAAAATAATAGAAGAATCAGAAATAGGAGCTTTGATTATTCTTACTGAGTTATTCTGTTTTTATTGGGAGACAATAAAACAAACATATATATGGTGGCTATATATTAGATAATTGAGTAGAATATAGACTTTTTTCCACAGTTCAGCTATTGTGAATTGTGCTGGGATAAATACTGATGTGGCTATGTCCTATATATACACAATGGAATATTATTCAGCATTAAAAGAGAATAAAATCATGACATTTGCAGGTAAATGGATGGAGTTAGAGAATACAATGCTAAGTGAAGTTAGCCAATCCCAAAAAAACAAATGCCAAATGTTTTCTCTGATGTAAGGATGCTGATTCATAATGGGGTGAGGGGGCAGAGCATGGGAGGATTAAAGGAACTCTAGATAGGGCAAAGGGATGGGAGGGAAAGGGAGTTGGCATGGGGATAAAAAAGACAGTGGAATGAGATAGACATCATTACCCTAAGTACATGTATAAAGACAAGAATGGTGTGACTATAATATGTGCACAACCAGAGATACAAAAAAATTCTGTTCTATATTTGTAATATGAGTTATAATGCATTCTGCTGTCATATTTAACAAATTAGAATAAAAATAAATAAATAAGAATATAGACTTTGTTTCCACCTGACCAGTACAAAATGCAATGAACTGTGACCCTGGATACCTGGAGTAAAAATTTCTTACTGTCAATGTTTGCTCTAATTATAGAACATTGAGAAGGTCTCTGAAGTGGAGTAGGAGAGATTAAGAAGTCCAGTGAGATGTACTTGTTTACTTAGAACTTTATATCCATTTTTTAAAATGATTTTTGAGTTAGTATATTCCTTCTGACATTGATAGTTAATTTATAGGCCTGGAGGCAATTTCCCATCCTTGTTCCCTGAAATAACTCTTAAGCATTGCCAACAGTGGACTAGTCCCTGTCAGTCTTGAACTCTGTGGTTGGTAAGGAAAACTCTAATGATGGGATAAGGCTGGCATGATTAAAGCTGTTCCATAGTCTCCAGTGTCCGGTGATTTCTGACTTTTCAATACAAAGCTCTTTCTAGTGTGCCTGTCACTCCAGGGGACTGTGTACTTAGCAAAAAAGAACAAATTGATATGTACAATGTAAACAGCATCAGGCAAATAAAAAAAATAAGAGCTATGTATAATTGTGTTATCTACGTGAATCCACTTGGTGATTTTAAAAAATTAAATTCAATAGAACTTCTTCTGAAACCGATGTGTTGAGATTTATGTAACATTTATCAGATGTAACTTTCATGTATCACAAAGCCTTTTCTAAAACTAGAAAAAAAATAATAGATTTTTCCACATCCTTGAACAATCTTCACCCCATGAAAACCAAAGGTATATGTGTTTAGTGAACTTAATCCCCTGAGTGTATTTCCATAGATCTTTTCATTTATAGCTGAAGTACATGTTAAACTTTTGTGTAAGTTACGGGACTAAGAAGTTTTGAAAACTTTTTTCTCAGATATAGAAATCAATAGGCTTTCTGTTTATGGGTATGGGATTCAGCAGAATCCAACATTTCTTGCTAGTTGCATTCCTACCATGAGTTAGACATTCAAATCCTTTATAATGCATTTGAGATTTTAGATTACAAGTATATTCTAATATAAAAATTATTTTAAAATTTATAAATGTCACAACTATAATAATTTATTAATAATTTACACTACCTACTGGATGATACAAGTCATGTGGCCAAGGTGTGCCAATCACAGAATCTTTCTTTTCTAGATAGTGATAAGTCCAAGAGACTGTGACTCATTGATTTCCCCTGAAATTTTTCAAAATGATATAAAAACTTCATTTTCTCTCTAGTCACAATATTGTATAGATATATTTATACGGCACAACATAGCCATCATTCCAAATTTATGCAATAAGAGAAAATAAAGCAAGTACTGGAAAAGATTCAAAAGTAAAATATATAGAGAGTCCCAGAAGTATCAATGTAGTACTTCAATATATTGTTACACAAATGCCTTCTTTATAGTCATGGCAACCACTAAACCTTCCATTATTTTCTTAATGAAAAAGGATTATTAAACCTGACAAATACAAAAATCAACACCTAGTGAAGAAGTGTGAAAAGTTGCTGAAAAAACTTGGGGCAGAATATGACTTTGGGTTTCCTTTATCCTTATTAGGTGGTAATCTTTGCAGCTGGCTCAATAATTGCCTGTTGCACTTTGGAAGCTCAAATCATGTAACTGTTGAAGCTAAACTATTGGGAAATTTGCTAGAATAAAGTCGATATTTTAGATTATTTTAGCTACTTGTTTTATACATGATTACACAAAGTTTCAAATTCACAAGAAGGCATGCACTGTTGCATCTATAAATAGACACATCCACACAAACTCAGGTATATGGTGGGATATACAAACTACAACTGAGGTGGAATTAAATATATAAATGTTGCAGAAAAGCACAACAAATTGCCACTGTTCTGTAAATAATAGTTCCATCCCTTTTTGTTCTTTTAAGCTATTAATAAATGAATGGCTTTTGGCAAAGCTTTTGCAGGTGTGGATGAGAAAGCTTGGGGATTAGCTCCAGTATGTTGAGTGGTGAGATCATTACCTTCTTGGATTTCTTTTTGGTTTGGAGCATAGTACTAACAAGAGGACATGATCCCTGGTGAAATCTATTTGAAGGGAGAAACAGATTTGCTGTGTTTGTTGGCCTCAGGTTTATTCCTACTCATAGCCACATGTCTAGTTTAGGATTTTAGATCAGTTGGGAGAGAATGTGGATTAATCAAAGGAAGGACATTCTCCCAAACAAAACAAAACAAAACAAATTCAAAGCTCATGATATATTTGTAGAAGCATATTTGTTTGTGTCTAGTATGAAATACAAGGGCACAAAAAGTAAAACCATGCAGTGATCAAAGCTCTACCAGGACTCTAAATATGAAGCCATGGTAAAATGACAGCACCTACAAATGTGCCTTATTCATGACTTAATCACTGATGAGTTGTTAGCATTCTTTCCATTTCCATTTCTATTCTAAGGAGAAAATATGTATGCAACATGATTTAATACTGTCCTTTAAATTAGTTTAAATTATTAGTAAATTTTAAGAGCAGTTTTGTTTACAGAAAAATTGAAGACCCTGCAAAGTTCCATTTTTTCAGGATTTCTGATGGTTCTTAACTTGCATTGTTGTGCTACAGTTGTTACAACTGATGAGTCCACACTGACATGTTACTACTAACCAAATTTCACAGGCATTAGGATTTACTACTTATATTGCATTACAGTTCCTTAGGTTTTGACAAATGCCTAATGCCGTGTGTCCAGCATTGCAGTATCCTACAAAAAGAATAGTTACACTGCCATATTTTGCCCTTGTGTGCCATCTAATCATTTTTCCTCTGAAATAGTAGTTTCCTCTATTCACTCTTGCCTTTTCTATGTTGTGTATTTAGAATTATACACTATGTCCATTTTCCAGATTTTTTTCCACTTAGAAATACACATTTCAAGCCCCTGTGCATCTTTATTGGCTTGGCAGATTTTTATTTACATCCTGGAATAATATCCCATTGTATGGATGTACCACAGTTTATCTATTACTCTATTGAAGAGCATCTTGGTTGCTTCCAATTTGAGGCAATTATGAGTAAAACTACTATAAATATCTATGTTCGGATTTTTGTGTGGACACAAGTTTTCAATTCATTTTAGTAAAAGCCTTGGAGCACGGTTGTTGGATCATATGGTGGGATGATATTTAGCTTTGTTAGAAACTGCCAAACTTTCTTCCAAAGTGTACACACTGTTTCGAATTCTGACTAATAATGAATGAGAGTACCTCTTGTTTCACTTCTTCACCAGAGTTTGGTGTAAGCATTCTAGAATTTACTATTCTAATCATTGTGTATTGGTATGCCCTTTTTTTTTAAATTTGAAATTCTCAAATAGCAGATGATTTTAAATTTTTTATTGATTTTTTTAAATACACGACAGTGAAATGCATTACAATTCTTATTACACATATAGAGCACAATTTTTCATATCTTTGTAAATAATGTATGTTCACGCCAATTCATGTCTTTATACATGTACTTTGTTTTTGTTATTTTTTTGGCATTACAATTCTTATTACACATATATACCACAATTTTTCATACCTCTGCTTGTAGGCTGAATTTTCATATGCTTATTGGTCTTCTGTATATCTTCTTTAATGAGCTATCCCTTCAAATCATTTGTCTCTGTTTTCTTGGGTTATTTGATTGATGTTTTAGGTTTGTTGTTTGTTTTTCAGTTTTAAGAGTTCCTTGTGTATTTTGTGTAGTCAGCTTTGATCAGAAGTGTGTTTTTTAACAATGTTTTTCCTCTAGTCTGTGAGTTGTGTTTTTCTTTTCTTAATAACATCTTTTGCTTGGGAATATTTGAGAGAGGACTCTATGAAAGATGAGAATCCTCGAGATTAGACAACCCAATGGTAGATGGAGTGCAGGTAACAATGCTAAAGGCCAGAATGCCCCAAAGTCTGGGACACCCAACCAAATGGTATATTCAGAGAGACAATGGGACACCTCATTGTCTCAAATACTCTGTCTTCTCTCCAAAGAGGTAATTATACATCCACATCCTGAGATGACTCTTCCATTAAATCTTAATTAATGGGGTTTATGTTGAAGCAGAGGAATTAAGAAAAGGACACTGACTTTATTCTGTAACATGGCTTGACCCAAATATAAATTATAGAATGGACACTTGTCCTGTAAATGGGAAGGAAAATGAATAGAGGTCTATCAAGCTTTTCAATCCTCTTCAGACTGTTTAAAAATGGTCATTCAAGGGTTATTATATTAAACCATTATTCTCAAAATCACTTGGTACAAATGGAAAAATGAACATCTTTCCCTTTAGAGAGTTCTAAAGAAGAGGACACACAGCGGTGATATTTGACATGGATCCACCTCAGTATGACAAGGTGCCACCTGAACATTTGATTTCATGGTAACTATGATGGGTAGATTCTTCCTTGTCCATCTCCAACTGTATGAGCCTCCCCTGTGTATCCATCCTGTTGTCTCATGATAGATATCAGTGACAGGCTAGGTTTGGGGCTCTGGATTTCTAAATTTGGCATGCACTCAGTTTAGTGAGCATCTGTATCTTTCTTATCCCCTGTCTATAGGGATCCAATAACTGGTCTGCCATGACACATGACTAAACCAGTCAGGGTCACCCCAGGTGAACCAGGGCTGGCATGAAATAATGACAGAAAGAAAGAGAAATACCTTTTTCTTTGGGTTCTGTGATGGCCTCTCTGACCCAGCTCCCACAAAGGAGGCAAGGCAGGCAAGAGAGAGAGGGAGCACACCTTAAACCCAGGTTTTATTGGGGGAGACTGTTCCATGGAACATTCTATCCCATAAAAGGCAAAAGGGTAGGATTACAAAGAAACAAGGAGGCAGCCCACTCCAATTGGGTAACGCCCACTCCCAGAGCTGTACCTTTTTATCCAAGCGGAGGTAAAGACCACTTGCATTGCAGGGTACAATACCAGTCCAGTGACTCTTTACTCAGGACTTAAACGTGTGTGCATAGCTCCGTTTCAGGGTGGCTACTGACACTGGTCTATAAAAAATATAAAAACAGAGGGTCTGTCTTTGTGTCTTTTCCATGTCTAGTCTCACAAGACACTTCCTTTTCTGTTTCTTGATTAAAGGGAATATCTGGCACATCTATGACTTTCTGAAAAGAAACCTGTAAACCCCAGTGTTGATTCTTGCACCAATTGACAGTCAAGATTCTAACAAAGAGTTCTGCAAATAGTACTTTATTAACCAAGCTTTGGAAAGCTCAAGGGTGGCTTTCTCAAGTTGGATACACATAGAAAGTACTCTTTGCCCCACTCATTAAAGTCTACCTCTGATTAAAGACAAATTAAAGGATTTATTAACTAGATAGTTCTCCAAAATATGATTATCCCAGTCATTTAAAAAAGAAATTTTCTTCTGTAAGTGTGTCTTCCTCTATTGATTACCTCTTAAAGTGGGAAAAGGTATTAACTTCCTTTAAAAAGGTATTATCTTTTCCCTTACAGTGGGAAAAGATATTAACTTAAGTCTGCATAGCAAGCCCAACTTTTAAAACTTGCATTTACTGGACCTTTGATACACCCTTCTCAGGGATGTTTAGACTAAATTCTTTTGTGTATGAGATGTACAATTTCTACTTGTTTTGACTAAATCACACCTTTGGAAGTACAGATTTAAAATTAAGGATTTTTAGGACTAAGATAATCATATAAACCATGTAGCTTTTTAAAAAAAATGACAAATAGTGAATCTAGATGAAAGATATAAAATATTTGTTTCTGTTCTTGTGTATGCTTGTTATATATGTGTATTATTGTATATTGTGCCTACATGGTATTGAATTGGTTTAGAAATAAAAGAAAGCTGATAAATTGAAAAGACATGAACACAAATGCCATTTAGTCCCCAGCACAGGACTTAGATACATTTTTAACAAATAAATTAATCTAAATTTATTGTGAATCCAGACACAATAGTGCATGCCTGTAATCCCAATGACTCAGGAGTCTAAGGCAGGTGGATCACAGGTTCAAGACCAGCCTCAGCAACATATTGAGGCCCTAAATAACTTAGCAAGACTCTGCATCAAAAAAAACAAAGAGAGGCCGTGTGGCTCAGTGGTAAAGTGTCCCTGGGCTCAATCCCCAGTACATAAAAAAATAAAATAAAATGTGAGGGAAGATAAATGTAAAGATGCCTAAAAATTTTAATATACATTATTTGGTAGATTACTAGCAAGTGGGATTGTAACTGTGTTTTTAAGATGTCTAAAGTACAATGTACATTGTTCTTAGTGTTTAATGTTTAAAGGAAAAATGGCTTAATATGTTATCTATGCTTGTCTGACATCTTGGTTTTCATTCATAACCTGAAAATAGCTGCTAAAGATGGAAAACATAGTTTTCCCATAAATTTGATACATATTTGTGAATGTATTGATTAGAGAAACATCTGAACCATCTGTAATTTAAAATACTAAAACATCAGTTTCTAAATATAAATTCAAGGACTCTTAAATTCTTAATTATATTTGTATTTTTATATAGATATATATGGGTCTAATAATGTATTAATAAATTGCTTATATAAAAATAATGTCTTTTGCAAAGCATAGATTTTTAATTTTAATGAAATACAACTTGTCCTCATTTTTTATTTTTCTTTCAAGCATTGTGTTTTTACCAAAACTAAAAACTTATTGTCAAACTAAAGATCTCCTTGGTTTCCCCTATTTTATATTCTGGAAGTTTTATAGCTTTGTGTTTTATATTTATAACTCTAATCTGAATTACTTTTTCTTAGTGATATTGCATCAATATTTCATTAAAAATAATGAAAATACTATCTTTTTGCATCATATATATCATAATATAATAAATATAATAATTATTACTATTTTCTTATTTTTGTGACCACCTAGTTGTTTGAGCTCCATGTGTTGAAAATAACCTCTTTTCCTTTTAAGTGACTTTGTTCCTTTGCGGAAGATTAGTTCACTAATTTTATTTATTTATGGGTTTTCTGTTCTGTTCCATGGCTATTTTTTGCCTATTCTTTAACAAATAACTGACCATTTAATTTTTTACTATGATTTTATAATAAGTATTGAAGAAAGATAGTGTCTTATTGATATGTTCTTAATTATTCTGATCTTTGTACTTTTCATATATAAACTTTATAATGAATTTTTCAAAATCTGAAAAATAACTAGCACAGATTTTGATTAGAATTGTGGTTCCTTTTCTATTTTTAAAAAATATTATTTTCTACTATTAAATTGATTTATAATTTATTAAATTTTATTGAATGTTTTAAAGAATTTCTTATAATTTTAGTTCTTTAATCCTTAAAGATATTCCTCTTCAATATTTTTTTCTTCAAAGGACTTAACTTACAATTGACAATTAAAATGAATTATAAGGTGCATACTTTGCAAATGTAAAAATTCTCATAAGATATGGTAGATTGGGTCAGGCACAGTGGCGTAACCCTGTTATCCCAGTGGCTCCACAGGCTGAGGCAAGAGAACCACAAGTTCAAAGCCAGCATTAGAAATGATGAGGCACTAAGCAATTCATTGAGATCCTATATTTAAAGAGAAAATGAAATAAGTCTGGAGATGTGTCTCAGGGGTCTAGTGTCCTGAGTTTAGTTCCTGTTACCAAAAAAAAAAAAAAAAAAAAAAGATATATTTGAAAGAATGTTACACTACACATTGAATTTTTGTGTCAGTAATCCCTGAAGTCCTGTTTTCTTTGTTTTCTTTTTATTTTTATTTTATTAATCCTCTGGATACTGAAAGATTTTATTGCAGCTTTAAAAGGAAATAAGTCTAAATTATCATCTTAAATATTCCACTTAAAATTGAAAATTGAACATTAACTACAGTTTTTATATAAAATTTTATTCTCTAAAATGGCTATGGTAGTAACTATATTAAAAGTTTGGCATAAAACTTAAAGTAAGACAAAATACAGGAGGACTTAATACATGAAATCTGGCTTTCAAAAAATATTTTCCTTTTTTCTGCTCAATTGTAACTACCAATACAGACAAAAGTACCATTTGGTTTTGGACAAATATGCTATCTCTAAAGTATCCATAGCAAATTAAAAATGATGTATGATATGTCTTAAGGTTTTTATTTTTAAAGTCAGAAACCCAAAATGGAATGTACACGAGCACTTGATAAGAAATAATTTTGCAATAGAAGTCTATTGTATTAAAATACAAGTCTGAACTTAATCCTGTGGTTTAATATTCTTGCAGGTGATGCCATAGTTTATTTTATTGTTTGATGTAGCTTCACATGTTCAATAATAATAGTCTGTTACTTATGTTACTTTCTTCCTAATATTATTTTAGTATAATATCAACTTTCCTCAAACTTTTAAAAAATTATCCTAATATTTCCTTGTAATAATTTCTAACATAGAATTAAACACATATGTCCAAAATCTCTGTTAATAGCTCACTTTAACTGTGGTGAGTAATTTTTGGCTTCTGCCATACTTGTATGCTATCCTTAAGTACCAAATAATCTTCCAATGGCAGCAACTCTGAAAAGTTGGAAAAAAATTTCCTTATCATAGTATCTACTCTATCCCAAAAAGTGATTCTCATAGGATTTATTTGGTGGGTTTTGAAGCAGTTTTGCATGATGGAAACTCTAAATCATATATAGATAAATGTTGCATACAATGTTATAAAATAAATTGAGCTCGAATTTTCATATAACATCAACTCCAGGCAACAGAACTTATAGTGTTCACTCTACTATAGGTTAAATATTGCAGGAAAAAGAGGATTATAAAAGTTATTTGGATATTTATGAAATCATGCTGAAAATTATACAATGAGCATATATATATATCATTTACATAAAAACAAATAGTTGAATTATTTGAAGGTTCAAGTTTAAAAAATAATTACATAATGTAGAAAGTATCAAAACTTTTCATTATCGTTTTAAAAAAAACTTTATATTTTGCAATAATTACTTTCAGGAAGGTTCGAAGAAATGCATTGTGGGGTCTAGGGCGGGGGCTATGGCTCAGCCGTAGAGCACTTGCCTAGGATGTGCAAAGTCCTGAGTTTGATCCTCAGCACAACATAAAAATAAATAAATAAAATAAAGGTATTGTGTCCAATTAAAAAAATAAATATTAAAAAAATATATTTAAGGAATACATAGCGGGGTCTATGTACCCTTTCTCCAGCTGCTTTCAATTAATATTAATTTGCATAATTGATAGAACAATGTCAAAATCAGAAAAATAATATTTACATATCTGCATGACTTATTTAAATGTCACCAGTTCTTCATGAACTTGTGTTTGTATGTGTATGTAGCTGCACAAAATCTTATCACGTGTGTGCTTTTGTACAAATATCACTGTTATGGTTTAGGTATGTGTCCAGAACAATAGAGGTAGAAGTCTATTGACTGAAACATCTGAAACCATGAGCCCTAAATACATGTTTCCTCCTCTACATTGTTCTTGTCAGGTTTTTGGGTCACAATGGCAAAAAAGCTGACTAAAAATATCACAATCAGATATTGATCAATACCAACACCATAATATTCCCTAATTCTAAATAATTGTAGCCACAGTCACCTCCACAACTCCATTATCAAAATTACTCCATTTTTCTGTCAGTTCACAGATATCATATTAATCAAATCATGCAATATGCATCCTTTCAAGATTTTTTTCACCCTTTAAGTAAAAAATTTCTTAAGGCTTATCCAAAGAATATTAATGTTTCATTTGGTTAATTCCTTTATATCATCAAGAAGTTTTCCATGGTATGGATGTACCCATGTTTGTTTAACCACTCACCCAACAAAGGACATTTGGGGGGTTTCAGTTTGAGGTTTTTAATGAATAAAATTCTTATCTTATTTCTCTGATGCCAATTGCTTAAATCCATGTGCTAAAATATAAGTGCTTCTGAGTTTACCTCTGTACGGAAGAGGAGGAATAGTTCTGCAGGCAAATACTCCACAGCCTAAATAAAATGCCCCTCAACTTCTATCTGAACCTCTGCTATTTCCATCAAGCTTTTAAAAAGGAAATGAGCTTAAGTCACAAACTCTTGGACAACTTTCATGCTCCATTCCTTACTTTGTGAGAATGTCCTCTCTCATTCTCCATTTTTAGTTGTACTTTTTCCCTTCTTTCTATCATGCCTTGTATTTCCCCAAAAGCAAACCAGTCTTAAAAAAAAAAAAGAAAAAGAAAGTAAGAAAGAAATCCAAAAAAAATCAAGGTCTATAAACAATTCTGTGTTATGACTAATAATAGAAAATAGACCTTGGATAACAGAACATGAACTTGAGTATATAAAAGGAAGAAAAATAGAGAATAAAATTAGTACTAATTTGTATAAAATTATTCTGTGTTGTGTGAACACTGAAAAAATTCAAATTACTTTGCATAATATACACTAATATGATGCCACCTATAGATTCATAAACCCCAGTAGCAATGAGCATGATTATCACTCACATCTTTGTTTCTTATGCTAATCTGATAAAACAACCTAGGCTTCCTTAAAGAAATGGCCGATTCTAGCACTAGAAAACGAAATATAAATTATGACCCTGTCTCATTTTTACTCAAGAAGTAACAAATATTCAAAACAAGCCAACAAACTACATTTTTGGGTACTCTTCAAGGGACACAGTGGATACAATAACAAACAAAGAAAAACAGAAAATAAAAGATTATACCTAATACACTAACAAAGAAAGTGAAAGGAAATAATGAAAAATAATTAAGTCTTATAAAATCATAAAAATAGAATAAAAGACAGAGGAGCAAGAGAAACATATTGTGAGATTAATAGATTTCACACTACCTACACTCACAATCAAATTAATTTTACGTCATTTAAATATCCCAGGTAAAATCTGAGAATGATAGATTAGATATAAAATGTCAAATAACCACTGTACACAATAATTTAAGTCTGTAACATGAAGTTCTATAGATGCGGAGCCATAATTCTCTAGATAACCTTGTTATTTTAAAAAGAAAAAAATAATATAATGGTAACATTATCAATATTTCAATTTAAATGAAAATCTGTTGTCAGGGAAATAATTTGTAACCTATATTATAGATGTGTGCCAATTGCTTATTATTAAGACATCTATTTAAATGAAGAAGGGACCATGAAACTTAAATATGAAGGATGTTAAATTAGCTCAATTTCAAAAAGATGAAAATGCTAAGTTTGAAATTACACTGTTACATTTTGAAAAGGTTAAATGAGCCATTTCTAAATGGTTCTTAGAAGATATATGAAAAGAAATAACAAATAATAGAGAAGAGTCCTGAAAGTAAGTGAAAATTAACTTACCAAGCACTGTACGATGCATGAAAGTAGAGAAGGGGGCTAATCATTTTGGCTATTACCAATAAACTAGAAAGTTAATTTCTCATTCATTTTTAGAGTTGTCTCATTAATATCTTAATTAAATACATAATGGAATTTGATGAGGCATTATCAGGTTTTGATGCAAGATGTCTTTTATGTGCAATTTGAAGATCCAAGTAATAAATGTTCATTTTAGATATGATCTAGTAAAAACATTATGTCATTTGGGAACTTGCCAATCCATGCTGCCGTATGAACAGCCATGTGATTTTTTCCTCTACGGCTGCTTCTTGATTTTTTTGGTTATTGTAATCTCTGGTTTATAACAATATGATCATTTGAGAATTTCAATATTAATACTTCCCTTGAGGAACACAGAATAAGGGTTTCTGATTCTGCACAACTTGAGGTTGATTCCTTGCCCACACTATTTGCTTGTTACCTGAACGAGTTTGGCCTCTGAGCTTCATCTTGGTTCAAGCATTACCTTCTATTATTGCCTCGCCTTTCTGGCTCACCACTATTTCTAGCAATCATCACTATCTGTAATCTCCCAGGATTTTAAGCAGTCTTTGAAAATTTAAACCATGATGCATAAATATGTTGATATGGAAAAAGTTCTGGAGTTAAAGCAAGTGACATTGTTTTTCAGATTGGCCATAGAGAGCTGAGTTAGATGAAGAACTAGAATAAAGATCAAGTAGTGAATCAATATTGTTGCCCAAACTCTAAGAATCATTTATATCATCTCAATTCCACACACTGTCTTGAGATCTGGAAGTCTAGCAGGAGACCCAGACATCTCTCCTGGAGAAGATGTGGTCACACACTCTGAATGCAGTGAGACTGTGGGACAATTTGACTCTGAACTTCACAAAAAAAAAAAAAAAAAAAAAAAAAAAAAAAAAACTTCTCATAGTTTCTTGGATAAAAGCAGTGTTTCTTGTCATCCGAATAGTAAGTAGGTTCAGCCTCAGCCTATAACTGAGACACTCAGACTTTCTTTCCTATAGTTCTTCCAGTTTTTTATGTAGATTTCTCACTCACTTTGTAAGAGCCAGTTGTTATTAAAATACAGTGTCCTTTTGGGGGGAAGAATATCCTGACTACTTTAAAAGCTTTTTGTCTTTGTCAGATATCAACTGACTAAATCTGTGTACCTCTGTTTCTGGGATCTCTATTCTGTTTCTTTAATCTTTGAATCTACTCTGTTGCCAACACCACACTGGCTTGATCACAGAAGCTTTATATTGTCTTAAAATTGTGTGGTTGTCCAAATTTATTTTTTTCTTCAGTATTACATTGATTATCTTACATTTATTGTATTTCCATATAAACTAAAATAATTTTGTCAATAACTACAAACTAGCTTGTTGAGATTAATTTGGGATTATATTGAGTCTATAGTTCAAATTGGGAAGAATTTTTATCTTAAATTCAGCTTACTAATCAAAGAACATTATATTTTATTTATTTATTTTATGATTTGTAGTTTTCAGTATACAGATCATGTATAATTTCTTTTTAGATGTTTGTGTTTCACTATTGGTATATTTAAAGATATTTTTAAAATTTCAGACTTTAGTAGCCCATTGATGCTATAAAGACACCAGTTGACTTTTATACAATAATTTTTGTATCCTGTGACATTAATATTCTCCCTTACTATTTTCAGGATCATTTTAGAGATTGATTAGGTTTTTCTTCATAGGCAGTCATATCCTCTGAAGAAACAGAGGATTTTCTTCCTTTTTCTCAGTTTGTATGCACTTCATACATACATAAATATATATACATATATATATTTCATTATATATAATGCATATGTATATATGTACATATATGCATTGTATGTATGTATAATGATATACATATGTGTGTATATATGTATATATGTGTGTATGTATGTATGTATATATATATATATATATATATATATATATATATATTTCCCAAGCTATCATTTCCAACACAATATTGAAGCATCAGAAGAAGACATTGTTGCCCATTAATCTTGTAATCTTGAGAGCAAAGTATCTATTTTTTCATCATTGTGTTTAATGTTAGATATAATTTTTCATAAATGATCTTTATCATTTTGAGGATGGTCCCTTCAGTTTTCAGTTTGGTTATAGATTTTACTGTGGATTTGGTATTTTCTGAGTAGCTTGATATAACCATATGTAGATTTTTGTTGTTCAGCTGGTTGTCATTGAACATTTAATTCACTGATTTTTTAATGTTAAGTCTGTTTTGCAAGCCTGGAACACATTTCACAGTGTACAATGTTTATACATTGGTGAGGCACTGTTTCTGTGGTTTTTTTTTCATCTGTGTTTATGGGAAGATAGTATTTAGTTTTCCTCTCTTATAATGTCTTTATTTAATTTTGTTATTAGGTCATTGCTGGCATTATAGAATAACTTAGAGAGTGCTCCCTCTGTGCATTCTGGAATATATTTTGGACAAATGACATTTATTTCATAAAAGTTTAATAGAGCTCACTAGTGAAAGCCTCTAGATATGATGCTTTCTTCTTTTGAATTATTATGTTCTTACTAATCAGTGTTTTTGATAGGTAACGAGCTAGTCAAGAAACTTAATTTCCTTCACATGAGTTTTGGTGGTTGGTCTTTCTAAGAATTGGACTATTACATCTAAATTATCAAATTTATGGCCACATAGTTTTTTGTAGTATTCATTTACTAACTGTTTATGTTACCAGCCTTTTATTTTTATTAGTAGTAATTTATGGTAGGTTTACTGATTTATTTATCTTCTTTTAAATTTTATTTTCCCCTACTAATTTTAGATTTAAGTCATCTTTCTTACTTTCTTTACCTAAGGTGAAAGCTTATAATAGATACTATAACCTTTTTAAATATGAACAATTCTGAATTCCCCAAACATAATTAGCCTTTAAATAAGAAAATATTTAGTAGTGCACTAATAATTATTTGAAGAAAGAATTAATTATTTTTGGAAGCTTATTTTCCTTTTGACAACTGCATAAAGAGACATCTCTGTACTTTCAATAATTGCTTTGACATATTGATTAATTTAGTTGAAAAATATTTTTCTAAAATTCCTTCAAGAATATATGACTTTTCTTCTCCCATGTCCCCTTTATCTTTCTTCTCCTTTTCCAATTCTCATTTATTAAGTACCTTGGCTTTTTAATCTTCCAAATATTTTTCTCATGTTTTATATTTGAATTTTGTCCAAAAACCATTAATTAAATCAATATTCCAGTTGACAAAATAACTCTTTAACTGTGTCATATCAATAATCTAACAATCATTGCATTTAATATTTTAATGACAATATTTTACTCTTAGATCTCTATTTCATATTAGATTATACATTGTGGAACTAAAATAGCTTTTATCCTTGTTTCAGCATTAGTTGTGCTTATTTTAGTCTTTCCCCTCTGATCTATTGTCTACACACCTAGCTGCTTATTGCTTTTTGCTTTCCCTTCCCTGTGTTGGTATTCATCAAGTCAACTAATTCTGGCACATGTGCTTATAAAAGTAACAAAGACACTTTATCTGTTCATTAAAGACACTGCTTATAATATTGGTCATAGGCTTTTTCTACTAGAAATGGAGTAAAGATGCTACATGTTATAAGGTAGGTTTACTAATGATAACTTGTTAAGAGATCACCACCCCTCACTGATACCCATGTTTCCACTGACTTACATAGGCAGTATGTAAAGTCACTAATGATACAAATTCATATACTTGGGGAATATGTAGAAATTGTATAATCTATGTGGCAATTATGAGTTTTCAGTGATTGTCCCCCTTGGCGGTATCTTTACAAATTCACAGTATCATGTCAAATTAATAATCATTCACTCAGGATTAGATTGTGGAATTGTACGTTTGTTTAGTTATAACTATACAAATAAAAATGACTGACTTAATTACTAATAATAGATTAAATAGGATGCAAGCCTAGAACTTAAGGAAAAAATCTGGTTTATACACTTGGAATAGAAAGAGTATAAAAATACATGATGACTAATACTAGTTCCTCCACATTGTAAATATACAACTGGTGGCAGATTTAAAAGATGGCCACGTGCATGTTAAACATATCAAAATGAAGTCCACTTTTATGTGTTATTGTAATGTACCAATTAAAAAAGAAATCAATTTTAAAAGATGGCTGTGGTGAAAATGATAATGCTTGAGATGAGTTAAATATGATTTAATATTTCAAGTATGCTTGACATGTTTTCATAAAAAGAAAGTAATTTTCAATACAGTTAACAATTTTGATAATTTCATATTGGACTTGTGTTATTTAAGAGCAAGGAAAAATCTTTTAAAATAATCCTGCAATAGAAACTGAAGGGGAAAAAAAAAAGATTAATCCTAAAGAGCATTTTCTAAGACCTCTATAATTCCTTATGGATCTAAGTGAGCAAGCAGCATCACAAGGCAAGCTTGCCATATTTAAGCACTTGAGTCTGAACTAGTGACAAACAGAAGTGTAAGGCCCCATTTTTTACTTTTAAAATGCTTAACACAAGTAAAAACAGACAAAACAAAACAAAAACATTTAAAGGAGAGTGTAAAAATGTATCATAATAAAGGAGAGGCAGCACAATGCAACCATGGTTCTTAGATCAGGAACACAAAGGTTTTAAGAGCAGATACTGCTTAACAAAAAATAAATGGGAAAGCAATGAAGAATTTCACAGACACTTTTTTTTCTTGGGGGTGGGGTGGGGTGCTGGGGATTGAATCCAGGGCCCTATGCATGTGAGGCAGGCACTCTACCAATGAACTATATCCCTGGCCTCTCAGACACTTTTGATGCAGTCTCTCAGAGGGAAAGAGGCAGATTCTACAACACATAAATGATAATTTTTCAGGAAGGTATGTGTGTGTGGGTGTATGCGTATCCCTATTTATAATTTAGAATCTAAGTTTCTTTCAAAAATTTTCTGAATACTAAAATTTCAAAATTTTAAATCCCTAATGTGTGGCTGAAGCAGAAATATGCTGAAAACAACTTGTCCTACTTCAATGAAAATGAAGTCATACCATTTCTTTAAATAAAGTCAGATCAATAAAAGAAACTATGTGCCATGTTGAGCTTTTTCTCTGAACTTAAAGGGCAAATGAATATTTTTTTGTTTCTTTTTGTTTTAGTTTCTTTTGTTGTTCTTTTTGGCAGAGTTTCATCTTGACTTTCTAGTTCCATATTAAATAATCACATTTTACTACTTTAAACTACAATGATCTTATTGGAAACATAGATACACAGTACCATAAGAGACAGCCAACAGGATACAATTAAATAGGCAGTGAAGAAGACTGATGACTTTTCTTACCCCTTACTACACTATTCAGAAGCATCACATATTTCTGCAACAATATAGAGTACTCGGGGTAAGGGGATATCTTCGTTCATAAAGGCAACACTGAAGAGAATGCCAACATCCTCTAGAAACCTTGTGTTGACTCTAAGAATTTAATGAAATGCTATTAAAATAAATAACTAATTGCTAAACTGTTATAGGATGGCAGGCAAAGTATATTTATAGGTATATAAAATAGAAAAATTATAATACCTCTGAATTTTTACTATTGTTTTCATTGTTCTTGTTAGGTCAGATCACAATACCTTGAAGAAACTTTAAAAACTTATTTTGTGATACAAAGTTCTGTGATGCAATATTAGGGAATGAAAATGATAAAGAAGAATGATAGGGTATAGTACACACTAACTTTGAGGAAAACATCATCTTGGGAATAGAAAAAAAACGAAAACAGAAATATAAATCTGAAAATGGGGTCAGACATTTTGCTAGTAAGTCCAGGCTCCAGTAACAATGTTTTACAATAATTGCTTATTCCTGACAGCTCTCAGCTGCTGACGAAAGTAATTTAAAAAACATAAATGTCATCATTATCAGAAATTTTCTGAACTACACACATCTATAAAAAGATGTACTGTTACAAGGAAATTATTAGTTTTAGTACATGGTACATCTTTTAACATACATCAAGGACAGCATTTAAAAATAA
This sequence comes from Urocitellus parryii, assembly GCF_045843805.1. Taxonomy (NCBI): domain Eukaryota; kingdom Metazoa; phylum Chordata; class Mammalia; order Rodentia; family Sciuridae; genus Urocitellus; species Urocitellus parryii. The sequence goes on from NC_135537.1 coordinate 27,561,134, forward strand.
TCTCAGCTCAAGAGCATAATGAAATTGTATATTGTGTAAATATACACTGAGTCCATAGATTTAAAGTTAGCTTCAGTTATATTATAATATTGGGATTAAGGGAAGAGGCCATTTATATTGTATAAACCCAATATTTTATCATTGTATTACAATAATTTGCTTATTTTACTATCTTCTCTAAAACATTTTGAGATTGACCACTTTAATATTTACCAATCTATTATTTACTGATAAAACCATTTTCTTACACCTACATTAGGTTGTTTTTAATAAAATAATACTCAAATATAGCACATATAAATATTTTATGAATATACATGAACACAGATTCATTAGAAATTAATCATTACAACTGAGCATTCACAATCAATGTATAAACATATTTGAATTTCATTATTCCAATGAAATGACATTTCTTAGAACTTTAACCCCATATTTTAATAATAAAATTCATGTAAATGTGCATGTGTATTTATATATGCACATATGTGCACATATACACACATTGACATACTTTTTGTCATATTTCTTGATAACACAGAATAGATGTACTGATTTTCCAAATATGAATAAAACTGATTCAGATACTAATGGTAAGAAAACACATTTTATCAACTTTAAATTAAGCTTTAAAAGATCAGTGGTATAATAAAATAACAAAATGCTGTGAAATTTAGCGAAGAGAAAAAAATTTATTAGTATGGAAGTGTCAGAGAAATCTTCACAAAAGTGGTGACTTTGAAAGATGAATAAGAATAATCCAAGTGTGTGGTGTATGTGCCTGCTTGTATCCCAGGGGGAGTTATGTGCATTTAAATGACAAATAAAGGAATAGCAAGCTAAATTATTAGCAATTGTTCTAATAATTAGTCATTTTGACACAAGTCATTTTATAATTATAAAGAAAATGACTGCTTTAAAGTTAAGCACATTGATTCTATTAACTGATGTCAAAACATCTCTACTTTTAAGAGGGTCTTCTTAAATCTCAAAGTGGTAAAAATCAGATTACAGTTTTAGCAGTTGTTATTCATGAAAGTCCAATTGGCACTATAATCATAACCATGAAATTGCAATAGCATCCTTCAGATGAGATTATACACCCTTGCACTTATGTATACAGAAAATAAAATAAAGTGCTATGATAGTAAAAGCAGAACAGATCAAAATTAGAAATGATTGATTTCAAATTCTGATTAGCTTATGTTTGAGATGAATAAAAATCTGTAATGTAGAAAGATGCTAGAGATGAATACTAGTCATTCTTCCACTGATTATTCCCCCTTTGCTTTAATTATGGAGTTAGAGAAAATTTGCAATATAATTTGTTTGATATTGCTTCTTATTGAATGCTGTTTTTCAAAATGCAGTCCCTGGATACTCAACAGATTTTGAATTTAAGATAGTAAGCGTATTTTAATATTTGGTAAAATTAATGAAAATCTTAAAAATCAAATACAACATACTGCATCTAACTGATCATCTTATAATTACTTCCTCACAATTTTAGTATCTAATTTTATTTATAATCACTTTGATATCATAGGGTTCTATTTTAACTGCCACTACTTACTTATTGAAGGAGAACATTAAGAATAAACAAAGGAACTGAAAAAAGAGGGATTGGCATCCTGCTTGGGTTGATACAGACCTGCCTTGACTTACACTCAGCTCTATGTCCAGAGTCAAGATCCAATGGAGAATCATGGTCACCAAAGGGAAGTATAAACTTTAGTACACTCTTGAAGCATAGTTTTTTTGGTTTTTTTTTTTCCCCATAAGAAGGAAGGAAAACAGTCTGAAGGGGCCCTATCTGAGGGAGAATCCCAAATTACATCAGCAGTGTAAGACAGACCTTGCTAACATTGCTGCCATGATGAAGTCCAAGACTAAGGAGACATCTACCAGGGTAGTACAGTCAGAGAAATCCCAAGGATTCCCTAATCCTACTAACCCTTGCCAATAGTCCCCATGTCCTCCCTACTTAGGACTCCCATTGTTCACCCCTAAAGAAGGATAAAACCTACTGCCACTTTGGGAAATACCAGGAGAGGAGCTTAGGCCAACCAAGGTGAGATGATATGCATCTCAGTCATGCCCCTGCAACACAAAGTAGGGATAGATCTAAATAATTATCCATGTAGGGCACAGGTAGCTCCTAGGAATAATCATGAATGGGATACAAATGATAACAGAATGATTGAAAAATGAGATATTTTTAGGCTTCGGTCTTGAAGGTCTCAGAAGATCAAAGCAGAAGCCTATCAATTAATATAATAGATCTGAAATCCATCAGGGCCCTCAGGAGAACCACCCAACCTCTCTGGAGAAACTCAGGGAGGCATTGATAAAGCACACCACAATGTATCCTAAATCACAGAGGGCCACATAATTTTAAAGGATAAAGTTATTATTCAGTTAGCCCCAGACATTAGGAGGAAGTTAAAAAAAAATGGCATATGGCCCTGATCATTTCTTAGATGACATCATCTGGCTCGAAACATCTGTCTTTTACAACAGATTAGAAGGAGAGGAAGGAAAGGGAATATAGAGATAGAAGGAAAGCTGAAGTACTGGTCATGGTCCTGCAGGGTGCAAGCTTCTAGGGTGATAAAGGAGGTAAATGGAATGGACCCCTAACAACAAAAGAAAATGATTTCTGCTGTGGAAAGGAGGGACATAACCAATGGGAATGCCAACAGGTTGAGTCACCACCAAGGCCTTGTCCTGTCTGTAAAGGTAATCTCTAGATGAATGAATGTCCCCTGTGGCACAGGTTTATAGGGCCATATTTCCCAACCAGGTCTAAAGGGGTCCAGGGTCAACCTTAGTGGTTCCTGAGCATCCCATTACCATCCATAAACCCTGGTATGATTCTCAGTAGGGAATGAAAGGGCCAGTTTCCTTCTGGACACTGGCACCAGCTTCTCTGCACCTATGTCTTACCCTGGACCCCTTCCTCTGATACTATGACTGTGGAGGGGTGTCTGGATGTCCTATCACTAGATATCATACTCCCCCATTATGTTGTGAATGGGATGGGGTGATGTTTTATCATGCATTATTGATAGTCCCAAGTGTCTAATCTCTTATTGAGAAAAGATATACTCTCAAAACTTCAAGCCAATATCACCTTGAATGTGGGACCCGAGGGTCTATTATGTCTACGTCTATTAGAATGTGATATACCCCTGATAAAATCTGAAGTATGCGCCATTGAGGGCAAAAGCAGATGAGCAAAGAGTGCAGTACAGGTAAAATGATTTTGAGGACTCTTCCATTTTCCAATATCAAAGATAGAACCCCTTGTACTCAGACCAAAATTATGTTTTTTGGAGATCATTCAAAACCTTAAACAACACGGACTTGTAGTGTCTTGTAATAGCCCTTGCAGTACACCCAGTTTAGGAGTCCAGAAACCAAATGGGGAGTGGTTCCTAATCCAAAACCTTAGGATAATCAATGAAGCAGTCATCACCCTTTATCCTATGATGCCTAACCCTTGTACTTTGTTTTCTGAGATCCCAGCTACCTCTGTTTCCTTTACTATATTAGATTTAAAGAATGCCTTTTTTTCCGTATATCCCTAGCCAATCAATCACAATATCAATTTGCTCTTTAAGAATTAAGCGGTGAATGTCAATAAACCTAGGCAGTGTTACCCCAATGATTCAGATATAATCCCCACTTGTTTGGGTAAGTCCTGGCCAAGGACCTAGCAGAACTCAAGGACAGATCATCTGTAGATGTCATCCTCCTATGGCTACCACCCAGGTGGAATGTCAAATGGCCACTACAGTGCTCCTGAATTACCTAGCTGATAGAGGGTATATGGCTTTTAAAAAGAAATCTCAACTATGCCAACCACAGGTTCATTATTTGAGTTACAAGTATCTTAAGGAATATGAAGATTCGGGAAAGAGAGGATTGTCACTATAGGATGATACCCTCTACCCCAAACCATATGACAACTTAGGAGATTTTCTGGGGATAACTGGATATTGTAGGCTTTAGATCCTTAGGTATGGAGAGATAGCCAGACCCTTTATCAACTCCTTAAGGAAGCCAAATCCTTAGGGGACAACAGTCCTAATATGGGAACCAGAATATGTTAAAAGTTTCAAAGCTGTAGGAGGCCTTACTTCAAGCTCCTACTCTCTTCCTGCTTACAGAGGAAATATTTAAATTGTGACCTAAATGGGAGGAATGGTCTAAGGGCAATAACACAAAGGAATGGGCCAGCTCAACAGCTGGTAGTATAGCTTAGCAAAGAGTTTGATAAAGTATCTTAAGGATAGCCCCACTCACTGTGAGTGGTGGCTGCAGTAATCTTGTTGATCCCTGAGGCAATTAAGATAACCCTAGTAACGGCTATTACTGAATACACTTCTCATGATCTTTCAGAAGTTCTAAATGCTAAAGGGGGATTATGGATCTCCCATGGTCAACTTATAAAATCCCAGGCTTTGCTCCTAGAACAGCAAGTGCCTCAAATAAAAATTTGCTCATGTTAAAACCCAGCCACTTTCCTCTGGAATCATTAGAAGAAAACCCTGAACATGACTGTCAGCAAGCCTTAGACATACATTATTCAGCCTGGGGAGACCTCCAAAGTTTTCCACTGTCCAGTCCAGATCATACTATGCATGCAAATGAAAGTTCTTTTATGGAACAAGAAGATCACAAAGCTAGGTATGCCATGGTAAATTGATATGATACCTTAGAGGCACAATCTCTGCCCCCAGTTACAAATGCACAACTTGTGGAGTTAATAGCTCTAACTAGAACACCTGACTTAGGAAAACAACAAAAAGTTAATATTTATACTGATTCTAAGTATGCTTATTTAATCCTTCATGCACATGCAGCAATCTGGAGGGAAAGGGGATTTCAAATAGCTGGAGTTACTTCTATAAAGAACTATGAACAGATCTTGAAATGATTGGAAGCTGTCCATCTACCTAGTAATTCACTGCTGGGGACACCAAAAAGGAATAGATAAAATATTAGAAAGTAATAGGTGATCTGACCAACAAGCTAAGGAGGCTGCAAAGGGAAAATTGTGTTAGCCATCAACTTTAGCTCCTTTACTTTGGAGAGGACATCCCCTGGATATAATACCCCAATATACTCAAGAGGAACATGTTTTATCTAAAGGAGACACTCTCCTTCGCTCTGGATCCACAGACAGAAAATAATAATGTTTGCCTACCTGCTAACTCCTGATGAAAAATTCTACATACCCCAGCATCAGTCCTTCTATTGGGGAGAAGAAAATACTCTCAAGCTAACTTGAGAGTTATTTGAAGGAAAAGGCATACCTCCAAATGTTCATCAGCTGTTAAGGACTTGTAAAATATGTCAAAGAAATAACCCACTCACTTTACCAGAATGACTCCAGGAGTTCAGAGAGCAGGAAACATCCCTGGAGAAAATTGGCAACTTGATTTCACCCTTATGCTTCAGAACAGCAGGTTCCAATATCTGTAATTCATGAGAGATACCTTTACTGGGTGGGTTGAGGCTTTTCCCTCCCAAACTAAACAAGCAGGAAAAGTGGTAAAGGTTTTACTACAAGATATTTTCCCTCAATCTGAATTGCCCAACAGCCTACAAAGCGATAATAAAGCAGCTTTCAAGGCAGCTGTCACTTAGGGAATATCAAAAATCTTAAGCCTACGATATCATCTTTATCGTGCCCAGAGAAGTCAGTCTTTAGGAAAGGCAGAAAATGCTAATGATATTCTAAAGAGGCATTTGAGGAAACTCACTCAAAAAGCTCATTATTCTTGGCCCAAGATGCTTCCTCTAGCCCTCCTAGGAATCAGAAACATCCCAGGAAAATTAGGACTTTGTTGGTTCGTGAAAGGCGAGTGACTCACCAGAGACAGAGATTCAACCAAGATATTTTATTGAGGGGCTGCCCAAGGGGGAAGAAAAGGAGAGGCAGAGAGAGGAGAGGAGGAGGGCAGGGAGAAAGAGAAGGAGAGCACAGAGAGGAGAGAAAGAAGAGGAAGAGGGCAGAAAGAGGAGAGAAAGAGGGCAGAGACAGAGCGAGCTTGCAAGCTTGGGCTTAGGAAGAGTTGCATAGATGACGTGGCAGGTGCTGATTGGCAGGGTGACTCAGGAACTGCGAGCAGACACTTCGTCCACCAGGGATTGGTTGAGAAAACCTTAGAATTTGGCTCTCTTCAGCTTGGCGCCCTTTCGGAGAGGAGGGGGAGAGGTAAGGGATTCTGTGATGTTCTCAGAGAGGAAACTTAACTTCAGCGGAGAGTCTCCCACACACTCAACAGTTCAAGCTCTTATATAGGACATCATTCTTAAAAAATGATAACCTTAAAGATCAATAAACTGCTGATTTGGTATCTCATCTCACAAAGCTAGACTGAAATCTGTAAATATCCCACAGATGGGCCGATTATTTCTCCCATTCTTGTATGAACCTAGAATTAGTAATGGTCAAGACCATATCCCCAAGTTCCCCTAATCTAGACCCTATCTGGAAGGGATATTTTTGTATGACTTTATCTTTCCCCATTGCAGTAAAATACTTGGACAATAAAAATTGAATCCACCACTCCAGAAATAGCTGATAGATATCCAACTCTAACACTGCACTAGATGAATTTAAACCCTTATCAAAGAAATCTCCTCCAGATATCTGTAAAGGAACCGAAATTTTCAAGTTCCTCTTTAAATGAGCTAAATGATATGATTAAATTCATTGGTCTCTTCATTTCAATACCACTGGCTTTACTACTTGCTATTCTATTAACAGTAATAGCTTGGCAGGACTGGAGCCCTACATGCAGAATATTTCTGGCCTTTACCTATCTAAGCATAATAACTTTGTTTTATATCTTAGAGTGGCTACCTATCCTATTATGAGTAGACCATATTACTTTTATGCCCCTTTGTTATTGAGAAAATTACCATCTCCTTTGCCAGCCAAATGTGCAGGTTCTGTGTTAGGTCCATGGAAAGACAATCATTAGTTAATTTCTCAAGACTATAAGTCTGGGAATGGATTCTCTAATTACTGAATCTGTCACCCACTTTACATACTGGTTAGGGTCTCCATGTTTGCTCCTGTGCATGATAGGAATTTAGCCCTCTCCCTCATCTCAGGACCAACTAATCTAAGACCTTTACATATTTCTTTTCAGACAGAATGATCTTTCCCATGTGTTGAGTTTATACCCCACTTCAACTGCTCTAAATTATAGGCCAAGCCATTGCCTATCCCCACATTGATTATGCTCAATTTTCAGGTCAATGTGCCACTGGAATGCTCAGGCAATTGGCAGTGGGAGTCATCATACATAATATCACTCTGCCAAGGCCTAGTGTTATGGCGAAATTATAATAAATCACTGAGCCAATCTCAATGCAGGAGATGGAACCTTTATTCACTAGCTGGTGGGCCGGGAGGTAGGCTGCAAGTCTGTACTCCTCAAGCCCGGTTAGGGGTTAGAACACACCTTTTATAGTTCAAAACCACAAGTAAAGCATGTCAGTACATTAATCATAAGTGGCTATTGCTATAATTCAAAACCATAAGGAAAAATCATGATATTTAAAATCATAAGCAGAAGAGGAAGTGGGTCAAAATGACCCTAGTTGGGTAAAATTTAAAGAATAGTTATTGGGCTGGGGTTATGGCTCAGTGGTAGAAGGCTTGCCTAGCCTAGCATGAGTGAGACACTGGGTTTGAGCCTCAGCACTACATTTAAATAAATAAATTAAATAAAGGCATTGTATCTATCTACAACTAAAAGTAAAAAATAGTTACTAATGTCTAGATAATCATTAATATTCTATGTGATTAGGATACATTGAACAAGTAGAGTATACAAGAATAGAAGCAAAAATTTTGTCATTTTGCATTGCCAATATGTTATGCTAAGCAATTGTTGGCGGGTACAGAGGTGGGGTCTTCCCATGGGAGAAGTATTTCTTACATGACATGGAGTCTCAGGGTAAAATGGAGTCTGGTTATTGCCAATATAGCTTGGCCCACACCACTAGCAAATCCCTATGATTAATTTTTATGGGAATAGGAATCATTATAGTTCTTATTGTGTCATGAGCTATATTTGCTCAACACCAAGTCACTCTGAAAAATCTCACAAATACCCTGGAAGTGCTTGCAGAAAATACTGGGCTAACATGGTCCCAGATAATTATCTGGCCTTGGACTACTGACTATCAAGTGAAGGAGGAGTTTGTGCTGTAACCAACAAAACTTTTTGCACATGTTATCAATAATTCAGATACAGTTGAAATCAATATAAAACACCTATAAGCAGGCAATATGGCTTCATTGATATAACAAGGCAACTGACCCCAAGTGGCACTTAGAGTAGCTATTTCTTGATTAACTTGGTTTCTCCCTTGATTAGGCCCCTTATTAATTCTCCTTGTGCATATAATCTTTGGATTCTGCATTCTCAATATGTGAATTCAACTTATTCATGGCAGGCTGGAAGCCATTAAACTACAGATGGTAATGGAAATGTGTCTGCACATGAACATTACAGATGACTTTTAATATGGACCCTTTGATCAACCTAATTGTCCCTAATGGAAAACTTGACCTGCTTACCCCTCTTTGCCTCCTGTCAGCCCCAAGTAGCTAGAGCAGTCATCACACCAAAACCCTTACAGCAGCAAGGGTTTCCTTGTCAGAGGGGGATTGAGGTAAAAAAGCATAGCAGTGGAGAGTGGGGAAGAGACAATGAAGGTCAAGAAGAGGGCAAGTATGAGAACAACTATTTTAACACATCCCAACATGCTATAAAACAATTCTTGTTTCTCAGTAAGGGTGTAAATTTCCATCTCTGGAAAAGTGACTGCATGATGTGTAATCTGGCCCATGCCCAATAGAGGACAATTGAAATATCAAAATACACTGGAGAGGAGCTTATCAATTTCTCCTTACACGTCTTTAAAAGCAAGAAGGCTGTAAGACTGGAGTGGCATTCTTGCCCCTCCCAGGCAGACTGTGCTTAGAGTTCTGAAACTTTCTCTCACTGGCCTTTTTAATAGGATTCCTGCTGGCTGGCTTACCTCATTGGCATTTGCAGTGCTCCTTCTTCAAGTCTGTGGAACATGAACCTGATCCTGACTCCTGTTGGTAAGTTTCAGGTGTTTATAAATGGACAGGGGACAGACTGGAAAGTGTGAGGACACTGTGATGTCTTCCTCACTATTTTTCTACCATGGTTTTGCTAACCAAAAATTCAGTTACAAATAACTAAGAACACATCTTATCCATGGAATACAGATGACAGATTTCTCTAGGAGGAAATTGTTGAAATGGAAGGTCAAGAGGAAGCAAAAGGAGCAGGCAATAAACTGATAAAACTCTTTGATTACTTCTTGAAACTGCCCTCCAAACTGAAGCCACTTGGAGGAGAGGGAAGTAACACAGAACAATTAAACAATCAGCTCTTTTCTGGTGCTTGAGGTGAAAACAGAGCCACACATTAAACTAAAAGCCACAATGTAGACTGTAAGTGGCTCTTAAAACACAAGAAGAAGGGGAAGAAAATTCACAAAATTTCTATGAAAAATTAACTTGTAAATTATTGCATTATCAGTGATTGGGAGAAAGAAAATCTTCTTGGACTCTAGCAGCAACTTCTTCTAAAAATTCACTTTATTTTTCCTAGGCTAGAAGAATATAAACCAATTCAATCAAGCCAACAGTGAACAGAAACAAGAACCCTATAGCTAACCATAATTTCCGCTAATAATACTTGCTTGCAACAGTTTTCTCAGTTTGATTATAAGTGAAACTATAACTCACTGTCGAATATACCTTGGCTTAGATAATAACTTACATGTTTTAGTTAATAAATTTCTTTTATTTAATAGATTTCTTGGGGGCATATGTAGTATTATCAAGCAGAGGTGTCGATTTATAGCAGTCGTTATCAAAGTCTAGTGTATCAGAATCACTAGATGGTTCACTGAAACACATGGTCAGAATTCATAATTTAGAAAATATTCACTTCTTAACAATACCTTAAGTGATGCTGATTCTCTTGGTTCAAGGCCCAAATTCTAAGAACCACTGCTCTAGTGTATTGATGGCTATGTTTGAGGTATTTAGACCAAGGATTCACCATGAAAATAAAAAATTCATTTTGAATCCAGGCCATTAAATGCAATATTCTCTTATTTATATTTAATTTTTAATTATTTTATTTTTATTTTTGATTGACATGTTATATTAGTACATATTAATGAGCACAACACATACATAAAGTGCACACTCATCAAATGGGGGCAATTCTCGTTTCCCTCTCCATGTCATTTCTTCATGTTTGAAAGCATCCAGCTAGTCTCTTCTAGATTTTTCATAAAACATCTAATAGAGATTATGAACTATGCTGTGTAACACCTGCATTTATTCTTTACTCTTTTTTAGTTATTTCTTTGGTACAGGGATTGAGCCCATGGGTATATAAACACTGAGCCACATCCCCAGCCCTTTCTTACATCTTATTTAAAGACAGGGTCCCTCTGAATTGCTTAGGGCCTCTCTAAATTGTTGAGGCATGTTTTGAAGGAAATCCTCCTTCCTCACCACACCCAGCCTGCAATGATTCTTGATTGTTTTCCACCTTCCCTGAGGGAAAACATAAGTGACCAAAATTTTATGGAAGAATGTAAGTCTCTAAATCTTGATCACAACTCTTAAATTGTAAGGCACAATTCTGGAAAAAACTATGTCTCTATTGATCCATAATATGGCTGTTGTTTTGTTTATAGAAGTATTTAATTTATACATCTGTAAATTCTAAAATACTTAATTTAAAAATGTCTCTCCAAATTAATAATTAAGGTCATAAACCTTAATGACAACTCTACTTGTCTTGAAATATGAAGAAATTCTCTGTTTGTTTTATTTTTGTGCATGCTTTTCCCCCACCCCAAAAATAAAACTGAATTCCTTGAGGTATAAAGAATTGTGTCACTTTAATCTTTTTAAATTTTTGTAGCACAAGGTATTATGCCTTTGGTATAATATATATTCAATGAAAACTAGATACTAGTTAAATTATGAATTAAGCTTAATAAACTATAAAATGCAAGAATGGAAATTGTACTGAATATTTACTATGTGTTAGACATAAGATGATGTTTTTATGTCTTTCATTTCAGTTTCTCAACATAGATTTTATGTTTGACATTGATATTGCCTTCATGTAAATAGATATATCAAAGCTCAAAAAATAAAGTAAAACAACATGAAACAGAATATTTAAATCAGTTATTTGCTCATGCTAGCTCCCTTGTGCCTGCTTCACCTCTCTCACCTCCACTGCCTTTCTGAGTATCTAAGTAAACATCATAGTCATAAAATTGTGGTAAGACAGCCTGACTGAAGGTAAGATTCTGGGCAAAGGCAAATTAATATGTTGCTTGCAAACATTTTACTCCTGATTTTATCTCACTCTCTCTTCATAGGAAATAAGTTTATAAATCAATTTAAATCAGCTTGTTATTTCCCTATAACAATAGGAAGGGTCAAATTGTATGGAATATGCAATATTTAACTAGAATTTAAAATGATTAAAAAATTTCTGTTTAAGGAGAGATAAAATAGCACTCATCCAGGAAAAAGATATTACTAAAGTCATAGTAAAATATTTGAATCCTTGTTGATATTTAGAGGTCTGTATTACTCATATATATGATACATGCACACACATGCATACTGTACATGGACACACACATACACACACACACACAGATTAGAATGTATCCTCCAAATTTCTTCTTTAAGTTTTACTGCAAGAACAGTGAGATAAATCAATCAATCAATCAATCAATCAATCAATCAATAATTCTTTGCCAGTTGAAGCAAAATAAATTTTTCCATCTTTATTTTATTGGTTTTAGGCAAAAATTGCATTCATAGTTTCATTATGCCATCCCCTCTTTTAATTATGCCAGAATGAGAGATTCCTGAGAGAAGGCTTTGGGTATCAGAAGAAAGACTAGTTTATGTAGAAGAATAGGTTTATAAATGAGTCCAGGAGTCAAAAAAGTGTACGTGACTCTAGAAGCAAAGCACACCTTCTAGCTCTTTGTGTGGAATTGTTTATCATTTATCAGGAATCTACAAGAGAAAGTGCCATCCTAAAACCCTCACCTCAATTTCACTCTACTACTTGTGCTTTCCTAAAATAGTTTTAAGAAGAAATGTTATTAATTTAACAAATATTGCACTGACCTAATAAAACTCAAAGAAAGGGGATGTATCTCAGTGTTAGTGCACTTTCCTAGCATGCCTGAGACCTTGGGTTCAGTCCCCAGCACCACAAAAACAAAAACAAAACAAAACAATAACCTCAAAGAAAGAAACATAGAGACTTAATTTATGGTATGTAAAAACAAAAAGCATATAACTGGTCATGCATGTACTTAATTTCCTCAAACCGGCACTAGCTCAAAGATTATATATATAATCTTATATTGAAAATTATATATGTATTATAGAAATATGAATCATTAAGATGAAACAAATGTGGAGATTACCAGGCTGTGTAAATGTTCAATGCTTTAATTTCTCTGTGCTGTCATGAGTGGGCAGTGAGGTTGCAGATTTTGAATGGTTCAATATAATAGGATGAAACAAGTGCCATGTGTTTAACATTCTGTCTTTTTAAATAGTGGACTTTTGTTGACTTCCTATGAGGCCAAGAAAACACATACATATGTTCCCCAAACATTCTCTACCTTCTACCAGCCCCTTAGCAGAATTAACTTGTTAAGCATGCATGAATCATTCTTTGGTTGAACATCCTACAGATAGAGGAGATTATTTAGTGAATTTGACTGAAACCACAAGGAGCTATTTTTAGGGGAAAAAAAGTGTTGTAGAAGCATGAAGGAGAATTTAGCTTATAGTAGTTTATAAACTAGGGATTTAATAAATACTTTATAGTTGAAGAAGACATAAAAATGTACAACAAATTGCTTTCATTTCTCCAATTAACATTTAGTAGAATTTCTCAATGAAATAAACTGGGTCAATCGTACACTATAAATTCGGCTTTCTTAATAGACTATCATACTATGAATGAATTTATATGAATTAAATTGTGGAATTTTATTTTTTTGAACAATCATTCATATATACTCTATGTATATATAATTGCTCATGGTATAGCTTCACTATTGTTTTGAGTGTGCAGTGTTTATAGTGATATCTGTTGTTTCATTCAGATATTAACAATCTGTCTTGCTATTTTTTTCCTTCTCAGTTTTGCAAGAATTTAAGCTTATAATTCCTTTTGGAAACACCTCTTTGATTTACTAATTTTCCTCTATTTTTACACTTTCAATTTCATTAATTCATGCTCTTAGTTTTATTATTCTCTTTCTCTATGTACTGCTTTAGATGAGTCTAAAAATTCTGTGTTGCATTTAAATTTTATTATTTTCAGTAGTTTTTGTTTGTTTGCTGTTTGTTTGTATGTTGTGCCCCTTGAGATTTTCTCTCAGACTCCCAACTAATTTAGAATTATGTCATTTTGCTTTTAAGTTTTGGCATTTTACCAATTATCATTCTGTTATCAATTTATAGCTTAATTTATTTTTGAACACATAATACACTATTATATTTCTTTTAAATTTATTGAGGTTTGTTTGATAGCTTGTCTGGAGGAACTTAAAAAATGTGTATTCTTCTGTTTTGGGGGGTGAAATATTCTGTTAATGTCAGTTTTATATACTCATTGATGAAGATGATTTATGTTGATGTTTTTGTTAATATTTCTGTCTGGTTATGTTATTAATTGTTGAGAAGAGTTATTGAAGCCACCAAGCATAACTGTGGGTTTGTGTATTTTTTCTCTCAGCTCTATTAGTTTTTGTATCACAAAATCTGCAGTTTTACTATTTGGCAAACAGAGTTAAGATGAATGTAACTTTTGGTGGAGTAACCATTTTTTCATTATATAACATAGTTTCTCAACATTTTCTTTCCTCTGAAGTATTCTCTATATAATATAATATATAGACATGCCTGTTTTTCTATAATTAATGTTTTATATTTTATGTTTTTCCACACTTTTATTTCAGTTTTCCTCAATTACATTTAAAATAATTTTCTTTTGATAACATATAATGGTATATTTTTCAATCCAGTCTTTCCATCTGCATCTTTTTAATAATCACTATTTTTTAAATTTTTGAATAACATGTAATAATTGTATTTATTAATGGGATATGACATTTATATTATCACATTTACATATAGCATGCACTAATTAAATCAATGTGATTAACATATCCATCTTATATCATTTATTTATGTTTGGAGATTGTTACACTTTAGATATTAGTTGTTCCCCAAAAGCTTATATGTGAAACATTTAAAGAAGTTTTAGAGGTGAAATGATTGGATTATGAGAGTCATAATCCAATCAGTGAATTAATCTCTTGATAGGGATTAACAGAGTGATAAAAGTAGGCAGGTAGGGTGTGAATGAAGGAGGTTGGTCACTGGAGGCATGCCTTAGGGGTACATATTTTGTCTCTGGAGAGTGGAATCAATCTCTCTCTCTCTCTCTCTCTCTCTTTCTCTCTCTCTCTCTCTCTCTCTCTCTACCCTCCTCCCTCTCTACCTCCCTCCTTCCCTCTCTTTCTCTCTGCTTCTTGATGCCCATGTCCTGATACTTTCCTCTAAAACACCCTTGCACCATGCATGATGTTCTACCTCACCTTGAGCCCTGAGGAATGGAGTCAGTTATCTATGAACTGAGACCTTTGAAGCTGTGAGCCCCCAAATAAACTTTTTCTCCTTTAGTTGTTCTTGTTAGGTCTTTGGTCCTAGCAGAAAAAGAAAGAAGAAAGAAAGAAAGAAAGAAAGAAAGAAAGAAAGAAAGAAAGAAAGAAAGAAAGAAAGAAAGAAAGAAAGGAAGGAAGGAAGGAAGGAAGGAAGGAAGGAAGGAAAGAAGGAAGGAAGGAAGAAAGAAAGAAAGAACTGTCTAAAACAGAAATATTGATATCCTGGCTCCTGTTTTTTTAAATTATTTTATTCACAGACCAACTTTCATTGCAAGATTGTACAAAAAAAGAAAGACATAAAGAGAGAGGAGACCCAAACCATGGCTGACAGATGGCCAGAACCTTTAAATTGACCAGTCAATATCTTTCCCAAGAAACTACCTATAGAATCAATGCAGTATTGGCCATGTCTTAAAAGGAGGAATAACAGATACAAACAAAACAAAAACATAGACATACAACTAGAGGAAATTCTCAAACCCAAGACTAACAAACACGAGAGCCTAGATAGAACAGACCAGAAAGGAGTCAATATACCTAGGTTCTCTAGTTCTACTTATGACGTCTACAGCAGTGGCATCATAGATGTCCCCACAAAGAGGGACCAGATGTTTCCTCAAAGAGGAACCAAATGTGTGAAATCAAGGGTTTCAGCATGAACACTGGGGGAAATATCAGATGGCCAAGTGTGTCCTGACTTTACTGAGTTCAGTTTTCTTTTTCTCAAAGTGGACTATGATAGGGCAGCCTATATCATTCAGGGAGAGAAGGTGGGAGTTCCCCAAAGCAAAAGGAGTTTTGGAAGCTGCTGGGACAATCCCTCAGTCCTTCCCTTTACTCACAGAAATATAGCTCCTCTTTTTCAATCCAAGGCAAATTCACCTTCTCCTAATTCTCCAGCAGTTGGCTCTCAACATGGAAATGGGGTTCCTTGGAGAGCCAGACCTGCCCAAGAAAGCTGGATCAGGGGCTGCTTTCAGGTCCCTCTTGGGTATCACATTTGTAACCGAAACTCAGTTCTCATCCCTGATGCCAACCCAATAAGGAGGACATGATTTTGAGAAAAAGAAAAAAAAAAGTTTTATTGCTTTGCTAGCAAAGGAGAAACATGGGACACTCCATACCCATGGCTGTGATTCTTGGGATCCTCTCTTCTATATTTTCAAAAAATACATAATAGGTTACTGTGAACTATAGTTATCTTACTGTGCTGTGTAGCACAATAACTTAGTTTTTTCTATGTGTGCTTTGGTATCAATTATCCATCCCCACCTCTTTCCTCCTTGTGGTCTCATACTTTTCAACCTCTAATAATCTTTATTCTACATTCATAGTGACTTTTTAAAGCTTCCATATATGAGAGAAATGTGTGACATTTGTCTTTCTGTGTCTGTCTTTTTTCATTTAACACAATGTCTTCTAGTTCAATTCATTTTGCTACAAATGACAAGATCTCATATATATATATATAATTTTCCATTATATAAACATACCACACTTTTTCCCCATTCATCTGTCAAGTATTCCTCAAGTTTATTTCATATCTTAACTATTATGAATTGTACCACAATAAACATGGGAGTGCAGATATGTCTTTGTTATGCTGATCACTTTTGCTTTGGATATTTATTCAGAAATTGAATAACTGGATTATACGTAGGTCTATTTTTTTTTCTTTTTTGAGAAACCTCCTTGGCTTTTCTTTAATGGCTATACTAATTTACATTCCCACCAATAGCATGAAAATTTTCTTTCATCACATCCTTGCCAGCATAATTTATATATTAAGACTGCTTATATTTAATGTACTCAATAATGTGTTAAAGCTTAGGTTTACCATTTGGTTTTTGTTTTATGTTTGCCTTTGCTGTTTTCCATTTTTCTGTTTCCTTCTTTTTACTTTCCTATTGTTGAACATCTTTTAGACTTCCATCTATTTACTGGCTTAATTATTAAAGATCATGAAAACTCTAGGATCAGATCACAATACGGGGAGAAAATACAACAAAATAAAATAGAGATCAGTAGAGACTTACAGTTTTCGGCATAAGTACACCAGATTTTTAATCCAATTCTAGACTCAAGCAAGGTATTATCTCAGCTGTATTTATTTATTTATTTATCATTGCATGGTAAAACACAAGTACTCATAGGTACTTATCTCACAGGATTATATTCATCATTAAGTGAGGTAAGTGTGAAGACCTTGGTACATTATACTTACTGTTGTATTAACAATTGCTAATTGCTACATAAAAACTTATCACAAATTTAGTGTCTGAAAAATATACACACTTATTAGCACAAAGTTCTGAAGGTCAGAAGTCCATGGCTGATTCACTGCTTAGGTCTTACAAGATTGAAAATAAGGCATTGACTAGGCTTTCCAGAGCCTACTGGGAAGATTCCTTTTTCAAACCCATTCAGGTTGTGGACTGAATTGAATTTCTTGTAATTCAGAAACACTTGCTTCTTTGCTGTCTGGCAGCTGGCAGATATGCTCTGCTTTTAGAGACTACTAATTTTCCTTGTCAAATGATTCTCCTGCTTTGAATATCTGATGTTAATTATATTCCATTTTCTTTTAAGGGCTCACTCTAGATGATCTTCCTTTCTCAAAGTCAATTATTCCATGGAACATAACCTAATCATAGGTGTAAATTCTTGATCAGAGTTCCTGGGGAACAAGCAGGTGTAAGGATCTTTGGGACTGTCTTAGTGTTTTGTTCAGAACCCTACTAAATATGAATTATTAATTATAAATATAATAAAGCTTAGTGTAATTTAGACTGTATATAAACAAACAACCTTGAAATTATGTGCAGAAAAATATCTTATTGAAAATTCTGCACAAATACATAATTACTCCACTTTTGAGAATTATAAAATCTCTATATGCAAAAATGTGTAAATTCTGTTTTTTAATGCCTCAGTAGCAATAAAATAACATCCAAAGAAGTAAATCTTCCCACATTTCAGCATTTGAGTTATTTTGTGATATAGTCTGAATCTTGAGTTAACAGAAAATATAAGACTCCTAAGAGAGAGATAATATGTGGAGGGAAGAATTAGAAATAAGCAGAACAATACTAAAGAAGCACTGACCTAACAGTATTCTTATTTTTATGAACAGTTAAATCAATAAGGTCTACTTTGCAATTAAGAGGAATGAAGTATTGGGGCTGGGACTGTAGCTCAGTGGTAGAGCACTTGTCTTGCATGTGTAAGGCACTGGGTTTGATCCTTAGTACCACATAAAAATAAATAAATAAAGATATTGCAGAGAAAAGAGGAACAAAGTATTTTAAAACAGAATGCATGCATATGCATACACATACAATATTTCTAATATCTTTAAAACTATTTAAATGGTTTTTTATCTTTAATCTTAAATGTAAACATTCATTGTTAATGCTTCCTAAATTTTAAAGTAATTATTTCTTTTACACAATTTTTAAATGTAGAAATTATATAACCCACATAGTCTGCTTATTACTCAGTTACTTATTCTGGGTCAATGATGATAATATACTTGACACCTTGAAGGAGGTTCTACATTCACAAAATAATGAATAATTATGCAAGAACTGAAGATAAGCTATCTGGGGGATTATCTATCTTTACTATATAAAAAGTTTTAACAGAATTCCGTCACTACACTTATTAAGAAACTGGGGAAATGAAACTAAATCTCAAGATTCAGCTTATTTATGCCTTTTCAGTGTGCCATAAGGCATAAGGTCATTACCATAAGGGTATAACTTTTGTTTTTTAAGTCAAATTTCCAAAATGATTCATGCATGGTACTGCTTTAAGCAAACCACTTATTTGTTCAAAAAATTATAGGTCAGTTGTTTTAGTCAGCTTTTCCTTCCTATGACAAAAAGACCTAACAAGAACAATTTAGGAGCAAAAATGTTTATACTGGCTCATGGTTTCTGAGGGTCAGTCCATGATCAGCCAACTATAGAGCTCTGGGCCCAAGGTTAGGCAGAAAGTCATGATATAAGGTTATAGTGGGGGCAGAAGCAGCTCAAGAGATGAAATCCAGGAAGGAAAGAGAGAGAGAGAGAGAGAGAGAGAGAGAGAGAGAGAGAGAGAGAGAGAGAGAGAAAGTTCCATTGATCAATTACAAAATATAAACCCCAAAGGCATGCTGCCAGTGACCTACTTCCTCTAGTCAAACCCTATCCGCCTGCAGTTATCACCCAGTTAATCCGTATCAGTGAATTAATCTACTGACTACATGGATTAAATGTAGATTAAATTAGATTAAAGCTCTAATAATTTAATTAGTTTACCTCTAAAAATCTTTCATTTTCTTACACATGAGCTTTTGAGGGATAGCTTATATCCAAACTATCACACTACACCTCTCATTTCCAAAACCTCATGCCCATCTCACAATGCAAAATACATTTAGTCTGTTTTCAAGAGTCCCTATAGTCTTAATAGTTTCAGCATTGCCTAAAGTCCAAATGCAAAAATCTCATCTGAGAGAAAAGGAAAACTCTTGGATGTTTGCCCCTGCAGAGATCAAAATCAAGTAACATATATCTAATCTGTAATGGCATTAAGTAAACTTCCCATTCCACAGGGATAAGTTGGGGCATTGACAGAAGGAATGGAACCAAGCAAGACTAAAAATCCAGATGGGCAAACAAGTCCTGAAGCTCCACATCCAGCATCTAGGGCACATGGCATCCTGATGTTCTCTCCACAGGGCTTGTGTAGCCCCACCCCTATGGCCGATGTCTTGGTTTATTTCTACTGGATTCTTGCAGCTTTCCACAAAGATTCCACATTAATAGAATCTCTTAATCTTGAGAATCTCCACTACATTTTTGGTTTCCTTTTACAACTTTATGCATCACTTTCTCAAGGGATGCCTGCAGATATTCCAACCCTTATATGCTTTGTGTAATCTCCCAGGCCTTCCTTTGAAATCTTGGTGGAAGCTGCAGTGACCACCTAAATCCAATATCATGCAGTCCTGTGATATGAGCACCGCGTGCTTGATGCCAAGGTCTAACACTTTTTCCAGCAGTAGCCAAGCCTCCTGGAACCATGATGGCAGCAGCCACTGAGTACCCGGGTAGCTGAGCACAGTGAAACAACTTCCTCTGCCCCCTTTTCTAGGCAGAGTTGACCCTATTGTCTCTTCAAAGAAAGGAAATTTTACTTTTATACACTTGAGCCTGAGATGGGTGTGCTCCTGCAAATTCTTGAAATGTTCAATTCTTGAGATGCTATTAAGAATCTTTTCTATTGTTTCTGAACTCAGCATCTCTTAGGCATCTGTAATCTCTTTAACAATGACAGTTTCTTTAGCTCTAGTTTTACTCAGACTTTCCTGACAAAACTGTAAGTAAGTTTTTCAAATCTGTAGACTTTGCCTTCTGCTACTGATTATCACAGTAACCTTGGTAAAAGCCACCAGCAATAACCATGACACTATTTAAATGCTTTGCTACCTTGAAGTTTTCTCTACCAGATTAATTGGTTCATTGTCTTTAAATTAAACCTTACAGAAAGCCACAGGACATAGGCAAAATTTAGACAAATTATTTGCCACAATGTAACATGAAAGACCTCTAGTCAAATTTCCATTAAGTTGTACTCCTCTGAAACTTCTTGAGTCCAAGTCTTATTTTCTACTACCTGTAAGGAAAATAAAAAGAGATGTAGAGACAAGATGCAGGGGCAGGAAAGATGGCAGAATGGCAGAGAGGCCAAGCTACCAAGCTTTATTTATATCAATAGGTTACTTTAGGTCATTGGCATCATTAGTACATATTGTTTATTGTATTACTAGGCAGATTACAGATTTAGCAACACTATGCAGCCTCTTCCTCAGTTACATCCTAAATTGCAATGCACAATATTAGGAACTTTGTATAGCTCTCAAGAAAGTCCACTGTAGAAAGTTACTGTTATGTGGACAGGTTTGGGCTCAGTGAAACATTGTGGTTGTCTAACAAGAGATTTCTTTTATTCCCAGGAGCTGTGTGCCTGAGATCAAGGTCAACGCTGATAAGACTCTCTAGCATGGAGCCTCCTCATGCAGGGTATGGTTATAACAGCTAGACATAGCACATGTATTAGTTATCTTACTAGTTTCTAGGAGAAACTGCAGGGCATTCTTTTTTTTAATATTTTTTATTGTTGGTTGTTCAAAACATTGCATAGTTCTTGATATATCATATTTCACACTTTGATTCAAGTGGGTTATGAACTCCCATTTTTACCCTGTATACAGATTGCAGAATCACATCAGTTACACTTCCATTGATTTACATATTGACATACTCGTGTCTGTTGTATTCTGCTGCCTTTCCTATCCTCTACTATCCCCCCTCCCCTCCCCTCCCCTCCCCTCCCCTCCCCTCTTCTCTCTCTACCCCCTCTACTGCAATTCATTCATCCCCCTTGTATTATTTTTCCCTTTCCCCTCACTTCCTCTTGTATGTAATTTTGTATAACCCTGAGGGTCTCCTTCCATTTCCATGCAATTTCCCTTCTCTCTCCCTTTCCCTCCCACCTCTCATCCTTGTTTAATGTTGGTCTTCTCCTCGTGCTCTTCTTCCCTAGTCTGTTCTTAGTTACTCTCCTTACATCAAAGAAGACATTTGGCATTTGTTTTTTAGGGCTTGGCTAGCTTCACTTAGCATAATCTGCTCTAATGCCATCCATTTCCCACCAAATTCTATGATTTTGTCATTTTTTAATGCAGAGTAATACTCCATTGTGTATAAATGCCACATTTTTATCCATTTGTCTATTGAAGGGCATCTAGGTTGGTTCCACAGTCTTGCTATTGTAATTGTGCTGCTATGAACATCGATGTAGCAGTGTCCCTGTAGCATGCTCTTTTTAGGTCTTTAGGGAATAGACCGAGAAGGGGAATAGCTGGGTCAAATGGTGGTTCCATTCCCAGCTTTCCCATGAATCTCCATACTGCTTTCCATATTGGCCGCACCAATTTGCAGTCCCACCAGCAATGTGCAAGTGTACCCTTTTCCCCACATCCTCGCCAGCCCTTATTGTTGTTTGACTTCATAATGGCTGCCAATCTTACTGGAGTGAGATGGTATCTTAGGGTGGTTTTGATTTGCATTTCTCTGACTGCTAGAGATGGTGAGCATTTTTTCATGTACTTGTTGATTGATTGTATGTCCTCCTCTGAGAAGTGTCTGTTCAGGCCGCTGGACCTGCTCTGCTGGTGGGTCGCAGGTCCGCCTACCCTGCAGGCGCCTGGGGCAGCTCTGTCCTGCAGGGCATTCTAAGGGTGGGAAACAGAGTGCCAGTTACCCCCTCCCCTTTGCGAGTTTGTTCACCAGAAAAACGCTTCCCTGTATATTTCCACAGTCAGAATTCCTATAAACTATCAACATTCTGGTTTTGTGAGCTCAAACTAGAATCATCCATTTGGCTCCACCCAAACACCTTCTAATGCATTTCCAGCTGGTGTCTCTACATGTTTCAAAATGTCTCCCATCAATCAGCTCCAAACATTTCTGAACCACATGGTCAGGCTAGTCACAGCAACAACCTTACTTCTCAGTACCAGTTTCTGTTTTGTCAGCATTTCATCACCATGAGTAAAAGATCTAACAAGAACAATTTAGAGGAGGAGAAGTTTATTTAAAGATCATGGTTTCAGAGTTTCCATTTATGATCAGCCAATTCCATAGCTTTGGGCCTGAAGTGAGGCAGAACATCATGGCAGAAGAAAGAAGTTCAGGGCATGGTGAGCAGGAAAGAAAGAGAGAGCTCCTCTTACCAGGGATAAAATATAAACCCAAAGGCAAGCCTCCAGTGGCTTACCTCCTCCAGGCATACCCTGCCTGTCTACAGTTACAACCCAGTGAATTAATTCACTGTTAATCATATTGATTAAAGTTCTTATAATCTAATCACTTCACCTTTGAATATTCTTATATTCTCTAACATATGAACTTTTGGCAGACACCTTAAGATACAGATCCTGTGTTTATGTCTTTGGCTAAACTGGTATCAGAAAATGATACAACAAGTGAGGATACCCACCAGAGAGTAATGGCTCCAGGAGATAGTGTTGAAAACTGCCACAGCAATAATTAAAGCAAATTTTTGTGTTCTAAAACAAGAAACTCGCCAATTGCCCCTAAACCTCTTACACTGCTGATTTAAGATTGTTTTTCCCTTTATATATAACCCTGATTTTCATTGTAGGTTGATTTGATGGATGATAATGGTTCCAGTGAATGTAGAGAAGGAATATGTTTCAACAATACACGAGGATGGGAATTCAGCATCTGAAAATGATCTCTAATAAGATCTGAGACCACAATTATTGATTAAAATGTCTTACACATATTCCCCTGGTAAAACTAAAATATCATACTAAGTCCACAATGGGAAAGCCAAGAAAAAAAAATCCCTCAAATTTGTTCCTAGTTTGGGTTGGATATTTTCATAAAATTTGGTTGAAATGGAAGATCACATAATCAGTATAAAATTGCCAGAGTGACTTAGACTTTATAGTCGCTGTTTTTTAGAAAGAAATACCAACATGATTACTCTTTGAAATTAAAGGTAAAATGAGGTTGTTATATCACATTTACAGCTCAAGATTAAGCAGAATCTAACAAGCTTTAATATGCCTGACAAACTGTTGAAGCAAGTCACCAGAACTGATTTACATCAGAGCTAAGATGTTTCACGAGATTCAGGTACACTGTGTATGACCCAGTAAAATTTTTTGGTTTTTAAAGGGGAATTACACAGTTCCGTGTAGTATTTGTTATCCAGACTACAAGTGGTTTCATACCACTGTACTCATGCTTCATATGAGGCCCTTGGGACATGTATTCATGGAAAGAACTAAAAATAAACAGATCAACAGTGACAAGACAAAAAAATCTAAAGGAAAACTCTGACTTTGATTTATGGCTAAATAGATGCCAGCTGTGGAATCAAGAGAAACAAAATGTTTTAAGTCAGAATTCATGCATATAGCATTTTAATTTTTTTTTCTGCTTAAAATGTCTCAAGTATTTATTTTTAATTCTGAGTTAACATTTGCTACTGATATATCTTAAAATTTAATCTAATAATACCATTTAAATATTTTTACAGGTATAGAATTTCCTGAACCTGTGTGGACTATATGAAAAAAAGAAAAACAAAAGAATTGAAAGTTCAAGCATTTATTTTATAATCTATAAGGTTTGTGTGTATGTATATATGTATATGTAATATCTTAAAATATTACTCTACTTTGATAATGATAGAGAAGTAATGAAAAACACCCCAATTTTTCAGAGAGAGAGAGAGAGAGAGAGAGAGAGAGAACAAAAAAGAGAAGAAAGAAGGAGAAAAGGTCAGAGAGGAGAGAAAGAGTGAAAAGAAAATAGGAAGGGTTAGAATAGGAAAGAGAAGAGAGAAAAGAGGAAAGAAGAGAGGAAAACAGAGGAGAAAAAATAATAATTTTGTTGCAGAAACTTTAGTTAGTACTTCTGCAGAAGATGAGATTCTCTGGATATGGTTGCCCTTAGCACAAGCCTTTAGGAGCAGCAATGATTGGCAGGACAGGCCATGGCCATGAGCACATAAAAGATGCCCCAGAAATATTTAGAAGGATTATTTTGACAGACTGCAGTTCTTATATCTGAGGTTATAGGAAAGAGGCCATGACATCCTGGTTAATCCTATTATGAAACCCTATCTGTAAACACAGTTGGGGACGCCTGAGAAACCTGGATTGGACTCAATCATTGTGCAAAAAAAAAAAAAAAAAAAAAAATCCTTCCTCTCTTAGGTCTATAGAAAACTGATTCGAAAAGAAAGAAAAGAAGATGTTGATTGCTGACATCTACAAGCTGCTAGAGTAGATAATGGTTGGCCCATTTAATCATTAATTCTCACCATCCTAATTTAACTATTCCTAAACATATGGGTTGGGCCTTTTTCAAGACATTTAGAAACCTGCTTCAGTGACAGTTTTAGAAAAGTTTTCATGTATTTAGACTTTGTTAATAAACAACATTCCTCCTTCCTGGCTCTCATCCAGAATTTAAAGTAAACCTGGAAATTAATGGTAGAGTCACTTTTACACAAAATAGCCTAACCTGAACCCTCTACAAAGGTAAGGACAGATTATGATTAATTTACCTGCTTTTTTCTTTTTGCATCACTACAGTACTTTTGGTTTGTCAGTGTCTTGCTGTTCTTGTGATTTTATAGGTGTGGGGCTTTGGTTTGTTGTTTTGGAAGCCTAGAGGACTCAGCATGCTACTGAGGCCTCAAGCTCTTATCACCACAAGCAAAGCTGTCAGTTCTGAAGCACTGCTGGGAAGGAGACTCTCAGGTAAAAAGGAATGCAAAACAAGCACTTCCCAGGGACCAGGCAGGTACTCTACAGAACTTATTAATGAAGGATTAAACATATAAAAATAATGCTTTCAGTCCCTAAAGTTTATTTACCTCAAAACTACAGGATTAAAAGTAATCATGTTGGAACAGTTTAAGAGTTAGAAGAGTGTTTTGTTAGCTCAGCTAATAAATATTTTCATTTTGTTCACTTACCTTAATCATATAAAAATAATATAAGGAAATAAAATGCACATATTTTAGTAACTTTAAGTCCTTTGTAATAAATGGGAAAGGTGATAAAATTTTTAAACATTGAGGTAAGTCCTCTTAAATATCAAATTAACTTGAATAAAAAATATATATGTAGAGTAGGAATGTTACTTAAAAAAACTATATAAATCTAAAATAGACTCTAATATATTATTTAATTTTTTAAAACTTTCATCTTACCTATTTTTTCATAGCAGGGCAAATATACGAGAACCTACTTCAGTGACAGGAGTACGGAGTATGGAGTTTTTGATGTTGAGCAATCTGTGCCTGCTTTTGTACATGAACTCATTTTCTCTTATAACTTTAAATGTCAGCTTGTAATGTGAGCAAACAGAAGTCCAAAAATCAAGATCAAGCCCTGCCATTTCTTATGGCTTTTTATGGTGAATTTGCTATTGAATAAAGTAGGAAGATGGGGAAATTCTGAGAGTAGAAAAGAATTGGAACAACACAGAGTTAAACCTCCTGTCTCCCTTTTCAATTAAATTATTTCATAGTTTCTCACCAGATATGTTAACTTTCGTATATTTCCATTCTGAGCACTGATATTCTGCTAAAATGGCAACTTTTGGGCTCTCAGAGTATAATGATAGAGGGATGAGCATGGAGAAATCACTGGTGTGAGGTCTTCTTCCACTTGTTTATTTGCTTCTCCTGCCATTTTCCTGTTGTATGCCTTACAATCCTGGACTGGTATTGCTGTGTCCTTCTTAGGTTATTAGTAGGGAGGAATAAACCTTTCATCTGAACTATTTGCAGCTCTGGTAGCCCACCCTTCTTCACTCTGGGATGGAATGTTCTCTTCATTTGATAATCTTCCTTTTATTTTCCACAGCCTTCTTTACATTTTTGTTTGTTTGTTTGTTTTATTCAAGTAAAGGATCCTTTTCTGTGGCATTTCTTGGGTAGGGCTGGAATGGTGGAAAGAATCCGCCCACCTTCCTGGTCATTTAACCATTTATTGATTGATCCCTTATATGTATGAAATATATACTCTAAGCCTGTTTGGGACTTTTTAAAATTAATTTTATATTTTGATTATTTTCCTATGACATTAAGTATCCTTTAGTTTTTATAATATCTCATCTCTTTTTGGTGAAACTTGGTTTTGTCAATCATTTCAAGGTTCTTTGAAAATTCAATGGAGGAAACTGTTTTGCCAAAAAGCATTACTCAACACTTCTTAGTATTTGAGTCTATTAATGATTTTTTAATGATGCATCTTCCCTAGACAAAGGCCACAATTAAAAATATAAGCCTACTTTAAAATATGCCAAACTCAAATCTACTTTCAATATAATAAATTAAAAATATTTCATCTTTTCTATGAAGTTCATTGTAAATTGACTTACAATCATACTTGGACACATTTCCTTGCTCTCACTACAAGACTAATATATAATTTTTCCTATTACTGAATTTGCTGATCTCAATATATACCAAATTAAAGGAAAACAGTTTTTCACCCACCTGTTCTCTCTGTAGGATAGAGATCATGTTTGAATGACCTAGTTATTAATAAAGACTAGAACTTCAGAGTCTTATATTTTATATTTATAGAGTTAATGAAATCAGTTCCCAATGTTGGGGTGCAGCGGAGCGTCGGAGGGAGAGACCACACAAGAGACTCACTTCATGCAATCGCAAGGGGGAAATTTATTGGGGATCCGTTCCAGCGCGCTGGGACTCTGTGCCCACTCAAGAAGGGAGAGCAGCTCAGAGCCCCGAGCAGAGGTTCAAGCAGAGCTTAAGTATACTTTTTGGGGAGGGTGGGAGGCTTTGCATACATCAGAACAAATCATCATGAGGCGCGGGAAAATTGAACAACAACTCTGAGATGTGATTGGCACATTCATTGGCGGGAACAGGTCGGGCGGGGGTGATTGGTCATTCCTAAGCGAGGTACACATTCAAACTGATTGGTTCGGGCCCTGTGACAAACTGCACAGGGCCCTAGGCTAAATGGCCAGTAGGGCGTTGTCTTAACTATCTCAGGAATCTGGGTGTAACAGAGGAACTCAATAATACCTAATCTTTTACATTTTAATTCAAACCTTCCAGCTTAGAAACTTTACCCTTTCACCACATCTAACACAGTATAGAAATTTGAACAGTTCACTTAAACTTGGGAGTGTTGGTTTATTTTATGTAATATTATTACATTTTCTTTAAACTGTTATCACACAGGGTCCTAATAGAATAATAAAGATACATTTATCTGAAATTCTGAAGATAATTCAATGAAAATTGTATTTAAAGAGTTGTGGGAGGAGTTAAGAGAACAACAACAACAACAATAAAAACATGAATTTTCCAATGTCTAGCTATAGTCATAATCTCATTCCTCATTAGGCATGAAGAAATCATAGGGAAGTGAGTCAGTATATTCCAAGGTAGCTGGAAACACATCAAGTCCACTACCACGTCCCCAAGTCTTCTGATTCTACAACCTATACTAACTAGAAGCTCAAGGTTAATGGCTCCTGGTGATGAAGTCTATAAAGTTGAGCTGTAAAACCACAGAATTTCAAAGAGAAGCCCTAAGAATTGATCAGGATTTAAGTGAAAAACTCAAGAATTGTTATGGAAGAGATATGCCTGATATTAACTATGAAGAACTATACTATCATTAAAGATCTGATATAAAATTATAGATGTGTTTTTGGTGTTGGCCTCTCCCACTCTCTGTTTCTGCTTCCACTACCATAAAGTGAGCAACTTTGCTGCCCCCATGCTCTCTGCGTGATGCTCTGCCTCACCACAGTTCCCAAAACAATAGAGCTAAGCAACAAAGGACTGAATGCTCTGAATTTTATCTTGGCATTTTGTTATAATGATGGAAAGTTAATTAACACATCCCCTGAATTATTAGGACAATGATTACATGACAAATGAGCATGTATGAAACAAATGACAATGAGTTTGATATGAACTGTGTATACTTAAACAATAGAGAAATTTATTTTTAGCATCATTAACATAAACCATAGACAAAATATAGTGATTATTTTATAGATTATTATTACTGAATTTGTTCTCTAAATATAGTCCTGGAATAATGTTATAAAATGAGAGATGAATTTCACAAAAATGTCAATCATAAAGCATCACTCTATAATTGATTTAACCACTAGCAAATTTAAAAAATGTACATTATGAATATGCAAACTCTATGATAATCTTGAATTCTTATATTTTTTCCCTGAAAATGGTAGTGGCATTATCATAATTAACATTATGGTAAATATCCTAAAAATACAAACTTAAGAGGCTTCTGGTTATTATGGATTCCTTATCATTTACTATTTCCTATGAGTTTGTCTGTTTAAAAAATGTATACATAGTATACTATAATACAACGAAATAAACTTCATAAATCTGGTTCACTTATGAACCTACTGTATAGTACTGGGTCAGCCTCATAGTGGACACTTAATATGTAGAATGAGTAGATGAATGAAGCAATGGCATGAAGTATACTTTGGGATATCTGAGTTAAACTTCAGGTAAACCTGATCCAGGCAATTCAATGAGAATTTTGAAGATTCTAAAATTAATACAGAAATTTATATAGAAATGCAAGGAAACTAGAATCATGTTAAGACTTATTATAAATGAGCAATAACAAAGGCGGTGTGATATTGATATTAAGGTAGAATGAATATATATAATCCAAAAATGCATTCATACAGTTATGGAGGATGGCATCAGACAAAATTACAAAAGCATGTCAGTGGAGGAGTTTTTTTTCAATAACTAGGTGAGATATCCATATGCCAACAATATCACAACCACAAATAAACCACTGATTGATATATTCCAAATATTTGCAAAGCAACTGAAAATGAATCATCTGCCTAAATATAAAACAAAAAACAAAAATTCTGACTTAAATTTGACTTTGAACTAAGGATTTTTAGATTCTAAGCTAAAAGCATCATCCAGAAATTTCATTCCACTTTTAAGAGAATTAAAAGAAAAGCCACAGACTGAAAGAAACTCTTTGGAAACCATGCATATAAAAAAGGTCTTGTATTCAGAATGTGAAATTAACTCTCTAATACAACAATAAGAAAATAAATCCATTTTAATTTTTTTTTTTATTAATAGAAATTTTGAACAGACACTTGACCCAGGAACATCTATAGATACCAAACGCAAGAAAAGATGCTGGTCATTTGGAAATACAAGTTAAACCCACAATATATTACCACGCTCTATATAGTAGAATTCCCAAAATTAATAATACTAATTATAATGAGGATTTGGAGGAAGTGAAACTCTCATATACTCTGGTAGGAATGGAAAATGGTAAAACTAATAATGGGGAACTTCCTAGTTGTTTCCTAAAATTTTAAAGGAAGACAGAAAAAAATGAATGTATTACATTTTATTTCATTTATATAAAATCCTGGAAAGTGTAAACTTATATATAATGATTTAAAAAATCACTAGGTACTACTGCATAGAAAAAGAAGGGATGGGTTAAACATTTATCAAAATGGGTATTATATTGTGGGTTTAACTTGTATTTCCAAATATGTGTATATGACAGTAAATTCACTTTGTCTCTGAAACTACATCAGAGGATGTATGCAGGGTTTAAGTTCACACAAAGTATAATTTTTCCAATATTTCCACTCTACAAAGGGCAGAACAAATATTCAGTTGTACTATGTTCTGATTTTGAATTAAAATGATTCTTATTCATCATTTTGACAAATTTTTGAGCGCTTACTATGCTTAACTACCAGTCTGGGCACTGAGGATACAATATTTTTAATAGCAAAGAAGAAACAAATCCATATGGCAACTGTTAGGCAATATATACTTGCATGGAAGACAGACAATAAACACTTTAGAATAATTGGAAGAAAATCATTATTAGTGATAAGAGCCTTTATAGGAAGAATCAAGGGGAGAAAGTAAAAATATGTGAATATGTGATATTTAATTTGAATGGTTAAGAAAGACCTTTAAATTTTTAGCCTTTGAGCATAACTCTTAAATGTGCTGAAAGAATCAGTCATGTAGCTAACTAGCCAAAGAGCATTCTGGAAATGGATTTGAAAAGAGTAAGTATAAAGCCCTTTCCTGCTGTCTGAAAAAATAAAAAGAAGGCCAGTGTGGCTGATGTATTAGTTTTCCTGATACATTATAGTAATAGAAAGAAGATTGATATGACTGGATTGATATGAGGTCAGAGATATAGCAATGAAGATAAAAAAATGGATGAGAGCCTAGAAAGTATTTAATGTTACTTTATGAAAAAGAATTTTTGAGCAGAGAAATAGTGTAGTCTGATTTACCCTTACAAGACTGCAGTCTTCTTTATAGGGTGGAGGACTATCTCTACTAAAACTCACACTCTTTCTCCTCAAATTGTTGCTTTAATGGATACTGTGATCATATGAGTACAACTTGATTATGGTAACTATGTCAACCTAATGTTCTAAAGACTACTAATAACTGTTTTTATATTATACAGCTTCTTAAAAATATCAGTGTCTCCTCCCACCCCAAACATGTACTAGATGTGAAATGTTTATTCATTAGGAATCCTTTCAGCACTGTACTAATAAAAACTTAACTAAAACTATCACAAGACTAACAAAGGGTGTGGTTTTATTGGACCACATGAACATAATTAACATCACATTTAGATCTAGTGGTTTAATGGAAATTCTCAGGGTTTTCATCTCTTTATCAAATTGTTTGCCTCTGTTAACTTCATCATTAAGAGGTTCTCAACAACATGTTTGGGACCCCAAAATACATTCCAATATCTTAGTGATTCAACAGCTTACAATATCTTAATCTTCAGGCACACTGAAAGTTTCTCATTGCACATACTTGGTTAATCCAATATTGAGCTCAGTTCTTTGTCAAAGAGGATGAGTTGTCTACCTGATGGACAATATCTCACTTCTGTGATATGGGAAAGGCAGATCATGGTTACAGTCTCAGGTCTGAGTCACATATCACTATGACTTCAGTCATTGTAAATTAAGGGATGACAGGTTATGAAAAAATTGCAATTATGTAAAGAAGTCATATGAAGTTTTGACCTGCCAAAAGCTCTCAGTATCAAAGTCTAAAATGGGAAGTATTCAAGGGAGGAATTCAAGAGCAAGTGCAACTAAATCAGAAAATAGATAAAATGTCCTGCTTTATGTTAGATGAAATAATCTTGCATATGGGTGGAGTAGTACTTTAAATCTGCCAAAACAAATATTCACTCCATGTGGGAAACTTACCTGACCTCCTGTTAAGTTTAAAAAAAGAAGTGTGTATAAAAATGTGTGTGTGTGTGTGTGTGTGTGTGTGTGTGTGTGAGGGTGTGTACATATGCATGTTTATAGGTAAACATAGTCTAAAATATTTCAATATGGGTATTTGTATAGGTATATATACATTAGTAGAGGTTGTTGCTTTCTTTTATTAAACTCTAATTTTTGGCACACAGGATACTCACTAAAGCTTTAGTGAAGTATTTCTGCATCAATTAATGTGTTAAATATATGAGTCACAAGTGACACAAACTATAAAAATTATTTTCAATGTATTTATTCATATATATATATATATATATATATATATATATGCATATTCAGTAGGCTTTCCTCTTTTAGAATAATAAGCTAAGTTCCAAAGGGTGATACACTTTAAAACTCCCCTCTATAAATCTTCTCTTTTATTACATTCACTTTTAAATTTGGAATTTAAATAAAAGTAATTTTAATGTTAAATTTAAGTACAGGATCAAAACCAGAGTTTAAAACAAATATGTATGTGTGTGTTTTAATAATATTTTTCTTCTATTTCTTCTGTTTCTCTCTACCCAAGGGTTGAAATATTCTTTTTTTTTTTGAAATATTCTTAATTTTATTTTGAAGTGCCATTATATTTAGATAAACAAGATTTGCATCATTTTAATAAATACATTCACTTTTTTACTTTATATAAATGCCTTGTGACAACTGTTTTCATCTTCCTACATTACTTTGTCCAGACACAAAGCACATCTGCTGAAGAGGATAATCCCATCTCTAGCAAAATATCTGGCAGGATGCAGTTTGTTTTGTTCCACATGCTGTTGACTAAGATTCACTGATTGTACAAGAACTGTTTAATGTTTCAATTTCTTATGCATGAATTTCACACAATCAAATATAGGTCAGTGAATATTTCTGAGTACCAGATAATGAAATGAAATGAAAATGAAATCTCGTAGTTTCTCTCTACTAAGTAGCATAAAATCACAATAATACAGTCTATGTTTTTCAATGGTAGATTCATGAGAATCAAACTGTCCATTAAAAGTCCAGATTTGTATTGTCAATGATTCAATAGGAATTAAATGATAAATTTCATGGGATGGACATATAACAATATTGCCCTGAAAGATGTATTTTTATCAAAGGCATACTATGACCAAAGCAGGAGAGAAAACAAAGAAAGCCATGTTTATAAAACTTCATTTCCCATGCAAATATTCTTTTATTTAAATTAATTTTTAGTTGTAGTTGGACATAACACCTTTATTTTATATATTTTTATGTGATGCTGAGGATGTAACCCAGGGCTTTCCACACGCTAGGTTAGCACTTCACCACTGAGCCACAACTCTAGCCCCCCCATACAAATATTCTTTAGAAGTAAAATTAATACATTTTTTTCATTATTGTTGAGTGCCTGATATTTTAATATGCCTGCCACAAATTACATATATTTATGATTAAAAAACAGAAATACATGACCAATTTTTTTTATAGATAATGGAAGAAAAGAGACTAGTTTTCTATTCTGTGAACAGATTTCCCTTGCCTTAAAACATAGTACTTCCAGTGTCTGTGTTCAGAGCACAGATCTGTGACTAATACGCAGACAAGTGCATTGCTTGTGATGTGACCTTGCTCTAAAGGATCCATTCACATGCTCTGTCTGTCAGGCATCCTTTCTGAGCAATCTCAAGATATGAGCTCAATTGGCAAAAGGCTTTATTGTGGAGAACTTTGCACATTGTTCTCATCACTCTTAAGGCATTTCAAAGCCGGTGCAGCTGTAAAATTGTTTTATCTCCTCTTCTTTCCCCCAGTAAGGATTAGTTGAAGTCAGGGAGTGTTACAAGCCTGATAAACCTTTGAGTGCTTTTACAGTGCACCTGGAATGAGTCCAAATATTTCCAACTCCAACATATCAAACTTAAAATATCACAGAAAGCTCAAGTGTTTCAGAAATCTTAAATCACCTTCAGGACTGAAGTGCTCATTCCTCTAGCTACTGGTAGTGTCCTTTCTTAGCTGAGTCCCTCTGAAGAAATGACACAGTTTTAGAGATTCAGCCTTAGGTAGGTTACATCTTCTTCTGGGAGTTCAGTGTCCATCCAAAGACTGACCAACAGAGAGCTGGGAGGTGGCTGGGGCCAAGGGACTGCAGCAAGATGCAATACTTTCACTTCTGCTCTGGACAATTTTGAAGGGCCAATTCAGCTCCAGTGGGATTCCCAGGGGTTTCTGTTGCAATGGCATGCAGCTCTAATTATCCCCCTGCCCAGCGCTGTACTTTTATTCTATCACAGATGTTATTCCTGGAAGCAATTAGCTTCTGACATGTGAAACTCTACAGCTAAGACTATTTCCAGAGACACTGACTTGCAACACAACTCAAAGAATTTGCATTTCTCTCTTTTGCCCAAACATTAAAAATGAAGAACGTTTTTCTTCACTAGCTTCATTATGTGAAATTATAGTGGACAGAATAAAAAATTATTTGTCATTTTGGAGATGGTATTTTCACAGGGACTAAGTGTGCACTTAAGCCTTTGATTAGTCTTTAAATTATAGCACAATATCTGAAGTACATAATAAAGAGCTAATACTGAGATTCTTTTTTTTACACTTGTATATATTTAAGAGCTCTCTTTTTCTTAAAAAAAAATGATGAGTCTCACCTGTGTTGGGGGGAGGTGGGGGATTGGGTTCAAAATCACAATGATATTAGACTCAATTATGATATCCTTTTATAGCATATGCCTATAAAACATGCCTTAATTTTATCAAATTTCACTTATATATTCCCAAAATTAAGGAAATGTTAAAAAATATACTGTGGTTTACTCATTCTCTTCCCCCAACTCATTGGTGAGCCTTTTATACCCTCTCCTTTTTGTGTTTCTCATTATAAAATCTCCTGCTACATATTAATAATTTGGCTTCAGGAAAGATTAAATTCACTATATCATTGGACATTTAGGAGCATATCCATTTGACAATATTAACTACATATATATATATATATATATATATATATATTGTTGTTCTTAAAAATAAGAATGTCAAACAAAAATATGTGTGTAAATCTATTTCTGTAGTCCATTTTGTTACTTCACTCTATTTGTCCTATTTTAATGTCAATATCACTCTTGGGAAAATAATGTATAAGATATGCTGGGATTTGAATGTATCTATTCTAATTAGAAACAGAAGAAATAGACTTAGAGAAGATGAAGAGACCAGTTACTCCACTGACAGAAAGAGAGAGAGAGAGAGAGAGAGAGAGAGAGAGAGAGAGAGAGAGAGAGAACATGTTGAGATAATTAGTAACTCCATTTTGAGTTTTCAGGAATTAATGTCAATTCTAAGCATATGTCTGCAAAACCATAAAATTGGGTGTCCACCTTTCCCAATACACAGTTATACTGATAAATGATTACAGGTCCTTTGGAAAAGACCAGGAAGAAAACTTACAATACAAATTTCATCATCATAGCAGGATTTTTCTTCATATTAACTGGTTCTGTTTCATAAAAGAGACTCTGAGTCTTAAATCAAGAATTGTTGGGGCTGGGGTTGTGGTTCAGAGTAGAGCACTTGCCTAGCATGTGTGAAGCACTGGGTTCAATTCTCAGCACCACATAAAAATAAATAAATAAAATAAAGTTCCATCATAAACTAAAAAATATTTTTAAAAATTAAAAAAGGAATTGTTGGAGATCAGGATACAGCCCAGTGATAGATCAAGTTGCTTAATATTGGCCAGATACAAAGTTCAATACCTAATAACATAAAAAAATGATTGATGTCTTAGAATCTTCTGTAAAAATAACTAGATATTCTACACTTATACAAATGAAGGAAGACTTCTGGAGACTGCCCATATTTTCAGTCCTAACTAATGAAGAACATCAAACATCTCTGCTGATGAAACCATTCTGCTTACTGTTTCAACTCTGCTGATAATTATGAGAATCACAATTACCTTGTCTCTGTCAAATGTGTGTTTCCTATGTGTGTTTCCATATCACTAAAATTCCCAAAGTATCTTTCTTAGACATTCAGTAAAATTTTAATTTAAATATCACCATTATATTGACTAGTTAATTATTAATTTCTGCATTATAAAGTGGTTTCATATTCTATTTTATCTTGGCCTGTAAACACCTACTTTTCTCACTATCTATCACTAGGGAACTAAGTTGTGGGCTATTTTCAGTCTATTTCTCTATGATTTTCAGATCATTTATTTTTCAGCCTTGATTTCATTGAATTGCATATAATTTTATTTTATAACCTATTCCAAAGTAATTTATATTTGTTGTCCTTTTAATTCTGATATTTTCCTATGAATCAAAGATACAATAGACTGAGTACATTATTCTATCTTGTATCTAGTTAATAAAAACAACTCAAGGTTAAATTTTTATATTTGATCTTTCCTACCTCAGTGATTATTAATATAAGCTTACTTTATATGCACTTATTGAAATGCACATCAAACTGAAATACATCAATAAGCCAGCTCTTATTATAGCATGTCTTCTATATACTATAAAAGTCAGTTATTATTATTAATAATATTATTAATAATATTATTGTATTACATTTTCAAAAATAAATTTTCATTTCCTTTCAAAGTTTTCAATTCTAGCTCCAAAAAGGAATATAAACTTCAAAACAAATTTTGAGTAGATTTGCTATAAAATTGTGGCATGTATCTCTGCATTTTGAGCACCTATTTAAATCCAAAAAAATGAAGTCATCATAGATAATTTATAACAGCTATCATTGTTACTAACTCTTTATTTTCCACATGCCAATCAACAATATACCTTAGAATAATATTTGGAAGGAGGAGGGAGAGAAAAATAGAAATAATATAACATGTTAAGTAAAATAAATATTATATCTGGCATCAAATTATTTCTTTATAATCATTATATGGTTTTGGTATATAATTTGAAAATATTTATTTTTCTCCCATAAAATTAAATTATTAGTATTTTACATCATATTCAAATTAATGAAATATGACTACTACATATATAATCACTATATACAACACATGAGTATTCTATTTTCTCAAATATTGTTATTTTGACATTTTAATCTGTCTGAATTATGACATTTTCCCTTTTCAGGTCTCTTATCTTGTCTAAAACCTTCTGATTTCATAGGATTTATTTTCTTCTGTTGCGGCTTTTGTAAGTTGCCATGCAATGTAGATACTCTGTTATGATATTTTACTTGATCTATTTTCTGTTATTTACTTCACATTACTAAAGTTAGAATATTTATGAAAGAAAATAAGCCCATAATGTCAGTGAACTAGGATAATAATTCTCATTCATTATATTTATAAATAATTAAAATTAATCTTCATATTATTTAGACTGAATATTCATTTTGATCTCAGAATTGTAAAAATTGAAAAGCCATTACTGTGGAAATATGTTATGATTGTCATATAATTATAGTAAAGCAATGACTTTCAGGGGACTAAAAATGCACATCAAACTGAAATAAAGGTCATTTTTTTGTTGTTGTTGTTAATCATTGCTTCCTTACTTGTCTTCCAGAGTCTCATTTTTTTCTTATAAGCAAGATTCATACACATGTTTGTAACTATAGTATTCTTAATAAAAATTTATACAGGTTTAATGTGAACTGATAATCTAAAAGTAGATCAATGTCTTTTCCATGGTCAGAATATTGGACTAGCAAATAAGATCAGAAAACAGAAAAATTTTATTGAAACATTGAGAAGGAATAAAAAAGAGGAGGAATTTAAAAAAAAAGATAGAACCAAAAGAATTGAATTCACAGGTTTCACAGCTGGAGAATATTAGTACATTTTCTGGATCAAACTTAGGTGCTATATATTTCTGATATTATCCAACATTCTATGTAAGTGTCATGTAGCAGTGCCCATGATACCCAACATTGTTCTGAAACAATCTGAATATCAAACCTGTATATTATTAAGGTAATTTTCCAGAGCTCCACTGTGAATTTATTTATGAATGGAGAAACAGGTCTACAGGGAAAGTCCATGGAAGGGATATTAATTTATTACACTATTTCAGTTATAGCCATCTATGAGTATTCATGTGCTCAAAACAGCATACAAAGAAATTTGTGTTTTGTAATCTCAAAACTAAATATATATATATATATATATATATATATATATATATATATATATATATTTGCCCATCTCTAAAAATGGACAAATAAGCTAGAAATTATGTAGGAGTCTCAATGTCTTCCTAATTTCAGCAGGAGTATTTATAAATGTATCAACATTGACCACAAATAACTCACTGTCAGCAGTTGATTACATCAAGGTGGAAAAGATTAAGAGGTGGCTGAGATATTTGCTATGTCCTCAAAATAAAATTCAAGAAGTTACATTTTGCTACCTCTGCTTTGTAATTTTACTGTGCTACGACGCTTCTTAATGGTGATTTAAAGAGAAAACACTGGTGTGATTAAAATGCATGTATAAGGGAGAGAAATAATAATAATAATAACAACAAAACCATATAACAAAAAGAGCACTCACTTCTGCTCTCCACAAATTTTGTTATATCCTAATTTAAATGGAATGGAAAAGAAAATCTCCAAAGCATGCTTAATTATTCACTTAGTCACCTGTCTTCCTGGTTAAT
This sequence comes from Urocitellus parryii, assembly GCF_045843805.1. NCBI lineage: Eukaryota > Metazoa > Chordata > Mammalia > Rodentia > Sciuridae > Urocitellus > Urocitellus parryii. The sequence continues at coordinate 27,599,523 of NC_135537.1, forward strand.
TTAAGAACTCTTACAAGAGGATACAGATATTTTCTTGGCGTTTATGATGAACACTATTTATACTGAAAGCAGAATTGAAACTGGCAACCAAGGCATACAAATTGCCCAAGTCTAAGCCATTGAACAAAACATGTCAAATTACGATATGAATCTTGCTCTTCATTTTCTTCCAGCCTCCTCTTTAGTTCTCTCATTACTCTTCCCATTTATAATTAATGTCATGTTTGTAATAGCAAACATAGTAAAAGAAAAACCAAATTCAATAGAAATGTCTTATATTAAAAATTTAAATAAATCTTTAGCTTCTCCTCTTTTCTATACCTAGTATGTAAAGTCATTAAACAAAGTGGTCCTAAGAAAAAAATTCCACAAAGCAGTGTTAATCCTTGTTAATTTGTTATATATATTCCAGTTCTTTCTCGATTATATGATAGTTTACCAAAGAAAACACTTTGTAGTTGATGATCTGCTAAACATTTTTATTTCTGAAAAACATGTGATCTCAGAACAGTGTGGAAATCACCCTATTTATAGTGTCTGGTCTGCCACATCCTCTGGCTATGGTTTATGATAACAGGGGTAGACATGTGCTGAAACCAAGAACTGATTTATAATCTGGTGATTTGAAATTGGATGTAACAGATTCTTGTTTCTTCTGAGTATTTTTTTTAAACCAGGGTTATTTAAATGTGACATACCATCTTGCACCATTTGAAATGTTCAGATTGCTAAGAAAGATGTGGGGAATGAAATTTTGACATTAGACCTTAAGAGGAACCTGAAAGATTTGTTCTCTGAAGTCAAGACCACATCTTTGTTCCTCATTTTCAGCTTTTTGGAGGTCAGAATACTCTTGTATTTATCTTGGTAGATGTCTGTTATGGTTTGGATGTGAGATATGCCCCCAAGGCTCCCATTTTATTGCAGGAGGTGAAATGATTGGATCATGGGAGTTATGCACAAACTGTGTGGATGAAGGATTAATAATCTGAAAGACTGCTGTATTTAGTGGTAACTGTAGGTAGGTGGTGTGTCACTGGAGGAAGTAGGTCACTGGTCACTTGCCTTGGGGATTATACCTTCTCCTGGTATCTCTTTCTTTCTCTCTGCTTCCTGGCTGCCATGAACTAAGCAGCCTTCCTTCACCATGCTTCTCCATCATGAGGTTCTGTATCAACTTGGGACCACAACAATGAAGTCAGTCAACCATGGACTGGGAGACCTCTGAAACCATGGGCCACAATAAACTTTTCATCTTTAAAGTAGTTCTTGTTGGATATTTTGGTCACATTTTTAAAAGGTGACCAACATAATTTCTAATGAATTGCATGCTCTCACTTGAAATATCTCAAATTTGAATCTTGAAAACAACATACCTGAAATGGTATACATTTCACTTTAACACTTGCTTATATCAGCTTTAAATAAGTATTGATTGTGCTAGGGGAAATTAGTAACCTTGAGTTAATGTGAAAGCTGTGTTTATACTTGAAAATCTCAAAAATAACATATTTCATAGTGAGAAACATCTCAGTAAATACTCTTGTATGCAAATACACATAATTAAGGAAATGGGCATTAATTAAACACAAGCTCACATACCAAACACAATAATTTGTTCTGACAATAGAGGTATAAACAGAAGTCTAACCATAGACATTATAAGGATTTCTGTTTAAGGACTTATTTAGATGTAAATGTATTCAGGTCTTGGTTAAGCTGAGCAAGGAATAATATTTTAACCTATTCACTCATAAAATAAGTTGATTCATGTGTTTGTTTTAAGGCGGTAATTAGATATTTCAAAGGAAGAAATTTTTCCTATTAGGCAGTCAAGATAATAACCTACTAGGAAATATATTTTTTGACAGACCTAGAATTATCTTTCTCTTTCACAAGATGCCAGACCAAGGGACATGGAGCCACCAGGAAGAGACATATTTCAACAGACTTGATACATATTATGTTGAGGAGTTAGAATGATTTTGAGTAACTTCAATTTAATAACTTATTTTTTCTTACTCAATAATCTTTATTCAATGTACTAAGATAAAGCAAGAAATAATTGAGTGTGGGAAGCCATTCTTGCACATGATTGGGTACCTCCCTGATTGGGTGTGAGGCGTTCTGGCTGAACTGTGTTGGAACCAATCCCCACCCTCTCCAGGAGCGAGAGCCTGTCCCTGTGGGGGTATGACTGACCACTGGCCCTGAGACCAATCACTGACCCTGACCTTGGAAAGCTGTCCCCTTCGACCTTCATTGGATAGAATTTTCCCCTGAATTTCTTGTTCCCCAATAAAAGGCCCATCCTCTGGCGTACTCTCTCTCTCTCTCCTGCTAGTCCTGAGTAAGCCTTGCTGCCCCACCGGGTGGTTTGAGGCAGGAGCCAGAAGGAGGGCTGTCTCAGACCTGGTCAAAGAAAAAGGTAATTGAGTCTTGTGTGTTTATTTTGATCTCACTAGTTAACTTCTATGCTACGAACCTCTTGTATGAAGCCAGCGTGCTGGTCGCACGGCAGAATTGAGAAATGGTGAAAATATACAAGAGTAAAGTTGGGCTCTGGAGACTTAATATATAGCTTCTATAAATTAAGCTGAGTCCATAACTTCTTTAAAGTGATGTAGAATTCAATCCTTTTTCCTTTTTTTCCTGAAATAAAGTTGTATGTATTGGTACAATTGTTCAGCTTCATTTAAAGATATTCCCCTATTTTATGAAATCTTGTTACATGTTTCAGCTTATTAAGATCTCACTATATTTTCACTTTGTTACAATAAATGTAGTACAAATTTTTATTTCATTCATTACAAGTGATGATCAATGTATTAGTGGGTTTTGCATGAAGCATACTAGAGACTCAGTAAGATCCACTAGGTAAAAGTATCAATGGCTGGATTATGAAATGAATGAATGGACAGAAAATTACTTATTATTATTTTATCTCTTCTAAAATTTGCCTATTCAATTTCTTTTATTTCTGAACTAATTAATGAACCTTAAAATATGTTAGACACATATGAATTTGAACAGTCTGACTTTTAATTGTGTTTACATTCATGCCACATAGAATTTAAACAGTGTTTCTTTTCAAATGTAATAATTTATTATTATTTTGTTCCTACACTTGGAACATCCCATTTTCACTGAGACTAATTGTAACATAAAATTAATTTTTGTTCTTCTATTTTTTATATTAAAACAATTCATTATTAAATAAATCACATTATTAAACCTATCAAGCTTTTAAGAAGCCTTAAATAAGTAATCAATTTCTAGGACTCTCTAATCAAAGTCTTCCAGAACAGTCATATAAATGAATTTCCTATCTTTCACCAAATTTTAACTTCTATATGTATCTTTTAGAAATTGGATAGCCTGTTGTCAGAGGAATTCTTTTCTCTCTTCTATTCCCTAAACTCATTTATTATATATGGCAATGGAAGAAGTTTCAGAATTCCAAAGCACAGACATCAAACAGGATTTTTAACCAGTTTCCTTTAAAATTCTACAGAAACTTTTTAAATGAAATTTAGACATTAACCTCACTGACTTTTGAGACCTTTTCTGTTGAATTTTGTCTTTCTTTCAGAAACTTAAAAAAATCAAAACTGCTCTGTTTTGGGTGGAACAGATGAAGCCAAGTTCATTCACAGACACCTCCCAGAACTCTTTTAGAGTGAAATGGCTTTGCCATTTCATGAAAAAAGCAAGATGATTGACAGCAATCACATGCAACTCAAATTTCTTACGTGGGGTAACAGTATCAGATATCCTAATGCTTCCATAAAAATGTATTTTGTAAATATCTATGCATAATCTGTTAAATTGTAAAAACAATACTCAATGATTTGTCAGGATGGGACTATAGAGCTGGAGCACTAAGGAGTTTTTCGTTCTGTGGTTGTGATGAAAACAGATACCAGAATTCCCATGGCTCTGGAGTCATTTCGATCACACTAAATAATGCCATTTTATTAAAAGCAAAAAAGTCATCAGCAAACTTGTGACATGTTGAAATAAAAATACTTGGTGACTACATGCTAATATTGCTTTCCTATTTATGCTGCATACATTGACATGTCTTGCTGCAATTTTTAACTTATAAAATGATTGCTCTTTGTAATTTTGAAGGATTCTGTTAATGACAATCGTAAAAAGTGCCCTTATATGGGAAAGAAAGGTTGTTGCTTATCAGCATGTGTTAAAATTATATATATATATATATATATATATATATATATCTTTAAAAAATATGACTATATATATATTTATATATATGACAAAGCAGTTGCAGATTATAGGTTCACTGTGTAACTGCATGCGTGTACCTGTAGATTTGTACAAGAATAATTTGATTGGGTTTTTCCCCATTAGTAAAAGCAAACAACCTTCTGCAGAGATTTTCATATTTTCTCAATAACTTTGTTTTTCTTCACTCTCATTTATAACTTTCAAGTCATTTCTCTTGCAGATGATGACACATCCATTTCTTTTGCTTGACTCTTTGATGACAAAATTAGAATAGTAGACACAGACACTGTGAATGTATAGTAACTAAAAAACGGATTTTGGGGCTGGGGATGTGGCTCAAGCAGTAGTGTGCTCCCCTGGCATGTGTAGGGTTCTGGGTTCGATCCTCAGCACCACAGTAAATAAAGATGTTGTGTCCACAGAAAACTAAAAAATAAAATATATAAAAAATGGATTTGGAGTAAAAACATTATTAAAACTCTCTTTAAAATAAGATTTTCCTTCCACAATAAAGTAAATGAGTACATTTACCTTAGAGAATCTTAAAATGATATGTATTTAAAGCTCTTGGCCAACTATGTGAAACATTAAACAGTGTAAGTTCCAATATCTTCATTTTTCTTACCAATCTTAATGATACATGGGGTTTACAATTTCTCAGAGAGCAATGAACTGACCATTAAACCTAAAATAGAAAACAGTACTAATATGGCAATTATGAGAGAAAACGAGCACAAAATACTCAAGAAATAATTGTCATAGGGTACATGGTGGTATATTTGATAATATTCTTTCATTGCCAGTATTCAATGAATTGCTAAGTTTGGTAGATTTGTGTTATATTAAATTATCACTAATATTTGACCAGTATGCTTTATTTTCACTATTGCTAAAGTAAATTGGCTACCATTGTCTCATATGTGGTTTCAGTTTCAAATTTCAAATGGTTATCCTTGAGGACACAGACTTCTGTCAATATAAATTTTTTTGGTATTTATTTTGTTTACTTATTTATTGCACTACTGGGGATTGAACCCAGGGATGCTTTATCATTGAATGAGAACTATCCCATTTTACTCTTTTTCTTGGACAGGGCATCACTCAGTTGTCCAGATTGGCTTCCTGCCTTAGTCTCTCAACTCATTGGGATTATAGGTATGCACCACTGTGCCCGGCTTTCATTCTTGTTTATTTTGACTTTTCATTATAGTTTATTCTGACCTTTTCAAAGATTTATTTTGATCTACACATAGTAAGTACATATTAATATGGTACAATATAATCACTTTGATTCATGGATAATGACTTACCTCAAATTTTATGATTACTTTATGACGAACATACTTAAAAAATCTTCCCTTCCAGCTAGTTTCAGATACATAATGCATTACTTTAGCTATATTCACCAACCTCTGCCATAGAACACCAGAACTTACTCTTCCTAACTATAATAGTGTTCTGATTGACCAATCTTTCCCCGTTCTCCCATCCTGCCCACTCTCCCTGCCTTGTGTCAACAACTAGTTTTTCAATTTCTATGAGATCAACTGTTTTAAATTTCACATGTAAATGGAATCCAGTAAATACTTGTCTGTCTGCAACTGGCTTATTTCATTTAACATAATGTCTTCCTTGTCCATTCCTACTGTTGTATATGACAAGACTTCATTTAGTTTTTTGGTTGTATGATATTTCTTTGCATATACAACATTTTCTTTATCCATTTGTATGTTTATGGGCACTTCTGTAGTTTTAAATTTCTGGCTATTATGAACAATGCTGAAATCATAGAGTAGTGCAGGTGTTTCTTTGACATGTCCATTTCATTCTCTTTTGTATATATACCTAATAGTGGAATTGCAAGATTATGTGGCACGTCTATTTTCAGTTTTTTTTTTTTAGTAACCTCCATACTGTTTTCCTTAATAACTGAACTAATGTACATCCCCAGTGGTCATGCTCTCCAAAAATGTTTTTTGTGTCATGCCTACCAAATGTGTCCCGATACTTCCTTTAACATTATGGCTTTCCAAGTATGAAAATATCTACCTAGCCAAACCCTATCTCACTGTCCTCAATATTGTCATGTAAAGAGAAAGTTTATAACTGTTTCTCAAATAAACAATGACAATTTCTATCTCGAAATTTATATTAGATTTTTATGCAGAGATATCATTGACTTTCTCAATCATTTACATAATTCATTCTTTAAATTTAATTTGTAAGTTTCTACTGTATTAGTAGTTTTAAAAAATTGATTTGTCATTTTTACTTTACTATATTTGTTAATAGTGCTTCAAATTTAGCTTTGTATCCCCTACTATATTTTTAAAAAGGAAAGAAATTCATAGATAGAGTTGAATTTTGGGATTGAAATGCAAAAAATAAATAAATAAAATAAAATGGCCATTTGAGTCATGAGAAAACAAAAAAAAATTTGAGATTATTTTAAAATAATTTTAGTAACAATGCTGTAAAATTAAGATGCTACCAATAATTCAAATATATCTATTTTTCCAGCATTTAGAACAAATAATGAAACTACTCACCAAGGATATAAGCATATGTATATTATTATATAGGCAGTATATATATCCATGTAAGGTCTCAGAGTTATTTCCTTTTATTTGGTGCTAAAATTAAGAAAAGTCACATATTACTGTTACTGCATCTTTTTAGTTATTGTTTTATTTTTTGGCTGGAATGGTAAGTAGATTTTGTGTATTAATTTATTAAAGCATTCTGTTTAACTTACATTGTACACTCCTTAAAATTTACATTTTAATATGTGGAAATACATTGATACACATAATACATTTTATTTGATCAACACACTATTTTCTTAAGTTTTATAATTATGAACTACACAAACAAAAATATTCTACAAAGATAACATCAAAAAGAAGAGAAATGAAACAATTCCATTGAAAATATAGTAGTCTATGTTTACCATTGAAGATCAAATTTCTTGATTGTCATATCTTGGCATTTTTCAGCTTTATTTCCTAACACAAAAATTTATTATTCAATTCATCTTATACATAAAACATTTTGAATTCTCATTCATAACATTTTTCAGCTACTTAAAGTGCAATTTTCTATGTATTTATGTCTCTCTCTGTGTGTATATACATATAACATGACTATGAATCATAGATATGTATATGGAGAAATACTATTTTTGTATTTAGGTGAATGTATTTGTATTTGTATGGGTACCATATTTGGATATATTTTTGCTATAAAATGTAAACTTAAAAATGAAATATGATAAAATTATCTGAAATTAAACAGTTAATTAACAGAAAAATTAAGGTTGAGAAAATATTATCTGCTGCTCCATTCATTTTTCTGTAATAGTCTTTAGATATCAGATATTGATCAGATTATATGGGCAAGATCATCAACATTAAATGTATTTGAGAAGTTCAGAATATCAGCCATTTTTCCCCCTCCTTTTTTTTCTTAACTCTCTTTAACTTAGTTTTTCTTTCACTGTTTGAAAACTATAAAATCTTTCACCACCTCCTTTCTCATCTACTAGAGCTACCTAAATAATTTGTTAAGAAAGTTCATAATTCATTCTCCAATGTTACATGGTCTTAAAAATCTGAGACAAAGATTTTCAACTCTTTATGCATTATTTCCATTTCTGTGATTTGCTTTCATTTATTTTAATTAGAACACATGTAATGGGAGGTAAAATTTCTATATTTCCATATTGAAAATTTTAAAGGTCTTAATTACATTGCTTATTGTAATACAGAACTATATGCATGACAGAGAATATACATAATATACAATATACATTATTTTGAAAATTTAGGACATGGTGTCAATTAAACAGGGGAATTGTAATTTCAAGGCCAGCCTCAGCAACTTTTGTGAGACCCTTTCTCAAAAATGGTTCCACCTCCATCACTGAAAAAACAAACTCAATGGTGGAGCACCCCTGGGTTCAATCCCCAGTGTTGAAAAAATAAATAAATAAAAATAAATGGAAAATAAAACCAACTAGTTGATAACATTTTTATGAAACGAACATGTATTTTCTAAAATAACCTATTAATGTCTGTCTTTTGTTTTAGGTGGAAGAAATGAAAAGAAACTATTATGTTGTCCAAATCATAATATTGTACAACTCAGTGAATTTAGTTTGATAATTTTCATATTCTTGAAAAATTAGAATATTATTTTAATTATTTATCTTTCTCTGTGTCAGTAACTAGGTGTCAGCTAGTTATACCTAGAGTATAGTAGGTATGGTTCAGCCACCATTCTTTAACAAAACGATTGAATCAGAAATATGGCTTAGCAAAGATAATCTGGAGGCTTGCTGAGGCTGTGAATGGGAGATACTAAAGAATGAAAATAATAACAAGGATTCTGGAAAGTATTCCCATTTGTCTCTCTCTCGCTCCCTCTCTCTCGCTCTGCCTCTCTGATTGATATAAGAATCTCTCCATATGTCTAACCATCTATTTAGAAACAAGTTTTATTGGAGAAACAAGTTTTATTTAATTGCTTTAAAAAGCAATTTAATATTACAGCTTTCTATATAACAAGGGAGGGAACAGGCACCTAATCCTCTGAAAAGGATCAGAAGACCTGTGTTCTCCCATGTCAAATCATTGAGATCTGAACTATGTGCCATCTGAGAACTGAGGCAATTTACTTATTTTCCTTCTGTTCCTATTTCTCTATCTAACAGGTAGCAATTAATATTGTAGCTTCTTTGTAGCATTTTTTGTTAGCTTTAAATAAATGGCATGTAGAGATAGCTTACATATGTAGAAAATGTTCAACAAAAATAGCAATAACTTTCATCTTGCCATTGTCATCAATCTCTTGGTCCTTTTCTCACCGTATTATTACAACAACACTGTAGGATTAGAGAGATTTAATTTTAATCCTTGACAATATCATTGATTCTCTGTGATCTTAAGTGTGACAGCTAGTCTTTCTGGGTTTGGCTTGTCATAAATCAATTGATAATTAATGGTTACTTTTCTGTACAGACGTTTGAAAAGTTTTATGTAATTTCAGCACTCTGTTTGGTGACATACTTGGAACACAGTCAATCGTAGCTATTTTAAACGTTATTACTAACAGCCTCCTAAATTGTCTTCATGACACCTGTCTTCTGCAGCTTTCCCTGTTATTTGCACTTCCATCAGAATTTTCTTTCTAAAAAATAAATTTACTATTGTCACATTCTTTAGAGTTACCTTTAGGATAATAATACAAACAAAAAGGAAACTAGCATAAATATAATGAATTCCTTTTGTTAGGCAATAAGCTAAACATACTATAGAAGTTATCTAATTTAGTCCTTCCAATGATTCAATAGAGGTGATTGTTTTCCCAATTTTAACTGCTAAAGAAACTAACAGAAGTAAGATGAATCATGTTCCAGTGACATCATCCTCTCTTTCTTATTGAGACTTATGAAGAATCTGTCAGTGATTCTCTGCTCCTTGTAACTTAGAACTACCATGCTTTAATGCACTGAAAATAAATACCAAAATTAAAGAAGTGTCATGTCCCTTTATTAAGGGAGTAGTACAATAAAAACTCTAAGTGTCAGCAATCTGGTATAAGGTTAAAAAATTTTCTTTTTAATATCTATATCAATATTTCTGAGAATAACATTAAAAAATGATATAATGTATTTGAAAATAGCTACAACCCTTCACTGAAATAAACTGCACTGCTATATTGCTTTTTTGGGTAAAACAAATACTTAGGATATATTGAATTATAAAATAATTTTAAGATTAAGCTATAAAATATAATAATATTTAAATAGTTTAAATTTAATGAAAATATTTGTGTCAGATGAATAAGTATGAATAGCATAACTAATTATAAGAAAGATACCTGAATAATAAAGGTGAGTAGTTCTACCAAATATTTAACTGTATCATGATACTACAGTAAAGCATTATACTATGAATACAAGATAGCAGACCCATTACATGAGAATAACAGTAGAGAACTAGAAAAGTTTCTAATTCTTTTGAAAATGAATCTGATATTTTCATTTTAGAACTTGAATTTTTATACTATTAACTTCATTTCTAGAAATCTTGCCTAAAGTTATAGGAAAAAACAGTGTGATATCTTATAGATGAGTGCATGCTATTGTATTGTAAGTTAAACAATAGAAGATTGCTTTTGTGTTGTATTTTTTTTTAACAAATGTTTTTCAATGGGATCCCTTAAGTTGACTTATGCTATACAATAAGAAATGTGGAAAATTATTCCTGGTGGACAGTAGTTTGATTTTTGTTCTCCTTAATTTTCCCCATGACAGTTATTTAGGCTGACATCTAAAAATGTTATTACCACCTTACAATATACACATTAAGCCAGTTTCTGTTATTGTGATGTTAATTTTTATGTCCTAGCCTAGATTCAATATTGTATCTGAAACTGTGGCAGAGTCATACGGATTGTTGAAGAAAGGGGTAATAAAGTAGAACACATTGTATGTTCAAGCTCTTACATGACATTAAGGACTTTGCAGCAGAAGAACAAGTTTTAGGTAAATTAAGGACTTTGCAAAAGAACAAGTTGTAGGTAAATTCATCTCATTCACCTGAATCTTTAGTAGAACTGAATGAGCATCTCAATAAAGTTTAGAATCAAGGCACAATTAGTGAAGGCTGACAGTAATACTTACATAATTTTTCATTTTCCATCTTTAGAAATGTAATTAATATATATATGTATGTCTGCAGTAAATATATCAGCATTTCAACTGTTTTGCAGAAATATGATTCCTGTCTCATCACAGTGAGAGCTTTAATACATTTGTTAATATTCTTTAAACACTTATTATAAATATTATTATTTTAATTCATTATTAATAGAGATTATCTAGTTTATATTCCTTCTTAAAAATGGAATGTTAAGCAGAAATTGCATATTTATACTTATTCTCATTTTATTTTCAGTTTTGCATCTATAAGAAAATAGATTTTTATGAAAAGTAATAAAAATTACTTTTCATAATGTAATTTTCAAAGAACAGTGAACAATTTTTACTTAATAGTGATTAAGTATATATACATATTAAATACATTTAATATTATATATATTTTTTGTTTTTAAGTATATACATATATACAGGTATGCAATATAGTGCAATATTTTTGATGCCCTACAATATAGAAGTGTCCAGGGAGATCTTGCATATTAAATTACACTAAATTATACACAGGTGAGCTGAAATGGATATATTATTTTCTCTCAAAATAATATAAAGCAATAGAAGTAAAAAAAGTTTCTATAATTTTTAAATTAATTTAATAAATACCTATTATTATTAAAAATAGTGAGGTAGTAAAATTAGAATTCAAATTCATATTTGTATGACTTTTCAAATATGTGAGCTCTTTTCATTTTTGCACACAAGTCCAAAATAACAATGAAAATACCTAAGTCCACAATCTAAGAGACCAAATTTCCACAGGAACTAATTACATATTTATTCTGTCCCTATTCTGTGAAAACTCCTGCAAATGACTGAAAACTTTTCTAACATAGAAAATTATATTATTTACTGCAGACATATATTAGTCACAAGTAAATATTAATATTTTAAATACCTTTATTTTTTTCAATTTGTAATCTCTTTATTGAATGAGCACATTATCTCTGCCCACAGGTGGCTAAGAGATATGCAACAGAGCAGCCCTGTAGGGCCTGTTTCCTAGGGCTTCCACAATAACAAACTGTGTAGCTGACAACAGAAATTTATTCTCTCACAATTCTAGCAGTCAGAATCTGAAATCAAGGTGTGAGCAAGGCAGTGCTCCTTCTGAGACTCTGGATGAAATTCATTCCTTTTCTCTTCTTAGCTTTGGTGGTAGCCCTTAATCCTCAACTTTCATTGGCTTGCAGCCACATCACTCCAATCTGCTTCTGTCTCCATAGTTTCCTGCCTTCCCATTATCTTGTTATAAGATCATCAAGCATATTGGAAAGGGGTTATCTTAATGCCCTCATCTTTATTGTGTATGATAAGACAGATTGAATTTTACCATCTTAGCCATTTTAACTGTACAGTAGAGTAGTATTAGTGATTCACATGGTTGAACAACAAATTCGTAGAGCTTTTTCACCCAGCAAAAATGAAATTCTCTATCCTCTGTACAACAACCCTTCTTTACCATTTCCCTCTAAGCTCTGGCAAACACCATCCTGCTTTCTGTTTTTATTTGGATATCTTATATAAGTGGAATCATATGGCATTGATCTTATTATGTCTCACTTATTTTACTTAGTATAATGCCTTCAAGAATCACCCATGTTATAACATATAAAAGATTTTCCTTTTATAAGAGAATAATATTTTGTTTTATCTATATACCACAATTTATTTGTTCATTCATAAAACAGTGGAGATTTAAGCTGCTGACATAAAAATATTGCTTCAATGAATGTAGGTATGCAAATATCTGTTTTGAGATTCTGTCCTTAATACCATGTGATATATACCCAGAAGTAGGATCATTGGAATATATGGTAGTTGTGTATTTAATTTTTTTAAAGAGAGAGAGAGAGAGAGAGAATTTTTTAATATTTATGTTTTAGTTTTCGGTGGACACAACATCTTTATTTTTATGTGGTGCTGAGGATCGAACCCAGTACCCTGCGCATGCCAGGCAAGTGTGCTACCGCTTGAGTCACATCCCCAGCCCATATGTATTTAATTTTTGAGGAACTTCCATACTATTTTCCATTGGATTTGCAACATTTTATATTCCCAACAGCAGTGCATAAGAGCTCCAATTTCTTCATATCCTCACAAACATTTACTTGTAACCATTAACATAGTTTTATAGCTTCTGCTTTTCTTGTTTAAATTTTGTGATTAAATTAAATATGTTCTCTGTAGCAACAATACATCTCACTCTAGTCAGAATGACAATTATCAAGAATACAAGTCACAATAAATGTTGGCAAGAATATGAGGAAAATGGTTCACTCATGCAGTGCTGGTGGAACTGCAAATTAGTACAACCACTCTGGAAAGCAGTATGGATATTCCTTAGAAAACCTGGAATGGAACCACCATTTGACCCAGTTATCCCACATCTTGGCTTATACCCAAATGTCTTAAAATCAGCATACTACACTGACACAGCTACATCAATCTTCATACCAGCTCAATTCATAATAGCCAAGCTATGGACCAATCTAGGTGACTTTCAACAAATTAATAGAGAAAGAAAATGTAGCATATATACATAATGGAATATTATTCAGCCATAATAAGAATGAAATTATGACATTTGCAGGTAAACAAATTAAGCTGGAGAATATCATGCTAGGTGAAATAAGTCAGTCTGAAAAAAACCAAAGGCCAAATGTTCTGTGATATGTGGGTGCTAATCTATAACAAAAGAGAGTAAGTATGGGAAGTATAGATGTTCATTGGATTAGATAAAGGGAAATGAAGGGAAGAAAGGGGAGATGAAAATAGGAAAGACAGTAGAATTAATTGGACATGACTTTTCTATGTTCATATATGAATACATGACCAGTGTTACTTCACATTATGTACAACCACAGAATGGGATCGATATTGGAATAGATGCACTCCATGTATGTATGCTATGTCAAAATACACCCGTATATTTAAAAACAACAAAACAAATAAGTTTATATGGATATGGAACTCAAATCAGCATATTTCATGCTGTCAGTGACAAGTAATGAAATAATGTTTCTGATTTTAAAAAAAGAATCCATATTTGTCTGCATATTTCCTTTTACCAGAAAGTTTATATGTTCATGTGCTTTTTTGTTACTGTCTATCATTCTTTTGTTTCCACTTGAAAGACTTCCTTTAGCAATTCTCATAAAGTTGGTCTGGTGGTAATTAACTCACTCAGCTTTGGTTTTCCCAAGAAAGATGTTAATTTTACTTAGTTTTTAAAGAAAATTTTTGCTGCTGTTCTCCTCTGGGGTGGCAAATTGTTTTTAATTGGTGCTTGCATATACTTTTTTTCTTTCAAAACTTTGATATATCATCTCTGACCTAAATTTTTCTTCTGAAAAATCCGACAATAATTTTCTGGAAGCTCCATCATATGAGCTAAGTCAGTCTTCACTTCTTATATTCAACATTCTTCATTTTTGAATTTTGATAGTGTAGTTATAATATGCCGCAGTGTGGGTACTTTTGGAGTCAGCTTAGTTATTGTTCTTTGAGCTTCTTAAATTGGGGTATCCATTTCCTTTCTCAGAAATGAAAAGGTTTTGTCTATTATTTTTTTTCTAATAAGTTCTCCTCTCCCTTCTCTTTCTCTTCTTCAGGGATAAATGCAAAACATATATTTGTCCTTTCGATATTGTCTTATAAGTCCCTTAGATTTTATTCACATTAAAAAAATTCTTTTTGTTCCTGTATTTGAGTTTAATGATTTATTCTTCTGCTTAATCAAGTCTGTTACTGAAAACTTCTAGTATATTTTTCTTCCAATTATTGTATTCGTTTTCTATAGTTTCTTCTTGTTGTCATTTTTAAATTGTACATGTATTTTCTTGATTTTCTTTTGTTTTCTGTCTATATTCTCTTATAACACACATAGCTTCTTCAAGAGGAATATTTTTCATTTATGTGAAATTATTCATACACCTGAAAAGACTTAGGGTTGGTCTTTGGAGAGTTATTTTGCTTATTTAATTTATTGGTATTTCTGTTTCTTCATGTGTCTTGTTATTTCTGTTTTATTTTTTAGCATTTGATGAAACAGCCACCTCTTCCAAACTTTATGAGCCAGTTTTGTACAGGGGACAAGTTACAAAAAATTAGTCACTTGAAATTTTGGAAGACTCTCCTATCTTTTATGGGAGTGCTTCTTTCCTGGATTTGAAATATTTAAAAAAAATTTTTTTATTTGTCATTGGCTCTTTATTTTACTTATCTATATGAAGTGCTGAGAATCGAACCCAGTGCCTCACCCATGCTAGGCATGCTCTCTATCACTGAGCCACAATCCCAGCCCTTGAAATGTGATTTCTGAATTAGACAGGTTTACTTGTTTCTTTTGGAAGATCTCTCCCTTCCTCTGTTGTCTCATTGCAGTACTTTAGATTATTTAATGCTCAAACAAGCCCTTTGAGTTCTCTCTTGTTCTTAGCCAACCCATTTTTCCAAGATATGACATTACCTCACAAGTGTCCTGAGACAGGTGAGACAAATCATTTGCTCAGACCTCTGTCATACCCCCACAAGCAAAACCTAGAATATTAGAAGTATATCCACTCTTCCTCCTAAGAAAGTTGTCATGAATTACATTTGTCCTACTGGCCTGGGGAAGGAATTGACACAGGTGAAAGAAAGTGGCTTTTCTTACCTCTTTAAACTAAACTGTGGATTCTTTGGAGTAGTGTGATTTCATAACTGATTTTTGGAGTTCTCTTAAAGGATCTTTGGGCCATATAAACTTGTTATGTCAGTGTTTCTCTGAGAAAGTAAGGTCTGGGGCTCTCTATTCTGAAATGTCAGACACCACTCATGAAAAATATTTCGTTCTAACAAAAAAGTCAGCAATAGATTTTTCATATAATAAGGCGACTTCTATTCATTTTCATTCAAGTATAATTTCTTAAATGTGAGTTAATTGTACCACAAAATTCATTTTATAAAAAATAACATCCAAATTTTTAAATACACTTTAACCTCTTTTATCTTGTGACCCACTGAGTAATTATAAACAATAACATCAAGATATTTGTGGTAGTGTTTAAACATCCTAGACTTTTTGGTTTTTTTCAAATTGCAATAGTCTCATAAAATGTGCAACATATTTAAATTATTTTTCAATGTAGAACAGATAAAGATATCCAATTATAGTGATACCCAAACTCCACATTTATAATTCTATTTTCTCAAAAATTTTAGTTTAGTCAAATATTAATTTTTTCTGAGCTCTGACATAAGGGAATCTGATGAGCACATTTAAGATTTTTATATTCCAAGGTGCTCAATTGTAAACCAAAATTTCAAAATAATAGAACTATGGAAATTTGGGGGGGAGATAAAGATTTGTAATCTTGGCAGGATGAGAAGAGCTATCTTGTTCATTCCTGGAATATCAGACCAAAAGTGAAGTTTTCTTTTGATGCTCCTATTGTCTTTCAAATTTCTTTTATTTTTCTGAGGCTCCCCTCACCAGATTTGCCATCCTCTATCTATCCTTCTCATTTAATAGAAACTTCATGACTTATAGTGCCTGACTTACTTTTTCTCTCTTCCTAGCTTAAAAGCTGTCATATTATTTATATATTGATATTCATTTTTCTAGTAGACCATTATTATACCATGAGGTGGTCACAGAATACATATTTTCTTTTATATTGAATGTTTTCACATTCATTGTACAGTGTATATAATACACACATTTTATGATTGCAGGTTTGCAAAATCTCTTGCCTGAAACCAAGAAGTAGGGCACTGGCTCTGGCTTCCCTAATAATAAGTAGATTCATATTAACTGAATTTATACTTCATCACATCCAAATTAAAGTCATAGAGAAAAAACAACATTTGCTATATGGCACATGCTGTGGTGATAATAGAGTTTAGGCTGAGGAAAATTAAGAGGTATTGTCTCATAACTTTGAACATTAATTTTTATCTTATAAGCTGTTTCATAACTGCTGTAGTCATACTCTGAAATGCTTTCCTAACATAACAGTGAGAGATGTGGTGTTAACTATGGAAATTAATTCCAGTTGCAGATTTTGATTAGATTTTGATTTTTGAAAATATATTAAAGTCTCTGAACCATTTTTAGATTCTGAAGTTCTCATTTACATATTCATTTAGAACAACTTTTTCTTCCAAGCTATGTGAAGAGCTTATAAGTCATCATGCCCACCCTTCCATCAAAAGAGTTAAACAAACTGAAAATCAATGAGCCTTCTTAGATGCATCACAGAAATGATGTTCTAGGACCAAGTGATGTTCTTAAAACTGGAGAGGTTGACAAATACAGAGAATCATAGCTCACCAGGAACAGAAGATGCTGGAGCAGAAACAGTAGGGATGGTTGTGACAAACCGTTGCTTTGTATGAGGTAACCTGAGAGGAATAAACTCCTGAGAATTCAGACTTTCTGTTACTGCAGAGAGTTGACCCCCAGGAGCTCTTCCAAAATTAATGGTAAAACTCTGAAAAAAAATCCCTCATGTTTCCATAAGAGGCAGGGAAATTCACTTTTGTGGAATATGCTAATGGTAAAGAAATGATTTTGAACTATGCTCAGGGCATTTGTTTTTCTCTGCCTGCCCTCAGAGGAAACCATATTGTCAGCACCTGTGACAAGTGTGGGAAAGCCCCTCCAGTCCCTTCTAGCTTTCTCATGTGAAATAGGAAGATTTGGGGGCAGTGGAGGGAGTTGAGAAACTTGAGAAAATCATAACCCAGTGACACATACCCACTGAAACAGGATTTCCTAAGATTATCCCACGCTTTTCCTCTACCCATGAATTGAGATAACTATGGTTAATATGTTACAGTTTGTGAGAATTAAATTCTGTGTGTCAACTTGCAAAGTGTGGTGTTTAGTATTTGGTCCAACAACAGTCTAGATATTGATGTGAAGGCATTTTTTAGATATGCTTAATATCTACAATCAGTTTATTTTAATGAAGGAAATTACCCCCAATAATGAGGGTGGGTCTCATCAAATCAGGTAAAAACTTCATAACGATAACAAGTTTTCCAGGAAAAGGAATTCTATCCCATAGAAATCCTGCCTGAGTTTCCAGTTTGGCAGAGGTATGATTACATACTGACTTATGAGCTGTGATCAGTGTTGTTGCTATGTGGTTAGAAACACAGAAAGAGCACATTTAAACATTTGGCAATAAAGAATTATAAAGATGAATTATGTGTGTGCATATCTCTGAATAGGTGCAAAAATGAGAAGATATTTGTGTTTTCTTTGAATACTCACCTAAAGAGATCTCCACAGAGGGGGATATTAATAATCATAGAGACAGAATGACCCATGGATATCTTTCTTCTGAATCTCAGTTGAATAATTTTGAGCTGTATTTCTATGGCTTCTCGAGGCTTTCAGTGATGCTGAGGTAAATTTGCCCACAGTGATGACCAACTTAACAATATCTCATTGTTTTGACATTTTCTCCTTCCTTCTCTCAACTCTTGTCATTTTCCCTCTCCTGTTTCCTGGAATGAAATGCTAAAATAAACCAATGCCATGAAAGCTCCTACCTCATTTTTTACTTGCTGAGGGAAAACTAGACTCAGGCAGTTTTCCATGGAGTAAGGTACTTTTCTGGTCAGTAAAGAAAACAGTCATGAGTGAGACCAAGTGAGACCAACAGAAAAAAAAAAAAAAAACATCCATTCAAACTATCTATTTGTGAGGAAAAAAAATAACTGTTGTGTACTATTATTTGAAGTCAGTAATAGTCAGGATTATTTTTTTCATATTATTTTGTTGATGTATGTCCTCAGTCCTCTCATTCTCTGACTCTTTTGCAGTATGAACATTTTTGGCCAATAAATTCTTCTCTATATTGGTGGTGATGATGATGATGATGATGATACCCTCTCTTCAATGGGTTTTGAGTTGGCTTTATCTCTTTTATACAGTAAGCTTATGTTGAAAGCAAAAATTGAAACAGAACAAAAACTTTAAAAAATAATTTAAAAGACATTTTCTTTCTTATTTAAGAAATTTCAAAAAGTTTATTCAAGTCTCATCATTCATATGAACTTTAAATATTTTAGATGAAAAACAGAAACTTGCATAAAGAATATTTTAATAGTATGGGAAGATAAAAGGTATACAAACAATATTGATGAAAATTTGGGAAAATAAACTTTGCAAAAGATTTTACATTAAACAGAGAGGAAACATTCTAATTTTGTAGAAAAAGTTCTAACAAGATAGTAATATAATAATTTTTAATGTCAATAAGCATACTATATGAAGATTCATTTGATACTAACATATAATTTTAACTTCTAAAACTCCAAGAAGTTAGGAGTTTATTTTCTAATTCCCAAAACCTTTAAATCCATAATGATTCAGGGAGTAAAACTTCAAAATAAAAATTGATAACATAAACCATAAGTCTTTTCATGAAAAAATGTATAGGACTAGGTTGATAAGTAAATTATATTCTATAAATTTCTAAATGATGGGTGATTTTAAGTGTACAAATACATATTTCACACATAGGAAAAATAGCACTATATAGAGTTGTCTATAAAGCAGAGTAAAATCAGAAATTTATTTCAGAAGTTATGAACCTAAAACCTTTTCCAATCACAAATTTCAAAGTCAGGTTAATATTATATATTTCTTATTAAATATAATATAATACATAAATTAAATGAAATCTCATTGCATATATTACTTTGATGTTGTCTGCTTGATATTTTTTAATAGATGCATTTCTGATATCATGTATATTTATATTTATTATTTTTTAAACTTATCTGATATTTACTATTTCTATATAAAATAGTAACTATATATTTTATATAGTTTTAAATTTTATTATTTGTTTGTGTATATGTGCTGTTGAAAATTGAACATGGGTTTTATGCTTGGTAAGTGCTCTACCACCTAATCCACATCCCCAGCCCTCAATTTTACTCTTGATAGATAAGATTTTATTTTCTGATTGAAGCTATTACAAACAATTAGCTAGGCACATTCTTATATATGAATGTTAGTGTTAAGCATTCTTA
This sequence comes from Urocitellus parryii, assembly GCF_045843805.1. Lineage (NCBI taxonomy): Eukaryota > Metazoa > Chordata > Mammalia > Rodentia > Sciuridae > Urocitellus > Urocitellus parryii. The sequence goes on from NC_135537.1 coordinate 27,619,528, forward strand.
GCAGTAGAAAAAAATCATATAGGTAAATTAAAATTGACTAATTCAGAAGCCTATGTTTATAAAGTTTAAATTTGTTTATGCATGTATCTTAACATGTTAAAAATATGTTCTGGGCAAGCTAACTACAAAATTTCTCAAGGAGACATGCAAAACTTTGGAGTAGAATTCAAGGGTAAGACTGCAAAAGTCAGGATCAGGGTAAATGTTCAGCACTTTCTTTTTTTAAAATTTTTTTATTAGTTGCTCAAAACATTACAATGATCTTGACATATCATACATTTGATTCAAATGGGGTATGAATTCTTATTTTTCCATGTGTACAGATTGCAGGATCACAGTGGTTATACAGCCATGTTTATACATACAGCCATACTAGTGTCTGTTGTACCAACACTTTCTTTTGAGCATATGAACCTAAACTAGTAGCAATTACCAGTTACCAACTGGCAACTGGCCTTACAGAGCTGTTGGAAAATTATGATCAAAACTAACTATACTATTTAATCACACATTATCCATAGTAAACTACATATTTACAGATTTGTCAAAAGTACTTGTGCCCCACATCTGTATATTCCTGAAAGTTTAGACATTGTTTTAGTTTACATTTTATTCCTAAAACCTTTATTTAGTTGCCAGGAAAAATAGAGAATAATCAACAGAAATGTTTGAGAAAATTGACTCACTTAATTGAATAGTAAGACATAATTATTTCTAAACAATTTCTTAATTATTTTTCAAAATGAATTCCCTTCAAACACAAGGTTTATAGTGACAGAACATAAAGTGTGAGGGCCAGGAATTTGCAAAGTTTGTAAATGCAAGAAAGAAAACCAATGAATGTGAGAGGTGCAAATATCTGTGAAGAAATGTTGTTTGCTCCCAATTTTGACTTTCACTGGATGTGTGGAGGGGGTTTAATGAAACACAATGAGACACAAGTAGTTTGGTCAACATCTGAAGTTGCCAAAAAAAAAAAATATTCTACTGAATATTTTATGGCTCTCTTACTGTTTTCTGACTTTTAAGCTATTTAAATTCTTTTTGTCCCTGATATATTTGTCTACCACAAACATATTTGCCTGAAAAAGTGGAACAGGTGTTCTTTAACAGTGAGTATGTATGTATGTATTTTTGTAGTACTGGGGGTTGAATCTAGGGACATTCCACCATCAAGCTACACATCTGGCTTTATTTTGTGATTTTTTTTTTTTATTTTGAGGTAAGCTCCCACAAAATTGTCAAGGGTGGCCTGCAACGTGCGAGTCTCCTGTCTCAGCCATCCCAGGTATTCAGGATTACTTGCACATGCCAAAACATTCAGTCTTAACCATGAATTTTAGAATACTTTTCTTTCATTTTTTATTGCTACACAACAATTATACAAAATATTGAAATTGATTGTAGCATAATCTTACATGCACATAGCACAATTTAATCAATTACAAACCCCATCTCAACTCCTCGCCTTCCTCTTCTCTCTCCCCCAATTCCCTTTGTCTATCCTACTGGTCTCCCTTCTGTTTTCATAGGACCCTATTTTGTCCCCCTTTTTTTTCCTATCTAAGTTTCCATGTATGAGAGAAAAATATGACCTTTGACTTTTTCAATCTCCTTTTCTGGTTTATTTTGCTTAACACAATTATCTCCATTTTCATGCTAATTACATAATTTTGTTCTTCTTTATGGCTGAGTTGAGCTCCACTGTGTTTGTGTATCACATTCTCTTTATCCATTCATCTGTCAACAGACACCTAGTCTGGTTCCATGACTAGGCTATTGTGAATTATGTTACTCTAAATGTGGGTATGGAGGTATCTCTGTACTATATTGTACTGATTTTTAGTTGTTTTGAATTGATACCAAGGAGTGTATAGTGTATTATATGGGAGTTCTATTCTTATTATTCTGAGACTCTTTACTAATTTCCATAGTACCTGTAGTAATTTATATTCCCACCAATCTGTGCATCCTTATTTATGTTTATTTGTATTCCTGATGATTGAAATTCTAACTGTAGTGAGATGAAATCTCACTATAGTTTTGATTTCATTCCCATGATGGCTAAAGATGTTGAAAATATTTTTATATTTCTGTTTGGTATTTGTACTTCTTTTTTTTTAAGAAGTTCCAGTTTAATATAACTGCCCATTTTTTTGAATGGGTTATTTTTTAGTTGTTGAATAGTTTGAGTTCTTTATATATTCTAGATGGTTATCCTCTGTCAGAGGAGTAGCTGCCAAAGATTTTCTACCAGTTTTTAGGCTCTGTCTTCCTGCTATTAATTATTTCCCTTACTGTAAGAAGCATTTTAGTTTAATGAAATCTAATAATAGATTCTTCATATTATTTCCTGAGCTATAGGCATATTTTTGAGGAAGTTGATGCATTTGCCTACATGTTGGAGGGTTTCTTCTAGGTTTTTTCTAGCAATTGCAAAGTTTCTGGCCCTATACCTAGGTCTTCATATGTTTTGAGTTGACTTTTGGATAAGTGACACATAAGGATAAACTTTCAATCTTTCACTGATGGATATCCAATTTTCCAAGAACCATTTCTTAAAATACGTTGTCCTTTCTCCAACATAATTTTTTAGTACTTTGTTGTGAACCAGGTAACTGCAGTTGTGTGGGTTTGTCTCTGGTTCTTCTATTCTGTTCCATATGTCTATATGTCTATTTTATACTACCAAGCTGCTTTTGTTACTTTGACTCTGTTATATAATTTAAAATTGGATATTGTGATTCTTCTAGCTTCACTCTTTTTGCTTGGAATTTATTTGATTACAATGGATCTTTTGTTCTTTTCAAATTTTAATTTTCTTCCTAGCCCTGAGATGATATAATTGATATTGTGATGGGATGCCTTGCATCTGTAGATTCCTTTTGGTAATATGGCTATTTTAACAATATTATGTCTGCCTATTTATGAACATGGAAGGTATATCTTCTGATATCTTCTTTGATTTCATTTTTTAGAGCTTGTAGAGTTCTTTCACATTTTCTGATAGATTTATTTCTATCTAAGTATTTTTTTGAGGTTATGATACGCTTTTCTGGATAATTTTATAATTTTATTTGCATCACCTGTTTATATACTAATATATAATATTAACCCAGCAACTATTTCCCCCAAATAGTGTTTTTAAAAAAAGGTCACTACTTTATAACCCCTCACAATTATTTATCTGATTCTGAATCCTGTAATATGTATATTTTACCTTTTAACTTCATTGAAAAATGTCATATTTTATTTCACTTATGTAATTTCCCCTTCTTATTTATATGGTTAAAATTAGGTGGCTGGCCTAACAATTTAGATATTAGAGTTTTCACTTCTATTTTTAAATTTAAACCATTACAAGGATCATTATAAACCAGTAATACTGTAAAACATTTAATATTATAAAACATTTATGATTCTGGCATAAGACTTTTTAAACAGACATTGCTTTAATATGTCTGTGTAATTTTGGCTGATAAGAATATTCACCTATATAGCTATCATGATGATACTCAGCTTTTACACTTTTATGTCACAAGCTTACAAAAAACAGTAAGCTTATAAGATGTTAACAAAAATAGCAAAGTTTTGCAAACAGCAACTATATAGTCCATTAATGACAGAACAATATTTCAATTATAGCAGCCACAGCCTATTTTTATGACCAGAAATTAATATACTGAAAAAAGATAATAGGAAGCATACTTTAAAGTTATAGATCTTTGTTGGAAATTTTGCAATAATAGTTGTCACTAAAATTCCATGTGACTCAAATAATTACATACTTATTACTTAAACATGGTGTACCTTAATAAAATGTGCTATCTTTTCTGAAAAAAAGGGAGAAAACCCTTGCTGTGACTTTGAATTTCTAGAATCCCAACCTATATTTGCAAGACTACAATGAATTTTAACAAATATCCCAGAAGTATGAAACAATTTATTTCCAGTAATCTAATACATCGAATAGAGGTATAAAGAGCATCTGTATGAATGAAAAACTTATTTTAAATTTATTAATAGTTTTCATATGTATAAAATAAAATTCACATCACTTTCATTATACTTTTATTAATCTATTTAACATTTATCATTTATATAGCATTAAAATATTATAGAATGTATCTAAAATGTAAATAAAATAGCATAGAAGTTATGTTCAGTGCTTCAGTTTTGTGTTTTCTACTTTTAAAATCCACAAAAGTAACTGAGTGTAAGAAAATGATAGCTATAAATTTCACTAAATCAATATGTCAGAAAAGAACTCATTCATTATGCAAAATTTCTCAGGACAATATTAGCTTTAGGGATCAATCTCCAAAGTAATGGGTAAATGTTCATTTCTAACTACTACAGCACACATGAAATAAAATGAAAGCTATAAATTTTAATTACTGTGATTACAAAATGTTTTGTCTTTCTAAAAGTCTTTAAAAGGCTCTCTGCTCTATTTTCCTCTATTTCTATGTCATTTTTGTAATTTATATTGATTTCATTTTCTTGTCTTACCTGTGTTCATGATCTATCTAACTATGAAATATATTGCAAATTATGTCCTCAATTATTTAGAGAGATTAACCTTTGGGAGAATTCATTTTGAAAATACAGCATCATTGGCCAACTGCTCACCAATATAGTACTTTTCAAAGCCTCTTTAGAGCTATTTTATAAACATGTAACATTACTACAGAGGCATTTATTTTAAACATCATACTTCTAAAAGAGGCAAGAGAAACACTAAACTGTATCATTGAAAGCAATCTTTTTAAAAATAGGTTACTTTTTCATTCTGATATTATCAGTAAAATTTATGTGAAAAGTTTTCCACATGCATAAAGGGGAACACTAATATTATGTATAAGAAAGGTGGTCAGAAGTGAGTGAAAGTCAAGATAAACTCCTTGGGGACAGCCAGTCGGCACCATTTATTTGATTGTGAACCTTGCCAAGTCAAGTACTTCATTTTTATCCAAGGATCTTCAACTTTAAATTAGGGTTGATACCTTTTTCTAAAGATTGAGAAATTAACGAACACACACAAACATATACAAGTATGGCCTTTTAGCTTTTTTGCTATTGTGACTAAAAGACCTGACAAGAGCAACTTTAGAGGAGAAAAAGTTTAATTTGGGGATCATGGTTATTCATGTATTTCCTGGGGATCCAGATAAGGCAGAACATCATGGTGAAAGAGTGTGGTAAAGGGAAGAGGGAAGAAGCTCACATAATGATCAGAAAGTAGAGAGTGAGAGAGTCCACTCCCCAGATTCAAAATATATGCCCAAAAGTCATGGCCCCAAGAACCCAACTCCTTCAGCCACACCTTCCCAGTCTTCAATTACCACTCAGTTCATTCCATCAGGGGATTAATTCACTAATTGGATTAACAATCTCATAACCCATTTTTCCTCTAAACCTTCTTGCTTGTCTCACACATGAGCTTTTGGGGGACACCTCACATCCAAACATTCCACCCACAAAACTTGTGACCATCTCACAATGCAAAATACATTTTGTGCATTTCCAAGAAACCCATAGTCTTAACAGTTCCTGCCCTGAAGTTCAAGTCCAAAGACTCATGTGAAACTAAAGGCAAGTTCACATCATGAGTTCCTATAAAAATCAAAAGAAATTTACAAGTATCCAATATATAAAGGTACAGAGTAAACATTTCCATTCAGAAAAATAGGTGCATAGAAAAATGGGATAGGACCAAAGCAAGACTGATATCCAGCTGGACAAACAAGTCCTGTGGTTCTGTGTCGGGCAACTGGAGCACATGGCATCATGATGTTGGGTCCAAAGGCCTTATGTAGACTGGTTGCAGCCCAAGAAGTTCTTACGTTAGCTCATTTTTTGGGGCAACTTTTTGTTGTTATTGTTTCATAGGTCTTAGTCCATAGAAAGTATGCAGGTTGGCCCCATTTCTTGGGGCTCCAGATGAGGTTTGAACATCATGGCAGAAGAGTGTGGTGGAGGGAAGCAGCTCACATGATTAAGAAGCAGAGAGACTCCACTCTCCAGATATAAAATTTATAACCTTAAAGACACACCTCCAGGAACCCACCTCCCCCAGTCACACCCTACCCACCTTTAGTTACCACTGAATTCCATCAGGGGATTAATTTATAGATTGTTAAGACTCTTGTAACCTTTCTCTTCCAAACCTACTTGCATTGTCTCACACATGAGCTTTTATGGGACACTTCACATCCAAACCATAATACATGTATACACACACACACACACAGAAACACTAGTTGTTGATTTACTTTATGCTTCTATAACAAAATAACTAAGCCTTGGTACTATACAATCAGAAGGATTTTCATTAGTTCACAGTTTTTGAAACTGAAAGTCCAAGATTGAGTGGCTGTATTTGTTTGGGCCCTGATTAAGACCCCCTTATATTCATCACAACATCATAGAAAAGAAAAAATTGAAATGGTCATAAAAAAAAGCCAAGCACATGGTGATTCCTTGCTTTATAAAATTTCACTCTCCCAGGAACTAAGCAGGGGCCCAAGAAAATTGCAATAATCTTTTATGGGGGCAGTGATCCCAATCTTATAATACCTCCCACTAGGCATCTCTTAAAGGTACCATGGGCTATTAACATTGTCACACTGAGGACCAAACCTTCAGTATATGACTCTTCAAGGGAACATATTCAAACAGTATCCAAATTAAAGAAAATTATAAAAACAAATATTTTTATATATTAATTACTTCTTGAATGTTAACATCTATCATTTTCTTAAATATATTTTTTTAGTTGTTGATGGACCTTTATTTTTCATTTATTTATTTATATGCAGTGCTGAGAATTGAACCCATTGCAGCAAGGGCTCTACCACTGAGCCACAATCCCTGCCCCTAAACTCTATCTTGGTAGAAGAAATATTCAGTTACTTGTGAGTCTTGCTTCATTATAGGTTGACATGAATGCTTCATATTGTTCTCCACATTATTCACTTCAACTTAATATTTTACATTTATTTCATGTAATCTTGCTGAATGTTTAAGTGGCTTTAAGTTCTTAAATGGTATAATATAAATCTGAATGAACAAAAGTTTCTCTTCAATACCACAAAACCCCTTATTTTATTAAAAACCTGTATGAGTTTAATAAAAGTAAAAATCACTGACCTCTTCTTAATTACCAAATAAAACCACATATAGCATTTTGTAACAGAAATTAGAATTAATACAGAAAATCTTTTCTGTATACTCATTAAGCTCTAGTTATTCATAAAATTGGAGGAAAAAGAGAAAAAAAATACATTCTGGAATACCTGAGTAAAATTGACTTTAGTATGTGATTGCAATTTTGTGTTTCTGTCACTCTAAAAATTACTTTATTATTATGTGTGCAAGCATGTGCAATTGTGTATTTTATATTAAAGTTATTGAAGTAATCCTGCTTTCTTTGTTTTGTTTTTAAATGTAAATAAAACTATATTAAGTTGCTTGATTAATATTTTAATCTATTTTATGTTACTCTAACAAAATACCCAAGGTCAGGTATATTATAGAGAAAAAGAGATTTGTTTATCTCATAGTTTTGGATGTAGAAAACCATAGTATCAGCATCTTCCCAGTTCTGGTGAGGACCTCATGGAGGTGGCATCAAAATGGTAAGAGTGTATGCAAGAATGGCTAATAGTTCATGTAGAACAGAGTAAAAAGAAGGCACCAGCATCACTCCCCTATAACGACTTATTCTCAATGGAACTACTCCAGTCCCATAATACCTCCAGTAATCCCTCTTGAAGGTGGTGCCCTCCTGACCTGATTATATTCCATGAGGCCCAAATTCTTAACACTTGATCATCTCAACACTACCACATGGGACCCAAGCTTCTACCACAGTTCCTTTTGGAGGCACACCTGGACCATATCCTAAACCATGCAACAACTATTTAAGATCCTTTATAGAAACTATATTATGTTTTACCAAAGTAGGTTTTGAGGAAATAATGTATCTCACAACAGAGTTTGATAAACTTTCAGTAGAAATGTAAACATGGACCTTATCATGTCAATTTAATCTTTGAGATCCATTACAAAACAAAAATACCTCATGTCAAACTTCTAAGAGACCTAGACAATATGCTATTGTGATATTACAGAATGATTCTAGGGCCTAAAGTCTAAAGTCCTACTCTGCTTGGATTAAACTTCAATTCTTTTTTTCCAATCTAAGTTATTAGATATTCTCAACTAACATTTTGTTCCACTTGAAAACAGTAATAGCAATAAGTATCTGTCAGATTTTCTGAGCATTGATTGATGTAGTCTACTACAAAATTCCCAGCACAATGGTTGAAAAATAGAAGAATGTCAATTAAAAGAGACAATTATATAAATGTTTTGTTGTATCAAATCTATAAGTAATTTGTATTATTGTCAAACTTTTTATTGTTATTTTAATTATACTTATGAGATACAGTGTGATTGCTTATTTTATATATTTATACACACACACATACAATGGGTAATGATCAAATCATAATAGTTAACATTTACATTTTAAAATATTTTACTTGTTTTTTTAACATGCAATAATTATGTGTGTGTGTGTGTGTGTGTGTGTGTGTGTGTGTATTTGGTGAATTACCATGGTGATATTTTGATACATATTTACAATATGCACTGATTAAATAAGGGTAGTTCACATTCCTACCTCCTTATGACTTTATATCTTGAGGCTTTAAGCCTCTTTTTTCTTGGTTTTCATAAAATGAAAGTTATTGGGAACTAATCATTGTACTTCCTGTAGGACACAAGAACTTACTCTATCTAATTTTGTTTCGGTACCCATTACCCAGCATCTTTCTCTCCCACACTTCCTAGGCTCTAGTGGTCTTCATTTAAATTAAAATTTTACAAAATAAAAAATCAAATATATATTTTACACAATGCTATTAGTTACCTTTTAATATCTGTTCCTGTAATAATTTTTATATTCAGTTAATTAAGTTCGCAATGCTTTTGCAACCATGGTCATATGTTTCTATGCATTAATTATTCATCTAAAATATTTGTGCAATTATTACTCTGTTCTCCACCATGCAGATTCTTTGATTTCTTTCTGAGGATCAAAAGTATAATCTGATTCATGTGGAATCTAATAAAGTTGATCGCATAGCAGTAAAGAGTAGAATGGTGTTTCCTATGAGATGAGGTGGTTGTGAGGAGGGCTAGGGAGATGTTGGTCCAAGGATATAAATTTCAGTTAGATAAAAATAATAAATCCAAAAGGTCTATAATATAACACGGGGACTATAATTAATAGTATATTGTATACTTGTAAAACACTAAGAGAATGGATAAAAATTACTTTCACTACAAAATGATAACTATGTGAGAAAATTCATATGCTATCTGATAGATTCAGTCATTCACACCATATGTATACGTTTTAAAGTCATGATGCACTAATAAATACATACAATTTGTATTTGAATATAAGTAAGTAAATATTGGTGAGGTTGAGTGAATATCTTCCAGTATCATGATTCCCTAGCTTTGAGAAAACACACTGCACAGACAGCACAATATGCTCTGCACTAGCAGATTTAGAGATCTTCTGACTCCCAAATGAGAGTTCCAAATATCTCAATCACATCTGTGTAGAGATTAAATGATCACAGAAATGAGGCTGAGTGTATAAAGGAAAGTTATGGGAACAGGGAGACTTGTTGCTGTTAAAACTTCCTCCTTTTATAGTCCTCTGAAAGAACACAGCCAGGCTTATGTGACTACCTCTTCTTTAGTACAGCCAAATCATATCAAACAGAGGCCACTCATTAATTAGAGGTTACTCAAGAATTACGGATTATTGATCAATGGCACATTATTGACAAACAGGCAATATGTTGTACACAGAAGCAACTCATATTCAGCATATTACTATACATTTCTTGAAGCAATATGCAGGGTTAAGGATAAAATCTTAACAATTTTCTTCAATTTACTAAATATTCCTTAAGTTCTAGCCATTGTAGCAAGTTCTATAGATGTGATTGTGAAGAAGATAATTGCAGAAACTGCTTTCATTGAACATTCAATTCAGTATGGTTGCCTCACAAAAAAATGCCAATAAAGACATATTAAGGAAAAGGATGAATGACATAGCATATATACAACAAGCTATGGAAAATGTCCTGAAAAAGGAATTGCATTTATAAAGGGATATACTATCATGAAAAATAAAGTTGTAAGAAGGAACATTAGAAAAAAGGTACTAAAACTTAAACACTGAATTACCAAAAAAAAAAAAAAAATTGAAAGAAATCACAGAAGACCTAAATAAATGGAAAGATATCCTCATGGAAATATAGATATAACATTACTAACATGGCAACAGTCCATAGCTAGATTTAAAAATGTGCATTATCCTTATCCAAATTTCAGATGTATTTATTGTAGTAATTGAACAGTTGATCTTAAAGTCATGTGAAAATGCAAGGGTTCATAAATTGCCCAAAACAATCTTGAAACAGAACAGTTGGGGTATTTCCTAATTTCAAATTTTACTACATGCAATACTATAGTAATCAAATTAGTGTGGTGCTGTTGTAATCATGTATTTGTTTTGGTGTGTGTGTGTGTGTGTGTGTGTGTGTGTGTGTGTGTGTCTGTATTTATAAAGAAAGAGAGTTGAGAACTCCAAAATAAACTCTTTATACCTAATTAATATTCTTCAAAATAGTAAATGGGGAAGTATTTGTCTTGTTAACAAATTTTCCTGGAAAATTTGATATCCTGAGGTAAAAGAATAAATTTGGAGACTTAACTCATACTATAAAAAATTAAATTAGATCACAAAATCAATGTAAGAGCTAACATTATAAAACTCTTAGAAGAAAACATAGGAGTAAATCATCACCAATTTGAGCTAAACTTTAGTTCCTTAGATAAAACACCAAAAGCACAAATGATAACTAAAAAAAAGGATAAATTATACTTATTCAAAATTAAACAATTATGCTTCAAGGATACCATTAAGTTACCAGGAAAGATAACCCAAAGAATAAGAGAAAATATTTTCTAATTATATATCCGTATTTAGGATATATTTTAAAAATCCTAAAAATTCAAAATTAAGAAAAAACAACCCAGTTAAAAACTGGGTATAGGATCTGAATAGGCAACTTTCCAAGGAAATATGCCAACAGTCAATAAGCATGTGGAAATATAATCATTAACATTAGGTATGTAGAAAAAGAACTATTAAAACCACAATGAGATATCACTTCATACCCATAAAACTAGCTCTGTAAAATACTGATATTAAAAATATTGATAATGTGAAGAAATTAGAAAACTGAGTGTGTAAGTTGGTGAAATCACATTGGAAAACAGCTTTGAAATTTCTCCAAAAGTTGAGCATAGAATTACCATATGACCCAACAGAGTCACATCTAGAATTATACCAAAAGCAATGAAAACATATTCCACACAAATCTGGTACATTAATATTTGCAACTTTATCTATGAAAGTTAAAAAGTTGAAGCAACTAGACTGTTCATCAGAAGATGAATCAGTAAACAAAATGATGTGTATCTACACAATGAAATATTATTTGACAATACAATAAATAAATGTTTCATACTATAGGGATGAACCTTGAAAACATCATGCTGTAAAAGAAATGAGTCATTAAAGACCATATACTGAATGAGCATTCATATGGAATGTCTAGAATATGGAAGTCCATGCAGAATTAAAATAGACTAATGGTTTCTATGGGCTAAGGGGAAAGAAGAATGGTGAGTGGCTGCTAAAGGCTATGGTTTCTTTTAGTAAGTGATGAAAATACAATTAAAGTGGGGTTTGTTGCACAACTCAGTGACAATGCTGAACAACCCATGAATTCTACACTTTAAAAGACGGAATTTATGGTACAAAATGTGTATTACTACTTGGGGAGTAAAGTCTGTTCTTCCATGAGCCCTTATATTGTTTTATTTCCTCTTAAAATGAAATCTTTTTTTGAGGACTAAAGCTAGCCCATCTGTTTATTGTAAATAGTCTGCAATATATAGTATTACATGAGCTAGAGTTACTTTAAAGAATGGATATTAGTTAATTAACCAATTAAAAAATAGTCTTTTAATTATTCATCAATGAAAGCATGAAAATGAAGACTCCCAAACCTTATGTTTATGTTTACTGGAGAGTGAGAGTGGCAGAGTTAATGGTAGATTTTAACATTCTACTTTATCTGTATTATTTTATTTAAATAACCTTACATAGCTGAAATTTATATAAAACCAATTAAATTATAAAAATACACCTTAGAACATTTTTAATAACATTGTTTTATATAGGTTTGCCATAAGAATATTTGAGGTAGTCAGAGCCATGCATCTCTGTTGCAAAGTTTAATTAAATCAGCCTCTTTGAGAAATTAAATAACAAAAAAGACACTGTCATGGAAGAAGAAATCCAAAATAAACATATTCTTGCAACATATTCACCCTATTTCAGGGTCACATGAACCTCTTCATTGCCCATTAGATTTGAACCTAATATTTAAATTTAAATCTAGACATGGTTCATTTCTTCTGCCTCAAGGTAGGGATTAAGTTGCTTTATTAAAACATTATCTTTTTATGGGATTTCCACATAGCTCATTATATTTGGAACATGATTTAATGTTATTTCTGTGACCTTTTTCCTTTTACCATTCAAAGACATTTTGCCATTGTATTTTAGATGATAAAAAATAGGAACTTCTTATTAACTTTGTGGTACACATTTTTAGTGTCTCAATTATTTAACACTTAATATAATAAAGCACATTACAAATACCATAAGAGGTTTGCCTCCTATCTATGTAAATGCTATAAGATCTTAGGATCCTTGAAAGGCTCATATTAAATATTATTTCAGTTTTCCATGCCTTGAGCAACTTTGACTAACAACTTTTCTTTCAAGTATATTGTCTACCAACAAAGAGTCCAGCTTAACTTACTTTTGATAAATGGTATCTTTTCTTCTGAGGAGCCCAAGTGTTATACTCAGCTTTTTCACTGCTCTGACAAAAATACCAGACAAGAAAATATTTTAGAGGAGAAAAAGCATATTTGGTGCTCATTGTTTCAGCAGTCTCTGTCCATAGGTGGCCATTTCCATTGCTCTGAGCTTGAGGTAAGGCAGAACACCATGGCAGATGGGTGTGGTAGAGGAAGGCAGCTCCAGACCCTGACCAACAGGCAGCGGAGAGAGCATGCCTTACCAGGGACAAATTATACACCCCTAAATCAGAGGCTCAGGGACCCACCTCTTCCAGCCATACCCTACCTGCCAATGGTTACCATGCAGTTAATCCCTATTGGTAGATTACCATGCTAATTAGATTAAGGCTCTCATAACCAAATCATTTCACCTGGACACTTCCTTGCATTCCCTCACTCAGGAGCTTTTGGGGGTCCTCATATCTAAGCTATAACACCAAGGATACTTCCAATTTCCTTGCCAATTTTACAACTTATTGCTCCCAGTCAAGTTATCTTTCCTTTTCTAAATGAATGGGATATAGTATAAAGAATCAGAAATAGTTTATGTCTCCAAAAAAAATATGACAGAAAGCTAAGGATACTGTAGGAAAAAATGATACTGATGTATTTTCTAGCTTCTTTCTTTTCTCCTTTCATGAAGGACTCTGATTCCAGTTTTGGCTTTCCTTATTTCCCACTTTTGGACAAGCTAGTAAAAGAGCCTGCATACTCATCATTGGACTCCAGTAAGAGTTTAGACCACACAACCTCCTACCTGTGTGTAGGAACCTTCAACCTATATCCTATCCACAAAAATAAAAACAAATACAAAAAATGCCATTCAGTCTCCTTTCTTGTTCAAAGTTACTTAAAAGTCAGTTTAGCCAAATAGACTTGCTCTTCTCAGAATGATTCAATATGCAAGTTCAAACCTTCTGATGTCTTCATAGTGTGTCTGGTGATGCCATTTTTACTTCCTAAACCAAATCTTATGTGAGTGTTCATCCTGTGATTTCAGGGTAGCTATAGTGGCAGTTATACTCTAAGTATTGAATCCTATTGCACCCAATATACCCTATTTCTGTACTCCTTCCTAGAATAGTAATCATTTCATTTGAGAAAAGTAGAACTGACATTTTTAGGATAAGGAATGAGAGTATATTTTAAAAAGTGAGAAGAAAGAGAGACCTCCTGCTATACTACACTTAGGCCAGTTCACAGGAAGAGGGAGCATTTAGAATGCTGTGTCTGGAAAAATATTGAGAAACAAAAATGTCTGTTATTTTTATCATAACTTAAAAATAAGTCTTGGGAAGTTATAGAATTTGCTTTAAGCATATTGTATGAGGGTGCTAGACCTACAGTAGCAGACCACCAAAAGTTGGGTGGTTTAAACAACACAAATTTATTTTCTCACAGTCTTGGAGGTAAAGTCAGAGACCAAAGTGTCAGCAGAGTTGGTACTTTCTGAGAACTGTGCAAGAAAGATGTTTTCTGTTCCTCTATCCTTGACCTTTAAATTCACATTATCTTGTCTCTATTCATATCTGAGTCCAAATTTCTTCTCCTTATAAGGCCACTCATTTTATTGGATTAGTACACACCCTAATGACCTTATCTTAAACTGATTACTTCTAAAGAATCCCTGGGTCCTAATAAGGTCACATTCTTAAATACTAGGGACTTCCACATAGGTTTTCAGAAACACAATATATTCCGCAGTATCTGTTCATTTTCTTAATGCTGATATTACGAAATACATTGTAAACACATTGTTTAACATATTCGAATTATCTATTTTGCAGATTAATCTTGTTGGAAGGGTAGAACTCTACACAAACTACATTAGATTCTCAGTTCTACTTCTTGTCCATCATAATATCAAGTACTTAATTTTCTTTTTCTAAAAATCTTTATAGTCATTTACTTACTTAGTAAGATTGTCTGCCTTGCCAATACTGATTACAAAACTCAGTTGCTTTCCTGAGCTTGCTGTGGTCTGCCTTTATTTTTTTCCTCTGCTTTTAATATCTTCATTATTTAGCTAGAAAAAAAATCCTAATATTTTACAACCTATTTTCACATACATTATATTATTTAATATTAAAAACTTATTATTTTCACATATCAAGAAAGAGTAAAATAAAACTGCCAGTGGGTAATCATTCTAAGATTAAAAAAAATACATATATCAGATTTGGGATTCAAACTCTTAATTAATTCAATAATTATAATAGTGACTTGGTAATAATTGTAGGTTCTGACAACAAAAGTAAAAATTAAAGCATAACATCGGCTAATATTGAATTCTATGTAATGTCACTAGGTATAAATAAAGTTCACAGAGGCAGGTCCAGAAATGAACAACAGAAGTCAACAATAGTTGAAATAAATTTTAATACAATATCAAGATAAGTTGAATGTCAAAAGAAAAACAAAAAGCAAAGGAAAGAGAAAAAATGTGAGCACTATTTCCACTGAGAATGGAGTTGCTATACAAGGACATGTGAAATTACTAAAAAAATCAATAAACAAGTAAATAAAGCGAAAATCTACCAATAATTAATAAACTGGAAAATCTACTATGAATAAATTAAAATCTATGAGAACTTTTTCAAGAATGTGAATGAAATGTCAATTAAGCAGAGTTTACAAATTCATGAAATAGCATTTTAGGCTAGAAGAACAGCCAGTGTAAAGCACTAAGGAAGGAGAATGATGGGCATGTTGAACAAAAGAGCAAGACCACCAGTCACTGGAGAAGAATGAGCAAAGGAAAACAGTAACAGAATCCAAGGTAGGTGAAGAAATGATGATCTTTTTGCACTCTGTTATGTTTTTTTTTATATTTTCTATAGTGAGATGGGATACTATATGTTTGTTTTGCAGGATCATCCTTGCTGATATTAAATAAATATACTAAAGCAAGATAAGAGCACAAGTAAGGAAGTAATCCTTCCACCTATTTGGCATAGGTTTGGGCAATGATTTTTGTCAGATGCTGAGTAACCGCAGTGTACGTGATGAAAAAATAACTAACTTAGAAAATAATTTCAGGTTACCACAACAGAGAATTTATACACTGAATTTGAGATGTAAGAGAAAAGCAGGACTCAGTTTAGACTCCCTGTCCAGTGAGGATAAAGTATGCTTCCACTTTCAAAGAAGGAGGAGATGGGAAAAGAGTTGATTTGGAGTGAAAAACATCCAAAACATCTGGCTACATATGTTAAAACTCATATACATTTTATAAGACAATGTGTACAGGTCACATGTGCCACTTGTTGGGAATGTGAAATTTGGGGAACCAATCACAATTAAGGATATCACTTTTGAAGTCATATACCATGCAGCTGAAGGAGATCATCTAGGAGGAGGGTGAGGGAGGATAAAAGCAGGCTGGGAAATTGAGCTCTGAAATAGTCCAGCATTCAAAGTTAGGGAACAGGAAAGAAATCCAGAAAAAGATACTGGGGATAAAATTGACATGGCAGGAAGAAGTATATCTGAACTGTATAATATTTTGAAATGCAAATGTAAAAAGTATTTTGAAAAAGAAAAAATATAGAGAAAGAGACAGACTGTAATAAATTCAGAACAGATCTTGGGAGATACAAACCTGGATATGAAGTAACTGGTGAGTCTGGGAAAAGAAATTTAGGTGAAATGATAAACAAAACTGTTTGACTGGAGTAGGTCTAAGATAAATTGTCTAAAACAGACCTAAGTACTACATTTAACATACTATTGTTTCCAGGTGAATAATGGATACAGTTATTTATAGTGGTTGGTTTTTGTTTTTTGTTTTTTGACATGAAAGATAATGTTAAAATCCTACATAATGTCTGACTAGAGTGTGTTTGGTAAGAATGGCAGTGATTCAGTAAATGTGGGAGGGTCATGATGATACACAGGGAAAAAAAATGATCAAAGTAGCCAAATATATGATTAGGAAAAAATGAAGAACTCCATAGCACAGTAAGTTTGGACTCTAGCAGCAGGACTGACTAATCTACCATAACCATAGACAAGCTAAGTATTTGACAAAGATGCAGGTGTTTTCATAGATTTGAGACAGAGAGAGAACTAAATATTATACTTTGATTTTCTCAGTAAAATGATAAATAAGGTCAGTATATGACAGTGAAGAGCATAAAGTTTTATTTTGTTCTAGTTTTTGTTTGTTACTCTCTAGGGAACAGGATGAAATATAAAGAGGTCAATAGAGAGTTTGCAGAGTAATTAATATCATTAAAATTTTCTGTCTTTCCAGACATATTCTCTTGTACAATTGGTGAAAAGATATATGTAGGAGAACATTTTTCAAAATAAATAATTATAGAAAAAGGAATATATATATATATATATATATATATATATACATATATATAAACAATATGTATGTATATATGAACAATTACAGTGAAAGACCTTAAAAACTCAATTAGAAAAGAATGAAGAAAGAAAAAGAATTTGGGAATGGTGAAAGAGAAGTGGATAATACTAATTAGAATGCAAATTTCTATGGTGGAAGATGTTACGGAATGGTCAGAGATCACAAGATTACAGTTTAAATATTGGAGGAAGTGAAGTTTGTGTTCTGATCTAAATTATGACCCTGGAAATGACAGCTGAGATGGGATGAAAGGAATAACTTTGAGGTGAGTTAGTGACAGAATTGGAAACCCAGAAATGTTAGATGAATTATGCAAATGGATACTTTAATAACCATGACTCAAAGTATTTTTCTGACAATAGCAGGCTAAGTTGTGTCAGACTAATCTCCCTAATGGGAATAAATACAGAAGTTTAGAAAAATATTTCAAAAATCCATTTGAAGACAAGACAGCTTTCAAGGCACTGAGAATTAGGAGGAGGGCAAGATCAATGAATATGGGAACATCAATGATGTCATTTTTTCTTTTTATATAATTGCCTACTTAGGTTTCACATTGATAAGACAGAAGAAACAAAAATGAGGTGCAGGTATTTCCAAAGTGAATCATCATTGCTAGACTCTTTCCCACAAACAAAGCTGAAACACTACCACCTATGTGAAAGATTAGCTAGAAATTCACAGGCCCTTTTGTGTGTCTGAATATAACTCTATTATCAAAAACCTACTTCCAGTAATCACAAGTAATCTTCAAATATTTTTCTCTACTTTTTAAGGAAATAAAATTTACCATTTTAATTATTTTTAATGTAAATTAATTGGCATTTGATACATATACAATATTGTGCAGTGATCATCACTATCAAGTCCTTGAATAATTTTATCAACCTATAAACAAACACATGTTCTTCAAACATTTTTTCTTTTTCTCCCTCTCTTCCCAGCCTTTGGCAACTTCCAATCTACTTTCTAATGTTATACCTTCTTATTAAATGCATTTATATGTAATTGATTCCTTAGATGATATTGTAAATTGGGAATTCTTTTTGAATTTCCTTTGCAGATGAGTCATTATTGAGGTATAGAATTTGAGTTTATGCCTGTAATTTTGCTGAATTTATTAGTTTTTAATTTAAATATATTATACATAATTTTCATAGATAGATATATAGATAGATGATCATGTCATTTGTGAAAAGTGGTAGTTTTATTTCTTACTCCCTGACTTGGACACCTTTTTAATTTATTTTTCCTGCATGACACTGCTTACTAGAACTGTTGATACAATGTTGAATGGTTATGGTGAAAGTAGACATGACTTGTTTAGACTTTAGGAGGAAGATTTTAGTCTTTCACTAATATGATATTAGCTATTAGTTTTTCATAACTCATTCATGGTGAGGAATTTCTCTTTTATCTCTAGTTCTGAGTTGTTTTATCAGGAAATGTTATATGAGATTTTTGTCAGCATGTTTTTTTCTGCATAAATTTTGATAACCACTACTTGCCTTTCATTCCATTGATGTGGTGTGTTACATTGACTAGTTTTCACATGAAAACTTACCCTTGCAATTTTACTTGGTCATGGCCTATAATCAGTTTAATATATTGCTTGGTTTAGTTTGTTATTTTTTCATCAATTTTTGTAATGCCCATTGATGTACTGATTTCTTCTTCCATGATATATTTGAAGATCCTTAAAATCAGGGTAAAACTGGTCGCCCAAATGTGATAGGGAGTGGTCTGTCTTTCTTTTCTGAAAGAGTTTGAAAATGATTGATATTAATTTTTCTTTAAATGTTTGGAAGAATTCACCAATGAAGCCATCAGGATCTGGACTTTTCTTTCTAGGGGCATAATTGATTATTGACACAACCTATCTTCTTGTTATAATTCTACTCATATTTCTCAAATCAATTTGGGTATTCTCTTTTTTTTCTGGGGGAAATTTGTGTCTTGTCAGTAACCTATAATTATACACTTTGACTAACTAGAATATGCAGTTTGGCTCTTCTTTCTCATCACAAATACTATATTTATACTAATTTTCAGACAATGAGAATGGCTCATGCAGTTGAAACTCAAATCTTAAACTTTCTAGTTTACTACCCCAAAGTCACCTGAATTTCTAAATGTATCTTGGCAAAGTATTTGTTGTTAAAATATCAATTTGTATCAAACCAAGAGATTCCCAAACTTTCCAAACCAGAAATTTACATGATAACAACAAAAACTATATATGAATATTTAATTGATAGTAGACACAAGTGTCATATACAAATATACAAACTCGGAAAATAACAAAAACTATGTAGAAATCCACTATGTGTATGTGTGTGTGCCTATTTGTGTGTTACCGTATACTGTATATGTGTATATTCACTTGTGTATAAATGTATATGTGAGTATGTATATATGTTTAGAAGTAATGCAGGGAAATGGAAAAGACAAAAGAAGAGATTCATGTCTGCCAAGAGAAAGAACTCCCCCAAAACATCTAGTATCAACAAGTAAACTTCTAAGCAAGTACTAATTGATCCATCCTGTCACTCAAATACTTCCATTTTCATTTTCAAACTCACACTTTCTAGATAGCTTATTGTAGTTTTTGCCAAAGTATTTAGATGGGGCGGGGGAAGCATAGTAGAAAGGAATGATGGCATTCAGGCTATTTCTGTTTTCAGTGAGAACAAATGCAAGAGAAGCAGAAATAGAAGCCTTCTCCAGGAGTAAATAAACCAGCTATAGATACCTAATCTCAAGTATTGTGTAGTGCACATTGCAGGAAGCAAAACTCAATGCATAATACATTGATATATATAAATTCTTGAGCAGAGTCTAAATCTACTTTATGTGAAACATAAAATGAGGTTGGGAGTATCCAATCTAATCCCAATATTTGAGAAACCAGATAGTGTCCAACAAATGCCCAGATCCACAGTAGTAATTATGATTATTTAGGAATTAAATTTTAATGTGATTTTTTTCATTGTATCTATATTTTAATGGCTATTAGGATATTGCAAACAATTTTAATGCTTAAAAAGTAGTTCTTAAAAAGTGGGATGCATTTGTAATCTTCCTGCATTATTTGTGTGTTGCAAAATCATTTGAAAAATAGCTAGTATTTTTGTTTTTCACTTATTATGCACTTACTATATGATCTAGCAATCCTGCTGCTGAGTATTCACCCTCAGACAATAAAGACACATATTTACACAAAAATATGTATGTGACTGCTTATAATGGCTTTGTTCATAGTTGCCTAAAATTGGAAATGACCCTCTTTAACTAGTGAGTAAAAAAATAAAATAGGTTTTGTTATATTTTGTGGGTAATCACTCATAAAGATTAATTCTGTTCATGAACAACATTAAAGAAATGTTGACAGTCCAGTGGTTCCAGTTGAATGGAATCTGTGCTGACAAAAGACATTAGGAAAGTAACCCCAGATGAAGATTTTTTTATTATTGCCTTCCTCAAAATTATGTTTCCACAATGAGTTAAGAAAATATTAAATCAATTCCTGATTTATGGGTGCAGTCCATTTCTTTAGAAATTTTATTATATTTTGTTTCCAGGTACTTAAAGAATTTATAAAGAATTTACCTATGTCAAGACATATAGTATTTTATTTATAAACTTCTGATATGATAGTAAAAATTATAGAGAAAGATTGGTACTTCTTTAGTTCCTGTTGTAGAATAATAGCTTCTGGTTGCCAGAGAAAACTTAAGATTAAACAGAAGGCAGATTGAAGTTGATATATTTGTTTTCACATCGGAAAAAATTTATAAGAAGGGAAAATCATATTATACTGATTTCATTTCTTTTGTAAAAATATGTATCGGGGATTTTTTTGTTGCTTGATCTATGCTGATACAGTAGTACAAATAAATCGTTGTGCTCTTGCTCAGAAATTGAATTCTGATTGACTTGAAGCCCAGCCAAAAAAAAAAAAAAAAACCACCACCACCAACAACAACAAAAAAAAAAAAACACTAGCTAGAAAATTTAGGGTTGTAGAACTTTCTTTTAGGTTTTTTTCCCCCCAATCATACATCATTAACTGTTACTTTCATTTCAAAAGCATTCCTTTTAACATGCACTTAATTTTTTCCCTATTGTAAACACCTATATAATATGCTACATCAAAAATAGTTTTACCTCCCTAATCAGTACTGTCCTTTCATTGTCTTTCTAAAACAAAATGTGTTTACGTTATCACCATCAATCCTGAAAACAAAAGAAATAAGCCAATAGAATGTATTTGTAGTTTCACCGCTTTCTTCTCTCTAGTGCATTGTTCTGTTGTTGACATTTATTTTTTTAATTGCCACACAATAATTGTACATATTTATTGGGCACAGTGTGATATTTGATACCAGTATATAATGTGTAATTATCAAATCAGGGTATTTAGCAATTTTCTTCTCCATAAACATTTATCGTGTGTGTGTGTGTGTGTGTGTGTGTGTGTGTGTGTGGTGGGAACATTTAAAATTTTTTTCTTTAGTCTATATAAAATATACAATAAATTGTTGTGAACTTTAATCACCTTACTATGCTGTAGAATACTAGAAGTTATCCTCCTGCCTAATTGTATTTTGGCACCTTTCATCCAACCTCCATCTAATTCTGCTATTCCCTATCCTTCCTAATGTTTTTCTGTCACATATTTTAAGTGCAAAGGCACAGATATGATCCAGTTTTACAGTTTGTATTACACTTTTCAGTAAACATAAAACAGAAATTAATAATGGGTAAGATATAATTAGTTTTAATAATCTAAAAATTAATGTAAGTATTGATAGATGCAATCATCTATAATTCTTCTGGGAAAACTCCTAGGTATTTATGTTACCATAGTTGAAGAAAATGATTAGTGAAATGGGTCCATTTGCCCACATACTCCCTTGTATTCACAGGGTTTGCAATGTGATTTTGAAGCAACTTCCATTAATAGTTAAAGTCTATTTCTGTACCCCTCAAATTGTGAATAATTGTATGACTTTCCTTAGTCAATAGGATGCAGAGGACATAAGAGTGCTTCAGTCCCAAGAGTAGTACTCAAGTCTTAGCATACTTCCATTTTCATTCTTGTACTCTTATTTTAATAAGAATGAGCTCCAATTAGTTTACCAAGCATTAGACCTCATGGAACAGCGGCAACTCAGAATAATAATCCCAACTGAAGCTACATTTATGTGAGGATATCCAGTTGGATTCACCAAGCTAAGCCAAGACCAGAGACCGCAAACTCTCATAAGTAACAATAAATATTGTTTATTTTATGCAACTAAATTCTTTCTGATTGATATACAACATGACTGTTAGTATAGAAAAGTACCAAGAACTTAAAATAACCCAGGGAATGAAGCTTTTATTGGAATGAAAATATTCAGGGCAGGATGGGATTCAAGAGAGTTTACAGTCTGCTCAAGTATATACAAATGAAAAAGTCAAACCAAGTTTTAAAGCATATACAACTCAAAGTCAACTTTAAAGTATGCTATGGTTCTAAAAATTGTTACTTCTCTCATTTTATGTATATATGATACTGTTGTTGAGAATCAGGTTTGAGTCCCATTCCCCTGGTGTTGAAGATTGAACACCCGAGAAACACATAGACAAGCACAATTTTCTTTTTTAAAGGACAAACAAAGCAGAAAGTGGGGGTAGAGGGAGTCAGGGGGTGGAGAGGGAGGTAGAGACTCCTCTCTGCAGAGGAGGAGGTTTAAGTTTTTAAGTTAGTGCCTCAGGGAGTGGTGGTGTCCTCGTCAGCCATTTTATATTTTTTAGGTTTCCTTTGTTCTAATGCCTCCTCCTCCTCTTATCTTGTCTATGTAACCATAAAGTGGACTAAAAGGTGGGAAGGAAACTTCCAAGGGCACAATCAGGGAGAAACTCACAGTGTCGCAGAAGTCTTTCACGAGAACATCTTGTTGGAAGGAACAGTTCTCTGAAGGCAGGTAAATTTGGTAACAGGGAAGGAGGAAGGGGAAGTGTCCTGAAGGCTTTAGCATTTCCTTTGGACCAGCCCTCATCTTCCTGATCCCACCTGATCATGACCTACACTGGCTGTCCTTTTGCCTATCTTTCCAACCCCTGGGGCCTCACATACAAGGCTATGAAAAGCTGAAGCCTTTGAGAATGGAGATGCACATACATTCTTCTACACATCCTAAGCTCTAAGTGATCCCATCTGTCTCTTGTCATTTGTAATTTTCTTGTGTTTGGTAGATACCAAGTGGGCCAAATTATCAATTATATGATTGTAGAATTTAACATTGTAAAGTAGTTAAAAATGATGGTGAGATGAGCAAAAGTATGTTTTGATAAGAGGGCATCTCATAGAATTGAGAAGAATAAGCTTGGGATTATGTATGTTGAGGATATGGAGCAATCTGTTTCTGAGTAAATTAATCACCTCACCCATTAACTACCTACTCTGCTTCCAGGATATGTGAGAGGGCTGTGTTGTGTATTCTTCAAATGAGAAAAGATATATTCATACTTATTAAAATGATTGAACCAGGGTCTACTTCTTGAAGTAGGCATTATTTAATTTTCAGATTTTGTTTCTTAGAAAAATTTGAGTCTCTAGAGGTGATAGAAATGCAGCACTCTAATTTACATTTTTACAATTTATTTAATAGATATAAAATAAAATAATGTAATTTATGAATATAAGTATAATTAGTTATATTATTTAGATACGACTGCATTTTACTTGTTATTATATGAAATCATATCTCTTCTCCACTATGGTAGCTATGTCAACATTTTAGTTTTGCCTATCTATGGTGTTTATGATATGAATTTCATGAAAAGCTTTAAGTAGATTCAAAATTTTTCTATTTAGAATCTGGTAAGAAAAGCAAAATATTAGATTATTATAGATATAAACATAATTCATTCTGTTTTTTTCAATTAAAATAGCCACTAGCAGAAGATGCAGTAGTAGTATGAGTAATCATTTTAATCTGACCAGATAGATTTCAGTTCAAAGAGATTTTTTATTTGATTTACTTAATTTAATTTCCTTAATTTTTTGTTTATGTCAAAATTATTATCTATTTTGTTTTTTAATTAATCAATTCACATAATTTATTTTCTTTCTCTTGTTACTAATTTTAATCCTCTCTTTATGGAATATTGTAATGTTTTCCATAGTATGAAACAATTTGTTTCCAAGTATATAATAACTACATTTATCTCTATGGTAATCAATCAAATGATAGATTTATCTTAGATTGCATACAGATATAGGATCTTATTTTAAAATATTTGTAAGAAAAAGTTAAAGTTTATTTACAACCAAAAAATTGACTGTCATAATTATTACTTTATTAAATTTTATATGTACGAAACACAGAAAAGCAACAAGTTTATATTATAGAGTTTGTTATATTAACATTCTTAATTGCATTTGCATACGTTAAACCCAACAATAATATTTTATACACATTGTTTTATATAGTTGCTTTTAGTGTCAGTTAAGAATGAAAGAAGAAAACTATGTATGTACACATCTATTATAATTACATACTTACTTTACTTGTGTTCTTTTATCGTTGTTGATGGATGTAAGATTAGAATTTCCATCTGCTTTACTTACTTTTAGCCTAAAGAAATTCTTAAAAATTGTCTTGTAACACTGGGTCCATTAGCAACAAATTCCATCAGTTTTTGTTTATCTTAGAATGTCTTTATTTTGCTTTGATTTTAGGAAAATAGTTCTGTTGTATATAAGCTTCCTACTGACAGTTCTTTTCTTTGAACACATCACATGTATCTATTATCAACTACCTTAGTCTGCATTGACTCTGAGGAGAGGTCAGCTGCTAACCCCATTGAAATCTCCCTTGTAAAGTCAATTTTTCTATTGTTGTGTCAAGACTTCACTTTCTCTTTGATTTCCATCCTTTTTTTTCTATGATATATCTGGGTTTTAACTATTTTAACTTTGAATTTATTGAACTTCATTGATATGTGGATCAAAGTTTCTCAGAATTTTATTCAATAATTATTAAGCAGAATATCTTTCTGGCTCTTTATCTGTATCTTCTCCTGGTATTCCCATCCTGAATACATTGGTGAATTTAAAGTTAATCCAAATTTCACTGAGACTGGTTTTTTTTTTCACCTTTTCCTCAGCAGTTTTCAGATGATATACTCTATTCACGTGTGTTAGGTATCATTTAAGATTTTTCTGCCATTTCAAAAATACTAATAACACTAGCAGTTAATTAGTTCATTTTTCATTTGTGTATGAGAGTTTCCATTTTCTTTCTTTTTTTTAACTCTCAGTGTACTAATTGATACTCTCTATATAATGTTACATTTTTATCATACTTCCTTCTTTCATGGTTTTATATAGTGTTTTGAATAAATTTGATTCTTTTTTGTTTTATTTTATTGATTCTTTTTAGTTATATAGGACAGTGGAATACATTTTGACATAATTATAAATTCATGGAATGTATCTGGTTCTAATTCAGTTTGCAGTACTTGCCTTTCCCTCCCTCACTCCCTCCCTACCCTCCACTGATGTTTCTTCCATTTGCCCATGGTTATTGATTTTAAATAATTTCTTGTGCATGTCCATGATGGTGAGATTCACTGTGGTATATTCATATATGTACATAGTAAAGTTATGTGAGATTCATTCCACCATCTTTCCTTTTCCTATCCCCCTCTCTTCTTTTCATTGCCCTTTATCTATTAAATAAAATATTTGACCTTTGGCTTTTGGGGACTGGCCTATTTCACTTAGAATGATAGTCTCCAGGCCCATCCATTTATTGGCAAATGTCATAAAGTTATTCTTTATGGAAACAGTGGATCCTGGGTCCCTTACCCACACTTCAGGGCCTCTTTTTTTTGTTCTTTCTGTAATATATTCCCTGTGTATTATTGCTTTTTTACTCTTTGACTCTTTATCTTTATCTACAGCCTGGCTGGGCTATTGATAAAGTCTGAAGTATGAAGTCCTTGGAATCATTTATTACAGGCAATAGACATGGTTGGGTTCTGTTACTCTGGATAAAAGTGGTTTAAGGATTCTCTTTGACTTTATTTCCTCCCTCTTCCCCTTGCACTGCCTGCCTCATTTATGCATGTATCAGTGCATTAAGCTCTAATAATTGTAAATGGATTTTAGTATTGTTTTCCACAATGCTGTTAGCACACATTGCTCCTCAGTCCAATATAATTATATTTAAGCAGGGATAGTTTTGAATCTAGTTTTGCATTTTTTTTCACCCCAGGGAAACTTTTCTTAATTATCCTTTTTCCTGGTTCCTCCTTGTGAACTACATAGCCTATGGTTTAAATTGTACTTAATTAAAAGGATTTATTGTCTTTCAGAGCATTCTTAGTTTTGCACTTCCTCACAATCTCTTTAAAATAATGTCAGTTATTCTCAGGACAGCTTCTGAGTTTGTTTTATGAACTGACTCTCCTTCTGGAACAATCTTCTGGGAAATTCTTTGATCACCTTTGTGTATTCAGAGGGCCTTTCTTCTCCATGCACATAGGGAGAGGGAGAAAGAGCTCAGCTGTTTCTTCTTCTTCTGATAAGTATTACGGTTCTAATGGATTAGGTCTACCCTTATAGATTGCATTTAACTTTAGTTACCTCCATAGAGGCTCTGTCTCCAAGTTCAGTCACATTGAAGTTTAAAGTTTCAGCATATAATGAGAAGAACACAATTCAGTCCAAAAGAATTACCAGAAATTCACATCATTTTCTATGTGGTCTACGCCAGAATTTAAGTAGTAAACTAAAAAAAGGAAGATTGTTCAAAAAAGGTTACTTAGATACAGCTGTATTTTTGTTAAGCATTTTCAACAGTGTCAATTATTTTGAAAAAATGGGTAGGTTTTAGAAAATGGTATGTTAGAGATCAATATAAGACAGTTGACTCATAAATATTGGGGATCAGGTGACGTACTTATTTCCCAGTGCAGGCTCACAATTGGTGAGAAATCTGAAGGTCACGATCAAAGCTATTCTGAAAGATAAAATGTTACTCAGAAGGTGTGAAGCATTGAGTCTGCTAACTAAAACAGAAAGAGGCAGCACTGTCAATTGCAGGAGTGGCCTGGAACTGATAGCGGGAGCTTCAAGAGCCACTGTGACCGGTGGTGCATGCTCATGTTGTCATAATTTGTCAAATTTCTCCTGTCAGAGATCATTTCTACAATTTGAAAATATCATGACATTTTGGACTGAATTACGAGACTCATTTCTACCTTACTCTTGTACATCCTGAATGTATGAATTGATGTGATGTATTTCTGACTTGTAGTTTTCTTCTTTTTTTTTAATGTGAATAATGTCAACCTTTTATACAACCGCTCAGAAAAAAAAAAAAAATCCTGTGACTGCATTCAGTAAATGTTCAGTTCTGATCACTACAGTATTATTGTGCTAGAACAAAATTTAAATTTGGGTCATATTTTGGATACTCATGTTAATTGTTGTGAAAGAGTAATATTGGTAATTAAACATAAGTGAGAGTTTTTAAGCATTAATATAGAAACCATTGCTCCTAACCCCACAATGTCAAAATATTTCTGCAGTTGCCATAGCATAATTTTCAAAAATATTTAATTCTTATTTTATTCTACCCTTAAGAAAAAGATTAATAATTATGTTAAATAACTAAAAAGAAATCATGAGGTAAATAAAGGAAAGGCAAAGTTCATAAATAGATTATCAGTTTCTGCAATATAGAGATTATGTATATTCTTCTTCTTATCATAAAATTTGCAATATGTATGGTTCACGTGATTATTAAAATATATTACTTATTCCTAATTAGACATTGACTTTAAAGAGTTTTAAGAAGATTTGCTATTATGCAAAATAGAATTATTTAGTTTTTATTGAGAAAAATATTAAAACCAGTTAAAAAATTCAAATTGAATTTTCACTTAATGCACATAAGTATTTTGAATTTTTGCTTAATTTATTTGAACATATTTTTTTTTACTTTTGCTACTGTGTCTGATAAGTTCAGCACTAAAAAACTTGTTTCCATTAGCCTAAAAGTCACTAAAGAATAATTTTTCATATTAAATTGGTGATCTTTGAAGACTAATCTTCCTTTTTGTTTTAAATATCTTATGTATATTCTTTAATAACAGACTAACAATAAATAACAAAATTTATTGGTCAAAAGATATTTATGCTTCATGGTCTACATGATCATGTTCACACCTAATTTCTATAAATGATGCTCAACTAAGTCTTGATCCAACTGAAAAAAGTAAATTAAATATTTGAACCATATCAACTATTTGTAATTATTAAGAAGAATTTTCTGAATTAACTAAAAATATCACTAACAAAACTTCCATGGAAGATTTTTATCCAAAATATTGAAATATGACTAAAATAATCATCATAGAATAGGCAAGAGTCAGGGTGCACATGCAGTATATGGGTTTATCCTTTGTTGTCTTCCTGTTCTTATAACATCACTAATAATTCAGTCAGGGAGTCTACCCTGATGACTTTATTTAATCTTAATTATCTCACCAAACCCTCATTCCAAAGCATATAGTCAGATGAAATTCCTATCTTCTTAATAACTCATTACATTTAAACAAGTGAACCTTTGGGGAGATGCATTCAAATTATATCAAACCCATAGCAATAGAAAATCAAAAGAAAAGAAATAAGAAGAGCAATCACAGAGAACACTAAAATAGAGTAGGAAAAAATGAATTTAAAGTGCTATAAAAGAGATCATAATGGCATGGGAGCAGAATTAAGCTCATTTTTGAAAGCATATTAAACTTTGAAAGAAATAATAATGAGAAACTTTTTTATCAATCCTTTTTTTCACATATTGTAGTATGCAACTCAATAGCAATTTTACTTTGCTGTAAAATAAAACCATCCAAAGAAGAGTAGTTTAAATATTAAGAAAAATTGCTGACATAAGCATACATGATTTTTTTCAATACATTCTAAGACCAGAAAATGAGTTGAAGTGATGATGTTTGATTTTTAAAAAATGTATTTCACTATTTATCCATAGAATTCTTTAAAATGGAAAACATTTTGGCATAAGACATTTGAGTAGGTATTGTGGACATTATAGAACTATGGAGAATAATATTAAAATATAAAGATGGGATTCTCTATATATTACCAAAAACACTGGACTACTTTAGGCCCCATTATGAATCAAGCCAGTATTTACCTATCTAATAGTGGGCAGGTGACTTATCCTTCTGGGCATCCATATCTTCCTCTAAGTCAATGAATAGATGATGCTAAGCAATTTTGACTAGATTCCTTTAACTTTGATAATTTGCTTTTCTTTAGCATTGATTACCTCTCCCTATTGCTTGGAGTTTTACAGTTGTCAAATCATTTGATTTGTACCATTATCATCTGAGAAAGATTTTAAGATTACCATCTCCTATTCACTGTTAGGTAAGCTGAGGCACAAAGACTTTAATTAATGTGGGGAAGGTCACACAACCTTCTTGTAAGATAAGGATGGTTTGAATTTTAGTAGTCCAGGTCAAAATATCTTCTCATAATTCCAATTTTGCTCTTGAGGAGTATATTATAAGATGATAATGTTAATATTTTGAAATTAAGTTCATTATGGAAAATTTAAAATATCTGTTTTCTTTTCCTATAGGCAAATTTAACAATTAAGAATAAAAAAAGAATAATACCTTCAACAGCAATTCCAATCTCTTTTTTATCTCTGTGAGATTTTAAAGGTGAAATACCTAAACTAAAATATATGAATGCAATGGGGAGTGGTTACTTCAGATGTTTTAGAGGAAAATCATTTCCTATGACAATTCAGTGATGAATTTGCTAAATTTCATGATTTTTTAGCAAAGCTTTAAGAAAATAAGTGCCTTCAGTTAATCTGCAGAACAAGTGTTTTTAGTCTTCAAGAAGAAAAAGAATTTCAATTATAGCAATAAATAAATAAGCAATGACATGTTTTTCTAATTGATCAAATAGTTCAAGAAGTTATTGAATAATGTCTTTAAAATTGTACCTAATAAGAACTGATGGAATTTTGTGTCTGGACCTTGGATTATTTGCTTTTTTTCAAATTCCATAATGACACATATATATAGAATATATGCCTTGAGTACATATATATATATGACAGGGAAAAAGTAGTTTTAAGAATGTTTTTATCAAGTAAGTATGCTCTTAAAGTTTTCCTTATTGATCAATATACTAAGAAATAATTTTAAAATAAAACTTATTATACAGAGAATTTTAACCTGCCTGAAAATTATAGTTTATGACATTCCTGGCTTATTTGCAAACATTTAAGTAATTAATTTTAGTCAGTACAATATTAGTCTTAAAATGTTTCTTAGGATTTCTAAATCTATAGAGAATTTGGCTCTTCCTTAAATCTTCCAGGAATATGGGTAACAAAATTTGTAAATGATTTGATTTTTCAAATTATTTATTTATTTATTTTTGTAGCTCTCTTTTATGCTGAATATTTTTGACAAATTTAAACTGTTTTTCAAGTAATTATATAATGAACACATCCTTATATGCAGGTGTGTGTGAGTGTGTGTGTGTGTGTGTGTGTGTGTGTGTGTGTGCTGATAGCATGTGCTTATAAATTTATTTTGTATCCTCTTGTGAGGGATATTGATATAATATACTGTTTTGAATTTGAGTCAGAGAAAATGTTATTTTTAATTTACTAATTAAGGTGTGTTTAACCATATATTTGTTAAATTTTCAGTATCATGACTGCATTTTTCCTTTGATATTTATGTTTCCTTCATTGCAGCAGTTACCTGACTTGCATTTCTGTGCTTGTGTGAATAGTAGCCATTTAGTTAAGAGCCATCTTCTACTTGAGACTAGGAGCCCTTTGTGAGAAGTAGTTGAGCATCTTTTATTTTTTTTTATTGATTGTTCAAAACATTACAGAGCTCATGATATATCATCTTTCATACATTTGACTCAATTGGGTTTTGAACTCCCATTTTTACCCCAAATACAGATTGCAGAATCACATCTGTTACATACTCACATTTTTACATAATGGCATATTAGTGACTGTTGTATTCTGCTACTTTTCCTATCCCCTACTATCCCCCCTCCCCTCCCATCTTCCCTCTCTACCTCCTCTGCTGTTGTTCAATTCTCTCCCTTTTTCCCCCCTCCCCCTTGCCCATCATAACCTCTTATAATTTTGTGTATCATTGAAGGTCTCCTACCATTTCCATATGCTTTCCCTTCTCTCTCCCTTTCTCTCCCCCCATTCGTCTTTGTTTACTGTTAGTCTTTTCCTCATGCTCTTCCTTCCTGTTCTGTTCTTAGTGGCTCTCTTTATATCAAAGAAGACATTTGGCATTTGTTTTTGAGGGCTTGGCTAGCTTCACCTAGCATGACATGCTCTAATGCCATCCATTTCCCTGCAAATTCCATGATTTTGTCATTTCTTAGTGCTGCATAATACTCCATTGTGTATAGGTGCCACATTTTTTTTATCCATTCATCTATTGAAGGACATCTAGGTTGATTCCACAGTCTAGCTATTGTGAATTGTGCAGCTATAATCATTGATGTGGCCGTATCCCTATAGTGCGCTCTTTTAAGGTCTTCAGGGAATAGTCCGAGAAGGGCGATAGCTGGGTCAAATGGTGGATCCATTCCCAGCTTTCCCAGGAATCTCCATACTGCTTTCCAAATTGGCCTCACCATTTTGCAGTCCCACCAGCAGTGTACAAGTGTACCCTTTTCCCCACATCCTCGCCAACACTTATTGTTGTTTGACTTCATAATGGCTGCCAATCTTACTGGAGTGAGATGGTATCTTAGGGTGTTTTGATTTGCATTTCTCTGATTGCTAGAGATGGTGAGCATTTTTTCATGTACTTGTTGATTGATTGTATGTCCTCCTCTGAGAAGTGTCTGTTCAGGTCCTTAGCCCATTTGTTGATTGGATTATTTGTTATCTTATTGTTTAATTTTTTGAGTTCTTTGTACATTCTGGATATTAGGGCTCTATCTGAGGTGTGAGGGGTAAAAATTTGTTCCCAGGATGTAGGCTCTCTATTTACCTCTTTTATTGTTTCTCTTGCTGAGAAAAAACTTTTTAGCTTAAGTAAGTCCCATTTGTTTATTCTTGTTATTAACTCTTGGGCTATGGGCGTCTATTAAGGAATTTGGAGCCCGACCCCACAATATGTAGATCGTAGCCAACTTTTTCTTCTATCAGACGCAGTGTCTCTGATTTGATATCTAGCTCCTTGATCCATTTTGAGTTAACTTTTGTGGCTGGCGAGAGAAAGGGATTCAATTTCATTTTGCTGCATATGGATTTCCAATTTTCCCAGCACCATTTGTTGAAGATGCTATCCTTCCTCCATTGCATGTTTTTAGCCCCTTTATCAAATATAAGATAGTTGTAACTTTGTGGATTAGTCTCTGTGTCTTCTATTCTGTACCATTGGTCCACCTGTCTGTTTTGGTACCAGTATCATGCTGTTTTTGTTACTATTGCTTTGTAGTACAGTTTGAACTCAGGTATCGCTATACCTCCAGATTCACACTTCCTGCTTAGAATTGTTTTTGCTATTCTGGGTCTTTTGTTTTTCCATATGAATTTCATGATTGCTTTATCTATTTCTACAAGAAATGCCATTGGGATTTTTATTGGCATCACATTAAACCTGTAGAGAACTTTGGGTAATATCGCCATTTTGATAATGTTAGCTCTGCCTATCCATGAACAGGGTACATTTTTCCATCTTCTGAGATCTTCTTCTATCTCTCTCTTTAGGGTTCTGTAGTTTTCATTGTATAAATCTTTCACCTCTTTTGTTAGGTTGATTCCCAAGTATCTTATTTTCTTTGAGGATATTGTGAATAGAGTGGTTTTTCTTATTTCCATTTCAGAGGTTTTGTTGCTGATATACAGGAATGCCTTTGATTTATGCATGTTGATTTTATAACCTACCACTTTGCTGAATTCATTTATTAACTCTAGCAGCTTCTTTGTAGATCCTTTTGGGTCTGTTAAGTATATTATCATGTCATCTGCAAATAGCGATAATTTAATTTCTTCTTTTCCTATTTTTATGCCTTTAATTTCTTTTGTCTGTCTAATTGCTCTGGCTAGTACTTCGAGAACTAAATTGAATAGAAGTGGTGATAGAGGGCATCCTTGTCTTGTTCCAGATTTTAGAGGGAATGCCTTCAGTTTTTCTCCCTTTAGGATGATGCTAGCCTGAAGGTTTAGCATATATAGCTTTTACAATGTTGAGGTAAGTTCCTGTTATCCCTAGTTTTTCTAGTGTTTTGAACATAAAGGGATGCTGTACTTTGTCAAATGCTTTTTCTGCATCTAACAAGATGATCATATGGTTCTTGTCTTTAAGTCTATTGATGTGGTGAATAGCATTTATTGATTTCCGTATATTGAACCAGCCTTGCATCCCAGGGATGAATCCTACTTGATCATGGTGCACAAGTTTTCTGATATGTTTTTGTATTCGATTCGCCAGAATTTTATTGAGAATTTTTGCATCCAAGTTCATTAGAGATATTGGTCTGTAGTTTTCTTTCTTTGAAGTGTCTTTGTCTGGTTTGGGGATCAGAGTGATGTTGGCTTCATAGAATGAATTTGGAAGAGCTCCTTCTTTTTCTATTTCTTGAAATAGCTTGAAAAGTATTGGTATTAATTCTTCTTTGATGGTTTTGTAGAATTCCGCTGTATACCCATCCGGTCCAGGGCTTTTCTTGGTTGGTAGTCTTTTGATGGCTTCTTCTATTTCTTCCTTTGTTATTGGTCTGTTTAAATTGTGTGTGTCTTCCTGTCTCAATCTGGGCAAATCATATGCCTTAAGAAATTTATCGATATCTTCACTATCTTCTATTTTATTGGAATATAGGGTTTCAAAATACTTTCTAATTATCTTCTGTATTTCTGTAGTGTCTGTTGTGATATTGCCTTTTTCATCCTGTATGTTAGTAATTTGAGTTCTCTCTCTTCTTCTTTTTGTTAGCATGGCTAAGGGCTTGTTTATCTTATTTATTTTTTCAAAGAACCAACTTTTAGTTTTATCAATTTTTTCAAGGTTTTTTTTTGTTTCAATTTCATTGATTTCTGCTCTAATTTTAATTATTTCTTGTCTTCTACTACATTTGCTGTTGTTTTGCTGTTCCTTTTCTAGGTTTTTGAGGTGTAGTGTGAGTTCATTTATTTGTTGGTTTTTTTCTTTTTTTGAGGAAAGAACTCCAAGAAATGAATTTCCCTTTTAAAACTGCTTTCATTGTGTCCCATAGATTCCGGTATGTTGTGTCTGTATTATCATTTGACTCTAAGAATTTTTTCTCAAAGTGTGTTTGCCTAATCCCTGGGACAATATAACCCTAACCCTACTGGTAACCCTGAGCCCTTTAAGGATTATATGAAGTAAAACATATTCTCTTAATAAAATTGAAAGTTCATGTGCTTTTTCATTCTTATCCATTAGCTGTAGTACAGTGAAAATTACAAGAAACTATGTGAAACACCACGTATCATACATTTAATGCAGTAACAAATATCAAAATGCAACTGTTCTTTTAAAAGCCAGGAATTAAAGAGACTTGCAAAAATTTAAATCACATTAACTTTCTCTATAATTTTGGAAAATCTATTTTTAATAAGCCATGAACAATTTATGTTACTGGATATGAATTTATTATTTTAAGATTTTAAAGTATTTTAAATTTATTGGTTTGGGGACTGGGGAATACAGTTCAGCAGTAGAGTGCTTGCCTAGCATGTGTGAGGCCCCGGACCAGATCTCCAGTATAGTGAAATATAAAAATAAATAAACAAAATTTCTTGGTTTCATTTGTTTTAAAGATGTCATTGTTTTATTATTTTAAAATGTTTTGATATAATGTTTCTACTTATTTATGAAGTAAAATAATATAATTTTATATATATAAAATGTACAATAATCAAATTATAATAATTAGCATTTTCATCTCCTCAAATGGTATCATTTTATGTGTGAGAAACCTTCAAACTCTTCTGTAGTTATTTTCAAATGTATAATAAACTATTTTAGACTATAGTTACTTTACCATGCTATAGAAAATTAGAACTAATTTCCCCATCTGACTATATTTTATTAGCTATTATCCAATTTCCTTGCATCCATATTATAAATATAAATATATGCAATCTATATTAGAAGCAAAAAGCTTTTCGTGGAACTCAATCATTTTTAAGAGTGTTCAATATTCCTAAGACTAAAAAGTTTAAAAATAACTATTTTTATTATTTTTATTATTTTTGATTATAGAATTTTTTAATGTAGGAGTATATTTGTCCCCTTCCCATAAGATGATTTTGATGAAAGTTTTGAACATGATTAATTAAAGGAACATGGGTAGATGGCATTCCTATTTACAGTTAGGTACCTGAAATCTGTGCTTGGGAGAGGACAGGAAGATGAAACTGTGGGAGTTTTCACATGTAGTTTCAACTCTGTTAAAAAAGGAAATAACTAATATCCAGGAAATTATCACTTGGTATTGATGTGCCTAACTAGGTAAGGACCCTCAGCCTTCAAGGATGCCAATACATGTCTGCCAACATTCCCTTCATTCATTATTAAGATACATTTTCTTCTTGAAATACCACATGCAGAGAACATACAAAGCCTTCATCATTGGCCTAGATATGTGTAGGCCCTTAACTGTTTCTTGAGTTGAATATTACAGTAGAAATAAAGAAAGAGCCAGATTTCTGTGCTCATAATACCATCTTGTTCAGGAGTCTGAAAACCTGTTTTCACTGCCTAAAAGAATTCCCAGTTTGAAGAATATCATCACAGAAGACACTTTCTTGCCCTCTCAGATCTCTCTTTATTCCAGATATTCTGATTTAATAAGATCAAAATTGTACTCACAAATCCTTAGTCAGCTAGCCTCTGCTCTAAGTTCTGACCTTATACATTCTCAAAATAAAATTACCAGAATATAAGGTAAGAGTTATATAATGCAATAATACACATTTACACAGCCTTTTTACTGTCTAAATAGGCAAGATACAAAGGGATATAGGAACTTAGGATTTTAACTAATTGTTTTTAAATTTATTCATAAAAAATTTGTAATAGTTTTCTTCTTAATCAGTTCCTCAATCTTTTATTGGTTTCAGTAAACTTTGTATTCTTGGAATTAAAAAGGCATAAATACGAATATGATCATGTTCATGCAACTCAACAATATTCACTTTTCAAAACCATTT
The DNA here is from genome assembly GCF_045843805.1 of Urocitellus parryii. NCBI lineage: Eukaryota > Metazoa > Chordata > Mammalia > Rodentia > Sciuridae > Urocitellus > Urocitellus parryii. The sequence goes on from NC_135537.1 coordinate 27,656,218, forward strand.
AAAGCAGCCAGAAGAATCTGAGCCTTCCCTGAACACATATATGTGTCAGATGTCAATAAGCAAGTGTTAAACAACATGTGACTTGCTCTATTTGGTTAATAGGGAAAAATTCACTCATAAACAAATCAGTTAAAACGTGCAGCTTACATTTATTACATGCTGAAGGAAAGTGTTAGGTCTTATCTGCAGGTGAGAAGAATGTATTTTTTAAATTTTAGTTTGGTTTTCTTGTTTGCCATCATAGTTGACTGACAGTTGTTATTGTTTATTTGCTTTTGGGAGAAATATGCCTGGGGAAAAAGCAAAGTTTCAAAGAGTGATGACCCCAGAACAAAGACATATACTGGAAGAGGATCAAAATATGATAAAAGAACTGGGTACCTTGGTAATCCCAGTGACTCAGGAGGCTGAGGCAGGATTGCAAGTTCAAAGCCAACCTCAGAAATTTAGCAAGGCCCTAACCAACAATTTAGCAAGACCCTGTCTCTCTCTCTCTTTTTTTTAAAGGGCTGGGAATGTGGCTCAATGCAGGGTTCAAACCATGGAATCCCCCCAAAAAAAATTATAAAGGAGAATGTTAAATGTCACAAGTCTCATCACCTCACTCCCTTAAAAAAATTAAATTCAATAATAGTGAACAAATATGGGTTATGAGCAGCAACAGCATCTGACATCATCACCATTAGGGGTTCTTTTCATAGGAGTGACATCATAATCTTAATTACCTTTATAATTTAGTAATTCAGAATCCTTGGATTTGGTTTGCCTTTGTCCTCCCAGTTGTTTCAAAAATATTTCAAATATTTTATTATGTATAAGAAAATAGCAAAGGGGAAAGGGCCGGTATACTCAGAGGCAGAAAGTGTTGCCATTCTCCAAAATTCTAAATTGAATATAATTAATATTTACTTCTGAAATTATCGTTAATTTATAGAAACTAAGATTCAAAAGAAATGTGGACAGTGTAAGAACTGAAATGTTTCAGGAAATGCCAAATTGATCTCATTTGTTTTTTACTCTTTTAAAAACTGAAAAAAAAAAGCTTGGTTTCTATATTTGATCATATTTCTTAGAAGAAAACTAAAATAATTTTCTTCCCACAAGGCTTTGATACAAGTAATAGATCTAAAGAAATAAAAGAAATAAACATTGGCAGAGTTTTCTAGAATGTCTTAACTTAAATGCCAGAGTCCGTATTTATAATATTTGGTCTGCTGGACAGAGGAAAAGGAAGAACTTTATTTTGTCAAATACTATGAGTATTTGATGGGAGTGAGGTTATACACTTCACAAAGTATTTTTAGTATTGTATCTAATGCACAATCAATCATAAAATGCTTCATTATAGTATAAACCAGTAAATACAGTGTTTTCTTCTCACTTAAATTTTTATTTTATACTTATTGAGAGGGCTTCCAGACTTCTAAAAAATCATTATATGTATTGTCACATGTGTTAAAATATGTAATGTTTTATCACAAATGTATAAAAGGGGAATTCAAGTATTCCCAGGTCTTCTTCATATTGAGAGTCTAACTCCTCTGAGTTACCTTTTAATTGAAGTATATTATTCTGGTTGTCTCTTCAGTGTCATCAGCAATGTTGACAATGCAGCCTTTCTTAAAATAGTGCTTCCTTTTCATCTCCAGTTTATCCCACAAGGTGATGACTATCTATAAGCCAGAATATGAATACACAGAAAATGAAAGCTACAGCAAGCCTTGACCCAGTGCCTGACCAATTGCAATTGTAATATGCATTCCCACTTAAAGACATGCTTATTTTTAGAATTAATGGAATAAAGAGTTTATACCTCTTTCCTTTAAATACAATGAACAGAATTTCATCTCTTTATATATTTAACTCTTTTCTACTCTTATGCCACTTGGGAAAAAATGTGCCTCAAGTAATCAAATAATAGACCCATAAATAAGTAGAACTCAGAAGTCTTAATTCACTGAGAACACTATCATTTTGTTTTTTAATAATCTTTAATGAGTGTCCTATCTCATTCAAAAATGATGCTGAAAGATATTGAGTGCTGTGAATATTAATATCTCATAATTAGAGAGACACTGCACTAAATAAAATTGTAGTAAACAACTTTTCACAGTGTTTAATAGTTCTTTGTATGTTCAGTTTATTTTTTGCTGCAATCTACTGGTTTTCAATTGTGATGAAGTTTTATAAAGCAAACCAGAAAATTGCTTTCAGAATATTTAGAACATATTAATTTGGTTTATAAACTTCTCTTTTTGTGAAAATTTATACTTCCAGGTTTTATTATAAAAAAAATATCTACTATTTTACTGTTGGGCAGTATTAAGGCAATGTTGATGGTACAGTCCATGGTCTTTACTGAAAATAAAGATGATCAGTTTATATTAATTTTTTGAAAAAATAATATTAAATTATTAAATAAGAATACTTTATATCTTAAAAAGCATAAAATTATAAACATTTATTTTTAATGAGTAACTTACTACATATAAGTGCTAACTGATATTTTATATTGATTCAATTTCACAAGGAAAAATATTTCCAAGTAATACAGTTTGACATACAAGATTGATATACAAGTTTTATTCTACATGATTTTGCATTCCACAAATTTGCATATTCAGAATAATTTCTTACAAGTCTATTATTTTTGCTTAGCAGTCTTATCCATTCTTGGTTAAATCATATGTTAAGTCGATTCTACTATTTGTTTCAAATGGAAAGAACAATAGCAATTATTAATGAACTAAAGGCATAAAGTTCCAGTATTATCCTGCTGATCTGCCAATATTAAATACAGGAATAAATGAAAACAATGAGAAAATCCATGATATTCCCATACCCTTCACAATTAATGTCAACACTTTAATAAGGTTTATATATAAATTATTCCAATTTCTTCCACCTCTTCTTATTCCAAAACTTTAACAACTCTTGCCTAACCTAATTTTCTTCCTTGATTACTATTAATCATCAAATGTAATCACTTTAATTTCTGGTTTCTTGTTTATTACCCTTATTCCCTAAATAGATTATCAGTTTAATATGGGAAGAAACCTTACCTCCTTTCATCACTTGTGATACCAATGCTAAAGTTACTGTCTGAAACATAGTTGGTACTCAATTAATATTGGATTAATTATAAAGGAAAATTACTGGGAATTATAGCTATTTCATAAATTCTTATACATGACTTTCAATTTTATCTTAATCATTATTTCAGAAAGTCATGAGAGTAAATCTAAAGTGTGCAATCCAATAGAATGGCATTCAGCATCCTGACTGTAAACATCAGAAAATTTCCAAATTCGGAAACGCTAAGTTCAAATACAAGCTCTCATAATATGTGTCTTCTTGAGCAAATTATTTAGCCTCTCTTAATTTACAATTTCTTCATCTCCAATGTGGTTCTCCAAACACTACTTATTATACAACAGCATAGAAGAGTTACAAGAATTAATTGAAATCATGCATTTAAGGTACTAGTTAGACTACTAATATTAAACAACTATGATTAAATGGTTCATGTATTTTCATCTATTCCTATGACTTCTAAGACATTATCCCTCACAGTGCATCCAGTGATTAATAAGTAAATTTTGTTTTGTTTTCTTAAAATATAATTTTGGCTTATTCCTCAGATTAATTAGAAATATAACTTACATTACAAATCCTCTATTTTATAGTAGACAATTGATTAAGAATTTAACATCTCTAAATATTAGTTTCTATATAAATAAAATATTATAAAAGACTATAATATGGTTTTTTAATGATTAAATGAGTGATTAATAAAAATCATTTAGCTGTGTCCTATATATATGATTCATATTGAACAAATGATAGATAATATTATTATTTATTAATTTCTCAAGTTGTATGCTTTCTTTTTTTGTAACTTATTCTACATTGTTATACATAACAATAGAATATATTTTGACACATAATATATATAAATGGAGTATAACTTCTCATTCTTCTGTTTGTAGCTGTTGTAGAATCACACAGGTCATGTAATCATATATGTACATAGGGTAGTAATGACCAATCATGTACAAAGGGTAATAATGATCATTCCTACCCCCAAACCCTCTCCCCTCCTTTTTCCTTTTTATTCTCATTTTTTCATTTATCTGTTGTACATTGAGATCCACATTATCTTCCATAATTCATTAAAATTATTGCATTTCTAAAAAAATAATGATTTGACACTGATTCATCTGACAAAATCCAGTTTTTGCACCATATTAGTTTTGCAATGTTAACTGATCTTTCAAAGATTTAGTTTTTTAAGTATAAAAATGGAAAAGATACATATTGAGGTTTGGAGGAAAATTAAATATGATGGATAGGAGAAAATATCTTATGCACTGATGTTATGTGAAATTATTACACATATCCTCTCTATCAGTGCTGTAAATATACAGCCCACTTGGATCAGTTCTTATTTGTTACATCAAAGTGATTACAGAGATAATTTTGAATATGATTGCATATAATTATTTTTTGTAAAGTTATTATTAACTTATGTCTTTATTCTCTAAGAAAAAATATCACTTATGAATTTTTAATGTGTTTTTATGTAATAACGTATCTGATTCAAAGACAATAATAGTTATTAGGATTTTAATTTAAAAAGTGTTTAACTTATAATTTTCTGTTTAGTATTTAAAATATTCCTTGTAGGTGATAGATATCTGAGACCAATGTGTTAAAAAGAAATTTTTAACTTATTATTATGAGGTATTATGTCATATCCAAGAATTCAAGGGGAAGTTTCTTTAGGCCTCAAGGAAGAAGGACCCAAGAATCAGCATGACATTATCCATTGAAGTCATCTGGGTTTTCAGTTCATGTTTTTATACCCTTTCATGAGTTTCTATCTTATCTAGATACTCTTTTATTCTTCTTGTTCACAAAGCAGGTAATATGACTAGCTACACACTACAAACATTTATTATGAGAAATATTTCATTCTTTTTTAAAAGTCAAAAAATGTTGAATGGAAATTCTCATTAGCTCTGTTCAACCAAGTCTGCCACATTTGGAAAGGTACATCCTACAGTTTCTGTGCAAAAGAATTATATCACACATAGAAAATAAAATTCTGGACCTTAAAAGTCCTGACTGTGTACTGCATATCTGTCAAAAGATTATCACATTGATGGTTCAAAACTTGTTTTGGCTCCATCTATAATTTTTATAACCTACAAACTCTAGAATGCATACTTTTAAAAATAGAGCTCCCTATAAAGTGAACAAATTATTTTTCTGGTTGCATAGCTGACATTTGATGTAACATTTCTAGGACCAGAATTAAATTCACCTCAGAAAGTATTCCTGTAGAGTAGTGATCCTGATAGATCTCAATTACTATAAAGTAAATCAAGCTCACAGCATATATTTATTTTATTACATGTATATTAGCATAGGTTTAAATATTTCTGAACACTTCATACTGAAGAGTAGGGAACATGCATTTGAAGATCCCTGCAAATGTAAAGCATAATTATTTAGCTAAGGTAATAGATTATTTTTCCCTAGGAAGAATTAATTGGGGAAAATTATAGATATATATCAAGTTAATATTTTTTATACTGGTATATTAATGGTATTCATGAAGTAAATGCAAACACAAATTCTTCTGACTCAAATGTTATATAGAGTAAAAAGTGCAAAAGGGCATGTCATTAGAACGAATACACACACACACATACACACAAACATACATATATATGTTTAAGGTGATCAAGAAAGAAACAATGATAGGCATTATAATTCCATTAACTGAAATATAAATAAGGAAAGTGCCATATTTTTGTGTGCTCACATAATACTGTAGATCCTAACTGAAAATACCACCTTAGAATTGGACATCCTTGAGACACAGATATTTATTAAAAAGAAAATTACATAAAAGCCTACTAAAACAGAAGGTTAATGAAAGATTATCAAAGAACTAAGTCGCACTACACTATGACATATGCTAAATCCTTTCTATCCATAGGGAGTACAGAAGGTAGATAGCAAAAAATAGGTGTCTTCAAAAAAATAACATTGCCTTTGAGATTTAACCATAAATCAAAACATGATTTCCAGAAGATGGAAGTAAATCTTTCTAAAGTAGATTAGCTCTAAGCAAGAGATATTTGAATTAACTTAACTTAATTTATTAACTACCTAAAGAAAAAAAATTATCAATCAGAAAGTAAAGTAAATGTGGATAGAGAAAATTACCTTCAGCAAGAAAGAGTGCACTTTACTTTGAAGCAATGTTCCAGGAAGACTGTCTTCCATTCAAATAATTTAATATCCTTTCTCAGACATTTTTCCTCAATGCTTTAAACATGTAAGTCATTAATCACACATCTCCACTGGCTATGATTTTTACCTTATCAAACCCCTGCTGTTTAAAATTTGGTGATTTGGTTTCCCAAATAGCTTTGTGTGGTGAAAAGTAAAACAGTTACTGGAGAACCAAAGTTTTCAGGAATCTTGGCAATATCGTATATCATCCTAGTATGAAACTTTGTGAATTATTACAGATTGGTTGGAAACACAATCAAAGCAAGGTGCATTATTTCATTGAGCCACTTGGTGATTTCTGATTATGCAATATGAAAAATGCACTTAACCAGTGGTGGAATCTGCCTGCCAAGGGCGGCATGCAGTCAGCCATCTACTTCTGGCAAAACTTGTCAATATCCTTTAGCCAAAGACTACTAGGACATGCTTGTTTTCAAGAAAGTGAGTTTATTACTTATTGCAATGAGAGACAACCCACGAGGAATTATGGGATGTCTTACAAAGCACGTGCAGATTGAACATCCCTTAATCCAAAATAGTTGAGACCAAAAGTGTTTCAGAGTTTGTATTTTTTCTGATTGTGGAATGTTTTCATGTGACCTATCTAGATTGTGGAATTTAAATCTAAACCTAAATTCAGAATGTGTCACATAAACATTAAACACTTAAAAGGGTGATTTTATGCAATACTTTTACAATATTTTAAATGTCCCTGGGTTTTGAATGCAACCTGTCATACGAGGTCAAGTGTAAAATTTTCCACTTGTAGTATCATGTGGATGTTCAAAAAGCTTTGGGTTTTGGATCATTTCCAATTTTGGATACTTAGTTTAGGAATGGTCAACCTGTATTAAAATAAATCTGTAAAGGATTAGGGCTTTGATTGGGTAATTTAGCAAAGGGTCTAAGGAAGCAGAGCTTCATTCTAAATTGAGCATTGTCCAAAAACTAGAGAATATCTATCAATGGGTGTCTCAATAACACTTAGTTGTAAAGGAGATAACCTAGAACAAGAATATAATTGAAAAAAAAAAAAACACCAAAACCAGTAGTTAAACACACAATTAAAGAGGGGCATGTTTTGAATTTTAGGGATTGTGCAATGCTTTTGTTTAAACACTATGTGCTATAGATTATCCTCAAAAGAAGAATACACTGGCTAGCTGTCATCTAAGTTGTAATAATATTGCATCAGATCAATTTCAAGAAATAAGGGAAGAGAGAGACCAAACTAATACAAATGCAGTGGCCAAACTATTTGTTTCTTAAGAAGTAATTGATGAAAATATCACATTTTACGTTTTCCCTACTTTTGATTGTTTCCATTTTGTGTGTTATAGCCCCAATTCAGCAATCAAATAATAATTTTGTTCCAACATATTTTAATAACTTAATTACAGATTTTGTCTTCGTAGGTTAGAATTGAGAAAACATGCATATCCTCAAGTATTCATTTTAAGTCACAGGTAGCTCCAAGATTAACACCTTTTACAACCTACTTAACTATTTCTTTAGACATTAAAAAACTAGTGAAATAATATATACTACATGAGAATATTTTGTATTTTCATTCTAGTTTAACAGTTCTAAAATTGAGCATGGTGTTAGAATACCAAGCCCACTCTGAGAGCTCCTAGTTTAATTATATGACAGAAATAAGTTTTATTTTTAACTCTATTTAGGTCACTCTAAAATTCAGTCAGTGGTCAAGAATAATTTATTAATGTTTACTTATTAAACCCTTCACACTGGATAGGTAGAGGGGACTAAGTAGTTCCATCTTTAGGGAAGCCTATACCATTAATCAGTTTGCCTATGTGTAAAACATGGGAAGATCTTGAGGGAATAAAATGGGAAGAAGTATTTCAAGCCAATTGTACAAAGAAGAAATTTTGGAGGGCAGATTATATCCCAATATCCCTTCCTTTTCTCCTTTGGCTAAAACAAAGGTAAGGTAGTGTTTTGTTGTTGTTTGTTGAGAAAAGGCTAGAATTAAGAACATGGTTAATTCTAATGGAGGCAGTTTCTAAAAGGAACTACATTATTACCAACTGTGTGCTTAGACAATAAGATCCCTCCCTGACACTCACAGATTTATAAATATTTGTTCTTGCACTGTGATGTTCAACAGTTAAGATTTTTGTCAGCTCTCTGGACATAGGAAATCTACAATGGCAAAAATGTGTTGCAGGAAAATATTTGTTATTCCTCTGAGTCTGGGTAATTACCATAGGTTGTTCATTCTTACACTCCCTTTTTTTCCCTCAGTTTATAGATAAAGACACAAATAAATACATATTTTATTAAATATATTACTCTCATTTATTAAGTTTCAGTTGCAAACCTCATCATGTTATTCTCTGAAATAATAGTATTCTATTCAGTTGAAAAAAGAACAGGGCATGATGTTAAAATTATACACTGATAGATGCCTTGGTTTCTCTTTTTCTTATTACCCCTCCTCCTGAAGCACTTGATTAGTGAGTTGCACCTAATTCAGAATATGGGTAGCCTTAACAAAGCTAAAAGAAATATAAATGAGGCAGTATTGCTGCTTGCTGATTAACTTTGTAAAAGAGTTTATTGTGAGTGAAATGCATACCTGGAAATTTCTATAATAATACTCAATGTCATTTTCTCTTTCTTTTTTGTTCATAGATTGGTTAATAGAGTAATATAAAATGGTAAGTAGAAAAGTTGAGATTTCTGGACTCAGAACACTGTCGGGTTAAAACACCTTAAGTATCATGTATTGCACCCACTTATCTGATCGACAAAAGCTGCACATAAAGACATAGTCAAATGAAAAAGGAATCTCCTCTACCTTTAAAAAAACAGCTCTAAATAGCACTTAGAGAACAGGAGCAAAGGCATAAATCAGGCAAATGTAGCCTTGTCCTTTAATTTGAGAATACTTGGAAAAAATGTATTAAAGTCAACCCTCTGTGCTCTTTCAAAACAAATGTGAACCCTTTTAGAGAGTTTTGTTCATGCCCCAATTAGCCAAACTATTCAGCTATGGGAAAATAGTTGAGGATCAAAACTGCTTTGGGCCATGATGAAAAATGAGTGAGCAAATGCACTAATTAATATTGCCATGACAATGTAAGTCACTTCACTGGAGCTCAACTTTAGGATTCTATGAGCAGCACAAAAGTGATTAATATTCACTATATAAGGTCTTTAAAGTTTATTTTTATATCAGAGAATCCAATTTTATACTTTATAAGCATAGAAAAAGGTGATACTAGAGAAGTTTATAATAATAGGGAAACAATTACAATGCAATTTGTATACTTTAAGAGAAAATGGTGGATTTTGTTCTTAAGGAAGTAAATACAAAATATTTAATTTTATCATAAAACAGTTAAAAATAAAGTAACATTCTGAAACTATGTATTTTACACAATTGTTAAGAGTGATTTAACAGGATAGACATTAATCATTATTTTGAAGTTTTCATTTTTATGTAATGTGGATGAATATTGATGTTCTGATTCCATATAGGAAATATGACTTATGGTATTTCAGAAAAGTTCTCTGTTCATTGAGCATTTAGGCAATTATTTTCCTTCTCATTTTGTTCTCACAATCTTCAATTTCTCACTCCCTTTCTTCATCATGACCAAAGAGGACATATTAAGATATTAGTGCCCACCCCACTACCCCCCAAAATATGGTATAATTCTGCTTAAGGAATGAGAAATCTCCCAAGCCTCTTCTATAGTCTTACATTGTCTTTTTTCTCTCTGTTTCTAATATTGTCTTTATTTGTATCTCTTCCCTTCTCATACTAATAATTAGCTTCAATTAAAAAAAGGAATAGCAAAACTGAAACCAGGAGGAACAAACAAAATGATAGAAATGAAACATCTAGATAAATCTCATACATTTTTCAATCAAGTCAATGTACTACCATCATGGAAATTGTGTTTTCCTCTGTAGTGGATGTTCTACAGTTTTTCAAATCTCTGTTACAAAATAAAAACTATGTAGCTACAAACAGACAAACAAAATGGCTTGGATATCACCTACCTTACTATTTGACCATGAACAATTTAATAATTAAATTATTAAAATATAAAAATATGCATCAGTTTTAAAATATATTTTTATATGAACAAAATTGCTAAAATAGTAATTCCCCATAATTCTCTTTTAACAACTTCATTAAAGTATAGTTGATATACCCAAGATTGAATAATTAATATGTACAATTTGATGTTCTTGGACCTGTGCCTGCATCCTTAATATCAGCACCACATGAAGGCAATGAGCATTATCTATCAAAAGTTTTCTTGTGTCCTCTGTTTTTTTAAAGGAGTACTTAATAGGAAATCTACATTTTTAACAAATTTTAAGGGTACAATACAATATTGTTAACTTTAAAATTTTATTGTTCAGCAGCTCTCTAGAATTTAGTATATTGTGCACAACTAAAAATATATACCCATTGAGCAACAACTTCTATTTCTTCTTTTTCCCTCTTCCTGCCAACCCCATTCTAATTTCTCCTTCTAAAAATTTGTCCCATAAAGTATATTTTCAATATTTATCTTGTGATAGTTTTTTTCCATGTAGCATAATGTTCTCCAGTTTCATACATATTGTTGTAAATAGTAGGATTTTCTTCCTTTTCAAGACTAATACTCCACTATATGAATATGTCACAGTTTCTTTATTTATAAATCAATGGATATTTGTTTTTTTCTATATCAGACTATTATAAGTAATGCTGCATGAACATGGAAAAGTATGTATCTGTCAGAAATCCTGAATTTAGTTGTTCAAGGTGTATACCCAAAAGTAAAATTATGGAATCATGGTAGTTCCAACTTCAACTTTGAGGAAATTCTAGTGGTTTTCTACAATGGCTGAAACATTTAAATTTCTTTCACCAGTTTACACATTTACAGTTTTTTCACATCTTCACCAACACTTCCCAATTTTTTTTTATAATAGCCACCTCATTGTGATTGCTTTTGTCAGGTTTGGATTGAGACCTCATTGTTTGTTTTTTATGTCCATTTTTTTTTTGATGATTAGTGATGGTGAGTGTCCTGTCATATAGCTGACAACTTGTATGTACACCTTTGGTTCCTACAAGTTTTCTAGATGAGGCTTTCTCTCCCTCTAGAGTTGGCCCACATTCTCCCTTGAATGCATATTCCTTGCTTTACCTAAAAGTTGTCTCTTGAAATTAATGCCATTCTCCCTTGAATGTGCATCTACTTTCCCAAATAGACATCTGTCTCTGCCTGGGTTGTGGGGAGATGGAGCCAAGCTTCACCAATCACCAAATATTGCTTATCTTAAGGAGTCAGAAGACTTAATTAATATTTCAGGCGTTAAACAGTGAATAAAATTTGCACTAGAAAATCTGGTTTTCTCATCAATCTGGATAATGCTCCATTTTTTTCTTTTTTTTCTTTTATTTGTTCTTTTTAGATACACATGAAAGTAGAGTATATTATGACATTATACACACATGGAGTATAACTTATTCTAATTAGGATTCCATTCTTGTGATTGTACATGACGTGCAATTTCACTGATGGTATAGTCACTTATGAACATAGGAAAGGTATAGAAATTGGTTTATCTTGATTATGTATGATGGAGAAAGTTTTGGAAGCAGAACTAGAAATGAATAGATTGACATAATTCATTGTATCTTGATTGGAAGTAGACAGCATTGGTCTGTTAATGTTGAAAGACAATATAATGTTAAACAAATATTCGTTAATCTGTATATCATACAGATCTCTGACCCTCTAAATTACTCTAATCCTAGCAGGTTTCCTTTATCAAAAGGAGAATACTTTTCCTACTCACAATTTTATATCTCAAAAATATATTCATATTTTAAATCATTTCTGTAAAAAATAAAACTGCTCATATCAGTTTCATCTTTGACTGATCAGTTTCATCATTTCTGCTGTCACCTCCAAGTTCAGATTCTTATCATCTTTTATATGGAAAAACAGAAACATGATGAATGAAGAAAAATAGGAGCTTTTGTTACCTGGCTTTGAAATTTAGTTCTTTGAAAAATACTCTTGAAGGATTATTTTTCTTTTGCTTTTAAAAATTCAAATTGAAGTAAAGATATGTCATTAACAATATGTCTATAAATATAAACATCTGTTCTTATTTAATATTTCAAAAATTATTTAATACTCTGACTGATCTAGGACTGCTCTTCTCAATACATCCTCCTTATAATTAAGAAGAGCATTTTAGAAATTGGGCTCCAGCATCAAACAAATGAGTTTTAATGCACAAGTTAATGTAAATTATGCCATCTTTTTCTAACATAGTAAACTATTTGGCTCTTAGTTTAATAATTTCTAAAAGAGGTGTAGCAATAGTATCTGCAAAATGATATTATAATTTTTAAATTAGATGTTTATTTTTAAAAAAAACTTTGTCCCAGTATCAAGTCAGTAGTAATTGCTAAGTAAATGTTTGTTGGTACCTGTCAAGTATCTAATGTCTATTTTATGTTCATCAAATATTGTAAATATTTACTGTTCAAAAATTTTCTAACTAGAAGTTAAATAAGAACTGCGCCCTCCTTTTAGAAGGCATGATACTTTGAGACTAATTATATAAATTCTTTATCCTCAACAGAAAGAGAACTATGTCCACATATGATTCCACCTTGCTGGATATTTTCAGTTCTTGATTCTGTGCTTCATACAGGATTCAGTGGTCATAAGCACAGATTTTAGTACCTAAGTCTGAGTCTTGAATATGAACTTGAATGAATGACCTAACTCCTCAGAGCTCTGATGTCTCATTTGTAAATGAAGATAATGACTACTTCCTAGGGCTCTGGGGAAGTTTAAAATGAGTTGATATATGTTAGGACCTTTATAATAGTACCTATCAGATAGTAAGTACTATTTAAACATTAGCTATAGTTACCTACTGCAAAGTTATCAGATACAGTCTTAATTGAAGTATCAGTAATTAACTAATTTGTAAATCCACTCTATAATTGCCATACTAAATTGTCATCAGATATGATTATTCCAGAATCCTGTAAGGTAGGCTTAACACAGGGGATCACAAGGGTTCCTAACAACCAGGTGTTTTACATTCAATCTCTTCTGGTCTACATTTTAAACTGAATATACATTTTAGATATGTCACTAAACAATTGAATTTTTTTCTTAAATGCATTTTAAATGTTTAATTTCAATGAAGTAAAAAAAATTAGTATGATTTTTAAAAGACATTACTAGCTTCCTCCCCGCCGATTACATACTTCCTCAGTTATTCCTCTCAATATATTCAGTATTATTTTTTTTAAAAAAAGACAAAAACAGAACACTATTTATCATTCTCCAAAATACCACAGAATCTCACTCATGTGGAATCTAAACAGTTGATGGCATAGAAGAGGAGAGTAGAATGATAGTTACCAGAGGCTGTGGGCAGTGGGGTTGGGGGCATGGGGACAGTTTGATCAATGAGTATGATGTGATTATAGTGAGATAGAAGCAAGAAGCTCTAGGGTACTATTGCATAATATGGTGACTACAGAAAATAATTTGAACTATAAATTGTAAAAAGCTGGAAGAATTTTGGATTTTTTACCAGAAAGAAATGAATAAACCTAAATAAACCTAAACTAAACCTAATTTAAGTATTATACAACATATAAAGGTTTTAAACATTGCAAAGTAACTCCATTAATATGTATAATTATATGTTTTTGTGTTTTGGTTAAAAATTAAAAATTAATAAAACACTTATAGTAGTGATTAGGTCTTGTCTATTGCTATGCTGATTATAATTACAACGAACATTATTACAACAGACATTAACACAGTGAGTAGCCAATATTCAAATTACACTTCACTGTAGGATCCTTAGAATCTATTGGTAAACATCAAAAAACTTCATATAAGGCAGGATTTATTTGCTTTTATTTAATATTTTTAACCATAACAAGTAGAAACAAATTATCAGCAATTTCCACAAAATTATTGTTTAATATTTTCTAATAAAGGCATTAAAAGCAAAAGTGATGAGTTGATATTAACAATAAGGAGAACATGAAAATTATATTCTATAAGCTGAAATGCTCTAGAAAGAAATCATGCAGCAATCATAGATTAAGCCTATCAAGATTTGAGAGACTTACCAATTTTGAGGAAAGTATAACAAAATCCCTACGTAATGAATTATTATTGGTACATGACCTTGTAACTTAACACTCTTTCAAGCTAGTCACTCTCATTTCATGAACATCACAACCACATTAGGCTAGATTAATAAAATTACAAGCCCAGCATACCTCAAGATTAGTATAGATTGAAAATACAAATTGACATCTGACAACCTGAAAACCAAATATGGGAAAGGAAAGGAAAGAAGAAAAGACTGAAAACCAACATCAACAACAACAACAACAAAAACTGTATTGGCCTCTGATATCCAGGTGTACTTCACAGATAAACAACATCCAGAATTATCACTGTTTCAAAATCCACAAAACTGACTGTTCTTCAGAAAATTGACTTTGATCATAAACAAATAAATTTATTTTATTTGTTTATATTATACTTGTTAAATAGTTTTTTTTATTAAAATACTGTTTAAAGAGGACAGAAACAATTGTAATGTACTTTGGGAAGAAAATAACAGGTTGTGCTAAATAAAATAAATAAGCTAAGCCAATTGTTTAGAAAATACAGCATTTTTATTCACTTGATAATGAATATACTAAAGACAGTATAATTATATCATAGTTGAACAATATTTTGCCAAATTGAATCACAAAGCATTTTAGCTATATCTTTCTTCTGTGTTTTCACTGTCTGTAATAACATTTTTATACTTATTCTACTTTTTCTAATAGTAATTTTGCAAGGAATTTTCGTTGATATCTTTCAATTACTTCATTTATGTGTGAAATTAACTTTCCTGAGCTTTTAGAAGAAGGTTCTGCCAGATATCTTCACTAAATTTACAATCTCCTTCTACTGGTTTTAAAATACTATTTTAAAATTCAGTGAAACCTTAATGTAATTTTCTGGCTTTATTTCCTCCCTATTTCTTATCATGATGTTTTAAATTGACTTTATTATCCATAACCCATTTAATTTTAATTCTATTTCTAACAATTTCTTCTCAGTGAGTTTCTTTCTTTTTTTATTTTATTTTATTTTTCCTAGAAAGAAAACCTGTGGCTCAGCTTTGAAGTGTCATAGGGTATATGCGTGTTTCAGGGTAAATTTTATCTGTCAACTGGAGTAGTCTAGAGTCTTTATTTGCTAAATTAAAAACAAATTTAAGTGTACCCATGAAGGTGTCTTGTATTAAAGTGTGATTAAAGTGCATAATCAGCTGACTTTAAAAAAAAAATAGATTACTCTAGATGTTCTGACTGGGCCTGTTTGGAACAATTGAAATATCCTATGAACAAAAGTAAGGCTTCTCAGAAGAAAAATTTCCACTAGTGGAACACATTTTCAAATTAAGTCTGTCTTCTAGATAATGGATTTGTCTTACACCCCAAAATCATATAAGCCAATCCTTTCATTAACATCTCCCACTCATCATCTCCCACTGAATCCTAAAGGATTCAGCAATCTTCCCTTTAAAACTTTGTGCTACTATAAGCT
Source organism: Urocitellus parryii (assembly GCF_045843805.1). Classification (NCBI taxonomy): domain Eukaryota; kingdom Metazoa; phylum Chordata; class Mammalia; order Rodentia; family Sciuridae; genus Urocitellus; species Urocitellus parryii. Next base: position 27,672,162 of record NC_135537.1, read on the forward strand.
GTTCATGTAGGCTAACTCCTCTTACTTTCAGTCTACACTGCTTTTTAATGCATGCTGTTGAATATTTTGGTTCCTCTGATTATCAGTTCCAATGTCTGCTTCAATTTATTCCTCTGTTTCTTTCTGTGAAGATATTTATACAGTGTGTATCTCATGGAAGGTTTGTCCCTTGAATGTTTGGATTTTGTTCAAGAAGATAACTAGTAATGCCAGGAGCAATGATACATGCCTGTAGTTCCATTTACTTGGAAGGCTGAAGTAGGAAGATGGATTGATCCCAGGAGTTCAAGACCAGCCTGGATGATGGAATAAAACCTCATTTCAGAGGAAAAATAGTTAGAGTCAATTTTCATTCTCATTGAGATATGTATATGTGTGTGTGTGTCTCTGGGTTTGTGTGTCTCACACACACACACACACACACACACACACACACACACATATATATATATATATATATATATATATATATATTCTAAAAAGTTATCAATTCTGAATTAGTAAATGCTGAACTGTAGAACTCACAATTAGCAGCACCTTAATTCATGCATAAACGATGCAAATATAATGCTCACATTTTCTTTCTATAACATATCAGAACTGTCTTGTGCTTACTTCAAGCTTATTATTCTCAATAGTCAATTAAAATAGCAAAATTACCAATCCAAAGTACAAAAGTGGAAGCACATAGCCGTACATGTAATGGAAAAGGGCCTTGTTTGTAGCCTGAGAGATGAAGCAAGCAGGCAGAGCATTGTGTTGTTCAACCTCAGCTTCGAACATACACTACAGGCAACTCACAGGTTCATCTTCTCTGGGTGTTCATACTTCCTCAAATGAACAAAAAATATACCAAGAGTATTGATTTTAAGGTTACAAATAAATTTTAGTGAACAGGTGAATTTTCCAATGCAAAGTTGAAAAAAATAAGGAGGGCAGGGGTTGGGGCTCAGTGGTAGAGCGCTTGCCTTGCACATGTGAGGCCCTGGGTTCGATCTTCAGAGGACCACATAAAAATAAATAAACAAAATAAAGATATTTATTTCTTATAACTAAGAAAAATTAAAAAAATAAGGATTGATTATTCCATCTTTTTAAGGCTCTCTTGAATTTTGATTGGGCTCTGTGTTTGTTTAACTGAATGATATTGTTGATGCTACTATTGTTCTTGTTGTTAATAGAATTTGGTAAAAACTGAAATTATCTTACATTTTCCCCTTATCTGACCAGAATTTGCCACAATTGTGTTTTTTTCACAAGTGCATAATTTAATAAAATTAGAATAAAAACAACAACTCTACTCCTTAGGTGAAAATAATTAAATCTCTTTCCTCGAACTTTACCACCATCATGTGAGTTCTGTTCTTAAAATTGAAATCAGTTCCAATCATTTCAGACACTCTCTGTTCTTTGGCCTCACATTATTTATTGATATTCAACATCACATGGTAGCAATGAGGCAGAATAAGGAAATACATCTGTTGCTGGTTGGCCTTTTGCTCTCCACCCCACTTCTTTGTCAGTTTTACCAAGCATAATGGGAATCCACTTTATGCTTTGGACATGACTACTCTGTCATTGTGGCTTATTTTAAAACTGACTTTTTTTCCTCTTCTCCCTGCTCCTTTCACTAACGTTAGGGGAAACAAGATTGCCCTTCTTTCCAACCTAGGCCAAGTTACTTGTCCTTGAGTAAACACACACCACAGGAATGAGCAAACACACACCACAGGAATGACGTAATTCAGACTTAGGGATGGCACCAGAAGATCTAAGAAATGACTACCACTCAGGGCTACAAGTAGATTATGGTCCCTAAAAATGCACACCTGGAATCTAGCCTCTGAATCACCTCTTTACAAAGCCCTCTATTTCCCCTGATGATCAGAATCAGACTGTGAGACAGGAGTACCCTGTCTTTCTCCTTCACTGGGAAAGCAATATAATTCCTTCTTTCTTTTTCTCTAAACCACATCCTCATTATCAGATTGGCATTAAGGAGCAAGGACGAAGCTTTCAGCTACACAGGTAGAAAGCAAAACATTCATTGCAACCCATCATTAAGGTAGTAGTGGGAATTGATGCTCTACTTTGAAAACAGAAAAGACATCAGCAAAGACAAAAAGAAAGTTTGAAATTCCACCTGCCTCCATTGGCATTAAAATGAGACAAGGTAGAATGAGGAAGCACTTTTCCTTATTGAGCCTATTCTCAGGCTTAATCTGTAGCTGCATATCCACATGCAAACTGTCTCCAGTGCTACATCTAAATAGACTTTCCGTACAGTAGAACATTTAATAATATTTAGACATTCCTCACATAAATAAAAATGTTCAAAACACGTGTTAGTGGTTGAGAGTCAATATTTGCAAACCAGATACCTGTTCAAAGACTTTAATCTAGAATATACAAAGAACTCTCAAAACTCAACAATAAAAAAGCAAACAATACAATTAGAATTGTTCTAGAGATATAAATAGACATTTCACCAAAAAGGATATACCAATGTTAAGTAAAAACATGAAAAGAGAGGCAGTATTGCTAGACATTATACAAATGCAAATTGAAGGTGCAATGCAATATAGTTTTACACTCATTAGGACAGATCACACACAAAAGAAATTTTGTGACAGACTACCAAATACTAAAGAGAATGCATAAAAACTGAGATTCTCATATATTACCGGTTGTGTTCCTATGAGTACATTTACCTTAGAAAATAGTGGGTGATTTCTTTAAAAGCTAAATGTATACTTTCTATACAACCCAACAGTCCCATAACTCCAAGGCCTTTATCCCAGAAAACTGAAAATGTAATAATAAATTTTATTAGCTATATAAATTTGTATTATCCTGAAAGTAAACATGAGTATTCTAGGGCAATAATATGTTACTTATTACCTCATAACCACTGTTTTACCTCTTTCCTAGTTTATCTGCCTTCTGGGACCATGCCAAGAGAGCAAGATAGATATCATTCTGGGCTATAGGTCAGGAATCCATTAAATAGGAATCTGAAAGACTATATAGGAGAAGGATAGCCTCTCTGGATGTACTGCTAAGAGAAGGAGAGAAAACCTTGCTTCTCACATGGTGAACAAATTTTCCTTGGGATTAGAATAGAAAAGATCTTGAGGTTTTATCCCCCCACTTTGGTCTGCAAATAAGTGTCTCCAGAGTAAAGATGAGTCACTAAGTTTGCATTCCATGAAAACGTGTCCACAGCTCCAGTATCATCTGTTTTGAAATGTAAACATTTACTTTTAGAGAATTAATTCTATCAGTAGCTTTCAAGGCTTCTTCCTTGACCCATGTCCCTGTAAAAGGTGTTTGAAAAGCCCTACCTATTCAGAAAGAATATAATAAAAAAAATTATAATTTTCTTTACAACACAACATTAAGGTCCACACAAAAATTTGTACAATAATCATTACAGATTTTTAACAATAACACACAGCAAATAAAGCAAATGCCTTTCAATGGATGATTCATTAATCCGTAATTCCACTGAGCAATAAAAAGGAATAAACCATTGATGCCCATAATATCTTGGGTGACTCCCAGGGGGATGGTGGGTGATAAGAGTCAATATTGAAAGATTACATACTATATGATTCCATTTTATATCATTTTTGGTATTATAAAATTAGAGATAGAGAACAGTTTAAAGATTACTTGAGGCTTAGGACCAGGGTGAGGTGAAGCACATTGATGTGACTATAATATGATGGAACAGTTAAGTATCTTGAATGGATAACAGTTACACAATCTACACATAAGATAAAATTGTATAGAACAACACAGACATACACACACAAAAAAACCCCACAACTGAGTGCATGTAAAACTGGTATCATGAATGTCTGTCCAATATTCCAAGTCAATTCCCCAGTTTTAAGATTGTACTCATTATACAGTGTTACTATCGGAGGAAGATTCACAGGAATTCTCTAAAAATTTTTGCAACATTTTGTGAATCTGTAATTATTTTAGAAAAAAGTTTAAAAGAACATATGCTGATGAATTTTATTATTATTTGTCAATGTCTATATGTATAAAATAACATTTAAAAATAAAATATTTAAAATCTTCTTACAGATTAGTGTCAACAGATAGGCTTTTTCAATGAATTTTAGTGATAATAGACAAATTTTGAACCCCAGTTAAAAGAAATATTTATCTCAAAAGATGTATCTCATAATTTAGTAGACTTGTATTATAGCAACCTCTATTCTCTATTATTACTATTGTTATATATTGAATTTCATCCATTAAAATTGTTTTTCCCCTCTTCTTGTATCAGTAATGATATGTTAACCTCTATTTTATTCTCTTGAAAGGTAAAACTTAGGATATTTATTATCTGATGCTTCACACACACACACAAAAAAATAACCAACTGGTCCTTACACTTGAATATCTCATAATGCCTGTTGTTCCTTTCAAAGTTGTGTTTTGCTCAGTTTGGTTTGGTTTCTGGAGGGTGTTACCTTTTTCCAATTGATTTCCTCATGAATGTTTTCCTAATTTTACTGCCTCAGATGATAAAGTATTAATGTATTAGAAGAAAAAACAATAAAAATGGTATAAAAAATTTATCATGGGATAACAAGGCTCCTATGTAAGCATTTCTAATTTTGCCCCAGATTTCTCTGATTCTTACAATTGTTTACAATTACCATTAAGGAATAGTTTTCTGACCTTTTGCAAGAGTGAGATGGGTGATATTCAAGGAGTAGCTCAAAGAATTTGCAACAGAGGTGGTGGGATTTAATGCCTTAGCTTCCGATTTTACAGATTCATGCAATGATCCATTCAAAACTGTACTTTATGCTCACCCTTCAAGGTTATCAGCATTATTCATTTTTGAGCTTTACATGGATTTATCAGAAGAATCACCTCCTTCTCCTTTACATTATCATCTGGGAGTGCTGTGGTTTCAGCACTTTTCACCCTAAAAAGCCATTATGTATTAGCTATCTTCTTTTCATCTTCTAGAAATGTATCTACATCTCCTATCCAATCATTCTCTACCACTTTCTTTTGTCCATGAGAATTTGCATCATTTGCATTTCTTGACAGTATTTTAGCAGAATTCATGATGAAGTGGGTGTAGTTTTTAGTAATTACTTTCTAAATTTTATGAGAAATCCTTATCTCTAAATTTAAAATAGCTAAATATATAGGGAAAACTGTATTTGCCATTGTAATTGTCTTCCAGAGTATTAAAACATTGCATTAAAATGGTTTACCAAAAAAATTAAATGTTTTATGTTTTTGCAGCTAACACTGAAACAATAAGCCTACATATCAAATGATTTATATAGGGTCATACCGTCAGTCCTGGGATAAAAATTCAGTGCAACTCCTCTTTGTTTTACAAGGTCTTACCAAAAGTAATTTTTACTGGTACCTAAAATTGAAGATTCTAAAAACCTTTCCAAATTTTATATTCACACTTTTTTTAGAGAGAGAGAGAGAGAGAGAGAGAGAGAGAGAGAGAGAGAGAGAGAATTTTTTTAATATTTATTTTTTTTAGTTTTTTGGCGGACACAACATCTTTGTTTGTATGTGGTGCTGAGGATCAACCCGGGCCACACGCATGCCAGGCGAGCGTGCTACCGCTTGAGCCACATCCCCAGCCCCTATATTCATACTTTTGAACAAAAGTTCCATTTTTAAGCTCAAACAGTAAGAAAACACATAAAAATATGTAAATTTTAAACAATATATGTTCTACCAACAGAAGTATCATTTTATACTATTTCTTTTCTCATTATTTCTTCAGGAATAAGAATATGCAAATATGAAAAAGGTAAAAAAAATCAGAATAGAAATAATTGCTAGAGTATACATTCAATGCAGATTTATTAAATTTTTGTTTTAAAAAAAACATGGCTCCTATCTGGCTTAATGCCCTGGGGTTTTATGCTATCTTTAAGATACTGCATGAAAATGCTAGAGTGTGTTCAAGTGTAACTGCATGGTCAATTAGGCACAGAATTTTCAGTTCAAGCAGCAAGTTAGAGGCATCTTTCTGAAAACGAACTCTACAAAACCTATCTTCTGAAGCAGTTTTTACAGTATCCTTGCCCCATACACCAAACATATCACACTACTGTTGTAGCAGGATTGAATTCAGTTGCAAAAACTCAAGCAAGGTGGGATATAAAATGTAAAGGGCAAAGGGACAAAGAGACCAAGTTAAAAAAAAAATCATAGCAAAGGGATTTTTTTAAAAAACCTTGCCTTTGGAAAGTCTTATTTTGATGGATTGGTGTTGCAAGATTTTATGCCCTAGAGCATACAAATGGAAATTTTAACCTCTACTAAAATGATATTAATCAATGTTCTGATATTTTAAAACATTGAAATGTCCTGACTTAATTGAATTTCTTTACAGGGGATTCCTAAAAATGCCAAAAACTAATGGTTGTTGTAATGATTTAAAAATATTTCTATGGGGAAAATTATATTAACATTTGTGTAATTGAACCTAGCAAATGATTGAACATGTGAACATGATACTGTCACTGTGTGTGTGTGTGTGTGTGTATGTGGTGTGAATATATATATATATATATACTAAATTCAGGGGACTTGAAATGATAATATTTAGGGGTAACAGAAATCTCTGCCTAAAAGAAAATATCTTAAATCATTGGTGTTCAAATTTTAATTTAAATTGAAATTGACTTGGAACTATGATTGAGTAATTCAGTTGATTGGAATATATTTCTAGAACATCCAAAAGCAGATCACATCGTGCAGTTAATTGACAAGCTATTTTTCATACTTCAGTGACCTTCAACTACCTTGTTACAGGATGATTTTGTGGAATTTAAGAACAAATTCTTTTGAAACAGTTAAGTCAGTTCTTAGTCTCACAGGGTCAACAAACATACCAGGAAATTGGGAGTTAAAAAGCAATCCAGTCTTTAAGGCTATAAACTTAAGATTAAAATACCAGAAGAGAATAGAGGGACAGGAGGACAATGAGTCAGCTGAGATTTCAAAGGCTATATGGACAACAGAGATACCAAGAAGCGAGTGCCAACAAAAGAGACATCATTAAAATCAAACCCACTGAGGAAGGGCAAAGGTCTCTCTTGCTCCAAAACTCAATTAGGAACTTTTCCAGATGATAAGGAACAAATTCTAGATGGTAATGGCAAGCATATCATAGGCAGTTACTAAAACACCCTATAATAACATTTGCCTTGTTATCATGGTAAGAACCACACCCCCAGATGGAGACCCAACATGATAGTAAGACATGCATGTCACCAAGAGACAGGATAAGGGAAGGTGCAGGCACAACTTACTTCTACCTACAATGACATAAAGAAGACCAACCTCCAAAGATGCTCTAAAAGCTGTGCACCTCTTTGTTTATGTCCATATGGAGTTTCTGTCTCTTGGGTCCTGCCTCCTTTCACTCCAGCATAAGAATAAAAGCATTATTCCTCTGCCATCTCATCTCTGTCTAACTCTTCTGATAGCACAAGAACTCACAGAGCCAGGGATGATAACAGTTAAACAGATTTAAAGAAGAAAGAACAAAAGTATAGTGTATAACAAGTGAAAATAATATTTATCATTTTTTGAGTATTGAATACTTGCTAACCACTGAAGGACTCTATATTTATAGAGTCTTTAATGCTCAGAAAATTACTTCAGGGTAAATCATGTTCAATTCTGAGATCAATTCATTAATATTTGAAAAACTAATATCTTGGAATACTTCAAAACCTGTGTCCTTGTAGTGGTAGTCAGAAATCTTTAGCATTCTTCAGCTCACAACTGTATCATTCTAATCTCTGCCTTTATTCTCACTGTTTATTTCTTTGTCCAAATTTTTCTTTTATCAGGTCATTGGATTAAGGCCCAGGATGTTCCAAAAATGCCTCATTTTTGTTTTACCTCATTTGTGAAGAAGATTTTTCTACATAAGGCAATATTTACAGGCAACTGAAATTAGGATTTCAGCACACTTTTACGAGGGGACACAACTCAACACACACATAGAGTCAGTAATGTCATGCTTGGTTTGCATTAAACACCCAAAATTTTTACAGTCTTTAAACAACACAGGTTTATGTTACTCTTGCTAATCTATCCTGACATAACTGCTAGAATCTTGGAGCATTGTGAGACATGATATCAAATAAATGGGAAAGTTTCAGACCATATGCTCTCTTAAAGTTTTTTGCTCAAAAGTGACATAATCGCTCATATTTCAGAGCCCCCCCCCCCAAAAAAAGTGGCTTCATACAGCTTGCAAAGATATATACAGAATTTGCACTGAAGTTAAATCTAGTCATATGCCCAGAAGGAAGAGAATTTCACCAAGGAAATCATGATAAATGTATTAGAGTTATTCGTGTACACCTTTATTTCAAAATACATTTTATTTTGTCTTAAGAAACAGAAAAATAGGATATTACTTCATAATTTAGTGATTTGAGGGGGAAAGTAGCTCAGTAAGATTTTAATATGTATTATCTCATTTGATCATCAAAACAATCCTATGAAATTTAAAGGTTTTTTTTTTTTTTTACTTATAGTGCTCACGGATTAGGGAATCAATGTGTAGTCACTGTAATTTGCCAATGTTGCTTAGGTAGCAATGGGCAAAGCATCAGTTCAAAATCAGATTTAGCTTAACTTTTAGAACAGCAATGGAAAAGGTCAATTTGATGCATTTATTGTTTAAATTTTTTAAATTATTTTGAGAAGGTAGCAAGAATTGAACCCAGGGGTCTTTACTGAGCCACATCCTCAACCCTTTTTAATTTTTTGTTTTGATACAAGTTCTCACTAAGTTACCAAGGGCTTCCCTAAGTTTCTGATCCTGACTTTGAACTCACAATCCTCTTTCCTCAGCCTGCTGAGCCACTGGAATTACAGGTATGCGCCACAGTGCCTGCCACCATTTATTTATTTTTCATATACCTAGGTTGTGGCATAAATAAATAAGTAAACACAGAAAAATAAGTAAATTAATTAATAAACAAGAAAATAATTCCATGAATAAAATTTACCATCATTATTTTCAAAATGTCAAGAACAATAATGCATTGATACAGATACTATGTCATTATCTATTACATCTGTCTGTGTTTACCTGAGTATAGGTATTCAATTGTGAATTCATAAAAAAAGGAATTTATCTAATTCTTCATTCTGTATGACTTAATCCATATAAACTATAAAGAAAAGCAAAGGTGTGACAGGCAGTCAGAGCTATAATTACTTTTTGGGAATGGGAGGTGATTGTGATTTGGAAGGTGTAAATTATAGGCTTCAGGGGTGTTGATAATTTTCTGTCATTCCTGGTTGCATTAGGCTACATGTTTTGTTTATTTTTGTTCTTTGTAGAGTTTTCCATATGTATTTTTTCTTAATCAAAAACTTTAAAAATATGGAAATATAAAATACAGTAAAAAACAAAAAAATGCAAGAAAATTTTAGATGTATGTAAAACAAATGTTTCTCTTTAGTGTGATTGACAGTAGATACTACTCAACCTGGCTGAACTCTTGAATTCCAAAACATAATGAGATTTCAGGCATTTTTGCAGGTAAAAGATTATGGACTTAAAGTTATAATTATATAAATATGTGAGGATGTATGAGTGAGTAAATAAATAACCAAATTTATTCTAATGCTTTTATTGTTTACTCTTGTTTACTCTTGGTAATGTTCATGATCATGATGGCCAACAATATACAAGAGCTATGCTAATTAATGAATAATTTATTTATAAATGAGAAGAATGTGATTTATGAGTGATTGAAATTTTGTCCAAGGAGATATAAGGGGAAGGGCTGGTAAACCTCCTATATCTAACGATCCACTAAGCCAGTACTTATTGTTTCCTTTTTGCCACTGTATTACTATATACTACATATAACAAACTGGACCTTTACCTAGGAAGTCTTATGTTTTATTCAAAGTTCTTGAAGGGGGTTTTCATATCATCAATTATAATTTAATAGAATGACTGAGTATAATGGAAGAAGCACTATAGGCAAAGGTTATTTTGGAATTAGAACAGTACAGGTTAAATTAGATTTGAAAAACTCAATAGGAACAGTTTAAAATTATATTCAGGGCATTAATACCCACAAGTGAAAATGGACCAAATTACTTACAGGAATCACTGGCGTTTACAAAGGGTTACCAGAGGTTTAGCCAAGTGGGTTTTTTTTTCTTCCTTCAAAGCCACCTCTAGTGTTTAATTCTCATAGGCCTTTAGGATGAGCAATGTTGCTTGTCAGTAAATTAGCATGTCATTTGTGGAGTTGAACATATGGTTATCGCAATCATAATTTGCCGCGTCCGGCTAACGGGAACCGAGTCCGGCGAGAGACGTCGAGGTTAAAAAATAAAATAAAATAAAATAAAATAAATCACAGGACACCAAGGTTCTTCATCCAGGAGTCTCCGGAGTCAGCCCTTTATTACTCACATCATCTCCTTTTATACCCCCAGCAGAAGTGGAAAGTTACCCAAAAGAAGGAGGGAGAGGGGAGAAATTCGGTTGTGACATCTGCCATTGTTAGATAAAGGTCAAGACATTCCCGTGGAGCACATATGTCTCAGGCGGATAAACAGGAGAACCGCAAGTCTGCGGCATGGCCTTGTGAGCTGGCCACTTTGACATGCAGAACAAGGAATTGGGGGCTGGGCCCCGGGGGCCAGGGAAGGCCTGCTACCAGCAATAATTAAAGAAATGACTTTGCATAAGGATAAAATTAAATTTTCATAAATACTATTATAATTACAATCCCTGTTTTGAGAAAGGTGTACACAAATTTGAAGTCATCAAGATGAAATAGTCAGATTACATTTGGAAACCATTATTCCATGTAACAAAAGTGATGCAAAATAAGCTCTCTGTAATGCTTTTTCTGCAGTTATTTAGAAAGAAAAATAAACAAAAAATAACAAACTTTATGCAACATATTCTTGAGTTCATTTTCTTACTGTAGATTATTCATTATTTTTATTATTCTAACAATTTTTAGAGTTCTTTACCATATCACTAATGAGGCTGTTTCCACTAAAATTATTTTTAAAAGAAGAAAAGAACATCTATTGTGTTCTATATGTCAGTTCAAGGCACTATTTAAAATGTACCCAACATCAAGAAATTTATTCTTTGACAATATAAAAATACTCAACTTCAAAACTCAAACACTCACAATTAGACAACTGCTTTAAACATTCATCCATAAAAACTTCCCAAGACTTTGAGATCTGCAACTTAGGAGTAAGAATGGTGAGAAGTGGAAGGAGAGTTTAAAAGTCCTTATTTGACAGGTACTATCATGTAAAGTCTGGTCCCCCCCCACACATCCCTCAGGACCATGCATTTCACAATATATTTTCCAGTAAAGAAACACGTAAAATGGAAATTATGGTCAGAACTTTCTCCTTTTTGAGCTTCTTAGTATCCATTAGTGGATACTAAGTATACTAAGTATAGTATCTTATAAGTATATTATATTATCTGTTTGTTTATTTGTTTCTAGAAGAACTCAGTGTCAAGGCAAAACCTAAGACTTGACTTGCACTTTCACTTCATCTGTGGGAGTGCTTGTGGAAATGCTTGTGGGAGTGCTTGTGCACAAGCCTGACTTACAATTCCTGAAGTTGTAACTTCCTTCAATCTGAGTATATAACATTCAATCTTCCTCTCCTTTTATTATAACCTCTCTAAAGCTCACTGTATTTTCTTTATTCTTTATATATCTAAAAATTTCTTTCATTCTTTTTTTTAAATTCTAGTTGGTGAATATTTTCCTAGCTCTTACAAGTGGAAATGCACAAATAAGCAATTTTATAAAGAAAAACCTTGCTCTTCCTGTAAGCAGCCTGAGGTGATCTGTGAAAATTATTTGCTACACTTGTAACAGAAAGCCCACAGAATCATGCAATCAAGACATTCAAATCTTTGTTTTCATTTAAGAACACTCATGAAACTGCAAAGGCCATCAAGGGTATGCCTGTCCAAAAAGCCAAAGTACCTGAAAGATGTCACTTTAAAGAAACAATGTGTGCCACTCTGGGAGATGTGTCCAGGCCAAACAGTGGGGCTGGATGCACTGTGGATGACCCAAACAGGGCTGAATATTTGCTGCACATGCTTAAAAATGCAAAGACTAATGCTGAACTTAGGGTTTAGATGTAGATTCTCTGGTCATTGAACATATCCTGGTGAACAAAGTACCCAAAATGTGTCCCTGTACTTAGGGAGCTCATGGTTAGATTAATCCATGAGCTCTCCCTGCCACACCAAGATGATTTCAGTTTCCTCACTGAAAAGGAACAAATTGTTCCAAACCAGAAGAGGAGGTTGCAGAGAAGAAAAAAATATACCAGAAAAAGCTGGGAAAAAAAAAAACTGTGGAGAGGAATATATCCAGCATAAAATAAATGCAAATAGAAGTTTAAAAAGATAGAAAAAAATCTGACAGCTTAACACTTTTTTTTAAAATACCCATGTAACTATCAAATAGACATGGCATATAATATTGCCAACACCCTTGAACCTACATTTTGCATGTTCCAAACGAACACTTTTCTTGTTTCCAGACAATAATATGGTTCAGACTGTATGTTGCTCTTTTACTTCTCTTCATAATTTATGTAAGTGAAGTCATACAGAAGGACTTCTCTAATTCTTTCACTCATCATTGTTTGTGGGATTTATCCAAGAGTCGCTATAATTTATTATACTTCATTGCTGCATAAATATCCATTCTTTGAAAACAAAAAATTAATTTATTAATCTTTTTATTGATGGACACTGATTTTGTTCAATTTGAAGATATTACACATAATGTTGTATGAACATTCTTACCTATTATCTCCTGTGTGTATACCTAATGCATATATACCTATGCATATATAATTTATATACCTAATATACTTGTGTGTGTGTATATACATATACATATATTTGAATGAATACATATATATACATATACACACACAAGTATATTAGGTATATAAATTCACATACACACACACACACACACACACACAGATATGCCTAAGGTTGTTCATATATACCCAATGCTGTTAGGTTTTTAGATGTTATAAACAATTCTGACCTATACAGTATGGAATATGTTCTCCTGTAATGGATCCTGTGAAATTTGTATCTTTCACATCAAACTCTATTGAAAGGCCATTATTCCACATTCTTGACAGTGCACAGTATTGCCTGACTTTTTCTTTACCCTGTAATAGATTGGTTGATTTACATTTCCCTGATTCCTGCAGGATGGATTTCCTTTTCATGTTTATAAGTGGTTCAAGTCTCTTGTCCCTTTGATTACTTAGTTATGTTACTTTATTTCTCCTATTTTTCTTCTACTCTGAGTTTTTCACAAGATTTCTTGAAATGAAAACTAATATTAAAGAAATTTTACTACTGATGTATTTCAATATTACTCAAGCCAAATATTTTCTGAATTCATTTAATTTCTTTTTTTTAGAATAGTTATAGATGAACACAAGATTACAGAAAAGAAAAAGAATTCTATCTCTGCAACCTTGTGTTTATCTCTAACTATTCAGAAAACATCAACCTTTTGTTGATTTGCTACTTATTTTATTGGTTCAGGGAATGCTTTGAATAATTTTTAGTTTTTAATGTATTAACAGTTGCTTTATGTACTTATATTGTGATTTCTAAAACTATTCTTTTTATGCTAGAAAATTGCAAGTTTAATTGTCATTTGACTTTCTTCATTTATGTTAAAAATGGGAGCTGTTTGATTTTTCTATTTACAAATACATTCTGTTTTTTTTTTTTTTTTGCTTGCCACTTTTAGAACACTCATTGTCTTTTGCTTCTGTAGCTTTATTACCATGTGTCCAAATGTAGAATTTTTTAATTTATTTTTTCTTATGTATTTCTAGCTACTTTAAACATTTCATATTAAATTCTTATACTATGTCAAATATCAAATATATTTTGTTTCCTAAATTAGGGTTTTTCCTTGTGGAATTCAGTTATTCTTGTTAGAACATCTCAAATTATCCTCTTTTTCTCTTATCCAGTATTTGCTTGCTAGTGTGCTTTAGTCTTTCTAGCTCCTCCTCCTTTATTATGCAGAAATCATTGCAGTCATCTTCCAGTTCACTTAATCTCACTAATTGTGTCTAATTGTTAACAAAAAATCTCATTATAATTTATATACTATAGGGTTTTTTTAGAATTTAAATGATTTTTGTTTATATATTATTTTAACTGGTAAATCATAATTACATTACATTTATGTATTACAATATGATTATATATATATGCATGCAATGGAATGACTAAAACAGACTTCTTTTTCCAAGTATTTATACTATTTTTAATAACTTCATGTTATCTGCAAAAAGACAACTTTTCATATCCTTGATTCAAGAAACCATAATAACTCTAATGATTTTGCCTAATTGCATTAATATTTAGAATTCATGATGTACCTACACATTGCCTTATGATTATGTTAGTTTTTTCAAAATTATCACATGATTTTCTTTTTCCAGGAGCCTTTGGAATACCAGAAATACAGGATGTTATGGTTTGAATATAAGATATCCTTCAAAACTAATTTTTAAAAAAATTAAGACGATTTAGAGGAAAAATGATTGGGTTATGATAGCCTTAACTAAATCAGTCAATTTACCCCTGATGGGATTAAAACTGAGTGGTGACTGAAGGTGGGTAAGATGTGTGTGGAGGAGGTGGGTCATTGGCAGCATGCCTTTGTGCTGAGTATTTTGTATCTGGTGAATGGAGTTTCTCTCTCTGCTCTCTGATCATCAAGAGAGCTGCTTCCCTCTACCACACTTTTCTGCTATGATGTTTAGTTTCACCTGGAGCCCCAAGGAATGGAGCCTGCTGTCTATGGTTGAGACCTCTGAAACTGTGAGCACCGAAATAAACTTTTCCTCATCTACAGTTGTTCTTGTCAGGGCTTTTACTCACAGCAGTGAAAATGCTGACTAAAACACAGTATCACCTTCATCTAGTTTCTGGCTGTGCAGAAGGCTTCAAACAGTTGCGTTTTCTGTAAAGGTTCTGTTACTCCCAATGACCCTCCTCCTGACATATTGCCTTTATATGTCCCTAGGCAAAATGTGGGAGTTGTGAGTTCTAAATTTCATCATTTGTCCTTTAGTATCATAAAGCTGTTTTTTTTTTAATGCTTCTTAACCATCTATCCTTTTTTTTTTTTTTTTTTTTTGTAAGTAACTAAGGTCTTAAGTTCCAGAGTATCCCCAAATGTTGCACTTAACTCACTTTTTTGTTTCTCCTCACTTTTGGCACAGTAATTTATCACTATAATGTACTCTGCAAAGCCTCCAAAAATGTTTTCTTTTTGTCCAGATTTTGGTTATCCTCAGTGATTGTCTTTGGCCAGTTAATTTGCTATTATTGAAAGTAGATATTTTTTTCTGGAATTTGTATTTTAGCATTTGTGAAATATATTAATTAAACAAAAATGTACTTTTAAAATACTTTAGAATTGCCAAGCATAGTAGCTCACACTTATATCCCAGCAGCTCAGAAGTTTGAGGCAGGATGATTGTGAGTTCAAAGCCAGCCTCAACAATTTAGCAAGGCGGTGTACAACTTAGCAATATCCTGTCTCAAAATAAAAAATGAAAAATGGCTGGGGATGTAGCTGAAGTGGTTAAGTACCCCAGGTTCAATCCATGGTACCAATTAAAAATAAAAAAAAACTTCAGAATTTATTTTTTCTCACCATTCTTTCTGTCTAATAATATGGTGTTTGAGGATTTCATATTCTTCTTTCAATATTTAATAAAGTCCATTTTTTAAGTTTTCTTTGTCTTCTCTGAATGATCATTTTATTTAATGGTAATCTTTATTTTTTGTGATGTCAGATTTCCAGAAATCTCTGTAACTTTTAATAATTCTATTCTTGTTAGAATATGACTAAGAATCAGTGATTAGTAGCAAATAAACATGAGTTGTTGGAACATTAAATTTTAGAGATAATTCTATAGATTAGATCTACTTACTGGTCCTCCACATGTTTTCTTTAAGGTCATTCTGGCTATGGTTTGGCTTAGTTCAATAAGATATTTTGTTGTATTGACAAAAAGCCAGCTATCTTTAACGCTATTCTAATGGGTGAGGAATGTACATCTATAAAATTCTCCCTGCCTGTGAGAAAAAACATTACCTAGAAAGGGATCTTTCACATATATCAAAAATTCGAAGATTCCAGAAAACAGAAAAATGAAAAGCAAAGTTCACTGATAAAATCTATATAAAAAATTTCCAATTAAAACTGGCCAGTGTTGAACTAGGACTTTAGCATGTCATTTTAATCTCATCATAATAGTAAAATTCTTCCAATGTACATACATTTCACTTGGGTACCTATAGGTAAAATCATGTGCAGTAAGGGCTTGAAAATCAGTTTCAATCCTACTTTAATCAAAGGTTAAGATGTTGTACCTGGGTGTGATTCTATAGAAACTTCCCTAAGATCTCAATAAAATTAGAAAAAAAGAGAGCAAGATGTCACTCTCCTCTCTAAGAAAACCCACCCTCTCACTGTAGGGTGTTTTTCTTTTCTCCTCTAATAATAGTCATTATACTTTTCCTACGGCTTGTGTCTTGTTTGACTTCTTTTCTTGCAAGAATATAACTGCCAAGAGTCACAACATGACTCCTAGTAACAAGATTAAGATGACTAAACTACTAGTTAAAATTTTCTACTCTTCTTCAATCAATTTCATCTAAACTATGTCTTTTCTTAGGAGGCTACGATCTAGGTTGCTAGATTCACACAACAAAACCTAGTTCCTTCCCATGAAGTTCATTTAATTTCTTTGATATTTTTGTTACCATTAAAGATGGAAAGGAAAACCTACTAGTGTTAGTGTAGTTGTTCTGCAAATGGTGTTTCTATCATTACTAATTCTTTTAAGAAACATTCATGTAATGTCTTCCTGGAATTGCTTTAGCTATTTGTAACAGAAATTTACATAAAATGTATTTGCCTTCTTTTAAGGACTTCGAAATTTAATGGGAAAGTAAGCTATCAAAATTAATAGTTACAGTAAAATGTAATGTTATTTTTACCATCAAGAATATAGTGTTGTAGAAATAGAGAAGGAAAATTGAACCCTGATTGTATAGCTAGGGAAGTAATTGATATCTAGTTGAATGCGAAAGATAAACACTTTTCTGTGTGTGATAGAAGGTATTTAGGTAACTAATTTCTCCTCAGAGGAAACTTTATAGACAGTTTTCCTCTCTTCATCTCATCTATAGTTTTCCATACAAAGATATTTGATATCTCCTTGTGTAGCTTTCAGAACAATAGGGTATAAACAACTTGTTTCACAGCTTCCTTCACTTACATTAAAACTTAATAGAGCTCTTCAAAGTTATGAAGTCAGTTACAACCTGAATTGTGCTTATAATTTCTCAAAATAGATTGCTACAATTATGCATTTTTTTTTTACTTTTCAAAATCTACCTGCTTATTTTTCTTATGTTCTTATTTATTTACTTATTTTTTTATTCTTTTTTGTAGGATTTTGAGAGGGGGAACAATTGTAAACAATGTGTGACCAATTAGATGTATTTTTTATAATTCTTAATTTGAAGTCCTTGACTACAGTCAAATGCCCAGAATATTATTGTGGATTTAACATCAATTAACACACAGTGGCTGTTACTTTATTTTGATACAAGAAATAAAAAGACAAGTACATAGGGAAATACTTAAATGTCCTTGGAAATAGAAAAATTAATATAAATTATTTATTTTTTGTCCTTGTTTATTAGTTGGCAAACATTCAATGTATTGGTAGATAAAATACAACAGAATGGAATAACAATATTAAAACAGAAAAAAAGGGATGAGAGAAAACATTTCATACCACCAACTTTTATTGAGAAAATTCAAAATTACCTAAATATCCTCCAGAGAAAAATCATGAAGAATTTCTAAGAGTGTTTTTAATGGGAAAATCAAAGATTCTAAATGGACACTTTCTATACAGTTTTTAGTTTTTAAAAGGGATATAAAAGTGTACTGTGAATTATTAACATCATTAAATATAAATATTATTCTAAATAGTGAAATATAAGAGCAAAAACTCATCATAAAACAAATATATTTAATAGTATTTTCTTTATGTGTGTTTTATTTTAAAAAAGTAATTGTACACTAAAATAGTGTGATAGTTAAATTTGTGTGTCAACTTGAATGGGATAGAGGGTGTGCAGATATTTGTACAAACATTATTCTAGTTATGTCTATGAGGTTGTTTTTTGATGAGATTATTATTTCAACTCATAGAATGAGTAAAGCAGAATGTGGAGAGTGGTAATTTGGATGGTATTCTCTAACTCTCTCACAGTAAGAGGCTGTGCTTACTCTTGGAACTTCCTGTGCAATGTGGTAAGTCAAGATTGCCCAGTTGCTATGATGATGCCCTACTTGAGAGGGTTCTGTGGAAAGCACAGAACTATCAGTCTTGACCCTCAGTTCAGACACCAACTTCTGGAGATAGAGAATCATGAGTACAAGTAGATAATTAGAATTGCTTGCAGATGCATCAACCTTCAAGACTGCCTACTTTAAAGAAACTTTTTCACAGAAACTCTTTTGATGATAAAAGCTATCCAATAAATGAGCCAAGCAGGTCTGGGTCATTGTTCCTCCATCAGAGTTTGATGTCCCACCTGGTCAAAGCTAACTTTATGTAAGTATTTGTTTGTCTTTTTTAATTCCTCATTGCCCCTCACAAGTTTCTACTGACTGACTGTGTAGTTCACAGCAGTTCGTGCCCAAACAGGGACTAGACATAGGGAAACTTCAAAGATTAGATGAAGGGATGCTCCTTAGGATGTACTTAGACAAAGAAAGGTAAAGAGCCAGTATATCCACGTGTAAAATATGGATAATAAAGAATCCAAAGAAGTGGATCTGTATGTTACTATGCTTATGACTGCTTAAATCAAGAGGTAGTCCTGTAAAGAAGGAACAGTTTTCACAGTTTTTGGAACTTGCTGCTGAAACTTACTCCTGGTTACCTGAAGAGGGAATGGTAAATATAGAGACATGGGAGCAACTTGGCAATAAACAGCTGTGGGCCCAGGTAAGGTACCCATAGCTACTTTTACTTTATGATCTTTAGTTTAAGATTGTCTCAACCCATCCCATGAAAGTGTGAAATGTCAAATGACTTTTGACATGATTTCTGGCCTTAAAAATACTGTTAAAGGCTGTGAACAAATATCCTCTTCCAATTGCTCCTTTCCCTCCCTGGCTAGAGCCCTTACCTCTGGAGAATAAACAGGAATTGGAGAAAGGGGCTGATCAGGACACATGCACTCAGGGTAAAGGCAAGGAAGAATTTAAAGAATCTGAAGAAGACCTTAAAGACAAAAGGGAGCTCAAATCAGTTCATAATTTTCTAACCCGACTATGACTGTTTCTGCTTCAGTGAAGCAACCCATGCCCAGGACAAAATTAAAAATACCCAGGTCAACAATGTTTTTGCCACTGCAGTAGGATCTCCAGAGGAAGCATATACTATGGCACTACACCTTAAAAGCATTATTTTACAAAATAAAAAATATAGTTACAATGCTCTATACATGAGGTTTTGCCCTTAAGCTCAAAATAGCAGCTTTCCTTATTTCTTAGTTTCTGCCAGATTTCTCTCTCTCCTAGGATTGCATTTAAAATGTAAATTAAAGAGGTATTTTTTTTTTTATTTTTTGAACTCTAAAATAAAATAAAAGTTGTCACTTTTAAATTCAAGCCACTTTGAGATCTTTATGGCTGGCTATCTTATCTGATCTCACACTTTATCATCCTGTTTTCTGTAGAAGTTTCTCCCTAACCACTGTAACACCGGGAGAAACATGGAATGATCTCATATATTCAAGTTTTCTTTTCTTTGAGAATCTTTACCTATGGATTTCGGGGCTCTCTCATTCTTTCACTCTAATCTGAGCCGAAAAGTAAACTCTGATATGCTAAGTGTTCTGCATGGTTCTTTAATAGAGTAATTAAGAACTATGTCATTTTCTTAGAACTTTTGTTTTTTAAAATTCTATACTTTTGAGATTATGGCTTTATGGTGAATTCCCATTTGATCTTTTGCACATAAATTAAGGTATTTTTCTGATCAGTCTTATTTTATCTAACTATAGAGATTTTTACACTCTGTCTTTTTTCAGAGAGCAATTTTTCAAGGGTTGACTCTCAATTGCATTGGAACAATCTCCTTTTACTAAATCCTAAAAGAGATATGGACATGGTATTGTTGGGATAATTTTGATATTGAGGACAAGTAGACATCTGAACCTTTGACTTCAATCTACATGCCTGCCCTATATTAAAGTCATAAGGTGAAAGTCTGATAGGCTCTATTTTAATTTCTAATAAGTTAAATTTATTAGAGGCTTTAATAAATATCTATGAGCACCACTTACAAAAACTTACAAAATCATTATTTCCTGTCTGTTTTATGTATGTGTGCGCATTTGTGTATTGTGTTGTGTCTACATATGTGCTTGTGTCCATATGTTATGTACATGGTATCAAATTTACATGTATAGAAATGAGCACTCATAAATTAATATTTAAAAGAGTAATGGATACAAATACCTTTTAGTTCATGTGACTTTAAAAAAAGGTTCAATTTAAATTAGATAAACATATGAGAGTAAAGATATCTTTAAAATTACTAACTCCCAAGCACTTTGTTTTAATACCAGATAACATTTTAGAACCTTGGTATTCTAATGCTGAATTTCAAATCCTATAATAGATTCATATCTAGCTGAAAAGTCACTTGTGTTCTCTTGATCTTATTGCTTTTAGGAGTAGTCATTTTGATATCCATTTTGGTCTCTACTGTGACATACACCATAGCCTTATCCCAAAGCATTCAAAATACTCATTTTCTTATTAATTGGCTTAGAATATGTCCAAAGCCCTGAAAAATCAGGTATATATTGATACCAAGATAGAAACTAAATTCAACGCCCTGAAAGCTACAGTCATAAATATAAGAAATGAGCTTGCTGCTCTTAAGTTCAGACAGCGACTTCACTGCAATGCTAGCTACAAATATGTTTGTGTTACAGCAAGATATAACACTTTTTATAGGATTAGGAGAATGTTTAAAAATCACTTAATGGGCATTTGGCAGAAAAATAATGACAGTCTATACCTGTGGAGTTATATCATCACATCCAAGATATTTGGGAGAGCAGAAATGAACTTGTGGATCCCTCATGTCTTGCTAAATAAATACTTTATGACTTAAATGATTTTAATCCCTGAAAGATGTTAAAACATACAATTCGATACATTTTTTGAATTATGTGTTTACTACTAATATTCTTTTGTGTTATAACAATAGATGTCACATCTTCCAAGAAGAAATCTGACAGTTCCAAATAATAGCTCATCACTTGTGCTTAAAAAATAGAAAAGGGGAGCAGAGTATTTTTCCTAATATGGATGGGCATTTTTAATTTTTTTTATTTTGGAATTAGTACAATTTTTGACTTAGACTTTAACTCTTACTTCACATTTTAATACAAAATGAAAGTTCTTCTTGCAAAATTTCATGAGCATAATACCATTGAAGAAGCTGGTATTAGCAACAGAATTAATACTGTTTACATTTACATAGTTGATAGAATCATCTCATCTAGAAATCCTTTAATGAGGAACAATTGCTATCCTCATTTTGTGGATGACTAAACTGATGCTCAATAATGTCAACTGAATTGCCCAAGATCACAAAATATGGGAAAGTTATATTTTATACCTGGACAGGCTGAATGCAAAATCTGCAGTCACAGTATGGCTTCCAAATTCTTCCAGACTCTCCCTCAATGGGGAACATGGGAGATTACTGTACTGACAGTGAAACCTAGTTGGTTATATGAAAGTACTGTTTGGTTTATTCAGTTATCATGAGCATACCCTATCATAAGTTAAAAATTTTCAAATATGAGTCCCTGGATATGATATGGGAAAATAAAACATTTATAATAAAAATAATATTGGTAAATACAATATTTTATAATTCTCTTTAATAATCAAAATGTTGATTATTAAATTGAAATCTCAAAATTTCTGACAAAGAAATAGTCTACTTTGGAGAAGTTTTTATTTATTTCTGTATTTTAGAATTATTTTTTATGAAGTTTCATGAAGTCAGAGAGAGAATGGATAAATTGAGATCATATTTGGTTCACACAAGTGGAGTAAAATTTGTTTTTAATTTATTTTACTTTATTTATTCTAATTAGTTATCTATGGCAGCATAATGCAATTCAATTCATATTATACAAATAGGGCACAATTTTTCATGTCTCTTGTTGAACACAAAGTGGCGTCACACCATTCATTTTTTCATACATGTAATTAGAGTAATGATGTCCGTCTCACTCCACCATATTTCATACCCCTGTTTCTCCCTTTCCCCTTTCTCCTGTTTGCCTTATCTAAAGTTTGTTTATTCCTCCCATTCTTCCCCTGCATCCTCATATGAATCAGCATCCTTGTATCAGAGAAGACATTCGGCATTTGTTTTTGGGGGGATTGGCTAACTTCACTCAGCATTATCTTCTCCAATGCCATCCATTGACCTCCAACTCCAAATGCCATGATTTTATTCTCTTTTAATGCTGAGTAATATTTCATAAGTTGGGCTGGTAAGTATATAACATATCCTTATTTAAAACAACAACACTAATAAATATTTGGGAGTTGGTAAAGCTATTTAAATATTTGAACTATTAGATATTTTAATTAAAAAGTTTATAATCATTCATAATTCTTTTGTTTTATTGTTTCTAGAGTAATCCTCTGGGTAAAATAAACAATTTCCCACACAGTAAAAAAAAAATAATATTTTCAGTTTTGAACAACACCGCTAAATAATTATCATTTCATTTGCACCACAGAACACATGCCCCTAAGCACATGTTCTTATGTAAACATATAATCACACACACACACACACACATACACACACACACACACACACATAGTACTCTAAAAAAATGCCTCATTATTGCATCAAAACCAAAGAAAGTCTAGTGTTTGCTAGATACAGACTATGTGGTGCCCAACATTCAGATACTAAATATTATTTAACAATGTGATGGTATTTGGAGGCCTGACCTTGGGAAATAATTAAGAAAATGAGGCTAGAAGCCTTCATGACTTAACCTTGTGAATGAAATAAATGCCTTCATAAGGAGAGGCAGGAAGGTGACTGTCTAATACCCAGAAAGTAGTTTCACACCAGGCACTAGCACTTCAGGTGCCTTGATCTTGTACTTCTTGGTCTCCAGAACTGTGAGAAATATGTGTTCATTGTTTAAGCTAGCCAATCAGGAGTACTTTTTTATATAAAAGGATATAGCAGCTTAAATTGACTAATAAAGTTTCTATAAAGATACCATTCTAGTTATATTTCAAAAAAAGGCATCCAATATATTCCCAAAAGAATTCACCATTTCTAAATACCTGTAAATATGTGTATTGTATTTTAAACTCTTTATGTAAACTAAATTTAATGGATATAAAGATACCTCCTAAAAGAAAACAAAGCAAAACATCTTTGCTTTCCCCAAAGCATATGCAGTAAACAAACCATACTTACAAGCCGAAAATTCGTCTTTTGAGGTGGAACCTGTTTTCATTTCCTTATTTTGTTATGTTTTCTAAATATCCTGCAGATTACAGATTGCTAGACAGGGCTCTAATTGATTTACATATGTTGTGTGCTCCTCCCAAACATTAGAATTTATATAATAAACTATAATAAGTACAATGTGATAATTCCACTGATTATTCATAAATCGAGGTTACTTTTTTAATTTTTTTTTTTTTTTGCAGGACTGAAGATAGAAGCCAGGAGTGTTCTGACACTGATCTACAGCCACTTTTTTATTTTAATACACAGGATGTCACTAAGTTTTCCATATTGGCCTTGAACTTGAGATCCTTCCTGCCTCAGCTTCCCAAGTCACTGGGATTATAGGCATGTATCACCACAATTATAGACTAAAAATTTTAGTTTTTAAATGATTTAATTGAGCAGATAAAATTAAATAGAGTACATTGTGTGTGGGTATGATTGTGCGTGTGTGTGTATGTGATTATATGTTTACATAAGAACATGTGCTTAGGAGCATGTGTTCTGTAGTACAAATGAAATGATAATTATTTGTAATTATTTAGCAGTGTTGCTCAAAACTGAAAATATTCCATTTTTTTTTTACTGTGTGGGAAATTGTTTATTTTACCCAGAGGATTACTCTATTTTCTTTTCGAACCCCATCCTTTGTTATAAAAATGCACATGTATGAGTGGCAGGTCAAGATGAAGTCACCTTATCTTATAACTAGATGCAAATCCCCAAATCTTGTGTAAAAAACAAAGAAAAAATTGAATCTTCATTATTCATTCTAGAACAGTGAAACACAAATGAAAAGGAAAGTTTTGTGTTTTTTGACAAAGGAATAAGTATCCTTAGGAAAGCATGGAGTAAAACATATCACAGGTTCAAAAATCAAATTCATAAAATATCACAACAGATGTCCACCTGATCTTTAGTTTGTACTTAGAATATCCCCTTTTAATCTATAATTCCATTTTCTCATTTGAAATTGTATATATAGGAAGGGAAGCAGAATAAAATAGACATTATTATTGCTGTATGTATATAGGTGACTGTATGACCAATGTGATTCTGCAAACTGTACAATCAGAAAAATGAGAAATTATACCCCATTTGATTCAAATGTATGAATTGTCAAGATCATTGTACTGTCATGTGTAACTAATAAAAAAGGAAATTGTATATATTTAATATCAAAATTTAAATTAAAAAGACTCATTTACAAAAGAGAAATAGATGTTTGGGCTTTGCTTTTGTGATGTAATCTTGAGATTACCTCAAGGTCTGAATCTTGAGAGCAGTCAATGTAGAGGAAACAAAACATAGTAAAGCTATGATAAGAAATCTCAGCTTTGTGGTGAAACCATGAAGTGATTTAAGAGAACCATACATATATAAAGGCAAAGGAGTTTTGTTTTTCCTTTTCACTTTTTAATTTTTTAAATTTTAATCTCCATTAACATGTATTAATTATACATATTAATGGAGTTCATTGTAATATTAACACACATGAATCCAGCCAGGCCTGATCAAATTATTCCTTTTAATTTCTAATTAGTTTCTGTAAGTACTCAACCATAACAATAACAGGTCCCAAGACTGCAGTCTTTATTGACTTACTGAGTGATTACATAGTTTAGATTCTATTAGACAGGACAGAAAGTTGGCATCATCTGTGTTTTTTTTTTCAATTTTTTATTATATTATCTTTCTTTGGCAGTTTCATTGCTCTCTTGGTATTCCAATATTATAAGAGATAGAAATAAAAATAATATTTGCATCATTTTTGTTACTAGGTACAATAAAAATTCTTACTAGTGAAACTTTTCATCAAATCTTGGAAAACTAACAGTTTAATCAAATGTTCCAAAACTATGTACACAATTTGAAGGTTCAGTGAAACAGTACATTTTAAATATCAGCATTTGAATTTCATTATATATCAAGCAATATTTATTTTCTGAATACATACAAAGAGAAAAGATATTATGATTCTTTAAACTTTCTTTCCTAATAATATTTGACTCTCTTTCCAAAAAGATTTTTTTGTTCTAAGAGCTGAAGAAAATTTTTGCATGTAAATCAAATGATAAATTTAATAAACTGATTTGATACTGATTTTATAACGAAGATAACAACCATAATGAAAATAATAATGGTAAAGAATTGCTTCATCCAAACTGTCCCCTCCTTGATCCCAAGCACTCTTCTTTAAAGATCCTTACTGCTATAATCAAAGAGTATGTCTCCTGAATATACTGTTCAATTGTGTGCATCAAGTCTAAAATTAATTGTATTTAAATGACTTCAAAATGCAGATGATTTAAAAGTGTAAACATTGGGCATTTATAAAATTTGGAATATAACCAAAATTACTAATGGATTAGCAGTATATTGAGTTGGTAAATTACTTTCATGGTTCTTCAGCAAGCATCTTGCATAAATAGAAAGCTACTGATTGTCAGTCTTTATTTGGTAATTTAATAAACTCCCAACTCAGGTTCCTGTCTTGAGGATTCCACTTTCCTTTCCACATTAAAGAATAATAAGAAAAAGAAGGGTAAAAGAAGAAAAGAAAGCAGAGATGAATGTAAAGCACTTATATTACTTCAGAGGAATTAATTATTCCTAAAATCATATTTAGTATTTGATAAAATAAGCAACAATAATTTATTTTATTTGTTACCATTAAACCAATAAAAAATATAGGTCTGTATAGTATTCTGTTTTTCATTGGGAATCAATGGTTGTGCAAGTGGTTTCATGCTTCTGGGAATTTCTCTAACTGGTGTAAACAGAGCTAAGACAGTTGGAAATGACTCAAATCATTTATATGTCATAGTTATAGGCAACTGATCATCATAAAAGTTGTTCTGTCTCTGTTCTTTTAACAAAACTGTAAAAGTTCATCAAACAATGGGCTCTGATGCCAGGATTATAACTTGTATGAAAGTTTTCAGTTCATATGCACATGTTATTTGAACTCATAAAGGAAACAATGAACAGAAGGAAAAATAACGACCATAAACTTATTGTTGGTCTTTCATACTCAAATCACAATGTCCTTTAAAAGCATATAATTACCTGACCACAAAATGAGACTACTGTAACATAAAAGGGCAGAGGAAAAGGAATTTTCCATACTACATTGGAAATAATCATAGCCAGAAACAAAACTTCTTGGAAGTACTTCCTATGATGCTATTTACATAATGTGTTCTTATTTCAAAAGTGTGGCTTTTGTTTTGTACATAGATGTGGTAAGAGAGGTGGTTATGGGGGGAAAAACTACAAATAGTTGCTGCTGTCAGTGGAAGTGGAGAATACAAAATAAGCAGACAGTGAAGAAAGTTCTCCAAACCTCCAGAGAAGCTGGATGTTAAAAGCAGTAGGCATTTTTAATTTTTGGAAACAGAAAGAACATACTGTGATAATTAAGGAAGAATAGACAGTTAATCATGGGTTGCCAGCATATCTAGCAAAATCTTGGACCACTGCTTTGTTCTGTTATCAAGCATATGGTGGCGATAAATGACCAAAATAATATCTTCCTAAGTTTTCCTACTGTTCATTATGTCCTAGCTCATAATCATTATCCCAGCTGAGAAATTTAACATGATGGTTTTGGCACTTAGGTAATGGATATATCTCACCCTTTGTCTAGAGGTTTGAATATCTCATTCAATATTCATATATTCATGAGAATGTTGTTTAGTCAAATCTTACCAGGTTCTGTTAGACACTGAGGAACAGAGTAGTGAACAACAGTTTCTACTCCTAAGAAGATTGAAATGAGAATCTAAAGTGCTTGGGTATGAATATATGAACAGGAATGATAAATTTCAATGGCATTTTTCTCTGAAGCTGTATGCTATTGGGGGAATATCATAAACTCCTTGAATCTTAAACCAAAATAAATGACACCTTCCTATAGGTTGAACTTGTGTGGTTTACAGGCATTTCTAACCTGGTATCCCTGAAACCTGAGGATGACTAGCAAATGAGGCATTGTTAAAAGACCAATAAACATTCAGTTGCTATGGTGTAAGTAGGAGTAGCAGGGATCTTACTTTTGAATGTAATTTAAAGGAAAGACAATCTAATTAAGCAGTAATATAAATGGTTCTTAAATATAATGCTTAGGTATAAAAAAATAAAAACCTGTCACTGTTTTGTGTTGGATAAAACCTAAAGCACATGGCATGTTTCAATCAGTATGAAATAAAAACTAATTTAACTGTATTTGTCTATTTACCAGCCAAATTAAAATTGTAATAGAATATAATTAATTAAAAGGTTAATAAACAGTATCTGCTCAGTATGTAGAATGACAGACATCCTGGGAAGTTAGAGAATATACATTTGAAGGCTAAAAGTAGGGTTGTAGGTAATTAACATAAAAAAACTAAAATCTGGAAGCTGATAGAACATCAAATATAAAAATCAGAAAAAAATGTCATATTTCCTTGCATTGCATGTGACATCTCACAAGTGAAATACATACGATTTTTATCCTGCACCAAGATTTTTTAACGATTAGTATATATATACAAAGCAGGGCTATAGCATATGCAACTGCAGTATCTCAGAAAACCTGTCAGATATACCTTCAGTCCTTAAATTGCAGATTTATTTATAACAAACAGCTATCCATCAAAGTGTACCATGCAAAAGCCTTTGTGACTCACTAATCAGAGCAGGATATTTGTTTCTGAGTAGATAGATAGAACTGATGTTTGCAAGAGTTTATGCTAAGTGTCAAGCTCACTTGTTAACTCATTCACAATATTGGAAATTTAAAAACAATAACCTTGGTTATAATGTCCATAGAAGAAACATTTCCCATTGCTGTGATTCAGTGATCATGTTGTATATGATTATGTGTAATAGGTAATAGAGAATTGCTGGTTAAATAACCTTTATTCATCGGTTACACATCCACGTTTTTATATATTGCCATACTAGTGACTGGTCTGTAATCTGTATACGGGGTAAAAATGGGACTTCATAACCCACTTGAATCAAATGTATGAAATATGATATGTCAAGAGCTTTGTAATGTTTTGAACAACTAATAATAAAAATTTAAGAATAAATAAATAACCTTTATTCATTATACTTTTATACACTTCAAATTTTTTATATTAAGGTAATTAATAATATTTTAGGTAGCAAAATAAAAGTTAAATAAGGATATTTTACAAACATATAATATACAATATAATGATACATTTCTATTCATCATTAATTTTTTATTGATAAAGGTAATTAAATAATTTTGTTAAGTTGAAAACACAACAATAAGATTAACAGAGGATATGTCTACAATCTAAAAATATTGAAGATGGTAAAATTACATGTAAATTACAAATAAATTGCATTAAAAATATATTTCTTTTTGGACATATCACCTCAACTACTACATGAATCATTATCATATAAAATGCATATAAAACTATTTACCTCAAGACACATGCCATTGCATTACCTCACTATTTACTTACAACTTTCTTATAATATAAGACAGTCTTGACTTGGATTTTAGCCATATATCAGTTTCTAATGTCTTATCATGGTCCTTTTCCAGAAATTCTTCAGCATATTCCCAGCAAATGATTTAAAACCTTTCCGGTCTATATCACCTAGAAGCCACAAAGTGTGCAAATTTTGACCTTTTAAAGTTACTCTCCAATGACACATTTTTAAACTGAAGACAAAGAAATGAAGGGGAAAATCACTTACTGGAATATTAAATTATCTTCAACATTATATAGTTTTTGATCTTTCTAATAAAGTTTAATTTATGATTGTTTACTTTCCAAAGAGAGTGGGAATAGAACATTAAATTTTACTACTTAGAGCACAGGAAGCAGACATATATAGAGATTATTTAAAAAAAAAAGAAATAAATGAAAAAGAAGACAAGAAACTCAAGCACAGTTGTCTAGACTCATTTCCAGTTCTTCTTCCATTCTCTATGGAGCCCACTAAACTTAGACTTTCTCCCCTACCAACCCACCCTGACTTTTCTTGTTCAGGTCTCAAGTTGACTTTCTGGCCTTACTATTTATGTTTAGTCTTTACATTTCAGTGTCCATAGCATTTGAGAAAACTAAACAATTCCCAGTTGACACACTTCCTTTTCATTGTAAGATACCACGTGCATCTGATTTCTTCCTACCTCACTGGGTACTCCTTTTAAATATCCTTTCCTGATTATATTCTCACTTTCCCATTCTCCCTAAGGTTGTAATGTTCAAGACCCACTCCTTATACATCATATTTCCATCAGTCCTCATTCCTTGGCAACATCATCAAGCTGTCTCGCCATGAATGTGACTACTCCCACCTTAATACTACCCTAAATGACTTCCCAGAACAATTGCCCATTCAACGTTTTTAATTGTAAGCTTCATAAAATCCTCAGTCTTCACTTATCTGCAACTGAGCTCTTGCTGCCTAGTCTCAACTCCACCAAATCAGCATTTCATTGTCTGCCCAACTTTGGTTGTGCCACTAATATGCATTTATAAAGAAAAAAAAACATGTTTTGGAAGCTTTGAAAGCATTTGTTAATCACACAAAGAAATAAACAGATGTGAGATGAATTGCAGAAGTATGTGGAAGAGGCAGTCATAATATGTCATTTAAATATTGATAGTTCTCTAAAATTTTGAGCGCCACTGCAATTCAAAGTAAAGACTGTTTTGACAATATTTAGCTGGTGTAGAGAATATAGCAGAGGTAAACTGAATATGAAACAAGAGAACACCAACAGTTTTCATTAGAAAGTGACTGCAACTTGATTGCAAATGTCTAGTGTTATGGTAAGAAGGAAAAATAGCTGAGGAATAGCAGGTCTAAATTTAACATAAATGTATGTTTTCTGAAATAAAATAGACATTAACAAGTACTACCACACCTACTCGAAGTAATAACATAGACTTTTAGAAAATGTACTAGTGTTCAGGGCATCTTGGAAAGCAACTAGATCAAAGAAGAAAAAAAAAAACATGAGTTTCAGACATGGGAGGCAAGGATATTTTTACAGATTTCCATGAGCTGGTATTGGAATAGGTTATGGCAACAAAGTGAAGAGTATACCTGGCATAAAATTTGGCAAAGCAATAATAGCATGAACAAGAATAGCAATTGATCCTGCTGCTTGTTACAAAGCAAATCTGCAAAAAAATTTGAGTCTATGATCATGAGAAAGAAAGGCAAATTAACAATAAACTCTAATTAAGCATAGTAAAGTGGAGTTTATTAGAATTTTAAAAAACCCTTATGATGATTTTCGGAATTTATGTGATGAAGAATAGAAATTAAATTTCAAGTTGTTTATGAACTGAAAGTATCATTCTTTTTTGCTTATTTAGCGGTGGCACAAATGTTTGATTTCTGAATAAAGAAAAAAATCCTCAAGATAAGATAATAACTAGTAATAATTAGATCTGCCTTATCTAAAATGAGTAGGAGCTTAGGAGAAAACAGACCTATGATAAATAACTCCCTAATTCTGAACAACCACCATTGGCAGATGGAACATCAGGAATAGACCCAACGTTTAATGGTTTAATGGTTATAGTCAAGAGTTTAGCCACATAAAAGAACTTAGCCATGCACATGAGCTGCAGGTCTGAGAGTAAACATTCTTTCAGCAAGTTATTCTGAGGCATGGGCATGTCCATAAAGTTTATGGGGTAGCCAATGCAATGATTTCATTCCCAGTGATGCAATGTCCATTCCCAAATCACACACTCTGGATACTCTTGGTACCATTGTAGTATGAGTGTGTGTGTGTGTTTGTGTGTGCAAAGGTGTTCAAGTAATTTCACATTTATTATCACTCAGAAAATATAGAACTGTTTCAAGAAATTGATTTAGGAAATGTAATTATTCTAGTTCCATTGGTCCTGACCGGTACAATATAGCATTGACTGTCATCTGAATAATTGCTATAATCTTCCAACCTGTCATCCTGCTAACTGTAGTCATTCTCTGTTTATAAAAATTTGATCGTGTCAATCATCACAAGCTTGCAAGTCTTTACATTTCACCCAAAATAAAATGTAAATTCCTTATAATTGCCTGCAGATCTTACATGATTTATTGCCTCATTATCTCTTTTATTTCATCTCCTATCAGTTTCCCTCTTGCTTTCTTAGCCACACAGTGTCCTTCTTTATGCTCAAACTCACCCAGCATGATTTTGTACTTGCTGATTCTTCCAACCAAGACTCTTAATTCCAAGATATTAAAAATGTCTCATGTCCTTGTTTCTCTAAGGACTATATTGTATTCAGATTCTCAAGAGGATCAAAACCAATATAAAGTATGTATAATT
This sequence comes from Urocitellus parryii, assembly GCF_045843805.1. Classification (NCBI taxonomy): domain Eukaryota; kingdom Metazoa; phylum Chordata; class Mammalia; order Rodentia; family Sciuridae; genus Urocitellus; species Urocitellus parryii. Next base: position 27,704,233 of record NC_135537.1, read on the forward strand.
ATAACAGGATTTATGATTTATTAAATTGACTTATATGATCAGAAGCTAGATATTCCCACAATAGCTTCCTGTGGGCTGGAGAGCCAAGGAAACCCTAGTTTTTCAGTTCAAGAAGCTGGAAGCTTCAGAAAAAGAGGGAGCAATGATATAGGCCCAATTCAAGGCTGAAGGCCTAGAAGCTCCCTAAAGAGTCACTGGTGCAAGTCTTCGTTCAAAAGCTTAAGAATCAGGAGTCTCTTGTCCACAAGCAATGATAGTAACGAAAAACACACCCACACCAGAAAAGTCCAGCTGGGGCTGGCATATGCCCACTGTCACACAATTTCCCTCTTGCACTTTTTGCTCCATCCAATACTCAGCCTATTGGATGGTGCTGCCTTTGACATGACTCCCCCACTTCCCAGCCCTGTAGCTGGCCTACTGGTCCCTTAAGAAGCAGCAGCGAAGCAGTGGAAGGAAGTGGAAGTGTCAGCTTCCAAGGTGAGCTGGGCTGTGCTTCATACTGCACTCCAACCCACTTCAAGTGGCAGCCCTGGTGGGTTGGAGTGCAGTATGAAGCACAGCCCAGCTCACCTTGTAGGCACAGAGGTCCTGAAGCTGGTGGGCCTTTCCCAGGGTGAGTCAGGGAAGGTGACCATCACCTGGTGGCAGCCCTGCCCACATGCAGTGGGGATGCCCCCTGTATAAGTATACTCCACACAGTGCTGCCACTCCAGACACCTCACTGAGCATGTACAATTCAATGACTTCAAATTCCCCACTTCCACAAGCAGGGAGAAATGGCCAGCAAACCTGATGGGACTCAAGAATTGACCAATAGTATTAATACTATTCCCAAACCCAATAAGCATAAACTTGGACCACTAACATTTCTTCCAAACCCTAATCAGCATAAGTCAATGAATTGCAGTGACCCATGTGCTTGCTACATGAATCCTTAGACTAACGCACTTATAGGAGAAAATCTGCCATTGGGTCCCCTCTGCTCCTGTTCTTCAAAAAATCCTGCCCTGACTCTCAATCATCCTGGTCTGTGGATTTCATTTGTTGAATTCACAGAGACAAGAACACAGAAAGAAGAAGAAATCGAAGTTGAGCTGTTAAGATCTGCTACAGCACTGAAGGGCATGAACTGCCATTAAGAACTGCTATGCTTTTTGGCTGCAGAGGCATGGAGCTTGTGCAGATCCCACTTGCCAGCAGAAGCAGTGCATCAATCTTCAACTCAAAATTCGAGTTTCATGGGCATTCAAGGTGGGTCTTCCTCATTCAGTGACTTGATGTTGATCTTCTCTGGAGACAACATCACAGATGCACCCAAAAGTGATGCCAATTGTTTAACTTCTCTTAATCCTACAATTAAGATTAATCATCGCATGTACTCAGAAAGCCATCTTCTAAGAAAGGTTTTTCTGTTATGTCTATAATCTCAAATTCAAGATGGTACAGCCTACTTCTATGTTTTGATTGTCTTCAGAACCATGAAACATAGTTTATTTTTTAAACATATATATCATTTCTTGCTCAATAGAATTAAAAGCTCCATGAGGACAAGAGTGTGAGTTAAATCTGTTCACATATGTATTTTCAGAATCTAGAACAGTGCCATTTAGAGAATAGAAAAAAAATTAAAGTATATCAACTGAAAAAGGAAAATGACTACAAATATCTTGAATTGTATTTTTAATTTGACTTATGCATTTCCCTGTAAATAACAGAATATCTGGATGGGATATACAGAGCTAAATTTTTATCATTATGCATTTTTACTCAATAGCAAAGGAAAGGCGAGCTGTGTGTGAAACACAATTATAGAGAAATACAAAATTCAGTGGTCCATTTTCAGAACACAGTATTTAGCCTTAAATAGGAATTGGGAAGTAAGAAAAGCAGCAGGAGGGAGAGAAGAATGGAAAGTTAAAAGCAGTTAATACTGGAGTGTGACAAATTCACAACTCCTTAATAAACAGGAGGTGAGGGGAAGGGGCTGCCTGACCAACAGAGATAAACTGCAAGATGCACTCATCCCAAGGAGGCCTTCCTGCCATAAGAGAACAAAGGGAAGTGGAGACAACCAAATGCACATTTCTTTAAATAACCCATAGGAAACAGTAAATCCTAGGTGACATTCAGGAAAATTGTGCACCCCATTATCCTTAGTCATGGAGGAACCAGGGAAAGGCCTTCCAGCACTAGGGAATAAAATGCTGGTTGTAACTGCTCTGGGACTGCCTGTTCATTTTGACATCCAATCTTGCAAGATCATCTTTAAAAGCCTTACTTTGTCTCTACCCTTGTATCTCTCAATCCATTGTTTTGGGTTTGGATAGGTTAGCATGTTTCTCACATAAATGGCTTTATTTATTTCTGATAATCGTGGACAATATTTTTTGTCAGAAACCATTCTGTTTTCCATTTGCAAAGGAGAAACATACGATATTCCATTTTATATCATTTTCTCAAGGCAGGAGTTAACCTGTTTTATAATGAGCTAATTAAAGGAAAATTGTTAACTTATAAATAAATGTATCCATCTTTCTTTTGGGAAGTAATTTTTTTAAATTTATGCTTCTGAATAAGCTATTGATTCTGGCAGTAATTACTGGAACCCTGTTAACACACATCTACTCCAAAGTAATTCTCCTATATCCCACTTCCATAGATACTGTCATAATATTAGCACACTTCAATTCTGACTATACTTACAAGTCTTACTATTCTTACTTATTCTTTCTACCTTCAGTACTTATTACCCATGTATCTGTACTACTCACAGAAGCTTCCAAATCATATAAAATTAAATGGACTGGTTCCTTAGTCTGATACACCAGGCATTCTATGCCTATTTTACACATCTCACTTTACTTTCTAATATTCAGCAGGTATGCAGTCTTTGGTCTTGTCTGATAAATCTGAAGTTGTACACTGTCCATATTGGTCCTTCTCCAAAAATTTGCTTCCATCTTGTCTTCTAATGATCATTTAACTATCCTTCAAAGTGAATCTAAAACAATTCTTTTCATATTTATAATTCATGCACAATTTATTTTTCTATATTTTGATTTTTGACATTATAAGCATCTATCTCAATACTGTAATATCTTTGTTGGCAGGGACTATGTCATATCACTTTTATAACTGGTGTCAGAGTTTTCTTAAAAATTTTTAATTCTATAAGCAAATAATTCATAGCACTTACATACTTATCAAAATCATTTAAAATAATTTTAATAATAAAGTAAAAATCATTACATTTCTAATTTGTTCATTGTTTTTGAGATGTTTTAAATTCTCTTAGAAGTTTCTTCAGATTTTCTGCAATTCTGACTATTAGAGCTGACATTTCTTTTAGAATTTCTGTATGTGTGATGATGGTATTATCTCTGAAAATTATTTTTGAAATTTGATTGTTTTTAGACATGAAAGTTGCTCTACTTCCCTGTTGTGAACTGAAAATGAACCAGGTAAATATACAATGCTTTCCTTACTTCCAATTCATCACTCATGTCTTTTTGTTTTCTCTTGATCCTAGTGAGAGTTGAAATTGTCAGTAATATAAAATTTCTTCAGATGCTCAGTTTTTAGCAATATGAAAACTCTAAAGAAAATTTAAGTTCTCTTTTTCTTCAATATTTTGCTTGTCTCAATTTTTCCATTCACATTAATAAAACTCACCCCTTCTCCTTGTCGAGTGACACATGAACACACCCAAACATAAATGTAAACACACAGGGCATGCTCTGGTGCCTTTTCCTTCTATTATCTTTTTCTGATTTGATAACATAATTCTACATAATGTGTACCAATTAGTATTGGGGATAATCTTTCTGATTTAGTTCAGCAATTGCCTCTTGAGCTGCACCTGATTTTATTTCTGATGAGTAGCCTTTTGTTCCATCCAGATGCCCCTGGCCTGTTTACTCAGTTCCTTTTTTAAAAAATTCCTAAGTGAATAGCAGATCAATTGTTTTAATATTCATGTCTGTTCTTCTTTGGAAGGAATTTTCTTTCTTAAATAGTATACATAAATTTTTTAATTATTTGTGGGGAAAAATTATTGCCTAACAAAACCTCTAGGACTGTTCCCTAATGATTCCATGCTTATCTTTCAGTAACCCAAGAGCTATACATATACTCAGTATAGAAAAACATGTATAGAATGTAAAAATAGTATCAATGGCCTACATATTATTAATCTAAACAAGAGGTTCACTAAATAGTATGTTTTTATTCCACTATAACATTCCCTGACAGTCTCAAAAGTGAATATTCATTTTATCACTATTTATGAAAGTTAAGATTTAAAAAACAATGCATTTAACTGGAATAAAACTCATTTAAACATGTGAAACTTCTGACAAAAGTAAAATATTGAACAAATTATTGAGATTATTTAAGCTTTAAAAGTAATTTTCTTGGATTACCTGAGTATCTTGAGCACATAAAAGTTTTAGCTCAATTTATACAAAGTGATCCTAATTCTTTATGGTATTTTGTGCAAAGCCAGGAAAAGCTGTTTCTCTTCTTGCTGAAATAAAAAAAAAATATACTAAAGAGAAAGTAAAGTCCATACTAAATTTTGTGAGATCTATATAAATTTGTCTTTAAAAAGATTTGGTTGAATCTTCCCTTTCAAAGCAAAGCCAGAGTTATTTTAAGAGTAGGGTTTCGGGCTGGGGATGTGGCTCAAGCGGTAGCGCGCTCGCCTGGCATGCGTGCGGCCTGGGTTCCATCCTCAGCACCACATACAAAGATGTTGTGTCCGCCAATAACTAATAAATAAATAAATATTAAAAAAAAAGAGTAGGGTTTACATTGTTTATATATATATTATAATATAACGACTTTTCTATTCCTTGATTATATTTTTTACATATAACATCAAATGTTTTTCTCAAGAGCTCCTGGGAATAGTTTAATAAAATGGAAAGATTCCTACCATTTCTCAGCAAGCAATCTGACTTGAAAATCAGAAGCAGGCAATGATAAAATTAATGTCTTCCTTTAATCCTCCTACCCCCTCAAAGAACACTTTTCTATTTTAAGAGACCTGTGCTTTTGAAAACTAGGCCATCAGAATTATAATCGTATATAACATGTAGTGCTACCTCTACCTTCTTACATTTTTGAAGGATTTAGGTTTCTTATACTGGCTTAAAAAATGTTCTTCAAAAATTTTAGACATAACCAAAACTTGTCCTTCTCCTAGTTCTAATCTAAACTCACTTTAGAGTTCTATCAACTCATATACAGAATTTAATTTATATTTTCATTCTACCTGTTTGATGTGCAATTTTACATTTTCAGATTACTTGATAAACTTTAATAGAGTAGTTAAACCTGATTGATTAGAAAGAAGATTCCTTCCAAAAAAAAATAATAACAATTCAATGAATGAATAGGGGAAAAAAAGCAAGCAAGATATTTAAGATACAGAGTAAAGTTTTGGAACATTATTGTTAAGAAGCATCACGCTAGGTAAATGTGCTACTGGCTTGTTGATTGGTTGGCATAACTGAAGGCTCTGCATCCTCCATATCTTGTTAGAAATGTGAAATTTTAGAACCTGGTACTTTCTGAAGCAAAATATCACTCTAACAACATCTGCAGGTGATCATTAGACAATGTAGTTTGCATAACAGAAAGTTCTGGACCTATTTAATGACAATTAATGATGACATGGTGGTAATGACATGAGTATCCCAATTGTACCTGCCATAGGCCAGACACTATCATAAGTGGTATATATTGATTGTTTCATTTAGCTCATATAATATCCTCATGAGTTAGGTGCTATTATGTTTTCTTATTTGTAGATTATCTCATGATTTTGATGACTATGTTGCACTGAATATATAGGCATCAAGAGAATTCATTCTAAGGAACTAGGAGCATGTCTCTTGTGCATAAATCATACCTTGAAAAGTAGTATGTTTCAGAAGACAGAAACAAATAATTTGTTCTGTTGGGTATATTATTTTAGTTTTTATTTTTTTCTAAATTTTTAGATAATGGTAGTCTGTTATAAACAAACAAAACAGAATTAAAATAGATACAAAAAAAAACAAACATAAAAGATTGGGATTTGAGAAGTAAATGCTTAATGTACAGAATGAATTTTCATTCAGCTTCAAAAAGGCTATAATTAAACTAAAAAACATTGCTTTCTTTTTATCTTTTATTTTTATTAAATCTAGTCACTCTTGGAAGCAAGGATTGTATAAAGGAGAGAAATCTATTAACCGTAAAAATAATTCTTATGTCCTTTTAGAGGAGCTTGTCTGAGAACAGTTTCAAAAGCAAATAAGTATTAATAGGCCATGTTGTTTTAAATAGGATGCAGTATTGAAAATTGTGTTTTCAGTTTCTACTGATGAAAGTGAATAAATGCTCTTGAAAGAATATGAAATTATAAAACTCAGATGCCTTGATTTGAGTACCAAACAATTAGGTTAAATCAAATTTAGACTTCTCTGTGCAGATTCCCTAAGTTGTTATTGGTACACTTTTCGTGACAATGCATTCTTTGTATCCTTTGTCTGAGGACTCCCTTGGATGCTCCTCTCAGCCAGAGATACCAAGCCCTGCTCTTCTTAGAACTCCTATTATTATCACTGCTCCCATATCTCAAGTGATTATAAGGGTTGAGGAAAAATAAAAAAGAAAAAACTTTCTTATGACTTAAATATGCAACTCAGTAGTTAATATAGAATGACGTGATTTTAGGGAAAAATGGAAGAGATCAAATCCTCCAGGAACCTTCTTCCAATTTAGAGATAACAAATAGTCCTCCTGAATCTGTCTAATCCACACACCAAATATGTCACATGGAAGGCACACTTGAGAGACACAGTATGAATTCAGACAAAGAAGTAGAAGATAAACAAGACTTTCTTCCAGAAGAATGTTCCAGAAGCATTGGTGTGTGCTGTCATTCAATATGACAAAGTTAATCATCTCTTCATAAGCGATCCAAGGGCCTTTCTCCCATTTTGGGAGCACTGACTAATACTAAGGTAAAGGTAAAAAATGGCGTCTTTTCAGTGATTTTTTTCCTTCTCAAAAACCTGTTTTCATGGCCCAGTGTTTGCAGTGCATTCAACCCCCATACCTCTTTTCTACGTGTTCTGTTTTCCTGGCTTTTACTTATAAATAAATGGAAATTCTGAAGAGCCCTTCTGTGAGCAGGCTGACTTTATAAGGTGATTTTCTATTGAGAGTCTGTCCTTAAGGAAATTTATCCTGTCCCTACTACAAGTCACCTTCCTTAGAATTTTTTTTTTCATATTTTAGAGATCCCTTTGTCTAAAAGCTCATTTAAAACAGTGTAGCCAAGTGGAAAGAGGGTTGAGCCAGCCGAAAAACAGGAAAGGAAGATGCCCACCCCCCTGCCTCCAGGACTCTGCATACTTATTCCTTGGCCCTGGACTTTTCTGTGTGAGTTAGAAAAATAAAATAGTCTTCTTTGCTTTCCATCTCATCCCTGCTTCCCAGTTTCAGCCTATTTGTCCTTCTTTTGTTTTACTCCTCAAGGATGTTTGAAGGATAAGTTATGTATTATTTTTTTAAAAAAAAAGCAAATAAAAAAAAGCTTTGTGTAAGCACTTTGATGTTCCAGATAAAAACAGACAAATCAATGTATTGCTAAGAATAGGGTCTTTTTTTTTTGTTCAATGAATAATAATAAAAATCTGGGAAGGGGCATTGTGGGGGAAATAATGGCTTTATTCAAGGGTCCACTGTGTCCTGGTTGATGTGCCAGGTACCTCTGTACATTGTTTCATTTTTTTCTTTACTACAACATTGTGACACAAGTATATGATACCAATTATATAGACAATAATGCCCAGAAGTTTTAATTATAATTTTTATTGATTTTGCTAATTCAGTGAAAAACGACTAAACCTTGAAAAATGACTAAGCCCATGTGTTGGTTATAATCTGTTCTGGAACTACATAGAGATGGTGGTTGTGCAGCATTTTGAATGTACTAAATGCTTCTCAATTACTGACTATAAAATGATTAATTTTGTTATGTGAATTTCACCCTAATAAGAAACTATTTAAAAGAGGTTTTATTAAGGTTATTTTCCTCAGTAATATTTTATATTAAGATTAAAAATATCCAAATTATACCCCCTAAATCACCTCATTATTAAATTCTTAAAGCATGAATAAAAGAGAAAAATAAGCTGTGAAACTATATTTTTATTTGCGGTGTTATCCCAGTACAAAACTCCAGTGTGGAAAACTCACATAATTCTGTAGGTAGGATACAGGTGCTCAGTCCAGAGAAAGTAGAAAAGACCATTCCATTTATTTTCCCCAAGCCCTAAATCATGTTTCAAGTCTTGATCCTAAAGAAGCCTGCAGAGAAAATGAAATAAAGAAGGCAGGAAATTGATTTGTTTGTTTTTATGTGTTTAGAATTACAAACATATTGGGTACAGTGTGTTATTTAAATACATGTATGCAATATGTACTGATCAAATCAGGGTAATTAACGTTTCTGTCTTCTTATCATTTCTATGTGTTTGAAGACTTGAGCTTCTAGTCACTCATTAAATATATCATGGTTTATTGTGAACTGAAGTCAGTCCACTGTGCTATGGAACACTAGAACTTAATCCTATCTACCTGTGTCTGGGTACCTGCTGTTTTAATATAGGATTTTTCAGACAAACAGATATGGATGGTTTGAATCATCCTTCTACCAATTGCCAAATAAATCTTTGGGGGGAATACCAGGGATTGAACTCAGGGGCACTTAACCACTAAGCCACATCCCCAGCCTTTTTTTTGCATTTTATTTAGAGACAAGGTCTCCCTGAGTTGCTTAGTGCCTCGCTTTTGCTGAGTTTGCTTTGATCTCACTATTCTCCTGTCTCAGCCTCCAGTGCCACTGCCAAGCCCAAATAAATCTTAAACAAGCTATTTTAACAGCTTCAAGTTTATTTTCTTGTATAAAATGGGAATAGTAGTAATTCTTTTTTTGGTAAGAATTTTTAAATAATTAAATGCCCTAATATATGTTTATGTATGTTCATGATATTAACGGAGTCAATATTAGTGACTAGTGACAGGAAGAACAAGCTGAAGAGGAAAGATCCATCTAATGATGGTCTTCCAGTGAACTCCTCAGTCCCTTGTCCCTCCTGGCTGGAGGAGCTAACAGCTTCTAAAGGGACTATGTTCCTTCAGAAAACCCACCAAGCAGCTCTTTTATTTCTCTTCTTTAATAATGGAGAAACAAAGCAAATGGAGACTTCAGATTTCCATTCCTGAAAAGTACCATATTTTATATCTTTTCTTTTCTTTGAATTCTGGTGGATTTAACAATGTAGAGCCCTGCTACCCCAATGGGAACTCAAGCGTTGATTTTGTGGTAGTTTGTGTTCATTTACCATACAATTATGGTACCCTTTTTCCCTCTTGCTTGGCATGCCTTGACCTTTTCCTACATCGCCCTCCGTTTAACCACTCTCAACAAAACCCATTAACTGACAGAGTACTAATTAATTCATTTTAATAGCAATATAATTTTTCATAAATTAAATATGTTTTACTTTATTCAAATATCCCACTAGTTATAGGCATTGATTTTCTTCCAATTTCCATTCTAAACAAAATAGTTCTTCTGTAAGTGTCCTTGAACATACGAAAAGAACTAAATATGTACAAGGACATATTCTATGATACATATTTCTTTGATTGAAATTATTGGGTCAATGTGTATATTTTTAGAGGGTGTAATAAGTGCATTTTTACATGAAAACATCCTCAAAAATGAGGAGAAAAACTTTGTTTTTCATAAATATTATTTATCTATATTTTTAGATTTTTCTGGATTTCTAGCCTGCAGTTAATGGACATTTTATAAAATAATTGTTGCAATTTTAGATCCTGTGTATGAAGTAATTATCAAATATAATCATAGGTAACCTATCAGACATTTCTATGAGACACATATTAAAAACTTAACATATGCACATGAATCACAAATTTCAGTAAAAGATCTAAATATTCTAATCTGTACTGTTAAAGATTTGGTAACAAAGAAACTAAAAACCTCCAGGTAAAAAATGATAGAAATTAGGGTTTAAAACAGGAATGTTTAGACTAGAATATTTTTTACCTTCTGTTTATTCAATTTTATTCAATAACTACTCTCCCATTTCCCTCAGGATATGTATAAAATATAGCCATTGCATTTGCATAAATATCATACATTAAATGATAATCCATAATTTTTTTGAAAAAAAAAATGGTCTGAGGAAAGTATTTTTTCAATTTACCAAGAAGCCTATAAATTCTCAAAAAGGTTTAGAGGGTCAAAGTTATTTGACTAGTTACAGATGATTTCTTCAGCAAGGCTGACAGAGAAAACCAATTGAAAAGTGAAGGACACACCGACTGACCTGAGGAAGACAGACATGATGTTGTATGGCAGAATTCCATATTTAGTATTCCAGGGGAGTATGGTGCTCAGTGAGCCATATTTCATAACCAGTAGTGATTGTGACAAATGTTGACTAGCATTCAGATGACAAATGACATAAAGAAGGACTAAGAAGTTTCTTCTGCTTTAATACCAGGGGTACTGTCAGAATGAAACTTAGGAATACATTAACAGTGTACTATTAATGTAATTTAAAAAGAATTATATTGGCTTTCAACAAAGGGTCACTTCGACACTCTAGCCTTGAAACAATATTCTTTCTGTTTAACTCTCTTAGGTTCTTCCAGGGATTGCAGTTTTATTAACATTAACTTTGGTAGGGGGCAAATTTTTATAGGAGTAATCAAATTTTTCATCACAAGTAAGAGATTTTGGATTAATGGATTTGATTTAAGATGTAAATAAAGCTGTTAGTTGTTGAGTGATATCATATGGGCATATTTGTCTTTGATGATGGTACAATGTCAATAGGATTTAAACAAAAGCTTTATTAGTTATCTTGTCAAATAAATATACAGCTGCAAATCAAGTCACCACAAAACATATGTTCAGATAGTTCTTTGGAGGATTTTTATTCATTTGGCAATAGTGTAAATGATAAATGTGCTTCATTACAGGGTGTCGTGAGTTTATTCATTATAAATACATGTTGCTTCATGCTCAGTGTTATGCTCAGTTGATTTGGTAAAGTGATAAAATGAGTGTAATTAAAATAACAAATATTCTTTAGCAAACCAGTATAGAAAACCATGATACCTTATCATCTTAAAGAGAGTGTGTCAATCAGCTTTCTGTTAATATAACAAAATACCAGAGATAACCAGTGTATAAAAAGAAAAGCTTTATGTGGTAACAGTTTTGGAGCTTCCAGTCTATGGTCACTTGATCCTATCATTTTGGGCTCTGGCAAGGCTGCACATTATGGTGGGATATGTAGCAGAGTAAAGTTGCTTACTTTGTGGCAAAGAGGCAAAGACAGAAAAAAAGAAGGGCTTATGGTCCCATGATCCCATTTAAGAGGGTATCCCCAAAGCCTACATAGCTCTATACCCCATCTGTTAAATATTCCACTATCTCCCAATACCATATCCCTGTGAACCAAGACTCTATCGCATGGGTCATTGGGGGAACTTTAAGATATAAACTATAGCAGACAGTTTTAAAATAATTTTATAATATAAAGTGGTAGACTTTAGGCTATCTATTCTTTCCCAAACAAGAACAGACCAATTTTGGACAATTTAATTATATTTCACTAAAAAAAAAAACTAAATAATTGATTGGAAGCTCCTTAGGAAGTGGATCAAAAATTCAAAATTATAAGAAACTAGTGTATTACAGTAGAAATTTTACAGAGTTCTCAAGTTCCCCTTGCTTCTATTTTGTGGCTTGAATAAAAATTACAGAGCATCTTGACTTCATTGTGACTCAGCCAACTACAAGGTTTTTATTTTTGTTTGAGGTTTTGTTTGTTTGTTTTTTATTTGTTTCATCAGAACAGAGCCAACGGTAGAGCCTTGAACATTCCAAGGCACTGAGTTTATGTTATTGTTCAAAATACTGAAAAGAAATTGACTCTGGACATGAGTCCAAATTCCTTAGAACTTCAAATAAATTCCATAGTCTGATACCCTTGCTGTGGACACACTAGGCAGCATATCCCTTTGCTTTTGTTGACCATCACTCTGCGGGGAAGGTATCCTAATAAATGCTTTGGACTGATCATCCTGGCATTTAGTGCTTCTTTCTATGGAATCCCAACTAGCCCTGTCTCAGGACAATTGGGGACAATCCCTTCTGGAAATTCCCCTGGGGCCTCTTGGGTAATAACTAAAGCCCTAAGTTCAGCAAGAGGAAACACACAGTTTGTATCTGGCCACAGTACAACCAGTGGTTTGTCATTTGGGGAAATAGTTTAAATACAACCCTCATCCTACACTGTGTTGCCTGGCCTACTAGCCAGTTGATCCTGGGGATTTCCTCTGTCACAGCTGGAGGAGTATGTTCCAGTTCAAATTCCCCTGAAATGTATTTAGTCTCAGTATCTTACAGTCTTCCAGGTTCCAAATTTCTGAAGACAATGCCAATAAACAGATGACATTTCATGAGAAAAAGTCTGTCCCATAAACTCATCCCACGCTGTGACACCTTAACCCTGTCATGTATCTTCTTAGGATGACTGGGAGACTGAAGAACCACAGATATAGAAAGACAATAGACAGACATAGATATGATATAGATTGAAATCTTGCTGATATTGGCCTTGTGAGTTTTCCATTTCCCAATAAAATCTATTTCCTGTGACATATGACATTATGGGATTTACCCAGATCTCTTGCACAATCAGTGGCAGCCCAAAAGGGAGACACTTGGCACAGATATGTAAGAAAAAAAAAAGTAAATTTAAAGTCCAGCACACTTTAATATTATATTAAACCTGAATGTTTAATATAGTATGTTCATTTATTGACTTTTTTTTTAAAATAGATCCAGTGACCACTGTTTTACACATTCTCCCTTGTATTAGCCAAAAATCTAATGCAATTTTCAGGATTTCTACTTACATCTTTTAAGGGGAAAAAAACACTCAAAGAAACTGTGAAAATAATATAATTGCTGACATTTTTAAAAATTGTTATAGTGATCTCAAGAAGGCATCAAATAACAGTGTATTTAATGACTCAATTTGCTTGCTTTTTCCTGGATTCAAGTTGGCTATAATTGAGAGAGTAACTTTTATTCTTTTTCATTCTCATTTTATCCATTTACATAATACTAAATAAAATGTAAATTGATTATATGAATGTTCAAGGCATATAAAACTTTACTAACAGACAACTCAACTTTTAAGCAGTTGTAGATGAAGGCCACACAAGTGAGTGTCATCAGTGTGCCTGGACAATGTGTATGATTACACAGAGAAATAAAGCTTCAGATATTGTAAAAAATACATAACATAGAGGCAGTTAAGAGAGCTACCCTTATATTTGGAATTAAAAGAAGTGATCTTTTATTTTTAATCTATATAATATTCATCTAAATTGTATAAGTGTTCAATCATCTATCAATGGATGTTTTTGTACAATTGTTTTCTCAAAATTTAGTAATAATCTATATTTCATAAACCCCAATGATTTTTTCAAATATTATTCTCTATATGATATGCAGTTCTGTGCAGCATTCCATAACCTACCTTTACTATTCTCTGAAAATATTGTCATTAATTACATTCCAGACTATTTCATTCTTGCATTTTTCTATGGTTCTTTCTATTTCTTCTGTTTCTTTTTGTTTGTTTGTTTGTTTATTTCTACTTCTCTGTATCTGACAGCAGTTCATCTTTATCAGATTATTTTAATTTGGGCATTGCTGAAAATCTTCTTGAAAGGGGAATCTGTCACTGACATAAGTTCCTCTCTATTATGGTTTGAATCTGGAATGACCCCAAAGTCTCATGTACTCAGATGTGGAGATTCGGGGAAGTGAAGGCACTGGTTTTATCAATGTATTAATCCACTGATACTCCTATCTAATGGTAAGTGGAACCTAGCTGGAAGAAGTAGGTTACTGGAGGCCTACCATGGAAGGGTTTAATCTTCTTTCCAGCCCCATCCTCTCTTTCTCTCTGCTGCCATCTATTAAGAGCTGCTAAGCTTTCCTCTACCATGCCCTTCTGCCTCACTTCAGGCCCAAAGCAATAAAAGAGAGCTGATCATGGACTGAATCCTCTGAATCTATGAGACAAAAGCAGTCGTTCCTCCACTAGTTGTTCTTGTAAGGTATTTTGGTATCAGCAATGAAAAACTAACACACAGACATGCTCCATTTGTCTCTAACATTTTTCTGAGACACTTTGTTCTGGAGATACTTGGATTCCAAGAACAACAGGTATGATTAATAAGCATCACATGACGAAGAACCAAAAGTAGTGCCAAGCAGCCGTGAACCTCACAGAAAGACCACTTCAAGGTGATGTTGCTCCCCTAAATAGGAGGAATTGCCCTGTGATGGAATCAAGGTTGTCTCTCAAAGCAGAAGCAGCCATCTCTATAGGAACTGAATTGCCCTTTAAGTGATTTTGACCTTCCCAGACCTTCACAGAACTAGTCAAATCTTCATTAGACACGCAAGCTCAAAGCTTTTGTTATATCAAAAAATGAATATCATGTCTCTACTGGCTGGCAAATTTCCACCACAAAGTGTCTCCTTAACATAAAATTGGAAATTCAATAGTCTTCTCAATAAAACCACAAAACATCTTTTAAGCCTTCACTATAACTGTTTTACTTAAGGTAATCCACTCTTTAATAACCTGAAAAATCACTATTCTCAGTACATTTTATATTCATATTTGGGTCTTCTTCCCCTTTGTCTTTGTAAAGTCTAAATATGTCATAATTTAAGGTTCAGTGAAATTTCAATATTCCAATAAAATATATATGTTTTGACCCATAGAACACTCTTCTCTTCATTTCTGACTCATCAGATCCCAAACGTATCTAAATTTTGTCATTTCATGATATTGTCATAACTATGCTATATATAAATATGTGTCAGGTCTTCTTTTAGAATTTAAGCCCTGATCAGATATTGTTTTTGAATATAATTGAGTTTTGAGGACATAATATGTGTTAGGTCTGGGTTAAGAATGCATTGATATCTTCTTTCTATGGGGCCATCTCAAGGACCACACTCTTCTAGAAGACAAAGAAAGCTTTTTGACTATTTTTTTAGTCACATGTGGCACATAGTATAGTGACTTTCTAATCTAGAAATGTAACATCTATCTTTTAAAACAAATGCTTGGAAAAAGTACACATCACAGTCCTTATATCAGGTGTTTGTTTTATTTCTTGGTTTCTCTTTAGTTTGTGACTTGTCCATTCCTAAGAGTAGTATCTGAATTTTTACATTCTGAAAAATCCTATGTATTCATGACTAATAGGCTTTTTAACCCATCATTAATGGAGTATTTTTATGATTGAATGAAATAGGCAATCCATTCATAAACATATTATTCATTTTTCCATGTAAGTCATCATGATATGCAAACAACTTATATTAGATAAGGTTTTTATGGTAGTTATTTTTATATCATTTAACTATTATAATGAGAAATTGAGATTATTCATAATTAAAATAGTTCATAGCACTGTTGTTCTTATTTTTTTAAAACACATGCAACTGTGTGGAAAAGTACTGATAACAGTCCATTTCAATTAAGATGATACAGAATTTACATTATCAGCAATATTCAAACAAGAACACTTCAAGGAGATTTAAGTTCTAATTACTTCACAGAATAATTCTGAATTTTAAAAACAAAGGCCATAAAAATGCCAGATTTTTAAAAAATATTAACTATAGGCTTCAAGACAAAATAAATATATTCTGGAATTAATTTTTTTAGCATAGTAAATATTCTAGCATTGTCAGTCTGTGAAGCCTAGAAAAATTTTAACCCATATTGAAAGCAGAAGAGTCACACAATTGCTTAGTACCTAAAGGTAGAAGGGATCACCATCTGATGTTCAAGAATGTGCTCCAAAAAACAGACTTACAACTGTATCCATTCAAAATCTAAAAAGATGTGAAATAGATATATCCCGGTCGAGAACTCAAATAAATTTTAAAACAAAAGGGTGTAACATAAAGGAGATAGACCAATCTCAAAATGTGTCAGGAAGTCAACACAGGTTTTCCAAAGAAAGCTTGCACAATGTAGTCTCTGAGAAATGAGTTTCTAAATTAAAATGGCACAAAGTAAAAAGAAAATACTATGGTATGTAAATAATACCTCAGAATAGAACCATCCTAATTCACAAAGAATAAAATTCAGAATCATTCAAAAGTAATGGTTTAGGCTGAGTCTCCAGGTTGAATGTGATTCACCCACCGTCAGCATTAACAGGGATGGCAGAAAGGAAAATTCTGCACTTAAAAAATTCAAAACAGGTGATGAATGGTTCATACACAAATTATCTGTTCATGTATTTTTCTATCTTTATTTATTTTTATATGTAACTATAGTGGAAAATCCTATATAGTCATCATTAATAGGCTATTTTTATGATATGAATGTTGACTTTGATAGCTAAAATCTCTGAACAAGTGGACTACCTCTCTTCTTTACCTTTTCTTTCTTCCTCCCCTTTTCTCAATCCCTCCCCACCCTACACACACACACACACACACACACACACACACACACACACACAGTATTGTTTGAAACTTTAAGAAAGCTTAAATTGTGGGGAGGAAAAATGAAAAGGTTAAGGTATAAGAGGTGAGCCTAAAATTTGGTGATTTCTTTCCCATAAAACAATGGTCTCAATGTGGGGACTCTTGGCAAGCAGCATTAGCAACAACCACATCTTGGAAGTAATAAAGATTATGATGCTACACCCTGCATCTAAAGATTCAGCAGTTCTGGAGGTAAGTTCTACCAATGTGTTTTAATGATTGTTCCAGGTAATTCTGATACACATTAAGTTTGAGAATTGTTCTTCAGGAAAGATTTAATGATCCCAAAATAGCATCTTAGAATACTTTGGATTCAATAAATATTAGATTTTACCTCAACAAAGAGATACCATAAAGGAATTTTTCATGATTTTAAAGTAATGAAATATTTGTTCCAAATTAGCAGTAACCAGACAAAAATGATAATTTGGACCTTACTAAGATGAACATAATAGTCACCCAAGGACACTACTAAGGGGCAGAGATGAATCAAAGTGGAACAAGATATTTGTATCAAGCATAATTTATAAAAGTTCATACTTAAAATTTTAAAAATTGCTACTCATTAATGAAAAATGGAAAACATACAAAATGGAAAAAAGATAGTCACTTCCAAAAGACAATTACAATTTGGCTATCCAGGAGAAGGGAAAAGCATACCTGAGTATGTAGAGGAGACTCCTGAGAAACCACAAATCCTAACTAGAAGAATTAACTTCTAACCCAAGAGCATAAATTCAGGTACTAGTTAGGTGAGTTAAGGAAAGGGGGGTAGGGACAGTCATGATGAATTATTTGTAGAGAAAAGAATTGCTAGAAACATTCAGAAGGCGGGAAGGAGAGTTCAGTGTTTTGAGAAACTGAGAAAAGTTCATAATTATTGTCATTGAATATAAGGAATGGTGTGACTTAGAGAAAAATATGGAAAGAAAAGTAGTAACCTGTGCAGGTGAAGGATTGTGGAAAATGAACTAACAGAAAGATATTCAGCTGGGTCAAAAGGTTGTGGCACTTACCTATTTTATACAAACAGGGCTGCCTACCATGAAAATGGCAATTAGAAAGGAAAGCAGCAGTATGCAATTTAAAAACTGTTATGTGTTTGTGTGTGTGTGTGTGCATGTGCACTTGTATACATAGGCAGGCTTTGGAGAGAGTGCAAATGTGAGAGGTGATGAAGGAGGAGGAAACAAATTTAAACCAAAGTTTCTGACAGGGTCATCTGGAACATGATGGTGTTGCTCACCAAAATGGTAAATCAAAAGTAAAAGTAGGCTGGGCAGGGTCGTGCACTTCTGTAATGCCTGAGACTCAGAAGGCTGAGGCAGGAGATCACAAGTTCAAGGTCAGCCTCAGTAAACTTAGTGAGTCCCTAATCTACTTAGTGAGACCCTGTCTCAAAATAAAACAGAGAGGGGTGGAAATGTGGCTCAATGGTTAAACTCCCCTAGGTTCAATACCCAGCATGCCCCCCCAAAAAAAGAGGAATTAATTAATAAATAAAAATAAAATGTGAAAAATAGTAAGCCATAAAAAAGTACTATTGTGTTCTCCCATATTTTTTGTCTGTTTCATAGAGGATAGAACTGGATTTCTTGACAATTGTTTTGCCTGCTATAATATCTATGATGTGCTTCTGAAAAATATGCAAAACACAACTTATATGCTTAAACCTATGACAGGAGCATAATACAAACTGAAGATATTTATTCCAGAATCAAAAGTATATTGATTCTAATTATAGTCAATGGGAGTGAATGGTATTAATTAGAAAGAGGATCCAAAACTTCAAGAAGCCAGTGATAATTTTTGGAGGTGATGAAATTTTAAATAGTTTGATTTCACCAATCCAAGATGTATACATACATCAAAACATCATGTTATATAATATAAATATATACATTTTTTAATTGTCAATGGAAAATATAAAAAGAAGCTAGGAGAGAGCTCTGAAGAACAACTTTCATGTGAATATTCATAGAGTGAAAAGGCAAAAGTAAGTTAGAAGAGCAGCATATTCTAGAAGCAAAGAGGAATTTGGTAGTCATGGATCCCAACCCAAGTTCTTCTACAAGGTCAAGATAAAAAATGAAAAACACTTTTGGGAATATTTTGTTCCCTTTATAATTGTGTATTTCATGATGTCAAAGGGTAAATTCATCTGTCTTACCCTAAAAAGAGGAAAGTTGTTGGGGGGGGGGGGTGTATCATTGTTGAAGTTTTACTACTATGAAAAGGAGGAGAGAGGGAATTTAATATCTGGGTAAACTGAGGCTAATGATACCTTGTATGTCTTAAGTCCTTGTAACAAATGTAATAAACCCTTAAATTGGGAGACATTGAAAGCACTGGAGAGAGAAGGAAAAAGTGAAGAGATTTATGGATCCACACTAACTTGGGAAGTTTCAAAAAAGATGGGATCTGGCCATGGACAAGAGGAAGTCTCTTTGCATTGTGAGTGAAGGAAAAAGACAAAAGGGTGATGTCAGGGGAGGACCGAGTGTCCAGTGACCTCTTTCCTTAGGTATAGAGATACACAAGTCCGGGATCAAGCAGCCCAATCAATTGTCCTCTACTGAGGCCCTTCTGGCTCTGTTACAACATGGCAGATAGCATGTGCAAAAAACAGACTGGTCACCTGTCACAAGAGCAAGAGACTGGGGAGGGGCCAGGCTCACTATTCTATAGCAACTCACTGTCCCAGAACTAATTCACTCCTATGATTCCTAATCCACTACATGAGACCAACATTAATCCCTAGATGAAGGGGGATATGATTCAGCACTTTCCACTATTCCCATCTCTGAAAAATCTTGCTACCTTTCAATACATTTACACTAGGGGCCCAGCATCCAATCTGAGAATGTTGGGAAACATATCTGAAACATAGCAGGTGTAATATCAAAACAATCATTTCTAGTGGGACCAACAGACTTAGTCTTAATAGATTGAATAAATTTAGTTGTAAAGGGCCAAGGGGACAGAAAAAAAAATTGAATGAAGTATTATTTTGCAAGATTTTTAGGTATTAAAATAAACACAAGCCACTCACTAAAAGTTTTGAGTATAATTTGGTTTCTGTTGCTTTGAACTTTAGAAACAATTGTGGCATCTTCCTTTTTGCTTAGATATGGAAATGCTAAGTCATCTTGAGAGTATTTTCTATTTGGCGAAAAAATACCTCTTTTAATTATGTAAATGTAGAAATAGAAGCAATCCATGCCCTGAGGAATTGGTATAAAATGATTTTTAAAAACTATTTCTTAAGGTTTAACATTTTTTCCCTTTCCCTTCGTATGCAGAATTCTGAAGATGGCATAGGTATTGAGTCTCTGGTTTAAAAAGATAAACCTACCTACATTGTGGCTATATGATAATTTTCTTTAAAAAGTAATTTAAGGGCAGTAATTCAGGATCAGTAAGGGTACAAGCTTGAGAATCATTTAGAGTATGTCAGTGCTCATTTGAGCAAATTGTATCCTCCAACTTTAACTGTGAAGGCCATGCAAATACTGAAATTTAGATCTCGTATCTATTCATGATTATGTCAATGCTTATATCAAGATAGAAGATAGGGGCCAAAATGAGACATAAATAGATCAGTTATTTCTCTACTGGGGTTATATTTAGAGGATCTACCTCCCTAATATGATTATTTTATTCAACAAATAATTTTGAGTACTTACCAGGTAATAAAACTTCATCAAACACTAAGGATTTGGCAGATGTGTGTTTGGGAGCAGAAAATGTGGGTGCAATAAAAGTCCCTGGCCTTCTGAAGAAGATTTGGTTTTGGACACAGTGAGCCTGGTTCATCTATTAGACATCCAAATCAAAATGTCAATATATACTCTGTTTGAAATGCCTGAAAGCTTTCTTAGGAGAACTTCACAAATTCCAGGAACTGGGGAAAAGGGACCAGGACTGCATTAACATTTCCCTTAGTTTGAGTAAATTGTAGACAAAGCTTCTCTTCCTCTAAGCACTTGACCTTAGGCATTTACATTAGAATACTTTTATGTGTAAATTCTTTCTGTGTCCCTTGGTGAGGTGATGTGAATCTTTTTAAAAAGCTTCTTGCCATTTTTACAACCCATGGTATCACTTTGAAATGAAACAATCTCAAGGAAAGATCTCTCAGTTTCTGTGGAGGTGCAGGGTAGATAGAAGGGTTCCTAGGCAGTTAGGTGGGTTTTAGTCTTCAATTTGTAAAACCATCTCTTGTCAGGAAGACAGGAGAAAGTTTAATTCTCCTTTGAATAAGGCTAATTAGCAAATTCTGTGGACTAACTTCCCACTCTCATCCTGGCTCTTCTTCAAACTCCAGCCATTTGTTTCAGTGGAGTTAATCTCTGAGTTCTTACTTCTCTCACCTACTACTATAGTCTTGAGTAAAGTGTTCTTTGCCTGACTAATTTTCTCAAGTGCAATTTTTGCTTTTACAAAAGATACTCTCATGTCTCCACAAACAAAATGGTCTACTTTGTATAGATAATGGATCACATTGAAATGCTATTAATCCTTTTGGGGGGGGGTAGTTATCAAGGAAGTAAGCTCTGATCAAATACTTGAATAAGGTAAATGTTAATGAGCTGCTAGCTTAACAACATTGTGTGCAGATATCATAACACTTTTAATAGCCATTTAAAAGGTACAGGATTAATTGGAGAAAATACATTTGTATTTTGATTCTGAAAATAATCATTAAGATAGACCAACACCTAAAAGTAGAAGTTTAAAAGACTTCAACTGACCACTGAAGACCCAGAACAGTAGTTTTGAAACTTGAATTTAAGGATTGCATATTATATATTACCTGTGACTGACACAAAATATAACTTGATCTTAATGTTATTAGGATTCTATCAGTTTAGAAGTAGCATCAAGTCATAAACATGGGATCAGGCACACATTTTTCAATTACAATATACTTCAAATACTAAGATATGGAAGAAAATATGTTTTCACCAGCATAACTAGATAACATTTTGTCACATTTGTTTCATATACTGCTTTTATTTTTCTAATTTATATCATGATATATTATAGTGGCACTCCTTTCTCCACAGAAAATCTTAACTGGGTTTCTCCAGAAACTTCACCATGTATGATTTTAGGACTGTCAACAAAAGAGTCTCCACGAAAGAGTTCAATGTCAATAAACTTTCTATTTTCCTGTTGCCTTATTTTACTTGGCCACTAGCCTGGAAGAAATCGGCACTCCAGATGCTGGACACCCCCTTACTAGTTTTTCGCAAACATGTATCCAGTACAGTATTTTGTAGAAATGTGTAAACAAGGCCTCTGGCCTTGAGCTGGGGCTTCACAGAGTCTATATTTCTAAAATAAGAGAAGTTACCACTTGGGCTCTATGGTAACAGCTGGCAGGGGAAAGGAAAGAAAGGGGAGAAGAAGCTCGCCCCTTCTCAGGTGTTGTCCTTGAAGGGTTAACTTGCCCAAAACAATGAAAGAAAAAGCTACTTTTATGTGAACTTCTGCAGATTATGAACTTCTGAGCCCTCCCCTTACATGATGGGTATAAAATTCTGAAATACCTGAACTTGGGGTTCAGGGGATTGATTGATTATAGCAAAAGCTGTGCCCTCTGAACCAGGCAAATAAAACTGTTTTCTGCCATCTTCTGGTGCTTGCCTCATCTGTCCCTAAAAAACAATATCAGATAACAAGAAAAAGGTATTCTTTGTTCTCCCGTTATTTTTTTAAAATCTGATTTATTTTTTTAAAATTTACATTTCTAAATCAAAATTAAGCATCATTTTGTAAGTTATTGACCACGTGATTTTTTTCTTTTGGTCAGTGGGTTATAGTATATATCCTTTGCCTTTTTCTACTGTCTCTCTCTCTCTCTCTCTCTCTCTCTCTCTCTCTCTCTCTCTCTCTCTCTCATAGAGCTATTCAATTAATCTATGCTTTGTAATATCTTCTCACTGGGCCTTATCTTTTCACTTTGTTTATTGTCTTATAATTTTAATTCATAAAACATCTGTATTTCCCCTTTAGTACTTATTTTATTTTATGGCTAATATCATTCATATCTTTTTGAATAAGCTTCTCTACCTTGAAGATATAAATTATTCCAAATTTTATTCAAGACAATGTAGTCTTTCTTTTCGAATTTAATTTTTTACTCAATTAAAATATGTTGTGCAAGTGTGTGTAAAGTAGAATGACAATATGCATATATCACACTTCTTACATGTATAACAATATTTCTATTGACAGTTATACATAATTCACTATTTAGACACTGATTCATATCTTCACTTTTGTCTTACATTTGGGCTCTTCATATTTTTCCATTCTAATACAATACATTATATTTATTGAATACAAACTTTTTAATAGGTCTTGATACCTGTTAGAGTGTGTTGAATCTCAGGATGGCAAAGGCCACAGCGTACTCTTTCCTGATTCCAAAGAGTGAAATTGGAGGACTTGATGGAGAGGTTTTAGACATTTGATTACCTCCTTGGTGACAGTGAGCAAAGATGGAGGCCCACGCCAGGCCTATTAGCAGGGGAAAGGACGGGTTGCTTGCTAATTGTGTAAGTGGCTTATTTTAGATGTTTTATGATTACATTCTTTTACAATCAAGGTCACTCTCTCCAGGTCTTCTCCCAAGGACTGAAGATAAGGGGAGTGGCCAGGTGCCCCTGTCTTCTCCCTCCTTACCACATTCTTTTAGAAAGCTGCTTACCTCATTGCAAGCTTTTCCAGGCACTGATTAGTTTTTTACCCAACAGAGTGATTTCTTAATTCTTTTCTTTCTACTTCTTATTTTTGTTTATTCTCTCCCTCACATCCTATGTGCTTCCTCTTACCTTTTCCTTTAGTTCTTCAAATTTGAATCATACATTCTTGAGCACTTACCATTCTAAATGAATTTTAGAATAATATTTTCAAGTTTTAAAAATTTTCTGCAATTATTATTTCAGTGATATGGATTAATTTTGGAACAGATTTTGTATTGTGCCATTTATAAAGGTCCTTTCTTAGTTCACTTTTTTTCCCCATTTCTTATAATGCATTTTAGGATATAGCAGAAACTTGTCTGTAAAACTGGCAAGAAAGCTTTTAGCCTTTTTTTAGTAAATTTACCACTGTGTACCTTATTGCTATTTTCCTATTAGAGTTGCCACATTTCATTGATTTTGGTGAACATTTTGTTGTATTTTAAACTGTCTCAAATCAAAGTGCATCTTATAATCAATGACATCTTAATATCATTACAGATTAAAAGTAATTGTGATGTATTTAATTAAACGTAGTATGATGTGTTTGATACTGACTGGAAATGTTCAAACTCACTCTTTATAAGAGTGAATTTTTGCTTTAATATTTTAATCTATATAAAATAATGGGATATTTAGCAATTAATGACATTGGATGTGATTATCTTTTTGATAACATAGGATACAGATAATATAGGATTATATGTTTGGAAACAATATTTAATTACCTATTCAAGCTAATAATATAAGAAACCATGATCAATTCTTGTGTGTGCATTTTGTACTCACTCTTGTCAATCTAACTTTACAAGTTCTTTTGAAATTGTCATCATTAGCACCTAGGGACTTATTTTCTCCAATCTTGTGATAAGAATGGGGAATTTGCCTTTATTATTTCTCCATTGTCCCCCTTACACAGTATTTCCCTTTCTTTTTCTGCAATAAAACTCATAATTGCCTGTGTAGCTGTTGCCTAACTCATTCCATGAGACTCAAGTCTGGCCAATACAGGGTTCAGAAAATTCTCAGGTTTGACTTCTGGGTTATAAACTTGAAGGGGGAAAATATGTAGCTATGTTATTTATTATTTGTTCATTTTTTTTTCCTGCCTGGAATGTGGTCCTGATAGCTACAGCTTGCATAGTCATGTTGAACCTTGAGGAAAAAAAAAAAAAAAGGTCATCTCCATGGACAAATAATCCTCACAAAGGAGTGAGAACTACAGATGAGCAATTCCATTTTTGTGAATAAGAATTATTTATGAATTACTTACTCCTCATTACCTATGATATGGAAAATATTTTATCTTTTATTTTGTTCACAGACTTTCAGTTTTATTATTTTTTATGTGGTTGCAGGTGGATAAAATTTATAGGGATAGACAATTCGTTTTTAACAAATTTTGTCATTTGTTTTCTCTATATTCCTGTGTGAACTAGATCCTTGCAAGACCTCCTTTTTCCCTCTTTAGAAGATTTGAAACAATGACTTATATTCACATATTGATCATCATCTGTATTTGCAAAAACAAGTCTGTATAGTTGACAACTAACTTTCTTCCTTCTTTGGAAAAAAATTAGCATATATGCTGTTGTGCAGTAGGAAAGAGTTGCTGTAATCTTACTAAATTTCTAAAGACTAATTTTATATTATGTTTTTTATTTTTGGCCCATATAAGGCAAAGGTGCTAGAATTTTAGGTGAAGTAGGTGGGTTTTATCAGATATAAAATATAAAGCTTCACAAAACGTGGTAGAGCTAAATCCTACACAGGCAAAATTTCACTACAGATAACCCACACAGGCCTCCTTGGTAAAATTGACTTAGAAACTGTGTCATGAAATATCTACCAACCGAATTTCCCCTGGAGGAATTTTTGCTGATATTACACTGTTTTTTTTTTTTTTTTTTTTTTTACAAGACTTTCACAAACCTTCCCCTGCATTGACCTTAAATTCCAGGAAAATGTGAATAGAAGTGGTGATTATATCTTTAATGTTTTTGATTTTAAGCAATCACCATCAATTATGTTTGCTATAGATTTTTGTAGAGATCCTTTGTAAAAGTAAAAGTACTTTAATTTTCTTTCTGGTTTTGTTTTCAAACTGGCAGAAGAAGAAAGTTCATGCAAGGCTTGTGTTTTCTGTAAACATCTGAAAATTTTGACCTCTCAGGTAGCTTATCTGAAAAACAAACCACTGGACTGTCTGTGTATGGATGTTCTGTCCTTGGAATAGAAGAAGCAGAAGGTGTTATAATTAATTACTATACTTACTAAGTGAAGGCTCACCCCAACTAGGATCATGGAGGTTGGGTTGGGGTAAATAAACTTACTAAATTTGTGCCACCATTCTATGCATAACCTTCTAATTTCCTTGTACCTGAAGGGAGAGTTTGAGAGACTTCTGCTGTAGAAAACATTTCAGTAAGCTAAGGTACAGAAACAGAGAAAGGTGAGGTGGCCCAGAGTCAGAGAGCTAAACATGTTGGGGATATTTTCCCTGAGTAAATAAAACAATGGACTTAGGAGTTGCAGTTCCTCACACAGGAATTTTGCTATTGGCTGTTAATCTCATTTCTTTTACACAGAAAATAACCAAGATAACTACTCATTTCTTCTTTTGCAGTGTACAACAAGGATGTAATAATGAAAAGCCTTGCTCAGTATGCACTTAATCTTAGCTCATTTTATAGAAATCTTAGGAGAACAAAGAACAGAATAATCACTCTGTTAGAGCAAAGTGTCAAGAATGAGTCCTAACAAGGAGTTGAAAATTACAGTACTCGCTTTGTTTTCTATCTAATGAAAGGGATGTGCAAGTTTTTACTGGGGTACTTAGGTAGGAAACCTGTGAAACAGAGCAAGAATGGTAATTTCCAGAAATAAAGTATCATCCCTAGGTATGGTGCATACCCAAGGTAAATAAAGTACCATCCTTAGGTATGGGGCATACATGGGGAAATGGTGCCATCAATAGCAGTCAGTTCAGACTGACCCAGACATCATGAAGGGAAGAGTGGTTTGAACAAAAGGTAGAAGTATCTACCTAACCTTTCAGGCATTGAGTCTTTACTTTCAATTCAATAAGAAGAGAGAAAGAAGAAATAGGGCAGAGAATCACAGGTGGTAAATGAAGATGGTGATAGTCACCTATGATTCAATATCTCAATATCTGTCTAAATTCTTGAAATGCAAATTATTCACTCAAATTAAAAATCAGATGGGCCTTGCCCCTAGGTACTAGCAAAAGGGACTATTGTCACAAACAAATGTCTGAGAAACATATTCTTAACACCCCAGACTAGAGTGGCAAGGTACTGGAAATGTCTAGGTTTACTCATTGCAGACTTAAAATTAGAGAATCTATTATCTAGGTCACTTTGAGATATTTCTATATGAATTTTTATTCTATGAAAACCAATTCTGAACCAAGACATACTGTATACATTCTTAGAAAAGGAAGCATACTTCTTTTGGTACACAGAATTTTACTAGGAACATGAATATTAGGGGGAAATTATTTTAATATTAAACATTTCTTATTCTTTATTTCCTCCTCCTCATTTTCTTCTTCCTCCTCCTCTTTCTTCTTCATTTTCTTCTCTTTCTCCTCCTCCCTCTTTCTGTAATCTCTCACAATTGCTTTATGTTTACTGCATTGCTTCCCCATTGAGACATAAAATTCTATTCCCTCAGCATAGGATTTTAAAATAGAAGTATAAACAGGAATAAAATCGACAACAGCTAATAGTCACTAATCACCTTTATGAATATAAAATGTTTGCTTGAAATTTCAATTTTATAAAAAATAAAATTAAAAACTCATATGTATCCACATAAGCTGATCTACTTGATTTTAAAAATGAAAGAACTCAAGAAGTCAGGACACAAAGTTTATTCACTCCTTCATTTAGTCATTTATTCATACATTTTCAACAGATGCTTTTATGAGAATTTCTTCTCTACTGGACCCTAGATAGATACTGAGGATCATGAATAAATGGAAAATTTCCTGCCCACCTGGAGCTGGCACTGAGTTAAAGACACCCATGGGAATATGGGTGTCTTTCCACATGATGATCTCATTTCCTTTGGATATATAATTAATAGTGGGGTTGAAGAGTGGGTATAATTAACAGTAATGCATTGCAATTTCAAAATAAAAGAGAGGGTTTTAAATATATTCACCACAAATAAATGTTAGAGTTTAAGATTATGGATATAATGATTACCTTGAGTTGATTATGGTCCAATATAAGCATAAATCAAAAAATATTTTATTTCATAAACATGTGCAAATGTTATATTAGTCAAAAATAAAATATAATAAATAAAAATGTAAATTTAAAATTAAAAGTGATTGAGATGTTATATCTACAGAATCATTTTCAAGACATTTTAGTAATGCATATATGTTACTTTTTAATAAAAAATATAAGGATCACAATATAATCATTTAGTTAGTTTAGGAGCAATGCTTATATTTAACTCAGAATATTTAATACTAGTTGTAATTTACATTTTCTATTTTTATCATCACTTCCATGTATATCCCATATGCAAGAGTTAAAATTAACTACCATAAGAGATTTATTTAACATAATTTATGGACTATTAACTTTTCTGAAAGTGTAAAGATAAATAAACTGTACTATTCCCATCTCTAAAATTACACAATAAACTGAGTATAATATTTATATGTATAATCTATTCAAAAGGAAAATTATGCTTTTCCCCATCTCTTTGGATATGCTTTCCATGGCAAACTAACAAAAGAAGCACAGACATTGTAAATTTCTAAGATCCATGAAATTTCTACCAGTGTAGAAATAGTACAGAAAATTACAGACATGGGAGTATTCATTTATTCCAAAGTTTTTAAGTATATAGTATGGGCCAGAAATGCATGTAAATGTCAGATGTATCAATGAACAAACCAACAAAAGTCTCTGCTCTTACAGAGCTTCTATTCTTGAGAAGAAATTCAAAATGAATAATCAAATATATATGTTAATTACAAAGTCTCATGATAAAAGGTTAAAGGGTGCAGAAGTATAAAATTATGGTAGAATTATAATTTTAGAGATTCATGTGAACATGTGCAGAGTTCTATTATTTTTATTGTTAACAAATTACCCACATTAGCAGCTTCTAAAATAGCATGTATTTATGATTCAATAGTTTCTATGAGCTATAAGTATAGGTATGGCTTAACTGAGTTTGCAAGTCTCAAGTCTGCAATCAAAGTTGCATCCAAGCTGTGTTCCTATCTGGAGAATTTGGTTGTCTTCCAAGCTTAGATGAATATTAATTAAATCAGGTTTTTTTTTTGTGTGTGTGTGTGTGTGTACGTGTGTAAGATTATAAGGTTGAGATACGTGTTTTCTTCCTATCATCTGGTTTCTACTCTCAAGTCCTAGAGGACCCTCAAAGTTCCACATGGACCACTTCCTCTCAATCAACAGGGAAATCACTCCCTGACATCTGTTTGTAATCTCTATATTCTCCTTAAAATGTTTCATCTGATAAAATAAGATGCACCCAGGATAAACACCTATGATTTTACCGGTTGATTTGGTACCTTAATTGCATATCCAAAATCCCTTCAGCTTTATCATAAAATGCAACATAATCACAGAAGGGATTTTATTGCTTAGATGCAAGTCGAAGTGTTCTATTGAACCATATTGTATTATTCAGCAGCAAGATATAGGTCCCTTCATATATAAAGAGAAGTGAGCATACAAGGGAATGGGTTATGAGGGTCCATGTTGAAGTTATGTCTAGGACAGAAGCTATTAAACAAAATTTAAAAGAGGAGGATGGTGTGAACTAGGGCTTTGGCAGTGAGACCACTAACTAGTGGTGAAACATCCTCATGTTAAAGATAAGAAGAGAGAAGTCAAAGGGGAGAGCCATGTTTTCTTTTTCCCTCTAAGAAACAGAAAGAATGAAAGTTTCTTTGACTTTGAATAGAAATACTTCAGAGAGAGCATGATAAGTCAGATCATGTTAGATAAATATCGAAGTGTAATTTTAGTACATATTGAACATAAGATGACTATTAAATATCCCAGAAAAAAATCTCAGATAACCAACTGGACACATGAGCATCAAAAAGAAAAGTTCTGGAAAAGAGTGAAAATTTTGATAATCAACAACATTTAGATGGTATTTAAGGGCATGAAACTAGAAAAGATATAGGAAGAAAACAGAGATTTAAAATATATATAAGTTAAAGAACAGAGACTGGGGGGCTCTACAGCATTTTATGGTTGATAAAATGAGGAAGACCAACAAAAAAGATAAGGAAGTGGACAGAAAGACAGCAGGAATTCCAGAAAGGAATGATATCCTGGAAGGTAAATGAAGAACTTGTTTCAAAGAAGAGAGGAAACATATAATTGAAAAGCCATTGACACTTCAACAACCTAAGAACTCACAGATGACTGATGTAACTAAATTGGGCCTTTTGTGATCTTACTGAAAAGAACTTTCAGGGGTTGGTAGTAATTAAATCTGGATTAGATGTATTCAAACAGAATGGGGAGAGGGAGACTTTACTTTTAGGACAGTTGCCTCTAATGGTAAAGAGAGAAGTGTTTGTTTTTGTTTGTTTGTAGAACTATTTAATAAAATGAAAGATAAATATTCAAGTATTTTGTAGAATGATTTAGTAAAGAAGGAATAATTGATGATGTAAGAGAGAGATCCATTAAGTGTCAGACACCTGCTCATTAATAAAGTGTTACTGGGGAACTAAATCTAGTACACAAGTTCATAGATTGGTTTATCTATAATCGGTGGACTGTCTATGCACATATAGGGAAGCAAAGGGGATCACATGATCCCAATTGTACTTGAAATCAGTCAACCTGGTTATGAGATTTTTGCAGAGAAGTTAGTAGTATTGGTAAAAGGAGGTGGAGTTGAATACAACAATGATTGCAATTTACCAAATGTGTTAAAAAAAAAAAAAGCAAGAGAGATGCAAAGGAGTGATTAAGAATAACTATAATAGAGTTACCTTAGATTAGGCAGAGGGAAGTGAAGGAAGGGGAGGGGAAGAAATGTGGAGATAGAAAGGATAGTAGAACAAAATAGACATTATATATATCTGCATGACCAATGTGATTCTACATATACACCCAGAAAAATTAGAAATTATATCCCATATATATCATATCAAAGTGCATAAATGCATTCTACTGTCATGTGCAACTAATTAAAATAAATTTTTAAAAGAATAACTATAATAGAAATGATAGCATATTACAAATCACGATAGACAAATGAACTCAGTTTTAAGTTCCGGAAAAGAAATCCTTAGACATCAACAGACATATTCTAACTTCAAGTGCCATTAAAGATAGTTGAATAAAAATTGAATTCTCAAGAAGGCAACTAGAGAAATTGGTTAGGACAAAAAAAATATGATAATCTGGGAATTTGCACACGTAAGTTTGGTAATATAACTGATAAAATTCAGGTATATGCAACCATTGAAAATTAAAGATAAAATGTATTATGGGAGAAAAAGGCAAAATGAAGTTACTTATAGAATGGAACAATCATGAAGGAGAAGTAATTTGAATTATATTTTTAAAAATCATATAAGGATAGCAATGAGCAAATAGGATACCTCCCTTTGCCTTTTCCAGGAGTTATCATTTTCTGTTAATTTATGTAAAGAATCCAAATTAACAACTGATATTTTTATAGATTTTATGGACAAAGAATATAAACCAGACATAAATTAATACCACAAAGTAAAATATTAATTTTTGATGCCCTGTATTTTATGTCATCGCAGTGAAGGCACAAAGTATAAACTATATATAGTTCATATTCAGGATGTGCAGTTTTAACCTGCAACTATTATGTATACTCCTGTCCAACAGAACAGTGTGTGAGTATGGCATTGACACAAGCTCCACAATCTTTGTGGCTTATAAAAAGTAACAAAGGGGCTGGGGCTGTATCTCAGTGGTAGAATGTCGGCCTAGCATGTATGAGGCACTGGGTTCCATCCTTAACACCACATAAAAATAATTAAAAGAAAGGCATTCTGTCTATCTACAACTACGAAAATAAATAAATAAATACATAAAAAGTAAAAAGGTTCACTGAAATCAGTCAATCTGGTTATGAGATCTTTGCAGAAAAGTTAGTAGCAGCTAGCTGAGTGCCCAGTTTCTGTATCAGCTGGTAGTGTCACTATTCATAGACAGCCAGCTAGCTGGAGGGTTGAGTGCTAACAATTAAAAGCTTCTATCTGGAAATGAAACTCAATTTTTGTAGTTATGTGTTATTACCAAGTGGAAGTCAAATGACCCTGTCTCACTTGAAGAGGTTGAAGAGATGAATTTCTCTTGTGTTCTTAGAAACAGAGGAAGACATATGTATGCCTAACTCATACCTTATTTATTTTATTCCTGATTATGACTGAGATTTATAATAACTAATTATTGATCCCAGTTGATTATTCCTTTATTCCAAACTAATGAAAATGTAATTGAAAGATGGGATTTTTGAAAGAGTAGATTTATTTTCTCAAATCTTTTGTTCAACTTCTGGGTAAACCCTCACAAATATATTAAAAGTTATACTAACCAAACAGGTACACTTCAAAAAAAAAAAGGTAAGAATAATTTGTGCATACATGTAACTGAATTCCATATATTCATATACTCTTCAGAAAACTAAGCATAATTCATTCATAATTTACTAAAAGTTAAATATACACTTTGTGCTTGATGATGTAATTTTCAATCTAGTCATAAAAGCAATACTGTGGAGGAATGCATTTGAAAATATTAACTTTTTCCTCTAGTAGGAGTTTTCTCCTCTCAATCTTTTTCAGCCATTAGTTTTGTACTGCCAAATTCATTTAGGAATCAACAGAAGCATGAAGGAGGAGTTATGGAATGCAATTATATTTCTAGCTTTTTTCAATGTTTCTGAACCAGTATTTCTGATTTGAAAAAAAAAAGAGACATATTCTCCTTCGAAATAAGCACTAAGAGTTGCTATATTACATTTTTTTTAAAAAAAGTGATTTAGTATACATGTCATTGGAATAAATCTGTATAGATTAACTGAAGCTTAAGAGGCATTTAAAATATCTCTTTAGTGTCTCGCATAGTACCAGTGGGTGCTCAATAACTATAGATATTGATAATGTCAAAGACAGATTGGGCATGGCCATTTAATAGCTTTTCATAGTGAGAGTGGATTTGATGTTTTAAAATACTTATGTTAGCTACATTGAAAATGTATTTATCCTCTTTATCTTGTGAATAGAGAAGTTAGAAATCAGGCTGTGTCTACATAAGACTAATCATCCAGACATGAAGTGAAAGTGCCATCATTTATTCTGGCATTTAAAGACATCAGATATTTTAAATGCATTAGGGGAACTATGCTATACTGAGAAAATTATCCAGATGTTTAAGTCAGGCAAATGTGGTGATGAATCCCAAATCTGACTCTATTTGTGGTATCTGGCACATATTCCTTGACATGTTTGCAAATCTCTTATAGCTCTCAGGTTTTTAGTTCTATTTTGGGATTCTATGTAATAAAGTAGACAAACTCCCACCAGTTCATAAGCATAGTTTTTTTTTCTTTCCTTTTAAAAATAAAATCTACTTTTTAAAATAAGATTAAAGAAGATATGAATACACAAATGATGGTGAATAATGTTCAAACACATAGCTTTATTTCATTTTTGTATGATGACTTTTATAGCTCAGAATACTGTAAACTTGCAGGAGGCATTGGAGTGTGTTGTATTTAGATGAAAGAATGTTGAGCTGATCTGATTACAGGGACAGGCACCCTTAGAAGCACAATTGAAAGATGAAAGTAGTAGAAAAACAAGTTAACACTTTTGCATTTTAATTAATGAAAATAATGCCTTATGTAGCAAGGAGAAAATGATAAATCATGTTTAGTGGCTTTCCGTTTAATAAAGAAATGTGGAAAATAATACATTTTATGTAATTTTTCAACAAACATATTAAAACACATAGTGGTGGTATAGCAGTATTCCGGAAGTTCCCTATTATGAAACATGTTGCTAGCTAAACATGGACAAAAGAGCCTATTGCTTTATAATCTATTATCTTCATATTATCTTTGTATATAGCTTGTGATTGTATTATTTTAAGAATAATGATGATTTTTTGTGATTGTATTATTTTAAGAATAAAGATGATTTTTTTTCTAATTCTTGTACCTTTAAGATGAGGGTTAATAAGCTGACAGACATGAATTGAGTAAAAGTCATATGGTCTGTATAACAAAAAAGGAGAGAAAACAGTAGCAACATACTGCAAAACATGATGCATTGACAACCTATTTTCTCTTTTTTCTATTATGACAGAGAAATAAGATTATTGAAAGGAAATAGTTCTCAGTAGTTAATATTGAAGTGAATAATTGCTCTACGTTGCTTGAGGCAAATGTTTTATTCTGAAGCTTTTTTTAAAATAAAACACATGTTTATAATGTAAAGATACATGGAACACTTTATTAGGGAGATGTTTGGAAACATTTAAAACTCTGATTGTTAACAATTATACCCATGTTTACAGGAGGATAATGTTTATTAGTCTAATAATTGTCTCTTGAGTGCATGCTATGTGCCTGTCATTGTGTAAGTAAAGGAATAAAAAGTGCCCTTTCTAAGGTTAAAATATATCAAATTAGTTGGGCATTAAGAAGCAATTTAAATGAAGTATGCTCTGATAATGAAAGACGAAAACATTTGTGCGTGAGATGGTATCACCTAAGGGCAACCTACTAAGAGAAAAATAATGAGAATGAGAAACTAAACAATGCCACAAAACTTCCAGATGTGTCCAATTCTTACATCTCATTCACATAAGGAAGCCTGAGTCTAAACTCAGCTGTCTCCTCACCCACATATCTTGAATACCACCCACTTTACCAATTAAGAAAATCCTATAGTTTGTTATGTTAGCTGAGTTTGAGCAATCATAATCTAAAAATCTGAAATTCAAAATATTCCTAAACCAGAAACTTTCTGAAAGTCAACATGATGCCATGGGTTGAAAATTCTACACCATGAATAAATAAATAATTTAATTAAAATGTTTAATTAAATTTAAAGATTTATTTAAAAAAATAAATGCTGAGACAAGAGTAGAAAGCAAGTTTTATTTAAGCAAGAGATAGACAGCCTTCTCCTTTGAGGAGAAGGAGACTTCAGAGCTGAAAAGGGCTCTAGTGTGATAATTTGATATAGGTATGCAATGTATTATCATCAAATAAAGATAGCTAGTATTTGCCAGGTGTGGCGTCATACACCTATAATCCCAGTGGCTTGTGAGGCTGAAATAGGAAGATTGCAAGTTCAAGTCCAGCCTCAGCTAAAGAGAGGTGTTAAGCAACTCACAGAGACCCTGTCTAAATAAAATACAAAATAGGGCGGGGCATATTGCTCAGCGGCCAAGTGCCCCTAAGTTCAATTCCTGGTACCCTCCAAAAATAAATAAATAAAGATGTATATATCTTTAAATATTATCTTTAAAGCATTTGTATTAACGTATAAAAATTGTATATATTGGGCTGGAGTTGTGGCTCAGCTACAGAGCGCTGCAAAGCCCTATGTTCTATCCTCAGCACCACATAAAAATAAAATTTAAAAAAGTACTGTGTTCAACTACATCTAAAAAATAATTTTTTTAAATCACTAACTTAAAATATATATATATATATATATATATATATATATATATATATATATTTATTTATGAGGTACAGAGTGATATTTCAATGTATGTATAAAATGTGCACCTTCCTCTATTGCTGCAGTGGAATTGTCCCAGGACACCAAACCTGGCTATATTTCAGGTACAGCTGAATGAGTACTCTGAATTATCTTTCCCTATCAAATATAAAATATTCACAGGTAGTTGATTGATTTTGCATTCTATTTGTAGAATAAATTAGAGAAAACTGACTGACATTCACTTGTTTTTACTCTGTGACTAATCAATAATATTAGTGGTACAGGATTATAAAAATACAAATCTTATTAAAATAAGATTTCAAGTAGGAACACATATGTGTATATTATATGCCTCTGAAAAGAAACATAAGGCTCTGCATTTTAAACTGACATTGTTGATGTTGAATGAGAATGAAATTCAATGGCCATATCTATTGATAATAATGTCTAGAAAATCAAGATAAAACTCATTAAGCAACTCTCCCACAGATATTGGGATTCTGATTGCAGTTAACATGTTCTGAGACTAATTTGTTGTTTATAACAAGGTTAAAAACAATGAGAAATTTTGTCTTTGTTGATTCCATTAAGCATGGTAAAATGTCTAGAGTTATTAAATAGTAGAATAGAGAGTTTAACTAGTAGAACACTGAAAGTGAAAATATAGAATGAGGAGG
Organism: Urocitellus parryii; assembly: GCF_045843805.1. NCBI lineage: Eukaryota > Metazoa > Chordata > Mammalia > Rodentia > Sciuridae > Urocitellus > Urocitellus parryii. The sequence goes on from NC_135537.1 coordinate 27,740,122, forward strand.
AAAATGCTCTATCAATCTTAAGGTAAATGGAAAGGGGAAACAAATCAAAAAAATGTAGATCAAAATAATGCAAATATGAAGGCAGAAATGAATTAAAATGTATCAAATATTTTGATAAATGTAAGTGTACTAAATTCTCCAGTTAAAAGATGAAGATTATGAGACTGGATATCACTATGTCTGATTAATTGATCAACTAAGTTTGAGGCAAAATAAAAGAGCACAGAAAGTTTGAAAATAAAACGTGGAAAGTGTATATCCAGAAATACTAACAAAAATAATCAGCATTGTTGTTTTGATTACATTAAATAATAATTTAATGTAATCAAAAAGCATTTTAAAAATACTATAGATAGTCCCTTGAGTAACTCAGAGTTATGAGAGACCCTAACACTGTGGATTCTTTGATATGTTGCTTGTTTCGATATATGCAAGCAATATCTCTATGAATCCTTCCCTGCAATGTAAAATCACAAGCACATGAGAGCTCACCCTGAAGCTGAAGGTAGGTAAAAATGAGAGAGGTCAAGAAGATATCTAAGAGGCAGAACATCATTCCTCAGTCTAGACTATGAAGTGTGGAAGAAAGTGAGGAGAGAGCAATAGGAAGATTCAGACAGGTGGGGAACTAAACTGGAGCATAATCATCAGAAGATACGTGGCCTAGGGCAGTAATGGGGCCAGTTACAGGGATATTTTTCACTGGAAGAGAAACAAAGAATAGTCAAATATGAGAACATTTAATTTGAGCCAAGATTCTGAAATAGCCTGAAAATGTCCTGGAATGGGAACAATAGCTAGCTTCCAAGAAATGCAGAAATATAACCTTTTTGAATGAGAGTTTTATTAACATAGGCTAAACAGATTTCCACAGATTAAAATCAGTCATCACCTTAATGACAAATATTACTAAAGGCAAAATAAAGCAAAGTATTTAGGCAGAGTCAATAAAAAATGAAAACATGTATTTTAGAGTTAAAAATAAACAGCATAGGTTATGCTAGAGTTACAGAAAGAAAAACGAAAGTTTTTCTGACTGCATGTCACGTGTAAGTGAACAGAGAGCTTTGGTACATTAGTCACTCCAGGAACCATTTATTCCTGCTATTTTGTACCTACTAAGTTGTTGCAACAGGAGCAAAGAGACCATGGAAAAGTGTGCATAGGAATTTCAATGTTTCAAGCTAGACATACATGATAGATGCTAATTCTGCTTATATTTAAATTGTTGGAACTAGCCATTAGTTCTTACTTGACCCTATATAACTTCAATGATACTGAGCATAGTAATAGGGAAGCAAATAGACATTGGTTAATATCAATGTCCCTGTCGCAACTGAACAAGTTTTATGATATAGATATAGAACATAAAATAATATAGAAATTTTGAGGTAAATAATAATTGAGGATGGGTTAGATCAAATATTAGTTCTAGTTTTGAATGAGTGAACTGGATAGAATACATTAAAAAGTAGCACATTGTCCCATAATAAAATAAGACTATCTTGAAAAGATGATCTAGAAAGTTCTATATTAAAATATTTAGCACTTTTAAGAAGGCAAGAAAAAGATTAAAATAAATAAAGCAAAAACTGATACACTACCAAAAAAAAAAGAACAATCTATCATAATGGGAGTTTTCAAAGTAACACTATAAATTATCAATATGTCAAGCTAGCAATAAAAAATCAATGATAGTATATAATATTATATCAATAAAATAATCAATTTTGATCTAATATGCATCCAGTTGTTCATGAGTTCATATTAGTCTCAAGCACCCATTTATGAATTAGAACAATTGGTCATTTATTAGGCAATGAACTATATCTCACAAAGTGTGAATATAATGCTATTCTAACCAGTCCTTTTGACAAGTCTGTGAGTAAAACAATATTTTAAAATAGACTGCCGCAGTCTGGCTAGGCACAAAATAACCGAGCCACCACAAAAGCCTTGTAGATTCCAACAGCAACTCTTTATTCCCGAACTCTCACGGGAACTCTACACGCACATTCTGGGGAAAATACACTCCCTCCACCAGGCTCTGCGTACCAAATACTCTCAGAACCCCGGGAGAACTCAACTGGAACTCTAAAGGAGCTGGCGCCTGAGGCAGCAGGATACGCCTTATTCCAGCAGGATCCACCCTAAACCTGAAGCCGCCCTAATCCCTGAGCAGGGTCACCTTTCAAATCAAAATGCCATGCATCCTACTTAGCTATGGCTCTCAGCAATAGACTTATTTAATTTAAATTTTATCTTAAACTTATTTTATCTTATGTAGTAATTTCATGTTACTTATTATCAGTAACAAAACTTTATCATCCATACTGGAATTTACCTACTTTGAAATAAACTTTTTATTTCAGAATGATTTAAACATAGAGTATATTTGAGAAAGTAGAACAGAAACTTCACAGATTACCCTATTATTAATATATTGTATTTGTATGATGCATTTGTTATAATTAATGGATAATTATTCTCTTAATGATCAACCCTAACCAGATTTTATCCAAATTTCCTTGGTATGCACTGACTACCTTTTTCCTATTTATGACTCTGGTCTTGATACTACATTACATTTTGTAGTCATGTCTCCTTGGCTGCTTCAGGTCTCTCATAGTTTCTCAGACTTTCACTTTGAAAGGGTAAAGTTTCTAAGCTGCAAAGCCTGAATTAAAATGTAAAAGACCGGGCATTGTAAAGTTCCTCTGGTACACCCAGCTACACCCAGAACCTGAAATTCCTGAGATAGTTAAGACAATGCCCTAGTGGCCATTTAGCCTAGGGCCCTGTGCAGTTTGTCACGTAAGCATACAGGGCCCGAACCAATCAGTTTGATTGTGTACCCCACTTAGGAGTGACCAATCACCCCCGCCCAACCTGTTCCCGCCAATGAATGTGCTAATCATGTATGAGAGTTGTTGTTCAATTTTCCCGCACCTCATGCTGATTTGTTCTGATGTATTCAAAGCCCCCGCCCTCCCCAAAAAGTGTACTTAAGCATTGCTTAGCCTCCTCTCTGGGCTCTGGGCTGCTGTCACTTCTTGAGTGAGCCTAGAACCTCAGCATGCTGAATTGGATCCTCAATAAACCCCCTTCTGCATTTGCATAAGTCAGTCTCTTGGTGGTCTCTTTCTCCGACTTTTCGCAGGACCCTTACAACTTTTTGACATAGTTTAAGAGTACTGTTCAGGTTTTTATAGAATATCCCTCAATTGGGATTTGTCTGATGTTTTTCACATAATTATACTGGTTTTACTGGTTTGGGATGGAAGGACATAAGCCCTGTGCCCTTTTCCTCACAGCATTTCAATGGTATACAATTTCAACAGTATTTATAATCATAATGTCAACCTTGAGCTCCTGGTTGAGACAGGTTGTCAGATTTTTCAACACTAAAGCTACTAATTTTTCTGTTACCACATTATGATCTGTAAGAAAGTTCAATGCACAGCCAACATGTAAGGAGCAGGGAGTTTACCACCTTGAAAGTGCAGTATCAACATAACTTACTTAGGATTTTGTTTTAAAACTCATCTCTTACTTTATTGACATTCATTCATAATCATATGAATTTATGAATATTTATTATGCATTTCGAGTTATAATCCAATATTTAATTTATTTTGCTGCATAAAACTTTCCCGTGTTGGCTATTAGGAGTGTTTTCAGTTGGCCCCATGTTCCTTTCCAATCCTCTACCACTGTGAATGTGTTATTGTTTCGGCTTTTATTTTCTGTTTTTTTTTTTTTTTCATTCCTTTGTTTATTTAGTATATAGTTTATGAGACAACAAGAGTTTCCAGGCACACTTTGTAATTTCTTCTTCCAGTTCTAGAATCAGCCACTTCACCAAGATATCTTGTTTTGACTAAAACTGTGGGTACTGGATATGCTTATTGGACTGAGGTTTAATTGCTTTGAGACTCTCTTAACTGATAAGAAAAGAAAAACTGTATATACATTTAGCTTTAAATATTTCTCTATATAATTTTAAATATAATTTTAGTAATCTATGTAAACTAAACATGAGCTACTATAATATCTCCACGGCTAATCATTTAACCGAGTTCTCATTCTAGCCTTCTTTACTTGCTTATCTATTAGTTAAATCCAACAGATGCATTTGCCTTTCATCCTCACCATATGTTTACTTAATTCTAATGTATACTGTATATGTTACTTTATACATAATTAACAAATTAACATATATCCCATATGAATTAATTATATCAATTTGAACAAAATTACTTAAGTATGATTTTTTTATAACTTTAATTTTACAAATTAAACCATGCTGAAAGCCATAGCCAAGTAGGAATGATGCATGGCATTTTTGGGTTGAAAGGTGACCCTGCTCAGGGATTAGGGTGGCTCCAGGTTTAGGGTGGATCCTATCCTGCTGGGAATAGGGCAGCTCCAGGTGTAGGGTAGATCCTATCCTGCTGGGAATAGGGCGGCTCCAGGATTAGGGCATATCCTGCTGCCTCAGGCGCCGGCTCTATGGAGTTCCCATTGAGTTCTCATGGGGTTCTGAGAGAATTGGTGCGTGGAGCCCGGTAGAGGCAGTGTGTTCACGGGAAGTGTGGGCAGAGTGTTGGTGAGAGTTTGGGAATAAAGAGTTGCTGTTTGAATCTACAAGGCTTTGTGGTGGCTTGGTGATTTTGTGCCCAGCCAGACTGCGGCAAAATCATTTCCAATGTCATTCAAATTATCACCTTTTTCTCCTCTCTTAGGTGAATATTTTTTTTTATTTAATTATAATACAATTAGGCCATTTTGTCATATTGTGCATTGCATTCTATGATTACTAGAAATCCTAAAATTTTAAATCTGCATACATTAATGTTCACTATACTCTAAAATCCTATGAGTTTTGGCAATAGATAGATAGATGTGCTTTTCTACAAATAGCATATCATACATGATCATTTCATTGCCTTAAACAATTTATTGTACTTCACCAATCATCCCTCTATCTATCACATCAATCTTGTGGAATTCAATGACATTTTTACCATCACTGTAGTTTTTGCCTTTTCTGAATGTCATATCATTGAACTCACACAGTAAGTAGTCTTTAAGTTTCCTCCATATATTTTTATGGTTAGTAGATTTTGATGTTTTGTTTTGAATCATTCCATTATACAGATTTGCCACAGTTTTTTTGTTTATTTGTTCATTCATAGATTTAAGGAATACAATCCATTTTTCAACACAATCTCAATAAAAATTCTAGGAAACTATATATTTTGATAAACTGATTATACAGTTTATACAAAATGGCAAAAACCTAGAAAAACAAATAAAATACTGAACAACAACAAAATTGGAGGATTCATATTACCAGATATCAATAAATACTAGATTACAATAACTACTAAAATTACAGTAATAAAGATGATGGGGTATCTTTCCATCTTCTAAGGTCTTCTATGGTTTCTTTTACCTCTTTTGTTAAGTTGATTCCCAAGTTTTTTTTTTTTTTCCTGAGGCTATTGACAATGGGGTAGTTTTCCTCCTTTCCCTTTCTGAGGATTTGTCACTGATATATAGAAATGCTTTTGATTTATGGGTGTTGATTTTATATCCTGTTACTTTGCTGAATTCATTTACTAGTTCTAGAAGTTTTCTGGGGAAGTTTTAGGGTCTTCCAGATATAGAATCATGTCATCAGCAAATAGTGCTAATTTGAGTCTTTCTTTTCCTATATGAATCCCTTAAATTTCTTACGTCTAATTGCTCTGGCCAGTGTTTCAAGAACTATGTTAAATAGAAGTTGTAAAAAGGGCATCCCTGTGTTTTTCCAGTTTTAGAGGGATGCCTTCAATTTTACTCCATTTAGAATGATGTTGGCCTGGGGGTTAGCACACATAACCTTTATGATATTGAAATATGTTTCTGTTAACCCTATTTTTTCTAGTGTTTTGAACATAAAGGGGTGCTGTATTTTGTCAAATGCTTTTTCTGCATCTATTGAGATTATCATATGATTCTTATCTTTAAGTCTATTGATGTGATGAATTTCATATGTTGAATCAAACTTGCATTCCTGGGATGAATCCCACTTGATCCTGGTGCATGATCTTTTTGATATGTTTTGTTCATTAGAGATATTGGTCTGAAGTTTTTTTTCTTTGATGTTTATTTGCCTGGTTTTGGAATCAGGGTGATATTGACCTCATAAAATGAGTTTGGAAGTGTTGCCTCTTTTTCTATTTCCTGAAATAAATTGAAGAGTATTGGTATTAGTTCTTCCTTAAAGGTCTTATAAAACTCAGTTGTGTATACATCTGGTCCAGAGCTTTTCTTGGTTGGCAGACTTTTGATGGCATCTTCTATTTTGTTGCTTGAAATTGACCTGTTTAAATTGTGTATATCATTCTGATTCAATTTGAGCAAATTATATTTATAATTCTAGAAATTTGTCGATGCCTTCAATATTTTCTATTTTATTGGAGTACAAGTTTTCAAAATAATTTCTAATCATCTTCTGTATTTCTGTAGTGTCTGTCATGATATTTCCTTTTTCATCACATATGTTACAGAATAGAGCACACAGAGAATAACCCACAAAATTACAATTATCTTATATTAGACAAAGGCGCCAAAAACATGCATTGGAGAAAAGATAGCCTGTTCAACAAATGGTGGTGGGAAAACTGGAAATCCATATGCAACAAAATGAGATTAAACCCCTATTTCTCACCATGCACAAAACTCAACTCAAAATGAATCAAGAACCTAGAATAAAATGAGACACCCTGCATCTAATAGAAGAAAAATTAGGCCCTAATCTCCATCATGTAGGATTAGGCTCCAACTTCCTTAATAAGACTCCTTTGGTGCAAGAATTAAAATCAAAAATTAATAAATGGAACAAACTCAAAATAAAAAGTTTCTTCTCGGCAAAAGAAACAATCTGTGAGGTGAATAGAGAGCCTACATCTTGGGAGCAAATCTTTACCCCTCACACATCAGATAGAGCACTAATCTCAAGGGTATATAAAGAACTCAAAAAGCTAAGCACCAAAAAACCAAATAACCCAATCAATAATTGGGCCAAGGACTTAAAGGGACACTCCTCAGAAGATGATATACAATCAACAAGTGTATAAAAAAATGTTCATCATCACTAGCAATTAGAGAAATGCAAGTCAAAATTACTCTAAGAATTCATCTCACTCCAGTCAGAATGGCAGCTATTATGAAGACAAACAACAATAAGTGTTGGTGAGAATGTGCGGAAAAAGGTACCTTCAAAAACTGCTGGTGGGACTTCAAATTGGTGCAGCCAATATGGAAAGCAGTATGGAGATTTCTTGGAAAATTGGGAATGGTACCACCATTTGACCCAGCTATCCTTCTCCTTGGTCTACATCCAAAGGACTTAAAAAACAGCTACATCAATACAGAGACACAGTTACATCAATATTTATAGCAGCACAATTCACAATTGCTAAACTGTGGAACCAACCTAGATGCCCTTCAACACATGAATGGGTTAAAAAAATGTGGTATATATGCACAATGGACTGTTACTCAGCAATAAAAGAGAATAAAACCATGCCATTTGCAGGTAAATGGATGGAGTTAGAGAAGATAATGCTAAGTGAAGTTAGTCAATCCCCCAAAAACAGAAGCCAATGTTTAATCTGATATAAGGAGGCTGATTCATAGTGGGATAGGGAGCTGGAGCATGGGAGAAAAAGATGTACTCTATATAGGGCAGAGGGGTGGGGAGGGAAGGAAATGGAGGGGGCATGGGGTTTTTAATGATGGTGGAATGTGATGGACATTATTATCCAAAGTACATGTATGAAGACACAAGTTGGTGTGAATATACTTTGTATACAACCAGAGATATGAAAAAATATGCTCTATGTGTAATAAGAATTGTAATGCCTTTTGCTGTCATATAAAAATTTAAGAAAAAATTTTAAAGATGAAGGTGATATTGGAAAGATAATAGATACATAGAAAATAATAGAGAGACAAACTAATTTCTGACCAAAAATTAAAGGCAAATCAACACATAAAAATATAGATTTTTTAACAATTAGACTGGAAAAATTAAGATTTCATATGCAAAAACCACTTAAACATAGATCTTAAAATTTTTCAAAAATAATTAAACACAAAACCTAAACCTAAATGTAAAATGTGAAACCACAAATTTCCAGCATAATCCCTAGAAGAAAGTTTATGTGATCTTCAGTTTGGGAAGGAGTCTTAAGTATAACCACTAAAGCACAATTCATAAAGAAAAAAGTTGATAAGTTGGAGTTTATAAAATAAATTTTGTTTTTCTGAAAACCACTGTTAAAATAATGAGGAAAAAAACAGATTTGAGAAAATATATGTAAGATATTTATTTGATTATCTATTCAAAATAGATAAGTCACTGAAAATGAACTTTCTCTCTGTATATATAAGTTCGTACATATATATACTTATGTATATACTTATATATATATACTTATACATACAATATTTCTTCTATATTGTATTTATTTCAAAAAGAAATGGGCAATTGAGTCATGTCTGATTTTAGTAATAGGAAAATAAGAAAATTTCAGAGTATACACCTTCATTCTATTTCTCTTATTTTACTCTTGGTGTGGAAGCTGGGATCATGAGTTCATCAGAGATTCAATTTTGAAAAATGAACTATCTAATTAGTGTGCTTAGTAGGTTGTTGGGTATTTGCATCTGTAAATCAGAATGTTTGAATGGGTAGTGAACACTTGGCCTTAACATGAAATCAAGATTTATGTTAGAAATGATTGTACTGAACTGGTTTGACATGGGCCCTCCAGGAAGCCTATAATTGCCATAAGTATATTTAGGATACATCAAGTTAGGGAAAGTTAACTTCAGTGAATTAAAGCTACCAATTCTGACAGAAATCCATGCTTCAATGAAGAAATGTATTATGTTTACAGTTATAAATTAAAGTGAAGAAATGAGTAATTTATTTAAATAATTAGATCCCTCATTGCAATTCTGTTTGTATTATGGAAAATATTTCTTCTTAATTTTTTCTTTGAATTTCATGTCCTTTTTTCAGTGCTTTCTTTGTTGCTAGCATTATGTGGGCAACTGCTCTCAAATAATATCAAGTTCTAACTATTTATATATTTCTAAACTGGTTTTTACAAGACAAAAGAAAAATGAGAACAAAAAAATTTATGTTTTGTTTTTATATAGAGGACATCTTACACAGTTATACATAGTAATTCACCATAAGAATTATTTATATTGGTTTCTAATAGTTAGCTTTATGTTGGAAGAGAGTTTTTTCATTTATATAATAGAAATTTAATCCTGGAAAAATGCTAAGAAATAAAATATTCTAACATTCATTTGACTAAGATAAAGGAAAGAACAACCAGGTCAAGAACTGTTAATGATTTTTCTAATAATATGGAATTTTATAATGAAAAAGATAGAACAAATAGGCTTTTTCATTCCTAATTGCATTCTCCTTCCATAAAGTCAACTAATTCTCAATCCCTTTAAAGTACAAACAATTTTCTCTGTGTAACTTCAGACTTTGAACAGTATATAATTTTTCTGTATAGTGATAAGGAATTCATTTCCTATTTTTAGCAGATGCTCAGAATTTCAATGATTCTTCAAGAGAACATGATGCCACACATATTACTATCCCTGTGGGGTTCCAAATAAGTAATTACTTTAAGTGTAAATAATACAGGGCAGATATTTTCATGGACACTGGAGGTGTAAGTGTTTTAAATAAAATATTTTTATAGAAATTTAAAAGCCAAGGCAAAGACATTCTTTGAAATTTTTTGAAGTATATTTGGAATGCAATTAACATCAATCAAAGTATAATTACTTATAGGAAATATAAATTATTTTGGAGAATTTTAAGGTGTACTTATTAATTTACCAATGCATTCAAACATATGTTTAACTTAATTGGGTTCTTACTACATACAATGAGGAAGTAAAGAAAAATGGAATAGTTATTGTCCTCGAGGAAATTGAAAACTACTGGGGGGAAGACAGAGAAGAATTTTCCATGAACTATGATAAATGTTGTCATTATTGAGGTACCGAGGAGAAGAGGTAATTCTTTGTGTGTGCATGTGTATAACTATTGCTTGGGGTGGGGATACAAAGTGGGGATTTGTCATTGAAGGTTTTTCAGCAGGTAAAAATTGAAGGTGAGCTTCATAGTTTGCATGAGAAATAACCACAGAAAAAGCTAATGGGTAAACATTACAGGCAGAAAAATGAACGTTGCAAAGATCAGGGGCACAAAAGTGTATGAAACTATCAGGTGATTCTAGTAGTTGTGTTTCTTATTGCTAAATAAATCTTGTAGAGTCATCCAGTTGTCCATGTGCCCTAAAGTTACAGCTTAAATCTGTGTGATAAAAGTGTAGTAGATCTAATGCAAAAATGTACTATTCCTGCACCCCCATTGGCTAACAAACTCTGAAATCAAATATAACAAAAATATTGACCATATTAGCTTGTACAACTATCTATCACTCTTAATGTTTGAATTCCAATAAATAATAAATCATTCAGCATCTATATCAAGATAATTCCTAGGCTATACATGAAGCAATACAGTGATTAAGAATTTTAAAGTATAAACCTGAAGAGTTGGATATGGATTATTCCAGATTGGATGAGGTGAGCTGTTTGGACCCTAAAGTAGTTGTTTTAGATGTTGTTTTAGAATCAGGTACTATGAATTTTCCTTATATCTTTGGTTTCTTTCCTCCTCTCACCTTTCCACTTCTCTTAGTCCAAAGTAAAGTAATCAAGATGCATGCATGTGTGTACAAATATGTGTTTACATAAAAAAACAGAAATAATCAAGTTCTTTGTTAAACTTGTAAACATATTTTTTTCTACAATAGGATAAATTGATAGATTATGTCTTCATAGTTACTATAAAATTAAATTTTCTTAAAGCAATTAAGTGCATTAAAATTAATGTGTTCTCATTTCTAAAATATCATGTATGTAGAGGTATTTCTAATTATGAACTAAACAACTACATTAGATTAGTAAAACCAAACTGAAATATGATCCTTCTTTATGAAATTTTCAAGACATAACAAACAGATTTGCATCTGTGAAGTTGGGACCAAAATTCTTGGCTTCATTTCTTCATTTAGGTAGACCTTAGCTGGACTATAACTACTTTAGGAACCACTAGAAATGTCAGTGTCTTAATTTTCCAGATGCGGTCACTATGATTGTATGGGGTGTGGCTTTTATCTATCCAACAGGGACCAAAGAGCTATGTTTAAGATAGTCTTAATGATTGAACTTACTCTGCCTAGGCAATTAGCATTTTGGATTATTAGCTATTGAAAAATACAAAAATAAACAAATATCCTCTCTTTTAGTGAGTCTTCTGCAAAAATAAAAGGTTTGTAAATTAATACAGAAAAATAATACTGATGCATACTAAATTCTTTAGTAAAACTTCTAAATTATCGCTGGCTTATTTTTCAAAAGAATTGTTTCTAGGGATATGCAAAATTCCCTTTGATCCTTAGTGCTGTTCTAAAAAGAAAAATTACAAAATCAAATTAAAGTATTGATGAACATAAGAGTAAATCAACTTACGAATTCAGTTAACTAATTAAGATGCTTGTTTTTCTTTTTAAATTTTTTCTTTCTTTTTTCCTTTGTCAGATATGGACAAATATGAATTTTCCCAGAGGCCTGACATTAGTTTTCAAGTATTTATGTAATTCAATTCATCACATGGTAAAATTTCAGAATTCTAATGGCATTTAATGTCACATTAAGATTTTAATTCTCGGGCTGGGGATGTGGCTCAAGTGGTAGCGCTCTCACCTGGCATGGGTGCGGCCCGGGTTCGATCCTCAGCACCACATACCAACAAAGATGTTGTGTTAAAAAATAAATGTTAAAAAATTCTCTCTCTCTCTCTCTCTTTCTCTCTCTCAAAAAAAAAAAAGATTTTAATTTTCTTTGCCCAAGGCTGGTACAACTATCTATCGTTGCATTCTCTTTCCATAAAGTTTTCATGTGTTTCTTCCTACCTTCCTCATATTTTTAAAAATTTTAATGGAGTATTCTCTTGTGTTGGAGAGAAATGCAATCCAAGAGATCATTAATACATATCAAAGAGAGGAAGTAAGAACAGAATTGATTTTATTAGTGAATGAAAAGCATGCCTCCTTTTTTTATGCAATACATCCTAACAAAAATTAATAACTATTTTCTACACCTAGGGCTTTTTATTTTACATAGTTGTTGATTTTATAAAGCAGAAGTAATTTACAAAGAAACTAATTTGGTGATTTTTTTAACACTTTAGCTATATTTGGTTCCTACTGGTTGAAAGTTAATCAAAAAGTTAAGCATCTATTTTTAAAAGGGAAATTGACGTAATTTATTTTTGTAAGTTTCCCTCCTTAGTTGTTCTCTTCCTTCTGGCCTAAACTTATTCTTATTCATAAATGAAAGTTTCAGTAAAATGTTTTCTGGGTCATAGATTCCCTCTCAGCTAGTGATTTTTTGCCACTTAATGCACACAGTGGTCACTACCAGTTTAAGTAATTGAACTAAGATGTCTATTGAACTTGTAGCTAGACAGTTCCATCTGCCTGATGACTCACTGTCTGTCCAGACAGAGCAGAAAATTGGAGAGCACTATCCATGGTTTTAACAAAGGTCAAGACTAGATTTACAGATTTTCCATAAATCTCCTATATCCCCTATTTTAAAAGAGGAAGTAAAATTAAATGTGTTTTCTCTTATAGCTTTTATTTTATAGGCTAATTCTGGAAAAAAGTATATATATAAACACTGATGTGCACTTTTCCAATGCTAGGAAAATAATAGGAATCACAACAGCATGTTGCTTTTCTTTCATTATATTTTAATTAATTCAGTAGACTTTTGTTGAGCTAGGCAATATGCTAAAATGTGGTTCATACAGAGGTAAATAAAAAAAGGGTTTTGTGTCTTCTAGGAATTTCAGTCTACTAGTATACACATAAACTGCAAATAAGTAGTTAAATTACTCTATAATATATAATAATATTTAAGCAGACAATTTTAAAAATATAGAGCTGGAGATTGGACCCAGATCCTTGATCATGCTAAGCACCCACTATGTGACTGGAGCCACACCCTAAGGAGATTACACTTTTGATATCTCACCAATATCTATTCAGAATTTAACACTTCAAAGAGATTATTAGAGAATATTTTTATTTATTTATTTTCTTTCTTCTTTTCTTCCTTACTTTCTTTTTTAATTTCGTACCTGGGGTTGAATCTAGGGCTGCTTAATTATTAAGCCACATCACCAGGCCTTTAATTTTTTTTTTTTTTTTTTTTTTAACAGGGCCTCAGGGCCTTGCTTGCTAAGCTGCTGAGGATGGCCTCAAACTTGCAATCATCCTGCCTTGGCCTCCAGAATCCTTGTGATTAAAGGAGTGTGCCCAGCTTTGAGTGAATATTTTTGACTAAGGTCTTTCTCTGGTAATTACTGTTACCAATTTACCAGAATCCCATGGAATTAATATACCCTGAAGATGGCAGGGATAAATATAAAAATGACCTTTTCTACCTTTTCTTAGCTACATTACCCATCATGTGGGGTAGAGCTTTAGTTATCCATTAGTAGTAACTTTTTGGATAACATTTTTATGATTTTCCTTTCTTTCCCTGTGTCATTTTCCCATTATCACAAAGGTGTTTTCTGACATCAACTCCAAAATAAATAACATGCACTCAATACTTGCCTCATATTCTGCTTCTGGAAAAACCTGCACTAATATGATTGTCTAAGTATTTTGAAACCATACAGGTTTAAATAACCATAGGTAGCTTAGTTTTTCAGGACGTTCTGAGATATAAGGAAATAATAGCCTGCATGCACCAGATTACGATGGAGAGAATAATTTCCAATATGAGAAGATGTCACTGAAGATTTAAATCAAGGAAATTATTTCGATGCTCAATTCATAACAGAAACTTCAGTAGGAAAAGAGATTGAACCTATGCATGAACACTCGTGTAAGAATAAAAAAGATCACTAATTTCCTCCTATAAATGATCATGGAATCTTATTCCTTTAAGAAATGAACTGTGTATAGTCCCTATATACCAAGTATGTGAAATATACTATGGAAGACAGACTAAATCTTCAAGCCTAGTCCTGACCTCAGGTTAAAACAAGATCATTAATTTATACCAATATTCAAGGGACAGAGAAAGATAATGTATATTGAGAGGGTTCTGGGACTCTGGAAGAGGAGAAGCCAATGGACAGGGGAGCTTAAATAAAAAGAGAGTGGTCACTAATTATAAAAATCACAAAAGTTATAAGGTAAGAAAAACACTGAAAACAATGAATTTTGACACTTAAGAAACAAAAACATGTATTCTAATTAAAAAGCTCAAACAATACTTGGGATATGTTTCAACATAATGGGATTAATAGTTATCTGAGTTCCAAATTTATGAACAATACTCATACATTATTCTCATTCTCTTACACTGTTTTCCAGGTGCAAATTCCTGTGTCTTATAGTGACAGTATGAATAAATACGTAGGTGTTTTGATGCTCAAAGTAATCATGATTTTGAAATTGTGTATAAACAATATTGTTGAATTTATAATCATTTAGTAAAGTGTCAAAATAAATCAAAACCAATAGCTATAAAATATATAACTTGAAATTAATTAATGATAAGTATAAGGCCTAGTGAAATCAATGTATCTAAGCTATTAGTAGATTTCTACATCCCTTACTGTATATATGCCAAAACATTAACATTTCAAATTATTTCTGTGGTAAAAGAAAATAATTAACTCACCAATCTACCATATTTCACTTTTCCTCTTTAAAATAAGCTCATAAAAATTAAGTGGAAAATTCAATATTGTGTGTACTGTCCACACATATCTCTACCCACCCACACAACACAAAAAAATAAAGTTGGAATCAAGAACTCTCTCACAGAAAAAGGAAATCTGATTAAACCATTTGATTTTTTTAAAACATCAGAAATTTATTAGTTGCTCAAAACATTACATTGATCTTGACATTAATCACTCCACCACAGATACTATCAGATTCCCCAGATCTACTCAAGTTTTGCTGGAATCGCCCTCCCTCTCCCACTTCTCCTTCTCTTATCCTTTCCTTCTCCAGAACATCAAAGTCCTGAAGTCCACACTACCAGGACTACAGGGTGGGGCCCTTTAACCAGAAACTCCCTTGCTTTACTTATACCTGAGTAAGTAAGAGAACTTTGGATTTCTTGTAATCACTGGCTTTGGTGGTGTATTTTTAAGACATTGGAATTAATAAAAGAGGAGAGAGGCTGAATTAGTCCTAGTCTGGTGGAACACAAAAATAAACAAATAAATAAGCAGAAGAGTTATACTAAAATTACAACAAATATATTTTACACACTTCTACAATTGTTGCCTTTTATATAAAAGAGAAATCTATTGATGCTCCATTATTTTTATGAATGTGTTAATTTTATATATATAGAATATATAATATATTATTTACACATAATAAATTATATAACTTGTTAATTATATAATTATATATTAAATCATATATATATATAAATATATATATATATATATATATATATATATATATATATATATATATGAATCTTTTCCTTACCGTATGCCAACACAAATGGATGACTGGATAAACACAGGTTAAAGTTTCAAATTTCATTCAATGTACCCATAAAGAACAACTGTAAAGCCATCCGATACACCTAAAATTATCATAAAGTTGGGAATAATTTTTTAGAAATTTAAGCAAATATGGATGGATTCTAACATATAGGTACAGTAATCATCTGGCACTTTTACATCTCTCAAATATATTCCATTTCAAGAGTAAAATCTATTTGTTTCTTTTTATATTTAAAGTTTCCATAACAACTAGAAAGTCAATATAAAACTGAGAGATGACAGATAGCCATATATCTATGAGTCTGAGAAGTTCATATTCCAGGGGCAGGTTTAAGAGAAGACTTTTGGATGATTTGAAGGCAATCATCTAGTTTAGAAAAGCAGTAAAGATGACACTTAGAAAAACTATGTGTTCATGATACTTTATAGACTGTTGCCTCTGCCTGAATAATCAACCATAAATACAATGTTTCCCAAGAAATGATTCTCACAACTATTTAGAAGATAAAAAAACCAAAGAGTAGGTAAAAAAGCAATTCATAAGACCTAGTGAAAACATTTAAATAAATAAACACATAGGGAAAATGCTCCCATAAAAGAATAAATTTAGCACTAAAGACTTCAAGTTATGTGCTTGAGTATAAGTACATCTTTTAAAGTAATTTGTATTTATTCTTATGTCATCATGCAACAGATAAACCATTATCTGGGGATATGAATCACATGGAAATGATTATACAGTAATCTTTACAAAGAAAAATAGAAGTTGAGTCACAGGGAAAGCTATGAGGCACATCAAGAAGACATATTATATAGTTATTTCTCCTAAAATTAAGATTTTTTATGATTTCTCATATCCAGAGCCAGGAGAACACTGAGATTATTAACTTATATGATACCAATAGTAATTTTTTATACTGCTATTCCATTTGTTGACTTTGAATTTTAATATGTAAAAGAGTAATAAATTCTTTTGGCTCAGATATATGTGTAGTGAATAAGAAATTCCACTCATAGGTATGTGTGCATCATTTTCCAGAAGATCAGTTGCTAGAATGATCCTAAAAACATTATTGACCCTTTGGTAAAATCTATCCTTAATAGGTCTAAACTGGAAACTCCCAACATATTTCTATCACATTTTCCAGGTATTTGTCAAAATTACGATTAATAAATACATTACAATATATTCATATAATTGAATATATAAATATAGGAAGTAATGAATGAAGAATATGACATATAAAATAATCTCTTGATTATTGTTGAAAGAAACCACATGCAAAAATGATACACTGTATGGCGACAACTTATAATGTTTAAGACAGGCAAAATTAGAATATATAATACTGGTTGTAATGTTTTGGGTGGTATTTTAATCAACTTTCTCATCACTGTGACCAAAAGACCTGAAAAGCACAATTTGAGGAGAAAAGATTATTTTGACTCATGGTTTTATTTTTATTGGTTTATTGGTATATCAATCTCTTTAAAATTTTGAAAATTAATTTCTAAACTCTGATACTAGCTACAGGTATATTTTCTATTTTTTAATTTGACTTTATTTCATATTTAAATAATAGATTCTTATGTTTAATCACCAATGTTGTACCAGGTATCAAACTTTTATGGCTTCTGAATTTGGAGATATAGTTTGAAAAGAGGTATTCTGCATTATCTTTCACTTCATTATTTTTAAGAAGCAAATTTTTAACCCATATGAAGCTCTTTTTGGTGAACCTTTTTTTCTCCCAATTGATGATGATTTCAGAAGTATATTCACATTCAGGACATTCTGTAAAATGTTTATTTTTTACATTTACATAAAATTATCTGTGTATTTATCTATATAAATCACAGTTTTGAAAGGTTTTTATTTATTTATTTTTTTTTTTATTTTTTTTTATTTTATTTTATTTTATTTTTTTTATTGTTGGTCGTTCAAAACATTACATAGTTCCTCATACATCATATTTCACAGTTTGATTCAAATGAGTTATGAACTCCCAATTTTATCCCGTATACAGATTGCTGTATCACATCAGTTACCCTTCCATTGATTAACATATTGCCTTTCTAGTGTCTGATGTATTCTGCTGTCTGTCCTATTCTCTACTATCCCCCCTCCCCTCCCCTCCCCTCCCCTCCCCTTTTCTCTCTCTACCCCTTCTACTGTAAATCACTTCTTCCATTTGAATTATCTTGTCTTACCCCTCCTTTCCTCTTATATGTCATTTTGTATAACCCTGAGGATTGCCTTCCATTTCCATGCGATTCCCCTTCTCGTTTCCTTTCCCTCCCACCTCTCAACCCTGTTAATGAAAATCTTCGTCTCAAGCTCTTCGTCCCTACCCTGTCCTTGTTTACTCCCCTTATATCAGAGGAGTCATTTGGTATTTGTTTTTTAAAGATTGACTAGCTTCACTTAGCATAATCTGCTCTAATGCCATCCATTTCCCTCCAAATTCTATGATTTTGTCATTTTTAAATGCAGAGTAATACTCCATTGTGTATAAATGCCACATTTTTTTAATCCATTCATCTATTGAAGGGCATCTAGGCTGATTCCACAATCTTGCTATCGTGAATTGTGCTGCTATGAACATCGATGTAGCAGTGTCCCTGTAGCATGCTCTTATTAGGTCTTTAGGGAATAGACCGAGAAGGGGAATAGCTGGGTCAAATGGTGGTTCCATTCCCAGCTTTCCAAGAAATCTCCATACTGCTTTCCAAATTGGCTGCACCAATTTGCAGTCCCACCAGCAATGAACAAGAGTGCCCTTTTCCCCACATCCTCTCCAGCACTCATTGTTGTTTGACTTCCTAATGGCTGCCAATCTTACTGGAGTGAGATGGTATCTTAGGGTAGTTTTGATTTGCATTTCTCTGACTGCTAGCGATGGTGAGCATTTTTTCATGTACTTATTGATTGATTGTATGTCCTCTTCTGAGAAGTGTCTGTTCAGGTCCTTTGCCCATTTATTGATTGGGTTACTTGTTGTCTTATTGTCTAATTTTTTGAGTTCTTTATATATTCTGGTTATTAGGGCTCTATCTGAAGTGTGTGGAGTAAAGATTTGTTCCCAGGATGTAGGCTCCCTGTTTATCTCTCTTATTGTTTCTTTTGCTGAGAAAAAACTTTTTAGTTTGAGTAAGTCCCATTTGTTGATTCTAGTTGTTAACTCTTGCGCTATGGGTGTCCTATTGAGGAATTTGGAGCCTGCTCCCACAGTATGTAGATCATAACCAACTTTTTCTTCTATCAGATGCCGTGTCTCTGATTTAATATCAAGCTCCTTGATCCATTTTGAGTTAACTTTTGTGCATGGCGAGAGATAGGGATTCAGATTCATTTTGGTGCAAATGGATTTCCAGTTTTCCCAGCACCATTTGTTGAAGATGCTATCCTTCCTCCATTGCATGCTTTTAGCCCCTTTATCAAATATAAGATAGTTGTAGTTTTGTGGATCGGTTACTGTGTCCTCTATTCTGTACCATTGGTCCACCCGCCTGTTTTGGTACCAGTACCATGCTGTTTTCGTTACTATTGCTCTGTAGTATAGTTTGAAGTCTGGTATCGCTATACCGCCTGATTCACACTTCCTGCTTAGTATTGTTTTTGCTATTCTGGGTCTTTTATTATTCCATATGAATTTCATGATTCTTTTATCTATTTCTACAAGAAATGCAGCTGGGATTTTGATTGGCATTGCATTGAACTTATAGAGAACTTTTGGTAATATTGCCATTTTGATGATGTTGGATCTGCCTATCCATGAGCAGGGTATATTTTTCCATTTTCTAAGGTCTTCTTCTATGTCTTTCTTTAGGGTTTTGTAATTTTCATTGTATAAATCTTTCACCTCTTTTGTTAGGTTGATTCCCAAGTATTTTATTTTTTTGGGGGATATTGTGAATGGAGTAGTTGTCCTCATTTCCGTTTCAGAGGATTTGTCGCTGATATACAGGAATGCCTTTGATTTATGCGTGTTGATCTTATATCCTGCCACTTTGCTGAATTCATTTATTAGCTCTAATAGCTTCTCTGTAGACCCTTTTGGGTCTGCTAGGTATAGAATCATATCATCTGCAAATAGTGATAATTTAAGTTCTTCTTTTCCAATTTTTATCCCTTTAATTTCTTTCGTCTGTCTAATTGCTCTTGCCAGTGTTTCGAGGACTATGTTGAACAGAAGTGGTGAGAGAGGGCATCCCTGTCTTGTACCAGATCTTAGAGGGAATGCCTTCAATTTTTCTCTATTCAGAATGATGCTGGCCTGTGGCTTATCATATATTGCTTTTACAATGTTGAGGTATGATCCTGTTATCCCTAATTTTTCTAGAGTTTTGAACATAAAGGGATGCTGTACTTTGTCGAATGCTTTTTCTGCGTCTATCGAGACTATCATATGGTTCTTATTTTTTAGTCTATTTATGTGGTGGATAACATTTATTGATTTCCGTATATTGAACCAACCTTGCATACCAGGGATGAATCCTACTTGATCATGGTGTAAAACATCACATTTGATTAAAACATAAACACTTGTTACAAGAATGAGAGGAAGTGTTTCAGAGCATGATATGATAAGAGAATTCAACAAGACTATGAACCTCACATACAATATCAAACAAGTTACATTTTCCCCAGCCTTTGTTTCTATACTAACATATATAGAAATGCATAAACACGGATTCCAAAACACCTAGCAAAGAAAAATAAATAAGAACAGATAATTAACTGAGCATATACATATTTAAATATATATGAATATAGATAGGTAATAGTTTAGCAGTTCTATAAATAAAAGAGTTACCAAGAAAACAGAAATAGACCATTAATGAAAAAGGAAATAATATGAGGAAATTGAAGATAAATTCATGGTACCCTTTTCATCCTCATCTCTGACGACTGTCCCTCTTGCCAGACTTACCACTCAGCCTCCAATCTTTTTACTATTAACTGCATTCAGACTTCTTTTACCCCTGCCATGTTTTTTTTTTTTATGTTTCATGACAAATTCTTAGTCATCTTTCAGATCTCTAATGTTATTCCTTTAAGAAGACTTTGCTTCTTAATAAGTTTTAATTGTAATTTGAAGCTTTGTTCAGAGTTTTAAATATAGTAAGGTGGAAGGATGAACACTCTTGCAATCATGTAATATGTTCCATTTATCATATTCACTGCTTTGGAAGCTCTTGAATTTGAATAGTTTACTTTCATGCAATTAAAATATTGATAACAAACTAAGGTTGATTCCAGCATGCACATCTCCTCTTTAAATCTACAAAATCCTTGAGGTGAGTAAATTTTGCCAGGTTTGCTTTAGGCCTAAGGGAAACAAGTAGAGAATCAAATAAGGTGGCAAAGTCATGCAAACTTGAGAAGTCTCTCTTTGATGAGCTCAGAGAATGTCTGAAGAGCAGCAAAAGTTCCTTGTGAGCAATGAAGTAGACCAGAAAATTTAACTTAAGGGAACTAGTGAAAGATACAATGTCAGATATGAATAGCTTGTACATCCATGGAGTCCTAGGGGAAGTGTAAACCAGTAAATGGACTATTATAGGTGAACATCAAAAATGCATGAATTCATTCAGATTATTTTTCTCAATTACCTGTTTGTGCTATAAGTTGCATGGATGATTAGAAAAGCAAATAATCATATTATTTGTAGATGGCTTTATTATTTAGGTAATATGGCTTATTTATTTGAGGGAGGTTATTTACATAACTTATTTATCATTCCTGTTTTAGATAAACCCCATCATTAGTGCTTCAGGTTAATAATTTTATGACTATGGTCTTTACCTGAGAATGTTCCAGTCTGCTACAGATTTTTTAACTTCTCATATACAGACAAGTTTCTGCTTCTCTGTCTTGCAATCATCAGTGATAGTAGATTGTTAAGAAGAGTAAATTAACGGGAATTATGAAACGTTGCATTTGAATATTAGATGTCAAAGCTGAAAGCCTAACTAAACCTCAGATTTTATCAGATATCTTTAAATAATAGATTTTATCAGATATCTTTAAATAATTGTAAAACTGAGTAAATGGAAAGGAGGAGTTTGGTAGGAGTGTAATCCTATCAGAAGAGTATATAGCATTCTCCACCAAGATGTTGGCTTGTAGTCCATGGTTAACTTGGTTCATAGACATGTGACAGTTTGAAGATGTCAGTCCAATTCTTCTGAATTCTAAGAAAAAAAATACCAAAAAAAAATCCACAAAAAAGTCTTTGAAACTAAAGCAAAAAACAAGATAAATCAACTCTGTTTTTCAGTATAGCCACCATTTTCTGCTTTCTAATGAGTTAATAAATATTGTATGAGCCTCCAACTTATTGTGGAAAGATGGATGCAATGTTGGGTATGGTGGCTCATCCCCATGATCCCAACAACTAGGGAAGCTGAGGCAGGAGGATTACAAATTTAAGTCTAGCTCAGTAATTTAGTGAGGCCCTCGGCAAATTAGTGAGACCTTATGTAAAAGAGAGAGAGAGAGAGAGAGAGAGAGAGAGAGATGCTGCTGTGCTCTGAAAACTTCTTAAAATTATACAGATTATACCAAGAATCTTGAATGTTTAGATTCTTCCTCCTTTTTGCTCTTCACAGAAATCCTTACTGTCAGGGGACAATTTTCCATGTATCTCTCTCATTTCTGCGTGTATTTCAAGTTAAAGCTTCCAGCTCTTCATTCTGGATGTTCTTTAAAAAAATGTTTACATAGTGGACAACCTTAGGAGATAGCAATAGTATCTCCTCAGAAGCAAAGGATAGTCATGTTTACAGGCCATTAAAATATTTGGTTACTAAGCTCAGGTTTCTTCTCCTGTAAAGTAACCTACTGTGTATATAGGTATCATTTGGTGTCTCCACATTACATTATAGGAACTGGAGTTTAGGTAATCAAATATAAAGTTTGATAATCTGTCCACTGTCGTGGTTGTGAGCAATTAATTGCCCTTTATCTCTGATCTACAAGTCTCATGTTGTCTATGATTATAAAAGAAACAGATCGATTTAAATTTTTGAATTGAAAACAAAATCGAATCTCAGAACACAAAGATTTGACAATTATTGCTGAGGGAGTATTAAGGGTTAAAACTATCTTTAAACATAAAATAAAACATTAACATTTATTAGCTGCCACTTTGGGAGCTTAAATTAATTTTAATCAAGGATATCTATAACCAATTAAAAACAATTGCGTATTAAATTTATTAGTCTACATATACTAATAAAGTTTCATATTTATACTACAAATTAAATATATGTCTTTGTCAAAAATAGTAACTATCAACTTTTCTAGTCAGATATCACAGTTTTTCTTGGTACAGTTTTCTGTAGGTCTCTGGTATTTCTGCATATTTGGCAAGCAGAAGCACTGACAGATATTGTTCTAGACTCTCTTTTAAATTTTGTTTATACAGTGAAATATTCTGGAATGTAGATACACTATCTTCTCCTTAAGCAGACGGATAATTAAAATAATGACACCCTTTGAGGCATTTTGCTTGCACCCATTATTAAAAAACAAGCTCCATTAGCTTACGATTCCTCATCTGCTTTATGTCTCTATGTACTTGAGCCACACCATGTCATCCTGCCAAATTGGAGAGAAAGAGCAACACAAACCTGAAGTCCATGCTGCTTGATGTGAGCTGAGTGGTCCATGACCAAGGAGTCCCATGCCTCCTCTCAGAATCTCTAAAATTGTGCAAGATAACTTGTTAGTAAGGAGTTTGCCTTGTCGCAGTTATTGAAAGTATTGTTGTGCATCAAGATTTATAGTTTTAAATTACGGCATTCATAATCAAGTCCTCAACTCAATACTTTTCTTACAAAGTTAGACTATTAATTGAAAGAAAGCCATTCATTTCTGAGATAGTAACTCAAATAGCTCATAATTAGCACTATGTTCTCTAAATAATAACATTTTGAGTCATGAAATCCAAATGTGCTGTAAATGGACAAAAAAGATTTTTCAAAATCCAGTTAAGTGTCTCGGTGATTAAGGATTCCGTTTATCTATTTGCCTTGCCTGATGAATTGACTTAATTTCAAAAGTCAGGATGAGGTCAATACAAGACAGGGAAGTAGAGTGTTCAGCTATAGTTGCCACCATCTAATTTTTATGTTTCTTTTTTGTCTAAAAAAAAGAAATTACTTAATTATTCCTTCACTTTCTGGAGAACTTTCCTTATCAAACAAACCATCTGTGACTGATAGAAATTTCTCAATTGAATTCCCCCTAACTATATAAGATAAACAATGTTTTATCCATTATATTTACCACTATATAGTTTAGAGAATAAAAAGTACAACACAATATAAGGGCATTTTTTTTTCCAGAACAAATTTTAAAACAATGTCCTACTTTATAAATATTAGAGGAAAAACATACTAAAATTATTAAATCATGTGAACTTTTTGTACCGGGGCTTAAATCCAGGGGCATGCTACCACTGTGAAACATCCTCAGCCCTTTTTATGTTTTATTTTGAGACAGTGTCTCACTGAGTTGCCAAGGCTAGCCTCAAATTTGTAATCCTTCTGCCTCAGATGCATGAATCATCAGGATTATAGATGTCCTCCTCCATGCCTGGCTGTGAATGCTATATTATTCTGGAAATTACAAGCCCAGTCTATGCTTATCTCTAAAGTAACATTTTATATCACTCATTTTATTGCCATTGTACCTAGTAAAATGTAGATAATCAATAAATATTGGTTGAATCCTATAGTAGTAATCCAATAACCTAAAATTAAACTGTTGAAAATGACTTATGAAATAAAGCAAAATATTGTTCAGAGAACCCCATGATATGATCCCCAAAGAAAGGAGTTACCAGTAAACAATAAAACAACAAAATGAGCTTGGACTAATTTTACATAAATTGAATAACTGTTGCTGGTAAAAGAACAAGAGGATTTGGGGAAAATGTGTTGAGATTTCTAACTATATTATTTGAACTCTTTATATTCAATATGAAATGTTTTCAGAAAAATTAAATCATGGTATTTTAAAAGAAAATAATTTATCATGCTTAATTGCAGGTATATTTTCTTATGGTAATGCTTAATATTACCTAAAGCAAGACATAGTTTCTTAGTTGAAATACATTAAATATTTTTAAGCAAATCTAAAAAAGTTATAATTTTACATAATTGATAAATATTAAATCAGAAATATTAGATCATTTATTCATATTAGCATAACAGATCAGATGTGATATCAAAGATATTATATTTTTTTAATCTTCAAATGTATGCCTTTGCTCAATGTTACCTGAGTTACATATATTAAAAGAGAAAGGATTATTTGTTCAAGGAGTCTAATAGTACTCTTAATTAAATACAATGAACAAATTTCAAAGTAATTAAATGTTCCGATAAAAATGTTATTAAATGCCTGAAAGAGTATACAACACATCTTACTTGTCATTTTATCTGTAATTATTAAATAATAAAATTCAAAACACAACAAAATTATTTCAAGATGCAGTACAATCCTATTATTGAAATAAGGGGACAAATTTAAAGGCTTCTACATTATCACTTATAAATCATGTCTCAATTCATTAGATTACTTCTTACAGGTCACTGAATTTCATTACAGAATAAAAAACTAGTGAGTGACATTTTATCATTTGTTATTTAAGTCACAGTTTGAGATGCTTAAAGTCATTAAATATCATCAAGTACATTGTGTGAGTCTTACTAAAATGACCACTGTATTTCTTGTGATCATTGTTGCAATAATGGAGCATCATTCATATAATTAAAAGAATACAATGGAAACACTAAATATGAATAAAAAGGAGAAATTTTATAATACTATCTGTCTTTATTTGTAGTAACTAATTTTGGGAACTTCTTTTATTGAACATATATAAAAGTTGTAAAATCTCTCAGATAATTAAGTACAAACATCATTTAATCCTTTGAATGTTCCAGAGGTCTTCCTTGGTAAATTATCTTATTTTCTATTATGATGAATGCATGTTTGTGTCAATTACTTTTAGCCACATAATGACAAGACCAAAACTTATGATCCTAACTCAACTAATGACTTAGTTCGTTATTTGGAGCTGGGATCAGCTGGGCAGCTCTTTTGATCTCACATGTTTTATTCAAGTAATTTCAGGTCAGTTATCTGTTGAGTGAGGCCACACAGATGTCTTTGGTTACAATCACATTTCACTACACATGATGGTATTAAGGTTGCAAGGAAGAGATAGAAAAGCCTACAATAGGCCGCTTGATGCTAAGGCTCAGAGCTGCACTCTATCTCTTCTGTGTATTCTATTAGTTAAAGCAAATCAAAAGACTATTTTTTTAAAAAAAAGTTGAAGAAGTGGGGCATGCAGCAGCATACCCCTATAATCCCCAGTGACTTGGGAGGCTAAGGCAGGAGGATCACAAATTGAGGTCAACCTTAGCAAAGTAGCAAAACCCTGACTCAAAATACAAAACAAAAAGGGCTGGTGATGTGGCTTAGTGGTTAAGTACTTTGAATCCAATATTGAAAAAAAAAAAAAAAAAAAAACCGGCTGAAGAGATAGGTGTTTCTTTAAGAACCAGATAAGTCCCTTTGCAATGATCACAGGTATAGAGAGGAGAAAAATTGTAACCATATATTTTTGCAGCTTACCTAACAATGATATATGAGATGGGAATTTATTACAATAAAATTTGACCTTAAAATTATTAATGCAATTATAATTGCCTACACCCATATAAATCTGAAGATTTAAAACCATATGTATATAATTATGTAAATAATTATGTATATAATCACATGTATATAATTATGTATATAATCATATGTATATAATTATATATATACACACAAATATATATATATATGTATATATATATATACATATATATATACATACACACACACACACACAAAAGTAATGTATTACATGTTATATAAGTTAATTTCCATGGGAGAAATTGTTATTGGCACCAGGGCAATTTTAGTTAATGTTTCACAACTAATTTTAATTATTTTGTTCTCATATCTCTCTGTGTATAAATATGCATATCTGCATGAGTGAGTGTGTGTGTACGTGTGTGTGTGTAAAAGTGTGAATGTGTGTTGGTGGATGTAGAGGGAATGAAACATCGCACATATAAAAATAAATCATACCTTAGGCACAAAGTATACAATTGGAAACTTATACTTTTTTGGTATTTTAGGTGAAATATTGCACCATGATTGGCATCCTGGTAGTCTGGTCACATGGACCACTCAGGAAAAGGTTTGAGCCTCAGTAATTTGAGGGTTGGTGGAACACCTCATGATCCTCCTGGGACATGAGCTGATGGAAGGGTCTGAGAAATTGTTCTGAGAAATTGCTCTGAGATTGTCCCCACTCATCTCCTGTAGCCTCAGATTCCCATTGTCCTCCAGGTTCTGATGAGATTATAACCTGTGTTCCCTAGATGATAACCACAGTTTATAAATGCACTTAGTTGTCTTCTTGAATTGGTTCCTCAGGAGCAGGGGTGCCACAACTTGCATTGCTCTGTCATCTGACTCCTTTTGTTTCAGCTTCTGGGGGGACAAGGAGCACGGTGAGTTCTTTCCTTTTACTCCTCCTTTTGGTGGCTATATAAGTAATAACCTGTCCAAAAGTGACTTGATGAATTTTACTGCCTACTCTCGTTGTCAGGCCTTGGCTTTGACCTTGGAGCTTCTGTGTACTTGACAGGGATGTACAGAAATATGGCTGCATCCTACTCTCTTAGGCTTCTCTTCTCTTAATTTTCCTGTTCTTTCCTGGAAACTGCAGGTAGCATTTCTCCCTAACAACAGTAGATAGCATACTACACTGAGCTTCTATGAAAGCAATTGGCTTGGTTCCTGGAGCCCTGCATCTTGACAGGGACAAATCCCATGGGTATTGTTTGAAACCACAGAAGTAACACTATCCTAACCAGCTCTTCAGAAAGATTCTTCCTCATCAAATATGAATCAATATCATGATAAGCAACTTAAACCGTAATGTTATCCTCCTACATATGGTGTGATCTCTGTGCTCTTTCCAGAGGCTAAAAGAAATCTTTCTTTTCTTTTGTGTCAAGCACAGACATCCCTGAGAGTAAACCTGCTGAATATTAGCTATAAAAATCTAGCTGCCATTCTCTAAGTCTTTGGGTGTAAATAGCTCCTGGTTTGAAATCTAAGATTTCCAAAGGTGTGGAAATGGATTATTCTCCATTCTGCCCCTCACTATAAATATAACAAGTAATCTCTGCCAATTATGTGGTGATAAACAGACTTGCTTTGATTTCCAAGCATTACAAGATTGCGTGTTACTGTAAAAATGTTTCTGTTTCAACATGAAATATTGACAGGAATAAATGCATTTCCATGAAATATAGTTAGGCTCCATAGAATTTGTTTAATAATTCTTAATGGGCCAGTCATCAAGCAAAGTCCAAATCAAGGATACATATACTTAATAATTCCTTAAAAACATATCTACTATCTACAAAGAGTTTGCTCTCATTGTTTAGGTTGTCATTATGTCTTATACTTTTTAAAAAATTGTCATATGTTTGCAACGTGTTTTGACCAATGCTGGAATATATTGAGATAATTGTTTATTGAAAAATTTTAGATTTATTCTTGAGATGCAGTTGTTAATATACTACCCTGCTGTACCTACCATATAGATTTTTTTCCAGACTTTTCACTGTTATCAAATCCCCTCACATTTGTAAGAGCACATTGTGTTTTTTACTAACATAAGAACTGAGCATAAAATGTACATTGACTCATTTCTCAAACTGTTTCCAAGAATAGAATATGTGCACTAAGATATTTTTGAACATCATGTTTCTTATATTTTAATATTTAGCATATTTATCCCTAAATATCACAGGCTTATAAGTATTATAATATTTTAAGTGACAAATTGGGTTAAGATTAACCACAGTGAACAGGAGAATGCAATTAAATATTCATATATAGAGACTGTCTTCAAATATGTCAGTTTTATTTTTTCTTCCAGAGAAACCAGCAATTTTTGACAGGTGTGAATTGCAGCAATGATGCAATTTCCTCCAGAACATTCAAATTGAGTTTTAAACAAAAGTGATTCATCTTTATTTTTAAACTAGAGAACTCTTGTATTCTAGGATAGCACTGAGATTTTCATCTAGGAAAATGACTTTGTGGAAGAAAAATGTATCATTTTACTTAAGCATACCATCAAATTCTAAATGAGTGAATGCAATATTATACATATGAAGATGCCTTTTAAGGAATAGTGTGTATTTGTGATACATGAAATACTTAGTTAATTCTAAAATTACTTCTGTGGTTATAAGAGGTTTTGAGTAATAAAAGAAGTTATGAATCCCTCCAAATATGATCATAAATAGTTTTTGAAAATATTTATACTATTTGCTTCTTTTTATTAATTTCAGAATATTTTTCCTGTTTCTAGATTTCTGTCTTTATGCCAAATTCTCTCTTTAGAATAAAGAAGTTTAAAGAAACTCAAATACCTAATTGCCTATTAAATGTCCCAAGGGTAATTTAAATGCTCTAAAAGATTAGAAGAGAATTAAGAGCCATGAGCTGGACATGTTGATAATTCATGTTTACTTTAGCCTTTTCTCATTAATAGCACATTGTAAACACTGACGACACAATGTAAAATGTTCCTGTCACTTTGTCTTTCTTGTCCACAAGTGGTTGATTTCAGTGATGTCATTTGATGGTGTCAGCTTTTTGATAGTTGGCATATCTATAAACAGGTTAGCACTTATTTCAATTATCATCAAGCTGTGAACATTTAGAGGCACAATCTTCTGTCATTTTATAAGATTAACAAGTAAAATAAGGAATGATTATTGTTTAAAACAAAGAGATAATGCAAAAGTATCAAAACATAGAAACTGAATATATCATTTTAAGCCTTTAAAACTGGCAGGACAAAGAATATTAAGAATAATTTTGGAAGTCACTTATGTCCTTAACTCTTCTTAGAGAGATAAAGGAGTGCCCTTGTAACTAATTATATAATTCTTGGCATTCTTCTCAGAAATTGGCAGAAGAGAATTAGAACTGAGAGGAGAAAACTGTTTCTGTAACTCAGATGTAATCCAGATCTGGAGTTAACAATTATTTGTCTAGGGTATCAACCATGAGCTAGAAAGAGATCATTCTTCCTTCAGCTGAAAAAGGACACAAAATAAAGCTAATACTCATTATGTCTCCAATGAGTATCCCATGGGCCTGGGGCATTACATCCTACACGATGACTTTTCAAAAAATTGTTTAACAAAGAATTTCAAAAAATCAGATAAATTAAGGTGAAATGTGATTAAGAACTGAAGATCCCTCACTTTCACTTTGCCCCAGTGATATTTTCATGAATCAATGAATTTCACAGTGAGCTTCCTCTTAGCATAGAGATTCTATCAATATCTTGGATTCTATCCTATAAGTTGTCTACAAAGTATTATTTGAAATCAAAGTGAGAAAATGGGTAGCATCTGTATTGTATTTATAATCCAGTCAAATATGTGAACTCTCAAATAGGCCTTTTTATATATACTTTAATCATGGAAGAAACTCATGGTATGGACAAATAGTGGCTAAATATCTAAATAACTGATTGACTATGTAGGAAAAGGAATTTTAGCTCAGACATCATTCTACATGTTAAAGTATTTAGAAGTAAGGACTAATGAAATATTTACACATCAAAGAATAACAGCTGAACAGACAGCATGAAACATTTGGGTATTTATTAGTTCTCTGGAGTAGAAAGAATTTCCTAAGTTTAGTTGCAATTAAAAAATAATGACCGTTAACTATTAAATATCACTTTACACGTGATAAGAGCTTCATCATTTAACTACTATATTAAAGCATTTTATCTGCATGCTAGCCCTACAAGGCAAAAACTACTGTCAACTCCATTATATTGAGAAAGGAATTCTAACTCCAAAGTTTACTCAAGAAATGGGAAGAATTGACCATATTGAATCAATTTTATTTGAACAAAAAGAAAAGTATCAGCAAATATAAAAAAATTAATGTTTTTATACAGTAATTCAGTCACAACACTGCCAACAGTAATGGTTGACTTGTGCTTGTTAAAATCCATAGACTTATGCAGCATAAAGAATGAACCTGGCCAGGTGTGGTAGCACATACCTGTAATCCCAGCAGTTCAGGAAGCTGAGGCAGGAGGATTTCGAGTTCAAAGCCAGCCTCAGCAATTTAGTGAGGCTCTAAGCAACTTAACAAGACCTGTCTCAAAATAAATTATAGAAAAAAGGGTCTGGGCATGTTTCTCAGTGGCTAGAAGCCTAGTTTCTCACTTTGGAGTAGAAGTGTACAGATAAGCAAAGGGAAACTAAAATGAACCATATGGTAACGAGTTTGTGTTGGGTAGAATACAAACTCATGTTTACATGAATGTAAATTAGATAGTGACATTGAGGAATATTTCCAGATATGTTCACATTTGTATAAATGCTTATTTTTTGGTCTGTCAGCTAAAAGGGCCTAAATCACTAACAATGAACAAGCCTGAATCTTGGTTTCTACAACAATTCTCCAAAAACTGAAAGGTGAAATTTTTGGAAAAATGATGAGTTCTGGGACCATAAATATACAAGATAAGTCATGAGCATCTTTTTTGTGCCTGAAAGTAAGAAGAATTCTTAAAAAATATTGAACAAGTACATTTATGAAGCTATTTTAAAATAGAACAAATATCAACTGAAAGAACTCCCAGTGGGCAAAGGTAGAAAAATTGTGCAAAAAAATTTATAAGAAATACTATTGAATTATTACCTAAAGTACAAAATAAATGTGAGTCAAATCTGATCTAAATGAAAACGATAATGGAATGGACAAAAGAAATAACTTTCCCACACATAATAAATTCCATATAATGTATAAATATTGAACTCATAAAGAAATCAGGATGTACCCTTTCCTGAGATGTAATCTGTTCATAGTTACATCCTTCCAAATATATAGTAATGAAATGGAGGAAAACATATGTTATAGTTGAGAAATCTGATGAACACAACCTCACATAGGTGACCAAACCAACTTCAACATTCATAAATCATATGGAGAGCATACACACTTGATAGTATGTAATAAAAATGACACTTTACCTATATAATGTTCCTCCCAACAATCAAAACCCCAGTTTTATTTTGATAGAAAGCCATTCTGTAAAGTACTTGACCAATATGCCTCAAAAACTGTCAAGGTCAACAAAAACAAGAAAGGTGTGAGAAATTGTTAGTGGCCAAAATAAGTCTAAGAACAAAATGATAACTACATGTAACATGTCATTCTGAAACCAAAATAAATGTGCATTAAGTATAAACTAAGAAAATGTAAAGAAAATATGAACTGTAGTTTATAGTTATGTACTAATATTGGTTCATTAATTTAACAGATATACCATGGAGAATAATATATATGGAGATTCTTTATATTGCTCTTTTTATTTTTCTGTAAATCTTAAGCTTTTCTGTGAAATTAAGTCTAACAAAAAGAAATTTTATGTGTAATAGTGTCTCTGGGAGGATTGGGTGAGACCAGGTTAAAGGAGATCTCTGAATACTAAGAAACACCATACAAATGTATATAATTCTTTGTTGTAGGAGAATAATTTTTACCTGCTTCTGGTTTCCCGTGTGTATTCATAAGGGAATTTTAAAATTCTGGTTTCTTAATTAGTGGATTTGTAGATAGATTAATTAATTTCAAAAGGGAAAATACATATCCTAAAATTATCTCAAAGTATCCACATGGTAAAAATTCTATTTAGCATTTTTACTATTTTGCTGATTTGAAACTTACCTAGGGAGGGGAGTTTCTTTTTTTTAACCTTTTTTTTTTTTTTTTTTTGTGTGTGTGTGTGTGTGTTTGGTGCTGAGGATTAAACCTAGGATCTTGCTGCTAAACTACATCGCCAGCATTATATATTGGGGCAGGGTCTCTTTAAGTTGCCAAGGTTGGCCTCAAATTTATAATCATCCTGTTTTGGCCTACTGAGAAGCTTGGATTATGGGCATGTGTCATAATGTTAAGCTCATCTTTAAAAATTAACTAAAAACCTTCCTTTATAATGTCTCATATCCACATATACAATGTTAATTTACTAAAACTAAAATAAAATTGATGTACATTCTAGTTAATTCTCCTTCTGAAAAGCTTTTTAGTCAATAATATAATTTACAGCGCAATCTTTTACTTCTATCCTCCTCCTCCTCCTCCTCTTCCTCCTCCTCCTCCTCCTCCTCCTCCTCCTCCTCCTCCTCCTTCTTCTTCTTCTTCTTCTTCTTCTCTCTCTCTCTCTCTCTCTCTCTCTCTCTCTCTCTCTCTCTTTAGAATAAGGAAGAATTAATTTGTATATATTTAAAGAATTTGGATTTATGAATAATAAAAAAATCCAAAATGGTAAAAGAAAATGGTTGTACCCTTCTTAAATCAAATTCATTGTTTGAATTTTGTACTACTTTCAATGAAAAGCAGCCACTCAGTAATAAATGAAGTAATTATTTTTAGCAGGCTCTCTAGATTTCTCTAAGATAATAACCTGACAAATGTTTTATTGAAAGAGTCAATCTTCTCTCTAAAGCTTCTGCCCCCAAAAGTAGGAATAGAACATAGAGAAAATGATCAAAAGATATATTTATAGTTCTTAGCCATTTTGTGTGTAGAACACTTGATTAAAGGGTTATTGTTATATTTTAAATCTCTACCAAAATTGAAAATTTGCATTGCATTTCTCTTTAAGTTAGTCAATTCTATGTATCTTGCAAAGGCAATGATAGTTCAAATGTAAATCCCATATGCACTCTAACCTAATCAATCGATAGGTAAGAGCCTATGTCTTACCAAAAGTAAAATTACTTATGATGACCAAGATCAGATATCCCACACTCCCTCTTCCATTTCACTTATCATCATCATTGTCAATTGCAGTGAATCTTGGTCATCATACAGCTAGTGTCTCTTCTACTCATATACTTCCTACTGTTTGGAAGAATATCTTATTTGTGGATTGAGGTAGATTGAGGAAAATATTCTTGGCCAAGATAGGTTTTCCACATTCTCAGTTAACTTGGTGCACGTGTTGAAATATTTAAAAACACTTGGAAACTGTAGGCATGCAAGATCTTCATGTCTTTGTGAGGCAACTCTGAAAGATCATCCCAGCTATACTATTCATACAGGTTTGATTGAGGTCTTAGTCATAACTGCATTGGAGGTCAGCTTCTTCTCATGTCTGATTCTGTCTTCTTCACTTCCATTTTGTGTACTTACCAAAGGTTACAATCCTTATTACTGTTCTGAAAGCAACTTTTCATCAAGGTCATTCCAAAGAACCAGATTTAAGTCCCTGAGTAAGTTGATGCTACATATTGAATTAGATCACTGAAGATATTTTAGTTCCACCATTTTTTTTGAAAAATTACTTATGAAAATAATTTTGTACTCTTCCTTGTGATATACTCAGATTTCTTAGTGAAGATGTTTTCCAAATGCTGTCTCAGTCATAAATGACAACCTTCCAAGAGTTTTTGAACTATATAGGGACTCTTAGTATTCAGCCCACAGTATTTGTAAAATTCATTACTTCATTTGTTTCAGGTACTGTTCAGGTCCTTGTGTCCTGATCTGTGACTGTGGCTATCCAGTGTGCAGACTCTTAATGTGTCCCTCTCTAGAATGTAAACCTCTAGCCTTTTGATAAGGTAGAAGAAAATCAATAGACCCATGAAATGGGTTTGAAAGGGAATGTAATGACTGGATTTCCTAAACAAGTTTTCATCAATCCTTATTTAGTTATCAACATTCTCCCATCCCTGGAACTAGAATTTACCTAGTATTTTGAAGATTTTTGCCTTAGAGACTAGGTTAGCTTAATTCAAAGTTTCATTTTATTCTCAATTTGCTGAGCTGGTTATTACTCACCCATATGTTTGCCAAACTTTCCAAAAATATTTTCAACATAATGGTGACTTGGAGTATGTTTTCCTTTCCTGCATTTATAAATCAATATCCACAAAGAATAATTCTTTGAATAAATGAATAGGCCTTTGATGTAAGAATACCTATAGAGTTGAAGAGATAAATTAATCACTCTAAACAATTATTCAAAAAATTGTAGAAAAAATTCTGAAATTTGGACACCTTCTCAATGTTTTTTAAGGCATCAGCTCTATCTTAGTCTTAATGATTGTTTTTGAAAGATGATGATGATTAAATCTATTCTTCAGGAGTCTTTAGGCTTTTCTAAAAATAAAAATTTTACATATATTTAATACTTTAAAATGTAAAAATGTAAACCAGTAATACATATAAAATATGCTAATTTTCTATCTAAATATCTAAAAGTTATTTATTTTTAGGCATTAAGGATCTGAAATAAGCATATTTCTATTTTTATGTCAGAAAATTTAGATACATTATGATAATAGATAATGAATGTTACCCAATCCTTAAACA
Source organism: Urocitellus parryii (assembly GCF_045843805.1). Lineage (NCBI taxonomy): Eukaryota > Metazoa > Chordata > Mammalia > Rodentia > Sciuridae > Urocitellus > Urocitellus parryii. The sequence continues at coordinate 27,775,353 of NC_135537.1, forward strand.
TTTCAGTCTAGTAAATGCTTTGACTTCATATGCCCATCTGCAAAATATAATGAGGTAAGAATACTCTGAATATGCTCAAAAGTTGATTCCCTTGGAAAATTTGTGCCCACCATTATCCAAACTTTTAACAGTAAGCAGCAAATAAAATTATATTTTAAATATTTTATCCTTTTTAAAAATTTTGATACTCAATTTAATTCATTCTATCTCAAATAATTGCCCTCCCTTCCAGTCCACTGTATATCTAACAGCTTCTCCTCTTAGAGAATTAGCATAGCAATATTTTCTAGACACAGTTAAGTTTGATAGGGTTGTCTATCAGATGGCGGCTTTGTTATACTAATAAGGGTGAGAAAGAGTTCTCTGTGTGATATATCACATATTTTCACAGTCCAAAGGCATAAAAACTAAGGTAGTTCATAAACCTGATAGAATAAACAAAACTATCCTTGTCCCTCCTTTAAGTGTGGATATTCTATGTGCACATTTTAAAAAACAATTAAAATTATGTAATTTTGTCCAGAAAAAAATAGCCTTAATTTCATGCAAAGTAGCAAAAGAAAGTGAAAAATATATTTAATATAGAAGGTGTACAGCACCAAAAACTACTATATTTTTATTTCTAAATACACTACAACATAGTCCTATTCAGAAATTGGCTAAGAGATTTGAAACACTTTTTCTGACTTTTGAAGCTTAATTTTAATTGTCCAGAATTCCAAGCAATTGGGGCAAAGGTTAGTATTATTTCTCGCTTGATTTATCTAAATAATTATTTCAATTTTCCACTTCATTCTCCACATGTCAATATATCCTTAGGCTATTTCCTTAAGGAGTTATTTGAGGTAGAATGACTTTTCTTTGCGTTTTAAATTAAAAAGTGCCACATTTATATTTTCACAATAGTAAATGAAATGCAGCTTTAGGAATTAGGGAGTTAATATAAGTTTCACAAGTGTAATCGGTTAAACTGGGTATCCAACAAATTTCCACTTTATTTTATTACAATTCAATGGCGTTGGTTTAGCAATTTGAGTATCACACATTAGGTTTTCTTGCACACATTTTTCTTCCCTTTCAGTAACCTCTATTTAAATGAAAAAATACTGGTAGACAAAATAATCAGCGCTTTTGTCCATCAATTCAATTATTCTGTTTTAATAATAAGTATGCATGAATTTACATTTGACTAATACATTTAAATCATAGTTTTAGGTGGTTTACTTTTCTATCCTTTCCCTTTATATTGGTGGAAAAGATACTAATAGTTACAATTTTTCAGCTCAGAATTTCTTCCTCACTTCTAGACATAATACTAATTATGGTAGAGGTTTGTTTTTTTCCCAATTCTCACTTCCACATTGTAATAGAATTATATATCCAGGTTCTCTACAGTGTGACAGGAAACAATATATCTCTCTGTCCCACAATGCATCAGGTCATATGACTTGATGTGCCCTATAGAAAGTTAAAACAGTGCATTGCAGAGAGTAACTTTGGATGTGCCTAGGCAGTATGACTTGGCTTCTTTGTGCAATTGTGCCATTTCTATGGGAAAAACATCTCTTGTTGCTACTCCCAGAATGATATATGTTAAGTAGGTCAGACCAGACTCATTGCTGATAGCCAATTTCAGCCCATCTACTGCTCCAAGAATAAGATAAACAAAGACTTCTTGTTTGAGTGTGGTTTGCCTTGTACCTTTACTGCAGCAAAAACTTCACTGCTACTAATATGTTAGATTGGAACTTCAGTGGAAATGTATATGAGACTTTGTCACCTTTCCTTAATTGTTCTAGGTATAGAAATCTCACTCCAAATGAGGCTTAGCTCTGCAAAAGAAAGTAAGAAAGCTATTTCTGTCATTTAGGAATCCTGTGTCATCAAATAAGTCAGAATTTTTACTACTCATTTTACAACACTGCACACATTCCATTCACACAGAAAAAAGAACCCAGTACAATTAAGGAAATCTGAAATATGAAGAAGAAACACATAAATAAATAAAGTGATAAATTAATAAGTAAATAAAACCTGACATCTTCTGTTTCAGTACATTAGAAGACTCCAAAAAGTGGACAAAAGAAAAATAGTTAGGAACATCAAGACCCAAGACTCAGTTGTAATTCCTGAATTTTATTTTTGCCTAACTTGTATAGCTCTTGAAAGCACTAACATAAGCAGCTCAAGGTTCCCCCAGCTTTTACCTAAAGTAAAAGTTTCAGGAAACATGTTGCCTATTAGGACAGAAATTTCTAAGACAAAACAGACTTCTTCTTCTTTAAAAGTGGGAAAAAAATCAAAGAAACAAAAATAGGTGATTGCATCTCCAACTATGATAGTAAAGTCTAAGTGGAGCTTAGATTTGTAGCATCACCATGCTATATTAAAATTTCCCAACTCCCCAACTTGGGTGTTGTGAGAGAATGCTACAAGGAAACCAGATACTTCAATCTTGCCAGGCAATAATAAGGTCATCTTGTGATGTCAGAAGAGATTTTATAACAGATTTGGATTTTCAAACCAAACTATCAATAATGAGGCATCTCTTTTCTACTCCATTGATGGTGTCCAAATAGGTCAAGCAAAGAGTTAGACATTTTACTCTGTGCCACTTATTAGTAGGCCACTTTTCCCCAAATGGGATTCAGTAAATAGTAATACTCTTAAAACTCTCAGCCACTCAGTATCACTGCAGGCCAAATGGATCCAGAGCCACCACCTAATTCAGCCATAAGAAGAAGACTGCTGTGCCAGTCAGGATCAGCAAAGGTTGAGTGGGGCAGGGGCACCTGTGTCTCCTGGCCATAATGAGGAGCACACCCCCTTTCTCTTGAAGGTATGACATCAGAGGGAAACAGCTAAGAAGAAGCTTTAGATAAGGTCCTAATACCTAAATGTGCAAGTATGAATCAATAATTGTCATATAAAGGACAATAACGATCTCCACCTGAATGAAAGGAAAGAATCAATAAACGACACACAGAGATGACAAAGATATTAGAATTATTTGGCAAAGATGTTGTAAAAAAGCCCACATAAAAAACTTGAGATAAGTGTTTTCAAAAATGCTTTGATTTAATGGAAACGATATTCTCAGCAAAGAAATAGAGAATCTCAACAAAAATACAGTAACTGATAATTTAAAAACTTCAGAGTCTAGGCCCAGTACTACAAAAGAAGAGATAAAACAAAACAATATCAAAAAATCAATGAATGTAAAACAACAGAAATTAATAATCTGAGAATAGAGAGAAAAATGATTCAAAACAAAATGAATGCAACTTCAGGGACTAGTGGAACTTTAATAAAAATGCTCAGATAAATGTCAGTAAGGTTGGAGGAGAAATAAAGAGGGTGTGGCTGAAAAAATTATCCAAAGACTAATGACAAAAGCTTTTCAAATCTGGAAAAACATTTAATCCTACAGAATCAAGATACTGAGGAAACCCCAATAAGAATAAACTAAAAAAAAAATACACATCAACACATATTATAGTCAAAATTCTGAAAATTAGACACAAAGAAAAACATTATGGAAAGCAGTGAGAGAGATATAACATTTTAAGCATAAGGGAAACAAATACCACTGACAGTGAGTTTTTTATTAAAGCCTTGAAGACCAGTGCCTACTGAGAACCCTGTAGCAAGAAAATGCCTTTGAGTGAATAGGAAATCAAAATATTCTCAGAAGAAGTTAAATTAGGACATGTTTCCCCAGAAAATCTACTCTAAAATATGGCTAAGTAAACCTCTTTATACAGAAAGAAAATAAAAAATAAAATGGTAATAACAACAAAAACAACAACAACAAAAAAAACTAAATAATGTTGGAAAAGAAGGAAAAAATGCTAACAAATTTATGAGTGAATACAGTAAACTTTTTTTTGTTCTCTTGAGTTGTCTAAATTTTGTTTGACTATTGAAACAAAAATATTTCCTTATGTAGTTACAAATGTATACAGCTATTAAAATGATTATATTATATATATGGGGGATTAAGCTGACATACTGGTAGAGCAACTAGTATTCTTAGATTATGTTCAATTTTATAAGTCAGTGCAACCTTTAGAGCATCAACTGTGAAAGTAATACAGAATGCCAAAGAGAACTTACCCCAGACACTTTTCAAAAATGGCAAATAGGACTTCATTCTTAACTATAGCAATAAGATAGGAAGACAATTAAAATTAGGAAACTGTTAAAACTGATGATGTCAGAGTTTTAAATCCCTGGGGTAAAGTGAACTAGGGAAAAAATACTAAATGGGGAGGTTGGCCAATGTGTTTAGGCTATTTGTGTTTTCTAATGAATTTCAGCTCCTACTCTCCCACATAGAATGAGAGATGATATGTATGCTTCCAGAAGATTATATTTAAAAAAGATGGCTTTCAGGTCCTTCAGAAAGATATTCTTAGATTATAAAATCGGCAAAAGATCCAACATGGTGGCTGGCGAGGAAGCAGCGATTCCAACGTCTCCACTTCAACGGGATAAGAAAGACCCACCTGGACAGCTGCAGCCTACCTACGGAGGAACTTCTAGCATAATTCCCTTTAGAGGAGAACAGCCGTGATCTGGTAGGTTTATTGGAAGTGACAGTTTGTCCCAGAGAAGTGGATCTTGGACGGCCACTCGGGCACAGAGGACTAGTCCCACAGCCATTAGTCACTCCGGCAAGGGGCTCCCCCGGGAGGCCTAGTTCTCGCTTTGCGAGCAGCCATCTCACCTGTCCGGTTCCTGACCACGCGGCCACAGCTACCCGGCTCCACAGGTGGCACCGCGGCAAGTGCAGAAGTCAAGTCCCGGAGCCAACAATCGTGTTTGCAAGCAGCGATCACCCTGAGCGGCTTGGGCCACCCCGCCCGAACCTGCAGTCGGCCTCCGCCATCCGGGCTACCCCGGAAGGCATAGCGCTCGCTCTGGGAGCAGCCGCTTCTCCCGCCCGGCCCCTAACCACGCAGCTGCAGCTACCCGGCTCCATAGGTGGCACCACGGCGGGCGCAGAAGTCAGGTCCCGGAGCCAGCAACCGCTTTTGCAAGCGGCGGTCACCCTGAGCGACTTGGACCGCCCCGCCCGAACCCGCAGTCGGCCTCCGCCATCCGGGCTCCCCCGGGAGGCATAGCGCTCGCTCTGGGAGCAGCCACCGCTCCTGCCTGGTTCCTAACCACGCGGCCGCAGCTACCCAGCTACCTGGCTCCACAGGTGGCCCCACGGCGGGTGCAAAAGTCAAGTCCCGGAGCCAGCTGCCGCTTTTGCAAGCGGCGGACACCCTGAGCGGCTTGGGCCACCCCGCCCGAACCCGCAGTCTGCCTCCGCCATCCGGGCTCCCCCGGGAGGCATAGCGCTCGCTCTGGGAACAGCCGCCTCTCCCGCCCGGTTCCTAACCATGCGGCCACAGCTACCCGGCTCCACAGGTGGCCCCGCGGCGGGTGCAGAAGTCAAGTCCTGAGGAGGGAAGATGGCAGCGAAGGGAGTGCATCACCCCAGTGCGCCTCGTCACTGAGCGGGAGAAAGATGATGTGAATCGCCTGAATCTTGTAGGGAATTTCCAGCGAAATCGAGGTGCCCCAGAATCTAGTGGACAGATTTCCATCGTGCTAAGTTTGACTGCGGGAGCTCCTTTTCTCCCCACGGAGGGTCGCATAGCCTGATAGGCAATCGCCCTGCAGCTGGAGTCTGTGGCGCGCATCGGGGAGCAGCAAGGTGCCGGAGCGGGGGAGCAACAATACCTGCGGCCCACTGGAAAGACAGGCCAGGGGGTAAATTTCAAAAACACAACAGTTGCACCAAGCAGAAAGAAACGCGAGCAGTATGAAAAGACAAGGAAAAAAAGGACTACAAGCAATGCAGGTCAACTCAACATTAGAAGTGGTAATAGCTGCAACAGATGGAATGTCAGATAAAGAGTTCAGGATATACATGCTTCAGATTATCTGGAGTCTCAAGGAAGACATGAGACAGCAAAATCAGACAATGAAAGATCACATTGACAAACAAATTCAGGAAGTAAAAGATCAATTTCACAGGGAGATAGAGGTAATAAAAAACAAACAAATAGAAATCCTAGAAATGCAGGAAACAATAAACCAACTTAAAAACTCAATTGAGAATACTACCAGCAGAGTAGATCACTTAGAAGAGAGAACATCAGACAATGAAGACAAAGAATTTCAACTGGAAAAGAACATATACAACTCGGCAAGTCTGCTAAGAAACCATGAGCAGAACATCCAAGAAATATGGGACAATATCAAAAGACCAAATTTAAGAGTCATTGGGATACAAGAAGGCACAGAGCTCCATACCAAAGGAATAAACAGTCTATTCAGTGAAATAATACGAGAAAACTTCCCAGACTTGAAGAATGAGACAGAATCCCAAATCCTAGAAGCCTACAGGACGCCGAATGTGCAAAATCATAAGAGATCCACACCTAGACACATTATAATGAAGATGTCCAACATACAGAATAAGGAGAGAATTTTAAAAGCTGCAAGAGAAAGAAAGCAGATTACATTTAGGGGTAAACCAATCAGGATAACAGCTGATCACTCAACACAGACTCTGAAAGCTAGAAGATCCTGGAATAACATATTCCAAACACTGAAAGAAAATGGGTTCCAACCAAGAATCGTGTATCCGGCGAAATTAAGCTTCAGGATAGAAGATGAAATTAAAACCTTCCACGATAAACAAAAGTTAAAAGAATTCACAGCTAGAAAACCATCTCTTCAAAAAATCCTTGGCAAAACATTACAGGAAGAGGAAATGGAAAATAACATTGAAAACCAACAATGGGAGGTAGGACAGTAAAGGGGGGAAAGTAGTCAAAGAGGATAACAAATCAGGTTTAGTAACATCAATAAATAAATATGGCTAGAAGAACAAACCATATCTCAATAATAACCCTAAATGTTAATGGCTTAAACTCACCAATCAAGAGACACAGGCTAGCAGAATGGATCACAAAACAAGACCCAACAATATGCTGCCTACAGGAGATGCATCTGATAGGAAAAGATATTCATAGACTGAAGGTGAAAGGTTGGGAAAAATCATACCACTCATATGGACTGCGGAAACAAGCAGGAGTGGCCATACTCATATCTAATAAAATAGATTTCAAGCCAAAGTTAATCAAAAGGGATAAAGAAGGACACGTCATACTGCTCAAGGGAACCATACACCAACAAGACATAACAATCATAAATATATATGTCCCAAATAATGGCGCAGCTGTGTTCATCAAGCAAACTCTTCTCAAGTTTAAGAGTCTAATAGACCACCATACAATAATCATGGGGGACTTCAACACACCTCTCTCACCACTGGACAGATCTTCCAAACAAAAGTTAAATAAGGAAACTATAGAACTCAATAACACAATTAACAACCTAGACTTAATTGACATATATAGACTATACCACCCAACATCAAGTAGTTAGACTTTTTTCTCAGCAGCACATGGAACCTTCTCAAAAATAGACCATATATTATGTCACAGGGCAACTCTTAGACAATATAAAGGGGTAGAGATAACACCATGCATCTTATCTGATCACAATGGAATGAAACTGAAATTCAATGATAAAAGTAGGAAGGAAAAATCAAGCATCACTTGGAGAATGAACAATAGGTTGCTGAATGATCAATGGGTTTTAGAAGACATCAAGGAGGAAATTAAAAACTTCCTAGAGTTAAATGAAAACACAGACACAACATATCGGAACCTATGGGACACATTGAAAGCAGTTCTAAGAGGAAAATTCATTGCTTGGAGTTCATTCCTCAAAAAAAGAAAAAACCAACAAATAAATGATCTCATACTTCATCTCAAAATCCTAGAAAAAGAAGAGCAAAACAACAGCAAAAGAAGTAGAAGGCAAGAAATAATTAAAATCAGAGCTGAAATTAATGAAATTGAAACAAAAGAAACAATTGAAAAAATTGACAAAACTAAAAGTTGGTTCTTTGAAAAAATAAATAAAATTGACAGACCCTTAGCCATGCTAATGAAGAGAAGAAGAGAGAGAACCCAAATTACTAGCATACGGGATGAAAAAGGCAATATCACAACAGATTCTTCAGAAATACAGAAGATAATCAGAAATTATTTTGAATCCTTATACTCCAATAAAATAGAAGATAGTGAAGGCATAGATAAATTCCTTAAGTCTTATAATCTGCCCAGATTGAGTCAGGAGGATATAGACAACCTAAACAGACCAATAACAATAGAGGAAATAGAAGAAACCATCAAAAGATTACCAACTAAGAAAAGCCCAGGACTGGACGGGTATACAGCAGAGTTTTACAAAACCTTTAAAGAGGAACTAACACCAATACTTTTCAAGCTATTTCAGGAAATAGAAAAAGAGGGAGAACTTCCAAATTCATTCTACAAGGCCAACATCACCCTGATTCCGAAACCAGACAAAGACACCTCAAAGAAAGAAAACTACAGACCAATATCTCTAATGAACCTTGATGCAAAAATCCTCAATAAAATTCTGGCGAATCGGATTCAAATACATATCAAAAAAATTATACACCATGATCAAGTAGGATTCATCCCTGGTATGCAAGGTTGGTTCAATATACGGAAATCAATAAATGTTATCCACCACATCAATAGACTTAAAAATAATAACCATATGATCATCTCAATAGATGCAGAAAAAGCATTCGACAAAGTACAGCATCCCTTTATGTTCAAAACTCTAGAAAAATTAGGGATAACTGGATCATACCTCAACATTGTAAAAGCAATCTATGATAAGCCACAGGCCAGCATCATTCTGAATGGAGAAAAATTGAAGGCATTCCCTCTAAGTTCTGGTACAAGACAGGGATACCCTCTCTCACCACTTCTGTTCAACATAGTCCTCGAAACACTGGCCAGAGCAATTAGGCAGACGAAAGAAATTAAAGGCATAAAAATAGGAAAAGAAGAACTTAAATTATCACTATTTGCAGATGATATGATTCTATACCTAGCAGACCCAAAAGGGTCTACAAAGAAGCTATTAGAGCTAATAAATGAATTCAGCAAAGTGGCAGGATATAAGATCAACAGGCATAAATCAAAGGCATTCCTGTATATCAGTGACAAATCCTCTGAAACGGAAATGAGGACAACTACTCCATTCATAATATCCCCCCAAAAAATAAAATACTTGGGAATCAACCTAACAAAAGAGGTGAAAGATTTATACAATGAAAATTACAGAACCCTAAAGAAAGACATAGAAGAAGACCTTAGAAGATGGAAAAATATACCCTGCTCATGGATAGGCAGAACTAACATCATCAAAATGGCTATATTACCAAAAGTTCTCTATAAGTTCAATGCAATGCCAATCAAAATCCCAACAACATTTCTTGTAGAAATAGATAAAAGAATCATGAAATTCATATGGAATAATAAAAGACCCAGAATAGCAAAAACAATACTAAGCAGGAAGTGTGAATCAGGCGGTATAGCGATACCAGACTTCAAACTATACTACAGAGCAATAGTAACAAAAACAGCATGGTACTGGTACCAAAACAGGAGGGTGGACCCATGGTACAGAATAGAGGACACAGTAACCAATCCACAAAACTACAACTATCTTATATTTGATAAAGGGGCTAAAAGCATGCAATGGAGGAAGGATAGCATCTTCAACAAATGGTGCTGGGAAAACTGGAAATCCATTTGCACCAAAATGAATCTGAATCCCTATCTCTTGCCGTGCACAAAAGTTAACTCAAAATGGATCAAGGAGCTTGATATTAAATCAGAGACATGGCATCTGATAGAAGAAAAAGTTGGTTATGATCTACACGCTGTGGGATCGGGCTCCAAATTCCTCAATAGAACACCCATAGCCCTAGAGTTAACAAATAGAATCAACAAATGGGACTTACTCAAACTAAAAAGTTTTTTCTCAGCAAAAGAAACAATAAGAGAGATAAACAGGGAGCCTACATCCTGGGAACAAATCTTTACTCCACACACTTCAGATAGAGCCCTAATAACCAGAATATACAAAGAACTCAAAAAATTAGACAATAAGATAACAAATAACCCAATCAATAAATGGGCCAAGGACCTGAACAGACACTTCTCAGAGGAGGACATACAATCAATCAACAAGTACATGAAAAAATGCTCACCATCTCTAGCAGTCAGAGAAATGCAAATCAAAACTACCCTAAGATACCATCTCACTCCAGTAAGACTGGCAGCCATTAGGAAGTCAAACAACAATAAGTGCTGGAGAGGATGCGGGGAAAAGGGCACTCTTGTTCATTGCTGGTGGGACTGCAAATTAGTGCAGCCAATTTGGAAAGCAGTATGGAGATTTCTCGGAAAGCTGGGAATGGAACCACCATTTGACCCAGCTATTCCCCTTCTCGGTCTATTCCCTAAAGCCCTAACAAGAGCATGCTACAGGGACACTGCTACATCGATGTTCATAGCAGCTCAATTCACGATAGCAAGACTGTGGAACCAGCCTAGATGACCTTCAATAGATGAATGGATAAAAAAAAATGTGGCATTTATATACTATGGAGTATTATTCTGCATTAAAAAATGACAAAATCATAGAATTTGGAGGGAAATGGATGGCATTAGAGCAGATTATGCTAAGTGAAGCTAGTCAATCTTTAAAAAACAAATACCAAATGACTCCTTTGATATAAGGGGAGTAAACAAGGACAGGGTAGGGACGAAGAGCTTGAAAAGAAGATTTACATTAAACAGGGATGAGAGGTGGGAGAGAAAGGGAGTGAGAAGGGAAATCGCATGGAAATGGAAGGCGATCCTCAGGGTTATACAAAATGTCATACAAGAGGAAAGGAGGGGTAAGACAAGAGAATACAAATGGAAGAAATGATTTACAGTAGAAGGGGTAGAGAGAGAAAAGGGGAGGGGAGGGGAGGGGAGGGGAGGGGAGGGGAGGGGGGATAGTAGAGAATAGGACAGACAGCAGAATACATCAGACACTAGAAAGGCAATATGTCAATCAATGGAAGGGTAACTGATGTGACACAGCAATCTGTATACGGGGTAAAAGCGGGAGTTCATAATCCACTTGAATCAAACCGTGTAATATGATGTATTAAGAACTATGTAATGTTATGAACGACCAATAAAAAAAAAAAAAGAAAAAGTATTGGTAGTCTAATCCAACTGATTCTTCATGGCACTCCCTAAGAAATAACATCCTGTATTTATAATTTTTGAGGATCCAGTTAAACAAAAATAAAGTTCAGAACAATCTGTGTAAAAAAAAAAAAAATCGGCAAGAAACTAAAAGATTTACCTCTTAAGCATGCAAAGAAAAAATCACAAATTTTCTAAATTCCTTGCCCTGAGAAAAGAGATGCCAGTGGTCTGTAGTCAGGAGGAAACTTATTCTATTTTAGTCAAGGTGAGGAGAATGTTAAAGACATTTTGATCAAAAAAAGATTGAGAAACACTACACATTAATCAAAATGGAATTCTAAAAGATTGTTCAAGTTGCCCACACAACAAGGCAGACAAACTAAGCCAAAGAAATCAAAACAAGAAAAAAGGAGGAATAATAAAATGGCAGTACTAAGTATTAACATTAACAATTCAATTGCATATACATAAAAATTGTGTTCACTGACCATAGTATATTTTAAAGGGAAATCAATAATATAAAGGAAAAAAAGAAAGAAATTCTGCAAACTTTTGGAAACTAAATAACCCATGAGTTAAAGATGATGCCTCAATGGAAATAAAAAGCACAGTGAATGAAAAATTTCAACACTCATTCATGATAAAAGCAATCAGAAAGCTAGGAATGGAGGTCAACTTTCTCACCTGAGGAAATGGCTGGGGATGTGGCTCAAGCGGTATCACTGGGCTGGTATGCCTGCTCACCTGGTATGCACAGGGCACTGGGTTCAATCCTCAGCACCACATAAAAGTAAAATAAAAGATGTTGTGTCCACCCAAAATTAAATATTAAAAAATTATCTCCCTCTCTCTCTCTCTCTAAAAAAAAAAAAAAAAAAAAAACACAGTGAATTGAATAAAAATGGAAATCCAACACACCACAATCTCTGGGATGCAGCTAAAGCAGTAAAAAGGTAATTCATAGTACCTCATGTCTAGGCTTTTCAGAAACAGGAAAATTCTAAAATCTCAAAAAATAAAGTCTGACCTCAAGATTAGAAAAGTAAGAGCAAAATAAATTTTAAAAAAGTGTGCAGAAGGATATATAAACATAAAAATAGAAATCAATTTAATTGGATTCAGAAAAAATAAATCAAAGAAACAAGAAAGAAATTATTTCTTGATGAGGAAAAGATCATTGAAAAGATCAATAAAGTAAACCAACCCCCTTTGAGAGAGAGAGAGGAATTATAAAATATTCAAACTCTGGAAAGATATCAAGGATATCACTATTAATTCAGGCTATACACTTATCAAAAGGATAATAAGGGAATACTTCAACAACTTCCATACAAATACATTTGACAACTTGAATGAACTGGATAAATTTAAAAATATAAATTATAAAAAATCACTTAACAATATATAAACAATTTAAATAGTTATACAACTATTAAGGCAATTGAAATAAAGTAAAAACTTCACTCCCCAAATCTCCATGCCCAGATTCTTTATCTAGAGAATTCTACCAGCAGTTTAAAGAATGAACTTTAGCTTTAAATAATCTCATACAGAAAACAAAATAAAATGGAGAAAACACTGTCCAATTTGTTTTAAGATACTGAAAACCACAAAAAGATCATAATTCAATGAATGGAATTTACCACAAATATCCCTTCTAAGTATAGATATAAAAAATTTTTAAATATTATTAAATATAATGCAACTATATACAAAATAATGATAATATAATGGCTATTTAAATTTTATTCCAGGAATACAGGTCTGGTTCAATATTCAAATATCATTCAGTATGACTCACCATATTAGCAGAGTATATTTTTTTAAAGCCACATCATCATATAAATCTGTGTGGTAAAAAGAAAAAAAATTGCAGACAAAAAAATGTCAACACTCATTCATGATAAAAGCAATCAGAAAGTTAGGAATAGAGGTAAACATTCTCAACTTGAAAAACAATCTCTAGAAAAAGCTAGTATTAAAAAATTAAAATTTACCTGCTTATGACCAGGAATAAGATAACAAAATCTGTTCTCATCACTTTTATTCAATTTTTATGTAGGGAATTTTAGGTTGAACAATAAGATAAGCAAAAGAAATGAAGATACACAATCAGAAAAAAGCAAGAAAATGATACAAACAACCAAGGGCCTACAAATGAAATCCTAGGAAATCTAATAAAACAAACAAAACAACCTCCTAGAAATATAAGTTAGTTCAGTGATGTCTTTGGACACAAGATCAGAATACAGAAATTAATTGCATATCTATATACTAGTAACAAATGCATAAATACCAAAATTAAAATACAGTATCATTTAGAATTGAAAAAAAAAAAAAGACCAAAATACCTAAGTGTAAATCTAACAAAAACATATTGTGCTTTTGTGTTGAAGACTACAGAATGTCATTGGAAGTAACCAAGTAAGATCTAAATAAATGAAGGAATCTACTGTGTAGTTGGGTTGAAAGATTCAATATACTAGAAAATGCCAAACTGATAATGCCTGCAGTCTTTTGATAGTAAATATTATTCCATGATTAATATAAAAAAGAACTAAAACATTATTTTAAGTGGCAAATTCAGAGGAGCAAGAAATAGAGCGACACAAATTTCCATAACAGATTTTTTTCAAAGGTGTGAAAAAATGCAAGTAATTTAGTCTTTTCAATGAATTGGAAAAAAGTGACATCTTGGAGAAAAGATGAACATAGACCTAAATCTCACATGTTATACAAAAATTAGATGAGACAGTACAAATGTAAAATGAAATATGTAAAACCATAAAACTTTTAGGGGAAAAAAAAGAGAAATCAGCATTTAGGACCAGCAAAGTTTTTAGATTTGACACACAAAAAAGCACAATTAACAAATGGAAAAATTCATGAGTTAGAAAAATAACATTAAAAAATATTTTCCTTTATGAAAGATTCTGTTAAGAAGATGAAAGCAAGCAATGCATTTGAGGAAAATGTTCACAACCACATATTTGATAAAGGACGTGGCTCTAGACATATCATATATATAGTGAATTCTCAAAACTCAGTTAAAAAACAAAAGCAAAAAATGAGAGGAAAAAGAAAATCTACAATCAGAAAGTGGGCAAAACTATGAAGAGAGATTCCTGTGAAAAAGGTGCACAGTTAGCAAAGAAGTGCGTGAGAATATGTCCATTAGCATTAGTTTTAGAGAGTCAAATTAAAACATCACAGTGAGATATCATTACACACCTATCAGACTGGAAAACTAAACTTTAATGACAATCCCAGATAATGGTGAGGGGCCATAGAAACTGGATCACTTATATATTGCTGGTAGGATTGCAAAATGGTACAGATACTCTGGTAAATAGATTAGCAGTCTACTCTTTAAAAGAAGAATTAATAACATGAGAATTGCTCTCCTGGGTGTTTATGCCAGAGAACTAAAAATTCAGTTCATACAGAAGTTTGTACATAAGCATTTTTTCATAATAGCCAAAAATTGTAAATAGCCCACACATCCTTTCAATAAACATACTATGGCTATCCATATAATAGCATACCCTTTAACAATTTTATGGGATGAATTGTGACCCCTACAGATGCAATATATTGAAGCCCTTTCATTCAGTACCTCAGGATATGGCTGTGTTTGAAATTAGACCTCTTAATGAGTTAAAATTAAGACAGTAGGCTTGGTACTAATCCAATCTGACCAATTTCCTTGGACAAAATTCGCACACACACAGATACCTGAGATGAGCAAGCCCATAGAGGAAAGACTGTATAAAGACACAGAGAAAGCAATTATCTATAAGCCAAGGGACAGACTCAGAAGATCCCAAACCCTCAGGTACTTTGATCTTGGACTTGTAGCCTCCAAAACTATAAGAAAATAATTGTTATTTAAGCCACTCAGTCTGTGGTGTTTTGTTACAGCAGTAATAGCAAACGAATACAGCAATAACAAGGAACAAGCTGTTGACACAAACAATTTAAATGAATCTCCAGAGAATTATGCAGAGTGAAAAAGGCTAATCCCAAAGAGTTATATATTCTATGATTCTATATACATGATATTCTTGAAATGCTAAAACTATAAAACGGAGAATGGACTTGTTCATGCTAGGATTAAAGAGAGGGTAGAAGAGGATGTGAGTGCTAATACAAGAGGAACTCGGGAAATTCCTGAGGTACTAGAAATGTTCTTTTCTCTTGACTGTGTCAAAATACATATTCAGGTTTTGATACTGTACCATAGTTGTTCAAGATGTTGCCACTGAGGGAAATTCACTATCAGTATATAGGTAATAATATTATTCTATAAAACTGTATATGAATATACTATACTTCCAAACAAAAAAATAATAATTAAAAAAAATCCTGACAACATACGGATAGTTCTAAAAGCAGCAGAGTATATTTAAATAAAATCTCTATAAGGATGAAATGCCCGGTAAAGAATTTTAAAGAATGGGGCCAGCTGGGTGTAGTGGGTGGCACACACCTGTAATCCTAGCTACTCAGGAGGCTGAGGCAGGGGGATTCCAAGTTTGAGTCCAGCCAGGGCAACTTAGAGAGGGCCTATCTCAAAATTTAAAATAAGGCCGGGCATGGTGGTGCATGCTTGTAATCCCAGCAGCTCTGGAGGCTGAGGCAGGAGGATCGCAAGTTCAAAGCCAGCCTCAGCAAAAAAGAGGCACTAAGCAACTCAGTGAGACCCTGTCTCTAAATAAAATACAAAGTAGGGCTGAAGTGTTAGACCAGGATGCAAGAAAAGACCACTGACTCCAATTAAAATCAAATTCAAGCAAGCTTATTATTTTGACCGGCCGAGCTGCCTCTCTCACCCAAAACCACAGGAACAAGACAGCAGCTGCAGCTTTCCTGCAGCCCAGCTTTATAGCCCAGAAAGTTACACAAAGAGGGGTTACAGATAACAGAACTCTGAAGAGCATAACACTAATGTAGTTTACATTTTTGCTGGCCCCAACAACAGCATTTATGAAGGTCATTAGAGCCTCAGAGAGGGTCGTTATCTGGCCAGGAAAGGCCAAGATTTGTGAGGCATCACTAAAGTTTCAGAGAGGGCTGCTGTCTGATCAGAGAACCTGGCATGGGTGAGTTCAAGGCACGGGCAGTCATTCCAAGCAGGTTCAGAATTTGCAGTAATTTATATTAAAGCCGAAATTATCTTTTCATGGCTTTGTGGCGAGATGGCTCCCAATTTTAAGAAAAGATCAAGTTGGGTCTATCAGAAGATGTGGCTCAGTGGTTGAGTGCCCCTGAGTTCAATCCCTGGTATACACTACACACACACACACACACACACACACACACAAATTGAAATAAAAACGGGCTGGAGATATAACCAAATGGTAGAGTATCCTAGAATTCAATCCCCAGTACCCCCCCACACACAAACATAAACACATACATCCTAAAACTGAAAATACAATCCACAGAATAAGAGATTGTGTTTGAATGATCATTTATCTCACAAGGGAATTGTGTGCAGAATATACAAAGTAGTCTTAAAATTTTACAATTAATAAACCAGTTTAAAAACATGCAAAGTATCCAAATGACATTTCTCCATAAAAGCCATATACATGGTCCATAGTCACATGAAAGATATTTAACATCATTAGTCATTAGGAAAACAGAAATTGAAACCACAGATTCAGTTTCACACCCATTAGAATGGCTATAATAAAAAGAAGACAAGCAATAACAAGGATGGGGAGTAACTGGAACCTTCCTAATTGCTGGTAAGAATGTAAAATGGTGCAGCTGGATTGGGGTTAAATGTCAGTAGTAGAGCACTTCTCTAGCACAAGGCCTTGGCTTTGATCCAGCACTACAACAAAAATTAAAAATTGGAAATATAGCTGCTTTGGAACATAATTTGGCAGTTCTTTAAAATTCTAAGCATAGAATTACCAATTGCTCAGTAATTCCACTCCTAGATACCTACCCAAGAAAAATGAGAACATACATCCATTCAATACCTTCCACATGTATGTTCATAGTAGCCCCAGAGAGCAAACAACACAAATGTCTGTAGAATAAGTGAAATGTGTCCAGCCATACAAAAGAATTAATATTTAACCTCAAAATGGATGCCATCCTGACACATACTAGAACACGAATGAAACTTAGACTACATATTGTGTGATTTTGTTTATATGTCCCCAATAGGCAAATCCATGGAGAGAAAGTAGGTTTGTTGTTGCCTAAGACTGGCAAGTGGTAGTAGAGGGATATGAGAACTGCTAATGGGTTCAGAATTTTTTTTAAGATAACAAATGTTCTAAAATTCAATGGAAGAGAATTAAAATGCAAATCAATTGTTTAAGAACACATTTTGGCCAGGTGCTGTAGTGCAAGCCATAATTAATTCCCACCTGCTTTGAAGACTGAAGCAGGAGGATCACTTCAGCCAGGAGTTCAGGGACAACCTGTGCAAAATAGAGAAAACCTACCTCCTAGAAGAGAATAAAGGGAGGGGAAAAGGACATACTGGGGACTGAAATTAGAGCAAATTATATTCCATGCTTTTATAATTATATCACAATAAAGCCTAATGTTATGTTTAACTAAAAAGAACCAACAAAAAGGTGGAAAAAGTATAAATAAAATTAGATGATGGTGATACTCTAAAAATTCTGTGACTATACTAAAACCCAGCAAATTGTAAACTTTAAATAGGTGAATTTTATATGTGACTTATATTTCAATAAGGCTGTTAAAAACATACTATTTCTCTGTGAAAGTATAGCAGTAAGGGAAGTATTGTGATTCATTTTTTTGGAGGGGTTACTGGGGAATTGAACTCAGGGCCTCACGCCTACATGCCAGGCAAGCACTCTACCACTGAGTCACATCCCCAGCCCTCTTATGATTTATTCTTCTTTTACCCACTAATAATGGTCTAGTCCCTAGCCCTTACTATTATCAAACAAATGCCCTTTGAGTTGTTTTTCCCCTCCCATTCTAGTTTACTGCTGACATTTATAGCCATTGCAAAACAAAATGAACTTTCTGTCTTTCTTCAGAAAGCACAGTAGCTCAGTATTTTCAAATGATACAAGGATGTAATAATACCAATTTATCAGTCAGTAAGTATTTATTGAGTCCTACAATATGTGAGGCACTGTGTGGTATAATGAAGGCATATAATTAGTTTATTCATTTACAAAATGTTCTTGAGTGACTTTTAAGTGACACCTCTATCCTTGAGCAAAAAGAGACAATGTACGTGAGATATCAATGTATGAAACTACTACAAACAATAAAAAGAAGTGCTTAACCATAAAAAAAATAATAAAATAAATAAATAAATAAAATCTCTAAGTACCAACTTAGATTTATCTTAAAGACTTGCATTGAGATATCGAAATAGAGTAGAAAATGGAAGAAAAATACATCCTTAGATATGAAAAAATATGACAGGCAAAAGAAAAAAATTAATGAGTTGGAAAATAAAATCAAATAAATTTCCCATATGTAAAAGAAAGGATAAAGATACAGAAAAGAATAGAGGAAATTCAACAGAAAGACGGATCTATCCAATCCAAATATAAAACATCCAATTACCAGAAGTCCCAGAGAGCATTAATAGGGAAAATGAAAAGAAGACCATTGCCAAAGGGAGGAAAAATGTAATTTACAGAAGTTGAAGAGAGATGAGTTTTCAAATTACTTTTCTGTAATGTGGTAGAGAAATGATTTTTTAAAAAATAAATAGATAAATAATACACACATATATAGTCATGCTTTTCAGAAATTTCAGGCACGTAGCAAAGGATTTTTTAAAAAGCATTTCAGAGGGAGAAAAACCTTTCCTTACATAGATCAGAAATCTAATTGGCATTCGAATTCTCATCAGTCACAACTGAATGATGAAAGAGAATGTAAAAATATCTTCAAGTTTATGAAGGGAAATAATTTTCAGTCACCAAATCTATATCCATTCATGTAATCAACTAGAAGACCAGAATAAGTACATTTTTCAAGCATGTAGGAACCTCCCATGTGCTTCATATAAGGAATTTGAGAACATATTTTGAAGTGTCAATTTAGCCAGGCAATGGTTATTTAATTCAACACCCATTTAGATGTTCCACTGAATGTATTTTGCTGGTGCAACTAAATCTCCCAATTTGTTTAACCTGGGTAATTTGGTAGACCTGTTGGAATCTTTTGGAAAACTGTACAAGCAGGGCTCAGGTTTCCCTGAGACAGAGAAGTCATACTTGCGGTAGCAGTAGCCAGAGTTTGTGCCTGGGGTATCACCTTGTGGATTTAGGTTTAACCTAATTGCTGAGACAATTCTTTATAATAAATCTCTCTCTCCATCCCCCTTGCTCCCCTATATATCTCTCTCTTTCTCTGTTCTTTTTTTGGTGGAACCATGATTGATAAACAAGCTGAAATAAAAGACATAATGAGGAAGAGGAAAGAGCTGAGAATCAATTATGTTAGTACTGGAAATCAGGATAGCAGCTGGGCAGCAGGAAGAGGGCACCTCAAAGGAGTAGCAGGACTATTTCTTGGATTGGGCATGAGCACAGACTACACACAAAAATGGTATGGTTGAAAGCTTGGGAAGAAAGAAAGTGATTAAGTTACAAAATGCAAGAAATAAAAGAAAGAAGCCAGGCACAGTGGCACAAACTATAATCCCAGCAGGTCAGGAGGCTGAGGCAGGAGGATTGTGAGTTCAAAACCAGCCACAGCAAATTAACAAGGTCCTAAGCAATTTAGTGAGACCCTGTCTCTAAATAAAATATATTTTTAAAAGGACTGTGGGCTAGGGTTGTGGCTCAATGGTAGAGAACTTCCCTGGCACATGCAAGGCACTGGGGTTCCATCCTCAGCACCACATAAAAATAAATAGGTTAATAAATAAACAAATAAATAGATAAAATTGTGTACATCTTATATATATTACACATACATATAGGCTGTGATGTAGCTTAGTGGTTAAGCACCCATAGGTTCAATCTCAGTACCAAATAATAATAAAATTAAAAGAAAAAAGATTGAAAATTCTAAGGATAAGGGGGATAATGCCATTTAAAAAAGTCAAAATATATTCAGAGTATGAAAACTCTACTCAAAGTGGGTTTTATAAAAAGTAATAGAACTGACTTCCATATTTATATATACAAAGTAAACATTTCAGTAAATAAATATATTATTAAATTTTTTTTCTCTTCAAAACAACACTGAATATGTGTGAAGGTTAGGCAAGGAATTATTGTTTTTCATTATAAATTATGAACAATATGCAAGAATTTTATTTAAAGTTTTTTTAAGAGGCATAATGATTTTTCATATTATTCCATTGTCTAATTTCAGTATCATATGATAAACTGTACACAGTTTAAAATGATTAGAAGGAATTTTCTCTAAATTATGAGTTCTAAAGAATACTTTCTGCAGAACAGTAAATTATTTTTTTAAGTTAATAAATTTTGGAAAGGAGATACAAGTTTGGCTCTAAATGCTGAATGAAAGAGTCTTGATTGGTTAATATAGAAATTCCACAGGAATAACAATATATTAGTAAATATTATATAAATATAATTATTATCATATATATAAAATATTTTGAAATCCTTTTGTTGTAGCAAGAAATGGTTATGTAATAATCACCAACATGTCTCTAGATTTGGTTAATGCCTAATGTCTTACTAAATTTTTAAGTATAGTACTCATTTTTTTGTTTTAGTCATATATCTAGTAAAATTAATTAGTGGGGATATGAAGAAAAGTTTTATTCCTCAATGCAGAATGAGAAAATGCACAATTATTAAATGCCAATTTTTAAAGACTCCAGAAAGATGGAAGAGTGAACAGAACTTTCTTTAGTTTAATTTGATATATGATATGAAAATACATTAAAATTAATAAAAGATCTCAATTTATTTTACATTTGTACTAACCATTTTCAAGTTTCAATTCACTGTGTTAGGCTATTCAATCCATCTTACAAATTGCAAGATGCATGAGGATGCTGACAAATTTTTTTGATGAATAAATATTCTTTAATGAATTGTTCTGTCCTCCAACCAACATTTTCTAAGTTTTATAATCAGATTGAGAGATGTTAATGTTAATGTTCATAAAACCTATTTCCACTCACATAATCCGACATTCAGAATATTTAAATTCTTGTTTTGATTCCTTTATTAACATAAAATAATTATTTTGATTGTTATAATAACTGAAACCACTCTTAATTCATTAACAAGAAACTATTATAGTAAATCTTAACTAAATATCAATTTATGTTACAGATAATTTAATTATAATTGTCAAATGCTTCCTTATTAAAAATGCATAAGTTAATAAATATAAATATAATTATCTGAAGAGCATCTCATGATTAATCTTACAACATTTACTGCAGGGCTAATTTCTTTTTGTTTCAATTTTCTTTTACTTTTCATTTCCCTTTCTGATTTTGAATTTTCCCTCCTTAGGCTTTTCCTTCCTTCTGAATTACTCATTTCAACAAGTGGAAATGTGAAATATATTATTAATGAAACAACCTAAATAACTTATTTATGAACATATGTAGTAATTTAATATGGTCTCATGTTCATTACCCATATCTTATGTAATTATATCCTTGTTAAATCTGCCCATTATTTCTTCTGCAATTATAAGCACCAAAAGAAAAAATTATTCTTTATTTTTTAAAATATTGAATTACATATGTACATATTTCAATTATATGTCAATAAAGTGCTTAGGTCCCAAAGTGTTTTGGATTTCAGGCTTCTCTGAAACATTTGCATATAAGTAATGAGATATCTTGAGGATGCAACTCAACTCCTTATATGAAATTTGTTTATATTTCACATTATGCAGCTCATATACATAGCCTGAAAGTAATTTTATACATTTTTGGTGTGCCTGCATTTTGACTGTGATGTAGCACATGAGGTAACATGGAATTTTCCACTTGTAATATGTTAGAACTCAAAAGTTTCAGATTTCAGAGTTCAGAATTTTAGATTAAAGATGCTCATCCTATATATTCAAGTACATATTTTTGAGTTTTGCATTTCTAAATACATGTATACATAAACATTGTATATGATATTTAAGTGTAGAAACTATTGTAGTAAATTAAAAACACTTGCTTGTTTAAAGAAAATCCAGATATTTCATTGTAAAATGACAGACTAGATATTTATTGTATCTCTCTCATTAAACTCCATTAGAATAAAATTTTGAAAAGGTATACATTCAGAAAATGTAAGACTTTCCATATATTTCTGAAAAATAAAAATCAGAAGGAATGTGTAATGGTAGAGGACACAGGTGAAGAACACGTCATAAGGTGATTTTAAAAACTGATCTAACTTGCAGAACATTCTTGGCAAAAGTCGCTCAGGTCAGGAATTAAAAACATCAGGAATAATGGAAAATGGAAGGACATGGGTGTCAACTAAGGGCTTTAGTATGGATTTCCAAATGGGACAATAACTCTACACCACACACACACACACACACACACACACACACTCAGGGCATAGTCACAAACAAGGCCATTAATCCCAGCCCACAGCCTCACTCCTGGGAAAAGTAAAAAAATTAGGCACTTTTTCCAAAGTAATTAAATAATTTGCCTTAACAGTCTGAAGAACACTAATGCAAACTGGGAATTGATACAATAGAGCAACGTCTTCACCATTCTGCAATAGCTGGATTCAAAATAATGATGGCTGGCACTCCACGTGCTTCTAAAATGAAATATGAGAAGACATATATCTACTATTGAGGTGCATAGCATTTCCATTGCTTCACCACATAGTAGAGACATTAAAGAGAAAGAACAAGGAATATAAAATGAAAAACAAAATTAGAGAAAACTGATAATTCATAGGACAAATATACACAAATAAAATGAAAACCCAAAAGCCTTATAATTCTATTAAGGAGTCCCATCAAGATTTGAAGAGATATCATATTCATAAAATGAAAGAGAAAAAAAAGCTTTTGAAGTTCCAGTGTAGCATGGTGCTCATTTTTAGTTTGATTTAGTTTGGGACCTTTTATGTGTCATTTATCTGGATATATATTTACTTCCCAAGTTGGCCATCAATTCCTTTACATGAGTTTTTCACCTCTGTCTGAGATTTCCCTATTGTACACATTGGTTTGCTTGATGGTGCTCAAAAACAGATCCTCTAAACTTTCTTTACCTTTTTCTTTGTTATCTCCCCCACCTCACCCCCGAGTTGATAATTTCAAATAATGTCTCTTTGAGTTCACAGATTTTTTTCTTCTACTTGATCGAGAATACTGTTAGAGCTCTTGCATTTTTCAAACATTTGTTGTACTCTTCAGCTCCAGAATTTCTGTTTTTTGTTGTTGCTGTTGTTTGTTTGTTTGTTTTTTTATGACTTCTGCTTTGTTAACTTTTCATTTTGTGGCTGTACATTAGTTTCTTAATTTTGTTTACTATTCTGTGTTCTCTTACAAATCTCTTTGAACTTCTTTAAGATAATTATTTTGAATTATTTTGCCAAAGTATTTATATATCTCCATTTTGGGGGGTCCCCTTACTGGAGTTTTATGAGCTTCCTTTGAAGGTGGTTTTTGTTGTTGTTGTTGTTGTTGTTTTTTACTCTTCCTAATCTGTACTGTTTTGGTTTGATGTCTCTGCATTTGAAAGAGCAAATATCTCTTACAGTCCTTACAGCTTATTTTCAACAGGTAAAATCATTCTCCTGCCAGGTCTTTGGATTGGTGGGATTGCCCGTATGGTCTCAGTTAAGTAGGATTGGAGATGAGTTAACTGGTTGCTTCTGGGTCCACAAAGGGGTATGTAGTTGATGAGTCTATTACCAGAAGCTTGTGAGGGAATGGACTCTTCCTGATTCGTTGGCAGATGAGACTTCCTTCAATATCTTGGTCAATGGGACTGGGACTCAAACAAGAATCTAATTCACTATCTGTTGTTGGATCTAAAGATGATATGCTTGTTACCAGGTGTGTGGAAAGGTGTGGCGTTCCTTGGGTTTCTGTGTGGGTAACTGAGTGGGCAAGATTGGGCCCCACCCATGGCTGAGAGAAACTCAAACCAAGTCACATGCTGCTTCAAGGTCACAGCTGGGATTAAAAACTGAGGACTGCCTTTGGGTGTATGATATGAAGGGATGGTCACAACTCCAGGCTAGTTTATCAGCTGAACTGTGGGTGTCCTCAGTGGTGAAAAGCTGTATGAAAGTGGCATATGGAGTTCCACAGGTAAAATAAATTGTTTTCTACAATTTTCTATGAGGTTGTTCTGGGTTCTTATGCCCATCAAGGTTTCTACGATTTCTTTACTATAATCTGGAACTCTCATGAAGCTGTTTTTATCTGTATATTATTATTAATTACTCTGCCATCTTGCTTATGTTACTCCTTGAGAGGATTCCTATAGAAAGCATACAGGTAACTCTTACCCTGCCCTGTTCAAAGGTGCATATAATGTGACCATTTATCTAATTTGACTTACTTTTACCATTTTTTTATTTATGTGGTTTAGTGTTATATTTCCCTCCTGAGTTCCTATTTATTCTTTTTTGTATCATTTGTATATAGTAACTAAGCAATTTTTATTTATCTATTTTGGAGGGACTACATATTTTTACATTATTTCTTTTGTGGTGCTTTATTTCCAAAAATATAATATTCACACACACACACACACACACACACACACATATATATATATATATATATATATATATATATATATATATATATATATCCATCTATCTATATGTAGATTTCCATAATTTCATAGTCTGCTAGTGTTACAATTTACTACTTCTGGCAAAATACAGAAGTGCTACAAACATTAATTCCTTTTGCTTCATTCCACATGTTATGATTACACAGTGTATTGTGTTTTATTTTGAACCATGAGTTAAGGCTATAAATTTTGTTTTCATTATTTAAAGTTAACACTTACCACTTCAGGAAATTTTTGAAGTTTCTACAGATCTTACACAGCTGTATACTATATCCAGAAACACTAAAACCTAATGACAGTGCAACAGTTTTGTTTTCAAAGTCACTGACATTTTTAAACTAAAGAAGAAATAATATTCTCTTACATTTAACCAGGTTTTTATATTTCTCTTGATCCTTTTTTCTACATGAAGTACAAAAGTTTTTTGTAGTGAAAGTCCCATTTATATTTAAGAAATTTCTTTTAGAGAAAGTTTGTTGAAGACACATTATTTTAATTTCCCTACATCTAAGATAGTACAGAAACCTGATTTGAAAGAGGTGGGGTTTTTTTGTTGTTGTTGTTTGGGATTTTTGTTGTTGTTATTGTTGTTCTCTTTAAGTGCTTTAAAGATACTGTTCCCTGGTTCCTTGGCCTCTGTCCATAGTCATTCAACTCGTACTTTCTATGTGTATAGTGTATGATATGTTATTTTTCTCTGGCTGCTTTCTAAGCTTGTTTATTTAATTCTAGAAGTTTGATTATTATATGTCTGAGTATAGCTTTCTTTACATGTATTCTCTTAGAGATTCATCAAATTTTCTAAGTCTGAAAACATCAAAGTAAACATGTGTCAAACATACATTTTATCAAACATTTTACCAACAAACATTTTATCAAACTTAGGGAAAATTAAATCATTTTTCATGTATTTTTCTGCACTAGTCTTTTTTTCCATCTCCTTCTGATACTTTGGTGGCATGAATAGTAGACCTGGATCTTTGTTCTTTCTAGTTTTTTCTTTCCCCTCCAGTCTTTGTACTTGATAATTTCAAATCATCAAACTTGAAGTTCATAGACTTTATCCTCTATCATCTTTGTGTTGCTCCTGAACCCTTACTATGAATTTTTATTTCAAGTGTATTTTTTTATTTCTAAAATTTCCACATAGTTCTTTTCTATTAACTTTTTTTTTCTCTGATGAAACTTTTACAGCAATTTCTTTCAAGAATAATAAATATTACCTCATGGGGAATAGTTATAATAGCTACTTTAATGTCTTATTCTAGTAAATCCCATATCTGGGTTATTTTAGATTGTTGAGTATGGATTACCTTTAGCTTTGAGAATTAATGTTACTTTTCTGGGTGGTTGTGTGTTGATTAAATTAAGCTTTTATTTTTTAAAGATAAGAAAAAGCAGAGGTGAGCAAATTTGTATGTAAAATAAATAGTGAAACTAAATAATATATATAATAAATATTTAGGCTTTGCACAATATATGGTACTCTTGTGACATATCAATCTGCCAATTTAGTGCATAACAGGCATAGTGATAGATTGATGAAAATGGATGACTGTGTCCAATAAAGTTTTAATTACTAAAATTGGAAACAAGCTGAACATGGCCCATGAGTTTAATGTGTCAACGTTTTGGTGTTTGATGAGGTAGATGTATTTGTCTAAAGCAGCATTCACCCTACTTAAGTTCAAAATACAACTTTGGTCTTGTGTCTGTGATCTGTACTCTTGGTATCAGTTCAACTATCAAAATTTTTGCTTTATACTTTGGGTTTTTCCCTCTTATTGCTACTCAGGAGTTAGTCTGAATCTTGGGCAGTGGTTTAATCTTAGTCCAGTCTTCAAGAGCATTTTTTTGTGACTGCCCAACACATATACAAAAGGATGACATTTGATAACCATTTAAAATAGGTTACATTATACAGATTTGCTATTCTCTTTTTGGTCTGTCCTGTTCACAGGCAATGTTAAGCCCAGAAAACATGTAGGTTCATATGCTTATACATAGAGGTAAGAGATCTAAGAGATCTCATCCTCCACCTCTCTTCTCTCCAGGTTTTTCTTTAGTTCTTTGGTCCCAAAGCAGTGGGGTTTTTCTTGTTGTTATTGTTTATTTGTTTGCTTAATTTTCAACTTTAGTTGTCTGTGTTACCACCATCATGACAAAACATTCTACCTTTGGATGAAATCTGCAACAGGTGATGAAAGTTGACCTTCCTCTCCCCACCTGTACTTTTTAGAGACCTTGCATAACTGCATTCTGTGTTTTGTAGAAAGTTTGAGGGTGTAACAGGCAGTTGAGATTGACTGAACTAGTCTTGTTACATCTTTGCTGATACAAACAAATAAAATTAAATTTGAAGCCTCAAGTTTGACCTCTAATCAGCACCCCTAGTGTTGATGAAAAACCATGGGAGCCTCATATTTTTAGGCTCATATTTTCTGTTATGCTGTTATGTGGCAAGTGCATCCTATTTTCAATTGTGGAGAATTTGATTAGGCCACAGGATAGCTTGAACACCGACACAATGGCCAGAATAAATTTAGGGAATAATCCTTTTAAAGAAGCTTATGGAATAATACAGGAAACTCTACTTACACCAAAACTCTTCATAGAAATGTTGAGCCTATGAAAGAATCATCTGACTTTGGAAGTTACTTAAGTGCTGCTAATTTTTAATTTCATGACTGCAGATACCACATAAGCACATCGGCCAGTATGCAGTCAATTTAATAAAAGCGTGTTAAAAATAGATTATTGGGTTAAGCTAGAGGGAACATTTGATCTTAGAAAAGGATTGAAAAAGAAATTAGCAATAAAACATGACATTTCTCTAGGAAAGGTAAAAGATAAGGCATTCACAGCTTGTCCTAAAACAATCTGGCCATTCACAACTAAGAGGTTCTTTTTGGTAGGTATCAAAACTTATAAAAGCCAAGTGGGAGCTATGCATGTCCTCTTAATTGCCTTCTTACCAAGCAATGTGTTACAATAAAGTTTTCTTAAGAAACTCAAAAAAGAAGTCAAATTTTGTTTATTGATCAAAGACATGATAATCTAAGAAGAAAATGATAATCTACTCAAAATAACTAGAAGCAATAGTGAAGTTAGCAAATATGGGGAACCAAGGATCAATATAAAAATTGACTTTCTCTTTGTGTATTACCCAACAAACCAGGTGGATTAAAAGTTCTGAAACAGCATTATTATTATCCGTAAGGCATCTGAACTAAAGCTGCCCACATACAAGATATTTAATAAAAAATTTAGAAACGTATGTGTCAGACCTGACAAAATTATTGCTGACAAAAATTAAAGATGACCTAAATGAAGAGAAGTTTAGTATAGAAATGGGCTGAAATAATCAATGTTATTAAGATGTAATTTGTCTCTAAATTGATTTAAAAGTTTAATACAAGCCAAGTGAAAATCTCAGAAACATTTTTCTTTTGAGAAACATGGTCTAAAATTTATAGGTAAATGTATAGGGACCTAGAATATACAAAACAATTTAGGAAAAAATAAAAGTGGAAGACATAAAAATATGTGGCTTGCAAGATGTATTACCATCTACAGTAATGAAGAAAGGGTAGCATTAGCATAAGGATAAACATATAGATCAATGGACAAAATGGAAATTTCAGAGGACTCATAGATATATCGTTCATTGAGTTTTGCCAAAGGTGTCAACATCAAAAGTGAATTGACAGCCAGTTGTGGTGGTGAATACCTAAAATCCCAGCTGCTTGGGAGGCTGAGATGGAAGGATAGCTAATTCAAAGCCAACTACAGCAATGGTGAGGCCTTTAGCAACTCAGTGAGATCCTGTCTCTAAATAAAATACAAAATAGGGCTGGCTCAGTGGTTGAGTGCTCCTGAGTTCAATTCCTGTTACCTGCCCCCCCCCCGCCAAAAAAAGGAGTGACTTGACAATATTTTCTACAAATTGGTTAAAACAAGGGGATATGAATGTAGGAGGAACAATGAACATATACTCTGTCCATGGCAAATACAAAGTGCAACTCAAACAGATCATAGATCTAAGTATAAAAAAAATAGAACAATAAAAATTTTAGAAGAAAACATGGAGGAAAATATTTGTGATAATTTATTTTACAAGCATTACTAAATATAATACCAATTGACAAAGCCTGAAAGGAAAAGAATCAAAATTAAAACCTGATACTACTTATACCTTAAAGAAAATGAAAAGGCAAGCTACAAATTTGGGGAAAATATTTGTAAAACAAACCTGTCACTAAGTATAGTATGTTCAGAATATATATTTTCCTTACCACTAGAAATTTGGAATATAAAAAAACAGATTAAAAAGCAATTATTAAAGCATGTGAACAGGTACATCACCAAGTAATATATATGGATTGAAAACTAGCTCATGAAGTGATAGTTATTGTTTTAGTCATTAGGGAAATGAAAGTTAAAACTACAATTAATTACTACTATATATCCACTAGAATAGCTAAAATTAAAAATTTTTATAATGCCAGTGTGACTGGTGATCTTCCACAACTAGAATCTTACACTTTGCTCTCTAGAATGCAAGGTGGTACAGTCACTTTGGAAAAAAATAATTTTGTAATTTCTTATGAAATAGAACATACCTTTAGACCACAATTTCAATCCTAAGTATTTACTCAAAAGAAATAAAGCCTTATGTTGATAAAAAAAAAATCTATGCATACATTTTAATAGCAATTTTATTTATTTTTCTATGTTCCCATTTCTGTGACAAAAACTGGAGATAAGCAGATTATAAAGAGAAAAGATTTATTTTGGATCACAGTTTTGGATATTATGGTCCACTATCACTTGGCCCACTACTTTTAGGCCTGTGGTGGGGAAGTATGTCATGATGGAGGCACTTGACAGAGAAAGCATATAGGAGTAAAAGGGGTCTGATGGCATCTGGGAAACAAAACATAAACATAGAGATGGGCTGATCACTCCCTTGAAGAGCACTTCCTCAGTGACCACAAGAACCTCCCACTGTGTCCCACCCCTTAAAAAGTTTCCACCATCTCCCAATAGCAACAAGCTGAAAACTAGACCTGAAATATATAGGCTGTAAGGAACATCAGCCATGGATATGCTAGGATATGCTGGAACTCACTAAGTTGCTGACCATAAGAAACAGCAATTAAACTGCTTAGTCATGTCTGCTTGCAACTGATAAAGAGCTATAAGAGGCACTAGCCATAGACATGCTTAGCAATGACTGGTTACAATTGATAGGGAGCATATCTCTATAGACATGAGCAAAGGACATGTGCAAAGATCATGCCCTGTTGCAATTACATCACCTCACTGGACATAACCAGTGGATATTGACTTTCACTGGGTGTAACCAACCACCAATGTACACCACCAATTTGGAACTGTATTTAAATTACTTGTCCTGCCAAATTGAAGAGTTTTGCTCCAAGGACATTGGTGAAACTGGCTGTCTTGCTGTCTATTTCTGGATCAACTCCACCATTCACTGATGTCCAGCCATTGGTTGGAGAATTACTAGACAAGGTCAGTGTCTGCTCTTTGGTTAAGAGAACTCACATGGCATCAGAGGTATTTGGGGGCTTATATGAATTTGTGTGATTTGCTTAGAGTGTTTAATTAGTGTGCTTGTTGGGGTGCCGGAGCACACCCAACACTTTTTGCATTAATTGTTTATATTTGATGATTGGTGAGTGAATATACAATTGCATTTAAAGACAATCTGCCTCCAAGTAATTATTAATATCCCTGCTCCTGACATGGGGAAAATTTTAGTTCCAGAATAGATTATCTCCAAACCAGAAAAAAGCTAACTGTCTAACATTTAGTGAATAAATAAGAAAATCTGAAGTAAACTCATGGAATGGAGTAGTATTCAACAATAAAATGGTAAAAACTACAATAAAAGCACAATACGGGGAAAAACAAAAATTATTAAGCTACAAGAAAGAAGTCAAAGATGAAATTTGACCTATTTCATGATTCTTTTTTTTTTTAACACAACAATGCAAAAAAGGGAAATTTGTAGTGACAGTAGCAGGTCAGTAGTAGTTGTGGATTGAGGTGGAAAGAATAAATATATATTTTTGGTTGGTGTAAAATAACTTCATTATGTTAGCATAGGCATTTATCAAAACAATTAAAATGCACACAATCTTGATAGGTTTTATATATATATATATAAACATTTGTTTATTTATTTATTTATATATTTCTATGTGGTGCATGCCAGGCAAGTGTGTGACCGCTGAGCCCCAACCCCAGCCCCAGCCCCCTTGGTAGATTTTTGTATGTGAATTATACCTTACCAAAATGATTAAAAACAAACAAATAAATGAGACTCATATCATAATTACTCCTTTGCTTCCGTGGAAAAGATCACATGCCTGGAATACTTAATATGGTAAGAAAGAGAGAAAGGACCGAACTGTGTCCTATCACAGACTAACCTCATCTAATTCATGCAATATAATAGCCTTTATTTACAATAAACAGGATAGAATATCTATTGTATGCCTGGCATTATACTGGGTTTACAGGTACAGATGTAATCCTTTCTCTGCCCTTAGGCAAAAGAAAAAGACCTAACAAGATGGAATAATTTAAATATCTGGAATACCTCATTACTTGTGGGGGAAAAAAAAGAGTTTAATATTCAGAACTACTAAAACAAATGATTGAGCAATGAATTCTGCTGACAAAGAGGGCAACAAATTTGATAGAGTATTCAAATACTTGAGGTTTGTCTATACACTGAAAAATAATTTAAAAAGCAATAGCAATTCCATGTAAGTATATGATATGTTTAAGAAATGAAGAATCACTAAGAATGTTTTTAAAATGGAATATTTCATGGTGATACCTAGTAACTGCTTCTAAGAAAGACCATTTGATTATGAGAGTAAATCAAGAAAAATACCCTTAGAATTCTCAGAAGACTTTTTGTTTTATAAGATCCCCATTTTTTTTTCTTGAGGTCTCAATGAACACATTTACAGCTACAATCTAGATATTAACTTGACCCTGGCTCCATGGTTTTCTGGCATAGTCTTAATTGACATTTTTTTTCCCTCTGAAATCATTAAGAATTATGGATAACATTTTTATGCCAAGATCCATCTGAGTTCCAAAGGAAGACAAGAAAGTGAAAAGATTCATAGAGTGCTAAGTAAGAAAGCTAAAAAAATATGGAAGCAAAACAATGATGTATATAAATTTAGAAACATCAAAAAATGATGAATATGCACAAGCTTTCAGGCTAAAAAGCATATAACCTACTAAAGAAAATTCTCACCAGAAATGTTAGATTAAAAAAAAAGAACAGAGTGCAAACTTCAATCTGCTGAAAGAAAATAACTTTGAGCCTATGTTTTCATTTCTAACTGAAGTATAATTTAAATCTGATAACAGAATAAATACATAATTATATAGTCAGAAAAATTACATATATTGGATTAAAATCATGAAGAAATTCTAGTATGGAAAGAAATGAATTGAATGTAAATTGTACAAGATTTTAAAGATGTTTTTAGGTCTATATTTGTCTAAACAATGACTACCACAAAAGAGGGAACATTTTTTAAAATCTTAGATTAAAAAAGAAAGGAAATTATGTCAATACGAGATAAGTATGGTAATAACAGTCAGAAAGTAAGAGCTTCTAAGATCTCTTTCATGTTCTTGGTTAAGGCACAGATATTACTAAGATCCAGATAGAAACTGGGGAAGTAAACATCAGCTTAACACTTGATAACCAGAACTATCCTCTCCCACAAAATGTTCACATTCTGATAACTGAAACCTCTGCATGGGTTACCTTGTGTAGGAAAAAGAACTTTGTATGTGAATAAATTAAGTAGTTTGAGATACAGAGATTATTTTGGATTACCATGGTGGTTTCATGAATTGCAAATGTCCTTAAAAGCTAGAAGAAGGAGTTAGAAGCCTAGAATACAAGAGATATTTAAAAACAGTTCACTGCTGACTTTGAAGATGGAGGAAGGCATCATGAGCCCGAATGCAGAGAACACTTAAAAATCTAAATAAAAATTGAAATTTGTTAACTATGTAAATTATGTACTATCTACCAAAAGTCCAGAAATGACACCAAATATCAAAATTAATGATTAAACATTACTTTTAAGATTAGGAATATTGTTTGTTCAATATAGGAATATTGAAAGCTTCGTCCTTGTCCCTGAGGCCAATGCAATAATAAGGACACGGTTTTGAGTAAAGGG
Source organism: Urocitellus parryii (assembly GCF_045843805.1). Lineage (NCBI taxonomy): Eukaryota > Metazoa > Chordata > Mammalia > Rodentia > Sciuridae > Urocitellus > Urocitellus parryii. The sequence continues at coordinate 27,808,514 of NC_135537.1, forward strand.
AATAAGAAGGTTTATTGCTTTGCTAGAAAAGGAGAAACACAGGGGACTCCTGTCCCAAAGTCTGTAATTCTCCCTATCAGGAGGGACAGGCAGGTTTTAAAGGAACTTTTCAAGGGTACATTCCAGATGTCCTTGGTAGGAGGTCCCAGGGTGTTACAGGGTGTGTTAGGATTCACTTATTAATTTGGGAGGTATTTGATTCCCAGATCCTCAGCAGGCATCTCCTTCCTGTAGTGGGTGTGCTAAAATAATAATATTATGGCAATAACAACAAAACTACCAGCATAATGAACATTTTAATAGTCTTCATACCCTTTAGGGGAAATTTTCTGTTAACTCTACTTTAGCTTAACCATTAAAAAAACAAACAAACAGAATGCCAGGTGTTATGGGTTCAGGCCTGAAATTCTTGCTACTCTGGAGGATGAGGCAAGAGGATCATAATTGTAAGACCAGCCTTAGCCACTTGGCATAGCCCTAAGCAACTTAGAGAAGCTCTGCATAGAAAAGAAAAGAAAAAAAAAATAGAGAAAGAGAGAAAAGTGTTGGGCATGTGGCTCAGTGGTTAAATTTCCCTGGGTTCAATCCCCCATACTGCCCTCTCCTACCCCAAAATAAATAAATACAATTAGTTAAATGCTTATTTCAAAATCATTTGTGAATCCCTCAGATTATTGTAAGAATTTAGCTATTATTTTATTACTGTGAAGATTCTGAAAATACTGCTTACACCTTGAAACTTGAGATGTATATGAAATAAAAAATAAAGTTGTCTTTTTGAAGGCCTTTGAAGAGATTACCAATAGTCACTTCCTCTTATTTACTGAGAATCCTCTTTTGTATTTGGGCTGGTACTAGTGACTTGTTTCTAATAATTGGAATGTGGCAAAAATGATGGAATTTAGTTTCAAAATTATCTTATAAATACTGTGACTTCCAACTTGCTCATACTCCCTCTTGAGGATTACCTTCAGCCAGCAACCTGGACCAGGCTATCATCTGAATGATGTAACACTTCAAACTTCCCATGTCAGTTGATTCCTAATCACAGACGTGATTGCATTAAAATGTGAGGTCTTTGAAGGGTGATTTTATTAGAGGTGGAATTAGCAGCCTTATATAAGAGGCCCAACAGAACAGTCTTGCTTCTTCTACCACGTGAAGGCCTTGCTGTGAATCAGAAGGTGAGGCCTCACCAGACAAGGAATCCACTGGCACCTTGATTTCAGACTTCCCAGCCTTGAGAAGTAAAGGAATTTTCTATTCATAAACCACTCCAACTGTAGTAATTTGTTATAGCATCCTAAAAGGACTAAGACATAAGGAATGAAACCCAAGGAATTGAAACTGCCATGAGGAACAGAATCCTCATTCAAGAGTGAGAGTAGAAGTGATGCCTCCCCAGTTTGATATTCCAGGTAATTATACCCTGGGGTTCATGTTTATTGTAGCCTATGAGAGGCCCTGAAGAGAAAGACCCCTATAAGCTTTATCTCTAAAACTGAAATTCCTCCAATATGAAATGGAGATTATAACCATTTTGTTACTGATTTTTAAAGCAATTGGTTCTGCAACAGATAACAAACATTTCTCTTCTTTGCTCTCACCAACTATGTACAATGAAGCAAAACACCCCTGCAATATTGTAATACATTGTAATATGTATTTTAGGTGGTACTCAGTTCTTGGATGTGAACTGACTCTCACTCATTCCTTTACAGGTAAAAAGTGAAGATGAAATCCCTTCAGACAGAATCATGTCTTGCATTATATTTTGTTTATTTTATTTAAAATACTGATAGGAATATAATTAAAATGTGATTATGTAGCATGGCTTTAGAAGTTTCCTTTTTTCATTTTTCTAGCAAATTATCAACATTTTCAATGCCTAATGTTTTATGGCCGTATTGAAGTCTGTTTTATGAACTGCTCATGTTTTGTATTTATGGTTAATATGTTTATGAAATACTACATTTACGTAATATTTACAATTTTAAAATATTGATAAATGTTATACTACTGAATAAAGTGTGAGAAAAGACCACATAAGATAGAAAAATCTTGTACCCTTTCTGTAACATTGTAATATGTATTTTAGGTGGCAGTTCTCCATGAAATAGACTCAGTATCGTGGTGATGTAGGTACCTTTTTAGAGATAACGCATCTTAGACAGTTGCCCAAATTATTTTAAACCTTTTAACTCCCTCCTTTCTGATATAAGAACTGGTGTCTTCTGAAGGTTCTTAGAGAAACCAGAGCCTTTTAGTAGTTTGGGGATTCCTAATCACTGAAGGAGTCAATCTCTTTGTTGGTAACAGCTGATTACAAAGTGCTGAACAAAAGACTTAATTGTCTGTCAGATAACTGGTTAATGGGGAGGCCAGATTCTTATCACTGAAACCTTTTAAAAAACAAAACAAAACAAAACAAAACAAAACTCCTAACAGTTATTTCAACGAATTTAGATAAACAGATGCTATTCAACAGTCTCAACTGTTTTATGCTGTGTTTTAAAAAGTCCGTGCCTAGCATGTTGCATTTATACATCTACCCAGTATCAATAAAAGACCATAAACTTACTGACCCTGGCTGACCTGGCAAAATCAGTCCTTCTTGAGATTAAGGGGAAAGTTACATTTTAAAAAATATTTAAGATCTATTCATAACCCGCTTGAATCAAAATGTGAAATATGATATATCAAGAACTATGTAATGTTTTGAACAACCAACATTAAAAAAAAAAAAAGAAAATCAGACTTTAAAAAAAAATTTAAGATATTTCATATAAGGAATTTATTTCCTCTTAAGTATATTAGTTAAACTCTGGAAGTAAAACTTGTGATCTGGTGAGTTGATATTCAACATGTAGCATTAGCTATTACGAAATAAAAATATTGGATATGAATGTGTTTTATAAACTTTGTGATTTTTTTCAAATGTCTTAATATTTTTAAATACAACAATAAAAATGTCTAGATTGACTGTTAAAAAAATAAAAAATAAATATAGAGAATATGGGAAAAATTTACAAGTAAATTAATGAAAAACATACTGTAACCTCTCGATTTGGTTTGTTTTATGTAAAATTTTATGTAAGCAAATGCAAGAAAGATTTATTACTTTGTGACACTTTTGACAAAGACAATAGAAAAGGGAAAGGAATATTGAAGGATTTGGATTCATTGTTAACACTTCATTAAATAAATTGGCAAAGGCATGTAGTGACATCTGTACTGATGATAGAAAAACAAAAATAAGATTTGTTTCAAAATGCAAATTAGAATCATTTATTTCATGGAAAAGTGGTAAGACATGCAAAAGTGACCAGAACTTTCTAAAGAATTATACAGATTCTCAAACTTATATCTTTGTGCTTTATAATATAAGCTTTTCAACTTTTTAATGTGTACTGTGATCTATAGATTTTTTCAATTTCATTGACTAACTCAGGAGATGAGTACAATGTGAAAGACACAAGGAAATTATATATAAGTATATATAATTTGTATATATAATTATATATATATCACTCTACCACTGAGCTACAACCCCAGCCCATATTTGTTTCAATGATTAGGAAATTCCATTTGTCAAATATTTTTCAAATACAGCTTAAAAATTATGCTTTTTCTTAAATAAAATTGACATACTTAAAATGCAAATATTTGATACAAATGTTAAATATAATGATATATTTTGATAAAATTAAGCCCACAAATCAGAATCAGGCATTTTAAAAGAATGAATTTGTAATTTTTGAGAATATATATAGGAAGGAACCAAGATTTATATATTTCTACATAGAATTGTTCCAGAACTTCATATATGTGCATGCACCAATTAATACATTACATAGAATTGAGAAAGCATAAAAATAAAATAGCAATAAAATTCCCACCAACTAATCTTTTACAGTCTCCCACCCCATGTAAAAGCTAATTGGAATTTCATTTAGAATTTATTCTATTACTACTTTTAACAGCATAGTTATCCTTGCATGTATTCATGAAAAATATTATTTATATTTTTTGTTTTTGAACTTTATAAAAATGACAGCTTCATTTTCCCCCTCAATATCCTACTTCAAACATTATTTTTATTTGAGACTAGTTTTATTTCATCAATGTTTGTTATATTTTATTATATGTTTGTACCCTAATGTTTCCATTTTCTTGTTATTATATTCTTGAAATGTTTCCATATTTTGTATTAAAAATAATGCTGCTATGAGTATCCTCCTATATATATATTTTCCCCCCTTGACCATATGTAGCTACAATTGAAGTTAGTGAGTCATAAGTTGCACACATATAGGGTCATAAGTTGGTCACATGTTCAAATTTTTCAAATAGTTTCAAATTATTTCCTCAGGTGATTGCACCAGTTAGACTTACTTTAGACAAATTTGGGGCTTCTGTTTTTCCAATTCTTTGCATTTTTTATGGCCTTTCTAAAGGTTATAAAATGTCATTTTATTATAGTTTCATTTTCATTTTCCTGTATACTAATGAAAGGTAGTATATACTCATAGATCAATTTGCCACTTTCATCTTCTCTTCTGGGAAATGCTTGTGTCTTTTGCTTACATAGGTAGTTTTTATATACATTTTTATTTTATTTATTTTTTATATATACATTTTAAATAATTATGAAATAAAATATTTTCATTAGTAATAAGTTATACACTCATTTAGAAAATAAGTTGATTCTACTTTAAGGTAGAACACTCAAATTAAGAAATGTTATGGTTTTGAAAACCATTTTTTAAATAATTTTCTTTGAAGCTAACAGATATGTCAATAGTATAGTGAGGTTCCAAGGAAAACATAACACATAGCATTTCTCATCTTTATGCAAAGGAGAATATTTTAATATTATATAACAAAACAAAATAAATAATATACGGAGATAGTTTTAAAATTAAGAAGCAGAGGTAAAATGTAAATCTTGTTAATTTACTGTCAAATATATATTCACAGATTGTACCATGAAAACAAAATGAATACTCTTGTATTACTGGGTGAAAGCTCACAATTAAGGAAAATCCATAAACTCCATTTCCAAATTAGTTCTTGCACTACTGGCAGTCTATAATCCACAGTGATAGGAGTCTCCTACTGGAGGGGACATTACTTGGCTGCCTTGACAAGAGTTATACTAGAGACAGCATCTGTTTCAGAGGCTTGGTGCAAAGCTTCTAGATTAATCCTAGATAAAATATTAAATCAAAGTAGTCCTGAGATACCTACTATTGAGGAGCCTCATTGTAATGCACACTAAGTGTTTATAATCCCATCATAAAGTCTCATGGGTAAATGTCTGGAAAGCAATCCATACTGCAGCAGTGTTTGTTCAGGTATTTGTTTCTCTCTTTAAGATGTGATTTGCAGCCCCCAATAAACTTTAAATTGGTGATTTAGTCTCCAGAACAACCCAGGTAATAATTGAGCTAGGCCATTAACAAGATGTGTCATCAGTCATGCAGACCTCAGGTGTCCTGCATGCTTTGTAGGACTTTAATTGTAGTGCTGGGAGTCCTGCTCTGCACACACAACTGTGTGAGATGACTGTGTTTCAGAGGACCGACACCCTCCCCCACTAGGCACATTAGCACAGAACTTCCATATTTACAAAACATATCAATTCCCTTTTGGAAACTATTTTCTCAATAACAAAGACACTGTTAAGAAACCACTTTCTTCTTGAGAGGCAGAGCTATTTAATGTGAAGTTAGGAATTATACTCTGGAGACAGCAATCTTGGGGATTCTATGAGAGAGAAGAAATTAAGCTTCTTCAAAAGAATATTTTATTTGGAAGATGGCCTTGCATCCTCACATCACAGTGAACACTGCCCTATAGGTGGTTTTATATTATTCTAATGAAGAAATTTCAGATTTGAAGATATGAGTAGATTACATGAATGGTATCATTTTTGCATGGGAAGCAGTTTTTCTCAATTTCTTTTCTCTATCACCCTGATAAACAATGTGAATTTTTTTCATTTCTTTCTCTAATAGTAAGCACATTTCCTTTCTCTTTTAATGTTCTTGTAAGAAAAATTGTTATGAGGCATGTTGCTAATTGTGCTGATAAATCACACTCAGTGGTAAATAACATTTATTGCAAGTACTAATTTTTTAATTTTAATTAAATAAGCTCATCTTCACAGATATTTGTATCACTACTCCAGGGATGCTTGGAGGTCATTTTAAAGAAATGTTATTATATTTTTCATGGCATTATTAGTGCTATCAAAATTAGATTAATTATAAACTATTTTATTTGTAGCTACGAACAATTTGGCTCTACTGTACCAAAGATGAGGGGATTAAAAATGCTATCACTAGCATTATCTACCCAATTGAGAAAATAGAAAGTAAAGATATTAAAGAGAAAAGCTGATTTTTTTTTTGTACTTGGGAAGTTAACTCCAAATGGAGAATTTCTGAGGTAAAAAAGTAGGTAATTTCAGATTTATTTTGAGGGTGACAAAAATGTTCAAGTTTTGATTATATAGTGATGATTGTTCAACTCTGTGACTGTACCTGAAATCTCACATTTTAAAAGAGTAAACTGAATGACAAGTATATTTTATCTATCTATCTATATCATCTATCTATATATGTCCTCTTCTGTTTCAATGCCTTCATCACTGAAAGGTACAATCATGGAAAAAATAGTGGCAACAATAACTTTAAAAAAAAACAGTTCTTGGGCTGGGGATGTGGCTCAAAGAGCAGCGTGCTCGCCTGGCATGCGTGCGGCCCGGGTTCGATCCTCAGCACCACATACCAACAAAGATGTTGTGTCCGCCGAGAACTAAAAAATAAATATTAAAAATTCTCTCTCTCTCTCTCTCTCTCCTCTCTCACTCTCTCTTTAAAAAAAAAAAAACAGTTCTCTTTGACACAATAGTTTCTTTCCCGCTATTGTAAAATTCATAGAAAAAATAAATTCTGCCAGACAAGTAATTGGCACAAAAACAAAAGCTAGTTAAAAAAATACAGCTTCATGATAGAAAAAGGAATTATCTGGATTTTAATATAGTATCAAGCAAATGCATACTTAAAAGTCTTCAAATGATACATAAAGAATAGATTGTAATGATTTATCCATATTGCTAAATAATCACCTTCTTTTCTAAACATCTTTGATATTTCTGTAGCAAAATTATTCAGATTTCAATTGTACATGACTTTCCCCAAGACATATCACTTTTATATAGTGAAATATAGAATAAATGGAAAAGAAATTATTTATATGACTAATCTGTAGCTATCATAATGAAAAAAACTTTCAGAGAAAAGCATGTAGTATGACCAATTATAGACTGAAAATCACACAGCTTAAATGATTTCATAAACCCTCTCCCATATGTATAAATATAAAATTGCTTTAAATATTATATAATTTTCCATTTTACCTACAGGGATTTTTTAAAAGAAGTATATTTTTGTTATGTTGAATGTATTACATTTATAGTTGAAGAATTACATTTACAGTTGAAGATTATTACAAAAATGATCCGTTTATAATATTTGAAATATGTGTTTAGAAATGTAACACTAAAAATAAATAACATTTATTTTGTATATTTTTCTAAAATATTAAAAATATGTTTTTTTATTTTTTTTAAATAACAGGGATTGAACCTAGAGGCACTCTACCCTTGAGCTACATCCCCAGATCTTTTTATTTTTTATTTTGAGAAATGATCTTGCTAAGTTGTTCAGGTTGGCCTTAAACTTGGAATCCCTCTGTCTGAGTCTCCTGAGGAGCTGGGAATAAAGGTGTGTGTCACCATACCCAGCTAACATTCAATTTTTAATGAGCAATTGTGACCACATTATAAAATATATAAAAGGAATTATAAACAGAGACAATAAATGTATATTTTAATTCTGTATAAAATATATCCTTTAGGACAAAGAAAAAATTATTCTGATTGAATCCTATTTATTCTTAACTGACTTTGTTTCTGATGGATCCATTGATTCTGAAACAATCAGCCATGTTCATGTAAACCTCTGTACATTGATCACAATATTATCTCTGTAAAGAATATTCTTGAATATTCTTGATATCCAGTATCCATCTGTGGAATTCCTACTTAAAACTGGATCAGTATTCTCCAAAAAGTCAAGTACTCTAGGCTGTATATATGAAATGAATTCATGCAGACCAACATTCTAGCAAATATTATATGGTGGCATAGTGAATTCACAAAAGTTACTGCAAACACAGAAGCCATGAAAATTAATGTTTCACTTCAAAAATTTTGGAATCATGAGATAGCTGCATTTATGGCTGAAGGAACAAGACTAGAAATGTCTATAAAAATAAAGGAGTGAGGTGAATAGAGAACCTACAGAATGGAAGCAAATATTTACCACAAGCACATCAGATAGAGCATTAATCTCTAGGGTATATTAAGCACTCAAAAACCTTAACACCAAAACAAAAACAAACAATCCAATCAATAAATGGACCAAGGAACTGAACAGACACTTTTTAGAGGATTTACAATCAATCAACAAATATATGAAAAAAATGTTCAACATCTCTATCAATTAGAGAAATACAAATCAAAACTATTCTAATATTTCATCTCACTCCAGTCAGAATGGCAGCCATCAAGAATATAAACAACAATAAGTGTTGGTGAGGATGTGGGGAAAAAGGCACACTCATACATTGCTGGTGGTAATGCAAATTGGTGCAGCCAAAATGGAAAGCAGTACGGAGATTCCTTGGTAAACTTGAAATGGAACCACCATTTGACCCAGCTATCCTTCTCCTTGGTTTATACCCAAAGGACTTAAAAATAGCGTACTACAGGGAAACAGCCACATCAATGTTTTATAGCAGCACAATTCACAATAGCTAAACTGTGGAACCAACCCAGATGCCCTTCAGTATTTGAATGGATAGGGAAACTTTTGAGATATACACACACAGACACACACACACACACACACAATGGAATATTACTCAGTATTAAAAGAGAATAAAATCATGGCATTTACAGGTAAATGGTTGGAGTTAGAGAATATAATGCTAAGCGATATAAGCCAATCCCCAAAAATCAAAGGCTGATTGTTTTCTTTGATATGAGGACACTGATTCATAATGGCGATGTGGAGAGGTGTGGAGCATGTGAGGAATGGAGGAATTTTAGACAGGACAAACCAGGGAAAGGGGAAGCAATGGGGCATGGGGGTAGGAAAGATGATGGAATGAGATGAATATTATTACCCTAAGTACAGGTATGAAGACACAAATGGTGTGAAAATACTTTGTGTACAACAGTTTACAATTTACACACTTGAAATACTGTGCTTTATATATGTCATATGAAATTAGTTGCATTCTGCTGTCATATATAACAAATGAGAATAAATAATTTAATGAAAATAAATAAATAAAAAATAAAGGAGTAAAGTACCTAATGACAAAGCTTGAACTAAGGAAATTCAATGTCTGTGGGACATTGTCAAAGAGCAACAGACTGTGGTTGCTCTTTTAAACACTTGTATTAGAAGAACGGTCTTATTTCTTTCAAATGGCTTGTCTACAACATTCCACTTATCTTGATTTTATTCAATCATCACACATCTCTTTCCACATTTTCTAGGGAATCCAACTTCTAAGAGATTAAATCATTGATAAATAAAATATTTTCTATGTTAAAAATTTATAAATTGGCTTATTTATCGAAGATTTATACTTTGTATATTCTCTAAGATACAGCATCATAATTTTTATTTATTTGCCATATATTTTTAGTATACTTCTAAGAAGGAAATGGTTACCTTGATTCTAGAAATAAGTTTATTTGCTTCTAGAAGGGGATGTTACATCATGAAAGATCATGACAGCAAATGATCAATTTAGGCAGTGACAATATGCTTCTGATATTACTTTTCTAAGTATACAGACAAAATCTTGAAAAATAATTCTTGGGTTATGCAAGTCTCCATTATTGCTCCTATAGATATTTTCCTTTACAAATTATTTAGAAAGGTTGTGAACAAATCCACTGAAACTAAATACAACACAAATTCCTGATAAGATCTGAATATATAGTAAATGAATGAGAATATTTTAAAATTATTAACTCTTTTAAACTATAAAGTTATTCATGAGAAATAAATTTAAACTAGTTATAATAATGTTATATAGCTATAATTAAAATCTTATTTTTAATCAAAATGTTGTTTAAATAAATTTACTCATTATGTATGTGACATAGAGACAGAATTAGAAAAAATAATCTAGTGATTTAAAGGGTTAGAACTATAACTAAATATTTTGTCCATTGTTATAACAAATCACAATTGATTAATTAAATATATTGTTTATTTAATTTGGAATGTCAGATATCATCATTGTAAAACATATTGTGATGTTGGGACATTTTATAAATTGAATCATTTCTGTATACAATCACCCATTCCTTCCTGAGCATTTATCAGTGAATTTATACCAAACGACATTCAGACTCATACAATAAAAACAGTAGGGATTCTAGTTTTACTTTATTCTTTGGTATATCTAGGCTCTTCTGCAACACTTGTGATTTTATTTTATTTTTTTAAAATATACCTTTATTTAATTTATTTATTTTTGTGTGGTGCTGAGGATTTTTGTTTCTAGGCACAGCCTGACTTAACTTTTAAAAATGAATATCATTTCTCATTTGTGAAGAAGATATGTACATGTAAGTGCTTGCTTTATAAAAGCCCAAACTCTTCTTCTTATTATTATTACTTGATTCCACAGGTTTAGGTTGATATACAAATATTACTGACCATCAGTATACCTCAAATATAGACTGCTCTTCACTTTTTGCTACTAAAAGAATTATTTAAAAGAAAACAATTTTAATATTTAAAATCCCCCAAATACAAAAACTACTACGTGAGTTAAAGGAACATTTCTTACCAGGTGGATAATTCATATATCTCATTACAAAATAAGGCATTTATTTTTAGATGCAGTAGACATATTTTCATGATTAAGGTTACTGACATAGCTCATTGCTATTCAAAATCTCACTGAGAGATAATTTGAGGAGCAAAGTACCAGTGGGAAACAGCAACCAATATTTAATAGAGTAACACAATGGAAAATTGCAAACTACAGTGTGCTGGTCTTATAGGAATTCTAGATTACATTAACAGAGCCAAGAGCTTCAGCCTTTTAAATTGTGTAAACATAGCATGACTTCAGAGGGGAAAAAGTGGGGGGGGGAGTTTGAACAAATAAGAAAACATGAAATGAAAAAGCAGCTGGACATCACTTTGCTTTCTGTTCAAAAAAATTTGGACCCCAAGAAAATAGCTTAGAAATCATTTGTGATGATGCATCCCTAATGATAGGAACCAAATAGTATAGCTATTGGGGAAAACAATTGACATCTGTTTTCAAGGTGAAATAAAAGACCTGCTGTTTTGTTGACAAAAAGTTATTGGACCTATAACTATCTATGTGCTGGTGTATAATAAAGGGTTTTGACATAAAAATTTACTCAGGCTTAAATTTTCTTACCACATTCAATACAAGGGTTTAAAACAAAAATCAAACTATAATCAAGAAGTTAAATACAGAGACAACTCAGTCTGCAATTTATTTCTACAAATGATTGCTCTGAGTCAAAACAGTAAAAGCAGACTTACTCAAGTCTCATAAAAATAAATGTCCATATTCCATTGTCTTTCCCACTTGTCAAAAATAGGGTGATGGTCACTATGCCAATGAGAAGATAGATCTTGTTCCTGTACTGGTAGAAAAACCTAATGAGCTGAAGTTGGGGAGATACTAGGATAACTTTCCATGTGGCCAAAAAACTATTGCTCTGGCTAAGATTTAGAGGGCATGATTCTCAATTCTCTTAGTTCTTAGATTTTAGAAATCTGTGTCTATTACCTTTTTGCTTGAAAACATTTAAATTTATGGCACTTTAACATAATAGAACTTACCAGGAATTCTAAGATGTTACTTTTTAACTGTCATTCAGTCTCTGCACATCCATTACTCCTACTTTTCAGTCATATTGGATTCTATGCTTTGCAAATAGATTATGCTGCAGTTCAATTTTTTTAAAAAATAATCTTCAAGCTTCTAAATAACTTTAAAATTTCACCCGAAACTTCCATTCCCATCTCATGAACATTTACACTTTTCTTATCCCATTTGTAATAGTCAAAGTTTTCTTGTAATTTTATTTACTCTGTGTTCCCTGTTTAATGAAGCTCCATAAGAGCAAGAAAAAAATGCCTATTTTGATTACTACTGTATATTCCCCATAACACTACATAATCTTAGATTTAACAGATTTTAATTGATGTCCTTTTATTGGTTTTAGTTGATGCCTCAGTCGTAATTTGTAAATTTTTTTTTAATCAAGGAGTGCAGACATTATGTTTGAGTGTATAGTACATGAGTGCAGTGGGCCCTTAGTTTGCTAATGATATAATTATGATTTAGATATGCCTTGTCCCCCAAAAGCTCCTGTGTTAATGTAAGAATATTCAGATGTGAAATGGTTAGATAATCACAGATATAACCTAATTAATGCATCCTTGTTTGAATTGACTAACTAGGTTGTAACTGTAGGCAGGTAGGGTGTGACTTTAAGAGGTTCGTCACTGGTGACACGCACTGAAAGAGTTCATTTACTTTGCAGCCCTTTCCCTGTCTCTCTGCTTCCTGGCTGTCATGAACAGAGCCCTGCTCCTCCACCATGCTCTTCTGACATAATACTGTGCCTTCCTTCAAGCCCAGAACAATGGATTCGGCTGACAATGGATTAAACCTCTAAAATCATGATCTGAAATACATTTTACCTTCTCTAACTTTTTCCTGTTGGGCATTTTGGTAATAGTAATGCAAAGTAGACTAACACAGAATATTTATCCCGTTAGCTGTCAAGATTTTTTGGTGGTTAAGAGATTAAAAGTATAGAGGACATAAAACATACATTTACAGAGTCATATGTCTAAGAATTAATCATAAAATATGTATTCCAAAAGGGAATTCAACAAATGACATTTAGATTTCTGGGTAAGTATATAATAGAAGTGTATTTATCCTCAGTAGTAATACACTTTGGAATTTTAAAATTTATTTCACAAGGATACTAATCTATATACACCAAATCTAGTCATAATTTATAAGTTTCTATCATCAAACACATACACTTTTTCAAATGAAACTAATACTTGTGAAAATTTGGAAACCAACTGTATAAAATATGGGTAATAAACTACAGCTTAAATGATATACAAATTTAAATAACAATGGCTTGACAAGATAGTCTATTCCTCGTCACACAGGATGAGTCTGGAAGTATCCAGTTCAGCTTCCTGGAAGCCCTGGGATCTTTAATGACCCATGTATTTTGTTTCCCCTTTGTTCCTAGGTTGCAGTTTTTAGCTCATGGTCTAAGATTGCTAGTCAAGCTTATTATGGTTTGGATTTGGAATTGCCCACACAGTCTCATGTGTTGAAGCTTGGGCCCCAGTACAGCAATGTTCAGAGGTGGGGCTTTGGAAAGTGATTGGGTCCTGAGAGCTCAGACCTCAAAAGTGGATTAATCCATTGATAAGGGCTACTGAGAGGTGATGGAAACTGTAAGCCAGTATCGCATGGTTGGAGGAAATAGGTCATTGGGGACAGGCTGTTGGGTCTATATCTTGTTACTGAGCCCTTTCCATCTCTTTCTCTGCTTCCTGGCTTCCATGAGCTGGGAAGTTTGCCTCTGCCACATTCTTCCACCATCATATTCTACCTCACCTCAGGTCCAAAGCAATGGTGTCAAGTGACCATGAAATGAAACCTCTGAAATCCTGAGCCCAAATAAGTCTATCCCCCTTTATGTCAGACATTTTGGTCACATTACACATTTAAATGTATTTTCAGAGCCTGTAGTATAGCTTAGTAGTAGGTTGCTTGCCTTGCACGAGAGAGGCCCTGGCTTCTAAACCTAGTACTGAAAGGAAATATTATTACAGTGGATTTAAATATTAAGTTTGTTTTATATTTGCTGTTATTGAATTTATGCCTTTCCTACATATAGGAATATGAGGCACAAGATATTCTGTAGCAGAGGTTAGAAAATCAAGCAGTTTAGATTGAGAATCAATGTCATACATCACAGTTCTGGAATGTTCCTTGATAGGGAGTTATTATTACTTAATAGTTCATTTAATTTTATTCCTCCACTTAATTGTATTACTAACGCAGCTATTATTGATGTTACTACCACTTCAACTGATACCATTTTTAACTGTTTATGTGCTCTAAGTAGAATACTTAGGACTAAATATGCAGTATCACTAAATTTCCTTATCAGACTATTTTATTTAGGAGTAAATTATAATTAACAGACTTAGTAAATTTTCATAATGTCACTTCAGTAGGAAATTTTCGATTCAGAATGAGTTAAGTTTTGATATCAAAAAATTACTGCTTCTTTTCTATTTTGGAACACACCAAACACTCCAATAGCTATTACTGTCGTCAGAATGGTACGTCCCCCAAATTTTAAATGTTGGAACCTAATCGCAAATGTGATGTTGTTAAGTTGGGGAGCCTTTGGGAGGTGATCAGACTCTGAGAGCTGAACCTCCATGAAGGGATTTGTGTCCTCATAAAAGAAGCAAAAGAGAAACCCCTGACCCTCAATTTGCCTGGCTATGTATGCAAAGACACTGTGAGAATGTGCCATCTGTGAATGTGAGAACCACAATCAATCAATCAAAATCTGCCTCCCCCTTAGGCTTGGACTTGCCCTTCAGAATGGTCAAGTTAAAAAAAAAATTCTTCTATACATGAACTATGCAGTTTATAGTATTTTTGTTTAAAACCTCAAAAGAAATAGGACAGCAGTTAAAATCTCAGTGAATTTGTCTCATCTCCCTAAGGAGTATCACATCTCCATGAAAGCTAAATGATCCAACAGGCACATCCACATGAACTGGTTGAAGAATTCACCAGGAAATTCTATTGCTCTGGTTATGGGGAGGCTTTCAGTTCTATCTTCCCATTCATCTCTCTTTTAATAATTTACTTCAGAAAGCTTCCCTTTGTGCAGATTATATTAACATTTGTTTCTATTTTCCTTAGTATGTGTACTCATTAAAGGATCTAGAACAATTTATCCCATCTCTCAGGAAGCTACACAGACCAAAATCATATTTGAGAGACACTGTCTACAAATATAAACCTAGAAGGCAATTTAAGTAAAATAAAATGTCTAGCAGTATGGCATTTATGTACATTTATATGTGTATGAAAAAAAATATTATTGATCTATCACATAGCTGTCAAAAATGTCATATATGATACATAACTACTTCTGTGGGTACTAACACCTCTGCTTCCCAACTAACTCCATCTCCTATATGCCAATATTTGCCCTTTCCAAATTAATTGTCATATCTAGATCCTAAAGTCCACTTTTCTCAAAGTCCACCTTTACTCTACTTATTTACTTCTGGAAGTGTTCTAGGGTAAAAGCATTATTCCAACTGTGATCATTTTATAATTTATAGATTAATGATATTTATTAATTTCAGTTACATACAAAAATATATTTTCCTCTTGTTTTCATGAAAGTACTTTGAAAACATTAAGCATTACATATTGAAATTATATTTAACAGTTTACCTGATGAAATTAACAAAACAAAACACCAGTTTGATGAATTGCAACCTTTTTTCCAGTAGGTTTATTATGACCACACAGAATTGCCCTCTTGCTGTTTTATTCTTAAATATTCCCAAAAAATTGTTGATGGAAGAGAAGTAGCTGAGTAAAATGAATATTTTATATCAATATATTGAAAACAAAATTTACTACAGTAAAACCTGCTTGATTATTCCTGATAAGGTTTACAATTATTTCCTCTGACTTCATAATTACATATATAAACTTAGTCTGTGTAGCAAAATGTGTTCTTAAAAAGCTCTTAGTAAAACTCAGATCAAAGCACAATTCTTTCATTTTTTATACAATTGATGGACAGTTGAAAGAAATTTCCCTATTTGATATGGCACATAGGTCTTCTTATGGTCCTTCTTTCATACTAGATAGCAGTAAAAGTATTTCTATAGTCAAACTGTGTTGGTAAACTTTGTTTAACCAAGTTCACACATTCATTCTTAGGTCTTCGATTGACTCAACAGTATTTCAATTAGGAGTATTTTTTAAAATATCCTATGTAAAGCAGAATTCTCAATCACAAAACCACAAAGAAAAATTGATAGGATTAATTATAGTAAAAGTATTTTTATTCTGTTTAACAAAAGATACAATAAATACATTTAACAGATGATTAACCAACTAAGATATATTTTTACTGTTTGGAACCATAAAATTTTTTTTGTGAATTTTCAATCCAATTAAACATTTATTGATATATTACTATATACAATCCCTAAGCTTTGTATTAAAAGAAGAATTTAAGAAGATGATTATATTTTATTAATGTTTTCTTATTTCTAGTAAGAGAGGGTTTGTTTATTTGTTTCATGCCATTGACCATTTTGCTAGGACAATGGAGCAGTCTTTTGGAAGGGTCCACATGGAGAGTAGCTGAAGCATTTTGCTCATGGCTAGGTGAGCGAGACAGTTAAGAGGTGGAATCTCTAGCTGTATTAATCCCTCAGATAATTGCAGTCCAAGACATTGTGACAGTAAACTATTATAGAATCTGAGCCAGAAATGCCCAGTAGGGGTACTTCCAAATTCCTTAATCATATAAACTGTGAAATTTTAGATGTTTGTTTTTACAAGCTTTTAAATCTTGGGCTATTTTTGGCATAGAAATAGAAAACTTACATGCACAACAGTGGTATTGAAGATGTTATGATCAACTTTGTGGAAGCAAAAATGGGAGTAGTAGGGTCCCCTACATAAATTGATAGAGAAACTTGGTTTTGAAGATAGATAAAACATTAACTAGGTGATTGGAGAGGAGCATGCTATTTACAGGGTATTTCTAAAATGTAATATCATATGGTCTCACATGCCTCAGAAGGATTGGGTTTGAAACAAATTATAAAGCCAATTTTCCAATGTGTCTTTAAAAATCTTTCCATCTTTTTAATAGTTGAGAAACAAACTTTTCAACCAACAGTTGAGAAAAAGAAATTAAGAGAGGAAATTATTATCTGAGATTGCTATGCTTAGAATAGAAAGTGAAAAAATACCAAATTATAGAGCATTGAATTTCAAGGTGTTACTAAGATGCAAATACCTTAAAGATTCCTACGAGTCCAGAAATAGAAAATGGTTATCTCAACACAAATACCTATTACTAGACAAAAGAAACATGAGTTACAAAGAGTGAGGAAAAGAATGATCATTTCCATAGCTACAGTGTCAAAGATAAATCCTAATTTCTTGGAAGGAAGATCAACTTTTGAAAATTGTATATTTTTTGGAATTACATAGATAGGTGTATGTATACATAATAGTATTAAACTGGTCATAATCTGTGTCCTAAGTAACATTTCATTCTTTATACAAAACATTTCCTCATTTTCATAACTTTTTAACTTAAGTGATCTCTTTAGGAATTATAGGAATTATATCTACATACTCAGAATGGTTGTGCAATATCAGTCTACTAAAATAAGTATTCGCATATTTAGATGAGTACATCCACGTAAGGAAAGTTCATGACAGAATCAAGTATTGAATATTTTACTAGGCATATAGCCTAATAAAACTGAAAGAAGCAAGAGAACAGTGTATTTGTAAACAAATTAATTTTACTTAATATATCTTTTCCTTATCTCAACATAATCATGAAATTTCCTTTTTACTGATTTTTCGCTTTTTATGAAACATAACTTTCTGGCAATTTACTACTAATTTAACATTATTCTAAGCTAAATAAAAATGTGTTCATAAGAGTGTGTTTTGTTAGATTTTAGAAGTTATTTGTATGTGTGACTGTGTGAGGATATTTGCATGATGCACAGCTCTTTACACTTATTCTGAAAAAAATTAAAAAGGAGTTTCAAGTATGTGTTTGAAACAATTTAAAAATATTGACTATGTGCCAACACCCCTGATGATAAGATGGTGAATTGAAAATGATAAAATTTTGGCGCTCATATAGACTACACTATGTACTAACAAAGTCAGACAAAACTATATACAAAAACATAAATACACTAGGAAAAATAAAATAACTACCATGATTAGAGTGCTGAAACAGATACATTTTCAGGAGCATTCTCATGAGAAGTATCTCCCAGGAGATGAGACTTGAGCTGAGATCTGGAGGATGAAAAAAATTGGTATTAAGAAGGGTGAGTCAGAGTGGGAGCTGAGAATAATATTCCAGCTATGAAAACTGCTTAAAGCAAAGATCACTTCAAGAGTGTGGTGTTTTGAGAAGTGGAGGAAAGCCCAACTAGTTTGATCATTACTTATCTGGGACTTGTTGACTTGAAATAAGTCCAGAGAGAGTAAGAAGAAGGAGAGAGTAAGAAGTTAAAATCGTATTTTACATGTACTAGAAAGTTAGTGAAGCACTGGGTACAGGAGTGATGTAAATAAGGTAGTTTAAGCTTTATGTTTTACAACATTAACTGGGTCAAAAAGTGAAGAAAATAGAGATAGGAAGGGATAAAAAATAGATGATTTCAAGTGGAGGATAAACATTGCTTAGATGATGGCAGTTACAGTAGTGATGGAGAGAGGCCAATTAATTCAAGAGATATTTTTAAATGATATAGGAAAGTATTCATGCTTTGATAAATTAAGGTAAAGACATAATTAAATCTGACTCTCATAGGTTTCTGAATTTCAAAATAAGTATTGCTTAATAAATGCATGGGGATTGGTATAAAATGACAATGAATCTTAAAAGTTGAAGTATTGGCATTTTCAACTCTAGTGTTTTTGCATACAACTCTGTTCTTAGTATTGTGTTCATCCTAAAACATTTTTTTTCCTGCCAATTTTACCTACTTCTCTTTTTAAATGTTTGGTAAATTTCTCTTAATTAATAAAATAACTCAGTATCCATATGTTCTCTACCTTAGTTGAGAATTATGAGAAAATGTTCTTGTCAACTTCAGTCTAAGTTTATTATAACTCCCAAAGGAAGGAAGGAAGGAAGGAAGGAAGGAAGGAAGGAAGGAAGGAAGGAAGGAAGGAAGGAAGGGATGAGGGGAAAGAAAATGTCAAATGAGAGTTTTTCTTGTTTTTTTTTTTAATGCTCTCAAATAAAATGTCCCATTTATAGTCAAGTACATGATTTTAGAGTACTCATTCATGACTTTTCAGTATGTAGACTACTATTCTACAGCCTCCATCTGGTAAGAGAGTCATCACTTGACAGTTGGAGCACTTTCTAAGAGTTGATGTGAAACAGGGTTATAAGCAGCCACTCTATTTCTTAATAGTCATTAGGATTCCCATCCATTTTCCTGATTAATGTGCCTTCTTGACACTCCTTGAGTCTCAGGTGTTACTAATGAATTTATGTTAAGTTTTCACCTTTCTGCGCATTTGAATATGACCCTGAATGTAGCACAAGTCACTGGATGACCAGTATACTCAATGAAATGCAAAATATGTAGAAAAACAGTTGGCAGTATGTGCTGTGTTTCCATCGAAATTTGACTAATGCATGTTAGGCATTATGGACGGCATTTTTAATCATCTACCCTTTTAATACTGATTCATTATAGTCTCTACTTGAACTTGTTGGTTATATTCTTAATTTACTATATTATTTATAAAAGAAAATTGTGAATTGATTGGTAGGACATTTGTTTTAGAAAGAAATAATTAAATAATCTTTTATTATCTATCAGTCATACGATTCCACTGAAAAGCAATAATAAAGTACAAAAAAAGTCTACTTTTAAGAACTGATAATTTGTATCTATTTCATAAAAACATTGTGATTTTTGTTTTAAGTTTTGGTATCTTGGTCATTTGCTTATTTTTCTACTACATTTTTTGGTCCAAGTTATTTACTATTAGTTGTTTAGTCTATTAGTAGTATCCTAAACATTTAGTAGTCCACTACTAAACATTTCCTTGATCTTCTCTGGTTTTTAGGCACTTTTAATTTGTTCTTGATTTGTTTTGTTTTGTTTTCAGTCTACTAGAATAGTGTTCTCCTGTGTCCCCTTTTTACTACTTAAACTATGCTTTTACTTAAGAGCACAACTCAATTATTAGTTTTTTAGAAGAAAGTTTCTAGTAAATCCCCATATTACAGCATGAAAATGTATCCTGCATCATCCGCATTGCAACTGAAAATTTGCATTTGTGGTATATGAAACTTGAACTTTTTAAGATCTCTTCTCTACTGTACTTTGAGTCTCTGTGGGCATATCTGTATTTGATTTCCTAATAAATTTAAATAAGCGATGAAAATACTTTATACAAGAAGGAGGAAATGAAAGAACATAGAAAAGGAGAAAAAAATCTATTTAACAAATGTGAAGTGATTACTTTGAGCAGGACTCTGTACATTTATAATTAAATTGTGACCAATTTTATGTTAGAGTTACCATGATTCCTGTTGAACAGTATTCCTGTTCATTGGTCTAAATTATTCTCTGTGCTTGAAAGGTGATTTTGGCCCAAAGAGACAATGTATATGATGAAATATAACCTATTGTAATGTGCAAGAGGCTGTAACCTTATATAAGAATATATTCTTGTAGCAAAGAAGCTGAACCTCAGTTAGTCAAAACAGTCAACCTCTCAACCAATCCTAGGATAAAGACTTCCAAATTATGTTCTCGTAAGGTAACCAAACTGCTTCAATTAAGTAATCTCTATATGCTATGTCCTGGATTTTTGGTTATAGAAGTAGCTTACCACATTGCAGCAAGGATCATTCTGAATCATCTTCAATTTGGACAGCTGCCCAGCTCTTAAATATTTTCTTGCTCAAATAAACTTTGTTATGTTGAAATGGTTTCAGTTTTTCTTGTATCATTCTTGTTTTATGAAGCAGATTTTTTAACAGGTAGTTGAACCAGAATATGAAACTAGAACAGTTTAACTCATTTGCTCATCCCTTTTACTTTTATTAAATTATACCTAAAGCTTTTAAAAAATAAAGAAAGCTTGGATGAGCTTCCATTTAAGTCAATCCATTTTATTTCCATAAGACAACTCTATCAATGCTGCGATAATTGTCTGAGATGACCAACTATAAATAGCTCTAAAACAATGGATGTCTCTAGCCTTTTAAATAGCTCTTGCTATTCTCAAAGTGTGTATACTAGAACAACAACATTACTTTCACTACAGTATTGTGAAAAATGCTAAATATTGGTGCCTCACCCTAAACCTGAATCAGAATATGTATTTTATCAAAATCTCCAGAGTGATTACATTCTGAGGAATATCTAATAAAGCTTGATAAAGTTAATACACAGTAAGAGAAAATTACCTAAATGAATCAACCATTTCTCTGTATCATTGAGACAGGATATGTATTGATATATTACTAATACTCAAACAAAGCATAATATGAGTATATTCATGTGCCTCCATGATTAAGTCCAAATATCCCTAGCCCCTAGAAAGTGAGGAGAACCAATTTTTTTTTTAAATCATGGACTGTGGCATAGCATATAACAGTGCAAGAAAATATAGTTTATCCTGGGAGTACTCTACTTAGGGCAGACAATATACTCTGGCTCCCTCATACAGTTCTGGATTATTCCTATTATATTTTCATGATTAATTATAATGCCCCATTCGCTTTCTAAGATGTCCTGTTTAGGATGATTAAGTTATATGGTCACTCTGTCTATAAATAAACCAAATAATAGACTGATTACCTAAGAATTTTCATCACATAACTTGTCATTCACAGGTTAGTTTTATTATGTAAGTATAATTTTAGAAAAAATTGTACTCCTTACTTTGCTCTATCTTTTTCTTCAGGACACTAAATGTGGTATGGTTTGGATGTGAGGTGTCCCCCAAAGCTCATGTGTGAGACAATGCATGAAGGTTTAGAGGAGAAATGATTGGGTTGTGAGAGTCTTAACCCAAACAGTGAATTAATCCCTTCATATGGATTTACCGAGTTGTAACTGAGGTGGTAGGGTATGGCTGGAGAAGGTGGGAATTGGGGTGGTGCTTTGAGGTACATATTTGTATCTGGCAAATGGAGACCTCTTTCTCTGCTTCCTGATTAACATATAAGCTGCTTCCCTCTGCAGGAGGCTTAATAGTTTGTGCTTTTCAGATCATCACCTGTGAAAGGGAAAGAAGTAAAAAAATCAGGTAGAGTGGGAGGCTAGACTGCAAAAAAAAAATCCCATGAGGATCTCTGCAACTGAGATAACCCTTCAAAATTGTTCTCTAGAAAATGTGAAAATCCTTTCTTGCTCTTGATGAGAGTGAGGTTTGGCTTTCATCAGTCTCAATCTTGGGAGAGCAAAAATTTGAATTTCAATAAAGGGTAGAAACAGAAAAAGAAAGAAGGAATGAGGAAGGGAGGAAAGAAGGCCAACTAATGAAATAAGAGGCACTTTTTGTCACCTTCCAATAAGACTTTTGCATGGACTAAAATAGAAATGGATAGAGTGATTTTGCATGACCCAATATTTACTACTAATTCTAAATAATAAGTAGCTCATTCTGGCGATCATGTTTGCCTACAAACATTTCAGATATTTATAATACAGTGTTATATTTGAAAGAGACCCCAGTATGAGTCAGTTATGACTCTCAGATATCAGTGTTCTCAAATAGGTTTTAAGGATACAAAATGTCAAAATAGGGCAATATCCCAAGTATGTTTGAAGCTGTGAAAATTTTTATCTCATTCTATTGATAGCTTAGGTGGCACACTCGCCAGGTTTAATTACTTTTAGTTTTAAAGTAGATCATAATATTGGGAGATAAACCACATCTTGAGTAATTCACAGCCGTAAGACCACATTATGATTTATTTAAGCTTGAATCATGAAACACAATCTACCTCAAAGCTGACAATCTGTCCTTAACTAGAAAATCATGTTGGAAGAGGATGGATGTAATAAATCAATTGCAAAAAGCATTTTCTCTTTAGGAAAAATAAATAATTGGCAAGTGCTTAGTTTAGATTGGCAACACATTGGACTCAGATTGCCATAAGCAGAGGACGTGTAGGGTTGGTTTGTTTTGTACTTTGTGCCAGGTGCCAGTGTTTGCAGGGAAAATCTGGAGAATTGGAGGAACAGGGAAACTTACTTGGCTGCAGTAATGCTTAGCAAAGTGACTCCTTAATCATGCAGTGATGCCACGCAGAAGCTACCATCAAAATCTCATTCTTTTACTACATGTCCCACTATAGATCTTAAGGAAGCATAAGTAGATTTGACTCTCCAAATATGAGTTACTTCTTTTTCTTTCTTTTTCTTTTATTTTGATGATTATCTTTCATTGCTAACTTTTTTTTCCAGGACTATACTTTCCAGAGCATATAGAACTCTATATTCTTTCTAAGTATAGAAGGATCCTTTGCTGCATATACCTCTATAATACCTCTAACAGAACATCTTTCCTCTTCCATCCTTGGAGATATATTTTGAAGTTTTCATTCAACTTGCAATTTTTAAAACCTACATGTGGACAATTTATTTGTTCTATAGCATTGATTAATTGAAAGAACACAAACCTTGGAAGCCCAATTTCTGAATTCAGTGGCCATTTACTAGCTATAACCTTTAAATTGTTATTATCTCCCACCTATATGCTCATTTTTAAAATGGGAAAACATGTTTCTCAAAATTCACAACAGGAATAAAAATGGAAGTAGAAAAAGAGCAATACAGATCTCTTAGCACCCATCCTATAATTTTTCAGGTTATATATAATCATTTCCTTTGGATTAATGACTTTTTTGTGTGTGTGTTTTATTTTTTTATTTTTTATTGGTTGTTCACAACATTACAAAGCTCTTGACATATCATATTTCATACATTAGAATCAAGTGGGTTATGAACTCCCATTTTTACCCCAAATACAGATTGCAGAATCATATCGGGATTAATGACTTTTAAGGTGGAAAACTGGCTTGGTTTTAAGCAGACCAAAGGAGTCCTAAAATGAACTGACATGATTCAAAATGTTCCTTGAGTTTTGGCCTTAACTTCTATGCAAAATGATTAATTTAATGGCAATTAGACAGAAACAAAGGAAAGCATTTCGGGCACAATTATCAAGCAGCTAATGTCCTCAGTGAAGCACAGCATGATTCCTTTCTGTTGCCATGTTCCGTTCCATTTGGCTAGGGTCCCAATTTATCCAGGCTTTCATGTCCCGATGAAATCAGCAAAAGCCTCATACTTCCAGGTTTTCCCCCACTGCTTTGTCTAATACAACACCTGCTTGCTTAGTGCTTCTCTTTTCAGTCATCCAGAGATTGGAAAGCAAAGTATAAAGGCTGGTTTCTGTTCTGATCCTTGAAGATATTTTGCCTTCCTATTTTTCTCAACTGTCCAATATGTTCCCTATTAAATGTAGCTCTTCTTTTCTTTTTGCTTTTTGTGATTCTACAATTACCTAAATATATTTTTAATGTTGTCCTATTTCTAACCCTATGTAAGTGAATTGATATGTTTTATATTAGCAGTAATTGAAGTATTATTTGGAAATATTATTTAGAAATACTTATACTGCATAGAGTTTCATCTACCAAAAGGAAACAGAAATATAGAGCGTTGTATTTTCAATCTCTTTATTCTCTTCTCTATCCTGATTCTCCCTGCTACCATTCCTCTGAATGATATTTCTGCAAGCCATTGTTTTAATGCTTGGGGTTCATCTCACCTCATTTAAAAAGGAAAAATATAACTGAGGAAAAAGAGCCAAATTCTGGTTGTATAATTTTTTTAAATTTTCTAATATTTCTGAGAATTAAAGAATCTTGTTTAGTTTTAGAATCTTGTAGAATATATAAAGTTTAAATATAGATAAGATCTAACAAAGGATTCAGAAATATTCAAATTAAATACACTTAACTATAGATATATAAGCATATAATATATGAAAATGAAATATAGACAGCATTCAAATATTGGAAAAGAGTGAAGATAAGATAAAAAAGTGACCTTACAATTTTGTTAATGATCCTTGTTATATATAATATTTATCATGATACAAATATATGTAACAATATATTTCAAAATAGAAAGGGAAAGAAAAAGAGAGAATGAGTATAAGCCACATCCTGTGCTACCGTGGTAATGCTGAATGGAGAAATTTAAATATGACTTATTACACCATTGCATTTTTCCACATACTCCCAGCATGTAAACCACTATTAGTCATTCAAACAAGAGTTATGGCAGACTAAAACACAGCTCCATTTTCAAAAGTGTATCTTTAGATAGAAAACATTTTCATTTAGTAGTGACAGAAGTTGGAGCAGGAAGGGTTTCTCTCAGAATTGAAAGCAAAGGAGAGGGGAGAAAATAGATTTTCAAATTTAATCATCTTGATGCACCTTATTCATTAGGTTTCTAAAATGTAAAATGTGCATGGCAGCATTTTGTTTAATGGTTGACAAACATAACAGGCTGCTTTGGGACACCTGTATTTACAGCTATTTAACAGAACACATACCTTGAGTGTATGTGCAGAAACCTGAAAAGCTTAAGTATATTTAGCATAATAAACATTATGTAAGGTTCTAGATGCAGATGTTCTGGCAATAAATAAATAAATAAATAAATAAGCATATTCATAAAACCTTGACAGACAAGTAATTAGAAACTGAAATGATCCTGTGCTGTGGGAACATGGGAGAATACTTTGATTGGCATTGGCTAGCAATTTCTCTCAAAGTATAGATTTCCATTAATAATAAAGCAGAATTAGCTTTGTGAGTGGTAAGAACATGAAGTCATTACTTCTTAATGCCAGGTGGTAGTCATGGCTATGATTTTATTTTTATAATAATCATTTTGTCTATAAATTTTCCCTATGTTATGTTCCACAAAAAGGATTATGACAATAAAATAGGCACATGCCAATAAAATAGGTACTTATTTTATTGTCATTATTTCATTCCCAGACCTACACCCTAGCCTGCTCATCTAACCAACAGTAAATCCCCATATCTAGCCAAAGACCAAACTAACAGAGAAAACACCTGAATTCTAGTCCACATTATTTTCTATTGTTTAACATGAATTGTCCAGAGCATTTTATTTCTTTCCACTATTTCCAAAGTATGAAACAGTTATGTGGTGATCTCTCAATCAATGAGAAGATGCCCACTCCATCAGCACCTGTTTCTCACTACTTATTTTCAACTTTCCAAGAATTCAGAGGTTTTCTGCTATGTAGAGCTATTTTCTCAATCCTAATTTTTAAAATCACACATGAAATATGAAAGAAATAAATCACCACTCAAATAACTTTTAAATATCTCAGCTTTTTAAATCATGAACAACATACACATATGTGTACACACACACACACACACACACACACACACACACACCCTGCAAGTGATTTAGTTACTTGTCATAATTCAGCCAGGAATCTTTAAGTATTTTTAGGGCTAATGTGCTTAACAGACATGGAGGAAGAGAAAAGTATATTTATATCTAAGTCGTTCCTTATAACCATTAAAATGCTTTTAAAATAGAAACTGCAGGAGTTCACATTTTAGACTTTTTTCTGCCTTTCAGGTGATATTTCTTTCACACCATCTTTGGGGAAGTCTCTTTCCTCCAAAAGAATCTAAGAGTGTTGAGGAAAATTAGTTAAATAATAGTAATCCCATGTCAAACAGAGGGTGGCAATACAATTAAATTCTTTCAAAGAATATTTGCAGTGGACCTAATTAGAGAAACACATTGAACTAAATTGACATAATTTGCAAAATTTCATCGGATAGTAAGCCACACTTATAAACCCTGCCCTGCTCACAAACTAATGCATCAATATAGACACAGAGTACTCATTACAAAAAGGAAAAAATGCATAAATATGTATTTCTGTAAGTTGTAATAACTACAAATTTTAATGTTCACTTTGAAAGAAAGTACAATTCATAATAAAATGTTTAAAATGATATTGGAACTAAATAATACATGGGTATTACCATCTTCTATAATTTAGCATTTAGGTAGGTGTATAGTCTTGGTAAAAAACTTAAGCCAATCAAGGTAGGTACAGGTTATGGTTTGGATGTGAGGTGTCCCCCAGAGTCTCTTGTTGAGACAATGCAAGAAGGTTTAGAGGAGAAAGTATTGGGTTATGAGAGTCTTAACCCAATAAGTGAACTAATCTCCTGATGGGAGTGGCAACTAAAGGCAGGTGAGTTGTGGCTGGAGAAGGTGGATCATTGGGAATGTACCTTTGGGTTTTATATTTTGTCCTTGTTGAGCAAAGCTCTTTCTCTGCTTCCTGATGCCAGGTGCTAGCTGCTTTCCTCTGCCACACTCTTCCACTATGATGTTCTGCCTCCCCTTTGGCCCAGAGCAATGGAATCAGCCATCTATGGACTGAGACCTCTGAAATCCTAAGCCCCCAAATTAACTTTTCTTCCTCTAAATGTTCGTGTCTGTTTTTTTCATTGTAGCAACAATAACAAAAAAAGCTGAATAAAACATTACATATACTTAATTTTTAACCAATTATCTCTACCTCAAACATTATTTCACTGTGTGCTCTTTTTTCTTTGGTGGGTGAGGGGACAGGTAACAGAGATTGAACTCAGGGGCACTGAACCGCATCCCCAGACTTATTAGTATTTTATTTGGATACAGGGTCTCACTAAGTTGCTTAGCATCTTGCATTTGTTGAAGCTTGATTTGAATTCTTGATCCTCCTTTCTTAGCCTCCGAGCCACTGGGATCACAGGCATGTGCCAATGCTCATGGCTCACTGTGTGCTTTCTAAAACCAGTATTTCTACTAATTGATAATAATTATGCTTTATTTTTTCTCTTGCCCACACTGAAACTTCTTTTGAAAGTGTATAACACTTTCTTTTGTTAATGTGCTCAAATTTAGTAATGTTTATGAAATAGAAAATGCATTACATTTTTTTTTAATCCTGATATCCCAAATGTCAAAAATCAACTATGGGCTCTGAGCAATGGTTATCAATATAACTGTATAAATTTTCAAGACAGACTACCAAAAAGGTTTAATTAATTTTCTATTATTGTCTAAAATTGCTCCAAAATTCAACAGCTAAATGAACATTTATTATATCACATTTTTTTTTATTAGTAAACACTTTTTATTCCTTTAAAATGATGAGCTCCAAGGCAGAGGATTAATGACAGACCTTTGTTGAACAGACTCTGTCACATACTAGGTGCTGAAGAAATCTTCAGTGAATTGAATTTGGTATTGAATGAGAGATTTATATCCAGTGATCCCTAACATGCTACCCCACTTTGACCTGTGATTTTATAGAATTTTCCAAGAACAAGTTAATAAATGGGGAAAAGCTCTTGTAGATATTGATTGCCAGTTTCTTCAAACTCAGAAGGTGAGCCCAGAAAGCTCACAGAATGATGATAAAAGGCTCAATCATCACTAAAGTCCAGTTTCCATTCTGCATCGTTTACATTAAATCAGATGCCAAAGACAAAATGACCTACTTTCTCACCCATCAACATTGTCCCAATCAACTTTTAAAAAGTCCAATTCTGCTACCTTCAAGTCCGCCAAGTCTTCCTGCATTTTTGCAACAATTATAGAAATCTACTTTGTTCTATATCTGCAATGATGAATCTGGATGTTTATTAGGAGTTAAGGAAAAGCTCAGGAGAATTTCAAGGATTATGTTGAATAGAAGTGGTATTAGAAGACATTTTATCTTGTTCCAGTTTTTAGAGGGAATGCTTTCAATTTTTCTCCTTTTAGAATGATGCTGGCCTAGGGTTTAGAATAGGTAGCTTTCACAATGTTGAGGTATGTTTCTACTATGCCTAGTTTTTCTAGTGTTTTGAACATAAAGTTGTTCAGTATTTTGTCAAATACTTTTTCTGCATCTATTGAAATGTTCATATGATTCTTGTTTTTAAGTCTATTAATTTGATGAAGTACATTCATTGATTTCTATATGTTGAACCAACTGTGCATCCTGGGATGAATCTCATTTGATTGTGGTACACTATCTTTTAAATATGTTCTTGAATTTTTTAATTTACCAGAATTTTACTAAGAATTTTTGCATCTATGTTTATCAGGGATATCGGTATGAAGTTTTCTTACCTTGATATGCCTTTGTCTCATTTTGTTATCAGGGTGGTATTAGCCTCAAATAATTAATTTGGAAGTGTTTTGAACATGAAGGTGTTCTGTAATTTGTCAAATGCTTTTTCTGCATATATTGAGATGATCATATGATTCTTGTTTTTAAGTTTATTAATTTGATAAATTGCATTGATTTCTGTATGTTGAAATCTATAAAATTATATTTCATGGAATACTTTGAGGAGTATTGGTGTTAATTCTTCTTTGAAAGGCTTGTAGAACTCAGCTGAGAATCCATCTGGTACTGGGCTTTTCTTGGTTGGTAAGCTTTTGATGGTGTATTCTATTTCATTACTTGAAATTGACCTGTTCAAATCGTGTTATGACCTCCTCATTCAATTTGGATAGGTCATTATGTCTCTAAAAATTTGTCAACATCTTTGATATTTTGTATTTTATTGGAGTATAAAGTTTTAAAGTAGTTTCTAATTACCTTCTGTATTTCAGACATGTCCTTTGTGCTATTTCCTTCTTAATCTTGTATTTTAGTAATTTGAGTTTTCTCTCTTTTTCTCTTCATTAACATGGCCAGAGGTTTATCTATTTTATTTATTTTTTCAAAGAACCTAATTTTCCATTTGTCAATTTTTTCAATTTTTTTGCCTTGATTTCATCTCTGATTTTAATTATTTCCTATCTTCTACTGCTTTTGGTATTGATTTATTCTTCTTTTTCTAGGGCTTTGAGATGTAGTGTTAGGTCATTTATTTGTTGACTTTTTTATTCTTTTAATGAAGGCACTCAATGCAATAAACTTTCTTCTTAGTGTTCTAGAAATTTTGATATATTGTATCAGTGTTCTCATTTACCTATAAGAATTTTTTTGATTTCATCCTTTATTTCTTCTACTCTCCTTTCATCATTTAATAGTGGATTATTTAGTCTCCATTTGTTGCAGTAGCTTCTGTTTTTTATTTTATTGTTGATTTCTAATTTTATCCCATTGTGATCTGATAGACTGCAGGGTATTAAATAGCTGAATGGATAAAGAAAATGTGGTATATATATATATATATATATATATATATATATATATTCAATGGAATACTACTCAACTTTAAGGAGAAATGAAATTACGGCATTTGCCAGTAAATGGTGGAGTTGGAGAATATCATGCTATGCTAAATAAGCCAATCCCCCCAAAACCAAAGGCTGAATGTTTTCTCTAATATGCAGATGATAATTCATAATAAGTCAAGGGGCACTAGAGAAGACTAGCATTACCTTAGATTAAGTAGAGGGAAATGAAAGGAGGGAAGAAGAGGGGATGTGGGGATAGGAAGGATGGTAGAACAGGACAGACATCATTACTTTATGTATATAAGTGACTGCATGACCAATGTGATTCTACAACATGTCCACCCAGAAAAAGAGAAATTATATCCCATCTATGTATGATATATCAAAGTTCATAAATGCATTCTACTGTCATGTATAACTAATTAAAACAAATTTAAAAATTACAATTAAAAAAGGAAACTGCAAAAAAATAAAAGAAAAGCTCAGTAGAAATGATCATTTTTTTTTTCTACTTGGTTATATGAGTGGGCTCAAATGAATAAAAATAACAGTAGCTTATTGTTACGTAGCATTTAAGATATAAAATGTACTTATCAATAAATGTTATAACACATAGTTTTTGAGATGAGAAATTCAGTAGTGGTTTAGATATCTGAAAATTAAAATTAGATAGCTAGGAATCAAAAAAGCAAATTAACAAAAAAAAAAAAAGCCCTCTATCTCTATCTCATTCCACAATATCACAATCACCACAACTAGGACAGTCAGTTGTTCCCAGTCCAGGCTTTGAACATTGAATTATGTTTGGTCTTTTCTGATCATCATCATTGAACCAGTACCACTGTGTCTCATTAGTACACCATGACTTTTTATGTTATCACAAACAAGCATATGACCGAGTAATTTCCTTTATAACAAGAAAGTAACAGCAGGTATCCGTGTTCAGTTTTCTCATATACCTGAACACAGAGACATGGATGTCTTTATATATACTCATGTGACTTTTGCAGATTTACTTATGAAACCAAATGTAACATAAAACCCTGCAAAGTTATGATGTAGTCCTGCAAGCTATAAAGTACATTTTGAAATGACAACCAATATGAGAGAAAATTTTCTCTCATAGTCAGAATGCAGCAGGAAACAAAGGCTAGGAATTGAATAAGACCTAAACACAGAATTAAGAATAATGTATTCTTAGGAGTAAGAATACATTACTTAGGAGTAAGAATACATTATTCTTAATTCTGTGTTTAGGTCTTATTCAATTCCTAGCCTTATTCAATTTCTAGGCTCCACTGATTTGGAAGTTTTAGTTTTGAAGATTGTGTCTAAAATGGTCTACTACACTTATATTGACTTAGAAGATATGATTACCTCTTGGCCATATAATTAGGCCAAGAGTCAGAAAAGAATATGTTAACTTGTTGATGATTATTATTCACTATTAAAGAGGATGAATATTACATAATAAAAGAAAAGAAAATGGAGGAAACCCAGATGATCCCCTAGAATGCAATTGCAAATGTTACTGAAATCTATACAGGCATATCATTCATTTAAGAACATGCCTCAGAAGGTTGGACTTGGAACTCTCCCTCAGGAGACTAATTTTAAGTCAACAAATCACGTCAGAAGTTGTAGTTAGTCCACTGTGGACTCGGATATAGGGAACCCAATGGAGGCACAGAGAAAGGATTGAAGCATTCTGTGGAATGACTATATGAGGTTACACGTCAGCGAGAACTGCTCTGGATCTGAAGTATAAAAATGGAGGTATGAGAAGCAAGAGGGCAATGGCAATAAGGAGAAAATGAAATATTCCAGTCATGAGGGAAGAAAGTCTTGCAAAGAGCCGAGAAAAGTAGTGGTATATTAAAAGATTTGAATAAATGCAAATATGCCACAATTAAACGGGAATGAAGTTTGAAACTTCAAATGGCAGGAATTAAAGTCATGTATGTAGGAGGGAATGACTTATATAACATTTAAGAACCTGGGTTCTTTACCTAAATGCTAGTGGTATTCAGACTTTTACATTACATGCACACTTTTAAATTAACTAATTAATTAATAATGAAATAAGACAATAATCCTTCTTAAATGATGTATTTTACTTATTTTATGACTACATGTGAATTTCATATAAATTTTTACTATTTTATAGAAATTTATTTTTGATATTTTTATTAGTGCATTATAGTTAATACATAATAGTGGGGTTTATTCTGACATATCCATATATCTATGGAATATAGATTGTTCCATTTTGATTCCCAGTATTTCTCTCATCTGCGGTGTATTCAAGTACCTGATAGCCTCTGGTGAGTCCGAGGAGAGAGTTCTCAACTGTGACTTTTCAGCCACCTACTACCTGTTAAGAAATATACTCTTGTGTGCCCTCCTGAAGAAAATTTATGTGTATACAGCACTATTAAATTCAATGTGGACTCCCCTGTGTATATTTTGGAGAGCATGAGGGTGTGGCAAATCTAAATTAGAGGTATTGGAGCCTGGTTGACGTGGGGTTAGTGGGCATATGGCGGTGCATGAGACTGCTGTCTTCTCTAGAATGCACAGTCTGCAGGTTGGTGGGATTGTATCTGAACACAATGAGTGGTGGCTGGTGTGTGGGAGACACTCCTCTGTGAGCCCTTTTGTGGGGTATACTGCTATTGCATAGGCAAGAAGTTCTCTGTTGGCTGCTTGGGATTATCCTCAGGAAATGTCTTCTCTAGGTGTATGCATCTGAATGAGAACTGAGTTACCCTGCAACTCTTGGACTTGAAGCAACAGAACTTCCTAAGGGTGCTGGGGCACAGGAGCTACTTCCCTGGTTGCTCTACATTTCTTGCCTTACCTGGCAGTGCTTATTAGTCAGTCTAGAGGCTCAAGTAAGTCTGTCTGGAGAATGCTGCGTCTGATGGCTGTTTCTATGGGCGTGGGGACACAAGGTACAGGGCTCAGTCAGCTTTCACTGATGGCTGTGGAATGCTCCCTTCTATGGGTTCCCTCTATAGGTTCTTCTTTATAGCAGTACAGAGCTCAGTGGCTGTCTGAAACTGTGGGGCCTTGAATATAAGCTTTCTGTGGTGGTCTGAGCACAGAAGCCTCCACTCTAGCTGCTAGAGGTCACCAGGATACCATCCCTGTGTGTGGGGTAAAGTGTCAGTTGAACCACCTTTATCTGAGCTTCTAATGGCTGTGACTCACTGGGTGCTACTCTCTTCAGAGTCAGTTGCCTAATCTCCTGCAGAGACTGTGAAGAGCATTGGGTTGGTGTGAGTACTCTCTGGAATTATTTGATCTGGATCATCTCCACTCAACCCTCTTTGTCCTAGGTGAAGGGGACGGATTTTGGTAACTTCCAACTAGCAGCAATCCCTCTACAAGGACCTGAGACCACCTATTTCAGGGGCATTCCTTATAGTTTCATTTGTTTCTATCTGTAAGTAGGGAGAAGCTGTACTGATTTCACTCCTTGTAGGGGTACTGGTTAGCTGTGGACTCCATAAAATGGCTGCCATGACCTACATAGCTTTTCCCTGACAATTTGAGCTGAAGTCTATGACTTCATTGCCTTTTCTGCTCCTGTCCCATTTTGACATGGACTGCTTTTCTTTCAAACTGTTAATAAGGACATAAGCTTATGGGTTTTCCCTCTCCTTCTTCCCCTCTGTTACTATCCCCCTCCCCCCAACTCTACCCTGGTCAGGGCTCAGATTCCAACAATGCTTTCCTGAATTTCTGCTTTAGTAATCAAATTCCAAGTCCCAACAAAGTCTCGAACTGTGGAAGATTGAGTTTTAGAGTATTTACTCTATCACCATCTCTCTGGTCATCTGTTATTTCATTGTTTTGTTTCTGGACTTTGGAGAAATTGAGGGCTGCTGTCTAGATCTGCTCCACCATATTCCTGTTATGTATCTTGAGTTTTGAATGAATTCCTAGGGCAACAGTGTTTCTGGAGGGAATCATGACCCCATTCCACACAAACTTTAGGGTCATAGAAACATGAGACGTCCCCAGATATTAATTATTAAGGGAGAATCATAGATATTCAAGAAAATATACAGATTATTCAAACTGACAGATTCAAATCTCCAATAGTGGTATGTATGCTGGTGGAAGATTTTTTTTCTAGTGCTGGTAAAGCTCAGAGTGGCACTTGTGTTACTTTTTTTTTTCAGTGGCCTGTTGCCTGCTGGATAATTATCTTGATCCTGCTTAATGTTTTAGCCTAAACACCTAGGTTCATACAAGGAGCAATTTTTTTTTATCATCCAATAAACTATTCAGTCTCATGTTACATTTCTGTGCTTATAATCCAGTACAAGGAATGTGAAAAATGTTGCCTAAATACAGATTATCACTATATACTTTTCTAGGAGAGGGCTTAAATATAAAAGGAAAAAAAATCCACTGAAGAGAAAGAGGAAGTTGACACACTCAATTTACATTGCACCATTTATCAAATAAATGTGTCTGGAACCTCAAAGTCAAATTCATTGCATGATATAACATAATAAATTATTATGATTGTGCGTTTCTTTTTGAGTCTATCTTAAACTGTTAGAACTTTAGAGAATATAATATATACCACATAATATTAAACATTACACTTACGTATATTGTAAGTTGTGCAAATTTTAAAACTTACTAAGATTCTTCATTCAATCAAGAGCCAAATTTCCAGAGTCATAGGGACTCAGATAATTGTATTTATCTTACTAATGTGACATGCAGGGCAGGGCAGGGAATGGAACACAGCAATGCCAAAAGTTCATATGTAAATTATATATATTTAGATTTTAATCAAGGAAATATAGATAACTTGACTCACTTTAGTTACTTTCTCTGAGCTTTATTACTGTATTTTCCATCAACTCTTGATCTATATAGATCTACTATACTTACCCATGAGCACAATTTTTAATTCATATATTATTTCTATGTGACCTCATCTAACTCTATGGCTTTAAATAACATTGATGTATCAATATTTCTAAAATCTCTCTATAAATCTGTACTTTTCTTTGTACTCCAGATTCATAGATATAATTATAGAGTAGAAGGCAGAACAATATAATATTTTGGGGTTTGAAGAAAAAAACAAAATAAAAATATATTTCATATAGTTCAAATTAATCAGTATCTTCACTTGGGTGTTATATAGTCATCTCAAATTTAACATTTTCAAAACAATTCATGATTCCCCACCACTCTAATTTGATGTCAAAGCTACTCCTAATCCAGACTTTACACCTCAGTAAATTGCTAATCATTTCACATGGTTGCTCATGATCAAAACAGAAGAGGACTTCTTGATTTGTTTTTCCTCACATATCTCTAAGTTCATTGTATTAATGTGCTCCACTTTTGTACTTGTCTACAAAATATTCTGTTGCCATTTCTTTCAAATTTTAAGAATAAAATCCAGTTAAAATCACTATCCCCTTTTTATCAGCTACTTCTGAGGTCTCTTGATTAATATTTCTGTCACCACACTTGATTGCTTTTAGAGGGTCTATTCTACTTTCAGAAGAGAGGGCATTTTTTAAAATGTAATCTGTGTGATGCTATTCCCATGCTAAGAATAATTAATGTCTTCTTATCAAATTTAGATAATAAACGTTGATTATTTGTCATGGCTTATAAAGTTCTTCATATTCTGAACCAACCTTATTTCTTTGACATCATCCAGCAAAACTTTTTCCTTTCATATTATGCTCTGTCACACTGTCTTGTTTTTTTTTTTTTTTTTTTTTTCTGTGACATGCAAAGCTAGATCTTTTGGCATTTTGCTGCGGCTCTCTTATTTCAAATTTTCTAGAGTGGTCTCTTGCAATCATCTCTTTTATAGTTCAAATGTCATCACTTCAAGGAAGACCCCTGATAATTCTATCCAAAGTCGCTTCCTTTAGACAGAATTGCTCTCACACATTATCCTATTTTCTTCACAGTGCTTTCTTTAGAATTTGCTAAAGTATCCCGCTTGTTTATTACCTGTTTTTCCCTTGCCTTCTGGAATACATGCTATTTAACAATTGGTAACTTGTCCATCTTATTTGCTTTTATAAACTCTTCATAGTGTGCTAATGCAATCAATCAATAATGTGTTCTAAGAATAAAGATGTGTATCCTGACACCTAATAAGATGGCAAATTGAAAATGTATACATTTGTTGAAATGGGCATGCACTGAGAGCTCTGTAAGGTAATGTATTGTAGACATTATATATACATTTTATGTGTATTTTAGCAGAATTTCTGAATATTTAATAGTTGCATTATACATTTTTAACCGTGTGAATCATTGTTTAAGTTGTGTTTATGTTTTAGAGCTTAAATGTCCCCAAATGTCCATATGTTAAAGGCTTTATGACCAGTTTGTTGCACTATTGAAAGGTTGCAGAACGTTTAGGAGATGGAGTCTAGAGCAAGGAAATTAGGTCATTGTGAGCATTTCCTTGAAGGGATGGATTACTGAGGTCCTGGCCCCTTCCTCCCTGTCTTTGTTCCTTATGGTGAGCATCTTTGCTCCACAATGCCCTCCTCACCATGATGTTCTGCCTTGCCATAGACCCAATGTGATGAGACCAAGTGACTGTGGATGAAACCTCTGAAACCATAACTCAACATAAATCTTTCCTCCTTTTAAGTTAACTTTATCAAATGTTTTGTATCAAGATGGAAGGCTAACAGATTGTAGATGTAATTAAAATGTTTAGATCTAGGTGAGCCATCACTTAACTGCCTTAAAGATGAATTTTGTGTTAATTGAATTTAAGTTGCAAAGCACATGGAATATCCTTTTAAAATTTGAGACATAAAAATAAATTAAAATGATTACTTAGATTCTGACCATCAGAGTAGAGGTTGAAATTAAAATAAATATGATTATTGTATTAATTTATTTTTATTTAAATTAAAATTTTAATTGAGGTAAAAAAAACCATAAAATTCAACAAACATTAATGGGGTACCATGCGATATTTTGATACATATAAACATTGTGTTACGTTTAAAGCACATTAGATATACCTACCTCCTCCAACATTTATTATTTCTTCATGGTGAACACATTCAAAGTCTTTTCTTCTAACGTATTTAGCTGAGCTAGAACTGTCCTTCTCTGGATACTTTTGCCTTAGTGTTGATCACCAAAGAAACTTGTGCAAGATTTAGAAGGTATAAATGAAATGGATTGTCCCATTTGCCCCCAGAAATTTGATGTGAAGTGAGATATTGAATTTCATTCACTTTGTTACAGATCTGCCAGAACACCATCTTGGTGTGGAAGTAACAGTTGGGTCTTTAATATCTGTAGCCTTACTGGATCCCTTCCTTTACCTTTTGCAAATTCTCTGTAGGGTTACTTTGAAGTTTCATAGTGAAGTGCACCACCTTTCACAGGTCATTCATATATTGAGAATTTCATTCTACATCATGTACAACCAGACGAATGAAAAATTATACTCCATTTATGTCTGATATATCAAAGTGCATTCTACTGTCACATATAATTAACTAGAACAAATAAAATATTTTTAAAAAAGAATTGGAGACCTCAAAATGGTAAAGGATCAGTGCTGCTCCAGTGAAATCAGATGCAAGCTTCTGGTTTATCTTTGTTTATTCTGGGCCAATTATATGAATTCTGGTTTGATCTTGCTTTTATAGTCATATAATAGTTTATGGTGACTTGAAATATTATTTCCAAAATAAGGAGAAAATGTTATATATGTCCCCTCCTTCAGATAAGAGAGAGGCAAAATACTTAATGAGATTTGGGTGATTGTAAGTGACAAATATCTTATTTGTTTGCTAGCCTTTTAACAAGTAACCTGAGAAGCTACTAGTTTGAGTGTGGAAAGAGGAAAAGAAGCCTCCTCAACTGGTCTAGTTTGTTTGCAAACTGCTCTGACACTTGACCTGTATGACTTTAACAGATTCAATTTTGCTTGAAGTGTCTGTGGCAAAAAGGAATGCTATATAAAGGATTTGTCAAAAATCTGTTTAAAATTATACAGAAATCCTAAAGGTTTTAGTACAAAATAAAACAAAACAAAACAAAAACCGTATGTCACCAACTGAAGATAACTATTCTCTTTTTTGAGAGAAAGTTCTGGCATGTTACTTGGTCATATTAGACTATTAGCAACATATTAATTATGAGAACATATTATTGACTAATCAAACTGAAAACTTACATGATTACAGCAGTGCCTTATTATCAAATGAAAATTATATGAAACTGAGTTCTAAAGATTTGAATAAATGCTTCAGATGTCCATTGCTCATATGCCTAGTATATTGTCTCCTTCCTTTCAATCCTCAATATGACTTCTTATGCCCATTAAACTGAAAAAAAAATTATAGCCCATTTACAAATGATTCTACACAATACACTGAGACTACATGAAAATGGAGAATTATAGCTTTATAGCTTCCTTAAGGAAAATTAAGGAAACTCACTCAAATGGACAGAATTTTGAGCACAGCACCTGGTTGTTCATTCTACCAAGAAGGAAAAAGCAGCAGATATAATTATCAAAACATATTCATGACACGTGGTAAATTATTTGGTTGGATGATCAGGGACATGGAAAGAACACAATTAGAAAACTGGTGATAAGTCATTCAAGGGAGGAACTATGTAGATAGACTTCCTCTCTGAATGGGCATAAAACTTGAAGATATTTGTGTTCTACATGAAAGAAAATCAGAGAGCATCTCAACAGATGACAATCTCACTAACTGTGTGGACAGAATGATCTGTTCTACAGAGAGATATTAGTCTGTATCCCAGATACTCCTATCCCAGTGGGCATATGAACTCAGTGCTTATGGCAACAGAGATGGATGTTATTTTGGGGTCTGACAGCCAAGCTTGATTTGGCTAACTATGGCTGAGTGAGAAACCTGCCAAAAGCAGAGGTCAAAACTAAGCTTGAATATTGTGCCATTTTATAGAGGGAAGAACCTCTTCATTGCTGGCATGATGATTACATGTAACAGCTTCTAACATGGATGGAGAAGTGTTTTATTCTCTGTGGAATACAGAGTGGCTACTCTTGATACTATTTTTCCTTTTCTGTGCAAAATGCTTTAGACAAACCCATCATACATGGACTTTCAAAATACCTTAATGTTACTTGTAGCATTCAAAGCAGCACTGTTTCCGAATGAGGAAATCATTTGTAGTAACCAAGATTAGGCCTTGGGTTCATGCTTGTAGACTTAACTAGCCTTTCCATTTACCATTGTTAAAAAGTATTATTGTCTGACCACCATAAAACTGAAACAGCATTTCTGAAAGCATGATCGATTAGCTGTTTGATGACTCAGTTATTACAGTTGAGCAACAAACAACTTGAAGTCTACAGTACAACCTTTCAGGATATGGTATATACTCTATATTAGTAACCAATGTAGGAGTTTCTCTCTTAGACAAGATTCACTGGTGTGGAAATCAAAGTTGTTCCTATTTCCCTTGATGATTCACTACTGAACTTTTGCTTTCCTTCTTCAAGTTCCTAGAACTTTGCTACATACAAGTGTTCATTTCCAGGAGAGAATGGTTCCCCACCAAAGGACACTAAAGACACTACAGTGGTTTCATAAATTGAAATTTTATTTTGCCACTTTGCCACTTCAGGCTCTTAATGCCAGTGAAACAACAAAGAAAGAGGGTGGTAGTCTACTCCGTGAGATGATTAGGATGAGAGTTACCATACTCTCTTGGGAAATTAGGTTGCCTTTGCACAATGCTATAAAAAAGATAATGTTTAGAATGTAGGTGATTCCCAAGTGCCTTTTAAAAGTCCCATTTCCTGAACATAAGGTCAATTTAAAACCACAAAAACTCAAATTTAACAGAAATGATAATAGTTCAGGAATTTCAACAATAAACTTTGGTCTTCCTATCACAGAGGAAAAAGAATGCCTGCTAACATGGTGACTGATGTCAGAGATTAAGAGTGGGTAGCCGAAAATGATTAAAAATACTGTGAGCAAACAGCTGCAGAAACAAGGATTATGGTTGTATTAGGATTCTCTAGTGGAACAGAAGCAACAGGATATGCATGCGTGTAAGGGTAGCTTACATGATCAGAAGTTTTATAGTCCTACAATGACTATCTGGATGCTGGAGAGCCAGAGGAACCTGTAACAACACAGCCTCAAGAGATGGAAGCCTCAGAAGAGGAGTCAATGGTGCAGCACTGGTTTGAGATTGAAAGCCTGAAAACTCCCTGAACGATTGCTGGTGAGAGTCTGCTTTCATTAATTTTAACTCTGATTAAATTAATTGTTTATTTGGGATTTTTCTGATTTTCTTTTGTAGGCATTCATAACTATAAGTTTTTTTCTTAAAAGTGCCTCATAGTGTCCAGAGGTTCTGATATGTTGCATCATTTTCTAAACATTTTAAAAATTTCTACCCTGATTTCTTCTATCACCTATTCATCCTTCATATATGTATTGTTCAATATCCATGTGTTTACTTAATTTCTCTAGGATTTTTAGGGAACCATTGTTAAAAAGTATTATTGTCTGATCACCAATTAGAAGTATTGATTCAATTGATCTAGGCTAAGTCCCAGCCATGGATAATTTAAAAAATAAATAAATAAAAATAAAAATAGCCCAGGTGATTTTTAAGTAGAGCCAAGTATGAAAACTACATTTATAAACACTTTCACTTTCTCTCTTAGGTAGAAAGTTATCAAAGAATTTTGAGCAGAAATGTACCATAGTTATTTATTTCTAGAGAAAATTAATATAGCAGTAAAATTGAGATTGTCTCTAGGAGCACAGAGGAAGTATAGAAACATTCACTAGAAAGTTACTGAAATCATGCTGAAAAGTTATAATAGTGCTTTTGGCTAGAATGGAATCACTAATAAGTATTTAGATGACAAATTGATACAGAACTTTGGGGTTCTGGAGAGCTCAATATATATAAAGAGAGACATTGTAAAAATAACTTTAATGTGTTAAAAAAATCTAGGTATAGAATAGCTTTGGACAGTATTATACAATCTCAATCTTTCAACAGTGGTCTATAACAAACAAAATTTTAACAAACAAAAAGACATCAATTATCTCCTCTATTATTATAAATTATAAAATTGATAAAATAAATTTTAAACAAATATAGAAGATTGATAATTCATACCTGTAGATTACTATTTAAACTAACTGTAAATAAACTCTTTAATGCACTAAACACTATTTAAGTTATTAGGCAAATAAGAAAAGATTACAGTAAAACCTGAACTGTTGATTAGTTTTTAACTCAAGTAAATTTTTGAAAAAATTTGATTAATAAGAAAGATAATGAAATAAAACAAGATTATTTGCCAGATGTTTAACAGTTGCATCCTTTCCAATACTATGGTTAAGTTAGGAAAAACACCATTCTTAGGTAAAGTATCTTGAAGTTATCTTTTCAGTATACTATAGAGATACCATCAATGATTTTATTACATACAGAAAGAGTATGAACCCATTACCTTGAGAAAAATATTCAAGGGGTATGATGTGATAAGAAGCAATGCTGAATCATGAAATTCTTCTATTTGTTTTTAGTATTTTTGAGCTCCTGGGAACTGAGTCCATGAGTGCTCTACCACTGAGCTCTATATTCATTCTCTTTTTGTTAAGAGGGTTTGAGGCATTCGCGCTCTCTTTTGCCAGACTCTCTTTCCTCCTGTGTAGGAGCTGAGGCTGAGGAGCCATCATTGAACCCCCAAAAAGATATTTTCTGTCTCTGTGTGATTATTTAGTAGCTAGCCCAATTCACCTGGTGTGACCGTGACTGATTCAGTTGTGTGTCGCAGCAATAGCTGATATTGTAAATCTGCAGATCTACCATAAGTAGACTCATGTGTTAATCTTGCATGTGCATACTTCCAAATTAATACATTCTCAGAACAAAATCTAAATAAGAACCTCAATGTATAATATGCAACATTTTAATTCATTTTTTATAAACCTGGTTTTCATAATTTACATTTTAATCTCTTCCTATTCATTCCACAGCTAATGCAAAACCATGACACCTGATTATAGACCGATAAAACTAACAGGAGATTTTAGTCACATATTCCCATCATCTGTTGGACAATATGGCAGTTGCACTAACTAAGAAGTGAACAGCAAGGGACTGTGGGAGACAGGTTTTTTAGAATCTAGGTAATGAGCCCCTGGTTCTTCAGGGACAGTATTATTTTGACATAATTCTGTGGACTGACAGGGAACTAATAAAATAATCAACAAAAAGTATTTAATGTGAATGCATTAATGTTTGAAAGCTATAATAGAAATTATCTATAGAGCACACATGTATGGGCTTCTGGTTATGTAGATTAAATTTTATGAAAACTGAATATCTCTGACTAAGTCCTGCAAAAATGAGTACATCCCACCTACTACAAAGATGAGTAAATGTCACCTATTAAAGTTTTTTATTGCCCCCAATTTTTCTTAGAGGTACAGTTATAGTAAATTTCAATGATTTGAACATTGCTTTTTAAATCAAGAAAAAATATGTCTATGTATCTAAATAAATATCTCTGAATGCCTTGTGTTGAATTTTTATAATGATTCTAATATTTATGCATATTAAGATGCATTAGAGAAATAGAACAAATATGATAGATATATAGATAGATAGATACAGAAACAGATAAAGACATAAAGATATACAGAAATAGACACATAGATTTAGGGTAAAAAAATTAGTTCACACAATTATGGAGGTAAGCAAGCCTCAAGATTGATAGGGTGAGTCAGAAAGCCAGATACTTAGGAATGCAGATGGTGTTGTTCCAGTCCAAAAGCTGGCAGGCTTATGACCTAGGAGGAGCCCATGTTTCAGTTCTAG
Organism: Urocitellus parryii; assembly: GCF_045843805.1. NCBI lineage: Eukaryota > Metazoa > Chordata > Mammalia > Rodentia > Sciuridae > Urocitellus > Urocitellus parryii. The sequence goes on from NC_135537.1 coordinate 27,851,701, forward strand.
TTTGAACAAAGGATAAATGTGATGCTCCAGTTTGAAGGCAATCAGGCAAGAACAAGTCTCTATAAATTGGGATCCACATTTGTGTTCTATTCAGGCCTTCAAATGAGTGAATAAAATTGTTAAGCATTAATTTAAAGATGAAATGCGTAATGAAGTATAGTATATTCATAGCTTTTGCTCTTGATATTAGGGAACTGTGTAATGTTTTATCACATTAGGGAGAGCAATTTTCTTTACTCAGTCTGCTGATATTAATCCTATCCCACAGTATCCTAACAGAAACACTCAGAATAATATTTGACCAAATACTAATCAAAACAAGACCATTGTCTAGTTAAGTTGACAGCAAAATCACCAATGGCATCAAGTACCTTCAGCCCCATCTGAAAGAGTGCTCAGGACATCATCACCTTGAGAGGAGAGGAACAGAGAGAGAGTGTGCAAGCCAAGAATAGACAGAATGCAGATAAAAATAAAAATCACATCTACAAGTAATTAGATCACAGCTTTCAGTTAATATGCAGGAAACTGGTAGTAGAACCTAAAACTGACCAGTCTAAAATTTTCTTGAGTTAATCTTTCCCTAATGACCAAGTTATTTTCACCAAATAGTGTACTGTCTTGCATTAATAATTTACTGCAATACCTGCTTCAGAAGTGAAAAAGTGATTTATTTTGATGGTATAACAATTTAATTTCTCAAGAACATTTTGCATATTCATCTTGTGAATATCTAAAATTCCAAAATTTTAAAAACTATAAGTAGTAATTTATAGGTGAAATGTATATTGAAGTGCAGTATATTCATAAATTTAGTTCTTAATATTAAGGACCTGTGCAATATTTTATCACATAAAATTTGAATGAGAAAATATTTATTCTCCAATTCACTTCATAATTTTAAGTGTTAGTTCTACATGTGCATTTATGTCATTCTGCAACAAAATAATAAAAGTAGAAAAAAAATTTCCAAAAATCTGGATATTAATAAAAATTTTAGAAGGGAGCATTTCTGGATTTTGGACTCACGGGTGATTAATATTTTATTTTGCAATGTCTTTATTGATTTAAGGATTATTAGTATTAAATTATTGTTTTTGTAATATATGCCATTGGTTTGTTCATAAGGAAAAGCAAACTAATAATTCCAAGATTAACTTTACATTGATGTTAAGAGAAATAAAGAAATCTGCATCCAAACCCAATTGTTGTTTGTGTTTTGCTTGAATATTACAATCTAACATAATGAAGAAAACAAGTATACTATTATTTTATTATGCTCTGATAATTTAGTATTAGGGTAAAAAACAGTATATTCATTCTGTAATGAAAATAACTACATAAAATAATTGTTCTATTATTTATATTTTTTGGTGCATTATAATTATACATAATCAATCTGGTTCCCCAGTACATTCCTTTTCTCTCCTTTCCTTCCTTGCCCTATTTACTGTACTTATCTCCCTTTTATCATTATTATTATCATTTTAATTATGTATATAAATGGGATTCAGAGTGGTATATAAATACATGGAAATAACATAATTTGAAAAATTTGAAAAATTATTTAAAATGGTCAAATTTTTAATGTTTTCTATTCCCAAGTGAATAAACTTTTAATTTAAAAAGATTATTTTCAAGAAACCTAGAGGAAATTTTAAAATTTCAAAGAAGCATTGTTAAAAATAATATTAGTCAGGCACAGTGGTACATGCCTGTAATCCCAGTGGCTGGCGAGGCTGAGACAGATGGAACATGAGTTCAAAGCCAGCCCTAGAAAAATCAAGGCTCTAATCTGTCTCTAAAAAATAGAATACAAAATAGGGCTGAGGATGTGGCTCAGCAGTGAGTGCCTCTGAATTCAATCCTCGATACCAGAAAGATAAAAAAAGAAAAAAATATTATCAAATACATTTAAAATCATACAATAATCTGACCATTCCAAACTGAAGAGAAGCAAATGTAACAAATTCCATTTCCATGGTTAGATTTTATTTCTGTCCAGTGTTTAAAAAAACAAAACAAAACAAACACTTTGACCAAACCTCCATTGATTAATTAATACTATATATTAAGAATACAAAAGTGAGATATATAGATATATAGATAAAGTCTATAAGTCTATGTCCTATAATAGCTAAAAGTTCATAAAAATGATTACATATGACACTAACTGATGACTCATGTACATATGATATGTGTGGTAAGGGATTACTAATCAGGAGAGTTCTGTCAGGCTTTTTAGTGAAATAACTGGTAGAAAGAGAGAGAAAGAGAAAACATAGAATAATTGTACAGTTTGGAGAGTTAGAGGAAAAGAGAGTAAAGCATAAAGAATGTTTTGGCAGAAAGCAAAGGTGTGATGGTAGAGAGGAACCAGGCAAGTTGAAGAAACAAGAGCTAGTTCTATAGGAACTGAAAGAGTAAAATGCTCAACTAATGAGGGTCATATAATCCAGTAGAGACATGATCTTTATAAAATAAAAGTATTGAAAATAGCATGATTCAATTGGCATTCCAAAAAGATAATTTTTACTGCAGTGTAAAAACAGGTTTATGAAAGGAAGAATAGACACAGTAGGTCAGCTGGGAGTGTGTTTTAGCAACAGAGAGAAGATTGGACTTGGCTGAAGAGCTGGAATTGAGTAAGCATTCATCAGGTCCAGGCAAAGAAATTGGGTGCAGTGGAGGCAGGGATTAGGAAGTTGAGAAATTTGGCCTTTTATAACAAGATAGCTTCTGGTAGTATTTGCAGTAAATTACATTTGAGACTGACAAATTTGAGTTATCATTTCTGAGATTTGGAACTATACTATTCTTTTAGAATAGCAAGGGGATTAATGACAGTAGTCTGACTAATAAAAACTGCAAAAAATTTTTTTGTAGAATACTTCAGAATAATTTAGCTAGTGGTAGAAAGAAATAATTGAAATAAGTTACATACATATTAAACCTTGACTTTGAGGTTATATTCTTGTAATGCAATAGCTATAAAATAGAAATATACTACATTAGTAATTTAGTATATAGGAAAATTTGTTTAAAATTTTATTTTATATATTTAATAAATCATAAGTGTGTGACTTCATGACAAACAGAAGTAGGAAACATGTGTGGGATCTGAACAGATAATACCTTTTATTTCATGAAGGAAACAACCATGGTCACTCAGTGTAGGATATATTACAACTATGGAACACACTTTAGAGTTTGTAGAAAAGAATGAGCTACCCATTTTCTCCACTGTTATTGGAGAAAAATCACAGCCATCCAGCCTCATTTTGCTTATTTGTATGGAAAGCAAAAGAACTATGTTTTGATTGATAATTAGCTCTAAAATTTTAAATCTGTATAACAAGTGAGGTGAAAAACAGTGAGACAGAGAGGCACAGCATGTGTAATTGAGAAAACTGCATGATCAACAATATTGTGTTATACCAAGAGATAGACTAAAATCAATTTTGCAGAAAATTGGTCTAGGACTGATTACTCAAAAGGGAAGATGAATAAATAAGGCTAACATCTTCATCAACAATGTTTCTCAGAATACCAGAAATATAAAATGTTCATCTTTTCATTTCTGAAAATTTCAAAAACATCATGAAAACAGAAGCAATAGACAAATTGTAAAATAAAGCATGGGAATAACATCAATTTCCTTATTCAAGATAGAAAATTCACCGGGAGAAATAGAATACAAAGGCCTTTTGTGTTAAATGTTTGTCAAAAATATGTTTCATGGTATCAGGTCAAGTCATGACCACTAGTTTGTCTTGTTTAGTTAGTTAAAGATGGTGAACAGAAATCAAAGTGTTGAATAGTGTAAAAGAAATGAAAGTGCTTACAAAACACGAATCCACTGAGAATTTGTTGTAGTTGGCAGAATTTAGATACTAGACTCATTTAAACATATATATTTGAATGGTGATTGGTAGATAAGTAAATATGCATGCTGTGCAATATTCATAAGTTAGTTAAAATGAGGACACCTGATATATATTTTATGGTTTATGACCAGCTTTCTTTTGATATATGTATTACCCAAATTATGACATATGATAATATCTTTCTATTTTGTAGACAAGGAAGCTGAGGTTTGAAGACATGAACCTGTTTTTCAACAACACATATATGATCCAGACAGTTTATCACCAATTAGATTCATGTTGCTTTCTGACCCCAAACTAATAGTTATTTCAGAAGATATTATGTCTGGCTCCATTACTTCTTGTATTTTAGTGTTTTTTTTGTTTTGGTTTTGGTTTCCGCCAACAGAGTTTTATCATTTTTGAATAACATATATCTAGCTATATATATGTGCACACAGTAGTTTATAAATACTCTCAGAAGGATGTGTGTATGTACACAACATACACATGGTGAGATCTGACTCCAAAACAAAACAAAAAAAGCAAAGAGAGAGAGAGAGAGAGAGAGAGAGAGAGAGAGAGAGAGAGAGAATTGCAAATGTTTTTCTGAGAACTGGGAACACCAGATAAAACGACCTTGGCTTGACTCTGGTCCTTCTTGGTTTCTGATGCTGATGGCCAGTGTCTTTAATCTTCATCAACATTTAATACTCTTAAAAGACTTCCTCCTCCATTTGGCTTCTGTGACACCATGTTCTCTGAGTTTCCTGCCCATTTTCTCCACTGTTATTGGAGAGAAATCACAGCCTCGCACATTTTATGTTCTGTGGTGTCCTCTTTTCCCTACTTTTCAATGTGGAAGCAATCCAATCCTCACATCTCTTCATTTGGAGAGAAGACCATCTGTGTGCTCCTGTTGGGGGTCAATGTTGTCCACCTAAAACCTCAATTTCACCTCAGACATTAAAAATAGTGTCACTGTTTAGTAGTCTACCTTGCCTTTTTTACCCCAGCCCATCTTCATGCAGCCAATCTAGGATTCTACTTTTGAAACATATCTTTACTGACATATTTCTTCATCTGAGTTTGTGGTACAATATTCTCTTTTACCCAAGTCTTTAGTTGCTCATTTTTTTCAGTGCTTTTAAAAGGGCTACCTAAGACACTTTTTCATTATTAGTTTATATATAATCTTCTGTCATTCCATCAGATAGCAACTATTTCTGATAATCCCTGAATCTATGCCTCCAAGCCTAAACACTGTTCACATAAAAATCTATGTATTCATTCTCTTTGGGGGAATATCTTCTTGCATATTTCATAGATACCTAACAAAAAATAATATTCAAAACCCATTAAGTGTCTACTATGTAACTGGCACTAAATCTGAATGATTCACACAGTTAACTCTAACTCCTTTAATAATCATATAACCCCACTTCTGTTGCTATAAATACCCTTACTTGACAAAAACTAAGTAGGCCTAGACAAGGAGAAAATATCTGAGATCCACAGCTAGTAACGAGTGTGCTGGATTATAAAACCAGACAATTTGGCTCCAGCAAAGAACATCTGCACAGCAGGTCCTCTTAGATAATGCACAAAAATCAGTCCATCATTTCCCTCCCCCAATCAACTCAGGTTGTCCTCCTGAACTCATTGTCAATAGGAATATCTCCATCTTTGTTTTAGGCAGCAAAGCAAGGCTAAATTTCACCACCACCCCCTTTTAGCTTTTCAATCCCATAAATATCTCCCAAGTCACAATGTGCTACCAATTCTAAAGCCTGCTTAAGATTTAAGGTTTTTTAATTTGTTTGTTTGTGTTTTACCTTTGTCCATCTCATTTGCTTTGGGCCAAGTCATGAAAATATGTTAATATCTTTCAAAACTTCCACAATTTCTCAACTAATCTCCCTGCTATCAGGATAGAGCAGTTTCTATCCTTTCTCCACACTATACTGTAAATCATGTTGATAAAAAAAGTGTGATAAAGTGTGTTTGAGCTTTAAACACATTAGCAAATACATCCTCTAGTTAAAGAAAAGACGCAATAAATGTACCATATAAAGTCCACGTGATTTGACTTATTCTTCCTTAACTAGTTAAGTCTCTCAATCTAGCAAAGGTTTGCTTCTATTCAAGTCTCAGACTGGAAACCTTTTTCCAACAAGTGATGATCTTGATTCCTCTCCCACCATCTTAAATACAATCCCTGTTCTTCTTGTACCCCATAATCTTCTTTCCACATATTCTATTGGCCATAACCAAGAGTTTACTTTTTTATATCTCTCACTGGAATTCAAACTCAATGTGGTGAGGGCAGTGTCAGTTTGGTTCATCAAAGAATCAGATTGTACACCATTCCTTGCCATTCCTAGTTAATCCTTAAAAAGTGGTGGAGTGAATGAATAATTAAGTGATTATATGCTCTTGTTTCCTAAATTGTATAAATAATATCACTTTTAATCAAATTTAAAAATTATCACACATATAACTTCTCCAACTAATATGTGATTCTGATACTGTTATTTTATGAATTATAATTATTGTGCTTTCCAAATATGACCCTCCATTTATGGCCTAATGGTTTAGGAATGGTGTACAATTTTATTGGATATTTTCCTCAATACTAATTTATTTCATTTACTAAAAATATACTGATGTGAGCTCACTTAATATAGGCATTACATTATAAAGGGTATGTTAAATCATCAACCAGTCAGTCAGTGTTGTATGTCTTCTATTTTATACTGCTTCTGTGAGCTGGTTATGAATCCAGCAGATAGAGAGTTTAGCAACTGTACATCACTAACTTTCCGTACAACCTTGTCAGTTCAATTTTTCTTTTTTCTATTTTCATCTTCCTTCATCTCAGTGAAATTGCCATAGGCTACTGATCTTGAATCACATTTATCTGAAATTCAAACATAATGAAAATGGGAAATGATGAATAGAAACTAGTCACAGTCATCATTTTAGATCTTAAGCAAATAAATTCTTCAAGTTATGGAACATCAACAGTTATGCCTGTGGTAATAGAAGCAACATGATAAATCAATACAGTGGTCCACTGTAAGCAATTAGTATCCATATTGTACTAGTTAATGATAGTGATTGCTCAAATACCTAATGATTTAAGTTATATTTCATTCATTATCCTATTTTACCTACTGAAAATTCCAATTAAATTACATTGGCTCATTTTCAGTATTTTTTAATCAAACTAGAGTACAAAATGCACATCATAAAATAAGAATGAATTTGTAGGCATCAAAATCACACATAATTTAGCATATGCAAAGAAGGTGTCCTTTAGTTTTTGGGTGACAATGGAAAGAACAAAAGCAAAAACCTGAACTCCTCACTCTTTCCCTGGGTAGTAGTCAAGATTAAGTATTAGAGAATCTCCTAGAAGCTGTTATCAAAGCATGTTATTGGGAAAAAAAAATAAGGTAAGAAAGAAAATAAAAAGAACCAGTAATCTTCTCAAGTTTGATAATGGGTTTCCTAATTAAACAAACTGGTTCTGTGATTGCTAGACATAAAGAATACCCTCACTCCAAATAGATCTGATATTTCTTTGGATCAAAACAAGCTCACATATACACATGATCATCATGGTTGCATTCTTTGTTGTTATGACCAACATTTACTGAGGGACAACAATATTTTAGACATTATGGTAAGACTTTAAAGATGACCTGCTTTATTCAGTACTCCAATTTGTATCCATAGTAACAACATTCAACTATACCAGGTTCTAATGCTAATATTCACATATCATTGTTTCTATTGAAACATACCATACTGATGCTTTGATAAACTTAGGTGTAAATGTAAAACCTTGATTTCTTAATCTCTAAGTCATCAGGCATTTTGAATATAAAAATCTTGAAATATGTTGGGGCTGAGGTTGTGTTTCAGTGGTAGAGCACTCTCCTAGCACATGTGAGGCCCTGGGTTTGATCCTCAGCACATAAAAATAAATAAATAAAATAAAGGTATTGTGTCCAACTATAACTAAAAAATATTTTTTTAAAAAAAATCTTGAAATATGTCAGATTACAGGGCAAGAGATTATTATTTAAGTGGCTTTTCATCTGGGTCTATTTTTCTTTTCAAACCTATCATTTCCTGAGTCACGTCACTCTGGACTAGGTAACTATGGAAATGTGCCAGTGCATGCCAATGAGTGTGTTGAATGATATTTTTGTGGTTTAAAGAAATATTCACATATAAGTTGAATATGAGGATAAAAAAATCTAGTTTTTCTCTGCTCAAAATAACAAACATGGGGCTGGGGTTGTGGCTCAGAAATAGAGCGCCCCACTAAGATGCGTAAGGCACCAAGTTCAATCCTCAGCACCACATTAAAATAAAATAAAGATATTGTTCTTACCTATAAAAAATAACAAAATGTCTGAAAGGTTATAAATTAATGTATCAAGAAGTAAAATATAGTTTGTATATGTTACTAAAAAAGTAAAGCATTTTAATGTGCAGCATTTTATTCACTCTTGTTTTTCATTCTCTAGAGTATTTTAGATGATTTTTTTCTCACATGTATGCCAAATAATATTTTATCTTCATTATAGTTACTTACATTTTTTTTTCAGTTGTTTATGGACCTTTATTTTATTTATTTATTTACATGTGGTGTTGAGGATTGAACCCAGTGCCTTGCACATGCTAGGCAAGCACTCCACCTCTGAGCCACAACCCCAGGCCCAGTTACTTAGATTCTGATGACCTGTCAACTCTGCAAAATTCATATAAAATCTTAGAAACTTTTTATAACATTTTGAAAAACTAATGTTCAGTTAACAAATACAATACAATAAATTATCAAATGAATTAATCATGGGGAATTTATTTTATAAATGCAAAAAATTAGTACTTTTTATCTCTATTCAAAATGCATTGTCATAAAAAGAATTCAAGATATCCGAAAAACAGATTACTTACTAATTTATATGAAGATGCTACCTTCATATTTTCTTAAATAAAATGCTATACTTTAAACTGATCTTTCTTAGCAAGATTCTTTTTGTAAAATCAGTCTGTATGTCTGTACAAAGTAGAAAGGACATCTTGAAAAGAGTTAGGAGATCACTTTTCCATAGGATCCCCTCCTCCAGTGCCTTGTGGGACTTTCTTGGAGGCTTCCAGAAGTGAAATGCTTCAGAAATTTTGTTCCCCTGCCTGCTCCTAAAGGACCAAAGTGTTCAAACAGTTGCTTAGAAAAGAAGCCACAAAATAATCGCTAAGCCATTTCTCACTCCCTTAAATTTCTGAAGACTTACATGAGATGGAGATGTAGGGTACATATGTTAATTAAATAAATTTAAATGTTTAATTAAATGATAATTAAATATTACATTCCAATCAGCACTGCATATGTTGTCCCCTTCTTTTCTTACCTGTTCAGAAAACAATATCCCAAAATGAAGGCCTCAGAAGCAGACCTCAAAAAAAGCAAAGTCTCTCTCTGACCTCTGTCTGCTGCTTCCCTTCCTCTCTTTCTAGGTAAACCATGGAAATTAGCATTTCTGTTCCCCAAGGCAAGTCACAGAGACTAGAATCTCTGTTTCCCAAAGCAAGCTATGAAGCCTAAAATTATTATTCTACTCTTCCCTCACCTTTCTGTCTTGGACCTGTCCATAGGCTACCTATGACCTGCCCTGTCTCAGAGTAAGTCCTAAGACCCTCATTTCAGAAGGGGTCAAGCCCCATATATAGGAAAGGAATGTTGTACAGATAAGTCAGAAGACTCTGAACAGGCAGACCTTGCTGGATTTCTCCATTAGCATGAGATCATATGCTTTTTGTCCAATCACATTTCTATCTGGTTACCCATGCTTCATAGAATCTAAGCATTAGAGACATTTCTCTGTACCTTTGGGTCTCCAATCTGAAAGCTTCTGTGTCACAAAAACCTGTAATCAAATAAAATTATTATGCTTCTCTCTTAAAAAACACAGTAGAAATGGGAGACTTCATGTTGCAATTTAACACATTAATTTATTATTTATATTAAAATATGGAAAAATAATAAGATGGTATTGGGTTTCAGATTTTAAAAAAATCTTTAAAATGCATGCATTGCATTCAATTTATGGATTTGTTATTATAGTGGGTATCAAATAGTGAAGGACATCTACAATAAATCACAAATATGTTTTTAGTAGCAAAAGGCTGCTTTAGGTGAATGTTGATATGAATATCTGGTATATTGACCTGTATCATGCTCACATAGATCAAAGGCAGATGTGCAGGTCTGTTGCTTATGCAGACTCCAGCAGAGAACAAAATAACAATTTCAGCTACTGTGGAGCTACCTGAGCCATATGAGTTATCTTCATGGAACTTTCATCTTTTCTTGATTTCAGGGAAAATAGTTTGTAGGATTGGACAGGAAAAATATTTATCACAAACAATGCTACCAAAATCTGATGCCCTTTCATTTTTCAGTTTTCTTTACAGGTTGATAAGATTCATTAGAACAATGGCATATAGTGATATTTATGCCAGTTTTGTGGTGTTCAATAAGTTCTAGGAAAGTATCTAACTCTAAATTGGTAGGGTGCTTCCTTTAGAGTTCTCTAAATTTTGGCCAGATGGTCAATTGTGGGGTGGCAGGAAAAGGTCTAATTTATATAAACTACTTTTGCTGTGGTTTGGATTATTCTGCCTATATTAGTTATGGTACAATCTAAGCTGCTGTAACAAAAATAATTTATGATTTCAGTGAGCTAGATTGTTAAAAAAAAGAGACATTGTACAAGCAAGCAAAGAAGTTAGGAATCTTAATAGTATTATTGAAAACAATAAAATGAAAGTAGAATCATGGAGTAGAAAAACTGGAGGAAATATTCACAGTGACTTATCAGCAAAATCCTCTCTTAAGAGGTGAGATTTAGCTGTGACAAGAAACTATAAAGGAGTCATATATGTAAAGATGAGAAGGTGAAGCATTTCAAAAGAGGTTCGTATAAGAACAAAGACCCGTGTTTTGGTCAGCAGTTTCACTGCTTTGACTAAAGGATCTGACCAGAACAACTGTAGAGGAGGAAAGTTTATTTGGGTGCTTATGGTTTTCAGAGGTATCAGTCCATGGCAGCGGACTTATTCCTCATGGCTTGAGATGAGGCAGGACATCATGGCAGAAGAGTGTGGCAGGGGGAAGCAGCTCACATGATGATCAGAAAGCAGAGAGAGACTCCATTTGCCACATATAAAATATACCCCAAAGCTATCCTCCCAATATCCCACCTCCTCTGGCCACACCTGACCTCTCTTCAGTTACCGCTCAATCCCATTAGATGATTTGTTCACTGATTGGGTTAAGGCTCTCATAAACCAATCATTTCTTCTCTAAACCTTCTTCCATTGTCTCACCCATGAGCTTTCGGAGGATACCTTACATCCAAACCATAACAGCCCTGCACTTTCACATATTCAAGGAATAAGAGAAATCTACCCTCCAGGGAAAGAATAAGCAAATGTAGACTGGTACAAGATGAAATTAAGAAAATATGCAAGAGTCAGATTCCATTTCCCTTGCAGTCTATTATAAGGTGAGCAGAAGCTGTGAAATTATGGAAGAAATATGAATTGTTTTACATTAGTAGTGAAAACCTTGGTTACCCTAGAATGGAGGAAGGGGAAATATTGGAGAAGTTTGGAGAAATGATCTGTATTAAAATGGTAGTAAAAACGACTTGCAATGGATGAATTTGGGGCATTTTTTTCTTAAATATTTATTTTTTTAGCTGAACACAATATCTTTATTTTATTTATCTATGTGGTGCTAAGATCAAACACAAGTGCGAGGCCAGCGCTCTACCACTGAACCACAACTCCAGCCCTGGGGCATTGCTTAGATTCAGAGTTGATAGGACTTATTTATGAACTGAATATGGGGTCTAAAAATAAGCAAGAAATTAAAGATAAGATTTGGGTTGGGTCAGAGAACTGAGTAGATTATTATATCACTTTTTTAAAATATGAAAGATTAGGGTAAAAGAAATATCAGTTATGTTTTATCTCTTTACGATTATGTCCTCAGTCATATCCAAGTATCATGTAGTATTTCTGGGCTAGAGAGAAATACTATTTTTGAATACCCTTTTGGAGAAAATATAAACATATAGTAAGGAAAGAACTAGAGATAAGCCTTGCTACATTCCAACAATATCTAGTCCAGAAGAAAAAGCACATTTTGTCAAAAAGGCAGGAAACGAATAGCCAAGGAAGAGGTGGGTAAAAGCAAAGCATGATGATTAGAAAACCAAGAAAAGAATTATTTTAAGAAGGAAGACATAGTCAATTGTATAAAATGCTAGAGAGAGACAGAGGCAAGGTCAGAAACTATATCTATAGTTTTGGACAGGTGAAGTTATGGGTGTTGTAGATGAAGTTTACTAGAGTGATCAGAATGAAATACTGCTGGAATAAGTTAAAAACAAAATGGGAAATGAGACACAGACACAGTGATTTTTAGACAGTTCTTCCAGAGTTGTGCTATGAACAAACAATGGAAGGAACTTGAATCAAAAAGGGCAATTTGCTTTTCTGAATCTCTTCTTTTTCTTTCTTCCTCTTTTTCCCTTCCTCCTTCTCTCCTCCCTTCTTTCTTTCTCCTAAACAAACTTCATTTTACATTTTAAATTTGCAAAAAAAAAAAGAAATTGTTATGATAGTAGAGAATTCCCACATACATAATACCATTTTCTGTATTAATAACATATGTTATTAATATTAATATGTTATTAATATTAATATTAGTATGTATATTTGCTACCAAGAATGAACTGGTGTTAATATTTTATTGTTACTAAAGGCCATACTTTATTCAGATTTCCTTAGGGTTATTTTTTTTTTAATCTTATGTCATGTTTCAATTCCTGGGTTCCATCCATTACGCTACATTATACTTGGTAGTTATGTCTCCTTAGACTCCCCTTGGCTGTGATCATTCTTTCTTTCCTTGTTTTGATGGTCTTGGCAACTTTGAGGTACACTGATCAGGTAGATTGCAGACTGTCCTTTAATTGACACTGCTATGATGATTTTCTCATGATGAGACTAGGTTTACAGTTTGAAGAGGAAAACCACAGAGGTAAAGTGACATTCCCTTCACCAAATCAATGAAGGATATCATCAATATGACTTACTATTGGGGATGATAATCTTTAGCTCCTGGTTTTGGTAGTGATTATCAGGTTTCTGTATTGTGTGTTATTCTTTTTTACCTTAATGTCTGCACTCTTTGGAAAGATTTGAGTATGTACAGTCCATGATTAAAGAGTGAAAGTAATGTTCCATCTCCTTAAGAATGCAGCTTCTATTTGTTTAGAATGAGACTTCAAAAGATAATTGTTTGTTTTATTCTCCTCTATGTAATCAATCACTTATTTATACTATCATGGAATATTAGATATTCATTTTACAGTTTGTATTATAATCAATACCACTATAACATTTTTTGGTTTTGCTTAAGCTATTCCAGCCATGGACATTGAGAAGCACATTGATTTGGTTCTGTGACTTCTTGGCATGTGCTTTTCATTGTTACTTTTTTTTTTGAGCACTTTCTTACTTATTGGCACTACAAGATACTCCAGGCATCTTGCATATTTCCTGCTCCATTCCTAGAATCTTCTGTGTTCCCAAAGAACCCTGGTTTCTTCTACTGAACGAAGAATGGTATTAGAACTCAAGACCAGGTTGCTAGCTATGTTTGTTGCTAACAGTATGTTGCTTTTTCTTGGGTACCTCAGCTAAAAGAGAAATGAAATCTATGTGTGCTTACCTACCTCCATGTATATAGAAACTGTAAATAGTTTTGCATGTAAGTACTCATATTTTTCTTAAACTAATCATGAGTTCACACCCACAAGTTCATGATTCCTAAGTTTAAAAAAGTTATGTGTTTCATTCTTAATTTCTCCTCTTGCTTATCTCATACCAATCATTCCAACAGGAAAAAAAAAAACATAGTTATCATCATTAACCACTCACCTAGTTACCAATTCAGTTATGATATACAAGAAGTGAGATATCAGAATAACACTTATCCCTATGGAAAGAAACATTGTCAAGAAATATGCAGTGCTTATTTGCAGTTTGTTTTAAAATTTAGAATAAATTTTCCAAATTTACTTAGCACTTTTCCCACCACCGCCTCTTATAGTGAGGTTGTTTCATACATTTCTCTGCATCAATTCTGTAATTTTTCAACTTCCTAAATAGTTTTAAATCACAGGCATTAATTTTTGTGATTTAAGGTTCTGTTTATTGGCAAATAAATAGTGCCATGTATCCATGATTATTGTATCATACAGTTTAGATTAAACACTGAAAAATTTCTCTGACCCAGCAATTCAATCTTTCTATTCTTCCCTGAATCCTAGCACCTAGTTATATACTTTTAAAATATTTCTATAGTTTTCCTTTTTTTTCCTTGTCATGGAATCATATAGAATACAGCCTTTCTTAGGGTGATCTACTGAAGAACATATATTTAAGACTCATTTATAACTTTGCATGGCTTGATACTTCATTTTTATTTAACTAGATAATAGCCCATTGTAAGGATATACCATAGCTTATTTGTTCACCTATTAAATGACATCTTGGTTACTTCCATTTTTTAATGAACATGAATAAAATATTATAAATATTTGTGTGCAGATTTTGTGGGAACCTAAGCTTTCAATTCGATTGGATAAATATGAAGGAGCATGATTTTTCAACTATATAATAATACTATATTAACTGCGTATAAATTGCCAAAGTAACAGTCTCATATGGATTTCTACTCAGAAATAATGAGCATTCTTGTTGGATCATATCCTAGCCAGCAATTGGTAGTATTTTTGTTTTGCATTTTAGCCAATGTAACAGTTGGGCAGTGGTCATTTATTCCTATTTCAATTTGTAATTCTGCTTTTGTGCTTGTTTTTTATTTTTATACCATTTTTGGTAAGGTACTTGTTCACTTATTTTGGCCATTTTTATTTAACAATCTTTTTGTATTTTAAAGTTCAAATAATTTTTAAATCAAATATGTTTTATAAATATATTTTCCTAGTTTTGGATTTAACATTATATTTTCTGTATTATTCAGGCTATCCAGAGAAACAGAACAATAGATAGACAAATGATTTATAGATAGATTTATAGAGATTATAAGGAATTGGTTTATCCTATTCTCTGACAACTTTAGGGAGAGCATTCTACTATACTTAGTTTATCATTTCAATGCAGAAACACTCTTACATACTCAGAATAATATTGAACCAAATATATGGATACCCTGTGACCTGGTCAAGCTGACACATAAAATTAATTATCACATTTTCTTAAACATATCTCTGCAAAGTGTTTTTTTTTTTCTATTTTTACTCTTAGAAAGAAAGACTGAAAAAGAAGTGCTAAAAATAAAAAAAAACAATGTAAAAGAAATAAAAATATGATAAATAACTAAAGGGAGAGGATAGAAGGACCAGAAATAAACTCATACATATATAATCAGCTGATTTTTGAGGAAAGAACAAAGGTAGTTAACAGAAGAAGGGAGAGACTTTTCAACAACAATTGGACACTCACATACAAAAGTAATAAATCCAGATGCAAATTTTACACCTCTTAAAAATGTAAATCAAATGGGAATAAAATAAAACTGAAGAGCAATTCTATGTGACCTTGGATTTGGTGATGAGTGTTTAGTTATAAAACCAAAAGCACAGTCCATGAATGAGAAAAGTGATGTTTGATTTTATTAAAATTAAAAACTCTCTTCCTTCAAAGGAGACATTTCAGCAGCTCGTTGATTTGGAAAAGAAACAAAAATTTCAAATATTGCTGCTATCCGAATTTTTCTGATCTAATTCTCTTCCATTTTATAAACACCATAAAACTATGATCCATAAAACAAGAAAAAAATAAGACAATGATGCCTAAAATTTTTTACTGACTTATTGACAAATTATATTTATGCTGACATTAATTTCTTAAGTATAATTTATGAAATAATTTTATTAATAAACATAATCACGCAGTTCCATAGTTAAAGAGCATTAGAATACATTAGAATATAGTTTGATCTTTTCCTAAGAAAATCTTCTTTTGCAAGGAAGATGAAATGTAAAGTCTGTGACAGTCTTTAAGTAAAAAAAAAAAAAAAAAATGCTCTTATTTAATAGCTATGTGACATTAATGTACTTAACCTTTCTGAGCCCTGGCTTCCTTTTCTGTAAGTTTTTGGCAACAACACAATTGATACATTTGTTCTGAGGATTAATGGCAACACATGTATGAAAGGGTCTCTTATCTGTATGGAAAGTGTGCTGCTTGCTGCCATATAGGAAATCCAGTCTTATTGTTTTTCTTGCTTTTACTTTGTTATGATGCCAGGTGGTACCTTTGTTGCTGGAATCAAATGTCTGGGTCTGCCTGCTGCTTGAAGTAACCCAGATTCTGGAGCAGGGAGGTAGTAGGAAGCAATACCATTTATTCAAAGCCAGCCCTTAAGAAGATACAGGGGCTGGATCTTCAAAGCTCCATCTTGGGAAGCTCAGGAGCACAAAGGGCTTTTAAGAGGACCACAAAGGCTAAGCACTGGGCAGGGTCTTTGTCATCCAGAATGAGTCCTCTTTTTTCTTCTCAGATCAGACTTTGTAATGGACTTTGACCTCCTGACTCTAGTCAACTAAAATCCAAGGCAAGGCTTCCCTTCAGCAAAAAGGATTAAGGTGGAGTCACAGAACAACAACAACAACAACAACAAAAAAAAAAAAAATGGAGAGCAAAGGACAGTTTCAAAGGTTCCCTTTTTATACAAATGCTTTATGTAGCAGCCATTTGTGAGTAGTGCTTAGGAATCCATATGGGTCTTGTATTCATTCTCACTTATCATTACTAATGTCTTTCTAAAATACTTAAATTGGATAATGTACCTTTGTTGTCTCTCCCCAACTAATTAAAAATCTTATCTAGATCCCAAACCCCAACCTTCTTTTTAGTTACAAAATTATTAAAAGATAGCTAACTTAGTTCTGAGATAGTACATAAAGTCTAAGAAGAAAGTGTTGCTAAGTTACCTTTGTGAAGTCCCTCCATCTAGTGCCCCATCACATTCTTTCTTCTGTTGTGGAAATCACGCGCAGCAAGAGAATAAGCACCACTTGGAGTGTTGGAGAACTCAAATTTATTATTCAGGCAGACCCAGATGAGCTAGTGCTCTGAAATTCTGGGACCCAAGCAGCAGGGGTTACAAGGTTTATATAGGGCAATGCAAGAGATCAGGTTGCAAGGGCTGCACTGGTTGCTTATAGGGGGGTTTGAAATTGGGGGTTGCTCAACTGGGAACAGTGGTTAGGACAGGGTGGTTAGCTTGTGGCTGGAATTCTTGTGATAAGCAGTCTATCAAAGCAAAACAAAGGCACAGAAACATCTGCAAGTGATTTAGGAAAGTGGCCTTTATCACAGGTAGCAGTTTCTCAAGATAACTGCAAGCTTACCCTCCTTAGAGCTATAATTCAAACCTAGCATAGACATGTTACAATTTAAATGAGCATTTAAACAACACTCTTACAGAGGCCAGTAATTAACACTCTTACAAAGACCAAAGCTATAAAGTAATATTTCCCTCTTCACTTCAGAAAGTATCTTTGTTCTTCATCTGCAGAGGAATTTCCACATCTAGATCCTCCCTAAAGTTGTGGGAAAGAGAATGGGCTCTTCTTTGGTTCTTTGCCTCACCATCTTTGCTACATTTTTGAGAAAGAGTAGATTCGAAGCAAGTATTTTAGCACCAAACTCTCTTAATTTATATATCTAAATTGAAAATATAAACAAAAGCAATTAATATTTTAGGGATAGATAAATATGAGTGGTGGGAATACAACCTTATAGGGATAATTCTATAATATAGGCCCATTGTGTAACAAGGATTCACTTGAGGCTTTGACTATATCCCTTGTGGTTTAGAAAGTTACATTTTTTTTTCTTTTTCCTGATCTTCTCCCCATCTTCTCTTCCCTGATCTTCTTTTCCCTAACCTTCTCCTTCCTGATCTCTCCTTCATAATCTCATATTCTCTTTTTCATAATTTCATTTTTTTCTCATCACCTCTTTAAAAATCCCTGTTCCTGCTGATGGGCAGAATCACAGTCTTTGGGACAGGAGGTCCTTGTTTCTTCTTTGCTAGTAAAGCAGTATACCATCTTTTTTCCTTTTTCTCAAAACTGTGTCCTGGTGATTGAATTGGCATTGGGGACAAGGACTGAGATTTTGGCAAAACTGTGCTGGATTCCACATGCTTTCTTTTCCAAGTAGCAATTTATCTGAAGCCCTGGCTGGGGTAAGTGGACAGGATATTGAAACTGGAGTTTTGTGATGAGACTAGATTTCCCACTTCAGCAACTTCCTTCTGGGTTCTTGTTTCACAAATTTTGAAGAATAAAATCCATGGACAACCATGGAAGGGAAGATGTATTTTAGCAGGAAGAGAGAAAACTCTAGCCATGCCAAAAGAGACCTGAAAGCAGAAAAACACATTTTGGTGTGCTAGCTTAGGCGCTTATATACAGTTCTGCCAGAGCATGGAGCAAAATCTATGTTAAACAGGCATTGAAAACAGCAGCAAGACCATTGATCAAGTCTATGCAAAACAGACACTGAAAATAGCACCAGGGCTGTGGCTTTCCCATCACTCTCACCTGGGTTCCTCACAATAGCACCTTCCCATTTTCCCACCTCTGGGTTAAAGGCATTGACTGGAGGCATTCCCACAGGTGAGCCTCAAGGTTTTTCACATTTGAAATAAGCCTTGCTGGTGCACATTAATATTTCTACTGGTTAGCCTCCAGGTGTAGATTCTGCATTTGAACAAGGGGCCTCTCACTTCTGATTGCTGACCATTGATATTCTTATTTAATACATTATATTCCTCAGCAAACTACCTGTTGACTGTAGGAGAAATGCAGACTGAAAATAATGTCCTTAAGAGTAACCCAAGTTATCCTGAAGGGAGAGATTTTTGTGACCCTTTTCATAGACCAATCCTGAAACTCATTGAGATAAGGATAATTTCTCCTTACCATAAAATCTGTAAGAATTTATGGTTAAAAATTCAATTAGAGCCAGTCAGCAGAAGCCAAAGTGACATAGAGTTGTTATGGTAATGGGGACTTGAAAGTCTGATGTCATCCTGCTGTAGGTCAAATATCAAGAGGTAAATTTGGTTGGGGCCATCTGGAAACTTCTCTGGAATCCTCAATTGTTAGTAAGCTTTCTTCACTGCTGTGACTAAAAGACCTGATGAGAACAATTTTAAGGAGGAAACGTTTATTTGATGCTCACAGTTTTAGAGTCTCAGCCCATAGACAGCTGGCTCCATTCCTTGGTGCTCCCAGGCAGAACATCAAGGCAGAAGAATGTGACAGAGGAAAGCAGGTCTGGACATGGCCACCAGGAAGCAAGGGAAGAGAGAGATTCTACTCATGTGTCTGTAAATGTCTCATGAATGACTAAAAGCAGGAAACAACACTTTGTATCTCTGTCTACTCTTGCATGCTTCTCCTTTGCTTCGAGTCCCCTTGGAATCTGAGAGCAAGCTCTGATCTGATAAAAATTTTGTAGTGAGTTGCAGTTACTCCCAGGCAGCACCAACTTTCTTATTGCAGACAAGGTCCTGCCTGATCAATCCTCAGATAATAATAGACCAGAGCACCCCTGGTCAAGATCAATGCCTTTGGTTCCAGCTATGCAAGCCTCTAGCCCTTGCCCTCATTTCCCTCTCTATAAAATCTCAAAGACTTCTCAAGTACACAGCTAAGGACATGGGTTCCTTGTCTTCTGGCTGTAGTTATGCTATTTACAGTTCATTTCATTGTTTTTACCATTACTTTTTCTGTTGGGTATTTGGGATGAGAGGCCAGACCTCATTTGCTGGATCTCCAGAGTCAGACCTCTGTCTAGGACTCCAGTAAAGTTATTGGAGATAAATATGAAAATTTTATTTTGGTATAAGGGTTATCTCAGCAGGAAGACTTAACAAGAATAAGGGTTTATGTGGCCAAGCCTTGTAATGCACTCTTCTAATCTCAGCAACTCAGGAGGTGGAGGTGGAGAATTTCAAGTTCAAGGCTAACTACAAAAACTCAGACACCAGATCTCAAAATAAAAAATATGAAGATCTGGGGATGTATCTCAGGGATAACATACCTCTGGTTTCAATCCTGTCACACTCGCATGGACACACACACACACATCCCCCACTAAAAAACACCTTTTATGTGCCTACAATATGACTACAATTCATGCAGAGATTTAAAAGTATATTAAGTTAACGTTATCAACATTATAACACACCATATGATTGTCAATTTAGGTGAAATGAAAATATTTCTGTAGACTAAACTATGAAAGCAAACATAATAAAAATAGAAGACAAAGATAGCCTTGTACTGACTGGTTTAATAAATTATATTATAATTAAAACCATGTCTTCAGAAAGAATCCACTAATCCTAGATAAGTTTATTACTAAATTTTGTAGAGGAATAATTTAATTAAAACAACAACAACTAGCACAGCCCCTTTCTGAAAATAGAGAACTGAGTAATTTCTATTGTATTTTACGAAGCCATCGTGTTACTCTGATATTTCAAATTTACATACCAATCCTAAGAACACTGTAATCTAATCCTTAAAACTTGAACAATAGTTCTGAGAACATTGTAAAGTAATATTCTCACACATAAATTTTTAAAACACAAGATCAAGTCAAACAGAGTAATAGATAAAAATGGCCATAAATACCCACCAAGTGTAACACTGAGCATGAATGGATGGGTTCTTTGTCTCACTAATTCAAATAATAAAATCCATGGAGAGAAGGGTGAGAGCAAAGTAATAGGGTTTATTATAGAAATAAAAAGAAAGAAAGATAGTAACAGATCCATCCATTTACTAGTGAATGTTATAAAGTCTTCCTTTTTTATGGTTGAGTAGTATTCTATTGTGTATATATACCACAATTTCTGTATCCATTCATCTGATGATGGGCACCTAGGTTGAAATAAGCCAAACTCAAAAAACCAAAGGTTGAATGTTCTCTCTGACATGTGGATGTTAACCCACAACAAGAGGGGGAAGGAGAATAGAAGTTCAGTGATTTACATAAAGGAGAATGAAGGAAAGGGATGGGGGGATAGAATTAGGAAAGACAGTGGGATGAATCTAACATAATTTTCCTAAGTCCATATATGAAGACACCACAGTGAATCTCAACATCGTATACATCCACAAGACTGGGATTCTAATAGAATAAGATGTACGCTGTACAAATATGTCAAAATAGACTCTACTGTCATGTATAACAAATATATGAGAACAATTTTAAGGAGGAAAAGTTTATTTGGTGCTTTTTATTATTAACTAAGAAGAAAAAAAATAAAAGAAAGCAAAACTCCCAAAGAGGCAGGGGTCCCAAGAGAGCGATGCCCACAGGTATCTGGTATTTAGAGGTTTTAAAGCATCTCTAATGGCTCAGCACAGGTGATCCGTAGGGTGAGGGATGCCAGTATGGACCAATCAAGCTCTCCAAGCTCCCAGCTTAATAAGGCAATCTGAAAAGGATGGGGTTGTGGTTTACCAGACGAGTGCTCACTGAGCACCACAGAAAAATAGAGAAATAAAAAAGGTATTAAAAAGAAACCAGCCAATAAGAAGTACATAAGTTTAATTCCTTATTTACACAATTAAGAGGACATGACAAACCTGTGGTTTAGCACATCTGTTTGGCAGAGGAAGTTTTTCAGGTAAGGGTAATTCTGGTGCTCAGCTGTTGTGAGGGGTGGGGGTTGCTAGGGAAGAGCTATTGCAGTTGAAGCTGTCAGCAACCGTGACAGGGTGTTGAAGCGAAGGAGGAGGTGTTGTGGTTGCACTGTCAGGAGCAGTGACAGATGTTCTCCAGGCCTCCTCTCTCCTTCTCGGGTAGCATAGTTTCATTCCCTCTTTCCCTTCCCTAATGCTCTTATCCTGTCTGACTGTCGGAGGTCTACGTTCCTGCCTCATTCCCTCACAGGAGAGTTTAAACTTACAATTTTTGTGCACCATTATATTGGAGATCCTTGTTAGTGAAGCAATGAAATTTAAAAAAAAAATCATACACATAGATAATAAAGTAGAATGGAACTATAATTTTGGCCATGTCTTGGCACTTACTTCGGCTTCACCATTAATTATAAAGGAAGGAGTCAGGATTTCATAACCAGCAAAATTAAAAAAAAAATTCAAGGGAGTAGAAGTATAATTTGTTATTTTTCTAGCTTTCACACTAACATTCTGTCCAGGAGCAATGAGGACATCAAAGGACAAGGACTAGAGCCTGACTGTCCACTGTCCATGGTAGCTTCATGAATGCTGAGCCTTCAACATTACCTTCTCATGTGACATCAACCCTGACATTACAGATATCTCAGTGTGATCCTTTGTTGCACAGCATTGGAGAAAATTACAAAGAAAAAGCTAAAGAGTAAGCATTCAAGGGCACTAAAAAACGTTGGGTTGATTTAGTAAAGAACAATGAAAACTGAAAGGGAAACTGCACAATAATTTTGTAGTTTGGAATTTCACAGGAATTTCAGATGAGTGTTACATGGCTCTCAGAATCTGAGAATTAGAAATGTGTTTTGCTTTCTTCTTGTACCACGTTTCTATAATTGACCAGATTATAAATTGAGTAGGATAAATGCTAATGGGTAGGAAAGTGAATCTGTTACTGCCTCCTCAGAAAATTGCTACTTATCCTAACCAAAAATGTTCATGCTGAAAGCCTTTCAGATACTTAAATTATTCAACCTTCCCTGCTTTCCAGCGCATATTAATGCTTCAGTCCTTTTCTCACACCTACAAAAATACAAATTTCCTGAAGTTGCATTGACTTGTGAGTACAATGACTTGTGAGTTAAAATTCGATTCTAGTAATTTTGCTATATAAGATTTTCTAACATGAACCAATCATAACAATAAGAAAAACACGTACATTTGCTAACATCACATTTTTGGCTCATGTGATTGATCTTTCTCTTGGGGATGAGATTTTAATTGGAGTGAAATGATTGTGGCATCACTTGAAATTAGTTCTAAATTCTGAGTCATAATTAAATGCTGGAAATGTATGTTTTATTGATTTATTATACATGACAAGCTTACCTTTTACTCCCTAGATCTGGGCAATCTAATATGTAGATTATGTGCAATTACATTTTATTCCATGTTTGCATTATTGGTGTGGGTACAGATTTTTTTTTTCTATTTTGCATCATTCTTATAACCTATCCTCTACCCTTGATAATTAAGCTCAGGGATTGAATCCTAATTTAAATATTAGCCTGAGCAAAACATAATTAAAAATGTAAATCTGAAAGAAAGCAAAAGCCAGTAGAATATAAAAATCAAATCTAAGTGCTGCTTAGATTATGTAATATTGCTTCTTTTTATCATCTTAGGAACTAACTATATACTAAAAAGTTTATGTGCATGAAGGTATCCTTGGATGAATAACACAAATGATTATAAGGTGGATCCAACAAATGGAGGCAACACAGAAAAAGAATATGTCCTATGTATTAAAGGTTCAATATATTCTAGGCTTAAGAAAGAATTACATCTTTATGTGGTTTAATATGTAGAACAAATGACTAGAATTGACTATAAACTCTTCCTTGGAAGTATATAAAATTATAATTGGTATGGGATAATCTACCCAGTACTGTTTGAAATTTTAGACCCTATTACACACTATATAATCACTCTCTTAATTCTAAAGTCAAGGGAGAGGGGATAGAAATTTTTACTAGCTATTTGCTACATGCAGGGAACCTTCTAACACATATATGTTCACCCAAATGGCAAGTACATTTTTATTAGTATTTCTTACAGATGATGGAAATGAGACATTAAATAGGTTGCCAAGGACCACACAGATAAGTGGTGAGCTTGAACTTTAGTTCATATTTTATTTTAAATCTAAATTCCATTTTTCCATTATGCTAGGGAAAAATAACAATGATAATTTTTTTTTACATTTTATACAGAACAAAATTATTTTAGTTCCTAGTTTACTTCTCCATAGCCTATTTTAAACTGCTTCAATATGCATTTTAAATTTCATTTCCGATGCCATTATATTGAAGTTTCTCACTATTCCTGTGGAGCAATTAGAAGCTGATGTTTCTATTATCCTTCAGAAGTGAAACCAGCACAAAAGAAATTGTCTTTTATTTAAAATCATCCACAGGGTCTACTCTAAAGCCATAAATTTTCCCAGGACTCCGGAATGGCAGCCTATACCAAAATCATTCCTTTGTCCACACTAAGCACATAGGAGTTTATAAATATGTATGTGTTGAATTGAGTTATCTCCCTATATCTGTGGAACAAAATGTTTATTCACCCTGGCATAGTTACTTTTCCATTTCTTCCTAAAAACAAGAATGTATGTGGGATTCATTTTGGTTATTTGATCATACTTTTTGCAGTCTAGAGAAAACCTATCATTAGATTTAAAGTTTTAAAAAATACAGAGAAGATACGACCAACTTTTATTTTTCAGATAAAATTTCAAGTGTTTCCTAAAAGCAATCCCATGGCTGAAGTCCAGATTTCAGAACTGAAATCATTGTTTTTCTTCTGTACCCCACTGAGTTTCCTTGCTCATGTAGTGTATTATTAGCTAACTAGAAAACTTTCTTTAATGTCCAAGAGTCTCTTTGAGAAACTCTGTTATTCTCAAAGAATATATTTACAAAATGTTCAAAATGCCACCATACTGTGTATACTGTTATAATAAAGAGACTAAGAAGAGCTTTATTACCAATTTTAAAAAGCAACAGTACAGCCAAAATCAACAAACTTAAAATCATGTCATAGAGTGTATGGACTATTGAAACAGTTCTTATTATTTCTCCTTGACAACTTTTGAGGGAAAGTCATAATATTTCATCTTGTCTATATCTTACACTGGCAAGATAAATTCAAAGACATCCTCCAATTAATGTATATATGAGAACTAGCTACATTCTAAGCAATGGAGAAGCTTATCAGAGAAATGCCATATTCAACAAAAATTCTAACTATTCTTGCATTATGGACTCATGTGAAAAATTATTAAGCTCAAAAAATAAGAAAAGAAATAGCAAAATTAATCAAAGCACATGTACAGTATATGCAATTTACTCTGACAGCAAATACTTTGGTGATTTTTTTTTTAAAGATCCAAGGAACAGAATTTAAATAGTACAATTTGTGGTAAATGTCAAGGAACATTATTCTGATAAATGTCACTGTAATAATTAGATGGAAATTGTTCTGAGTATTACACACTATATAATCAGTTTTGATAGAAGGATCAAAGGTGTAAATTTCATGACCATTTGCTGAAGCACTTATCAGAAACTTCACTGGAAAAATAGAGAAGATAACAATTTGTGTGGTAAAATCACACCCTCCGCTATATGTTTATAGGTATTTTGAATACAGACTATGTATTTAATTCTTGTTGAGAGAGGAATTATAATGATTTTAAATATGGGATCCAAAAATTAAATTCATTTCTAGTTATGATAAAACAAACACAAAAAGCTTTTTTAAAAAGTTACAGTACAGGGACTACTGAAGAGAGACACTGAACTTTTATGAGTTGCATTATCAAGGAGAGGTGTTAATAAAGAAGGAGGTTACCTCCCCCCAATACACATTGAACCAATACTAAATAGGTAAATATGGGAGACCACAAAGATATGAAAGACACTTTTATATATATATACTACCTTTGGAAGGTAGTATATATATATAAAATAATTAAAATATGCAACACATAGTCTCATGACTTTTATAAGTAGGAGGAGCTTTTTGAATTATTTGAGGTACTGAATCTTCAGCCATTTATCCTAATGTGCCATATAAATATCGTGTTTCATGATATTGCAAATGATGTGAAACACTGTCCTGGACAACAAATTTTATAAGTCTAAAATGAGAACTATGGATTTCAGGGAGGAAAGAAGATGGAAGAGGTGGTTGGCAGGACACTTACAGTATTCAAGAGATATATCTGCTCCCTTTTGAGTTTACAATGCTTAGTTCAAAAGAGCCATGCCTGGCTGACATCCTGTCTGGCTTTTCAAGGCATACTGTCTGGCTGCCTGTGTATATTTGAGCATAAACAAGAGGGAAAGGAGGATAAAGTGAAAGGGAGCCAAGGTGATTCTGGAGCACTGTAATTGATTCGTCAATTCAAGAGTCCTACAGAATTCAAGGTCAGTCTAAATCTTAGACAGAAAACCCAGATCAATTTTGCAATGACTGAATGCTTGCCACAGCACAGGCAATCCAAAACCATGTGGGAGAATCTGTTAGATGAGCCAGTTTAGTATATGAATCAAGCATGACTTGTATCTTTCCCTTAATAGAGTACAAAAAATATTTTTAGTATTCCCCAAAGTGACAAAATGTGGTTTAAGAGACTAAAACTGAAGGTTCTAATCAGTAACTATTCAAAAATGAAACAGATAAAAAAGACCATTGATTTTCCAATGCAGAGGTTTTTGTGACCTCATGTTTTATCCTACATAGGAATTGTATTTTACTGCACTTCTAAAAATGTAGTCATTCAATGTATTTCTAAAGTATCCTTTAAGACAGTCACATTCTGGAATTTTAAATGATGTAAACAAATTTATTTTAACTGTGAGGAATATACTTAGGTAAAACTTGTGCTTCTTTTTGTTAGCTGGAAATTCTAGCTAACTTGTCTTGCAATTACTTTTATACCATAATGAGTGATTTCTTCCAAACAATGATTATTTATTTACTTAAAAATAAATTAAATTTTCAGAAATGTTCTCATAGAGGGAAAAGCTTTAGTGTCTTTTTTATTTTAATAAAATTGGTAAAGCAATAAAATGTTATTTGAACTAACCTTAAGAAATATGAAATTTATTATAATGCTGTCTGATGTGCAAAGTGCCTATCCACATTTTACAGTCAATTTTTATATTTAAAAAGCTTTTTATTTCTCTGAGGCCATCATTCAAATGGTTAACAGAGGATAATTTGTTTTGTTCAGTGAATTCCTCATTGTTGTACAAGGAAAGTTCTCTCACCTTTCATTCAACAATTCATCTTCCTGTGGTGATTTATTTTACTATTTTCAGACATGCTTTATTACCTACAGACTTGGCATGCACCTTTTTTTTTCTTTATTTCTTTCTGGGAATTGACCAAGCCCTAAGTAGATATACACACTATAGCAAGTTATAAACTTTCTACATCTTGCATTATTAAGGACGTTTCTATTGTTTTTAGTTTGCACAAAAATTTTCTATGTGCTGTAATATTAAATAGAAATGAGAATTGAAATATATATATATATATATACACACACACACACACACAACTTGGGATTAATTTTGATAAATAAGATGCAATTGTATTACATGTTAGGTGACAAAATCAATGCTAAAATAGTATTTTGGGGGATCAGAAATATTTGTTGTTGTATCACAAGTTTTCATTTTCAGTCTGCTTAGTAAAAATAAAGTTCCAAGATGAAAGTAGCATTTATGAGAGAAAAAGAAGAAGTAAAAGATATCACATTATATTTTATGTGCAATTTATATTTTAATGCAGTTCAGATTATAAAAGAAAGAATGTATGATTTTCTAGAATTTGTAAGTTCAAAACATGCATAAAGATCATGTTTTGTATTGTACATCATTGTCAATAGAATCTCCATAATTCATCTGTTAATGTACACTAGATCATAAAAATTATAACATTTTAAATTTGTGATAAAATAATAACATTTTACCTACTTTATTAACAAATTTCAGTGGTACCAATGCCTCTTCTAAAGAAAAATTTAAATATAATAAATATTCATTCTAGCTGGAATATTAAAATATAGCATGCAAAACCAAAGATACAAAGTTTTCCAACTCTCACAACTTATTCATTGTTTTAATAATCACAGATATTTTTGAAATACAGTCATTTACCACATAACAATTTTTTTCAGTCAATGACAGAATGCATATAAAATGGTGGTCTCATAAAACTGTATTACATAACTAAAGATAATAAGTGCTGGCAAGGATGTAGAGGAAAAGAGATACTTGCACACAGTTGATGGGATTTTAAATTAGTACAGCTATTATGGAAAGCAGTATGGAGGGTCCTCAGAAAGTTAAAAATAGAACTACCATATGACCCAGCAATCTTATTCCTGGGTATATATTTGAGCAAAATGAAATCAGTACATCCAAAACACATCTGCAATCTCATGTTCATTGCAGCACTATTCAATAGTGAGTAAGAAATGGAAACAACCAGAGTGTCTCTTAGATGATGAATAGATAAAGAAAATGTGGTACATATACACAATGTGATATTATTCAGCCACAAAAAGAATGAAATCCTGTTACTTGAGGCAACATAGATAGAATTGAAAATTATTATGTTAAGCACAGTAAAACAGGTACCACATTATTTCACCCTTAGGAAAAATGCAAAAAAAAAATGATCTCATAGAAGTTGAAAATAGTATAGTGGTTACAAGAAGTTTAGGTGTGAGGTAAAGGTGGGGGAATGTTGATCAATCAGTACAAAGTAACAGTTAGATAGGAGAAAGAAATTCTGGTATACTATTGCACAGTAATGTGACTATAAGTAATACTAATATACTGTACATTTCAAAAAAAAATAGAAGAAAGGATCAGGGGAGTTTTTGCCATAAAGAAATGATAACTTTTTTTTTTTTTTTTAAAGGCCTTTTATTTATTTTTATTTTTTTTTTTAAGGTTTGAGAGAGAGAGAGAGAGAGAGAGAGAGAGAGAGAGAGAGAGAGAGAGAATATTTTTTAATATTTATTTTTTAGTTCTTGGCGGACACAACATCTTTGTTGGTATGTGGTGCTGAGGATCGAACCCGGGTCGCACGCATGCCAGGCGAGCGTGCTACCGCTTGAGCCACATCCTCCGCCCAAGAAATGATAACTTTTTGAGCAGATAAGTTTAATCTGCTTTAAACATTACACAATGTATATCTGTATTGAAGTAGCATGTTAAGCTATTATCTTGTACAATTTTTATGCTTTTATGTGCTAGTTAAAAGTATTTCAATAAAAAGTAAAACGAAGTGAAAAATGAAAAAAAAAAAGTTTTATCACCTAGTGACAACATAACCATCCGAGCTAGTGAAAGTATGTGCTACAGGGCTTTGCACAGTAAAGTCATCTAGTGCCACATTTCTCAGAACATGTCCCTGTCCCTAAGTGATGCGTACCTTCAATTTAGTTGGTTCAATGGAGCCTATTTACCTAAGTAAAATGTGTTGATGGTATTTTTCAGAATTTTGTTTCCATAAGATTCTATTTATCTTGATAGAGTAAAAGAAATAAATTAATTACCATTTACTAACTGTGATTAATGAGATTTAAAAATGAACTTGGGTCTAGGAAATATAAACTCCTGAGCTGTGAAGTGTCTGTGGAATTGAGAAATTGTATTTCAATTTTGCTTTCTGTAAGATGAACTCTTCCAGCTCTAAAGTTCCATAATTCTCTACCACAAGAATTTGATTCTGTATTTCTGGGTTTATTTTGCAGTTATTTCTATCTGCTTTACTTGTATTTAGTTACAATATATCCTGGCTTATCAAACAAACAGTTGGATGTTTGGAACAACTTTTTAAAAATCTGCTGCTCTATATATGCATTTGTTTACAAGTTTAAAATCAGACCTTGTTTGGAAAGGCAAAATTTAGATACTAAAGAATTACATTACAGAACAGCCAATTACTTTTGCACACCAGTTTGATTGATTGTTTCTCAGAAGCTCCTTAGTGAAGATTCACTAGAAAGTGCTGCTGTACTTTTGAAACATGCTATCTAGAAAGTCTCATCAAAAAGTTCAATAGGAGTAGACACAGCGAAAGTTGCCCTTCTTTTGCCTCTAAATTAATTTTATGTAAAAAGAGAGAGAGAGAAAGAGAGAGAGAGAGAGAGAGAGAGAGAGAGAGAGAGAGAGAGAGAGAGATACATTGGCCTCCTCTTTTGTTAGAGAGGTCTCTGCTAATTCTCCCCTCATCTCTAATGTTCCTGTCCTCACAAATCCAATCGCTTTCATTCAACGTATTTTATAGCAACTTATGTCAGGTACCATCTGAGGATATTCCAAATAGAGTGTCATGGTGAAGTTGAAAGCCAACATCTCCAACTTTGGCAAGCTAAAGGCAGAAATGTGGGAGTCATGCCCATATAAATGGTAGATGACACTGAAAGCAGCCAAAATCAGGGCAGAGGTAGAGTGAGCTTAAAAGCACACCAAGTAAGAGATATTCTGATTGGAAAAGGAAGACAGCTTGGTGTCTTGGAAGACGATTAAGGGAAAAGTGCTGATAATGAAGAATTTGTTTCACGGTGCCAAATCCTGTGGATCTCATCTAGGACTGGATCATTCACACAGTTATCAGGTAATATAGAGAATTTATATTCTTGATGAAGGTGGATGGGAAGAGAAAAACTGAAAAGTATTTTAGTTGTAGATGGATTATAATAGAAAGTCAATCAGTGAATCTAAAACTCCTTCCACAGATTACCTGAGTAAGAATATAAAGCAAAATATTAAACTAAGATATAATGGAAAGATGTTTTATTTTGTTAAGTCTATAAGTATATAAGAGATGAGAGACTTGTAAATAGATTATTTATTCAGAGACAGAATCAATAGGGAAAGAAATGCATAAGAATAGGAATGGCATTGTGTCAGGAAAAGATAATTCTGCAGAAGAAACTACCCACAAACATGGGAGAAGGAATGCCTAATGATTCCACGTACAGGAAAATGAACACATACGGATAGAAACAGGAAGCTGAGACACTTCATCCTTCATAGATTTTCTTTAGCAAAATAAGAGGCTTACTCAAGTTGTAAATTCATTGTACATTTAAAGATGATGTAGTTTTAATTAAATATATTGCTATAATTCAACAAGTCATGTTTAATATTTCTTCTTTACTTTTTGATATATGGTTATACTGATAATTGTCTATTTAGCACCGTGTTCCAGCTTATAGACATTAATGAAGAAATTATTTTCCACTATAAAGAGGTATATGACATGTAATCTTCCAATGGGAGAAAATCTCTGAAAACTGATAGATCATTAATGGTTAATTTTACCAATAGTGGTATGATATTTAAATATATCTTTTAAAACATTTTATAAAAAGCCTTTTGAAGTTTTTAAGTACAAATATACTTCTGCAGCTGTGATGAAGATAGTATTTTGGAGGTTATACTAAGCCACAGTCTTTTTAATGACCCAGCAATCACAAGATACTCCTCTTATTCCACTTTGCCAAAGATTCTGTCTGAAAAATACATGACAACTTCAAGGGCTAGATCCATGCATATAAAAAACTCTAACTGGTGTATTAAGGAACAAGGGGTGAGAGATACTCAGTTATGGGTTGTAGTACTTTCCTTATTTCCTACATATGAATACTAATAAAAGTATATAATAATGTTTCAGAATTTGAGACATATTCTATAATATTCAAATAAGTGCATGAACTTTGTATTATAAATTATGTAATCCTCTTACCTATGTTGATATATATAATTATAAGGTAAGACAATTAATGTATTTATAACTATCTTTCTGTCATTGTATATGTATTCACATATATATATATATATATATATATATATATATATATGAAAATCCTGAAAAAATCATTTTTACTTCTGAAAAATCTATGTGAAAATTTAGTATTAGGAATACTTTTATGTGTTTCTACTCAGTGAAAACTCTTTCACAATTCCTTTTTTAGCTGGAATCATTGCAGTTTTCTGGATGATTTCTAAACATATCTTTCTCTTCTAGTGACTGATTTTTCAATAGTTTATTTATTGCAATCAACATGATGCATTAAAAGAATAAAAAAAGAAATAGAATGTATATTTCTGTGTTTCACTGATGCTATCATTGACTTTTATTTTACCTGCATTCCTTTAAAAGGCATCTTTTTGTTTTCATATCCATTATGTTTGTTTTTTTTAAAAATATATTGCTATAGTATCCAGACAGCCTTAAATAATCTCACATTTATTTATCAATTGAGACCTTAAATAATTTGTGCATTTGTGTATGAGTATATATAGCTTTATTAAATAGATCTTTAAGGGAAGAAAAATTAAAATGCTTTCCTTAATAAGAAAACTGGGGAGTAGACTGGGACTTAGCAAAGGAAATTAAAAAGCCCCAGAAACATTACTAGGGACTGGAACCCTAAGAAAGCAAATAGCCAGTGAAAAATTACCTTCTTTGAGAAATGTATGATGCATTTCTAGGAAGAGTGATGTCTAACATTGGCTTTATAGTTATTTCTAGCACCATGTGGTAACTGCATCCTGCTATTCACTAACCTTTAGAAAAGGTCTGA
Source organism: Urocitellus parryii (assembly GCF_045843805.1). Lineage (NCBI taxonomy): Eukaryota > Metazoa > Chordata > Mammalia > Rodentia > Sciuridae > Urocitellus > Urocitellus parryii. The sequence goes on from NC_135537.1 coordinate 27,884,094, forward strand.
CACATAAAGCCACCTAGTGATAGGGTTGATGTGGGGGAATGAAACAACAATGACTGAATCTATCAAAGGATAACACTATATGAGAAAGTTAAAGCAAAAACAAAGCTGTTGTACAGGCTGACTGGTCAATAAAAATGATAGCAAACACGTGACCTACATAGCATGAAAGAATGTGGCCTTTAGGGTCAAGGACAGATTTTGGAATGCTATATAAAATCTATATAAAATCCAAATGAAGCTCAATGCACCTCATCCCAGAGAAGCCTGATAGGTGGATTGAAAGAGCAGAATAGACATAGATTCATTGTGACCCCTTTTTGATGTCCTTAATATTCTCTAAATTTGAAAAAGATTGAAAAATCACATACAAAAAAGGTAAAATAAGTCAAACCAAAGTGAGCCACAATAAAAGTGTGGATATTTTTACAAAGCATTAACAGTGTGAATAGGGAGATAAGACAGACAGTGCCAGCTTTCCAAAAAGAGGGGAAGATTTGGGAGCCTTTGAAGAAAGAAAAGAACTGAGAAGTCATTTCCTGGGCAAGACAAATATGTTCCAAGGATAATGGGGATATACACGAGTGTTGGTTATGAGATTTTTATGGCTATTATTAATCTGCAGTTCCTAATAATTTGTGTGGATCCTAAGGAACATTGATAAGTGTTGTAAACACAAATTTTTCTTTCTAACATATATATTTAAGGCATCTTGAAGCAGAACAAAACTCTTAAGAGATGTCAGAATATTCTAAATTTCAGTATGGATTATTCTAGTCAAAACTCTATTCATTAATTAATCTGAGTTCTATTTGGTATATACCAGTGCCAAGCATTGGAGAAGCAGCTGTGAATAAGGTGTATTATGCTCTCTTGCCTTTATGTTCATTTATACTCAGGGGGAGCTAAAAAAACAATGAGAATGCCAGTTGTTCTCTGTTCTAGTTCCTCTGCACGCCTAACCAATTAATCCCAAACTGAGTGGCTGAAAGCAATAACAAAATGTATTTTTTTCACCAATCTATTGTTTGTGCAGAAACTGAAGTGTTATAATGGATAGAGTTGAAATCATCTGAGGATTAATTTGTTTACATGTCTAACTTTGAATCTGGCTGTCAATGGAAAATTTTCTGGAATTGTCTGTTGAAAGAAGGATACAGGGTCTCTCAACAGGGCCTGGGCTTCCTCAGAACATTGTGCTAGGGCCAAAGGTAGATAAGGGAAGAGGGCCAGGTCATAATCTTTTATGACCTTGGAAATCACCTAGCATTATTCTTTCTAGGGCAATTTATTGTTGGAACAGTCAAATTGTCCCATCCAGATTCAAGACAAGGGAAATCGATTCCATCAGTTAATACAGAAGGGCAAGGTTCTAAAACAGAATTTGTGAAATGAAATATGACTGTAGTTACATTTTTGGAATACGCAATTGTCTACACTCTACTTTTAATTTCAGTTTGATAAACAAAAACTTGATTACAGTATTTATTGACATATTTATTTAAAATCTTTATAGTAAAGTTATTTGCATCTCTTTTGAGTTTCATTGTTACTATTATTAGTATTGTTATTGGCTTATGAATTTTCAAATCCCATTCTCCTTTAACTTTTTCTCTGCTATTAGCCTAACAATTTGAGTGTAATCTTTAAAATATGGTATTCTAAAAAGTCTAGTGAAAAGAACTACATTAAATGTTTTGATTATGAATATTTAATTTGCAATACTAATTCAGACAAAGCAATATTTTATCAAGTAGTCTTAGTTTATGATTCACTTTAACTTGTGTTGAAAAAAATCATAAACTGTGTCCACCATGCCTGCTCATTTCTGCAAGGATTACAATTTTGTTTTATGATAATTTAACCCAAGACAACTTGTTGACTTCTATAATGGAAATAAAATCTTATCACAAGTAAATAATCTACGCAATATAATCTTATTTCAATACATTTAATGTGGTGTGTTGCATATCAGGTATTGTTTCTCTCTTAGAAAGTATTAGGACAGTTCCAGGTGAAGGACAAAAATTTTTAAAAACTGTCCAAAATTATTAAAAAATTATATTATAAAAGTACAAGGAACATGCCACAGTTGTTCATATTAAAGGTAAGAGTACATTAAAGGAGAAAGGGTCATTGCTGAAATGATTGCACTAGTTCAAATGACATCATCAAGCCTACACTTTATTTTTTCTTAAAGGTTAGTAGGCAAAGGACTATCTCTGCTCTTTGAAAATGTCAAATAAAATGTTACTTTTCCAAAGTGTGAAGCATTGCTAATCTAAACATTGCAAAGATAAATGATAATAAGGAAATAAATTCAATGAATAGCATTAATTAGAAATCATATCATCTTAAAATGCTACAATGTACTCAAAGAAAATTTGAAATAGATTTTTTAAAAAGCATTCATTATTCTTAAATACATTAACTATAATCTAAGGACATTAGAAGAGAAAGAATAGCCAAAGGCTTAGAAATTCAAGTAAAATAGTTGAGTTCAGAGAATACAACAATTACCTTGCTGGGGGGATCAAGAATGAGAAAGTCATAATCCAAGGATACATAATCTTAGTTATCCTGGAGGAATTACGGTTTGATATTTTTTGCTTGTTGCTTTTCTTTTTCATTTTGAGATCTATTTTATCTCAAATATCTCAATTTTTGAGATATATTTATCTCAACTATGTCAATTATTTCAAATAAAGTATAATAATATACTTCATATTACACAATATGAAGAATATAGTGAATAATAATGTACTAAATATTTCAAAAATGTTGAGTAAAATTTGTAAGTTTTAACCACAAAAGGAAATATGAGGTGATAGATATATTAATTATTCCACATTATAATCATAAATTATAACATCAGTTTATACCCCATAAAGATATACAACTATAGTTTTTCTAATAAAAATGAATTTTTAATAATTGGAGTAAAGGGAAAATAAATTTATCTTATTCTGGAAAAAAAAACACAGAATAAATTAACTACTGGTTTGTAAGAACATGTCCTGATAAAATGAATTAGAAGCAGGAAACCAGGTTACAGTCTCCACACTAATTAGATTATCAATTAACTTATCTTCCTATACTCCAGTTCGTCTCTTCTAAAAGTCATGTTTGCCATGGACTAATGTATAAGGCTGATATGAATTAATAGTAGGGTGTTTCTAATTCTTTTACATTCATTTTGAGGCTGCTTCTACTCTTTATATGCATAACTTTTTGTATATCTTCTAATATGTTAATATAAATAATTTATGAAAGTAGATTGGACAAATTGAAGAATACATACATTGTTAAATATAGATGCATTTGAAAGATGATCAGCATATAGTTTATAGTCTATGATACTGACAAGTTGGCAATTCATATTTACCTAAGAAAATTATATAAGATAAATTCATATTTCCATGTTCCTAGGATGCAAACACAGTGACATAAGAAATGTCTTTTTGTTATAAATCAGGGAACTATGCAGAGAGCATTGTATATCCTATAAGTAAGTCATTTCTGAATTCCTGGTACCGTAACAACTCACTACAGGGAACCAAGAGATTAAAAGTGACAAGCAAATACATGAATATCATGTGTTTGGTGCATTCTCAATTAACATATCTCACCTGACCTGCTTATATGACATATTCCTCTTCAAAACTTGTAGAGAAATGTCCTTGTGAAATTAATGTATATACCTTATTACATGATATACTTCAAGCAGTAGTAACTTATTTCTCAGGCAATTGGAATAAGTGTAAAAACTACTATCAAGCAGAGATCTGTATTGATTTTTAGTATTAAAAATGTATCATAGGCTTTCAGTTTCTAGTGTGACATATAAAGAGTAGGAAGGCATCTCCTTTCCTTACAATAATTAAAAAGCTAAACAAACTAAAAATTGGCAATTCTGCTTAGAATGTCATAAGACAATTGGTTGCCACAAAAACTGTAGTGACAGACAGGTCAATACAAAGAGAGACCATTTTTAAATATACTCAGAGCTCTCTGCTCTCTTTATCAAGTCCTACTTACAAGGGAAGCTATTTACCACAGTCTAAACCACAGGCATTTAACAAAACCTAACCCATCTCTAGAGAAGGGAACTATCCAACCCTAACCTACACTAGCTTTCAACTTAGGAGAAGAGAAATAACCACCTCAGTGGTGATTATAACCACAGTTCCCTATTTTATAACACTTTATCACCATATCAAAAGAGCACTTAGATAACCATAGCTAAAAGTGTTGCAGGCTCATATCTTATTTAAAGAGAACCTAAAGAGAACAGAAATACAGGGGGCATTAACATAAGGACAGTAGAGGGAAATTTTAGCTACCATCAGCACAGTTACAGTAAACAATAAACACTTTCTAATCTAAATAGATACATAAAATTCTCATACTAAGGTCCTAAATTTTTAAATTTGTTGTACTCAATATATCATGTTATTTTTCAACAAAAAATTACAAGTCACGTAAGAGACAAAGCCACAGTCTGGAGAAACAGAACATCAGATTAGAAATTAAAAATAATTGTGATACATATGTTAAAGACATTTATGAAAAAAGTGGACAACATGGAAAACATAAGAAAAGATAAAACAGCATGTAACAGAGAAACAGAAAATCTAAAAAGGAATAAAAATAAAATGGTAGAATTTTTTTTAAACTCCATAAAAGAAATGAATAATGCTTTTGATTTTATCATTAGTGGACTCACTATAGACAAGGAATCAATAAACTTAAAAATATGTCAATAGACGATTCCAAGATTAAAATGCTAAAGAAAAAAGAAGAAAAAGAATGAAAAGTTTGACAAAAAATATTCAAGAATTGTGAAACAATTACAAAATATGTAACACACACAAAGAAAACATCAGGAGAAGAAAGAAAGAACATTAAAAAGATTATTTAGTAGTAATGGTGGAGAAGCATTGAAGATTAAGGACAAGCATCCATGAATCAATGACATATCAAGCATGCTAAAAGAACACCAAGTAAGATAAATACTGAAAAGTATATACCTGGCTATATAATTTTCACTCTAGAGAAAAATCAAAGCAAAGAAAAAGCCTTGAAAGTAACTGGGAATATAAATGAATACTGTAATTACAGAGGAACAGGGGCAAGACTTACATCAAACTTTTTCTCAAAAACCATGATGGATAGAGGAAAATATTTAAAGTGAAGTGCTGAAACACTGAAACACAAACACAATTTTTTGTTCAATAAAATCATCCTTCAAAAGTGAAGGCAAAATAGACTCAGAAAAAAAAAAAACGGGAAAATTTATGACCAGTAAACATGTCAAGAAAAATCAAAAGTTACACAGAGAGAAGGAAAATAATATAGGTCATATGTCTGGATGTATTTAAGAAAGAAAAGTTAAGGAAAAAAACATGCTAAAATTATAACCTTTTAAGAGTAATTACCATCTATTTGAGGATGATAAAACAAGGATAAATAAATTAAATGATGACAATGTGATCAGGAATAGAAAGGTATAATTTGGAAAACTCTGTTAGAAAATACATTGACAATGAAAAGTGTTGTTATTTAAAAAGAACTTTGTTGTAAATGTTGTATTTTAAAACTTTTAGTTTAGAATGTATACTACAACTTTTAGAAAAATCCATTAAAATTATTAAAAACAGTAAAATTAATAATTAAATAGAAAAATAAAGAATTATACAAAATGCTTAATTGAGAAAAGATAAGACAAAATAAATGTTGCAGAAAAAAAAAACAGAATAAGAAAACAAATAATTGATAATAATGTAACTATCCCAGGAAGCACTTTAAATGTGAATGGACTAAATTTAAAATCAGAGAATGTCATAGTAGATACAAAATGAGATCCAACTGCCTCTTGTCTGTAAGGAATATCACAAGTTAAAATTAAAGAAATATATGCCATATTAACACTAGTTGAAAGATGCAGTAGTTAAAATTAAAGAAATATATGCCATATTAACACTTGTTGAAAGATGCAGTAGCTATATTAATTTCATATAAAGCTGACTTGGAGAAGTTTTTACAAATGATTGGAACATTACATAACAAAGTCAATTATTTAAGACACATGAGTCTTTACTATGTATTAATATAAGAAATTAAAGAAGGAACATTACCATTGATCCGATTAATGTTAAAAGAATAAGAAAGTAATATTGTGAACAAATCCATGCTCACAAATTTGATAACTTTGAGTAAATGTACCTATTCCTTAAAAGACATAATCTGTATTTCACACAATGAGGTTTAAATAATTTGCTTGGACTTATATCTATTAAAGAAAAGGAATCAATAATCAATAACCTAAAACAGAAAGCACCAGATTATAAGATAATAATTATAATCATAATAATTACCATTCACTGGTAAATTCTACCAAATATTAACAAAACAAATGATCCCAATTCTCTACAATCTGTTCCAGAAAATAGTAGCAGAGGGAACATTTCCTAATCTATTCTATGAGGTCAGATTACCCTAGGACCATGATCAGAAAAAACACAACAATCAGAAAAAAAAAAAAAAACAAAGAATCATGAAAATACATGTGAAAATCGTCAAGAAAATATTGGCATATCAAGTCCAACGATGCATAAAAAGAAGTACACTAAGACCAAGTGGCGTTTACTCTAGGCAATGGTTCGATGTGTGAAAATGAGCTAATCAACAATATCAACAAGCTAAGAAAAATCATAGGATCATGTCAGTAGATACAGAAAAAGCACTTGACAAATCAAACACACTTTCATGATAAAAATCGCCAGCAAACTAGAAACAGAACATCTAGCTTAGTAAAGAATATGTCTAAATATAAAATATTGTTCAGTGATATAAATAAATTAGTGATCATGTCACAAAAATATAGGAATATTAATCATATTTCACTAAATGAAGAGTCAATCTGGAAAAGCAACATACTGTGGTGATTTCAATTATATGACAGCCTGCAAAAGTCAAATCTGTGGAGACAGACAAAAGATCAGTTGTTGCCTGTGATTAAGAGGGAAGAAAGAGGGATGTCCAAGTGGAATGCAGTAAAATTTTATAGCATTGAAGGTATTCTAAAAAAAGACTAAAATGGTGGATATATAAATTTATGCATTGGATGATTCTATGTGTTGTGCCTAAGCATTTTATCACCTTCATTCCTTCTCTCAGACTAAGGAAAAGAGTTTGAATACAGACAATAATTATTGCCTGTCCTAATGCTATTTCTCTTACTTCTTGCTGAAATTAGGTGTGTGTGTGTTGGGGAGGAGGTCATTGACAGACCCAAGCCATTTTTTTGTGACCAAACCTCAGTCAAACTATTTTGGAACTAAATTTAAAAAGCCATATTGTGAATCCAGCTTGGTTTTCAAGTTATTAGGTTTTATTTGGTAGTTAATAGTATCCCTCCATGATTACACTTGGGGTGCAACAGGTGCCCCCATACACATACCCTCACAACCTCAGCATTATAAGATATATTATGAGAAAAGCAAATTTCAGACCAAATCTGGCATAAATACAATATTTACTAACACTTCCTGCTGTATGAACTGTATAGTATTTCAGCTCTGTATACTTTTAGTTAAATCCATGATCGGTGTACTTGTGTTATAGTTAAAGCTTTGTCCTGGGGTTTCATAAACTGACTTCCAGACCACTCACGTATAATCGAATCAAGCCTTTAGAATCGGGACAGTGCAGTCAAACGGAGGGATGCCTAACCAATCAGTTAGCCCAGTCACCCCAGTTACAGAAACAGAGCCCTGTTACCCTAATTATAGAAACAATACCCCATTAGGTAGTTTTGTGTTCTTAAAGGTTTCTATAGCAATAGGAAAAGAACATCTTGCCCTAGTCATGACTCTTCTACTTGGCATGGTTGTTTTATAGGATGAAGTCATAAAACAAAATGGAGTCACATTTGCTCCTACTATCACATATGGAAGCATATTGGAGAATAATGCAAGTATATTATAGTTGTAGGTTCAGGAAATATTTTTTAGAAGGTGAAAACTAATTCTCTGTTAAGCGTTTACGTGGAAGAATTAATATTCTAAGCCCCAGTACCATTGCAAAGGATCAACCCACTGCTTCTCATAGATTCAGATACTGTATTCAAGGAAAATTGCTTGCATAACATTTTCAGCCATTCACTTTCCTTGAACACCTCTCACAGCACAGTGAAGAAGTATTTCTAACATTGTGCTCAGCATTAAGCTTTGAGGAGTTATCAGAAGTGAAGAGAGTTTAAGTAGTCAAACATCATTTCTGAATAGAATCTTTCAGTTGCTAATATGATCCTTCCAGAAGGGTGTTTGTTCCCAATCACTTTACATAGAATGCTTCCACTACAGTCAAATCTCTCTGTGTCTCTGCTTCCCTCTGTCTTTCTTTCTCTCTTTCTCCCCTGCCCTGCCTTTTTCTCTTTTCATGTACATGCACACATAAAAACATGACCAACATCTTTTTTTTCCTATGTTAAAACCTTTTGTAGCAAATCACAGACTCTATCTGGTCAATTTTGGGGGGTATGATACTACTACCTAGCCCCTGGAGTGAGAACATGTTTGTTAGTCCAATAACAATTACTTTTCTTCATATAGAGTTTGATTGAAGTGTGTGGTGGTCATTGCTAATGAGGCATATGAATATTTTGCAGAAAAGTATGTGTGGGTCCATGCTTGCTGAAAAATATTTTCCCCTTGACAAAATAGTTGCCCTTTGTTCTCTTCCCTCCCTTTCTGTTTGTTATATTTTGATGGCATCATGTCTGGAGAAATATCTACTGTTTTACAGTAGACGGTATCTGTGAATAAATGTGGACACAGCCACTGATGAATAGGAAGAGCTTGCTGACATTGTTGAGATAGCACATCAACCTTGTGTTCTAACACAAAGTCAGTGTTATGATTTAAGCCACTGCCCATGACATCACTTTGACAAAATGCCATGCATGGTACAGCTTTTTACCAGAATGAATCTGTTTAGTACCAAGACAAACATATTTAGATGTTGTTGATGAAGAAACTGGAATAAAAGAAGAGATGTACAAATGAATAATTTTTCTATTTTTCTGAAGGAAAAAAGAAGAGAGAGTAAACAACTTCAACTAGGCAGAGATGAAGGTCAGCAATAAAGGAGAGTGGAAATAAAGCACAAATACTCCAAAAACATCTTCATAACTTTAAATTTTACTGTTTGTGATGGTGTTCTTGAAATATAATCAAGAGATTATTATAGACAGAATAAAGTTCATTAAGTAAAATCCTGGTCCAAAAGTAGATTGTCTAATTTTTGCCATAAAAAAGTTTTCAGAATTTTATTGCTAACATAGTGATTACATCTATCCCCAAATTTATATTTGCCTGCAGCAAGATCAATGATCCAAAAAAGAAAACATTATGCTATTATTTCTTAGGATTCCATTTGCAATTTTGGGCTATCTCACACAGTTTGGCTATCAAATGATTATAACTGGTAGACCTGTAGATGAATCTAACTCATGTTTTTTTAAAAAATACAAAGGACATAAACAAAATTGAAAATTGAAAAGCATTCTCATGAAACATGTTTATAAAGTATTCAGGGACATTTGCTAAAAGGTATATTATTTTATTATCCACTACAACAACATCCAGACAGTGAAAAGTGAACCATGGAACAGAAAGAAAGAGAGAGAAAAAGGAAGGTGGTGTACATTAGCAGCTTTGATACCATGCCCAGAGATGTGTCATCTTTACTCACACGTAAAGAGCATATATTAAAACGTTTAATGAGTTTGGGTTAGTGTTGATGATGGACTGTCATTCAAGTTTCTCTTCTGCTTAATTATTCCTCCAAGTTACTCTATATCTGTAAAGGCAGATGCTGCAGGTATTTTAGGACTTACAAATTTAATGGGTTACTATTTTTCTGTTGGAAGTAGTGTTTTCAGAATGATGGTATGAGTGTTCAGAATAATGAATGTGATGGAAGTCTTTGGAATTATAATTATGTGCCTTGATTTTGTTTACAAAGACATCAATTTGGTGGCATCAGTTCTTAAAATAGTCAAAATGTCACAGGACTCTAGTGATTCTTAGGAAATACAGATAGTAGGAGTCAAAATACATTGCTCATAGTCAGAAAAACTGGATAACTTCATGTTATGTTGTTGATGGTAATCAGCTATTTCTTTCAGTGTTTAACTTAACTATGTGTAATTTGTCATAAACCTGCAAAGACTAACGATATGAAAAATCTAAGGCCTCAATAAGTTCTTTCAATGAGTCCTTACATTGGCAATCCACACTTTACATATAGTTATTTTAAATTTCTCTTATTTCTTGATTGTCATGCTTTATTTAAACTTCCAGTCTTTCTCATATATAGTTTGTTCTTTCCATTCCCCAACACCACCCATATGATAAGCTAAGATTTAATTATTCTTTGGGTGCTCTGCTATCCCCAAAATATTTTCTTTCTACCAAATGCAGATCCTACCGTAATTCCTCTGAAGTACCTCATTATATATCTGAGTCTTTATCTCTGTGAAGTCAGTGTTCAAAACTCTCCATTGTCCTGATATTCTTCTCATGCTGTATAAAACTGTATTATTTTAATTATTTGAAGCATGTTCAAGAAAACAATTTAGGACCATTACTTTTTGGTGAAAAAAATTCTTTCCAATAAGTTACTATTATGTTTTCTGTACATATAGTTCTATAGTTATAATAAATTTCATACAAGTTGTGCTTTTAAACATCACAAATTTATTATGTCAGTATTCTGTAGATCAGAGTCTTAAAGTCAGATGATTAGTACCTTAGTTCCATATGAAACCTTCATAAGATTTTGGTAATTAATTGAATATATGAGTTCCAGTAATTAGAGAAGGGACATGTTTGTTGTAGGAGAACACCATTCTACCAATCACACTGGTTAATTTTGCTTCCTTTGTTTTGTGTAGCTTTGGTATGTGTTTTTCCAATTGATATTTCTGTAGATGTTTTCCTTGTGTGCAAATAAAGAACAATATTTTCTTAATTTCAATACAATCAATCATGCATAAGTCATCACAGTAGGAATTCCAATGTCAGTTTTTAGGTCCACCAAATAACTTAGAATGATATTAAATAAATAAGAATTACATGTGTCTATTCCAAGTAGGAATATTTTTATTCTCTACTATGAATTTTTTAAGAACTAATGTTAAGGAGTTCTTAGCTGCAACTTGCAAAATTCTTATGTATCCATGTTTCAATGAACTGAAGAAAATTTTATTAAATATAAATTTAATCATGGGTGACACTATACCCAAGTCTAGGAACTTGAACAAGGTCAATACTTTAAAACACTTGTGTCTGTTTTCTTTAAATTCACTTAAATGTTTTCACTCACTCAGGCTTTCTTATAATGAAATATGTATACTCTGAAGGTGTTTGAATTTTACATCTCAATTTCAAATTCTGGAAAGGCTTATTTTCTTTGGACTATGTCTAATGTTCCTGACCAGAAACTTCTAAAAGCATTTTTGTAATTTGTTTTTCAGTACTGGGAACTTAATCCAGGAAAGGTCTACCACAGAATTACACTCATAACCCTTTATATTTCTTATTTTGAGAGAGGGTCTCACTAAATTAACCAGACCATCCTCCTATCTCAGTCTCCCAAATTGCTGGGATTATAGGTGTGGGCCTATAATCCACCACACCAGGTTTAGGCCAGAATCTCAAACCAATTGTGTTTAGCTACATTCTGACTTGAAGATAGGAATGATGGTTAGTGTCACATTTTATCAAAAATACTGCAACTTATACAGGGAAAAGGGACATTTTCTAGAAAAGTAGAAAATAAACAATCCCATCAATTACCAAAAGTAAGCATAAATGGTAGAAAATATATTGTTCTCAGTAAATACCAGTTACCTGAATAAATACGTAAATAAGTAGCATACTCTTTGTTTAAAAGAAATAAATTTTATCCTAATATCACCAATAACATAACTGTTTCCCTAAATTTGCCACTACCAGTTATGATGAAGATTAAGTGTTAATTTTTATAAATATCGTAATGCTTATTCACAAAAACAGTATTATGTTGTACTCCATGAACTAATTACTAAAGTACTTGGGTATGTTAGAAATGTTTCATGCAGCTATCTTTTAAGCATAGGTTAATTTTCCCCTTCCTCTCTCAAAAAATGCTTAAAATAGGTTATCTCATTATTTAAGTATCCCTGCTAATCACTTAAGATGTCTATATACTCTGTAGGCCTGGCTCTTGGTCCTGTGAAAATTCCCTTGATGCCCAATGGGGAATCCAGCCCTGGTTAAAGTACTATAGATGTCTATATTTGGGTGATATTAAATAAACGGGAATGACTGCACAACTTCTGGATCACTACTGTCTTAAAATTTAAAAACAAACAAACAGAATAGATTTTTGATTAAAGAAAAATGGCAAATTTAAAAATAAAAACAGCTCCCATTTATATCTTTAAAACTTTCAGGAAATCTTACTCTTCACAACTACTGACAGTGCAGTACCCCTTTAAAGATGATAGACCTGTTGTTCAGAGATTTTAAGCATTTCCAAGGTCACAGGTTCATTAAGGTCTTATTCTTAATACCATGAAATTTTTAGCATGATTCCTATACTCTGCTCTTCTTTCTCCTTCTTTTAATATTCTTTTTATATTAGTTACTTGTAAATTTAAATGACACAAATGTGTTCATACTTTATTGGCAAGAAATTAGACCATATGCCATAATTCCTCAAGTTTCAATGTTATGCAAATAAACTAGCTGATGTAGTGTGTGTGTGTATGGGGGGTCCACACAAGAAGGGGAGGGTGGAATAAAGGGCATTTGGAAGTGACCAATAGAAAATGACTTTAATTACAACTTCAACTTGCTTCTTAATATTACTCAACTTTTTACAAATAGTTACTTCTAAAATTAATATTGCAAAATGTAATAATGGTTGAATTAAACTTTCATTGCTGGATTTCATATCTTACAGATATTACACTAAGAGTTCTTACTGATTGTGAAATTAAACTTAGCCATTACCCTTGACTTCCAAATAAAATGAATGTCTTTTATCAGTAGTAATAAGAATCCCATAATATTCTTTCTGCATTAAGAATTCAAACACAAATATGTAATTTTTAGATGATTTTCAGGCAGATAATGCAAAGCAATGCTATTTGATATTGTTGAATGGAATGCTGAATTAGATAACTTACAGATGTGGCACTATTTGTGGGTGATAACACTTATAGTTGGAGGAAATGATAACTCAATTTTAAAAAATAACTTTCAATCACTGAAAATGACATAATTTTCCCAGAGAATACTGAAGAGAGTCATTCAACAAGGCCACCTGTGGCGTTATTGCTCAAGATGTTTTTGTCATCCTCCATTTATTTCTTTTCATGTAATACTACAGAGAATTTTAAAGAGAATGACACAAAAGCATAACCAAATCAAGTTACCAACAAAATTAATAATATACTGACATAAATTGTGATCAACAATAAGATGTCTTTGAGGAGGCAATCAGACAGCCCACTCAGCAGGAGTACATCACTGGCTGCAAGCTGACTCTGTACTCAAGCTGCATCATAATCGCACATCTGAGAATCATGAGAGCTGTCGTCTCTGTCATCAAATAACCTAGAATCTCCAAGCGATATGTTGTTTACTGATGATTTGCACCCTCCCTAAACTATAACATCATTTACTCTATAGCCAGGTCTTACAAGTAAATGTTACTATTTTATAAAGGAACACAAAATAGACATGCACCTTTGCAAATGACTTTTTGCATAATTACAGGAACTCTTGATATACAAATATATGTAGATATTTTTCAAACAAAAATAAAGGTTCTTTTTAAATCCCTGCAAATCCTTGAGCTCTAAGAGTACTTAACTAGAGACACTCCTGTCTTCATTGTTTCCTTTGGGTATCCAGGCATCCATATTGCACAGCATCCTAATGAATATAAAGTGAATTTCCATAACTTATCTCGCATCAGAAAATAAACAAGGCCATGTCCAAATGCTATTTCTAACAGTCCAGGAATGTATAGAATCTGAAATTTGTCTTCCTAACACTTTCTACAGGCATGATTGCTTGTTCCTTATCTAAGGTCCTTCCTCATTGTATTATTTTGCTTTTTGTTTGTGGCCTACAATCAATGTGCATGGTCTAACATCTTGAAATGTTTTATAAATAACCTACCACACACTATCTGAATAAAGACTAGCCAGCAATTTCTGTCTTACTCAGAGCATCATAGACATCAAACCATACAGCATTTTTAAAATTTTGAGACAAGGTCTCACTAAGTTGCTCAGGGACTCCCTGAATTGCTGAAGCTGGCCCTGAATTTTTGATCCTCCTGCCTTAGCCTCCTGAGTCCCTGGGATTACAGGCATGAGCCACCACACCTGACTCCTTAAGCCATATAGCATCTTGTTCAGAAACTGAAAAGACGAACTAAGGAGGCTGGAATGTTATTGTCTTATGTCACTTTGAACTAATGTGATACTTTCATTGTATCTTTGCTAATGCACTACTCCTTACAGGACCTACAGCTTCTGTAAACAAGGAAATCAATCTCATCTACAAATAGGAATAAAAAACTGCACAGGAGATAGCCAAATAGCAGGCTTGAAATTAATCCATACAGCTTATAATTATTTACATGTAGCTAATATGCTACAAAATTGCATGTACCTATTCTGTCTTTTAGAAAAGGATTTTGTTCAATGCACCTTTTGAAATAATATTGATATTACAATCCTGGGTGCTAAATAAATAGATGGAAATCATTAGCAGGCAAAAAATCACAATAATTATATTTCAAGGAGAACAAAGTCTTTGATTGGTAGTTATACTTACAATAAACCTTTATAATAGTGAGAAAATGCAATTTTACTATAAATTTTTAAAATGTTAAATGCTTATACAATTTAAATAACAGGAAACTGTTAATTCCATATAGGGAATAAAAGCCTCTGGATTTCTACTTATGTTCTTATACATTTTTCAACTTATTAAATAAAAGTATAAAATGCATTTAGGTTACAATTTGGTTATCATTAGGCTTATTTTATCAAGTTTATTCTAAGGAGCTTATTAAATAATATATGTGTTACCTAAAGTTGATTACATTGGGAAAAAAATTCAAAACTCATGTTCAGCAATTGACTTCTTTTAGCAACTTATTGATCTTATAACCACATTCTTACTATATTAAAATCATTTATTTTTTTCACCCAAATTTTATCTTCCTGAGACACAAAATGTCTTTTACTTCTCTTAAATCAACTCTTTTATTGGGACAGGAGAAATAGTCACATAATAAATGTTGTTTGATTAGACTAATTAATGATTGAAAATGCAAATTATTTTTAACAAGAATACTTAGAGTGGCATTTTATGGCATAACAAGACATTAAAATAGAAGTATTTTAATAAGATCAATATAACAATATATTAGAAATAATTGCAATGCTTTGGAATAATTATAATGCTAATATTACAAAACCATTTAATAGTGTATTTTTCAGAGTGATCCAACTTATTCCTCAGGTTAAGTGTTCCCTTGCATTTTATATTAAATATAGCAAATGAGAATATTTCATTTAATTTTAATATATAAGCTGAAAGAATAGTTAACTTGCTTCTTTACTTTTTTATGATAAAAATAGCAATTTGTTTTATTCTTATAGCATAATTTATTAACAATAAAAATGGACTCCTCCTACATCTAAGAGGCTGAGAAATCTAAGATCAAGGCAGAAAGAGATATGATGTCTGGTGAGGGACCCATTCATCATGGGCCTTTTCTCTGTGTCCTCATATGGAAAAGAGAAAACATACTCCCTCCAGTCTTTTAATTAAAATTTATTCATTTATTCTAATTTGGTATACATGACAGAAGAATGTATTTAAACTCACAGTACACAAATAGAGCATAATTTTTCATGTCTCTGGTTATACACAAAGAAGAGCCACACCATTCATGTCTTCATACCTGTACTTAGGGTAATGACGTCCATCTCATTCCACCATCTTTCCCACCCCCATCACCCCTCTCTACCCCTCCCCTTTGCCCTATCTAAAGTTACTCCATTCCTCCCATGATCCCTGCCTCCATCTCCATTATGGGATTGAAGCACCTCCCAAAAGCCCCCCACAATATGATCACCTTGAGGGCTACATTTCAACATATGAACTTTGAAAGCAATACAAACATTTAGATCATAGCACAATTAAAATCAGGGTGATTTTATAATATCATGAGAATGACAACAATAAGCAATATATAGACTGGAAGTTTGTTGGTGATATAAACAGGGTCTAAATATATTATCTAAAAATTACTTATGAATTACAGAATGAAATATAATATATCTAAACAGTAGGAAGATCTGATAGATACCACCTTTACTAAAGGCCAATGTTAGTATTAGAAAAATATTAGAAACTGACATATGATTCCTGATACAATTCAGTGAAGAATATGTAATTTCAAGTATGTTGAATACATGCAAAAATAATTTATCCTTATTATTATAAGGGAAGAAATTAAAAATATCCAGGACATGGGCTATTTTGCAAGAAAATTAGCACAGATAATTGAAAAATACCATTGATTTAAATGAAACACACTCCCATGTTTACATACACATGTACACATCTATACATACACAGAGCAGGGTCACTATTCTATAATAAAAGAGATGCACATATAAAAAAATAAATGTAAATTGTGATCTTTGGTGCATCCCAACTAAAACAAACTGAATATGAAATATATTTTGGAAATATTGCAGTATCAGTTTTGAATTTCTTGGAAGAATTATGGGTATTTGGATTATGCATGTGAAAATTTTAAATTAGGTATCTGATTTTGTAATTAGAAAAAAATCATGTCTTCAACTTAATTTCTAAATGAATTTGAAAAGAATACAAACAGAAAAAAAAGAAAGAAAATGTTTTAAAACATCAAAAATTAGAGAATTTAATTGAAAAAAATATTTTGTTAATTTTTCAAATTTGTATTGATTTATAAGCTTTTAAGATAAAAATATTAACAATATTAAGGGAGTGTTACAAAAAATTACATAATCATAATCATATGATAATAATTTGTTATATGATAATGAATTGGATAATCTAGATTAAATGGGCAAGATTATATATACAAAAAACTTGCCTTGACTGAATCATTAAGAAATAGAATATCTTAACATACCAATAACAAGGTGATTGAATCAATAATATAATGTCATCCAACAAAGAAGTTTATAGGTCCAGATGTCATCAGTGATAAATTCTACCAAACATTTAAAGAATTAGTGCCAGTTCTTTTCAAACTCTTCCAAAAAAATGAAGGGGACATAATACTTCCAAACTCATTATATGCTGGCAGTATCACTCTGACACCATAGCCAGACAAAAATACTATAAAAAAAGAAAACCACAGTCCAATATCCTTGATGAACATAAATGGAAAAAATCCTCAATGATATACTGACAAATCAAATTCAACAGCAAATTAAATAGATCTTTCACCATGATCAAGTGAAATTTATCTCAGGAATATAATAATAATTCAACATATGTAAATCAATAAATTTGACACATTTAATTAAAAAAATGAAGAACAAAAAACATGACTATTTCAATAGGTGAAGAAAAAAGATTTGACAAAATTACATCCTTCATGATAAAAACTCTCCTAATTATATATAAGGAATGTGTATCAACATAGTAAAGGACAGTAAAGAACATATATGATATACTTATAGATATATACAATAAGAAAAAGTGGAAGTTCCTCTAAGACCTGGAACAAGGCAAAGATTTTTGTTCTTGCCACTTCTATTCAGCATAGTAGTAGAGGACCTAATCAGAGCAATTAGACATGCATTTATAGGCAACTGACTTTTGTTTAAAAAACTAAGAAAAAAATAATGATAAAAGAATCATCTACTCAAAAGTAGTTTAGGAAAATTATATATCCACATGAAGAATAATGAAATTAGACTCTGTAGCCCACTAGCTATAAAAAATCAACTCAAAGTGAATTAAAGATCAAAAAGTGCAAGAGGAAACCATATGGGAAATCCACTGAAGCTCTATGTCACTTTGGGAAGTATTGAAATCTTGATAGTCTTTCAATCCATGAAGAAAGGATGTTTTTCCATTTGTTTCATTTGTCTTTAATTTCTTACTGCAACATTTTATAGTTAGTAAAATCTTTAATTATTAAATTTATTTCTAAATATTTTATTCTTTGGGGGCAACTTTACCTGGAATTGTTTTCTAATTTCTTTTTCAGATAGTTTGATCTTTGTGCATAGAAATTCAAGATCACAGTACTATCCAAAGCAATCTACAGATTTAGTGCAAACTCCATCAAAATTGATATGATGTCTTTTGCATAAATAGAAAATCCATTCTACAATTTATGTGGAAATTCAAAGGACTTGAAATAGTTAAACAATATTGAAAAAGAATCAATGTAAAGATCTCATATTTCCTGATTTCAAAACCTACTACATAGTTATGGTAACCTAAACAATATGGTACTGGCATAAATGCAGAAATACACATGTACAGCACAGACTAAAGGTTCTGGAAACGTATTCTCACATGTGTAGTAATAATTTTTGTCCAAGGTGTTAAGGTGATTCAATGTGGAAGAGACAAGTCTTTTCATCAAATTATTAAGCTCAATACTCACATGCAAAAAAAGAAAGAAAGAAAATGAAGTTGGACTCATACCTTATACGGTGTACAAAAGTTTCAAAACAGTACTTCAGTAGCTTTGGATTTACCTAATTATTTCTTGTTCTCATTTGTAGCTCTCAAAAATAAATGTAGAATGTGTTGAAAATGCAATATCCTGATATAGGGAGGAAATATTCAGGACTGTCTGGGCTTTTTTCCTCTCTCCCTTAGAAGTAGGATTTTTTTTTCAAACTAGTCTCAATGAATCTTACGGCCTCTGAAATATATAACTCAGGAAATCCCTCTGCTGTATAGCAAGGTGGGGAAATTGTAGTTAAGACTTTATCCACACTGGGCAGTTTTCTTGAGAGTTGGGGGAATAATTCACAGTGGAACCAAAAATTTTGTTCCTTCTACTTATCTGTAAGTAACAAACCATTTCAACTTGTGTGTAAGTGTGTTATTTCTCACAACATTCACACGCATAGGTAACCAGTGCTTGATGGTCTAAAGCAAAAACCCAGGAGGCAATGGGAAAAGTATGTGGATTCATGTTTTTGAGAGTTGACATAGTGATGATCTTTGCTATTCTCCACACAAGGGTGGATCAGTCATTAGTAAACCTATTTTTCATTAAGTCAAGATAGATTTGAGTCCCAAACATTAGTGCTAACATAGTAAAGCTCTTAGAAAACAAACCATTCAGAACAAATTTCATGACACTAGATTTGCCCATGATATTTTGGATATTCTACTAAAATCACTGCCAAGAAAAGAAATAGATAAATTGGACCTCATTGGAATTAAAACTTCCATGTACTAAAGGACTCTATCAACAGAGTAAAAAAAAAAAAAAACAGAGAAATGCAAGAAAATGTTTTCAAATAGTATATCTGGTAAGTGATTGATACACAGAATACATAAACAAACGCAATTTAACAACCAAAAATTAAACAACCCAATTCAAAAATTGGCAAAACGTTAAAATAGATATTTCTCCAAAACAGATGTACAGACAAAAATCACATGAAAATATACTCAATATCACTAGACATTAGGAAAATGCAATCAAAATAATAATGAGATGTCATTTCATACCCAGTAAATCAGCTATCATCAAAATTTTACAAAAAAGAAAAAGAAAATAATGAGTGTTGGTGATCATATAGACAAACCAGAAAACTTGTGCCTCACTAGTGAGAATTTAATGTGGTACAGACGAAGTAACAAACATAACCGAAATCCCTGTGGAATATTAACTATCAAATTACCATATAATGCAGCAGTTTTATGTCTGCATATATACTCAAAAGAAGTGAAATTGGGGACTTGAAACATATTCATATAGCCATACTCACGTAGCATTATTAATGGCCAAAAAGTAGAAGCAACTCAAATGTGTATCAATGGATAAGTGTATAAATAAAATAAGGACTATACATAAAAATAGCCTATTTGGTCTATATAATGAAGGAATTGTGACACATGGTACAATATGAAAAATTTTTGAACATGTTGTACAAAAGTAAATAAATCAATCACAAAGGGATTAAAAAATGAAATTCCTATAGTAATTCAATTCACAGAGATAGAAAGTATTATGATTGTTACCAATATCTGTTAGGATAGGGGAATGGGAAGTTCATGTTTAATGGACATAGAGTTTCAGTTAAAGAAGACAAAAATGTTCTGGAAATGGATGTTTGTTATGGTTGCTCTAATGTACTTAATGCTACTGAATTATACATTCAAAATGGTTAAAATGATAAATTTAAGGGCAATATATATTAATGTTAAATTTATCATTAGTGTGTATGTGTGTGTGTGTGTGTGTGTGTGTGTGTGTGTGTGTGTGTATTTGCCATAATAAAAAAGAATAAATTTGAAGGAAGATACAGATAAGGTAAGGATGACATCACCTTCTCTGGTTCCTTGTAGCTTAGAGCTTTCTTATTGTTACTAGAAGTGAGTTGCAGTTGATAAGGTATTTCATGTTTTTAATCTAGGAATAGTTTTACTCTTGAGTTCCCATAAGAAGATATGCTAAGTGAATATGCAGAGTAACCAGAGAGAATCATAGGATGATGCAAAGTGCAAAGAACCAGAGTTTATTAGATCCATATCCTTCAATTTATGGGAAAGAAATTATCGGCCTACAGGGGAAAATTGTCACTTTACTAAAATTAACCAGGCTTTTTAGTTGCCAAGGCTCCAGAATTCAGAACTCCCAGTGGCAGTTAATTCTGATATGGTTGGGTGAATTTATACATTTTGCTAGCATGCTGCAGAGTCAAGGAATAGCAAGGGACTTTTGCTTTAAAATACAGCATATATGACATTTACTTCACAAGCTCCAGTATCCAAAAAAGATCATGTCAATTAAAAAAAAAATCACATTACTTCAGACCGCAAAACTTTCTTCCTACTGCTTATAATACAGAATATAAATACTATTTGGGAGGGGGTGCTGGGGATTGAACCCAGGGCTGTGTGCATCCCAGACAAGCACTCTACCAACTGAGCTATATCCCCAGTCCCTAACTTCTGTATTATTAGACCTACTTGCTCATGGCCACTTCTATAATGTGTTGGCATTCAACTAGTCAGACTTACAAAATGAGTTACAAATATGGTAAGTCCACTGAGTCTGTCTTATTTCCAACCTCTATAGACATTCCAAGCATCTTTGCTCAACACTATATTTTAAATTTGAATATATTATTTTAAAGTCATATTAATATTTTATATACTCAAATATAAGATTAAACCCCCAAAATATAAAAATATTTTAATACAATAAAAGAACTTAGCTATTTATCAAGTCTATAAGAAAGCTTTTTAGAAGTATTAATTCAAGCAAATTTTAATGCTTCATTCTGATTATATATATTCTCATTATATAAGAATAATAATTAAAATGCACAGAAATTTTGAACTTTACTTAATAGGTAATAAGATCTTAATATTTGTGAGTACCCCAAAATTCATACATTGAAGTCCTAACCCCGAAACTGATGTTATTAGATAGAACCTTTGGAACATAATTAGATCATGAAAGCAAAGTCATCAAGATTGGGATTGATGTCCTCATTAAATAGACCACAAAGAGTTAGCTCAGCTTTAAATGTCGTAAGATCTTGATATCATCCTGAAGCAGATAGCCCAATTTGAGTGAGTGTTTCTAATTTAGATACCTGACCCATTTTTTAAAACTTTTAAAATTTTGCATATTTAAATAGCTTCTCTCTTTACAACCACTGCAGTATGAAGAAAATAGTTTTGGAAAATATGAAGGACTCCCAAAATAAAGAAGTCAGACATTACAGTCTCAAGGAATTTTCAGCTTAGTGAAAGAAATGGTCAAATTAATAGATTACTGCACTCATTTTTGAGATTAACCTAGGGTAAGTAAGTGGTAAGTCTTCCTGCAAAATATACTCTGTTCACAGGTAAAAAAAAAATGTTTCTCAATAATTTGCTTAATTCAACAGTCCCACATGGTTATTTTTTGTTCAGACAACTAGGATACTTGGTGTTTTTTTTTTTTTTTTTTTTTGTGTGTGTGTGTGTGTGTGCGTGTGTGCACCTGTGCATAACTTAATTAAATGTTGGTTGTTTAATAATGGATATTGATATACTTGGGATTACCTTGAGAAGAATGACAGATAAAATAAACATTATTTTCACCTTAGGAAGATTGTGATTATGCATATGAAGAGATGAGAAAGATATGCATAAATGTAATTCAAAATCTTGGCCAATATTTAGCTTAATTGATTGATATTTCACAATGATGACAGGAGAATGTAGATGTTTGTTAGGAGTGCTTCAACAGTTTTTTTTTTCTTTCCTGAAGAGTTTCAACTCAGCAGTGGTTTGAATATTAATTCATGTAGGTGAGAAAGTATATTTATTTGGAAAATAAAATTGAATAATAGGAATGGAATAGTATCAGTATTTTCCTGACACAAAGGATAATTTAGTCATGTTTCAGATCTGTTTTGATTTATGCTGAACAATAACCTTAGCTGGGAAAGAAGAAAAAAACCTGATATTTGGGAATGAAACTGAAAGGAATTCCTTAGATTCACATTTTCTATGTGCAAGGGAAAGTCTACATGCAACTTATTGTAATTTATTATTAGAAATAAAAGATCATGAAATTCAAATGAAATACTATATTCTGCAATATAAACTGCCATTTTGCAAAGCTGGAGTCTTTCTAAAGGAAAGCCAGAGAGAAACACTTAACAGTTTAATTGATTTTTCACTTTAGAGTTTTGAAAAGATAGAACTGGGAATATCATGTGCATCAAAACTCTAAAGTTTTATTTTGTTTTTATTCACTCTGTGGATGATACAAAAGCTATTCCAGCTAATTTTACCTAGATCAGTCGTTTGAGGTCTGCACATGTGGTAGCACAATCAGCAGGGATTTGCAATGCTAGATTCTTCAATTTTCCACCATAGAGACAGACTGATGTTGAAAGCTATGGACGAGACTGCACTAAAATCATTGTGGTTTTGAAAGTCAATGTGAATTCCAGAAACTGATTATCATCACTCAGTGATTAAGAAATCTTAATTTGGGCCAACCTCGGCTTCACCTCCCACCAATCACTGTCTCCATTTTTAGACTTATAAAGCTATGAAAGCATAGCGATTTGGGGAGAAATTTGCATATTGCATGTGGCTATTTTGCAAATTGATGTTTACTTTGTTCCAAGCCACATCCAAATCCAACTAGAAATGACTGTTGAATATTAATAAATTTTGATATGACCTCATGGTGATGATATTTTTGATGTTCAATCAACCTCTCCATAAACTAAATAATCTTTTATAGAGGCCAGAACATGGTCAAAAAGGCCAAAGTATAAGGACAGAGACAAAAAAAATCTCATTGGTTGCCACAAACTGCTTTTGGAGGTTTAACAACAAAGGGCTACAGTTATTAACTTTTTTCTGTGGAAATGGAACTCTTCTTTATTTTGATGGTGAGGATCTTTGCATGATGGTGTGTTTTTATATTGTATAGATTCATATGTATGTATGTTAATCCTCATGGAACTATGGGAACTATTATTTTATATGTAGATTATATTTCAATGTAAGTAAAATCTCTAGATATCATTTTGGAGGCACTCTAGAAATGTCTGATCTTACAAAGAGCATGTAAGGAAGATGGCATGCATTTACTTAAAATATATATTTGCACTGAAAGTGATCTAGTAATTCCAACTTACATTTATTTTATCTCATATTGCTTATAAAAATTCTGCAACATAGCAGTAGCTTTCCTTTTTCTTGTATGTATGATTATGTTGGGTTAGAACAGTAAATGAGAAGGAAGGAGAATTCCAAAAGAGTCCTATTAGAATAAGGAAAAACAAAAAAAAGACCAAAACGCCTCAGTACACCCACAGGCTGAAACACCATAGTGTAGACTTTCAGGAACTCAAAAAACAAGATACAGGGCTTGAACTACAGTGACACTCACAGATATGAAAAGTTTTCCTTACCAGGCTTTTCTTGTATCCATGCTATGGAAAACCTTTACACTCAGGAGGACTCTGTGATGTAACAGAAATTTTGGAAGATATGTAAGACTCTAAATCTCATACCATCCAAATTTCATTCACATTGAAGGTCTACCTTCCCATTTTCACTCATCTCTTTCTAATTGTAAAAAGTGTTTTTCTCTTGATGGGTTGTGTTTCTATCTAAGAACAAGAATCTTCTTTTTTTTTTTTTCAAAATAACTGTAGTTCTGAATCCTCCATTCACATACAAAAATTCTAGTCTCAAAACCTAAGCACCTAACACAGTTTTGAGTAGAGGGAAGGGAACAAGAGAAGGGAGGAAAGGAGGGGAAGGGGAAGTACTGTGGACTGAATTAGGACAAATTATATTCCATGCTTTTATAATTATGTCAAAATGAATCCTATAGACATGCATAACTAAAAAGTACCAATAAAGAAAAAATAAATAAAATTATGCATGCCAAGTAATTGTTTTTTTGTTAGAGAGTAGAAAGTGACTCAATCGGAAGTATATTTTGCTGTTATTTGTTTCATTCCTTTTTAGTTTACCATACTCTGATCTGAGATTCATTTGATTAGAGAGCCTAACCCCTTCTCACACGAGAATAGCAAGATGCTTCTAGATATTTCTAAATTCCTGGAATTTTATTTTATATCGAGCCATGCAAGAACTCTTTCTCATTGTATTGCCTGAAAATGCCAATTGAGTTTTAAAATACAGACAGGAATGTGTCATTCTAGCACTTCTTACAGATGCCAACATTTGTGTAGGGTTTATGTTCCATGGCAATACTTTGATATAATTATTTCAAATATGAAGTAAATAATCACACTTGCATTTTATTTTGTTTTGTTTTTAAATTACTTATTTATTGGTTATAATAATTATAACATTAATAAAACTTTAATAATATTTATACATTCACCCATATGGAGAACTAGATATTGTCTTAAGACCTTTTTCTAGAATCAACTAGTTCTGAAATAAAGTATACTACAACTTTTATGGCATTGCTGAACTTCTTTGAAAGTTAAGGAAATATCCGGGTTCCAGACTGAAACAGGTAGTATGTAAAGCCTGGGACAATAGCAGCAGGTAGTGTGTTCCCTAGATGTCTGCAGGGTCTTCAGTGTGGGTGCTCTCCTGAGTAAAAGCCAATGAAATAGACCAAAACAAAGGTATGAGGGAGATGTAGACGGGCTTAGGCAGCCAGGGCAAGATGGTGAGTGAGGAGGTCCAGGGCAGGGCCAGAACAAAGGAGCATAGAGAAGGTCTTCTAATAAGGTCAATTTCCTGGTTGAGGAAAATGCTCATGGACACAAGCTGGGGACCTTATCAGACAGATACTTTCATACTCATGTTCCCAAGCACAGGATCCAATAGAAAAACTAAAACAGATCCATGGACATCAGGGGCATTAATCAATAATAGTGAGGAGAGCATGGGCACAGGAAACAATAAGGAAAGGAGGAAATTCCAGAGATCATAGGAAAAAACAGGCTAAAACTGCTCTACCAGATTCACTGCTCTGAGACTCCTTCTCTTTGTAGAAGCCTGTCACTTTACCGAAAACCTGTGGCTTGCTTGCTATTCCTTTGTGGTGTTCCTTAATTCTTTGCTTAGTGGAGACAATGAACCCGACACCCCTAGACAGTAACAGATAGAATTACATTTTTATAAAATCAAGAGAAAATAACTATCAAACCAGTATTTTAAAACCAGAAAACACACTTTCCAGAAAGATGAGTGAATGAAATACCTTTCCAAGTGGAGCCAATTGAAGAGAATTTATAGCCACAGACAACAACAAAAGAGATTCCAGAGAATGAAAGAAATAAAGTGGCTCTAAAATGAAAAAGAAAATAAAAAAACATGAACCAGAGGGGGGAAAAAGGAAAATGAGCACACAGTTAAACCTAAAGAAAACTTGCATGAATAAAATTTAAAAAAAAATGTCTAAAGTGTGTAGTTAAAAATAAGATAGGACTAAACTGACATGATAGCATGTCAGTTGGGAGATGGTTAAAAGCTCATGAGTGTAGATATTCTATTATTTTCATGAAGAGATTAGATAAGATAGTCATGTTGTAATGTTAAGTACCAAGCATTCATGATTAAATGTTAAACTAGCAAATGATATACATAACCAACTTTGGTTTGTCACAGAAATACATGAGTAGTTTTATATTAGATACTCACTTGATTAATAGAATACATTTAGTGATTAAAATCGATATCCTGTATATAGTCAATGGAAATGACACCTTTGATAAACTTCAATAACAATACTTTTTAGAAAATGGACTTTGAGAAGGAAAAATGTATTATAGATATTAAAAACCTACATAACTTTTATATAGAAATATAATCATCTCTTTCTATCAATATATATATATATTTTTTTCTTTCGAAAGTACAAAACATACATGGTTACTATCAACATTCCTATTAATGTTGTAGTAGATGTATTATCAGGGAATACAAAAAACATAAGTATCATCTTATTTATTCTCAGAAGTTATATACTTTTAAAAAAATAATACAAACTTCAATAATAAACAAATATACCAGGAATAATGTAAAAAATACATTCCAATAACTCCTTCAAGATAATTATAGAATGGAGAGGAACATATTAAAGCTAAACTTCATGAATAAAGAGACATGAATTTCCCTGAGAGATATCACTAACACCATGGTGTAAGAATAAACATAAAAAAAGAATAGCTTTTCAAATAATATTCTAAAATGTAAAAGGCAGAGCAAATGATTAAGTGTAACCAAGATATTCTGGACAAAGAAGACAGAGGCAATCAGAACATTAATATTTACTGAAAGTTACATTAGTTTTATTATTTATTGTTAGCATAAGAATAGAGAATTACTTTGCATTACAGAATATAAAATGAGCACTAGACACACTCACAAGTAGAGAAGCATGATATATTTAACAAATATGGAATTTGGACCAGTTAGGAACAATGAACATTCAATCAATGTTATTGGAAGAGTTGTTGATCCCCAGGGTTAAAATGAAACTTAACGCAAAAATCACACCAAATTCAAATATTGTCTTCAAGTTATTTAGAAAATTAAACATGACAGGCTGACTTCTAAGACATTCCTAAAAAATATGAATGAATATATCTATGATCCTTGAGTTATGAAATATGTGATTAAGATGATGCAATATGAGAAGAGATAGATAAATTTGATTTTATTAAATTGAAACTTTCCCTTGAAAATCTGTGAAATGACAAGCCACAAACTGGAAAAGTACAAGATCAACAACAAATTATTAACATCAAACAACAGTTAGAACTTATACAATTCAAAATGTTATAGGCCAACTCAATAAAAACATTCCTGAAAGACTGAAACTTTTGACAAAAGTGAAAAAATAATTCCTCAGCCAACAAACAAATAAAAAACCATCTTTTTATAGTGTAGAAAATAAAATTTATTGCTATGAATTTTTATTTTGTAACTACTACATTTGCAAAAACAATTAAATCCTCAGAAAGATGTGAGGCAACAAGAGCATGTGTGCACACTGTTGTTGGAATACAAATTGATATAACTGCACTGGAAAATAATTAGCATTACCTAGAGAATGACTCTATATGAGTAACTCGTTGCTCATAAATTCTACCTGATAGGCACATACCTTCAAAAATTTCTTGTGAGTGGGCATCAAAAATATATATCAAAATATTTGCAATGTACATTTGACCCTCGGATCCACAGTTTCCCTATTCACAGATTCAACCAACTGAAAGATGAAAATATTCAAGAGAAAAGCTCATCTGTATGAAACACATAAAGACTTTTCCCTCTTGCTATTATTCCCTAAATGGTAGAGCAAAACAATTATTTACATAGCATTTGCATTGTATCAGGATTATAAGTGAAACAGAGACTTTTTTAATCTTCATGAGGTTGTGTATAGGATATGTTCAAAATACTTTAGTATTTTAAAGATCTAAGCTGCACAGATTTTGCTATCCGTGGAGGAGTCTTGGAACAAATGCACCACAGAAACTGAGTGCTGAGCATGGTTTATAGTAATCAAAATGTCATCATTGTAAAAAAGTAATAAATAATGCTATATTTATAGAATATTACAAATTGTTATAATGAATTATTTTTTGACTACACCCATCAGGTCTGGTTCTTAGAAACAATATTAAACATCAAAAGTAAATCACAAAACATCATGTATGATAGGTACTCATTTTTATAACCCATATAATTAAGCAAATCAAACAAAACATTTCTTAGCAGTTTGTATACATGGCTACAAAGGTACCTGGAAAGTCTAAAGAATTTGGAGATAGAATGGTGTGTATGACTATACACACCTCCATATGTAACCAAATAAAGTAAACAATAAATTCTAAGGTACTGTGTAATGCAACTAGGAAAGGTAGATAATACAACTAGTGAGTTTAAAAAGTGGTGGTATATTAGTTGGCATTCTGTCACTATAAAATACCTGACATGATTAATTTACAAGGAGGAAAGGGTTATTTTGGTTCACAGTTTTGAGGTTCCAATCCAAAATTAATTGTGCCCATTTGGGGGGCCTGTGATGAGGCAGTACATCACGGAGGCTAGGAGCATGTGTTGGCCAAAAGCCCTCATGCCTTCAGCCAGGAGCAAAAAGGAAAAATGAGGCTGTGTTCTCACCATCCCCTTCAAGGACATGATCCAAATGACCTGAGGACCTCAAACTAGGCTTCACCTCCTAAAGGTTGACCATGTCCTGATAGTACCATGTGGGGAACCAAATATATGGATCTTTAGGAGCACATTCTTTAAACCGCAGCAGTTAGTAACATTTTACTTCATTGATTGGGTGGCAAATTCACAGTATTGATTTTACAAAAGGTTTTTCATTATTTACATATTAGATAGGCATATACTTTTGTGTCTATAAAATATATTAGTGAACTAAAACTAATGTAAACTTACTTTTTAAATATATCTCATATATATATATATATGTAAGACTAATTAAAAAAATATATATATATACATATAACATTATATTATTTGTCTTGAAGAGTGTGCCTTGCTCCAGTGAGTCCCTCAGAAGAATATATATATATATAATATATATATATGTGTATATATAATATAAAATATGTATATAATATATATATTAATTAATCATATACACATTATATATATATAATGTGTATATATATATACATATATATAGATATCACACATAATATATAGATATCACACATAATATATAGATATCAGGATATATATAATATAATATATATATATATATATAAATATATAATATAGATATCAGGAGATATAGTTTCAGGAATATTTTTATAGTTTACTTTTCATATTATGGAAGAGAAAATTTATACTTGAGCCAATGATCTCAGTAATGATTTAATTGTAGCAATAAAATTTATATATATATATGTATATATATATATATCAGGATATATAGATATATTGAGGGACTCATTGGAGCAAGGCATGCTCTTGAAAAAAAGACAAATAATATAATTCTTTTTAGGGAGCACATTCCTTTTGTTTTTATTCTTATGACAAAACTACACACCTTAGAAACCCTGAGGGGGTAGACAGATCACCATGGAGTCACTAACCTACTCATTTCTCTTTAAATGGGAGAGGAGAATTAAAAGTATTTATTTGACTTCACAGAATGGACATAAATTGTTTAGAATGGAGAACTCTCACCTCTACAAAAAAGTATTTTCCTGCTATAGGTACCAGGAATCTTTATTTTAATTTATATCTCCAAAGAAATGAATCAGGTTGCTTTCTGATGGAAATTCAAGAATCCATTCCACAGTAATGGAATTGGCACATTAATGGTGAAGAATGATTATTAGTAGTTTCATTTTGCCACAAATCTCCTTATACCTTAACCTTGCCATCTGCAAAAGCGTTGGGACTCAGTAATCATGACTTTCAACATAAAGAAAGAGCAATTTATTCTTCACTACAAAGAAAAAATGTTGTCAGAATTTCTAATTTATTTTTTGTAGCTGTGCTATTCTTATTAGGTCTATCACAATATATATAGATTTTGTGTTTCTCCCTTTGTTTTAGTACTGCAAGAATTATAAACCTGTGCTTCTAGAGCAAAAATTTTATATTTGTTAGAGTTATAAATCATAAGGTTTGCTCTAATCACCATTTTGTAATAATAGTATAATCCTATTTTAAGTAGAAAAAAGGAACCTTGATTTGGGCTTTTCAGTAAAATTTTCAGTGACAGCAATTAATCTTATTTTGCTTTTTTAAAACCACACATTTGGTGTGACAAGTATCAAATATTAATGAATATAGATACAACAATGCTATTTTCTAATCATAATTATAATATGGTATTCAGTTGATATTAGTTCAAAAGAGATACTAAGAATTTCTTAAGAAATGACATTCGTGTTGTGCAATGGTCTGACTTAAAAAGATATCTAGAAATTCTTGATACATTGTGGTTCTTTTAATTGCCGTCTGACAGGTGGAACTATTATCTAATTCTTGTATTTTGTATATCTGTTCACATTAATGATTTTTTCCCTTAGCTAATAATTAAAACAATAATCTAAACATTTTTAAATCCATTCGTTATATTATGATCTGAACAATCTGAAGAACATCCACCACCTGTAACTGTTTCTGATATAACTAATACGTGTCCATAGCATGTGTCTAAAATAGTTTCTCTTCCAACTATAATGGTAACCGCATTCTTTTTTTTTTTTTTTTGCCCTAAAAAATAAAGGAAAACACAGAATACGGCATTGCTTCTATTTCAATACTAATCAGAATGTGCTAGCAAACCAATTGGAAAGAAATGATCACACACCTTATTTATCTTGATAAGGCAAGCTTTTTTTTTTTTTTTTTTTTACAGAAAATGGCTTTTAAATCTTACCTACACTGAGCAGTCCAGACATGACCCAGAATTGCAATCACTTCCAATGCAGAAAAGTAATTGGACAGGGTCAAGTTTGGAGCCATGTTTTTAAAATTTATGAGGATCATGACTCTAGTCTTAAATGTTGTCACTGAATCTGACTGTCACAACTTAAATCTCTCGGCTTTATAAAGAACTATTTGGCAAGTTTTTATGGTTCTAATCACTAGTGAATATGTGAACTAAGATGGGATTATTCATTAAAGCTTAAGGAGGCTGTTTTGTCATTCATTTTCAACATTGTAAGAGAAATGAAAACAAAGACCAAATATCCAATCTGAGCCTGTTTGGAAATATATGGGAAAAAAATTCAATTTACTGGTATCAATATCATGTCTGTGCTGATGTTAGTATGTTTCTTAGTGCATACACATGCACACACACACACACACACACACACAAGAATCTTAACAATTGCATTGCTACCCTTTTATTAACTAAAAGTTTTATTTAATAGTAAAATTCCATTTTTATTCAACTTGTACCTATATCTGCTTGTAAGAATGTCATAACTTTCTTTTTGGGTAATACTGACTATATAGCTTAAGTTCTAAAGATTCTCTGAAAAATTAAATGAAAAAACTATCCCTCAAATAATTTGTGCTCTCTATAAATATTTTCTTTAATTACACTGTTACCAACTCTTTAAATTGCAAGTTACTATGAAAATGCAGCAGTGTTTGATTTAAGCATAGCACTTATGCGGTGCTGGCTTCAGTCAGGATAAGAAGCCTTTTACACAGCAATGGAGTTGTTGCATGAGGCCTGTTCTTCATGATAATAAATAAATTACGACAAAATGCTCATGTTTTACTATTGTTTCCCTTACTAGAGATAATATGATAATTATGAATTACTGGTTTACTCAAAGAATTTGTCACTGAAGGGTATGATCATGAAGAAGAAATTATATATCTGAAGTAAATGTCCTAATAAGGTGAACAAAAATGTTAAAGCATGATTTTATTTATGACTATGCAAGTGATTTGAAGTTGTTTTTTTGGTTGACTATAAATCTGAATAAATTGTGTTATCAATAGAATGGGTTAGATTTCAATTCCCTATTTGATAAAATTTTTAAATTCTAAATTTAAAAAAAAAATGTCCAGAAAAGTCAAAATTAGACTTCTCAGATTTTTATTTCCAAATATTTATGTTACAATAAAATTTGGAACTGAAAGATTTAAGTAATTATATGGTTGGATTGCCAATTCAAAACATTTAATTCATAAAGTAGATTTCAGAAGTTTCAGGAATATCTTATACTAGTCTACTTTTCATTTTATGAAAGAGAAAATTTATACTTGAGCCAGTGATCTCAGTAATAATTTAATTGTAGCAAAAAAAAAGAAGAGGGTAAAAGAAAAGAAAAACTATTTTTTTTTAAAGGAAAATTATTAAATAACAGCATTGGCTTGGATAGAAAACGAAAATTCTCCCCTTTGGTTGAGATCTAAAAAGATGACTTAGTTTTAGTAATAAGTATTTTTCCTATTCCAGAACAATCATACTTGTTTTATATAAATCAACTAAAAGTAATTTAAATACTGCCTGAAATTAAAAAGAAATTTAGGAGAACATGTTTTAGCAAAAAGATGTTGTAAGTTCTTAGTACGGAAAATGAGTCCAATAGATTACATAGTCACAACTTTGAACTTTTTGGATTATAACCACATTTAAATGAATCTTTTAAATAAACAGGGCCTCAGTGGTTATTGAAGATAAACTCTATATTTTAGTCAGATTCAATAGAAGCGGAGCCTAAGCTAGAGGTTCTTTTTCAAAAGATTTAAGGAGTAAATGCTCTCGGGTAAAACCTGTGTGATAGCATTTAGAGAAAAAACAAATAACCCAATCAACAAATGGGCCAAGGACCTGAACAGACACTTCTCAGAAGAGGACATACAATCAATCAACAAGTACATGAAAAAATGCTCACCATCTCTAGCAGTCAGAGAAATGCAAATCAAAACCACCCTAAGATACCATCTCATTCCAGTAAGATTGGCAGCCATTATGAAGTCAAACAACAACAAGTGCTGGCTAGGATGTGGGGAAAAGGGTACTCTTGTACATTGCTAGTGGGACTGCAAATTGGTGCGGCCAATTTGGAAAGCAGTATGGAGATTCCTGGGAAAGCTGGGAATGGAACCACCATTTGACCCAGCTATCGCCCTTCTCAGACTATTCCCTGAAGATCTTAAAAGAGCATACTACAGGGATACTGCCACATCGATGTTCATAGCAGCACAATTCACAATAGCTAGACTGTGGAACCAACCCAGATGCCCTTCAATAGATGAATGGATAAAAAAAAAAATGTGGCATTTATACACCATGGAGTATTACGCAGCACTAAAAATTGACAAAATCATGGAATTTGCAGGGAAATGGATGGCACTAGAGCAGATTATGCTTAGTGAAGCTAGCCAATCCCTAAAAAACAAATGCCAAATGTCTTCTTTGATATAATGAGAGCAACTAAGAACAGAGCAGGGAGGAAGAGCAGGAAGAAAAGATTAACATTAAACAGAGACATGAGATGGGAGGGAAAGGGAGAGAAAAGGGAAATTGCATGGAAATGAAGGGAGACTCTCATTTCTATACAAAATTACATATAAGAGGTTGTGAGGGGAATGGGAAAATAAACAAGGAGAGAAATGAATTACAGTAGATGGGGTAGAGAGAGAAGATGTGAGGGAAGGGGAGGGGGGATAGTAGGGGATAGGAAAGGTAGCAGAATACAACAATTACTAATAGGGCATTATGTAAAATTGTGGATGTGTAACCTATGTGATTCTGCAATCTGCATTTGGGGTAAATATTGGGAGTTCATAACCCAGTTGAATCTAATGTATGAAATATGATATGTCAAGAGCTTTGTAATGTTGGCCCATTTGTTGATTGGGTTATTTGTTTTCTTATTGTCTAATTTTTTGAGTTCTTTGTATACTCTGGATATTAGGGCTCTATCTGAAGTGTGAGGACTAAAAATTTGTTCCCATGATGTAGGCTCCCTATTTACCTCTCTTATTGTTTCTCTTGCTGAGAAAAAACTTTTCAGTTTAAGTAAGTACCATTTGTTGATTCTTGAAATCACATAGTGATCATAGTAGAGGGATTCCACCAGAGGTGTTGTGGGTTAGCATATTCCTTAGAGTAACCCAAGCTGCTGTAACAAAGAGATACTCCCCAAATGTGGCTTTCAAACAAAATTGGTAATTATTTTTCACTGGTGAAAGTTCTAGGCTAGTGGAGAGAATGATGACCCACATAAGGAAATGAAAATTAACAAGTTGAAAAGGGACCACCAAAGGGCAAAAAAAAAGGAATGTGGGCAAAGCAGTAGCTGCACAATTCAGACCTTTGAATTTTCAGCTGCTCACCTCAATTCTGACTGATTATTGTTTTAAGCTTCTTGAACAGAATTAATAAATGATTTTTGCTACTTGTCCTAAGTTAAGCTGGTGATGAATGAAAGCCAATCCTAAAACCAAAAATGTTTGACTTCAGAGTCAGGATGCTTAATGCTTGTTATAACAAATACTATACTTTTGTTTGTTTGGGAGAATTCAGTGAAAGTAAAGAATTCAGTTCATGCATATTAAGCAAGGCATATTTAAAACTGTATTTCCATAACATCCAATTTTGTAACATGTACTCCTCCACTTTCCATGTGTTGTGGTATTTAGCCTCTCTCAAATTGCTTGCACTTAAGGGTTATGGTTTCTTTAGTCTCCATGGAAACACTAACAATATATTTGATCATTGAGAGTTTCTTTGTTATCCATGTTAGCTCAGCAAAACGTACAGTCATCTCAAATTGAAAATACAGTCTGCTGAAGCAAAGTATTTTAAAATGAAGAGTCTTTTTTTTTCTTTCCTCTATCTTAAATAAATAGCTTTGAACTAATACTGATTTTCAAGTTAAGAGCTATGGTCTAAGAAATCACATCACCTTAGCCACACATACTAAAAAGAATATTTTTTCTATATCCTTGTTCAGTATTTAAAATCAATTTTTAGGTAAAGTGCTCTAAATGATAAACAGGTTCAGTACATAAATGAATTCCAGGTATGTAAAACTGGAAGAAGGACACATTTTTAGCAATTTTACTGGGCAATCAATTCTCATCAGTTTGACAGGTTTTGGTTTGAGATCCAGTGCTACAAGCTGGCCCAAACCTCACCTTACAATTTTCAAGGGCAGCTTGAGGTCAATTTGCATTTTTGTAAAACCACTATAGTGCTCAAGACAGCCAGGGTTGTCTGTGATGATTGCTGTGCTGCTTCTCCTGAACTTGGAGACTTTGATAAGCACAATCTGTCAACACATATATAAGTAGAAAAGCTATAACCCTGAGCTTTACTATTTATTTTGCACACCAAGCTGACAAAATTGAGCCTTGACAGCATTGCAAGATTTTTCAGTGTTAGTTCTTCTAAAACCTAATTCCAAAGCCACTGGATTTTGTAATTTTACATTTATATTTTATTCTTTCAAATAACTTATAAGATCATGTTATATAAGGCAAGATTTAGTGAAACCAAATGAATTCTGATCTTTTCCTGTAGGGAATGAGATACAATATCTAGTCAAGTCAGTGGATTCTCTAGACAAAGTGATTAAAAGGCATTTTTTTGTTTGTTTTTTGGTATCTGAGTAATCTAAAAATAGTCTGAAATTTAATCCTGTCTTATCTCTGGTCAAACCTCTTTGATAAATCACAAAAAAGCAAGCAGAAATTGTCATACTTCTTTCTTTTAAACTTCATGACCAAAGGTCAATAGATACTTGAGATCCCAATGGAAAGACTTTTCTTCAACATTTATTTGGAGGTTTTATTAGGAAAGAAAAAAAATATCCACTTTACCTCTATTGTTATTGGAAACTAAACTGAACTTAAATTCCAAAAGCTCAGCTCTTTCTCTACAAGATAGTCATACAAAAAAGCAGTTCTCAAGAGAACAGCTCAGGTCCGGTGCCATTTTTGATGTTTTTCAACAGAGCCAGCTACAAAGCCAAAAACACAAGAAAAAACATGGTTTCCTTCTTCAAAAAGATCAAAATAAGGCAGAATATTTGAAATTGTAGTTTTTCAATGATGAAGGTAGAACACTAATCTGTTATATAGTATAAATTTAGAGATTTATAAATTTCAATTTCCTGTATCTCTGAACATCATATCAGTCCCACAATTCATTTAAAATACTTGTTTGAAAAGAAATTGTTTATGCTTCCCCATCCCCTAAATACAATTATAATTTACAGACACATGGAAGAGTCAGTGATTTCAGTATAGGAAGAATACCTAGATTTCACTGATGGAATTTTTTGTGTGTGTGATATTGATTGAACATCTATATTGCTCAGGAATTTTCAACTTTAAATTACAATATAAAATGATACTTTATATTAGCTGTCCATAGACAAAAACTCAGAAAATAGGTTGATACTTGTATATAAGTCAGTCAACCTCCATTACACTGAGAGAGAACTAAGCATGTTTGGAATGTACATCTCTTTACATAAAGAAGAATCAGTGATGAGAAATTTGTTTAAATAGCACATATATCTTATGTGTAATGTGATGAGAATTAATAGAACATCTTCTAATTCTCGTATGCCAAGCCCAAAAGTATGAAAAAAAATTAATAGGACAAGCATGAAATCAACCTGTTTAATGAATTTGTTCATGAAATTATAAATTTCCTAACATTGGTGTACTGGACATAGTTAGATAAGGGAGTTTGAAGGTCACAAAATAGTTATACAAGTGAGTGTCATTAGCATTTAATATGAGCAATGGTAGTGAATGAAAATCTCAAGAAAGAACATAGAAACTGGGCTGGGGCTGTAGCTGACCACAGAGAAAGATCATTCAACAGGAGTTTTCACCTGTCATGCCCTGCAGAGATGTCAAATAAAACAGGAATTAGAGAGGACTCACTGATTTAATACAATATGAGATAATTTATTCCAAGTAGCTGCCATAGTACTTTTGTAGCTGGTGGGATAAATTTTAAAACCTGTTAGTAGATATTTGGAAGGAGAAAATGTAGAAAGGATGAATAAAGAATTTTGGCTTTAAAGGAAGGCAGAAAATAGAATACTAATTTTTAAAATATTAATTTGATTTTAAAAAAATGACCTGGAAGGGCCTTGAACACGCCCAGGAAAATGACCTTGAAGCATAGGAAACGTTTTAAGCATGAAGAAGTACTACAGGTCGTAAGAGAGTACAGACTTCCATTCTAGGAATGGGATTTCTTTTAGAGAACAAAAGAAACATATTTTCACTGATGTGAAAGGCAAAGAAACAAGAGACAAAGGCATAAAGGAACAAAGTTGTAAGACCCAACAGGCAGGTAATTGAGTTAGAATGAATCACTGATAATGCCCAGCTAAGAAGCTCCCCAACATTTAGGGGTCCATGATTCATTCCTCTTCCTGCTGATTTTTCTTGTCCTTGTTTGCAGCACTTCTTCTGCACTTGGTCATATAGTCTCTTCTTCAGTTATATTCATGTTCATCTTAGTTTGGTAGCACTTGCTCTTTATCATTTTGAAAATTTATTTAAAACATGAGCAAGACATTTACAAAAAATTTAAGACCTGCACATTAAATGTTATAAAATGTCTAATATCCTTCACCCAGGTCTCTTAAGTCTGTAATGCTGGTCATGCTTGGATCCATAAAGCAGATTTTATGGGCTAAAACAGATGACAAATCACTCCTTATTTGTCATCCTTTATTTTTTTTGTTATTATTATGCCAAACTTACTTGCTAATTAAAACTCAATAGTACTGTTTTTTAGATTCCTAATAGTTGTTCCTGACTTGAGGAACTAATTCTTTCTTGCTTGAAGCATCAGAATTGTGTAAAACCAATGAGTGAAAAGAAGAAGCATGAAACTTGCTCTATGTCCTATTTTTATGTATATAAAATTCACTATACTGTTGAATTAACTTGATCAAATCTGCTTTGAGAAATCTCTATGCATTTTTCAAGAAGCAATTAACAATAGAAATGTGACAGAATTCTTTAATAAAAGGAAAATCCACTTTATTTAGTAGTTAAAAATGGAATCCTTAAGTTTCAGGATAGCAAAATTCAACTTCTTCTAAAAGAACAGCATCTTTGTGATACAATCTGAATGTTTCTACTAACTTTATGGAATTATAGTTGATATTTTAAAACTCCACATATTTAATGTACACAATTTGTTGAGTATAATCACAATCAAGTTAATAATTACCTCCAAGTAATTCTGTGCTCCTTTGTGTGTGTGTGATAAAAATGCCTAGCCTGAAATCGACCTTCTTAATATGTTTTAATGTGCAAAATGTCAATGTTGTTAAATTCCATGTTGTATAGCAGATATCTAGGAATTATTTGCCTTTTATGACTGAAATTTTATATTCACATAAAACAACTCCCCATTTCTTCTCTCCATAACCCTTGGAAAACACAGCTTTATTCTCTGCTTCCATGAGATTGACTATTTTAAATACTTCATCAAAATGAAAGAGGGCCATATTTATCTTCCTGTGATGGACTTATTTCACTTAACATCATGCTTTCTAGTTTCACCTGTTGTTGCAAATTGCAGGATTTCTTTCTTTTTTAAGGCTAAATGTTGTCCTATTGTATGCATATGCCACATTTTCTTTACATATTCATTTGTTGATTTCCATTTTTCAACTTACATATTTTGGCTGTTGTGGCTAATGCTGCAATGAACATGAAAGTGAAGATGTCTTTTTGAAACTCTGATTTCTTTTCCCTTGAATATATACCCAGAAATGAAGTTGCTGAATCATGTGAAGATTCTACTTTTACTTTCTAAGGAACTTCCATACTGATTTCCATAGTGGTTATATCATTTTACATTCTTAACAACAGTATACAGTATTCTAATTTCTCTTTACGTATTCTCATAAATATGTTATCTCTTATTACTATTTTTCTACTAATAGCTTTCCCAACAGACATGAAGTGATATCTCATTGTGGCTTTGATTTTCATTTTACTGATAATTAGTGTTCCTGAGTACCTTTCATCCAGTGGCCATTCATATAACTTATTTGAAGAAATGTTTATTTAAATTGGCCATTTTTCAATCACTATATGCACTATATATAGAAGAAAGATACATCATACCCACAGTAGCTAACAGCATATTCAACAAGGAAAAACTAAAAGTATTTCCTCTAGGATGAGAAACAAATAAGGATACTCACTCTGATGACTTCTAGTCAACATAGTACGGAAAGTACTAGCTAAAGCAATAAGGAAAGTAAAAAAAAAAAAAATCAAATATCTCCAAATCAGAAAAGAAGTAAAGTGATTTCTGTTTAAAAATGATAAGCTCTGACATGTAGAAACCCCTAAATACTCTCCAAAAATACTGTTAAAAATAATCAATGAGTTAAGTGCCATAAGGCAAAAACATCACAGAAAAATCAATTGAGTTTGAATGCATAAAGAACAAACTATCTACAAAGTAAATAAACCAATCTCATTTATAATCGCATCAAAAAAAATTCTTAAGGATAAACTTAGCAAAGAAAAAGAAAGATTTGAACCACTGAAAACTCCAAAGTTCTGAGGAAAGAAATCAAAGACACAAATAAGTTGAAGTCATAGATGGAAGACTTAATATTAAAATTTCTACAG
Source organism: Urocitellus parryii (assembly GCF_045843805.1). NCBI lineage: Eukaryota > Metazoa > Chordata > Mammalia > Rodentia > Sciuridae > Urocitellus > Urocitellus parryii. The sequence continues at coordinate 27,924,041 of NC_135537.1, forward strand.
TACCCCAAATGATCTATAGCTTTAACCCAATCCTAATTAAAATCCATTACTATTTTTGTTGATATAAAATATCTGAAAATTCGTAAAGAGTTACAAAATACCCACAATAGCTAGAAAGATCTTAAGAAAGAAGAACATTGCTAGAGCCACTACACTTCCTGACTTTAAAATATATTACAAAGCCACAGTAATTAAAGCAGTATAATGGTGCCATTAAAATAAACATATATATATATATATATATATATATATATATATATATATATTTGTATATATGTATATATATATATACAAAAATAGCTCAGAAAAAAATAATGAACATTGACTAGAATGTCAAGAATAGTCAATGAGGAAAATATGATCTCTTAAAAAAGATGATGTCAGGAAAACTAGATAATCAACTTGAAATACATTGAAGTTGGAACAGTTTCTTATACTGTACCCAAAAGTCAACTGCAAATGTATTATATTTGATGCATTCAGCAAGAGAAACTGAAACTTCTAGCAGAAAACATGGGAGGAATGCTCCTTGATGTGGTCTTAGCAATGATTTTTTGCATGTGTTATCAAAAACACAGGTATTAAAAGCAAATACTGACAAGTAAGACTGCATCACATCAGGTGTGGTAGCTTACACTCACCAGCCACTCAGGAGATTGAGCCAGGAGAATTGCAAGTTTGAGTTTGAAGTCAGCCTCAGCAACTTAGCAAGATCCTCTCAAAGAAAAGAAAATTTTTAAAAAGGGTGAAGATGTAGCTCAGTAGTGCAATAGTAGAGAACTTCTGGGTTTTCTGAATTGAATTTCAGTACTGCAAAAAAAAAAAAAGGAAGGAAGGAAGGAAAGAAGAATATCAAACTAAAAACTTCTGCAAAGAGAACAAGTCTTGATCAAAAAAGTGAAAAGGCAACCTATAGAAGGGAGGGAATATTTGTAAACCATTTATCTGATAAGAGCTTAATATCCAAAATATGTAATATACTCCTACAAACTAAAAGAAACACACAAATAACATGATTTTTAAATTTGGAAATAGGCAAAGAACATTTTTTTCTTTTCTTTTTTAATATAACATTCTCTTGCTTTTGATTGCCTTCTTCATTATTATTATTTCTGCTACTTCTCAATTAAATGTTTCATCTTATTTTCTTAAGAATTCTCCTTAAGCACTTTTCCATTTTACTCAAGAAAGAAAATAAAATTGGTGATGACAAAATTAACACATGGCCAGAATGTCACTGGAACAGTTTCTACCGTACATATTACTCAGATCTTAAAATACGGTAGTCTGTGGGGGGTTTTTTCTCTACTGCATACTGCCCATATTCACCAGAAATGTGTTTCTCTTGTTGTCCCCAGGTGGTATTAAGGATATTGCCCATCTGCTTTCATAAGTTAACTTTTAGCTTCTGATAAAATGTTAGGTGTTGATAAGTAGCACTAATTTCTCATTTCACATTAAAGAGACAATGTAGTCTTAATTTCAATTTATTTGAAATAACCCAAAGTCAGTCAGAAATGTGTCTCTGCATACACATATATATTCATATATTCTATATAATTTACATGTTCTTATATATGCTACAATAATAACTTTTGTAATATTGTGCTATATATCACTTTTTGGTAACACTGGAAGAGCTAAATTATAAATATTATGCCTTTAAAGGACTAAAATGCTTTTAATTCATTTGTAAAATTGGGATATGTAAAAGAGAACAAAAATTTATCCATATATGTACATACCTAATAGAACAAGTCTTGATCAAGTTTTTTATTAAGTCCAACAGTTTATATATGGGTGAATAAAATTGGTGATTCCCTTTATATTGCAATGATTGAAATTCTAAAATGGTTTCTTCTATGTATCTGTTATTAACAAGTCCCTTCCCCACAAAAGCTTCATGAGTAGCAGTAACTTCAATCTGAAAAAATTTCTGAATTTCATCTTCAGGAATTTTGGTTTGATTTTTCAGAGATCTCTCTGGTTAGGTTGCAAGATGTGGAAGAGATATATTTACCTTAGAGAAAAAAGAACTTGACACATATGAAGTATTCTTTTCTAATACTTTTTCTTTTAATCCCATAACATTTCCACATGAGGATTTAGTGTGACTGGAAATGTGGATGATAATTAAAATACTCTTATGGGAAAAATGCTGTAGACTTTTGGGATTTCTTTTTTGTTTGCTTTTTTTTTTTGTTTTTTAATACCTTTATTTATTTATTTTTATGTGATGCTGATTATGGAACTCAGTGCCTCACATGTGCTAAGCAAGCGCTCTACCTCTGAATTATAGCCCAGGGATTCTTTTTTAATATGGGATAAAAGTTTGAAAAGATTTTGAAAAGATAATGACAATAACAAGGAAATCCAGAAATTAAAGCATTCACTCAAAGTGAAAGAAAATAGATATCTACTGAAGGCAAATTCCATATTAACTTTATAGATTTTGTGGTTTCAAAAACATTGATAGCCATTATTTTATCCATTGCAATGCTCAGAGATGAGCAGGACCATGTACTTTATCCCCCTTGTTAGCTTGAAAATTTAAGTGAATTCACCAGGAACTAAATTAAAGAGTTAGACAAAAATAGACTGAATCTGAGTTCTTTTAGTCAGTGGCTATTGTTCTCCAAAAGAATCTTTAAATTGCTGGCCAATAGTTGTTGAAATACAGTATGTGCATTTGAGTAATATTTATCCTGTACTCTTGAGTTTCTTAGATCCACAAAGAGTCTAAATTGGTGGTGAGGGGTACTTATTATTGCTACAAATATTCCTTTTTCCCCTTTATCTCAGCCTGAGTTTATTACATCCAAGTCTGGTTCTCTTGTTTGCTCTTCCTTGACAACACACAAGTTATTTTTCTGTACATGTTTCCCTAGATTCCTTGTGAGCTTTCTAAGTCTTGGTTTTAAATTGGGCAACTTGTATTTGACTGTTTATCAGTCAGAGTTCAACCAGAGATGCAGAATCAGTAGGAGATAGATATCAAGTTCATTGTCAGTAACTGACTTATGAGATTATCACAGTTGGTCTGGAGTGTCACAAATCCATAGGGAAGATCATCAGTATGGGTGAGCTGGAAATCATGGGCATGGAATAAACCTATTGTCCAAAGACCAAATTTATTCTTCCCACAGAGAAGCGTCAACCCTACTTCGAAAGCCTTTCAACTGATTGAATTGTTTTTTACAATATTATCTAGGAAAATCTCCCCTAGTTAATGACAGTAATTATGCATTTTAAACACATTAATCATATACTATCTCCTAAATTAGTGTCTTATATAACTGGAGACTCTATATAGCCAAACATCTAAAAGAACTTTTCAATAGAGAATGAAATAAAAGTATTTATACATAGAAATGGATGTGCCTCATATTTTGCTAGGCCCTGTATATGAAAGTACTTGCTTGTCTTGGAGGGTTTGAGGGTACTAGGATTTGTGTCAATATAGCCAGGAATTGAACTGTGTCTTGATTATTGCCAGGTTACTCTCAATGCACCACAGGATTCTCATTCTTTCAGTATTGCTTCTACTGTTACTGTGAAAGCTGGTGTGCTGAAAAGTTTCTCTTAATATCTCTGCTTTACCTCCAGTGTTAATCTTTTCCTGTGAGCCTCTGCGTAAGACATGCACTTACTCTCATGTTTCATTCCCTCTAGCAACGGATTCTTGTTATTTGTTATTTGGTGTTACTAGACTCATGTTAGGGTACAGAAATAGGCATTCTTTGTTGTCCTATTTGAACCTCAATTTTAAGCTGTAAGACCTTTCCAGGGACCTCCCCCCACCCCCAGTGTTAGAGAATCTCTAATGTTTTATACCAGGAACATTTGTTCATTTCTTCTCAAGCAGTTGAGGATATTTTGATGCTGTTGTTTCCTCTCCCACATGAAGTCTGCCTTCACCCAAAGCCAAGGGAATCAGGGTTTGCCATCCTCTCAGTAGCTCCACAGGTAGAATTCCATGCCTGTTCCTAGCTGCTGCCTGATGTCTAGATTGCATCTTCAAGGAAAGTTTGGCTCAGTACGTCCTCCTCCCAATCTTTTTCATGAGTGTGACTGTAAAATCTATATGACAGAGTGTGTGAGGAAATTGGACCTCCCTTTGTTTTAGCAATTCCCAGGAAATCTACACACTCCTGCCAAACCACACTCAGTCTTCACCAACGTATTAACTGAATTCTTTCCATCAGTCTATGCATAGAGTCTTTCCCAGAGAAGCAAGGTTCAACCTCTCTCTATTTGGAGATACCTATCTTTTCTTAGATTTCAGGTTCTTGTTTGTCTTAAACCAAAATGCTCTGAAGGGCCCAGAAGTTTTATGATTCTTTAAATGAGCTGGATTTTTTTTTTTTGATAAGTTTGTGAAAGTCGGTCTTCCCAGCTTTCCAGCTTTGTACATCCTAAAAAGAGTAAGAACTTTTCCCTCACCATTTTTTGAATGAGAAAATGCATGGAAGGAGAAAAGCAATGAAGAATATCTTCAAACTTCAATGTATATCTCTTCTCTCTAGTACCAAGTTTCTTTGCTATCCCAGTCCAATATAAAATCTGGACCAACTCCCCTCCATATTTACATAACTTTAATAGTTTTTCATCAAGAGTTTGGAATGGCCTAGGGATATAGCTCAGTTGGTAGAGTGCCTGCTTTGAATGCACAAGGCCCTGGGTTCAATCCCCAGCACCACAAGGGAAAAAAAAAGTTTAGAATGATATAAGCAACACTGTCTTAGCCAGAAGGAAAACTTGTACCTTTTCTGTTGTGGATAGACCAAAAGGACTTCAGAACAGATGTCAAAATAGTTAAGGGACTTCATCCATTAAGACAGAATTGGAGGAAGGAAAAGTGGATGCATTGTAGGTATTTTTGAAAGTTGAGCTAAATATATTTACTAATGGATAAGATGTACATTATAAAAGGGAAAGTTAAGAAAGGCACCAAGATTTTTGTTGAGTCATATGAAATGTGTAATATCCCTTTATTGTAACAGTAAAATTGGAAAGAAATAAGGTAAGTGAAGTATCTCAGAAACTGAAGTTTTGAAGTTTTGTTTTTTTTTTTTTTTTAAATTTTATTAATTTAATTTCAAAACAGAGAGGCTAACTAGTTATTTAAAGAAGCCTGTACTTTAAGGGAGATATTGGTTTGGGGTGTTATAGAAACATATTTAATGACTTTATATTCAGATACATATGCATCCTGTAATTCATTCTTATAATTCAATATGATCTTGAACCTATCACTTTTGGAAGCCCTTTGACACAGAAATCTCTAGAACTACTATTTTCCCAAGATGCTGTGATCATTTCTAAAGTCACTGACAATTTTTACTCTGTTCTTACAGGTCATCCTGATTTAATCTGAGGAACTGAGCTTTTTTTTTTTTAAAGAGAGAGTTTTTAATATTTATTTTTTAGTTTTTGGTGGACACACATCTTTATTTTATTTTTATGTGGTGCTGAGGATCGAACCCAGCACCAGGTGCATGCCAGGTGAGTGTGCTACCGCTTGAGCCACATCCCCAGCCCCAGGAACTGAGCTTTAAACACACTTTCACATATTCTGGTGATATTATGGTCAAGTTGTTAATGATAGAATGGCATATTATCTTTCCAAATATTTAGTAAATTTTGCATAATTCTAAAGAGTTATGCTAGTAATGTTTCATATAATTACAAGAGTTCTATTACTAGCATGAATATATACTTTTATTGTATTATTTGATCAGAGGACCTTTTAAAAATACAAGTTTCCTTAAACTTGCTAACTAAGGGGAAAAATGTATGTAGTTGTTTGCTATAGAAATGGCAAGGGCATTTTAATTTTTGATGTACTATCTTTCACCCATCAAAAGCATATCAATTTAATTTTTGCATTTAAAATGTTAAAATATATATATTGTGTTACTTTTTAAGATCATGAATATAAATTTTGATGGAATATTTAAAAACTAGATAGAACACTTAACTCTAGATTGATTCCAAAGATTTTATAAAATGAAAGCCTAGCATTTGATAATAATGTTTCAGTGAGAATAGATGTTTTGGCTTTCATCAATAATTTAAAACACTTCAACACAGTTTTCTCAACTTATATATGCAAGAGTGACTTAAGGGTTTTACATTTTATCCATTCATCTCAAATCTATCTACTTTCAGGGAGAATAATATACAACTATGATCTAAATGTTCAATATTACTTTTCCCTGGAAATTCAAATGTTTCCCTGCTGGGAACCAAATATTTTCTAAACTCATTATTAAACTAGTATAGAAATATATAAGCTTCTTACTTTTATTAGTTCAGCAATGCATATTGAAATTTTGGGCCAATGACACTAATTATACTGATAACTGAATAATTTTCATAATAACAACAAAGGCTTGAAATAAACATTAGTAATCACTGAATAGTGTCTAATAAACAGAAAATTAATTAATATATGGATATTGTAAATATTAACTTGTGGTTTTAGCATACTAGATAATATATGATTTGATATTATCATCCAAACTAACATATATGCTTGTTGAGTGTTTAAATGCCAATTTTATTTTGGTCTCTGCAACACAGCTGGTCATTTTCATTAGATGGTATGTATACAGATTCTGTATTTCTGCTTAGCCCAATATACCCAAAACCTCAAACCCCAAGTTTCAAATATAATCAAGATGAAATTATAATTTATAAAATTTATATAAAATTATAATTTATATCAACATTATCACGTAGGGGCTCTTTTTTCTTATATCCGTGTTTTCTTTATGCACATTTGCAACTTGCAACTTTGAACTTTTTTAATATTTTAATTTTTAAAAATATTTTATAACTGGTCTTGAATTTGCTTTCCTGGTTTTCACCCAGGAGTCTAATTTCTTGACATGTACATTCTCCATATAACTTCCCCAAAGGACATGCTCAGAAAAATTTGGCCAGAAAAAGTATAAGTAAAATTGGGGCTAAGGAACTTGTGATTGTTAAAGGAATTATAGCCACTAAAAAAATGTGAAGTACTTTTCCCAGAAACACTAGGAAAAGTGGCTTGAGGATATCTCATCAATTGTTAAGATCACACTCATCTCATGATGAAGGGTATAAAAGTCAAAAATCCCTTGAGAAGAAGCATTGGGGGGAACTCTTCTTGCACAGAGGGACCCAAAAGATTTTTAATCATGCTCAATTACCCAGGCACTTAGAGGTTGCTGTAGTCATGGTCCCAGGAGACTTGACTCTTGCTTGAGATGAAAGCAAACCTTGGCATCAACCACTTGATGATGGTTGTGCAGAAGTACGGGATAATGGAATTAATGGGTCATCAAAGCTTCCACTAAGATTTCAAAGGAAAGCCTGGGAGACTTCACAGAATGTAGCAAATTGACGTGGGCCCTATGACCTTGCCCTGAGAGGGTGATGCATGCAGGTGTGAGAAGGAAGCCAAAACTACAGTGGAGGCACCCTGAGATTAAGAGATCTAGTAACAGTGCAATGTTCACAAAGGAATGCTGCAAGAATTCAGCAAAAACAAGCCAACAGAGAGGCCATGTGGGCTGCAAATAGCAAGTCATGTCACAATACCATGTCCTCAGATGCCAGACATGATACTATATGACTTGTTTGCCCAGCAGGATTTTGGTTTTATTCTGGTCCCATTCCTTCTTTCTCAGCCTCTACTTCTCCCCTGCAGAATGGAAATGTTTACTCTATGACATTCTGTATTGGATATATGTAACTTATTTTTTTGTTTTTACAGGGATTCATACTGAGAGTTTGCCTGTAGTCTCAAAGGAGACTTTGGACTTGGACTTTTGGACAATGATGAAATTGTTAAGACTATGGGAACTTTTGGAAATGAAGTAAATATATTTTGTTTTGTGAAATGGTAATGTGCCTTTGGGGACCAGGGGTGAAATGTTATGGTTGACAAGTCAGGACTCTCTCAAAACTCATGTGTGAAACAATGCAGGAATTTTCAGAGGTGAATTAATCCACTGATACAGATTAACTGCGTGGTAATCATAGGTGGATGGGCATGGCTAGAGGAGGTGGGTCAGTTGGGGATGCACCTTTGGGTTTATATTTTTGGTGCATAAAGAGTAGTCTTTCTCTCTCTCCCCTGATTACTATGTCCTGAGCTACTGTCCTTCACCATGCCCTTTTGCCATGATGTTCTGCCTCACCTCAGGCCCATAGCTTCAGAGTTGTCTAAGACCTCTAAAACCATGAGACCCAAATAAACTTTTCCTCTTCTACACTGTTCTTGTCAGGTCTTTTGGTCACAGCAGCACAAAAGCTCACTAAAACACAATATAAGTCAATTATTATATAAGAAGTATCAATTTCTTTGACTTTTCCCTTATCATATTATTATCTCCAGACCTAAAACTAGAAACACATCCCTCTCTCTGTGTCCTGATGGGAAAATACCAAAATCAAAATCAGAAGAAAATGTTATATAACAAATGAATTTTGCTCACATATAACAACACATTTTTGGAAATTTTTATATAATAGATTCTGAGTTTGTTATATGAAAAAAGAACAGAATTAAAAATGAAGTGAATTCTTTGATGTGGTCAGACTTACAGGTAATTTTTAAAATTTATTTTTTACTTGTAGGTGAATACCATATCTTTATTTTTTTTTAATGTGATGCTGAACCCAGTGCCTCACATGTGCTAGATAAGTACTCTACCACTGAGCCACAACCCCAGCCCATTACAAGTAATTTTGCAGTTAATGTTTTAACTCATATAGCTGAGAATATTTTAATTAGTTGAATGATACCTTAATTCAAATGGCACTCAACAAATATTGATGGAAATTAATTATAGGAGGAGTAAAATAATTTAGAGCATATTAATATTAAATGAACTTAGCATCTGTTAACTGAGAATAAGTCTTTGTGAAATGGTCAAAACCTATGCTGTTGAAATATATTCTAGCTTGTTTGAAAATGATATAGAGATTATTCTTTATGAGTTTAAGTAACAGTGGTTAACACCAGTATAGGTAATGGTATCTCAAGTGGCTGATTCCAAGTAATAATTCTTCATCAATGTTTGCAGAATAACATAACTTATACATTACACCTAACTACAAAAAGAATATTGATATGGTTGCAAAAATGGACATCAGGACTAATTTTTTTTTTGGTACTGGGGATTGAACTCAGAGCCACTCAACCATTGAGCCACATCCCCAGCCCTATTTTGTATTTCATTTAGAGAGAGGGTCTCACTGAGTTACTTAGTGTCTCATGTTTGCTGAGGCTGCTTTGAACTCATAATCTTCCTGCCTCAGCCTCCCCAGTCACTAGGATTACAGGCTTGCACTACTAAGCCCAGCTAAGACTAGATTCTTAATAGGGTATATTTGACCGAAATAAATATTTGGCAATGAAACTAATGATTAAATTTCTATGATAAAAAATAGAGGCCAAGTCATCTAAGTTCCATATCATACATAAACTGGGAAAACTAAGATGAAAAAAGAAATTTAAGACTTTCTGGCTTAGACAATAGGCATGTATCCTTATATAATTACCAGAACTAGATTTCTATAGATTTAAAGGCCCTTGAAAATAGAGTGGCCTGGTACCCTTGAGAAAATTCTTGAAATTATACACCAACATATTCTATAAATATTTCTTCCTGCTTCCCCCTGATTTGCAGTAGTTTACCTGTTTAACTGTTTATTGAGGAAAAGAAAATAACTTGATATTTTGAAGACTTTAGATTGTCCTCTGAGCTAGTATAACAGTCTCTAAGGACTATGAGGGGTAATATAATCCCAAGTTAGAGTGGAATATTCAATAAGGTATGACATTCATTTTTTAGTTGGCCTAGTGGATCTCAGAGTTCATATCATATTTATTTCCTGGTACCTGCATACATAGTTTAATTAAATATACTCAGGTATTGGCAGAAGCTTTAATTAGCTCTTGGTCTATAAATCCATTGTTTCCACTGGAGAAAACACCAAGTGGGAAAACCATTGTTCCTCTTTTGTTCAATTAAAGTTGTACATCACAAGTAGCACCGAAAAAATGAAAGATTAGTAACCTCCTCAAAGCTTTATGTACAAAAGGACAGTAATACCTATTATATATAAAATAAGTTTAGATGATTAGTCTATTGATACAACAGATGAGTCTTATCTAATAGTATTTAAGTAAATAGTGAAACAAATTGAAGATATAGCTCCATATATGGTATAATTATTATAGTGAACCAATATGATCTGTGTTTGCTATATAACACAGATATGGCAAATAATTATTTCCCACAAAATAAGAATTAGATTCTTTGTTTTTATCTTGCATGTTAAAAAATGAATTTATCATATTGTTTTAGAGCTATGTCTATTTCATAATCTTAGGTAACTTAATTTTTAGGAACAATTATCTCACCATACCAGAGGACACCACTTTGATATTTTTGTATTCATAGCATGATTATAATAGAAACTAGTGATCAGGAACTAGAAGGCATTTTAATACTAGAAGAGGATCAATCCATATTGGAAAAAGAGAAAAATCTCCATGGAAATTCAGTGGTCTCTATATCAGTGGCTGCCTCATGATTGAGAGTTAAAAGTGTATTAGTATATTCCCTACAAATTAAAAATAAGTTGCTATGTCTTATACTTTCTATCACTAGAAATGAAGCATACTCATTAAAAACTTTGATTGCTCAAATATTTGAGCAGTAAGTTTTAGTGTGTTCTATGGTGAGAGAAATTTCACCAGGCGTTCCAGGATAGAACTTCAATGGGACAGGCAATTTAATGTTTTTCAAAGTATTTTTGATAGGTTGTAATGCTTGCCTAGTGAACATGGAAAGTCTCAACTGGAGGTGACAACAAATGGCATTAGCATTTTAGAACAAAACTATATTCTCCTCAAGTAACAATTCTGCATTTAAGAAGTATAAATAAGCTTTGTTCATTCTTCATTAATGTTAGAATCTGAATGCTTTCTTATGAAAACCTATGTGACCCCATGCCCTGAGTTTGCCTTCACAAACTGGCTAACATCCAACCTATCAAAACATATATTTGAGCACCATCTGTGGGACTTCATCCACAAGCAGTTACTTCACAATTCCAATGCAGCAACTTCTGCTCCAATACAATTATTGCCTCCTTGCAAATTCCTTATAACAAATTGGTTGAGAAGGAGGGGAGGGGTCATGGGGGCAGGAAAGATGGTGGAAAGAGATGGACATCATTACCCTAGGTACATGTATGATTGCACATATGGTGAGGTGCTACAATGTGTACAACCAGAGAAATGAAAAGTTGTGCTGAAATATTATAGAATGGATCAAAATGCATTCTGCTTTCAGATATACCTTATTAAAATAAATAAATGTAATTTTAAAAAAGTTATCCAGATTTACATAAATCTTTTCAACGTATGTTATCACCAGCCAAAAGTGAATTGTGATAGCTGTAGAGTCCCATTAACTGAATCTAATGAAGAGTAACAGGAAAGTCTTCACAAGTGGCAGAGTTATCATATTTTCCTTTATTTTTGCATTTCCATGGAAATGAGATAACCAGAGGTATATATGTACATTAACACATGATAAGTGGTAATGGTTTACTTGGACGATACTTACAGGGAAGGAGTTTGGACTGATGACTGGACTGTCTAGTGAATTGTTATATGATTGGAATGTGTTGGAGGGAGACTAGAATGTTTACAACAGGACCTGTATACACAAAATTGTTCCAGTAATAACAGTATTGAAATGACCTCTCTGCTCAGAGCTAGCTTCTCTAATTTTCTGTACAATTTATCCGTGTTGATGGGTTTTGTATAAAATTTCACTTTTTGTGCTATCAAAAATGAATGTTTTTAAATTGCTTTGTTTACCCATGACCAGAATATATAGGTTTGGGAAAAAAGAGGATAGGAATAATGAGACATATTTTACTGTTGCACTTAATGATTCACCTAGAGTTTAATTTTCTTTATTTTGTTTAGTTTGTTTGTTTTCTATGCCTATAATCTGGTTCACAGATTTTAGTACACAAAAGAGGATCACCTCTACTAAAGGACATAAGAATAGGTTCATTACAGTGGTAGTTGAGTCTATTGCTTAACCTTTTTGGACTTCTCATTCACCAGAAAATCAGGCAACTGTAGTGGTTGCTGTGTAGCCAGGGTACACAATTTAATAGATGATCTGGTTTTTATCTCCATAATGGGGAACATGGAGATAACATGAATTCTGGGGGGAACCCTCTGAATTATTTTTTAAGATTGTTATGTACAGTAATCAGAAATAATAAATTGGCCAAGAATTATAATTTTGAGAACATGTCTCAAAATTCTGAAGGTTTCAGTAATATAGAGATCTTATCACTTGAGGTTCCAGATGAGGGAAGAGAAAAAATGTAAAATTAAGGAATAAAGTTGTAAAATCAAACCAAACAAAAGCAATATCCAATTGGGGCCCCACTGCAGTAATAAGAACTATCATAGGTACCACATTTTCTTATTTGTTAAAGTTTATGTTTATATTCATTTTCAGTTTTCTTTACACATTTCCCTCTACAACTTTATATAGAATACATTAGAAGTGCTTGATTTATGATTTCTTCCATAGACTTCAGGGTATAAAGATGAAATGTTAATTGAAGTGAAAAAGTAACTATCACCCAGAGCAGTTAGTTATGAAATTTGGAGCTGTTTCTAGATAAATTGGTCAATACATTTCCACTGATATGACATATAAGTGTATTATAGTAGATAAAAACACATACTGTTGTTGGTATTTCAAACTAAAGTGTGAGATGTTAAGTATGTATGTATGTATGTATGAGCAGCAAAAACCATGGACTGCTTGGATACTGTAATTGGTTCAATGGATGTTCATTTGAAATCCTTAGTTTCTAACTTTTCTTGTACTATAAAACCTAGAAATCTAAAACAATTTTTTATATTTCTTTGTAATAAAGCTTATTCCCTGTCAAAAATTCCTCCAAAAATAGATGTCCATGTGAGATTTGGAGACAGACACAAAACATATGGAGTGGTAACTGTGCACTTATAACTAAAAATATACCTGTCATTTCACTGCCTCTATTAAGTTTTCCCCTAGTCCATACTTTCAGTCTGGGTTAAGTGCTATAAGCTGGACTTCAGACAGCTATAATTTAACTTGTTCAAAACATCAACCCTGTACCATACTCTTACTACTAAAAATAATGATGGTACTACTAATCCTATATTAAGCTCTTAATGTCTGCAGGTATTTAACTAAGTATTTCATGTGTATTATGTCATTTGGTACTTCAAAGAGCTTGTTATGGTTTAGAAATGAGGTGTCCCCCAAAAGCTCATGTGTGAGTCAACAGAAGAAAGTTTAGGTTAGGGGTGAAATGATTGTTATGAGAGTTTTAACCTATTGATTGATCCCCTGATAGGGATTAACTGGGTGGTAACCACAGGACGATGGGGTGAAGGTAGAAGAGGCGAATCACTGGAGGTTTGCGTTTGGGGGTTTATATTTTGTTCCTGATGAATGGCATTGTATCTCTGCTTCTTGTCATGCCCTGAGCTACTTTCTTCCACCATGCCTGTCTACCATGAACTTCTGCTTACCTTTAGCCCAGAGCAATGGATTCAGCCATCTATGGGTTGAAATCTATGAAACAATGAACCCCAAATAAACTTTCCCTTCTCTAATTGTTCTTGTTAGGTCTTTTGGTCTCAGCAGTAAAAATGAGTGACTAAAACACAAATGTATGAAGCTAGTGCTATATTGTAATTATTAACATCACTGTGCATGCTCTGTTTAGACCACTTTGGGGGTAAGGGCTGCAATAGCTATCACATTCTAGATTGTCTAGTGATGTAAAAGAATGAAATCTCATAAGCTGTCAATGAATTAATAAATTACTGTACAACATTCTCTTGCTTCTAGGACTAGGGCTATCTCAAATGTAGGAACATATACTCTAAATGTTGTCATAGGTGTGATATTATATGGGTGTTAGAAAAACTGAATATGTCATGATTCATACTATACAGTAAGCTCCAATTCAGCTAGGATAGACACTTCTCAGATAAAAAATACTGTCACAAAAAGCATTTAAATAGTTGGAAATATGAAAACAATAATAAAATCAACACTTGGAAGAGCAGGATATATTACTGAATGTATAGAAAACATAATAAATTGAGATCCAAATTCATCTGCTAAGACATTTTAAAAACACATTTTAAATTAGATCTGGTTTATGAACCAATTTTAAATAGTATGATCAAATTTATCTTCTTTATTGTTATAGAAATCTCTTGAAAAATTGATATACAATTGTTATTTCAATTTTATATATTTGTATATTCCTCTAATATTTTAACATTTTATCATAAATTAAATATTTTAGGATTGAAATAACTAAGAAAAATAAAAAATAAGTGATATTTAAAGTAATCAATGCTCATGCGTTGATTCCCAAAAATGAAATAGATTCATATCTAAATAATAAAGTTTGTTTTATTTAAAGGAAATGTGTGTATAGTTATATAGCTTGTTATAAAATTCCATTACTTAAAATAAACATGAAGTTTTTAATAACTTGTCTTCGTCTGATTTAAAAGCTTTATACTTACAAAGCAATCTTGGAGCAGATTCCCCAATAAGCCAGCATTATCAGAGGCAGCTAGAATCTGCACATACAGTAGAGACTCTAGTTCAAAGAAGACATCCAAAATTGTGAATTTTAGAATGTCAAGACTCAATAGAAGTTGCAAAAGGACCTGCCTCTATTTCCTTTCCTAAAGAAGAGAAACAAAGTTTTACTCCCTAATGTGACCAAATTGTCTCAGGAAGTGGATCCCTAGGGTTTTTTTAACACCTCTTTGCAATGCAAATAAATATTCCTAGACAAGATAAATCTATAAATCTCTCCAGAATAAATCATTAAATCATGCAGTTGCGATTTAATCATTCTTTAACTCAAGTAGCTATTTTTTTCCAGAAAGTACTGACCATGCAGAACTTGAAAATATTCATGGAATATTATCTTCTGACAACTAGGATATTGATGAAAGATAAAATGGCAAGCAAATAAATAATTAAACATTCAGTTCCTGAACTCAGGGATTTTCTATTCTGAATAGGAGAGAGATTTTAATCAAATAAACATAAAATAATAATAAAATGTCAACTGTGATAAGTCCCATGAATGATGGATATGTGATGCAATAAAAAGTATAAAGTTGAGAACACATTCTGGTTAGAAATGAGAACTGACTTGAAATGACTAAAAGTCAAGACAAGATACTCGTGTGATTTTTTTTTTAAATCAAGTCACTCCAATTAATGTGCAAAAAAAAAAAAAGATCAGAATGGGCAAGAAACAATATTTTTAAGCTAGTCAGGGAGGTGGGTGACTATTACCTTCCTGGGCATGATAGGGAAATAGCTTAAATTCAAGGCATTATTGGTACAGAAATGCATCATTGGCAAATATTACAAAGTAGGAAGTACAAAAGTCACAACTTGATGATGAATTGGATAAGAGGGATGCAACCAATTCAGGTGGCCTCTGACATCTGGGTTCCAGATTTGTATAAAGACTCATAATGTTTGTTGTGAGATTCTTACTTGTTCTTGGATGTTGACTGAAAAGACACTCTCTCAAAAAGATGAACAAATTCAACATTAACCTTGAGTGGTCCATATATTTAATAAGTGAACACACATAATCACTTTCTGTATTAAGTGATCAGAATTAAAGAGAACATCTTGAGGAAAAGATTTCTGTGAAACATTTGACTACATTTATTTCCCATGGCAAGTTATAAAGCCAAAATATCTTTTAAATATGAGAATTGCTGGAGAAATAGAGTAGCAGCTGAACAGAAGATAGTAAATAGAAAAAAAGTGATAAAATGTCTGAACTAAATTCTTGGTTAAAGATCTCCCTGCTATTATAGAAAAGAGACGAATATATTCCCAAAGTCTAAACTAAAGTCAAATTTAATAGTATATTAGTAATCTTATGTTATTTTTCTTTTGTTTTTTAAACTAACATATTATTAATATAAAATAAACTTGACCTTGTGAAAATAGAATTCCATAATTTTTAATGAATATATATATAGTTTTACAATGATCACAATAACAATATAGGTGTCTTACTATTCCAAAATTCCATAGAATCACCCTGTAGTGAAACCCTCTCCAACTACAGACCTCTATATATAGTCAGAATAAAGTTTAAATAGAATCAAACATATGAAATATTTTGAGTATATTCTCTTCACTTAGCTAAATGCAACTGAGATCTGTAGTGTGCTCAGATATCTGATTCTAATATCTGATCCCAACGATATCTGATTCTAACAACAAGGACCTGTGAATATTACTTTACATGGTAAAGGTTTTGCAGATGTAGTTAAGAAACTTGAGATGAGGAGATAATCCTGTATTACCAAATAGGTTCTAAATGTCCTCACAAGTGTCTTCATGAGAAAGACATAGAGGTAGGTTACACACAAAAGAGGAGTTAAGATATTGGATTATGAAGCCAAGAGTCAAAGAATGCAAGTGTAGACCAGAAGTTGGAAGAGGCAAGGAAATTATTCTCTCCTAGAACCTCTGAAAGAAGTCTGGTCCTCTGAAACCAGAATAAGACGGATTTTGTATTTCTGACTTTCTTATACATGAGATAATGAGTTTATGTTGTCCTCAGCCCCCATTTTGTGAATATTTATTGTAACAGACACAGGAGATTAATGTTTCTTATTTGACTTTGCACACATCAATTTTTTATTTCTTTTTAGAAAAGTTTCCAATATGTGATGTACACAGTGTACTTATTCATTCACAGATAATGAACATTTGTATAGATGCTGGTTTTATGAAGTTATTCTTTAAAGCTTATATAAATACTAAGACACAGCCCTTTACATGTACATGTATCAAACTCTCTCTTGAGTAAATACCTAGGAGTGGAATTGCTGCATTATATTGAGACAGAAAATGGGGGAAGAAGATACTGGCAAGGCAGGTCATGCAGACAGCTTGTGAGCTCCTCAGGTCTAACCACAGATATCATTTCATTTGAATCCCAAGAATACAACTAAAATTCTCTATATCTTATAAAAAAAAAACAAAAGAGTGGTAACAGCAAAGGGTTCTTTCAAGGTATTATTTGAGAAATAGATTTTTAAAAGTTACAAACTACTTGAAGGCATATGAGTAAAATATCATACTCTCTGATTTATCTAGCTCTTAAGAATCAGAAATTCTAAATAGTCAGTATAATAATAGTATAAAATACAGGAGAAGTATCACAAACATATGCTCATAATAATAAAAAAGAAGCAGTTAAAGATCCAGGGATTTATCTGAATGATTAAAAAAGATTAAATTATGTGCCCAAGGCAAAAAATGTTGGTGCTATTTTCTTTATTTCTATCAAATTTTTCTTTACAGACTAGTTTCTATACAAATTCATCTTTACTCAAGTTACACATCTACTGCCTTCCTTTACACATTAAACTTCTTGAAGAGCAGTATAATACAGGATTTAGAAACATAAATTGCAGAATACTGTAGAATTAACTATAAATCTTTGTTCTATCAATTAATTGGCTGCTTCCTTAAAAATCCATTTAATTTGTCCTTGTCATAGTTACTCACTTTTAAACAGATACCTTACAATAAGTAAGTTTCTTATAAACAGAAGTGTATTCATTATTCTCAACACCTTTATGTTTTAGAATTAGTTTGTTGGTAACAATGTGTGACAAGCCAAGAGATGTTCTACTAGGCTCTGCTTGTGAATTATTGTAGAGCTACCTAAATGAGCCTTAAATAATAGAGCTGTGTATTGGGGGCATGACATGACATGAATGTCATGTCATTCCTTTGACCCAAAGGAATTTTCTGTGGATAAATGAAATAATGAATACTAATAATATTAATGTATTTTATCAAAGTATTCACTGTTAAAAGTCAAGATGTGTTGTTTTGATTTGCTGTAGTTTTACTCTTCATAGCCTTTCAGGTAGAAATCTAGCATTTATGATGTGATTCAGCAATCTGTATACGGGGTAAAAATGGGAGTTCATAACCCTTTTGAATCAAACTGTGAAATATATCAAATTAGATGTAATGTTTTGAACTACCAACAATAAAAAAAAATTATTATACATTTATGTCTCTTAGATTCCTCTACTTATTTAATGAGAAATCATAAAAATAAACCAAACGTCTTACTTTCAGTGGGACATGGGAAACTCCCCTAAGTTTATAAAACAGAAGATAGCTGAGCTCAGTATGTATAAATTCTTCATTCTATAGTCACAGTCTAGAAAAGGGAAGAGGAAAATCACCTACTATAAGATTTTCCCAGAACTGTAGGTGCCCACAAATCATCAGGAAAGATAATAGGCTAAAAGTCATATATATCAGAGGATTTGTCTTGCCTCTATTATAAAGTAAAATTATAAATCCTGTTTTCTTGGATATTTGCCCATTAGAAAACCTATACTATAAAACTGATCTTTTATGCCTGATTCATGATCCATTGGAATGTGAAACACAAAGAAGCTTATCAAAATGCTGATTCCAAGTTCCTAAAATAAATCTTTTGAATCATAATACCTGGAATACTGCCTGGGAATCTGCAATTTCAAAAGTGTGCCAGGTGTTCCAAATACTATGCTTCAGGAAACACTCCTAGAACTAGTCTTTTACTTCCATGTGAATTTAATAAACTGCTAAAGGCTACACATTGTTAAAGGTTGTAAACTTGATGAAAATGTTAATTAAATGTGTCTATTTCCTTGAAACATGCAAATTGAGAACTAAAATGACTCACTGAATGTCATTTTTCATTTTTATACTCCTTTTCCTTTAAAAGAAATATCTCAATGGAAATGAGACATTAACATTTGAAAAGTACAAATTGTTCTATAGTAATGTAATTCAGGCCTAGATGCATTCATCAGATTAAGAAATGATCAAATTAGTGATTGAAATTAAGGGAAAGAGAAAATTTCATAGGTGATTCAATTTTTTGTAGTATTTTATACCCTGTTGGTGATTTTTATACAATTATGTAGATCCAGAAATGAAATGCATAATTAATGTTAAGGTTACGGAAATATCTACCCACCCAACATGGATATTTATAAAATAATGATAAAGGGTTTTATCATATTATTTGCAGTTTTCCACCTAAGTTTCAATCTTGGAAAGTAAATTTTTATTCTATTGCAAGTTTTAGTTTTTTGGGGGATTTCAACCATGCCTATAGGTTATTGTGAGAGGAATAGATGATTTCAAGCAAATGTACAATTATACTTAGAGACCTAACATGTTTAAATCAGCAAATTTCTGTAATACAAAAATGACCTCTTTATCTGTGACACTTTTTGCTGAAAGGGCTCTGTTTTAAGCTTGGCTTTTTTTTTCCCCCTCCTTGGTACTGGGAATTGAACTGAACTCAAGGGCACTCCATCACTGAACCACATCTCCAGCCCTATTTTGTATTTTATTCAGACACAGGGTCTCACTAAGTTGCTCAGTACCTCGCTTTCGCTGAGGCTGGCTTTGAACTCGAAATCCTCCTGCCTCAGCTAACAGAGTCACTGGGATTAGAGGCATGCACCACCATACCCGGCTCTGTTTCGTATTTAATGTCTTTTTCTATTTGGTTTTTTAAAGTCCAGGAAATATTGTGAAATTTACATGGGATTATAGACTTGTCTACTTTAATTTTCTTTAGGATGGAAACAGAGATTAGAAGTCAAAAAGTCACTTTTATCTCATTCAGTGGAGGAAATAAGAAGTAGATGATGTGTAGGAAATGTGCTAGGAGGAAGTAGCAAGAATGGCAAAAAATTGCCTACAAAGGAAAAGTAAGCTAGAATGGATCTTTATTCCTAAAGGCCATTGACTGAATCTACATCAGGTTGTATATTAATCAGGTTCTTATATATTAATGAGTCTAAATTTACTTTTTCATCAATTGCTTTCTGAGCTCTTACTATGTTTTAATCACTGTGTAGTTGTTAATGACACAATGAGAAAAAAATGATAGAAAATGTGGTCAGAATAAGAAAAGGGGGTGGGTGCAAGAAATATCTCATAGAAGCTTCCTAGACTATTGTAAGAAATTCTTTTATTCTGGGAGAAATGAGTAGACCCATGGGTTTCAAGCAGAAGATGAACATTTAAATTTAGGAAAGGTTGGGAATGTAGCTCAATGGTAGAACCTTTCTTATCATGTAACATGTGTGAGACCCTGGATTCAATTTCCAGCATAGAAACAAAAGAAAAATGTATTTTGAATCTTCATTGAAAATAAACTATAGGGGGATCAAGATTATGAAAGTTGGGTTACTATAGAAATAATATTAGGAAACTATTATAGTTTGGATATGAGATGTCCACAGAAAAGCTCTGTGGGTAATACAGGAATGTTTGGAGGTGTAATGATTAGATTGTGAGAGCTGTAATCTAGTTAGTGGATTAATCCATTTGATGGATATAATTTGAAAGGATTATTGTGTTCTAACTGTAGTAGGTGGGGCATGAATGACGGAAGTAGGTCACTGAGGGTGTGCTCTTGGGGATTATATTTTGTCCCTGGTTCTCTTCAGGCAGTCTCTTTCTCCCTCCCTCTCTTCCTCTTCCCTCCCTAACCTCCTTTCTCTTTTCTTTCTCACACAGCTCTCCTCTGCCACACCCTTTCACCCTGATGTTCTACCTCATCTCAGGCCCAATCATGAGCCGAACCTCTGAAACTGTATGGGCCCCAAATAAAGTTCCAAGCATTTTGGTCACAGCTGTGAAACAATGGCTAACAAAGAAACTATAGGAATAATATTAGTAAACTATAGTAATGATCTAGGTAATAAGTTATGATAGCTTGCATCAGACAATATCACTAGAATTTATGAGAGATCGATGGAATATTTTCTGAAATATTCTATGAGAGATGTGAGACACAGAGAGGAGTCAAAGATGTCCCCAAGTATTTTGGCCTGAGCAACAAAAAGTATGAAGTAATCAATATCTTAGATATTTAAGAATATTGTTGGGCTTAGATGGGGAATATTGGAAATTCAGCTTGGGTTGTGTTAATTTTGAATATATCTTGGACACTCAACAAGAGTATTGAATACATACATGTTTAAGTCTGGAGTTCATAAGAGAGGTCTATGATGAAGATCTAAATTTAGAAGTGACCTGCAATCTTTGTTTTGGATCTGGCTTCATTCCCTTAGAAAATGAGTCCAAGTAGAGAAAAAAGGATGTTTGAGAATTTTGGGTGAAAGAGGAACCAAAATGTCTGTGGTGTGCTAAAAAAAACAACAACAACAACAAAAAAAAAACCCAAAAAACAGTGAAGAAAATCTTTCCAACAGAAAGATTACTTATAAGGTAATGAAAAAATAGGACAAGAAAGCACCCCTGACATTGATACATATATATATACACACACACAAATATATTATATATATGTATATATACTTGTATATATATACATATATACACATAAATATATTATATATATATTTTTAATTCCCCAAGTTTCTGACAAAATATTTTTTTACTAGTTCTTGGCAATATTTAGGATAATGTTATTTTTTTTGTCTTTATAATTAACTTAATGAAAGATAAGGATGTCTTAGAGTGGTGGCTAATTGTCATTGTTCAGAAAGTCATATAAATTTAAATTATATGTCTTTCCAACTTTCTTTCCATAATGTTGAGTGTGGAATTATTCAAACATGAAGGAATGGAGTATGATGACATAGAGGATAAAAATGCACTGAAGATCAATTTAATATTATAATATTTATTAGTGTTTTTATATTCTGGGGATATAAATATGTGGAATATTATTGTAGTTAATATTTATTCATGTCTGATGTTAAAATTACTCTTTGATTTTCAAGCAAATGTTTATCTTCCATTTATTATTTGTGTAATTATTCAGGAAATAATTCTAAAAGAATGTTAAATAACTTTTCTCAGTTCTCTCTTGCTGGATTTTAATAAAAAAGTGGTCAAAATAAATTAAAATAGTATTTGTTTAAAGTCTTCAATTTTTGTGATTTTTAAAATAGATTTAAAATCATCTTTTTTTCTATAAACAAGGTTAACATACCTTTCGTTGGTACTAAGCCAGGGACATACAAAAAAATAACAAGATACTCTACACATGCACATAGTTTCCAGGAAATTTACATAGTAATTCAACTGAAATTTAAGGAGAAAGAATAAAAATAGATTAATAACTAAATAATATATATTTCAGCATTTAAGTATTGTGGAGCTATGATTCTAGACGATTAAAGAAGTAATCAAACATTTTCACCCACATAGTATCTTCATAAACTCTTGGGTCCCAAATAAAGGTGGATATAAGTGTGTATTTGCCTTAAGTACAATTATTGGCATTAAAATATATGTTTTCACTTTTCTTAAAATAATGAACAACTCTGCTCAATGTTTAAATTATATATCAAAATGGCATATGACACTGCTATATATCAAATATCATATAATATATAAATTATATAACTTTTAAATATTAAGCTTCAAATTTACTACACTTTATATTAAATAACATACCTTTAAAATATGAAAGTAAAGTTTACCTTAATTTATTTTTTAAACACAGGACTTGAATATTTGGTATCAAATTATGCCCCTACTTAAAATTATGAACAAATCTTTTAACTATTTAAATTCCACTTGAAAATTCTGTTTAGGAAAAAAAAAAGGCAGGCTATTATTTTTTAAGTCATTTGCAGACTGTCTAGCCATTTGATGGAAGTCTAACTTTTCATGAAAAAGCCACACAAAAATGAATGAGAGAATTCCTTCAACAGAGCAGCCCCAGGAGTTTTCAGGGAACTAACCCACAAACAGCAAGGAATTGTGACAGTCCTTGCCTGGAATGATTTGACATTTGCACAGATCAGTGATTTCTATGTCTTTCCAATTCATTCAGCTTCTGAAAAAGTCTTTTGGATAGAATCATCATGATTTTGTTTTGCTATGTTATATATTGATTTGAGAAATAAATATACTTTCTTCAGTTTATAAACCATGTACTTGGAGACAATTTATCATCACCCACATATCCTAAACACTGAGCTGGTTTCAATCACTGAATGGGACTTCACATTTTGTCTTACTTCGCAGGGAATAATATTGGTATGCAGGGAAATAAAGTATGCATAGCTATTTGGATGATCAGAGGAAAGGACTTGGGCAAGGCTACTAATTTTTTTCTGCTCCTCTTTATTTCTTTCTGTGATAATGAAAGCCATGAGATTTACATAGTTGCATTGTGTTCTAGCTGAAGATTCTATCATAAGACCCCTTTTTAATATAGACGTGTCCATAAAACTGATATTATTGGATTCTCCAAGGAATGAAACTTGCCTTCTACATTTCTTCTTCCCTCACTGCTGAATGGAATACAGGTAAGATGCCAGAGTAAGTATGACATGCACAGCTATATAGCCAGATTTGAAGATGGCAGAGCAATAAGAGCAACCTATATCCTTGATATGCTAAAGCTGTCAATACTGTCCTAGAATGCTAACACTCATCTACTAGCAGAAAATAATCTCAACTCTTGTTTAAGCCACAGTGATCTATGAGTTTTGGCTTAGCAACTGAACATTTGTATCCAAATTAACAGAACTTATTTCTGTCCATAAGAAGTTAAGAGATTTTTAAAAAACACTTCAATAAATACATTATTATTAACTTAAGCCCACAGTTTACATTAAAATTTACAATTTCTGTTATACAGTTCTGTGGGTTTTATAATTATATTATGCCACATATTTACTCTTTTATTATCAGATGGAATAATTTCATTGCTCCCCAAATCCTCCTATTCATCATTTCTCTTAAGCTTCTGGAAACAACTGAATTTTGTGTATTTTTACCTTTTCTAGAATGTTATATTGTCAAAAATATATATATATATATATATATATATATTTTTTTAAGAACAAAGCAGGGTTTATGTTAGTTCTTCATTGAACTTGGAGTGAAATCTGAACTTCATACTTGAACTTATAAGACCTTATAGGATTTGGCATCCACAAACTTTCTCAACCTTGTATCTTGCTGGTCTCCCCATCTTGTTCATTGCTCACCAATATCAGCAGAGCTACAGTGGGTCTCGTTTCTGCTTCAGAGCATTTAAACAATTCATTGCACACTTGGGAGTATGGTTATCCTGCTCTTTATTCTTGGCTAAATCCTCCTCATTCCTTGGGCTTCAACATAGATTTACTTCTCTTCAAAAGCCTTTCCTATTAGGCTTTTCTCATTATCTATACCAGCACTCTCTGTTTTCCTTATGCAGCACTTATTTTACATCATATTAATTCATTTTACTTTTTGTCCATTATTCATTTGAATATTTATTATGTATTTATTTATGTTTTTCCTGAGTAGGCAGTAATTTCCAGAAGGGCAGGAAATAAAGCCATCAAGTTAAATGCTGCATACAGAACACTTATCATGGAAGTTCAATAAGTACTTATTAATTCAATGAACATTTTTAATACTCCCCAAGGATGTTACTCACACACCCACAACAAGAATTTCACTCTCATTAGCTTATTTTTTTCTCAGATATGACACTTAATCAAATCAGCTAACCACTAAAAACTCAAATATCCTAAAAAATCAAAATATTACTTTAGAAATAAAAATATGTCTCAAACTTTTAAAAGCTGACCAGAGCAAATAAGGGACATTTCTTTGTTTTACATTTTTTATTATATGGGTATTATATTCATATGGCACAAATAAAACTAAGTGTAGGAAATGAACAATAAAGAGTTTCATCACAATTTTTTCCTTAAGCAAAACTTACACATGAATTTATCATCTTTATTATTTTTCAAAATAGCGGTACACCTTAGAATTTTTTTTAGTATTAGTGTCTTAAATTTTAAATGAAAATATAATTATCCAGATAGAAAAACCTCAGTTAATATAACTTTTCAATTCATCTCCAGGAAAAGAATGAAAAGAAAAGGAGAGAAAGAAAGAAAAAAGAAAGAAACAGAATAATATTCTCTAGGAAATTCCTCTCTAGAAAAAAAAAAGAACAATATTCTCTAGTGCAGGCTATTTGATTACTCTTTGTCTCACCTAATGCAATACAATTGTGAATAAAATAAAGCAGATATATATGCCATGATAAACAATTTTGTGAAAGCACTACTTATTCTTCCGTGCCACAAAGAAGTAAGAATGCAGTTATCCTAGCGCTTTAGAGAAGGAAACATTTGAAACAGGAGATATTTGACAAATGAAAAGAATGTAATTGTATTATGGAAAGTGGAATGTGCATATTTACATAAAATCTCCACCTTTTTTAATAAAATAAAAGTGAGATCATTTATCCAGGTTTGGTAATGGAGAAAAAACAATCTCCACTCAGACAGCAGTCAGAAAACCATAAAATTCGGCTTGAGTTATTTAAGATTCAATTTCATTTAAAGATCACTCACATATTACAGCTGTTCACTATATTCACAGACCTATAGGGGACAAAAATTTCAGCCTTCCAAGGGGATAAGGAGAAAGAAATGTAAGCGGACATCTAGAATATACAGTAGGTTCAGGGTTCAAAAAGCTGATGACAAAGCTGTACTGGGAAGAGAAAGGAAGTACTTATAAGCACATTTTGTGCAATAAAATATTAAATAGGGTATCAAAGAAGACCTACATGGGAAGGTGACATTTTAGTAAAATTGGAGGATGATGAGAGATAAAGACGTGTCTGTTGGGTTGTGCATTGGATTTCCTGTGGCAACATCAAGACCAAAATAAAGCTCAAAACATAATGAGCACTCAATAAATATTTGTTGGATATATGCATAAATGATTTACTTTGTATTGTAATGATAAGGAGAGTATACTAGAAGTATTCAAGAAGAGAATGTGAGTTGAATTTGTGCAAGAAAATCTATTTGTCTATTGCAAAAAAAAAAAAAAAAATTAGTCTGGTGTGGTGGTGCATGCCTGGAATTCCAGCAACCTGGGAAGCTAAGGCAGGAAGTTTGCAAGTTTGAGGCCAGTCTCAGCAACTCAGCAAGGCCCTAAGTAACCTAGAGAGACTAAAAATTTAAAAACTTACATAAGGATTGAGAATGTAACCCGAAAGCACTCCTGGGTTAAATCCCCAATGCAAATAAATAAATAAATAAAAATAAAAAAATAAGCCCATGAGCAATGTAGAGTCCCTATGAATACTTCCATATTATGTTTTTAGATTTACTGATGATATCATCAAATCTTATTTACTGGGAAAATAATGTTGACCAAATGGTAAAGGAAAGAGACAGTTTGCTGATAGCCCATTTAGAAAGAAGCCAATGACAAGCCACGGACTCCTGATACTGGTCGTAATTAACAAAGAGAAATCATTAGGTTTAGACCCACTTTTTAATGAGGCATTAATGAATTTACTCACAAATATAATTGATGAAGATACAATGAAATTATTAGCAAATTTTGAGGTTTCTTACTTGGTCACAGAGAAAGATAATGGTAATGCTAATCACTTACATAGTTGATTAAACAGAATGAGAAGATAGGTTTAAAGAAAGAAAACACAAGAGTTCAGTGTTGTACTTCAGCATTCTGTAAGTTGAGTTAGAGATATCTAGTTTATTATACTACAGCTTGTAAATGAATACTATAAACACAAATAGAAGGCAAATTATTAAGGTTCAGCAGTGGAGAAATTTAGATAAGACAATTGGGAGAAAGTAATATTTGAGACACATCATGAAAGAAGAGGTGGCATTGTCCAGCTAAGAATGAGACAGGTTATTCTAAGCAAGGTAAAAAAGTCATAAGTTGATCAATGCCTGAAACTGTATGATACAGAAAAGGTAGAAAGTAATATATTCATATCACTGGCATCCTTATTTATCTCTCTCTCTCTCTCTTTTTTTTAATGACCAGAAAAGCATCCTGTGATTGGAAGTGAGTTCCTTACATGGATTCCTGACATGACTTTCTTCATTTTCACTCTTCAGGTAGATTACCAGCTTATCTTCAAAGTCTTTAGGGGAAGATTTACATCTCTGAAACACAGGGATGTTTCTGAAAGCTGTAAAAGACATGGATTTGACTATTAGGAAAACAGACTAATGCTGTGGTCAGTCACTTGAGTGTTTGAAGAATATTTTGTTTGCAATGGAGTGTTTCTGATATTGCTTGTCACTTTCCATTACCTTTTGATCAACATGATAACAGGAATGGCACCACCAGAAGCAATTGACTTTGACATTGTGAATGCGTTTAATGGATTTCGGTTATGGCTATGAGTTTTGTACGTTAGTCATTTGACTTCTACTATAATCAATTATTATAACTTTGTGAGACAGTTAAATTGAGTGACCTCTAGGGCTACATGCTTGAAGCAACATTTTAGTAAATCTATATAATATATAGGCCAAGTGGTAAATCCCAACCTCAGCTCATGGAGGTATCACTTAAATAAACTTGGCAAATAGCCTATTTAAGAACATGACTGATGCCTTTGCAAAAGATAATATATGTTTATGCTCTAGCACATCAGGCAGTTCTAAAGATGACTCTAAAAGTCTAAGAACAGTACTCTTTTCTTCCATATTATACTTGACACAACTTTTAATATTTTTCACAGCAATTCTATTTGTCTATATGTATAAACAGATTGAAATATATTACTAATACATTTAGGAAATAAAATTTTAATTATTGCTATCTTGTCTTTGAAATGTTCCATGTTAAGCCTATGAATTCTGTAAAAGCCAGTCTTGCATTAATAGAAAATTGAGCAAATATGCATTTTTAAAAAAATAAATTTGATTTTATATATATATGTATATATATATATATATATATATATATATATATATCAGATACAACATATTTTAAGATTCATATTTTGTAATCCAATTACTACCAAAAATTCATTTAATGCATATTGTAATTTGCTTTAGTTTTTTATGCATTTCCAAAATTCAAGAACAATAATGAAATTTGGATTAATTTGATGAATTTTTTTTTCAACTTACCATAGCAGTTTTAATGAACCTATGACTTGAACTGACTTTGAACAATCCTGATACCCATTTTTTTCTGTATTTAAATGTATTACTTGCTATGTTTCTCTATCATTAGTCTGTTTTCATGTTGAAACTCTTCATATTGAAATCAACATCAGCTCATAAGTTGTAAGTTATCAATTACTAATAATTACACATTGTCCTTTTAATCAACCACAAAATTTTAGTTTTAGGCACAGAGAAGATATCATATTTCAGAGAGAGTTCTCTGTATCACTTACACAATGTGTTTTTCTTTCCAAATACTGATTTACAAATATTAGCATTCAGTATGAGCTATAATGATAAAATTTATTTTAAAAAAAAAACCTAGGAGGAAATTACCAACAACCTACTTCAATAATATCCTAAATGTTTGGGCTTGCTATATTTGATGCATCAGTACTCAGAAATCAGTTAAGTAGACATAGAAAATATTCCTAAAGAGTCTATGAACCTATAACAACTTTAATAATAATAATACTAAAAATAAATTATTTATTATAGTGTGAAATTAAATGAGATTAATGATACAATGTAAGACCCAGCACAGAAAAAGATACTGATAAGTTTTACCTGAGAATGGTACTAGTAGTAAGAATAGTACTAAGTATACCAACAAAACTACCATGACCAAAACTACTGTTATTGCTTAATTTGGTTCCCTGTACAATGAAGTCCCCTAATAATTTTAATATCATTCCTTTACTTGAAATGAAAACAGATATTATTTGATAAAATAGGATATGGAAAAAAGAAAGTAAAATGCTTACTTATTGTACTCTAGAAACACTATTTTCCTTTACTTATTCAATGAAATTTCTGAGAAGAAATCAGAATTTAAGGCATCTAATCTGTATTCATACAGAAATTTAAATGTTCTCATTATATACTTCTGTTGCCCTTTAAATGCATTGCTCAATTTCATTTTTCTATTTTAGTTCTGCACTGTTACATCAACATAAAATTGTCACTACTGAATTCAAGTAATAATAAAGTAATTGCTGAATCATATTATGAGCAAATAGTCCTAACCAGTGCCATCTACAAATTTTAATATATCATTTGCTGAGTTTTCTAGATCATTAGATGTGTTGTATGATAATAATATGACTAACAGTGACCTCCTATGAGTATAACGGCCACTTTCTTCTGTAAGTATTTACAACTTATTACCTGCCATGCAACCCCACCATTAGTCTTTTCATGTTAAAAGCCTCCATATTAAAATCAATAAAAATTATTTGTATGGTAATTTTATTAGGCATTCTACTAACTTTTTAGCCTAAGAAGCAAACATGACTCTTTTCTATTTTATAGTTATACAGTTTTTCAATTCCTTTCATTTGTTAAATATTTACTTGTATCTCTCTGTGACAAGAGAGTGGGCTGTACTTTTGAGTCAGATCATAATCTCCTTAAAAAATTCTCATGCTATGCATAGTTTTGTTTCTGTTTATATATTTTCTCATGGATACATGTGTTTACTTCCATTTCAAATAAAGATCATCATTCTCATTGCTTTTTTTTTTTTGTACCAGGAATTAAACTAAGGGGCACTCAACTACTGAGCCACATCCCCAGCCCTATTTTTGTATTTTATTTAGAGAGAGGGTCTCACTGAGTTGTTTAGCACCTTGCTTTTGCTGAGGCTGGCTTTGAATTCACAATCCTCCTGTCTCAGCCTCCCTAGCTGCTGGGATTACAGGCATGCACCACCATGCTGGGTTTATATCATTTTTATAGCATGTCTTTCTGTTTGTTTACATCATTCATTTACTAGTCAGTGAACACCATGTTGGTTAAATTAATTAATTTAAAAATAGTCATATAACCGGACATATTTTTATATAATTGGGTACTCGTTTTTCAGATACCTCCCTAGTACTTCTTACCTACAACTGCCCAATGAAGCCTTTTTATCCTGGATCAAATTCAAGTAGGAACAAAATAAAAGCAAATATCTATTTACAAGTAATATCCTGAGTGAAACTATGTTTCTGGCACTTTTACTTATTTTTTTTTGTTGTTGTTGTTGTTCTGGGCAATTTAAAATTTGTTTTACCCACTTGAAGTATTAGTGCTGGGTCAGGGAGTATCTTTAAAGATATCTGGTTCAATACACATAGATTAAGAGGCATGCCATGGAAACTAAGCAATTATCTCATTGTTTTCACTTGGATTTTCAGATATGTGTGGTTCAATGTTGAAACTATGTTTTTACATAAAATATGGCAAGGAAATAATGACAAGTTTAAGGAAAGCACAGTTTTTAAGTTTTTTCTTTAAATGTTTTTATATTTATGTATTTATTTATTTACCTTTGTATATGCTTAAGGTATACAACATGATGTTTACATACACACACACACATACTTGCACACACAAAGCAAAATCATTTGTACACTCAAGCAAATCAACATAAATCTCTTCATTTCACATATTCATTTCTTCTAAGTTCTTTCCAGTTCAGCAGAGGTATTAAAACATGATAAAATTCTATTTTATGATATGTACTTTTGATATAGAGGCCTGTTTGTAATATTAACTTACCATTCTGTTTTCTTTAACTGTCGTAAGTGGTTTCTGTAAGATTAGGTACATTCTCATTTACAACAAGACAAGATGTCCATATCATACAACCCCTGGGATGAGTGATGCGTGTCACTGATCTTAACAGCTAGGTAACAGTACTAAAAAGTTCAAATTCTAAATAACATTTTTTTAATCCCACAAATAGTATTTTTCTAATCAGAAAGGAAGATGAAATGTAGAGATACTGTTTCTTCATTGTGTGAAAAAAAAAGAAAAAAGAAAAAAAATGAAGTTGAACAAAATAGGACAGAATATTTGTGTGCTTTCTAAACCCTAATCCACATTTTCAAAGCCATGCAAATGTGGACTAGACATAAAATACTCAAGGAATCCCTATCATTTCTCCTCTAGAAATATGAAATTCAAGAGGAGATTTGTTAATTAAAGTTATTGCAATAATTTTTTCCTTATATATCAATCTCAATAAGAGATGGTTCAAAGGGTAATGTCAGTTTTCACATTTGAGTTTCTTTCATGCAGCTTCAAATCTCATTAAAAAAACCACATTTGAGATCATGTATTGACGAATATGTTCCATTTAACCCCAGAGAAACAATAGAGGAAAGAAACCTAATGTTTCTCCTCCTACCTTCAAAAAAACTAAAAGTAAATTTTCAAACTTTCTCTCACAAGATGAGAAAGTTTCATAATTACGACCTAGTTATAAGAAAGTTCATAATTGCAGGACTAAACCAAACAAACTAATGCTATTTTTTTGTGCCTGACTCAAACCAAAGATTTTCTCCAAAATAAAAATTTCTTCTTATAAAACTATATGTAGCATTTACAAATGAATTTAACTTGAATTAAAGGAATAAATTCATTACTAAATCACCTGTGTATTCAACACCTCAACTCACTGTCCATCTGGGATAAGGCATGATAAGCATCTTCTGGGCAATGTAAAACTATATAACACCAGTAGAGTTATGGTATCAGCACTCAGTGAAGTACTCATATTCCTCACCCCACTAATACAATAATTAGAATAGTGATTTTTTTTTTTTTACCTTCAGGCTCCAATTAGTGTAATGAATATTCTGTGTAAATATAAAAATATAACATATTACATTAAAATGTATGTGTGTACAGGTGCATATATATATATTATATATATACACGTACGTGTGTGTGTGTGTGTGTGTGTGTGTGTTTTAGTCAAGTTTTTTGATGCTGTGACTAAAGGACCTGAACAGCACAACTATAGAGGAGGAAAAGTTTATTTAAGTCCTCAACGGTTTCAGAGGTCTCAGTCCATAGAAGTTGAGCACCTTTTCTATGGGCTCCAGGTGAGGAGCTTGGAGATTGTGGCAGAGGAAGTGGCTCACAAGTTGCTCAGGAAGCAGATACAGGTCTCCACTTACCAGATATGAATATATACCCCAAAGCCATGCCCCTGATTCCCACCTCCTCCAGCCACACTCTATCATTTCAGTTACCACTCTGTTAAATCACTATCAGGGAATTAATCCACTTTAGCATCTCTTAATCCAGTGAATTTGTCAATTCAAATTAACCATTAAACAGAGACATGAGGTGGGAGGGAAAAGGAGAGAAAAGGGAAATTGCATGGAAATGGAAGGAGACGCTCATTGTTATGCAAAATTACATATAAGAGGTTGTGAGGGGAAAGGAAAAAAAACAAGGGAGAGAATTAAATTACAGCAGATGGGATAGAGAGAGAAGATGGGAGGGGAGGGGAGGGGGGATAGTAGAGGATTGGAAAGGCAGCAGAATACAACAGACACGAGTATGTCAATATGTAAATCAATGGAAGTGTAACGGATGTGATTCAGCAATCTGTATACAGGGTAAAAATGGGAGTTCATAACCCACTTGAATCTAAGTATGAAATATGATATGTCAAGAGCTATGTAATGTTTTGAACAACCAAAAAAATAAAACAAAACAAAAAAAACCAAATTAACCATTACAGGGAAACTATACTGAAAAGTTCAAAGTCACAACTTGAACATAAAGCATACATATAGATATCTACACACACACACACACACAGATATCTATATGTATATATGCTTAATTATCTATTCCTTGCAAGTTTAATCAGACAAAAATAAATATACTTTGTAACATGGCAATACACACAGCCATTGTGATCTTTAAAACAATAAAAACTCATTCAAATAAGTTAAATACCCAGAATATTTAGAAAAGGAGAATAATTTTTGCTTCGAACACATCAATGATCAAAACAGGTTCATGGACTCCAGTCACAAATATTAACTAATTATCTAATTAAGTGATTTTGTTTTTGCTATGTATATTTCTTGTTTTATTTATATATGACAGTGGAATGCATTACAATTCTTATTACACATATACAGCACAATTTTTCATATCTCTGGTTGTATACAAGTATATTCACACCAATTCGTCTCTTCATACATGTACTTTGATGTACTTTGGAGAATAATGATCATCACATTCCACCATCATTTCTAACCTCATGCCCCCTTCCTTTCCCTCTAACCTTCTGCCCTATATAGCATTCGTCTATTCCTCCCATGCTCCCTCTCCCTATCCCACTATGAATCAGCCTCCTTATATCAAAGAAAACACTCAGCATTTGATTTTTTGGTATTGCTATGTATATTTCTATCTGTAATTATATATATAAATACCAAAATGAGTTAAAACCAAAAATTTGATCAGTCATATAAACAATTGATCTGTATGATGTGTTCAATTAATTCATATAATTTATTGGAAAGTGTTGTTAGGCTGACTATGTGAACAGTAAAATTCACTTTCTGATCTTATAATTAAAAGTACTAAGTTATATCATGAAGCATGTAGTTCATATTTAAGAAGATAAGGAAATATGAGACTCTATGGTTATTCCAGTGATTCTATATTGAAATAGAGAAAAAGAAACATGTTTCCTTCAAAATACTTTCAAACATCTTATTTGAAATTTAAAATGAAGCAAAATTAACTTGGGAGAAAATTAACTTGTGGGAAAATTGACATAATTTTCTATACAAAATTTAGTTTTTGGCTTTGTAGTTCATTTAAACACTGTAGAGAATATGTGAGTAGCTCTAGGTTTTAGACAATTTTTCAGGGGCTTTACATGCTGTTAAGTTATTTGGAAAAAAGTGCATGTAGCATTGTGGTAGACAATCTTGAGGAGAACAATCCCCACTAAAAGAGTAATACACAAACTGCCAGCAGATTTTTGTTAGGGTTCAATGAACTCCATCATTATAACCAAAGTTGAGTTTAAATGTTTACTCCTTTATGAACATTATTCTAATGTCCTATTAGAAATAGTTTTCATGTATCTATTAAGAAAATCAACAAACCACTCTCATTTTAAAAAGACTCATGACCATTTGCAGATAAATTTGACTGCCTGCTTATCCTACCCTATGCATTCTTTTTTTCTGTTTGGCTAAAAATAAAACTAGTTAGTGAAAGATAAATATTTTGTATTTCCATGTACTGATTCTGTAGCCAACCAATTTTGCTCATATTATAATTTAGTTGTTTGTATATTGACATTTCTCAATCAGTGTTGAGTACATACTTCTGGTTTCAAGTGAAAGTATCAAGACTAAATAAACAAAACTCAAATATATTGCCTTATAGAATTGAAAATCGTGGGGTAAACCAAACTCAGGCACAGTAAGGGTCAAAGGACTTCAGTCACTCTCTTGGTTCGACTTTGTTTTTCCAGATATCATTCTCTTCTCTGTAGACCAGGTGCAGAGAAGATTCTATACTGAGCCAATGCCTAACATTGGTCTAGCACCATTACTGTCAAGATGGAGAGAAGCTTGGCTTTGAATCAATATTTTTATATCTAGTAACCCAAGCCCACCTTCTTTTTGGTTACTGCCTGCTTCCTTATTATAACCATCTGATTTTGGTCACCATTCCAATTTATAGTACCTCTCAGACCAGACCAGGTTTCACTGAATTTTAGTATTCAATTTTGGGTCATGGTGATTGGTTCAAGATAACAAAAACAGCATATCAAGGCATGTCTTTTCCTTAAAATTTCTATTTTGAGCTGAAAGTGAGAGCCTAGAGTGTTAAACTTCACAATTTGGCTGATATTAATACTCTAATATATTGATTCTGTCCACAAACAGCTGCCCAATGGTAATTTGCATAATGTTTTCATTTGCTTGACTAGATCAATAAACATCAGGTAATTAATTTAATTAATCCAAATCAACAAACACACTGAGGATTCACTGTATGCCAAGACCTATTCTGAATGCTACAGATTTAAACATGAGAGGACATAGCTATTGTATTCATAGGCATGCACATGCATATGTTATACAGAAATTAACCAGGATAAGGGTAAAGATGTTGATTCAGGTAGTGGAGTGATCCTGTAACCTGCAAATTTAAAGTATTTTCTTCTATAGAATAGTTATTTTATAATATACTCTTTAGTCTTCTGAATTGAAATATATGTCTAATATCAAATTTGTACATATAATTTCAAAATATTCCACATAATAATTATAAATAAATTAAATAAAGTTTATTTGAATATGTAAGTATTATTTTAAATCAGATGACTATTATAAATTTAGTAAATACTCTAGAGGGTCATGCTGTATCCTAAGTTTTAGATCCAAAAATACAAAGTAGTTTGATTGTTGTTTGTGTGTATGTGTGTGTGTGTTTCTTTTTTTTTTTTTTCAATTTCTCAAATCTCCATGCATTGTACTCAACACACTTGAGCCATTTTACCTGTTCATCTTGTTGAGAATACAAAGGGAACAGTTCAGACTTGAAAAATGCTTCCCTATATCTCAATAATTGCTCCAATTTCTTTAGCTTTTGTGCCACAGAGGTTTTTCTTTAACTTTAATAGTATTTATTGTAATTTGGTTTATTTTCTTAATGGAGAAGAAACTATGACAATCAGTACACTGCATTGTGCTAGGTTTCTCCTTTGACAGCCACATGGACCGCTTTACAGGGGCATTTTTCAATCTTATGTTGAGCTTACATTTATAATATAAAACATTTTTGAGTTTGATAACATTTAATTTTTAAATTATACACTTTGTTAGAACTTCATTTCAGCTTACTTCTTCACATGCCTTCAGTGATATTATATAAAATGTTAATAATTCTCTCTCCCACATTCTCTAACATAAATATTACTGGGAAATTGGAACCTGATGTGTAACAACCATCAGAATATCAAACATAATTGGGGCATTACAAGCCTGAGAACATACATCAGTATTAACCATTACATTGATATTCACAGCCTGGGAACATTTCTTTGCCATGTGTAAGTGAATTGGTCCTAAACTTGAGAACTTATTTATTATAAAAAAAAATTGATAGGATCCTAAAGAAACATGGTATATGGCAAGATGATTTGTAGACATGGCAATTTGGTGATCAGGTTAAAAACAGTGATTCCAGTGCCTTATATATTTCCATGATTTGGGTATTGTTTGTCCTCAAGTGTTCATATGTTGGAAGATTGGTCACTAGTGTGGCCATGACAAGAGATGGTGCCTACAAGGGCATCATTACTGTCTCCTTCCCATCTTTCTGACTTTCTGTCTTGCCATGTGATCTTTCCCTCTCACATGTACTGCCACCATGTGTCACAGCCAGGGGATCTTCAAAAGAACTACATCTGCATTTTGGACCTCATCCTCCAAAACTGTGAACTAAATAAATCTCCTTTAATAGGTTATCCAATCTCAGGAATTATATTACTGTCACAGAAAATGGACTGATACATATTCCTAAACTACTTTTAAAAACTTCTTTAAAATTGCATCAACAGTGATGTTCAGAGAAAAATGAGTATATGAATATATCGGGATGGACTACCACCCGGACAGAACTGGTCCCCTGCTCAGGAGGTGTGAGCCACCTGGAAAAATAAAAAGTTTGAAATAATCAGTAAGAAATAAAGACAAATTCAGAGACTGGATTTTAAAAAAGCAGAGTGACTGATGGCTCTTCCAATCCTAATGGGAGCTGGAACTGAACAACTGAAAAAAGGCCCTGATTCTTTATTTAAGGGGGAGTACATCAAAGGCAGAGATAAAGTTTTATTGGGAGGAGTTTTATTTTGGTGCTTTCTTCTCCTTGTAGCAAGAGTCTTGCAGTGAACAGGTTGATTGGCAATTGATAAGCTACACCCACCTCCAAGAGGCTGTCTGGCTCCAGAGGATAACTCCCATCTCCAGAGCTGAGCTAGAACTTGAGCAGTGAGCTATGTAGGGTGCCGCATGAACCAGGTGTTCTCAAACGAGTTGATTCCTACTGGGAGTTCCTGATACCAGGCTTCCATGACTGATGGCTCAAATATCGCTCAGTCCATGCATGGATGGCTTTGGGCATATGAATATACACTGCATTCTATCTAGGTGAGACATTCTTTCTGATGATATAAATAATGATGTAACAGAGTGGCATGGATGAAGTTCAAGACAAAAGATTTTTTCCCTAGATTGAACCCTAGTAGACATAAAATAGTTGAAGCTGAAAGAAATGGTTTTTGTCTGGGAACCCTCATAATTTGATAGTTTATTTGAGTTGTCCATATTTTAAGCCTACCTTGTAAATAGACATAGAGATACATTAAATATGAACCAAGGATATATTCATTCTGGAGAGGTTTAAAATGACCTGGAACAAATATTTCAGGGTAAGATGCTAATAGTTAAGATAAGTGAGATAAATTATTTTACTTGACTTATTTAAAGCTGGCTTCACTCTGCATCAATCGACCTACATAGCTATCATCTACCTATCTAAGTGTGTAGGATCTTTGATGAATTTCAGTGAAAGTGTGGAGGAGGGAGGTGAGGTGCTTTGAAAGGTCAGAGGACAAATCAACACCACAATATGAAGTTCTGGAATTTTTCTTGAAGAAAGAATTATTCACATTGTCAGTTGTCTAGAGGAAGGCAAGATTCTGAGAGAAAAAAAGAGAACTAATTAAGTGGGCCATATTGCAAAAGAAAAGGAAGAAAGGAGGCTTCTCTGGTACACACTCTTGCTCTCTCTTTTTGTCATGGTATTTGGGAGTGAAGAAGATATTTTGAGAATTGTTAAGAGTGAGGGTGATTTGCAGTGTGAACAGTACTACTCCCTACTGTTCATTTTAGAAAGAAACAAAGTGTGGTTCCTTGGTTGTGGCCATTAAATATAAATACCCTGGTGACAAGAAGAAATAATCAGGGAGGTTATTTCTGTATAGCCTTTCTGTAATGCATATACAGTGCTGAGACAGGTTCACGAAGGCAAAACCTGCCTAAATTATCCAAGTTGGACACCTAACTCCATTTGACATATAAAGCAAAGTGTTTTTGGTAACTTTAGTATATTTTTGCTTTTCCTATAATGCTACTATTGACTAATGCCAGAGTTGACTAAATTGTACTTTAGTTTGTACATCTTTTGTTAACTAGTGTCAAATACTATGGTATGGTTAAAGAGTTGCCAACATCTATAGTAGCTGTTGCACTCATTGTTAGCTACACTGTAGCTGCTGATTTTATTTATGGTTACAGGACTTATTTTAATTATTTTCCTTGTCATTTAAATATGATTTTTAAAAGGCATGTGTTTATGTTATGCTATGCCTTAACTTCCATTAATTGTGCTAAATAGGATTGGTAAAATAATTGTTGCTGAATTGAGTGTCATAGATAAAAGAAAAGAATCTAGTCAAGGAGTAGCATCATAAACTCTCCTTTTGTTAAACTATATTTCTGATTATTCTGAGCCTTCTTTAAAGTGCTCTAAATATCTCAGCAAAAACAAAGAATATTTGTGAAAGGAATTGGCCTTCACTTGGAATTAAAATGATGGCTATTAAAACTCTTTCTCAGTGTAAAAGAAAATATTTCTCATTGATAACATGCTGATTGGCTAAAACAGCTTAGTGATGTATTCAACTGTGAAGTAAATGAGCTGTAAGACTCTACTGATCCCTGTACCTGCTAACTTTAGGCACAATGCTTGAAGTTTCATCTCAAAAAATCATTTTGATTTCAGGTCTTTAAGTGAAGGGTAATCAAATCCCACCTCCAGATTCTGAAAATTTGTCACATGTGTTTTGGTGAAGTTTTCATGAAAATTTATTTATAAGGCTATGAATAAGAGTGTCACTCCATTTTTAGATGTTTATCTTGCCAACAGCTTTGGTCTTACCCTCTCTTTTCTGAGTTTGCAAGGAAATGCCTTGAACAAGGCTTAACTATTGGTAGCAACTGTTACCCTCAAAAGCTAATATACTATGGTTGTATATGACACAGTCTATTAATGTAGATGACTTCAGCATATAGTCTTCATAATAGCCCTATGAAGGAAATACTAATTTTAGAGGTGAAGAAATTCAAGATTAGTATGATAATTTACTCGATGTCTGCAAGTTGGAAGTGACACCCAAACTAAACTTGCTTTCAAAGCCCTGGTCAGAGCTTTTCACTATTTAGATGAGCTCTTATTTTAAATCTTTAACAATTAGATAATAATGAATTACTGGTAGGAAACATGACTGAACTAACATTATTTAGAAAAGTTTTTAATGAGTTATAAGGCTACCAAATAGAATAAAATAATTTAAAATTCCATGTTGATTAAAAATATGATGAGATGCAAAATACAGATAAAATGTGCATAAAGAAGAAGGAAAATAGAAACATCTAATGCATTGTAGATTAAACTAAACTGATATTCTTTAAAAAGTGAGAGATAATTTCTATTTTCATTTATCATTAAATATTCACCACTAATTGATACTTATTCTACTGAAACCATTAAATATAATGGAGTTGGCAATTCCTGAAA
Source organism: Urocitellus parryii (assembly GCF_045843805.1). Lineage (NCBI taxonomy): Eukaryota > Metazoa > Chordata > Mammalia > Rodentia > Sciuridae > Urocitellus > Urocitellus parryii. Next base: position 27,963,591 of record NC_135537.1, read on the forward strand.
CATTGATTTTTCTAGTTTCTACTTTTCTAAGGAAAAACTAAGAAATTCCATGATTAGCTCTACATTTTTACAGCTTTATTTCCCCCCTTCTTACTTCCTTCTCTTAATATAATAAATCTAAGTTTACTCAACTCTTTTCACAAGGCAAAGGACTTAATAAAAAATATTTCCCCTCAAACAATAGATGTCAGTTCATGAGGAGCTGTTCTTTCCTTTAGATTGTCAAAACCACAAAGGGAAGAGGGTGGGGAAAATGTGGTGAGGTCAGTGTCAAAAGCTGATTTCCATTTACCTCAGTTTGTCTGCTAATATCTCCAATAAAATAAATAATAGCTTATATCTAGTAAAAATGTCCAATAAAGTGATAGATAACACTTGTTCAATATTTCTTAACAACTTAATCTTTAAATCACTTTAAATATAGTAACCCATGTATCCTTCACAAGAACCTAGTGATGCAAGTACTTATTATTACAAATGAGCAAACACATTGAGAGAAGTTGTGTTTTGTTTTGTTAAAAGTCACAACTTTTTGCAAGATTTCAGAGTCTATGCATTTAAATGTATGTCTACTGACTCCTCTTCATGGCAAAATACACATTTCAAAGTTTGAGAATTAGCCATTTTATTTTTGTTTTAAATCATCTTATTCATGAAAAACTTAAAGAAGTTCTTGACTTTTAAAGATTCCAAGGAAATAGAGAGATTCAAGTATGTCCAAAATCTTGTTGAATTTACTACCAATTTTCAATCTTCAAATTGTATTGTGCAATTAATCACTCAAGCAGAAAACGTTATTTACAAAAATAGAATACAATGGACAAAGTAGAATTAAAATTCTTGATACTTAGAGTAAGTATTAACTCTTAGAACTTACATTTTAATTGCTGACATAAAAAGTATATCTGATATACTGGGTTACTATATTAGGTTTGTCTTTTACTGTGTTTATAGTGCTATGGTCCTTGTTATCACCATATTATTTTATTATCTAAATATTACAAAGCTGCAAAATATAAGGGATATTTCTCAATATTATAGCATAGGGAGCGAACTGACAGGTAACCACATACTTAATGGTGAAACAGGGTGTTTTTACTTAATATAAAGACCAAGGCAAGATGATCAGTTTCACTATTTTTATTCAGTACTTTAACGTAGGCTATGGTGAGTGTAATTAGGCAAGGAAAAAGAAATAAAAGCATCCATATTAAAAAGGAAGACATAAAAGTAACTTTACCTGCATGCAACAAGATTGTCTCTTTTGAAAGTCAGATGAAATTTACACGTGAAAAAATATTACTGGAACTCATAAATTTTGGCAAGATTTCAGGATACAAGATGAATATAAAAATATCACTTGTATATTTTTGTGATACCTACAATCAGAAATTGAAATATAAAACCAGGACTTTTAACCAGGCGCATTGGCACACACCTGTAATCCCAGTGGCTTGAGAGGCTGGGGCAGGAGCATTGTCAGTTCAAAGCCAACCTCAGCAAAAGTGAGGCACTAAGCAACTCAGGGAGACCCTGTCTCTAAATAAAACACAAAATAGGGCTGGAGATGTGGCTCAGTGGCTGTGGTCCTTTGAGTTCAATCTCTTGTACCAAAAATAAATAAAAAATTAGAAAACTTTTTTACAATAACATTAATGCATATGAAATATTCAGATAAAAATGTGACTAAATTAATGAAAAGCTCCATACTGAAAATATAAAATATTGTTGAACAATTTAAAGATCTAAATAAATGGAGAGATATACTTTGTTACTTGAGATTGTTGACGTGATAACTTCTCATAAATTAACTAGAATTCAAAACAATCCCATCCTAAATTCAAGCAAGAATTTTTGTTGTTAAAATTGTCAAGCTCATCCTAAAACTCACATGAAAGTTCAAACAGTATACAGTGGCCTGATCAACTCCAGAAAAGAATAGAATTAGAGGGATAATGCTACATAATTTCAAGAATTAATATAAAACTGCAATAATCAAAACAGCACAGTATTGGTTAAAGGTAGACAAACAAATCAATGGATAGAGTTATTAATTTACTATAAAACCACAGACATATAGATAACTTATTTTTGACAGAAGTGCAAAAGCAATACAAGAAACAAAGGATAATATTTTTAATAAATTGTTCCAGAACACTCAAATACCATTAGGCAAAAATAAAGATCTTGATGATTTACCTCCAACTATGCACAAAAGTTAATTCACAATAATTAACTGACCTAAGTATAAAACAAACTTCAACTCCTCTAAAAAATGTACTGTAAAACATCTGTGCGATATTAGATCAGGTAATGATTTTTAGATATTACATCAATCCATGAGCCATAAAAGAACAATTGACTTTGCTTTCCAAAAGACAATAGTTAGAGAATGAAAAGATCAGCTACACACTGGAAGAAACTATTTGCAAAATATGGTTGATAACAGATTGCATCTATGCTATAATTTTTTCAATAAGAAAACAACATAATAAAAATGTACAAAAGTTACGGACTGACCCTTTAACAAAGAACATACAAGGATGGCAAATGACCAAATAAAAATTGTTCGATGTCATTATTAATTAGGGAGAAGTAAGTAAAATGCAATGGGGTATTTATGTGCACTTTACAGAAAAACAAAAATTTGAAGAATTAACCATACCAAGTTTTGAAGACAATCTGAAGGGGACAGAATTCTCATACATTTCTGTAGAAGGTGTAAAATCTTACCACCACTTTAAAAAAACTTTGGCAATTTCTTAAAAATTTAAATATGAATATTTCATATGATATATCATCCTAAACTTAGGTATCTACCCAAGAGAAAAGGAAATATATGCCTCTATAAACACTTATAAATGAATATTTATACCAGCTATATTTGAAATAGACACAAACTAAAAGTTCACCAGCAGCTGGATGGATTGAGACACTGTGGGGTGTCCATACAATGTAAAGTAAATCAGCAATAAAATTAAGGAACTACTGATATATGCAACCACTTAGATGTACCTCAACACTCTCAATGAAAGGTATAAGACAAAAGCAATTTAAAAGTACAAAGAAAAACTACTTTATAGTGACCAAAAAGCAGATCAGTGATTGGAGTGAGCTGTAGTGAGTGATGAGAGGAGATGACACATGTGCACATTTTCTTAATTGTGGAGGTTGTTTCACAGGTTATGCAAATGTCAAAATGCACCAAATTGAATGTTTTAACAATGTGTCAGCTATTTTTTACTTAAGTGATTAAGTATTGCAAAGAAAAAAAAAACCTAAAATTTAAAAAAATATGTGTCAGGCAAAGAAGGTTCCTTAAGCAGCTTTTCTTGACCCAGGGATGGGTATGGAAAGATAACTAAGACAGCATGGTGGAGTACAGGATTGATATTTCAAAAGTTCAAACTGAAATACCATGATGGTCATTTAACTCATGAGAGACTATACTTAATATTCTAATGCCTCTGTGGTTTCTTTTTCACACTTACACAATGGAGATAATAAGACCCTCATTATGCAGTTGCCATGACACAATAACTTGCTACTGGTAACAGGTATTTTTGCTCCATAAATAACTGATTCCTTTTATTTCACACAAACCCTCACTCCCTGTACACAACAGAATTAATTCTTGGTACAAAATGAATCCAACATGAGATTAGTTAAAATTGTGACTATGGATATTGTTTCATTTTAATTAGAGAGACTATTCTTCCATATATAGAAAAAAGATAAGAACATATGTCTGGGAAATTTAAAAAATCTCATTCAATAATTAGAAAATCCTGGAGAAATTAAGCAAATAGTAAATCAACATTTGATAAAATCTATATTTTGAAAAAGCCAAGCAGCAAAGACATTTTTAATGAGATGTCTGTCAAGCTCTGATCTGTCATGCATAGGTTGAATACCATTTATAAAATATGTACCTATGTCTCCCTTTTATGCCAAAGCAAAAGACACATGTCTTTGAAGTTTCTGTTCTCTGAGGTGAATCCAGACAGCAGTGAAGAAGGCCTGCTGCTGTTCATTTAGAAACAGAGGCAATCGTAAGTTAACGTGACAACAAAGATGGAGACTCTCTTTACAAAAGATACGTGGAAAATATACTTTAATATTTTGTGGGAAGATTTCTGGCTTTCAAAAGCCTGAGCATCACAAATGTATCACTGAGGGATATGATAAGTGACGAGATAGATGTAAGGAATAGATTTTGTAGCAGCTTCTGGTTAAATCAAATATTCTAGATAATGTGAAAAATAAACCTTTTTACAAAATTCCTATCATTAGATGTTAAAGTGCATATTCAGTGGTTTCTGATACAATTCAAAAATAGTAAACATCTATGAAAAAAATCTAGCTTTGATTTGTTATGTGTGTGACTAACATATCAACTTTGATTTGAGAAAATAGGCCTAATAACTTAGAGCATGATAGATAAAAATGAGATTAAATGGATTCAAATGCTCCTATGGAATACAAACAAGGCCAGGTACAAGTCATCGCCTTGAAGTATTATGATTGTTTTAATATATGTACAACTTAGATTCACAAAAGCTTTAGCATTAGCAGGGACCTTAGAAATATGATTCTTCAACAAATGCTGATCCAGTATGCCCCTGACCACCTAAACCAATATTTTGTTGTGAGGTTAGAACCCTCCATTATTAGACAGTTGCCATGGCTAGAAAGCTTTCCCATGTTTGGTGCTGTAGTGAGTCCCGTGGATGGCAGTGGACAGTGAACCGTCCTCTAGGGTTGATCAGTCCTTCCCAGTGATATGATTCTGGACAAGTGACCTAAAGTCCTAAAATTTTTATTCCTCAACTGCAAAAGGGAAATAAGGACACCATCAGATTACTGGAAGGACTAATCATGTTTTTAAAAGGCATGGTTTAAGTATGTATTAAGGGCTCTAGAAACATTCATAGAGTAATTACTTGGTCATTTTTTTTAACCTTATAGAAAGTATAATTGTAATGTGGGTGACGTAAGAGCAACCCATAATAAAGTGTTGAATTATATAGCTCAAGGGTAATTTCCAGATGTAAAGTTTCATGGTTACTTATGGCAAAATATCAAATGATTGAGAGCTATCATTTTCTCTCTTCATTCCACCCTTAGAAGAGTTTTTGTTTTCAAATCACATATTCTGGATCATTCCATTGTTATCTGATACGGTTTTAACTTCCCTCTATAGTGATTTCTTCCTCTGGGTCAGGATCCTAGCTATTTGTAGCTTTTCTAAAACAAACACCTAAAATGCCATGCAATGCTTCACAAGTAGACTGACTAGTATTACACAGTATGTGCCTCTAATCTTTCTTTTTTTCTAGATAATAATTCTTATGTTCCAACAAACTCCATGATGAACATCAATATATTTTCTTTGGGAGAATGTACACATAGTTTCCTTATATTAAAGATGAACTAACTGAAAATAGCAATTTAAATAATAGTCAAACTGAACTTTCAAATTTCCATGAAAAAAAAAATGGACTTCCATTCTGAACTCAGGCTTTCATGTTCTTCCTAGAACACAAAGGTAGTTCCTGCTTTTGAGGTAGATCTTTGCTTTTGAGATGGCTTTCACTGGAGTTCTCTGGTCTAATGATCTTCATGACTCACTCATTGTCTTCCTTAACTATTTTTTCAAATGTTACTTTTTCGGTCATGCCTCCCTAACTAATCCACTTGAAATTACAAACCCCAGCCTTGAAACCCTAACTCCTTCTCTGGCACTTTTTAATTATGCAATCTTTGAACTATTCTATTTTTGGAAATTGACAGTCTTGCCTATTAGAATGCTAGTTGCATGGATGGCTGGAGTTTTGAGGTCACTTCATTGTTGTATTCTCAATATATAAAAGTGTCATAAAGAAGTAGATGTTATGTAAATATTTATCCAATTAATACATTCTTTTGAAAATGCTCAAAAATTTCAAATATTTTTATTCATGAAAAGGAAACTCCATGGTAATTTATAAAATTTACTGAAAGGCAAATATAGTAAATAAAATTAATAACTAATAAAGTCTGTCCAACTAGTCAAAAACAAAAACTTTAATGTTAAAATATATATATATAATATATTGATATTTGGGGGCTTAAACTTCATGTTGCTCCATAAACATTGATGAAAAAACACCATTGCAGTAAACAAATGTTTTCTTTGAGAGTACTCCAATGTAAAACCCTTTTTAAAATGTATCCTTACATTTTATGAAAAATCAACTCTGCTGTCTTGTATAAAATAAAAAGCTACAATATTTGAATTTTAATATTTTTAGCAAAAAATCACAATTTTGTAACAGTTTACAAAAATAGAAGAACAAAAGTGTCAAAGATGTACGGACTATAAAGCAAAGACAATAAGTTCTCCTGCTATCTAAATGACTTTAGATTAAGGCTTCTTTCCTTTTCTCAGGCCAACTATAAAAATTCAGAAGTGCCAAATTTGAGTGTTACAGTTCAGATGCATTTGTACAAGATCAACTAAGGTTTTCTTTAGTTCTCCCACTTTTAAAAAGATGAATCACTGTAACTCTTCCATTGATCAATGAGATATCCTCTTGGCTTTATATGTTAAATAATGAAAGATTAATAAATGAAAGGTTAAATGTCAATACTGTTCCCTTTCACAAGCAATGACCATAATTAGTTCATTAGGCTCAAAAGAAACTATAAAAAACATGGAAAGGACAAATTTAAACTCCACAAATCCTTTCTGGAGACCCTAAAGACTAGATATGTAATAAATATGCTGTAAATCTAGGGCAGCACATCCTAACAGAACTTGGTAATACTTATCAGAGAAATGTATTCATATTCACAGTCTGTGAGATAAGACCACGAATATATCCATGTCAAGAGAGGTCATGTTTTACTGCTAAGTAAATTATAAAAGTACATGTTTTCATAAGTTTTTGAATTTTAGAAATGCAAATACAGAATTGCAGATCCCTATTACAAATGCAAAATGATATAAGGTTACAAAATATAATGAGTTAATTATGTGTACATTTTCTAAACCAAGCTGAAATTGCTTCAGAAAAAAATTAAATTAAAAAAGTATTTTAATACTACTTGACTCTCCACTTTGTGGAGGAGAGATTCCTGAAAATCACATCTAGATTTCCACCAGGAGGTGGAAACACATGTGCTAGTCAGAAAGTAGCCCCTCCCTTAACTGTGTACCAGACCTGAGGTCTTAATTTTCTTAACAGAATCCAGCCATTTTTCAAATGAAACATGTTCCTGTTTTCTAGTCTGACCAATGCATACAAACATTAGGCATGAAATGTGCTGTATCATTAAGAAACCAGCGTCCTCTAATTTAAAATAATAAATTTTTCCCAATTATTCTTACCTTAAGGCAACCCAGGTGTTTTATGGGACAATTTAGATACAGTGACTGCCTCCATTTACACTGAATTCATGGGGAAAATGAAGTGTAAGAAAGTAATTTTCCCTCCCAAATTTTGCTAACAGGTAAAACGGAGATATTTCAATTCTTTTATAGGATTATCTATCCAGGAACTTGAAAAGATGTATCCAACAAACAGCTGCAACTTTTTTTTTTTTAAACAAATAAGGCCAGCTAAAATAAGGAGTTACTTGCATTTTTTTTTCTTTTGTTAATTACCAGAAGTAATAACCACATTCTTTTTTTTTTTTTTAAGTTTTTCAATCAACATGAGGAGGTCATTCTCAAATATTTCTGGTTGTTCTTCCAGGCAATGACTCTGCCCTGTGTGGTCAAAATCTGCCCCATTTGCTCTGTTCTCATCAAGCAAAATAGATGGATGGGAACAAACAACACATAGAATGAAGTCTATGGATTTCTCTCAGAATTTATTTTCAGAGAGTAAATAATCAGAAGCACTAGGAGACTCATTCTCTGGGACTTGCTTTTCAAAGGAAAAAAAAAAAAATAGTCACCATGAGGCTAAATTGGGATTCGACAATTCCCAGAAAGCACTTTGATATTGGAAGAAATTCTAGGCCAGATTGAGCACTTCAATAATGCATTCACAGTTCATTTTCTGTTCATTTTCTCCTCTAGTGATGGTCTCCACTCCAGGGCCCCATTCCACATAAAACTTAAATATTCAGAAAATTACCTCCAAGAGTGTTTACCTGACTAATCACATTTAGGTTGTGAAAATAAGTGAAACAAAACCCGCAGCTGTACTTTCTAAAGCACACTGAAATGAGACCATGATCTTCAGTACGGTGAAGTTTTACAAACAGACCCTAGAAATGTAGCTCCAGATTTGGAAATCTGGAAATTTTCTGACAGAATTTTCCCAAATCACACATTCCTTTTAAAGAAACAATTATACTATTTACAAAATCAGTAGAGTTTAGGGCCTAGAAGCAACAGCTGCAGGGATTATGAAAAGGACAGATTGTACCATTGTAGTCATCCTGCAGAAGCTCCAGGCTGAGCATCAATCTTAGAAACTGCGCCACATCGAAACTCAACCTGTTAAAAATGTTGTCTTCAAAGGGGATGGTGGCATGTATCTGCATTTCCGTGCTGTTGAGTCAAAAATTATTTTGAGTTAGAAGGCAGACAGTTTGACTGGAATTTGGAAGTAAAGGCAGAAAGGACAAATGATCTGTGTACCACTGAGTTAGTCTTCATCAAATAAATTATTTAATATCCACAGTAGCCTTACATTTGCTATAAAACCTGCACCTAGGACCACACCAAATGAAAACTTTAAAAAAAATTCTTAACATAATTGTTAGTCTCCAATGTACCCTGTTTTTATTTGTTTATTCATTGCCATTGCCTGATGCACCTTAAACCCTTTTAATTCATCTGTTTCTCCACTAAATCATGGAACTTGCTGATACACCATCATCTTTTGAGCAAAAGAAACTAAGGTTTATTTCTCAAATTATGTATTTTATTCTATTAGTTTGGTCTTAAGGTGTGATGTGAAATCCCTTGCTATAATAATTTGAGACAAAAGGTAGATAGATAATTTTATGCTGAGGAGAAACTTTTTAGTTTGAATCCATCCCATTTACTGATTCTTTATACTAATTCCTGCACTATAGGAATCTTACTAAGAAAGTCAGGGCCTAATCTGGCATGATGGAGATTTGGGCCTACATTTTCTTCTAATAAACATAGTGCCACTGGTTTAATTCCTAGGTCCTTGATCCACTTTGAGTTGAGTTTTGTGCATGGTGAGAGATAGGGGTTTAATCTCATTTTATTTCATATGAATTTCCAGTTCTCCCAGCACCATTTGTTGAAGAGGCTATCTTTTCTCCAATGTATGTTTTTGGTGCCTTTGTCAAATATAAGATAACTGTTGTCATATATCACAAATTAAATTTTTTTAAAAAATAAAAAAAAACACAAAGCAACAACTAAAGAAAATTTTATGGAAGTGCTTCTGTTACACAAAGAAATCCTATATTGTAGTATAACAAAATGTTGAACAATTTGTTCAGAGGTTGAACAATTTGTTCAGAGATTGAACAGCAGAAGTTTAAATTATCATTTTACTTCAAATGGATGGTTAGGTCACACATTGATGGAATGCTAATTTTCTCTATCAAATGAAAATATTTCCCTCCAATATTGGAAAGGAAGAATGTCTAACCAAAATAGCTGTCATCTCTCACTGAGAAAACAACACAACTCACTAATACATCATTTACACATTCTCTCATTTATTTATGCAAGCATTAATTTGACAATTCTTATTTTGCACTTAATATGTGCCAGGCCTCATACTTAGAATGATTACATCGAGGTTGGGTAGGTATTGTTATTAAGACAATCATAGTTAATCAGGATTGCATTCGATTCCTCTTTCTAATGTAGGGTATGCATGTAAAAAGCTTGGGTTTTCAAGCTATGTCCTAAATTTGGATCTCAGCCCAGCTACTTAGTATAGCCATCATGAGTATCTTACTTAACATCTTTAAATCTCCTTTTGTTATCTATAAAATGACTATCATGTTCATCACAGAGGGTTGTTGTGAAGGTTTAATTACTAAACTATGGAAGTAAATTAGAAAAGAAAATGGAATATATTAATTGGTATATGAAGGTTATCTGCTTTTTTTTCAACATTTTTAGGTGTGATGGTTAGTTTTATGTGTCAACATAGCTAAGCTATATCACCCAGTTATTTAATCCAGGACTAATCTAGATTTTACCATGATCATATTTTGTAGATGTGGTTAATATCTACCATCAATAGACTTTAAGAACAGTAAAACACATGAGTAAGCCTCAAAAGATTAGTTGAAGCCTTAATAGCAATACTTCAGGTTTCACGGAAGAAGAGGAAATTACAGTGAAAACTGTTCAAAATTGGCATCTTAACCCCTGTCTGAGTTTCCAATCAGCTGATTTGTTCTAGAGATTTTGGACTTTCCAGACTCCACAAGAATGAGAACCAATTCATTAAAATAAATTACACACACCTCTATGTATTTATGCCTATGCATGTTATATGTGTCTTTATATACATATATTCATGAACATTTTTATACTGACTAATGTAGTAGGAGAAAAATACTGATTTTCTTTTAATAAACTGTATCTTTTATTTTTCATACTTTTTTTCTGATAATCAGCCATTTTATCATCCTCAATCTCAAGCTTCACCTAATAAGATTTCACTCAGGCAACAGCATCAGTGAATGAGATGAGATGATAGCAGCTCAGTTAAAGAGAAGGTACATTGCACAGACCTGCCACCCTAAATGCTAAATGTTCTGTAAATTATATCCCTTCTATCCAGCATTTTTTTTTTTTTGAGGTGAGTACTCTGCTTTTCCTCTGTTCATGTTATTCATTCTCCTTCATCCTGTCCAAGGTCCTGCATTCCTCCATGCTCTGTACCCAACAGGTTTGCTTCCATTTATATGCAAAGTACCTTAATTCTGTTTCCTATCACTAGTAAACTGTGCACATAATCCCTCATATCATTTTGTATTCTTCAAGGATGTCAAAATCATTATATAGACGATAAAGAATTTGCCTTGCTTTCGAAAAGTTACCACCACAGAGAATTGAATTGTATCTTCTGATGATTAAACAAGATATAGATCATCATTTTTTTCAGTAATTTTTATAGTCTTCTATAATAATTTATGATACTTACATAAATATCTTCATATATTCCTATTTTATTCATATGCTTTCTAGTTTGGGCTATAAAGATGAAAGTTTCTACTTTTAGTTATATATTGCTGATAAAAACAATAGTTGGTTTTTACATAGTGTTATTGCATCCAACTATCTAAGCAAATTATTAATTCCATTTACAGCTTTCCTTGGGTTATCTTGGAAATGTGTAGACCCTCTTGTATATTCTATGGCTTTCTTTACAAATTTTATAGTTTTAACTTTTTATCATAATTATATATTAAATCATTGGCAAGCTACTAAAATGATCAATAGAAAAGAGTGAAACAACTTCAAGAAAATTAAATGATCTTAAAATTGTATATTTCTAAACATTGCTTTGAAAATTTAAAACAATAAAATACAACTGAATTACGAAAAGCATTTTTAAAATATTTTTATTTTTGCTTTCTAACTACTGTAATTGCTATTAACAATATTACATGTGTGGTAGTGATTTGGGGGAACTTATTTTATTTTTAATATATCACATGGATAAGTTTTCTAATTCTTCATTCTTACTTAAAAATAACATATTTCTTAAATTGGTCAATTAGTTTAGTGCATGTATATATGTGTGTGTCTGAGTTTTATGTATTTTTCCAAATGTATTACTATTTTGTTTAGTTCTTCTATGTGTTCACCATATACTGTGTGTTTGAAGCATCATTTTCTAGAAGAGTATATTAAAACCTCTGATCATAAATGTCCAATTTTTATCCCCTTTGTAATTCAGTGAGTTTTGAATTTATCTTCATTAAGGCTATATTTTAAGTTACATAATATTATAGGATGCTTTTATTTTCTTGGGAATTGATTTTTATGAGTATGGCATCTGTTCCTTAACATTTTATTTTTTCCATTATTCACATATTCACATGTGGCTTTTTTGGTATGTTTTCCATAAGTTGTGTGTGTGTGTAAATGAATAATGTATGCATGTGTGTGTGTTTTCATTAAAAAATGTCCCAAGGCTGAATGGTTGATGGTTATTTTTATGAACAATTATAGAGAAAGTGAGGAAAGAGAGATTAATTGGTTGTCTTTTAGGCAATCATCACCCATCTTAAGAAAAAAGAATCCATACAAATATAATAATGCTGCTAAAGCCTTTACTATTTCCTTCTCCAAAGTTATCTTGTTTCTTCTCCCATCTCCAAGGATGATCACTATGACAAATTTATATTCATCCTTCTTCATAATTTCACAAACCACATTCCCTTTTATATGTTTTTCACTGTGTAAATATGTGTATATGTGTGTTTGTATGTGTACATAAAATATGCACAGACTGTACATGGCTATTCTTGATCATGTTTAATCTATTGTGTTGAAGAGGGCGATAATTCATTCATTGCTATCTCTGTATAGTACTGTGTAGTATACAGTTTTATTCATGTATCCACAAACATTCTGATTGATGGGCATTTATTCAAGTTTTTGCTGTTAAAAAAATGTGTATATGAGCATTCTTTCAGTGTAACTAGTGTGTGTATGCTGAAGTATCCATAATAGTGGAAGTACCTGTTTTGGGGTCAGAATACTCAGCCTATTAGGTGATAAAAAATTTTCTCCCAAATTAGTTGAATTTACATTCTCAACAAAAGTATAGCAAAATTCTTGATTGAAATCCAAGTCTCTGCCACTAAATTCTTCAGAGGTATCTCTTTCACAAAGCAGGGAAACTCTTAAACAGCTATAATAAATCCCTCAATCAGGCCAGTTAACAGGTTAAAATAATACTATCTATTATACAGAACATCTTGAAAATTTCTCATGTTTCACAATAGTACACGTTATAGCTCTTTTTTTAAAATTTAAGAGCGAGAATTCACTGTAATTGGTCATCATAACTCTGTAGATTACTTTAACCTAAACACCCATTCTACCTTTTTTCCCCATGACATTGATACTTTTTACAAATTGATAGCTTTTATTTCCAGTATTTTCTAAATCTACATTTGACTAATTATTTCCTTGGGATCTAATAAATGCATATGTAAATCATTTTGAACCTTAAATAGGAAATGCTGTGTCAATTTGTCCAAGACTTAGTGAAGTTTGATCATCTGATAAGGTTATAAAGTGATTAGTATTTATTTATTTGCTCATTTAAATGTTTACTTCATTTATTTAAACATTCCTTTTTCCTTCTTATAATCAATAAGTAATCTAGGTTGACATTTTGAGCATAATTTTGAATATAATTTTCCTCAACAATCTTTAATTCTCATATTTTTAGTAAATGTATTTTTTTCCATCTGTGAAATTACATTCTGGTTAATTATGTAATTAGTCTCTCCTTCTCTTTCTCTCTTCTTTTATTGCCTTTTTGCCACTTATCTTCATTGTCAGTGTCAACAACATTTTTTATTCTCTTCTCACTAAACACTTTATTTAGTAAGTATTGAATATATTTCCATTGTTTTAATAGTATCTTGTTTTATAACCTACATAATTCAGAACACTATATAAAAAAGTCTAATATTATTCATAGTTTCTAACAACTTATGAATGCAAAGGAGATCTTAGTTCAATTCAACTGTTTATTTATTTTTATTTATTTCTTACATACATGACATAGTGGAGTATCAACTGTTTATTTTTATCTCTTGCCCACTACAACTTTATAGTGTGGTGGGCAAAATATATATTTTAAAATAAACACAAATCAATGTTTGTTTTTATTTCAGTGTTACATCAGCTTAATGATTTTCAAATTTCATCATTTTTTCATGTTCTTGTGTTGATTACATATTTATTAATATATAGTAAGGACTTCCAGACAGTTAACTTTTAATTTTTGTGCTTTAAAAATATACACATATTGGGCTGGGGTTGTGGCTCAGTGGTAGAGCGCTTGCCTTGCACACATGAGGCACTGGGTTTGATCCTCAGCACCACAAAAAATAAATGAATAAAATTAAGATATTGTGTCCATCTACAACTAAAAAACATTTGTTTTTAATACACATATTTTGTGATTGTTTTTATATGAGAATTTCCCAGATTTCTGCTGGAAAATTTATCTTATGGATTATCCTGAAGACTCTGAAATTATTCTGTCCATTAAATGGCTTTTCAAAATTCAAAAATTTTTCTCTTATCTGTTAACTGTGTTAATTCTTTAATATTAGATTCCTATTCAATCGAATTTCTTTAGGAAGTTGTACTAGGATTTTTCCTTCCATGGAATACTGATATTTCAGTGGTGATGTGTTATAGTTCCAAAACCCTAATTTTATTTTGATTTTTATATCCACATTCGCATCGCTTCCCCTTTTTTTTCTGTTCTTTTTTTTTTGTGTGTGTGTGTTTCTTTCTTATGAACATGATGTTTCATGAGCATAAAACAAATCTTATACCTCAGGCTATCAGACTTTTTTGTAATATTAGTTTCATTTTAATCTGATTTTTACGTGATTATTAATGAGAGGGCACTCTTTTATCCATTTTAAGTGCCTCCATATAGTGTAGAATTTCATCTGTAGGTTCGGATCTCTCCCTCCCCCATCCTCTTCTCTTCTTTTAGTTCACTTTTCTGTATTTTTCCATTTGAAGCAGATTTACCTCAGGACTTGGGATCCTGATTTAGAAGCAAGTACATTTATCATGACGATTAAAAATTCCTGCCCTCGGTCATAGAGAAGTTACTGAAGACACAGTCATTGAATCAGTGGCTGGGTTCATTCTGTTCTTGCTCATGAGACAGTGTCTATGCTAGCTCTATCCTAGGGTTACAATAGTTCATAAACAGTTCCTTGATGCAGTTCAAAGAACAAACAAGCAAAGTCTTCAGTCTCTTATTTAAAATGAGAGACACCCACACCAGTTTCTGGGTTAAGAAATGAATTTATATCTAGATCTCACTCATTTGGAAATTGCTTTATGTTTATTGTTCCACAGATACACTAGTGATTGACTCTCCATGTAAAAAGTCTCATCAGTATATAGTTTTCTACACACTTCTATACAGTGTTAGTTCTGCAAGAATATCATCTGACATTTGCAGGTAGCTAAATTATTATGGTTTGGCTCTGAATTGTCTCCCTAAAGCTCATGTGTTGAAAGCATGGGTCCCAACACAGCAATGCTCAGAGATAGGGCCTTCAGGTAATAACTGATAGTAAGAACTCTGACTGCATCCACAGACTGATTCACCGTGAGTTAATCCACTGATAGCTGAATGGAAAATCAGGATGTGGGACGCAATTGGAGAACAGAGGTCATGAGTGACATGCTCTGGAGAGTTCATCTTATCCCCAGAACCCTTCCCCCCACTTTTTGATTGCCATGAACTAAGCAGCTCTCCTCCTCCATTTCCTTCCTCCATGATTTTCTAACTCAGGGCCAGTTTGCCATAGATGGAATCCTCTGAAACCATGAGCCAAATTAAATCCTTCTCTAAATTGTTCCTGTTGGGTATTTTGGTCATAGGGACTAAAAGCTGACTAACACGTAGATCATTTTGGTTTTCTGCTTAACTAATGTATCTGTCATTATCTCACGTCCATAGTAGAGAATGAAATACAGTATGAAACCTTTGCACCCACTACAATCTCTTATGGTACTCTCACAAAAATTTAAGAATTACGTGCTGTGAAGATACAAAGTTAGAAAGGAGAAGATGTGTATGTATGTGTGTGTGTTGCATGTGTGTATACTGCATGTGTATGGTTGCATGTGTATATAATGCAACCCATACATAAAAATCAGAAAGTAGCAAAGCTCAGGAGTGCAATAAGCAAAGACATTATTATCCCAGGATCACAAGTTTGAATCCGTTTGAAAAGTGAAAGAAAAAAAGAATCAAACCTTCATTTGATAAAAAAAAAATTCAGAAACACTTAGCCTATATAATTTTCTTCTATGTGATGTCTTTATTTTGCCTGTGACAAGAGAAACGAGGTCAGGTGCTATGTCATTGGTGGGCGAGTGGGTGCACTGGAATAAAGTGGAAAGAGGTTTGAGGAGAGTAGGAAAATACCAAATAATCCTTGTTAATGGTGGATGGGAAGAATTACATTTCTGGAAAGATGGAATAAAGGTAATATAGAACTGATACAGGTTTCAATATGAAGATAAACCAAAGCACATCTAGTATACTATTTATGCAATAAACATATACCAAAGCAGATACATAATTTGAGGACAGTATGAATAAAGATGATCTTCTTGTCTTCCATAGAACAAAACAGTCAGTTTTGTGTATCCTTTCTTATAAAACTACTCTTTTATGTGTTCTTCAAAAACAAGGAGAAAATACAGCAGATAATCTTTTAAAAAATATAGAAAAATGAAACCTCATACTGCTAGAAAGAAACAAATCCAGATAGAAGCAAGTCAGAAAAGGAAATTGATAGTACATAACATATATGTGAACATATGGCCAGTAAGTTTATTTACATCTAGAGGGAGTTTGAGAGTTGAATTTATGACAAATAGCTAATGAATAAGTAAAGGGAAGCATTTGGTAAATGAAAAAATAATATTGAACAAAAAATAAATGTTAATAATATACTTATTATTTATGATGCTACAAATGAGGGTATATACCTTACTACAGTAATATAAATTTGAACTCAGTAGCCTCAATAATATCTAAGATGAAATGGGAAGGGGAGACAGGCAATGCATGTCTGTGTTTGGTTCTGTATGTTTTAAGAGCTACAGTCACAGCTTTCACAACAGCTAACCAGTAGACAATACTCAATGCTGAAAAGTCAAATAATAGGAAATTGTTTTAGGTATATGGATATAAATCCCAAAATAGTTAGCTAAAAAATATAATGGTGGTGGCACATATCTGTAATCCCAGCCATTGGGAGACTGATGTAGGAGGATCATGAGTTCAAGGCCAGCCTCAGCAACTTTGCAAGACCCTGTCTCTAAACAAAAAGGGCTGGGGATATAACTCAGTGAAAAGTATCCTTGGGTTCAAGTGCCTGGCACAAGAAAGAAAGAGAGAGGGGGGGAGGGAGGTGGGAAGAAAGAAAGGAAGGAAGGAAGGAAGGAAGGAAGGAAGGAAGGAAGGAAGGAAGGGAGGGAGGGAGGGAGGGAGGGAGGAGAGAGGGAGGGAGGGAGGGAGGGATGGACGGACGGATGGATGGATGGATGGATGGAGAGGGAGAAATAAATGAAGGGAAAAAAGGGAAAAAAAAGAATATGATGGCCCATTGGGAGTGGGAAGTTAGAAAAATGTTGTTTTTATCTTGAAGTTCTACTTAACTCCTTAGAAGAAAATATAGATATTCTTCATTTATATTATTTTTATGAATGTATAACTTTTTAAATCTGATATTTGTTTTTATCAAACAGATTGAATTTTACAAGTAGGAAGTCAAAAACTGTGAATCATGGTTCCCTACATAATTATATATGAAACCCTAGGAAAGATTCTCAACCTCTTTGAACCTCATTTTTTTCATCTATAAGTTTAATACAGTATTATCTATTTGATAGGGTTGCTATAAGATTAAATTGTAGGGCACATAGTTGTCTAAATATAGCATCAAGTATATAATAGTCACCAAAAATGTGAAGGTTAAAAACACACAGAATCAAATATTTATTTATAAAATATTTGAAAAGGGTTTTAGGTGGCTATTTTGAAGCTTGTTAATGCCTACTTTTATATGTTGAAGGGGTTTATATAGTTTAGCAGATGTGTTTCTGCAGGCATGAGATGGACAAGGTAAACAAATGATGTAAAATAAAACAATTGAAATATCAAATATAGCTTTGTATAGTTTTAAAAATTAGAATAAGTCTTTAAGGGCCATTAGAATTTGGTACTTCTCACATATTTGTTACCTGTATATCATAATATGTTGAATATAAAATTAATTTGATTACTGGTAAAAATTATAGTGATAGCTATTGCCTTCCTTACTATTCACAGCTCTGTTTTTGACTGTAGCGTTCTTTGTTCCTGAATTATGAGGTCTGGACCAAGTGCACTGAATCATTTTATTGCTGCTTACCCTTCTAACTGATGCAGCACCAAAGCTATTTCACTTTCTGGCTGGTCTTGCTGAAAATCTACAAATGCTTATTTTCACAGTGAAGTTTTATGTTATGTTCCACAGCTGAGAAACACTTATGTATTGGGAATAGATATTGTTCAGTAGAGGCTATTTGAAATGAGATTTTTATTTTGATTTTCTGATTTTTAAGAAGGAAAAATTAGAAGTAAAATGGAACAGTGATGCTTATCACTGGTATAAACACTTGTGCTTGAACGTTTACAGCATACATATTTGTTCTGAGAATTTTATAGACAAGCTAAATAGCTGATAGCAAGAATGTTTCAAATGAAATTAAGTATAAATTCACCCTTTCTTTTAGGTGTGAGCAGAATATGAAATGGAAAGAGAAGCAAATGTTTTTGAATTTTGAAATGGATTAAGTTAAAAAAGTCAATACTTTTCAATCTCTCTCACACATGGTTATTCCTGCTCTTGATTTCCCATATTTTGGGAAAGTAACATGTTACTTTTATGGAGCACATTTTATGCATTGATAACTATAATAGATCTTTACCTATATAAATTCATTTAATTCAAACTACAAATTTTTTACTTTCATATTATTTTTTTTCTTGTTGTCCATGTAAAATAGCAAAGCAAAATTGAAAATGTATAGAGCAAATGCAATACCTAGAGTATCAGGGCTATTCATTTATTTATTTTAATTGATAAAAAGGATTTATGTATAAATTATATACACATATAAATTTCTGTACCTATTGTTTTGAAATGTGAAAACACTATTATATAAATAAATTTTGAGATAATTATCAAATACATTATCTTACATACTTACCTACATCAATTTGTATGAGAAACCATAACTCTACTCTTAGCAATTTTCAAGAATGTAATACATTGTTTTTAACTATAGTCACCTAGTTATACAATAAATCTCTTGAACTTATTCTTTATTTTTAATTGAAATTTTATGCCCTTTCACCAACCTCTTCCCACTCCACCCACCCAACTCTAGTAAACACTATTCTATCTCTACTTCTGTGATCATATTTTTCAAAATTTCACATGTTAGTGAAATTAGTGTCTGTATTTGCCTTGTTTAGCTCACTTAACATAAAGTACTCCAGTTTCATCCATGTTATTGTAACTGGTAAGATTTCCTTCTATTTTTGTTTAGACTGAATGAATTTTTCTTTATCTACTCATCTGTTGATGGACTTTTAGGTTGACTTCATATCCTGGCTAATATGAATAATATTGGCATTAACATGAGTGCATCTATCTCTTCAGGACACTTATTTCATTGCCTTTAGAAATATACCCAGTAGTGAAATTGCTGAATTATATGATATTCTATTTTAAAATTTTGAGGAACCTCTATATAGTTTTCCATAATATCTGTACTAATTTGCATTTTAACCAACAGAGTGCAAGTGTTCCCTTCTCTTCACATATTTTCTAACACTTGCTAACTCTCATCGTTTTTGTAATAGTCATTCCATCAGTTGTAGTATGATATATTGTTGTGATTTTAATTTGTATTTCTCTGATGATTAATCAGATTGAGTTTTTTTTTCATATATTTATTGGCCATTTGTATTTTCTCTTTTGAGAAAAAGGAAAAGTACAAACCTCTCTTAGTCCATTTTGTGTTGCTATAATGAAACACTTGAGGGTGAGTAAGTTACGAAGAAAATATATTTATTTAGCTCCCAATTTTGAAAACTGAGTCCAAAATCAAATAGCTTCATTTAGTTGATCTTTATTGAGAGTCTCCTGGCTGCATCACAACATGGAAGATGGCATCACATGTCCAGAGAATAGGGAGTGGAAAGAGACGGGGTGGGTGATGGGGGGTTGGGGGGAGAAAGTGTCATCTGGTAAAAGAAGGCAAAAGACTTGGGAGGGACCAAGTTTGCTTTCTTATAACAACCCACTGTATTGAAAACTAATATATTCCTATGGGAACTCACCTAATTCTCAAAATCAGAATTTGTTCCTTTATGAATGTGCTCAGGATCCAATCACCTCCCACTAGGTAACACCTCTTAAAAGTCCCACCACATTTTAATACCATTATACTGGGGACCAAGCTTCAAGCACATGGACCTTCGGGGGATAAACCTTATCTAAACTGTAGCAAGATACATTGTCCATTTTTTTATTTTTTTACTATTGATTTGTTTGAGTTCTTATTTTTGTTGAATATCAACTCTTTAATAGATGCATGACTTGCAAGAGTTTTCTCCCATTTCATCAGTTGTCTCTTCGTTTTGTTGACTGATTTATTGCCTTTACTTTTGGGGTTGTATGAAAAACAAAAACAAAACAAACCATTGCCCATATCAGGGTCATAGAGCTTTTCTTCTAGTAAGTTAAAAGTTACATGTTTGAAATTTAAATCTTTAATCCATTTTGAGTTGATTTTTTTGTATGGGTGGTATAAGAAAAGGTCCTCATTTCATTCTTTTTCATGTGGATATCCATTTATCCCACCTCATTTATTGAAAAACAAAAATTGTCTGTTCCCTAATGTGTGTTTAGCATCTTTGTTGAAAATAAGTTGACTGAAATGCATGGATTTTTGTTTGGGTACAGTGTTTTGTTCTCCTGGTCTGTCAATTTTAACATCAGTGATTGTCCCTACACATTGTACTCAGTATAATTTTTTTGTAATGTCATACTCTCTACAAAGCAAAATGCCCATCTGTGTTTTATTCACAGAACTGACATGTATTCCTAAACTTTCACCATTGTAACTAAATTATTTTGCATTAAAAATGAAATTTTTAGGGCTGGAGTTGTGGCTCATTGGTAGAGTGCTTGCCTAGCACATGCGAAGCCCTGGGTTCAGTCCTCAGCACCATGTAAAAATAAATAAATAAAATAAAAGTTAAAAAAATGAAATTTTTAAAACTAGGCAAAGGGTACTAAATTAAAGGTTGGCTAGTATATTAAAGGCTAGTATATTTTTCAAAGACTAATATATTAAACTGAATGTGGGGTCTTTAACATCTTAAGGGTACAAGTTTATCAGATCTTTCCACTAAATAATTAAATGAGAAAAACACCATGTTTCCTGAACTAGCCCAGGGTCAGTAAGACCATGCCTACACCTAGAGAAACATGTTGCCAAATACTAACACTGTCTTCCCAGTGTTCTAGGAATTATTTTCTTCATAGTCTATGTGTTCAGTATGTGTGATGCCCTTTTATCTGTTATTTCTGATACTTAGTTTAGTTCCACAATTTTAATCATAAATTCATCCCCTACAATACCTAATTAGAAAATTTCACTATCTTCCATGACAACCAAACTCTTTTCCATGCTTTAGACTTTAGAAATAAGGTGTTGTCAAGGTTGAAAGTTAGTGACTGCTCCAAGAAACATAAGAATTTGAAGTTATAATAGACTTCATTCTGGTGATCTAAATCTTTTTGAATATTGTAAAAAAAAATCTCTGCAGTATGAAATGAGGCCTTTTTATAGGCTAAAGCACAATAAATGAGTTTTCTGCATGTAATTTGATTTTATTTAGCAAATGGGTTGTTCTCAGCAGATAGAACTTGTATCACTTATCTTGAACACTACTTTGGTAGTGCCTAAGAGATTGCAGTCATTCTTTCAAACCTAGGACATCATTTAGCTTACTCCAACAGCAATTTCCTAAATTTTAGAGGGAAAATTTAGCATACATAATGATTATTACTCATTTTGAAATCATTACCTTATTGGTTTTAAAAAAACCCTTTCTTTTAACATTAAAAGATGCAGAATTTTGGATCAGGGAGTATATTGCTTAAGTATTATATGACTATGGGTCCTTCAGTCTCTTTAGTGTATAGTGCTTTGAGGATTTCATAGACACAGCATTTTCCTAAGGGGGGAAAAACTAACAACTTGTGTATCTAAATTGCCTCAAATTACAGATAAAAGTAAGATAAAAAAAAATTCCTTGTCAAACACCATGCTTCCACTCCCACCACACACTCATACACACACTCAGATTGTTCTTTCACTGATTACCATCCTTTAGGTCAGAGATTGAAATTAATTTCCTCTAATAAAACTTCCTTGGCTTCTTGATTAGTTTATTTCCCCCTGCAATGCAATTCTCCTACCATGACATTTACCACAGTTCACAGCTTATTAAATTACCTGTCTACCCCCACCAGACTGTACACATTTTGTGACAGGGATCACATATATATTGTGAATCTTGCACAGCTTAAGATCATGTGGCATATTTTCCATAAGTATTTGTTGAATGAATAAATAGAGAAATTAATGAAACTGTAATTGAAGATTCAAAAACCCACTGTTACCCACTCTGAGCTTTTGACCCATAACACGTGAACAATATATCCCTAGGTATGCAGTTTCCTGATTGCCAACATATTCTATACAGTATCATTATTTTTATTGTTATATTATTTTATAAAGAATATTTCAACAAATATACTTTATTCATAGAAAATAAAATCTTCTAGCATGTTATTACTTTATTTTTATCAGTTTAGCATGAGAACATCACAAGAAATATGTGTGTATTCTGTATGTATATGTTTTTCTTAAGCTATGTGATAAGATAAATGTTGAGGATGAAAAAGAGTCTTGACTATTTTAATCACCATAAATTATTGGAAAGGAAAACATCTTGCTAACTAGAGCTAGTTAGATACTAATCATAGGCTCATTGGTTTTAAAATATCAACTGGTGTGCTCTGTGCTAGGTGTGTTCTCATAAGACCAATAGATTGTGGCCCTATATATGAATGCTTTTTCCTACCACCTGAGTATTACACAAAAGATGTGAGGCAAATTACTGCAAATGAAAATGTGTTGCTGAAAAAAAAAAATGGTCAACATATGTCACCCTAAAATTGTTGGGGAAAGAAGAAAGAGGGAAATATGATTAAAATTGTTGGGGAATGAGGAGAGAAGGAAATGTGATAATATGAATAGGTTATATAATTCCCATTAGCAAATTTCAAGTACATAAAAATCTCAGCATTATAATTTAATAGAAAAATCTTTTTATAACCCAGCTCAATTTATTTTTCCTCAGACATAATACAAATAAGGAATTCAAAAATTCAAATGATTAAACATACATGTTTTCTCACATGAACATCAATTATAGAGCTATTAATTATGTTAACATTTGGTTTATAGGAAAAATTATTTTTGTCTTAGAAATGGCAATCTTAAAAACTATGAAAATCATACAAACCAGAGAGGTTAGAGCAAGATGGCAGCTGAATTAAGATCTTCCACTGAGAAACATCCCCACAGACATACCAATTGGAACAACTATTCACACAAGAAACTGCCTTCACAAGAACTAAGGAAGCCAGATAGATATTATAGGGCCTGGTTTTAGTATAATAAAAAGAAAAAGTGAATTGAAGAAGGCAAGACGTAAACTGCTACCTGTTTCACCTTCCCCACAACTTCAAGCAGCACAAAAAGAGAGACAAATGTTTCTATTTGGGTAAGAGAGAAAATTAACTCCTGATTTGGACTTAAAATATAACACCAGGATTAGCATGGTGAGACCAGGTATGGAGAAGGACCTCCCTTCCAGGCTTGACCTTATGGACTGAGCAATTTTGGCTGGTTTAACCAGGTATCAAAGAGATTACTGCCACCACTTCTCCCTGATCCTGTGCACCAGAGGTGGGAGTAAGGCTTGCCCTCTGGGGAGCAGGGCACCACCGATGGTACAGGACATTGCCCTGGAGTTCAGGGTTAGGCCCACAGTGGTGAGACCCAGCATAAGACAGAAACCAAAAGCCCCTGTATTCAGGCTAGAGTTCACAAACAAATCTCCAGACCTGTCCAGCCATCAGACCTCTGTGTCGGTGGGACAGACTTGAGTTTTGTCCTGTATCATTGCTAGCCTTGGAATTGGCCTGGGGCACACCCCCATCTCCCACAAACAAACAAATACAGACTGCATAGGTCTCTTTGGCTGTGTCGCTCAGGTTAGAACCAGTTTATTGTCCATCTAGGCAGCAAGGGGACTACCACTCTCAGGCAGCACAGCTATTCACAGTGCTCAATACAGAGATCTAGACCTGCCCTGGCACTAGAGAAAGACCTGTGCATTGATGTAATAGACTTATGTTTCAGCCTGTATTATCACCAATTGCAGCATGGGCCCTCATGCACACCTGAGGATGTGCAGATTCTTGTGCCTATGAGACTCAGGTACCACCCACTTTAGTATTAGACTTCTTGACCACATTTACCAACATTACTTCAACTTCAGGCAGAAAAGTGTAGAGCACTACTACAGGCGGAAATAGACAGACGGGACTAAGTCAGACTAAAATGTGTCTGCAAAGTAAAGGAAAAAAAATCAACAAAAGGAAGAGATAACCAACAGAACAGGAGAAAAATATGTACAAGCTATGATTCTGACAAAAGATTAGTATACAAAATGTTAAAAAAAAAAAAACTCCAAAAGCTTAATGACAACAACAAGGACATTTTTAAATGAGAAATTAACCTAAATAGACATTTTTCAAATGAAGACATATGAATGGACAACAAGAATATGAAAAAAACCAACTCAACAGCATAATGACCATAATGTAGTGTTACCATTCCAGTAAGAATGGCTATTTTCAAAAATATAAAAGATAAAAGTACCAGAAAATGTGAAGAAACGGGAATCTTTGCACATAATTTGTATGAATGCAAATTGTTATGATCATTATGGAAAACAGTACAAAGTTTCCTCCAAAAATATAGAAAAAACAACCACCATATGATTTAGCAGTTCCAACACTAGGTATACTTCCAAAGGAAATAAAATCAGTATGTTGAAGAGACTTCTGGCCTCCCACATTTATTACAGTAATATTCATATTTACCAAGAAGTAGAAGCAAGTTAAATTCCAAAAAAATCATGAATGAGTTAAAAAAATATGGTACATATACACCATGGAATAGTATTCAGCCATTTAAAGCAATTAAATATTGTCGTTCATGACAACACAGAACTGGAGATTAATATGAGAAGTGAAATAAGCCAAGCATGGGAAGACAAGAACTGTGTGGTCTCACTCATGTGCAGTCTAAAAAACTTTGATGTCATAGAAGTTGAGGAGTGGTGAGAAATTGATCAATATGTATTAAGTTATAGTTAAATCAAAGTGACAAGTTTGGGGGTATTATTGCATAGTAGTATAACTCTGGATAATGATGATGGACTGCATATTTCAAAATCGTAAAAGAAAGGAGTTTGAATGTTTTTACCATGAAGAAATTATAGAAGTTTGAGAACATAGGTGTTTTTACCCTGATTTAAATATCACACACTCTATACATGTATGAAAATATCACATGATAGCCCATAAATATGTACCATTTTTATGTTTTGTATATCTATTAAAAATAAATTTAAATTATAAAACCAAGTGAGTTTCAACTGCTGTACACACACACACACACACACACACACACACGCCACTCAAAAGCACCAGGTAATAAGAGCCAGGTATAGATGATTGACCATAAATAAACAGAAGGTTGGTCTTATTCCTATCATGTATTATCTATTTGATCTAAAGCTTTTTACTCCTCTGTTTCCTGATAATGCAAAACATTAGTAAAAATAGTTGTATAATAGGTGTTTTCTAATAATTAATGATGCATGATCTCTTATCATAGCATGTGGCACAAAGCAGGCATCCAGTCAGCATCAACTATTATCACTTGCTTGATTCCAAAAACGGGAGAGCCCAAGCAGGCTTATCTTACCAGTCATGCTACAAACATGGTTTCTAAATAACATGGTTTCTGACCAATTAAACTCTTTATAAACCATATGGTTTATAAAAAGTGCATATTTTTTATAATAGGTATACAAAAAAGGATGTTTTGAGGAAATTTCAGGTTTGTTTCTTTGTGTATACAAAATCCATGTCATTATTAATTTTATTTCTCAGTTTTTAACAGAATGGTAGTGAAAAAAATATATAATCAAAGAAATAAATGTTATAAAACAGAATCCCAATGTAAATTGTAGTAATTTTAGGAGGACTTCAGTAAACTCCTTCCTCATTAATTTAGAGTAGCTGAATGCCCTTTACTATTTGTTATTTTTCACAAATCCAGTGAACTATGTTCTTTGGTAATATGAACTAACCCAATTCAACTATGCTATTTTGAGCATTATTTTTATTAGCTAAATACTCCTAGTTTAAAAGATAGCAATATAAAGATCTTAAAAAGCAAAGTCCATAAGTGAATGTTCAACATCGTCCCACTCTCTCAAATACCAAGTCACTCATCTTTGCTGTGTCCCAGTTTCTTTGGTTAAGTGGTAATCAAATCACTAAATATGGAAGAGTACAAATGGATTGCCAGAACATTTCCCAAAACTAAGATTGCTAATTTGCTTATTGCTGCCAAATTTGACATCTGTTGGGATCCTGTATTAGGGTTCTCCAGAACAATAGAACTAATAGAATACACGCACACACATCTATGTCTCTCTCTCTCTC
Source organism: Urocitellus parryii (assembly GCF_045843805.1). Classification (NCBI taxonomy): domain Eukaryota; kingdom Metazoa; phylum Chordata; class Mammalia; order Rodentia; family Sciuridae; genus Urocitellus; species Urocitellus parryii. The sequence continues at coordinate 27,990,264 of NC_135537.1, forward strand.
TTTCTCTCATATATAGATATAGATATAGATACAGAGAGAGAGACTTATTAGATGTATTAGGCAAAGTGGCTAATTAAGAAGCCTGATAAGTCCCACAGTAGGTAAGAGAATGGAGAACCATGTGAGTCAGTAGTATGCCTTATTCCTAGTCTAAAGGCTTCAAAACTAGGAAGATAATGGTATACTTTTTCAAATCAAGGCAGAAGGCCCAAGGATCTAGGCATCTGCTGGTATAAGTCCCAGAGTCCTAAGATAAAGAATCTGAAGTTCTGATATCCAAGGGCAAGAGAAGAAGAGTGTCCCATCTTCAGAAGAGAGAGTTTGGATTCATTCTAACTCTGCCTCTTCTGTTTTATCTGAGTCTTCAGCTAATTCTATGGTGTCTGCCAACATTGGTAAAGGGCACGTCTTTTTTACTTAGTCCATTGATTCTGATGCTCCTCTTTTTTCAGAAACACCCTCATAAAAAACCCTAGTAATAAAGCTTTATTAGCCACCAGTTAGTCCTTTAATCCGGTTAAAAGACATATAAAATTAACAATCACAGATGCAAAACTCTTAAGGCTAAAATAAAGAAAGTCAATTAATCATTAAGTGTTTATCAAGAAGTGATTTTGTATTCTAAACTGAACTTCAGGGCAAATAAACAGAAAATATAAAATTCAGTGCCTTCGTCAAAAAAGTGTTTCCTCAAAAAATCATACTAAATACACACACACACACACACACGTATTTTAAAAGCTCTTTAAAGAAACACATAATATAAAACAACATAAGAGACATAAAAGAGAAGATATGTAATACAGGGAAATAGGAATAAGAAGCAACTGGGAAACCAAACATGCTAAATAAATGAACCTTTCTACCTTCTATAGTTGTTTTCCTAGGTGACACACAGAAATAAAAGCATCAATGTGTTTATATTCTAGGGAAAATAAGGATGCATAAAGAGAAATGTATATTGTCTGATATGCAGATTAATATATGATAATAGATAGCAGCACAAATGAAAAGAGAATTCTATATAATTTTAAAAAACAATGTTTTTTTCTCCAGAGGAAAGGAGTTGAAACATTAATACTTTTTTTAGGAGTAAGTTTTGACACATCCACATTTTCTTGTGGGGATATGTACATGAGGAAGCAAAAGCAAACAGAGACATTTCTTGAGTTAATATGTTGGAGTACAATTTTTTGGTAGCTAAAAATGATATGTGAAAAGGCAGCTATCCAATCAATATTATGTTAAAAATTATTATCCATAGAGCACTTGCAATTTGTCAACAATTTGTAAACAGCTCTATGCTGTTGAAAAGACATATGAGAATATCTACAACATTTAGAAAAATCCCAGGCAGGTAAGAAAAATTGGAATTTTTTTCTTAAAATTACTGTTTTAGGCCATTGTCTAAGACTAAAAATAAAATAAAATAAATAGGCAGCTCCTTCATGAAGAATAATGGAAACTAACAGAAAATCACACATTTTGTAAATTACTTGTGTAATAATGACTATTATATAGTATTGTATTACAGTAAATCTGTCAAAATGAACCCATGTCATAAACTTCTCTACTTAGAACCATATTAAGAAGATCATAAACAGGATACTAGAAATAGAACATTTTTCATTTTTGCGAAAAGAGGGCAATACAAATCTTGTTGCTTACAGAGCAATTACTATGAGGTGACAGTGACTTATGTGTTCGTCAATAGGGCAATACTCATTCTCTCCAGGAGTTTGTGTTCAGAGAGGACCAGTGCAAAATAGACCTACTTCTTAAGATCAAATTTAGTATATTAATGAAATCTTTCTGGTACATCCTAAAAGGTCAAATTGGTAAGTCATACCACTTAATCCCTTGTCTTCCCCATTACAGTAAATAGTTTCCAATAGAAAGCCTGGCTTAATAAGCAATTAAAGAATATTAATATCCTAAAGGGACATCCAAGTTCCTTTCAGTGGGGTGTGGATTATTGCAAAAATATATAAAACACAGTAGTCCCCCCTTACATTCCAATATCCATAGATGGACCTTTTGAACCAAGGAGGATGCTGAACACAATTCACACTATTTTTTCTATACATACAGATGATAGGGTTTAATTTATAAATATGAAACAGAAAAAGATTAATAACAATAATTAGGAACAAAATTGAACAATTAAAACAATACAATGTATTGTAAGTCATGTGAATTACAGTCTCCAAAAACACCCTGTATTGCTTCTATAGTACTCACTCTTTTTCTTCTTTTGATGGTATAAGATGCTATAAAGCTTATGTATGATATGAAGTGAGGTGATTGACACAGGCATTTTCACATAAGCACTGTGATTCCATGATAGTTGATCTGAGAACCAAGAAGGCTGTTAAGTGACTAATAGATGGGTAATGTGCACATCCTGAATACACTGGATAAAGGGATATTCACATCTTGGACTAGAAAGAGCAGGATGGTGTGAGATTTTATTATACCATATAGAAATGGTAAATAATTTAAAATTGCAAATTGTTTGTTTCTGGAACTTTCCGTTTAATATTTCCAGAATGTGGTTGACCATGGATATCTGAAACTATGGGAAAGAAAACCACAAATAAAAAGGGACTACTGTAAATATATAAAATGATTTATATGGTGAAGAGGTTGTCATTTTTATAGCTAATGTAACATAATAAGGATTTCTAAAAAAAAAATCATCCATTAAAAAGAGATATTTGGAAGATTTTATGTAAATGAGTTTTATGAAATAAAAACAAATATGATGGAATGAGCATTTGATAAACAAAATGGGAAATTTTTAAATGTATTTTCTTATTTGATCTTTAAATGTAATTCAAACACTACCTCTCATAAGAAAAATGTTCAAAGATCATATATATATTCTAAGTTGTCTGCAAAGTTTTTGTATATTGACTTAATATTCTATAATAAACTGATTTGTTAGTGATTATCATACTAGTTTTTCAAATTAATTAAATGAAATCTATGCTTTACATTGAAATCCATGCATTTTTTGGAAGAGAATTGGTTGCTTATATTAGATAGACAGTTGAAGATATTAACATCATCTAAGTATATAAAATACCTGTGCATTTTTAAACACTAGCTCGCAACACATTAAAAATATCATTCAATTTTTTATATAATTACTTTTTGTGATTTAATTGTTTAAGAAACTAGATTTCAGCTACTTTATCATCAAATATTCTGTTGTAGAATAACTTAACACATATTTTTAAGATACTAAGTCTATGAGAAAGTGTTTTTGAAATTACTACTAACTGTCCCAAGTAAATTTATAACATACATGCTATTTAAAGATGGTTTCTGCCTATATCAAAAGCAAATAGTCTGATATTCTGAAAAGAGATTTTAAATGACACTCAGACACTGAATAGATGAGCATTGATGACAAAATCAAGATGCAAATAAAATACAGATATAAATACAATATACAATTCAGCCTAAATATGTTGACTATTCAGTTCATCTGCATTGCAAACCTAAGTTACCTTGATTATTAATACTGACTACTACATACCAAATTCATGACTTTAAAATCTATGTAACGTCTTCTTCACTTAGAATACAAAAATGAAACATTTTTAGTATGGCCTTGTAGGCCAGCTTAACATCAGTTTTTAAGTTCTCCTTAGTGTTACTGTGGAAATGAACCAAGATCAATCATTAAATCAACTGTCAGGAATAACCCAGCCTATATAAACAAGTTCAAATAAACTTCCTGTCCCTTACCCAACTCCTCACTGCAGTCAGTCTGGATTTAATAGAAATCTGACAATTCTGGAATTTGATAAGGATAAGGAGATTTGCAAAACTGAACTTGAACTTCATCTTGATTCAACTTTACCATTAGCTGAAAACTATGACCCAGAGTTCACCTTTGCCCCAAATGATTGGTTCCTGGAAGTACAGGAAAAAACAATGTTTAAATGTTTTTCTGATATAGGTGATGTGTCTATATTCAGAACATAAAAGCATATTAATTATATTGAGTAGGATATTTATGAACTTAAAAGGCTAAATTAGATTGACAGATAGTTGATTGAAGAATCAAAAAATTATCATAAAAATAAAGTTGTATGACAGATATGTTATTTTTACATTCCTGTGGACAAAATATCTTTTAACCAACACAGCTATAACTAGCTGCTGATCTGTGAAATCAAAAGCCTTCACCAGCCCCTCCAATATCTTGCCATATTAATTAGAATGCATCCCACTTTACAATAATTTAGCCAGTAAACATGACATCGAAACATAAGATTAACTGCTGACTGACAATTTTGATGAAAAAAGTCACATTTGAATTAGAAAAAATAAAATGACCAATGAAAATTGTGAATTGCAAATATAGTGAAACCAAATCCATGTAACATCTTAGAAGACAAGGTAATGATTTTGAATTATGAATTGTTATGCTCAAGAAATAAATTTAACTTTGAAGCAAATATTTCCTCAAAGATATATTATATAAATATATATTATATATATGCTTATATAATTATATATATATATATATTCCAACAATACTTTTCAACCTATCAGCTTTTATGTTACCATTTTTATTCATGCTGACATTTTGCTACAGAAAAATTTTTGACTGAGTTTCATCAATGAAAAAGTGACTCAGCTAATGACATATAATTTGTCAGTTTAGGAAAGTGTTAGGTTCAATTGCATGTAATGAAAATGTCAAAATAATAGTGGTTTAAATTAAGTAGATACTTCTCTTCCTTACATAAAACAAAGACAACCTCAATATTTTTGTTTTATCACCATGATTTCTTGGGTTCCTTTTCAAAAGGAATCAGGAGACTCCTTGTAGTTTGCATAATAGGCATATTAGATAGGCGCGTTATAGTCAACAAGAATAAGAGAAGATAGAAGAAAGTTGCCCATTTCATTGAAATTTCACTTCCAGGCCTTTCTCTAAATACTTCACAACACTTTCATTCCCAGCTCACCATCTAGAATTTGGTTGCATGTCATTCCTAGTTATGGAGAGTTTGGGAAACGTGATCTTTTAGCTGCTCCTTTGTTATCTTAAAGGAAGTGGAAGGTCTATTCTCAAAAAGATGGAAAATGGATATTAGTTGAAAATTATAGTCTGCTGTTAATAATATTTTGATGTCATATAAGGCCCTGTTTCTCTTTTTTTCTTTTTTTTATGTTACTGCATGCTAGCATTTTTAAAATAAATTGTTAATCACTTAGGTCAGTGACATAGCTGCTCATGTAATACTTAAGGAGCCTAGAGAAAGTTCTACAAGAATGGCAGGAACTGTTACATTGTTTTTTCCTATTCTAAATATATCAAAATTATGATGTTACTTCATAGTTATCATACACTATGTCAAGTTTGCTGTGTAGAAGCTTACTTACATTTATTAACTCTTTTTAATTTTGATTTACAGTTTCCCTGAATTAGTACTGTCTGGATCCATTCTTTGATTTTCAGTTGCAACATCACAAAAAGATGGCAACATTTAATGTAAGACCTAAGGAATGGCAATAGCTGGTTATGAGTAAAAATTTTAAAAAGTGTAATTTAACTGTGAGTTTCAAAATAATAATGGCTTGTAGACTCAATTAAATGGGTCATGAGCAGTCATTAAAAAATAAGATAAAAACTTTTTTTTTTGTTTGCAATAGGTTTGCTGCTAAAACCATCACTAAATTAAAGGCAAAATGGGGAAGAAAAAGATTCATGTAAAGTTGATCATCACGGGACACATAGGTATATTTGGGCAGGTCCACCAATACTGGCCTTCTGATTTACAAATATGATTTGACTGACAAAAAAATACCTCTGGAATTTTTGATAAAGAAGCTGCTGAGATGGAAAAGAGCTTCAGCAAGTATCCCTGAATCTCAGATAAATGAAACCTGAGTGTGAGCATGGTATCACACTGATATCTCTCTGTAGAAAGTATTATGTCTCTATCATTGATGCCCTAGGACACAGAGACTTTTTCAAAAACATGATTACAGACTCATTTCAGGCTGACTGGCTGTCCAAATTTTTACTGATGGTACTGGTGAATTTGAAGTTGGTATCTACAAGAATAGGCAAATCCATGAGAATGCCCTTCTGGCTTACACACTAGCTGTGAAACAACTAATCGATGTTAACAAAATGGATTTCACTGAGCCACTGTACAGTCAGAAGAGATGAGGAAATCATTAAGTCAGCACATACATTAAGAAAATTGGCTAAAACCCTGACACAGTAGCATTTGTGCCAATTTCTTGTTAGAATGATGATAACATGCAGAAGCCAAGTGTTAAAATGCCTTGTTTCAAGGCATGGAAAGTCACCCATAAAGATGGCAATGCCAGTGGACCCACACTGCTTGAAGCTTGAGACTGCATCCTGTCACCAATTTATCCAACTAACAAGCATTGGCATCTGCCTCTTCAGGATGTCCACAAAATTGGTGATATTGGTACTATTCCTCTGGGTTAAATGGAAACTTATGTTCTCAAGACTGCCATGGAGGTCACCTTTGCTTCTGTCAATGTCACAACTGAAGTAAAGTCAGTTGAAATACACCATGAAGATTTGAGTGAAGCTCTTCCTGAGGACCATATGGGCTTCAATGTCAAAACCTGTCCGTCAAAGATGTTTGTCTTGGCAATGTTGCTTCTGGCAGCAAAAATCATCCACCAATGGAAGCAGGTGGTTTTATTGCTCAGGTGATTATCCTGAACCATCTAGAACAAATAAGTTCTGGGTATGCCCCTGCATTGGATTATCACACATCTCACTTTGCTTGCAAGTTTCCTGAGCTAAAAAAAAAAAAAAAAAAAAAAAAAAGAGTTGGATCCTTGTTCCGGTAAGAAGCTGAAAGACAGTCCTAAAAATGCTTGAAATCTGGTAATGCTGCCATTGTTGATATTGATATGGTTCCAGGAAAGCCCCATGTGTGTTGAGAGCTGCTCTGACTCCTCCTCTGGGTTGTGTTGCTATTTGTGATCTGAGGCAGACAATTGCTGTGGGTGTCATCAAAGCAGTGGACAAGAAGGCTGTTGAAGCTGGCAAGATCACCAAGTGTACCCAGAAAGCTTGGAAGGCTAAACAAGCATTAACCCCACACCTGCTACTCCAGTCTTAATTAGTAGTGGAAGAACAATCTCAAAATTGTTTCTCTCAATTGGCCATTTAAGATTAATAGTAAAAGACTGCTTAATGATAACAATGCATCGTAAAACCTTCAGATGGAAGGGAGAATGTTTTGCAGACCATTTTTTTTTGTGTGTGTGGCAGTTTAAGTTATTCGTTTTTAAAATTAGTACTTTTTAATGGAAACAACTTGGCCAAAAATCTGTCACATAATTTTGAGACCAGTCAAAACAAAAGTTTAATAAGAAAATAATAATAATAAAATAAAGCATCTAAGTGCATATGTATGTATGATTTGCTCATGGGTAAATTAAATTTTTTTTTCTAAATTTTCCTATATTAAAAACAGAGTATGGATTCTTTTGAGCAAACTAAGGAAATAAAATAGAAAAACAATAAAAGCAGAGATGTTACATATGGCAAAAATAAGGATACATATTGTTTTGTAAAACTTTCATTCTCATTTCAATTTTATACACACATACACACAGTGGGTCATAATAGAAAATCTATTTCTAACTGTGAGATATGGCCACAAAGGTTTAAAAGAGTTATTGTATAGAGGAAATAGTAAATAGAGAGATCATAAAGAAAAAAAAATGTTTGGAATCCAAGGAACTAAAGGAGCTCATTGAACCCCACCATAGTAAGCACTGGATAGGACACTAATGAAAGGAGAGGTGTGTAAAGGAGGTAGTTGGACTTCAGGATGGAGAGGTTAGCAGGGATTGCTCATTCATGGTGCATAGGTCATGGTCATGAGTGCAAATGTTATTCTAGAACATGGGGAAGCCAGTGGCCTTTCTGCAACCCACTTACAAATGTTGACTCAGGTATGAGACCAGAATATTGGAGAAAAATCAAGAGCAGAAGCAGGGATGATGCTACACAAACTGCAGCAGTGGTCTAGGCAAGAGATGATAGTGGTGACCTCACAGGTGGTGACCATAATGGGAGGAATGTTCTATTGGGAAGAGATTGAAAAATGTGCACCACAGCAACGCCAATAACGTAATACTTAACTAACTTGGAATTCTTTTCCTTTTCCCATACTTCATCTCTAGTTATCAATCACCATATTTATGTGATTTGTGTAAAATATGTACTATTAAAATTTTATTAAATATATTTTCTTATCTTGACTCAATGTGACTTAACTTTTTCCATTTATTTTCCTTCTCCTATTCCTTCAGTTTTCTTTCTGAATTTTCACAAAAACAAACACTATGTTTAAAATTGAAATCACGATGAAAATAAAGTCACCATCCCTCCCAGAAACACCATACAATGAAAGATTTAGTTTCAGGGGCTGGGGTTGTGGCTTAGTGGCAGAGCGTCTGCCTCACACATGTGAGGCACTGGGTTTGATCCTCAGCATCACATAAAAACAAGTAAACAAAATAAAAACATTGTGTCCATGTATAACTAAAATAATAATAATAATAATAATAATGATAATAATAATAATAATAATAATTTAGTTTCATAATTTCACCCAATTCTAGCTGTTGACATTAGGCTGCAGTCAATTAGCTGTATCCAAGACTAATGAGTTATACCATTCAAATTGTACATCCCTCTTTGAAGAGACACTACAGGTCAGTGATTGAAATTATTTGTTGAAAGTTTGCTTAACTTTACTTTGTTTAGTGTCAGAAGCTGCCACTAACAGAAGTGAGCAAGGACCCTTAGACTTGACTGCCTGAGGTGTGAAAGGTGCCAAAACAGGTGGATCCCATCTGTACATGGCAGGGGAATGATGCTCTAGGAGTGGGCATCACCCAATGAGACTTGTTTAATTCAAACAAACACCTGAAACCCAATCCTTTGCCTCATTTGGGTTGAACTTTCTCAAATGTCTTTCTCCCTAATAAATAGAGGATTTTCAGGTGGCTCGATCTCTATTTTCAACAGAGCCTTAAGGTTGAGAGCTGTCCCTGATTCCTGCAAGCAAAAGGTATTTCTGTGTGTTGCGTGCTTCTTTTGGCATTTCCATAAATTATTGGTAGAACCAGCTACTGAGAACCCAGCTCAGGTCACCTGATGACACCCACAGCAATTGTCTGCCTCAGATCAAAAATAGCAACACAACCCAGAGGAGGAGTTTAGTTTTTATTTTCCATTAGAACATGGTCTCTGATTTTCACAAAGCAGAGTGAAATTAGCCTACTTCACATATGTAAGGAATAAGGGGTGAGGTGGATTTCTGAGTAAATTGAAACTTTATTTCAATCTACCCCTTTCATCGACTTTTACAGAATAAGCAGAAATTTTTTTCTTTTAATTTTACTGTAACTTACATGTAAAAATAAGAGTAGAGAAAATTTCCAGGAGGTTTTAAAATGTACAAATCACTTCACATTTTCTCTTTCCATCTTGAGCCACCACATCTTTGAGCAATACATCAAGATGCTTATGGATAGGGGCATTTTATTTAATGGGAATAAGTTCTTTCCTCATTATGTATATGCACCCTGCTCACTCAAAGACTAACACACACCTTTAAATGTTCTGGATACTGGGGAGCCAGCCTCATGTTTGCCAATCCACCTCCTTACTAATTCTCTCTTACAAAGAAAACCCAGGATAACAATTTGCATATATGTTTAATGTACATTGGTCATACACTTGTGTATGAATGTTCTCCCTGTGTATAGATTCTATCCAAAATTGTTTTTCTTAAAGCAAATTAACCCCTATTCTTGATCTTTTTGATTTGGAATTTTGTGTCACTCCCATGAGTTTTTATCTACATGATTTTACAAGGCTAAAGAACAGAGGAAAGTTTCAGACAGTGGCATAGACACAAAGCATTAGTAATCCAGATAAATATCTCTTAGAATAATTTAAGAAAAATTTTTTAAATGACACCTTATGATTAATTTATCATAAGTACAATTTTATCCCAGTCAAAAGTGAATACCCTGGACCCTACTAAAATGGCCATATTTGAACTACTCAACAGAGATGATCTCAGGACAGTTCTAAATCATATAATGCCTCATTGAGACAAAAGCCAGGGCACACAGGTAATGGCCAACTTGGGCCACTCATTGACTAATTCATCAACTCCCACTTATTACAACTTAGTGCAGAAAAATCCATTACTCTTGGTTTTAATGTACCATATATTTTTATTACACATCAATCAAAAAACATAAAAGATAAGGTAAGAAGAGAAATCCATGGCATAAACACTATCTATATCTTTTATTCTTTTTATTCCTTGCTCATTTCTTATGGGGCCACTATTTCCTTATATCAACATGAAATATCTGGAAGAAGTGATTAATCTTATTTCCAGTTGTTTTTGTTATATGCATTTTCAGAAGGTGGTATTCTGTTCTGCCTTCAAATTTCATTAATTGCCTTTTTTTCTTGACATAAATCTCTGCTATTTTTCCTTTTTTTTTTTTTTAATAGAAATCCCACTAATGGAATTTCCAATAAGCAATTGCTCCACTCTGTTTTGTGAGACAAGACTGCCACCTACTGGTAAAATAAATTCAGTTCACAGTTGGAATAAGTTTTCAGACCTAGGTTTGCTTTGTGAGTTACAGAGATATTGCTTTTAATTAGTTATATTAAATTAATTCTATTAGTTATATTAAATTTAAAAACTCTAAAATATCATTATCCATATTCATGTTATCTAAGTTATATTTAAAAGATAAACGCTGGCTAATATCTACCAAATTCAAGGAAATTTAGTAAATTGACAAACTGCTCTTTTGATCTCAAAACAAATTGGAACCAGTCTGTGTGGATTCATTGCTATGAATAGAATTCTCCAAAGGATTAAGTTAATAACTATAGTTAGATTAGATACAGATGTCTCAGGATAGCTTAAAAACACTTGAAGTTAGGAATACACTGTCTTACAAGATGGTTCCATTATCAGTGTTTCTAAGCCTCAGCTAGATAAATTCAGTCAGAAATATGAACCAATAATTTATGTAGTAGATGTGGAGCAGACAATAAAATTTAAGATTCTTGTTTTTGTTATCCAGACCTGTTTGTACACACTGCAATGTAGGAAGAAAGTCTACCTAGTCACCCAACCCCAAAACTTAATAAGTATTCATAATTTCCTGCTTTCCCTTCTCTTTTCATCCAATTCTTGGGAAAATATTTTTTTTAACTCTCCATCCAAAATATGTCCTATGTTCATGTTTCCACTTAAACCTCACTCTACCCTTATCATATTGTCATCTTCCCACTGGAATATTGGGCTGTTCATTGGCCATGTTACTTCTATACTATATTGGAATTCTAATAATCATATTCTCAATCCACAGTGATTTTTTTAAAATGCAAATTCATATTTAAATTGTATCATGATCTGATGAAGGGAAGTGCTTCAGTGATGCTGGTGGTTTTGTCCTCATGCTATGCCCATCACAATTTCTCTATATTCTAAAAATGAACATCACGTTAGATGTGATGATTAATTCATACACGCGGTTGTATTAGGAAGTATGTAATCAGTCATTAAATCTGTGATTAAATTGATTAGATTTGTGATATATTATACACATAGTCTCCAGATTTATGAATATCCTAGTAGAGAAAAATCTTACTTTTTATAATTGTGATTCCACAAATTGCTCTCTACAAGTAATAAAATTTTACTTATTAGTTATGTGTCCTTAAGTTTTGTTTTCATTATATAGTTTGACTTTATAAATTATAGCCACCAAATACTGCTCTGGATGTCCAGAATACTCATTATACTCATACGTATATCTTCTTTGGTGAAGACCTGCTTATACATTTTGTTCATTTATCATCAATCCACTTTTCTATTTAATTTGAAATCAATTATATAGTGTAGATGTAAGTCTTTATCATACGTATTTATTGCAGATGTTTTTCCTAGTCTGTGCCTTTTATTTTCACTCTCTAAACAATAACTTACAAAGGGCCTTAGTTTTTAATTTTTATGAGTCAGAATTAGTCAATTTGTTCTATTATGAGTTATGCCTCTGATGGCATGTCTTTTTCCCCCCAAGGTATAAAATTTTTATCGCCTTATTTTTATTCTTAAGATTTGGTAGTGTTAGATTTGCTTTGGAAGTTTACACATGTATTTAAAATGAGGTGGAGGGCTGGGGATGTGGCTCAAGCGGTAGCCTGCTTGCCTGGCTTGTGTGGGGCACTGGGTTCTATCCTCAATAGCACGTAAAAATAAAAAATAAAGATATGGTGTCCACCTAAAACTAAAAAATAAATATTAAAAAAAACTATTAAAATGAAGTGGAGTCCTCTAAACTTGTTCAAATTTAAAGTTGTTTTGAGTTATCTACATCCTTTGTATTTCTATACCAATTCTAGAACTGGTTTTCAATTTCTACCAAAAAAAAAAAGAAAGAAAGAAAAAGAAAAAAGAAAAGATTTTGACTACAATTGAGTTGAATCTATAGGTCAATTCTGGAAAATTTGATATCTTAAATTTTTTAAAAAATTAACTCATGAGTGCAAGCATCTATTTATTTAGCTCTTCTTTACAATGTTTTGTAGATATGTGTTCAATTCTTCAGATGTTTTGTCAGATTTGCCTCTAAATATATTATATTTTCAATGCTATTTTAAAGGGTGTTATTTACATGCTTTGTGCTTGTTTTTTGCTAACTTATAGAAATGTAATCCACTTGTGTTTGGTGATCTTGTGTTCTGAAATCCTGCTAAAAGTTAATTATTTCTAATAGCTTTTTGTAGATTCCATTACATTTTCATATGTATTATTATGTGTCAGAAATAAACATATTTTTACATTTTTTATCTCCAATTGGAATGTCATTTCTTTCTTTTTTTCCCTTTATTGCGTAGTCTAGAACTCTCAGTTGAATGGAGTAATATGAATGGACATTCATTTCTTATTTCCTTTCTTTGGAGGAAACTATTTATTCTTTCCTAATAATATTCATCATTCACTAATAAATTCATCAGTAATCAATATAAAATTCCCAATAAGGTTGATATTTGCTAAAGAATTTTCATAGATGATCTTCACCAGGTTGAAAAATAATTCACATTTATTCCTAATTTGTTACATTTTTTTTAAACAATAATGGATATTTTACTTTCTCAGAGGCTCTCTATACATATGTAAAATAATCACATTGTTTTTACTTTTTAGATCATTAATGTAATGAATAACATCTACTGTTATCCATGTTCATATTTGCAGTTGAATGTATAACTCTCCTAATTGTTTATGTATGTGGTTGAACTTGCTAAACATTTTGCAAGTTGTGTGTGGATTCTTGAAGAGTGTTAACTTTCTTTTCTTTTAATGTGCTGTTCGGGTTTGATCTTAATGTCTGAAACTGACCCAGTTGTCTTCATACAAAGGCTTTCAATTTCTTGGAAGTACTTCCATTGAATTGGTATGATCTCTCCCTTAAAGATTTGGATGAATTTATTTCTGAAGCCACCTGGGCCCAGAGTAGTTTTGGTAGGAGAGTTAACTGCAAATCCTCTTCCTTTTTTAGATAACTATAGTGCTAAGAAAGTTATCTACATATCTTAAACTGAGCTTTGTTATAAAATTTCCACTTAGCTATAATTTTGAAGGAGATTGTAATTTTTTCTTACTGTCATTTTTAATATAAACAAAATCTGATGTTCTATCACCTGAATTGCAGTGCCTTTTGTGTGTATCCCTAATCTGTTTGCCTAGAAGTTTAACAATTTTATTGATTGGAAAGTAACAAGTTTAGGTTTCATTAGTTTTCTTTCCTGTGTTTATTCATTTTCAGTGTTCTCAAGTTGTGCTTTGCCCTTTAATGTTTCCTTTCTTGTACTTATTTTAGAGTTAATTTGCTCTTCTATTCTAGTTTCTTAAAATGAAAACGGAGGTTATAAATTTAAGAACTTCCTTATCTTCTAAGACCACAAAGGTGCCCAACAAATTTTGCCATCTTGTATTTTCATTTGCATCCAGTTCACAAGTCTTTGTAATTTTGTCTTGGTTTCTTCTTTGAACCAAAGATTAATTTCAACTGGCATATTTGCTTTACAAGTATTGGAGGAATTGTCTAAAATATTTCCTTTATTAATTTGTAATTTATTTATTCTTGACATAGAACTTACTTTCATTGACTTGAAGACTTTTCAATTTATTGAGACTTTTATGGATCATGGTATGAACTATCCTGGGAATCTATGTGCACTTGACAAGAATGTGCAATCTGCTGTTGTTTGGTGAAGTGTTCTTCAAGTGTCAGTCCAAGTTGTTTGATTGTGTTGTTCACATTCTCTACATTCAAGCTGATTTCTGTCTACTTGTTCTATGACTTTGGGAGAGGAATTGAAATCTTGAGCTACAATTGTGGATTGTTCTATTTCTTATCAGTATTCTGTTTGCTTCTCAAATCTCTAAATTAGTTTCACACACATTTGTAAATGCTATGTCTTCCTATTTTTAATCACCCTGTATTTTCTCTCCTTTTTCTCTTTTGCTTCCTATGAAATGAATTTATTTTATGACTCAATTTTATCCTCATTCTAGTCAAGAGTTTTCAAACTGCTTTTTTTCACATTTCAGTGATTGTTTTATAGTATGTAATAGAGCACAATAAAGTATAATGTCAAATATGAAGTGATATTCTGCCTCCATATAAAAATCTTATAATAGTATCCTTCCATTTTTCCTAGCTCAATTGTTGCAATATTGTTATCATGCATTTTACTTTTACATATGTAGTAAATCCTGTGTACAATACTGTTTTGCTTAAGCAGTTATCTTTAAAATAAATTAAACTGATAATAAACAGCATACAATTTATCCTCAATTTGTAAATTAGTAAAAAGATGAATTATATAAAAAGAAATTAAGATCAATATATTGTTTTTGGGTAGATCACTTATTTCTTTTCTTTTTTTCTTTAGCAAAAAGGAATTATAATGTCGGTTTACTAATGATTGTTTCAGCTCTGGCATATTTGAAAAAGTCTGTATTTGTCTTAGTTTTAAAAGCTGGGTTGATATTTCTTCCTTTTATTTATTTATTTATATTTTGTGTGTGCTTTAAAGATGTTCAGCTGTCTTCTTACCTTGTTATTGGCAAGAAATATGCTGTTGTACCTTTCTTCCTTTTTGGCATAACTTGTCTGACTAATCTTATGATTCACTAGTTTTGAGCAATTTTAGTATAATGAGTGTTGGTGACATTTTCCTACATTTGAGGTTTATGGAGTTTTCAGTTATGTGGGTGTGGAGAAGTCCTCAAATCAGGAAATTTTTCGCCATTATTTATTCAAGTATTATGGTCTCCTCTCTCCCTTCTCTCACTTGTAAACCTTACATTTCATGAGCATCTGGCCACTCAATGTTGTCTTCTGCTTGCCAACTCTCTATCAAGATGCTCTTGAAAGACCAGAAATCACTCAGATGGCAGAGAGCTGCAAGTTTTACTCAGGACCAGAGAGGCAGGGACGGGGAAGCCAGTTCTTAGTAAAAAATACTATCGTTGGTTTATAATAAATGAAAATTAATAAAAACTCATTAATGAAAGTATTCTTAACTATCAAAAGCATTGAAAAACTATAATTGAGAAAAAATAATAATATTCTAAAATTAAGGTCATAAGGTCATAGGTAGAAAAAGCAAAGGAGAAAGCATCTTTTTAGCATAGCATTCCATGGGTATACACAACAGAACTAAGGTAAGAAGAAATTGAACTTGAAAATGAAGAGGTTATGCTGCTACCTAATTTACTAGTAAGAAGAAAAAAAAGTGAATATCATGGCTCAGTTGGTAGAGTGCTTGCCTTGCATGCACAAGGCCCTGGGTTCAATCACAGCACCATAAAAAAAAAGGGAATATCAGAATACAACTATGAAGATTTGTGTTTAAGTTCGATGTACATATAAATTTATTATTCAAATATATTTTATTGATTGCATACATCTCACAATGTGCACTGTTCAATCATATTCAACTATAACTTTCATTGTCTTCATGGCACCCTAATTTAAACAATTTGAGCAATATAGATTATGAGTTGAATAAACTCAAGCAAGATTTTGTTGCTATATAGTCTAATGAAAGACACCACTAAAAGAATGTTGCTTTAAAAATGATAATTTCTGTCTAGGCACAAATTATAGTAATAGAAAAAGAGCTTTGCAAATAACGTGTTTAAATGACTCTGATATTTCCTTATTTATCCTGCTTCACATTTATTAAAATAACATCAGCATGATACCAGTATACAGGAGATTATATAAAATATCAATAGAAAAATTACACTGAACCTTCCCACAGAAGTCTATTTTTCTAGTACAAAATCAGATAAAATGTAGCTCATTCTATCTAGACCACATGTCAGGAAAAAATATCAACTGAAACACTATTATAACAAAACTATAATGGCAAAAGAGAAAACATTCACATAATAAGGTAAATAAAATATTTATACCTTGATAAGAATCATAGCTCTCATATGAAGAAAATTTCAAAATTTATCCCACATGCATAGAGAAAAGTACTTTCAATAAATGCTCCACTCAAAGTGTCTATTAGGAAAGATCCAAGATGATATTATGAATCTGTTTTCACCAAAATAAACTAGACTCAACTTTTACACAATTAACTTTTTGATGGCTTTTCTTTCATCGGAACACCAATGTTCTAAAGCCATTCTAATGAAATAGTAGCTATTATAAAGTTAAAATAATAAAGCATAGCTGATGTATGCTACAATTAATAAGCAAACAGAACAATTTTGTGACTTACAAAAAGCCAAGAAACAGGCTTAACAATCACTACGACTAAGCTGAGAGGACAGTGGCACTCACAGAGGAAGTGAACAGACTGTTCCATGCACAGAAACAAAACCAAATCCATTCCGTTCCAACAAATGCATATTTTATTTACTTACAATAATACTTTTCAGAAATATGAGTGATTTAAGCAATATTTTGAAAGAGGTTAATACTGAGAAGAATACAAATGTATTACCATGAGAAATCTGAAAACCAGGAATATATACTTCACAAGTTAAACCACGCATTTTGAAATTATGTTTTAAAAAAACAGATGTGTAAATTATGTGGTAACAACAATGTTGGTGCAGTCTCTGGACTTATCTACGAGACTATCATTGTATGAATAATAGTCCTCCAGTGAAATATCCTGGATGGGTTTTAAATAGACTTTAGATAGAAAATATCTGCACCTGGTTTTGTGTTTTTAATATATCCATAAATAGAGTCAAAGGGTCAAGGAAGACAGATGCAACTTGATTCTTTAATGTGGAATCCTACCAGACCTTTGAGAGTTGCAAACAGAAGTGAAATTAAAAGAAACAAAGGGATATTTGTGAATTTTGTCTTCATACAAAATAACATATGCAATTTGAATTAATCACCTCCCTTTGTGCTTCTGAGTTGTTGTAGTGTAACATAGAAATGTTCTTGAGTTGAAATGTTCTTATGAAAGGTAACCTTTAAAAAAACAACCCTGTGCAAGCTTCTGTCTTCCTCATACCCTAGTTTCTCCATGTAGCCTCTCCCCCTAGCACACTGTAACTTTTGATAGGGAGAAACTATGCCTGGCTTTTTTTCCTACTGTTTGCTCTCCACACCTAGCACAGTGCTTGATCTGTAAAGGATGCTCAGCTTGGATTGCTACAAAAAGAGAGTGACTAAAAGCCAGAAGAGTTTGAGGAGAGAAACGAGAGGGAGTGTTCTCATATAAGAGGATAGTATATAGAATCACAGAAAGGACTGAGGACATATTGTAATCACATGACCATGAGAAACTTGACAAAATAACAAAACATGAAGGAGGAGGAGAAGGTGTGAGAATAGAAATGAGGAAGATCCTCCAGCTAGGCAAAATAGTGAAAGAGTAAAAGACTACCCACCTAAGCCGAGGTTCACAATGAAAGGGGAAGATTCACATTTTAGAAAGCTCATGGAGATAGACATACAGTGGATAGGTTGACTAAATATTTTTAAAGCATTTTAAAATACAAGATGGTCGCTCTTTTTCCTTGAGCCATCACTTTTACAACAAAAAATTTGAAGTGCTCTTTAGAGAGCAATTAAAATATTTCCTCTTTTTAATTCAACATTATGAGAGTATGACTTGGTGGAAAAAATGTTACCCTTTCAGTCATTAGCTTGCAGAGATGCCTCTAGAAAAGTCTCACAAATTAAGCACAATTTGCTTAAAAATCTTAGTTCCACCATATCACTTGCCTTCTGAGTTTGTAAGCAATTTGTATTATACCAAGCAGCACTTAAAATGTATTGTCAATGACAACAACCATTATTTTCCTTTTCCTTTCAGTGATTGTTCCTTTATTTTGCCAGACAGTAATGCCATTTCTGATTTTAAAATAAGACTTTCTAGCTACTTTTTAAAAGTTATCAAGAAATCCTCTGGCACTGAAAATTAAATGTCTCCAGGAATGTTTTCACGTCATTAGGATGTGAACTAATGATGAGCTATCAGATTGAGTCTCTACTGGAAACTGCTCCACAGAACTAAATTTTAACTGAAGCAGCCAGATAAACAGAGCTGTTTTGCCATGCTAGGCAACACTCGGGTCTCAGAGAAGTTGCTGAGCATTTTTCATAACCAATTAATACATGACATCTTAAATAACGTGGATTTGCTATTCTTTATTAAAAGAAACTAGGGCAGGGTTGCTAAATGAAAAATGTTAATATCTGCAACTAGGACAATTAGATTTCTGTTCAGAATTCCTTGCAATTATTTCTAATGATAACAGAGGTGGCCCTAAGATTTTCCACCATCTTCTATCACTATCTAAACCTTTCTTACTGCAAAGACAATGTGAATATTATGCACGTGGATAGTTGCTGAAAATATTTCTAAAAATGATGATTCTTCATCATCATTTGGTGAATAACAAATGACCTAAGTTTGCTATATGATCTGTTGAATCATTACAATTGGTTCACATTTCTGTATAGACTAAGCCATGTGACCAGCTGTGTCTTCTGCGAAGGAGTTTGCATGGTAGCCCTTCCAGAGAAAAAGGAATCTGTAGACTAATCATTTTGCTTCTCTTTGCATAAAAGTGAGCAAAGCCTATATAAATAGCTCTGTTTATTAAATACCATAAATTCAGACACCATTATCAGCAGACCTCATATTTTCTAAAGTGTTATTTGAAAACTGGTTGTTTTAAACTCAGAAGAGATTTCTAATAGCAAGAAAATTATTATTGATGACAAGTATTTAAACTCCCACACATCCTATTAACTACATTTTCTATAGTCTACATGAAGTATTAATTGCTATAAAATTGAATTGAATGATATTTTTACAGATTGTGGAGAGTTTTGTGAGTCACTATGCATATTCTCAACAGAGGACAGATTTTTGAGGGAATGGAAAGAGATTTAAAATATTGAGAACAAATTATACTTTACTTATTTATTTGTTTATTTTTGATCTGCAAAAATTGCATAAGTTTTTAGGGTACAATGTGATGCCTTGATCTATGCGCACATTGTAGGATTCAAGATAATTTATCTAATTCAAACTAATTATTATATCAACCTCCTTATCAAACTTTTTTTTGTGGTAAGAATGTTAAAAACCTAATCTCTTAGCAATTTTGAATATACACTTCTTTCTTATTGCCACCAGGCAGATCAACAGATCACTAAAACTTATTTCTCCACTCTCATTAAATTTTGTGCCCTTTGATCAACATCTCTCCTTTCCCATCCCCTCTTCTGCCAAGCCTCTGGTAACCATCTTTTGATTCTGTCTAAATTTACTTCAGATTGAAAGATAAGGAATGTTAATAAATTATTTTCTTTGATTTTCCTGAGTCTAAGACTGCTGTAGGCAAAATTTTCCAAAGTCTTTTCTACACCCAATTTTTACTGTCTTTCCAACTTCATTGTATATCACTCTACCACTCCCAAGATAACTCAGAAAGGAAGAAGTCCCTCTAAAGATTCACTAAGACAAGTCAAAATACTAACATTCTGAGAGGCAAAGTAAATATGACAAAAAAAGGAAAAATGACTAATTCTTCTTCTACAAAGACCTCTTTTGCAAATTTTTACCAAAAAAAAGTCATAATGGAAAATGAGCAAAGGACATGATTCAGAAAAAGGGAAAAAAGGACTCATGATCATTTGAAAAGATACTCAATTTCTCAAAGAAATGAAAGATAAAACAAGAACAAGGAAATCATTTTCATCCGTCAGATTTGAAAATCATGTATATTTTATTGTATTAATTTTGCCAAATAAATGGATAATCAAGACATCACATTAACATTAGTGGGAATGATGCATGATGTATGGAGAATAATTCAGAAAAACCTGCCAATGCTTAGAATGTACAAATGTATCTGTTCAGCAATTCTACTTGTAAGAATTTATATACTTAGAAAGGTCATTCTTTAGATGTACAATAATGGAAAATGAAAGCAAAGACATACATTCTTTGCTCTTCATTAAAAAAAAATCTTCTAAAATGGTAAGGGATGAGAAGAAATATAAATATAGTGGTGGTGAAATACATTATTGAGCATAAATATAATATGCCAAAATAAAAGAAAAATGAAATGAATCTATATGCTGTTATAAAACAGTGCTAAAGATACTAGAAAGATACCAGAACACTGTGTGTATAACATGATCTTTTTTCTTTTTTTCTTTCTTTTTTGTCTTTTTTTGTTTTTTTTGGTGCCAGGAATTGAATCCAGGAGCACTTAACCACTGAGCCACATCCCCAGTCCTTTTTGAGAAAGGCGAGTTGCTGAGTCTGGCTGTGAACTCACAATCCTCTTGCCTCTACCTCCCAAGTTGCTGGGATTACAGGTGTATACCACTGCATCCAGCTACATGATTCTTTTTGAATAAGAGAAAAAAATCTGAGAAATGAATGGATAGATATCCAAAACATTCTGGCTTCCTCCATGGGAAAAACTTATATAGCTTTAAGGTGGGAATAATACTATGTTTTAAGGCAAATTATGTGTATTTTTATATTTTTAATATTGTATATGCACATGCGACAATGTTTCTTAAAAGTAACTCTGATACAGATGTCACTTCCAAATGTTTTCTTTTTCATTCCCATAATATGAATTTCACTAAATCAATTTCATATTAAAATTTGAATATACCCCAAGTGTTCACATCCAAAAGTCACATAGCTAGAAAGAGACAGAACTGGAATTCAACTTCTGTTCTTTGACCAAAAACTAATTATATATATATCACAAAGTTTCAACTGGAAAATTCCAGTGATGTAAACATTTCAGTCAAAACTGAAATAGATCCATTAAAAGATGATAAAAAGGAAATTTGCTGTTTCTCCAATTATCTGAGTTTTAAATTCCCTTTAGCACTTTAAGATTCCTAAATTTTTACATTGCCTTATTTTATTTGCCTCTAAGCTTGTCAGTTTTTGCAAAACCTTTCTTTTCCTTTTCTATAGGAAACATACTAGGATGTATCAGTCCTATCATTGAGACTTCATTTATTCAATTTTACTTGGAAATATGTTTTAGCACCTACTTTGTGCCACATAATTTACTAGGCATACAGATTGAAAACTGAGTAAGAGAGGGTCCTTGCTCTGAACAGTTTCACTCTGTTTTTGGAAACAGCACTACTTGAGTAGTTTGAAATAAATGTTGAGCTTCCAGATTGATAACATCAGTTATATTTACCCACCAACTTGAAGGAAACCAGATTTTATATTTGCTAGAATGTATCAAAATCTTGCACTCAACCTAGTGACATGTTGTTCTGTTTCTCAACTTGTGTATTACACTGTGTCAGTCTTTTGATTTCACAGTCCAAAGGAGATGAAAGCAGAAAATGAGGCTCCCCCACAGTCTACTGGTTCCTAAATAAGAAAACTTACTATCCTTATACTGACATTAATGGGATAAGTCTTATCGTGGTACAGGCAGAACCCTAAAAGAACTGACATTATATTCAAACATATGTCCCAAGTCTTGAGATTCTTAGTGTAATCTTGAAGACAAGCAGAGAGTTAAAAGACAAAAGAAAAAGATGAAATTCAGAGACTGTAGTTCAGAAAATATCAGAGTATATCACAGAAACCTGTTACATAAACACATTAGTTAAATCTGTGAAATTAAGAATTTGCTTTGCATTCAATCTCTTTTCCAGGACTTCATATTTAAAGCCTAGATAAAATTCAGTCTCTATTACTGAGAAATGACTTCTTTTATCTTCAAATGAAACTCTTGAAGGAAGCATAATAGCTTATTCTATTTAAAGCCTAAGACAAATTTATAGGATTTGACAACATGAATTTGTTGTGTACATGCATGAAGAGAAAGGATGACAAGTGATTCCAGTGTTCATGGAAATCTGAGTGCTTCACCTCTTCCTTATTTGCATGCTGGCTTCATTTGCAAGCACCTATGAATAAGTATTGTGTCACTTTTATTCTAATTACCAATTAGTTTAATTTTTTAAAACTCTCATGGGAGTTGGTATAGTTAATACTCAAATTAGATTAAGATTGGTTATCTCAAAACCTTCCAACCTACATTTCTTCTCATAAGGCATGTTCCCAGCCCAGACCCCTCCCTCCCCTATACCACATACTGTCTACCTTTTGATGTTTGATGGGTTGGAAAATCCATGGTCAAACTCTCAGCCACCACCACTTCTCCAGTTGCCCACCCAGCAGTATGAATAATTCCATTTCTCTATTCCTCACCTTCTAGGCTCAAAATTTAATCTCATCCAGGTTTAGTTGGGGGGAAATTTTCTGTTTCTATGATTTTGTGCTTCTCAGACTAGGACATTTCCATCTTTCAATGTGATTAGCATATACACAAAATTTATTTTATAACCAGAAGGTAACTGAAGAGAACTTATGGAACTGTTATGCTTTTAGGAAAACAATCTATACTTTAAGTTTGAGGATTTGCACTACAGCTTTCAGCTTTCTTCCTTATTTTGGTGTCATTTCTACAGGATCTTGTTACATGCCTTATAATGTGTTGATCGTAGTTCTAACCATTAATTTGTTTCACTATGAATGAAAGTTATGTCTATTTTTCTTTTTCTTTTCATTGTAATTTTAAAGGGTTTTAGAGACAAAGAAGAGAGCAAAATTATATTTATTTCAATTGAGTACCTCTTTTATCCATGTTAATATCCAGTGTTGGTAAGCACACAGGGAAATACACAATGCTTTTGATAAGTGCAAGTTGCTATAACATTTGAGACAGGAATTTGTATATACAAGATCCTTTAAGGTGAAGATGTCTTTTACTCTACAAAACTCACTGCCAGGATTGTATCAAAAGTGCATCAAGACATTTGTGTATCATGAACAATTGGGTGTACTGTGTTTATTGAATAAAGTGAAAATTTGAAAACCATATTCATGAATAAAATATAATGCAGTAAACAAAGAAACTTCATATCAGGATTTTAAATGTTATGGAGATACAACTGTAAGTATAGAAGAATGTGTGTCATTATTTTGAAAAGCTTAAAAATAGGTAAGCCATTTTCAGAATATGTAAATAGTAAAAAATTGTGTAAAATACAAGAATGTAAATAATAAAGAGATTTTGAGTGGTTATTAATTATGTGTGCAGTATTTTCTACAATTAACTTTCAGTGATATTTTTAAAGTGATTTTTAGTTTAAAAATAAAATAAAGCAGGAGAAAAGATTAATAAAATTTTCCTGTTGTTGGTGGCTTCGTGGTTTGAATCCTAATTTCTTAGAATTTATTTAGCTTTTTTAGTTCAAATTTTTGCTGGAATTTTAAAATAACAATTGAAGGAATATTTAAAATCTAGACATAAAAATTAAATTAGCTTCACTAAAAATTAGTATAGAAAAGAAATTAAAGTGTTTTTCGTTACAAGAAAGCTTTTTTAATGAACTTAATAAAAGAGGATAAAATAATGTTAATGCTATTTATTTATTTAAATTCTAATATTATTCATCTAGTTTTACATCATTATTCAATAAACAACTGTTCTAATGTTCAGTTTGTCAGTCATGATTCCTTTGGTTTGCAAATAACTAGAATGTGATTAATATTTTTTCATAAAATGGAAGTTTATTGGCTTATAAAACACAGAAATCATTGAAGAGAGGAAGGTATGCCCAGAACCACTGTAAGAACTGGAAATAGAACCACTATTTGACCCAGCTACTCCTCTTCTCAGTCTATACCCAAAGGACTTAAAAACAACATACTATAGAGACACAGCCACATCAATGTTTATAGCAGCACAATTCACAAGAGATAAACTGTGGAACCAACCTAGATGCCCTTCAGTAGATGAATGGATTTTTTAAAATGTGGCATATATACACAATGGAATATTACTCAGCCATAAATAAGAATAAAATCATGGCATATGCAGGTAAATGGATGGAGTTGGTGAAGATAATGCTAAGTGAAGTTAGCCAATCTGCCCCCAAACCAAAAACCAAATGCCAAATGTTTTCTCTGATATAAGGAGGCTGATTTATAGTGGGGTAGGGAGGGGGAGTATGGGAAGAATAGATGAACTCTAGATAGGGCAGAGGGGTGGGAGGAGAAGGGAGAGGGCAGGGGGTTAACAGTGATAGTGGAATATGATGTACATCATTATCCAAAGTACATGTATGAAGACATCAATTGGTGTGAACATACTTTATACACAGAGATATGAAAAATTGTGCTCTATATGTGTAATAAGAATTGTAATGTATTCTGCTGTCATGTATTTTAAAAATAAAATTAATTTTTAAAAAATAAATATTCTTCTCAAAGTCCAGTCCCCCCCCCCCTCTATTTCTCTGTTCTACTTTTCTAGTCTCTATTCCTTCCCATCCTCCATGGTTTGGGCCCTTAACCTTCAAGTTGAATTATTTTGTTCGTTTGTTTTTTTTAACCAGGAATCTCACTTCGAAAACAGTACCATCTCCATAAGTATTCTTTAAGTTCACATTTCTGAATTTATTAGCAGGATCAGGTGGATATGAATATCTATCAGCCAAGCCCAAGTCTCATGATCTGGAGTACAGAGCTGGAGTCGGTCAATTCCAAAGGAGTGTTCTGTCATAAAAATTTTGAATTGGATCCTAATTAGGATAAGTGATACTCCATGCATCTATGGTATGTCAAAATACATTCTACTGTTATGTATATCTAAAAAAGAACAAATTTTAAAATTAAATTTTAAAAAATCAGGTGTTTTCCAATAAAGAGAAAGGTGTTTTATTCAATAAGGTAAAGATGCGTGGACAGTAAAATAGCAGGTAGCATCAGCTAGACATGAAGATCAATGACCTTACTTTCTAAGTGGTGAGATAATGCAATACATTCACCATTACAGTCACCACCCAATCCCCACAATTAAATTTAGCTTCTTGCCAAAAATGGAGTGATATTTTATTCAAAAATATTACTGAGTTTAAAGCAATGCTTTTCTACCTTCAAGGTGATGTTCTAAGTTATCAGTGGAATTGATGAGGCATAAGGAAAACACAGTTTATGTGGTCTAGTTTTTATCCTTCAGGCAACACAGGAAGACATCATGTAAATAAATAGATAATAGATAGATACATGATAGACAAACAAAAGTGAGGCAAAATGTATAGGCTAAGGGAGTAGAAATCGATCAAAATCAAAAGTGCATGGTTAATTTCTTTTTCTTTATTGTACTAGTTTTATATGACTTTGAGGAATGAAGTTAACTTCTCTAGGCTATTTTATCTATAAAATGGAAATGGTACTATTCCTTTATCTCATATATTTGTGGGAATTAAATGTGACCAAATATCTGCAAATTCTATGCCAGGGGTAAAACTTTCTCAAGACAGTGCCTTAAAATATTTCCACAAGTAAATAAGCACTTTGTGCTACTTTTATCACTTGCTTAGTGCCATTTGCAGTCCATAATTTACTCTTGGTTTTAATGATTGTTCATTATTTCACAAAGAAAAATAAACTGAAATACATCCAATGTATATGATTGAAATTAACTTAGGTAACCTTAGGCATTATGTGTCCTTATACAACACAAAGAACAAAAACAGAATTAGCAGTAAGAAATTAATTGAGTTGTTTGTAAAAGCTCCCATGTGAGGAAAATAAGATGTAGTTCTACATAACTACAAACTGAAAAGTTATCATTTCAAAATAAAAAAGAGTAAAATTACTAGAACACACACTGCCAGACTCTTCTGCAGAAGACAGGAAAACTATGTACCTTACTGGCTGTTTTGTGTTAAGTGTGTAATATTTATGTCAGTGAACTTTTCTGTACACAGCTAAATAGTCACTTAGGCTCTGAAAACCTTTAAGGTCTCTGTTGCCTATTCAACTCTGCCTGTGTGGCACAAAAGCAGCCATAGACAATACATACACAAATATATCCATAAATACACGTGTGTGTAAGTTAATAAAAGCCTGTGCACAAAAAGAAAAACCAAAACTGGCTGTATTTGAATTAGAGGCAGTATTTCATAGATCCTTGGTTCAGGGCAACAGAATTATTAACAAATTTAACTATACCTAAGTCATATTATTTTTCTTTGTCTTATGTTTAGCCTTTGTTAGCATTTCAAGAAAAAGCAAAGTACAAGAAAGGATTGTAAAAATGTCACCATTTTGTGATAAAATATTATATAAAAATAATGTGCATATATATGTGTATATATATGATATTATACTATAAAAGAATAACCTGGAGGTAGGAAGTGTCCCAAAATTCACTTTTCCATGTGCATTTTGATGTGATTTAACTGAAAAAAAGCAATTGTTTTTTTTTAAATCCTTCTGCTGTTGACATATTTACTCAGCTAGCTCCTTTTCTATACAAAGTGCCATTTCCATTAATATCAGTTAAAAATCAGAATTATTAATTCCAATAAAGTCAGTTACAAATCAAATTCAAAAGCAACACAACAAACTTTTCAGGAAAAAAATCTTTGATTAATATTCTCTTAAAATTCCTTAGAAACACTATATCCTGTACTGTTAGCTAGACATATATTAATAATTTTGTAAATATATGTATATTAAAGAGAAAGAATGGGCATATGGTAGATTTAGTGCACATATGTCTATGAAAAGTGTAAAAATAGTAGTAAATGTGATAGTTTTCATTTTCCTTTCTTTTTTTCTCTCTTTTTTTTTTCTCCAGCATTCTTTTGGCAACAGCTTCTGCAATTTTGAAGAATTATTCTTTTCTACTCAGCCACGAGTTTCTTTTATTTTCCATATAGGCCTGAATACTTGGCCAATAAGAACATTTGCCCCTTCCAAGTCTGAGCTCTTGGCTGGCAGTTGGAAAAATAGATATAGATCCTTCAAAATCTTCCTTGGATTTCTGATTTGAACTGGGAGAGATTCAGTATGTAATCTGCCAATATTGTACTATACATTTATGAAAATATTTTGATCATACATTTCTATACATGTAAGATTTCTCTACATTTTGTACTAAAATGATATTATAACATACTTTCAGATACCCAATTTACACAAAAATGTGCACTTTTTATTTATACTTATGTTGTGAGCTATATATATTAGGACATTATCTAATTTGCACTCAAATGAATATTGTATGCACATACACACACACATATACACAAATTGTTCCCCCAAATTTGTTACTATATAACAATTTGTTCCCCAAAATTGTTACCATATATTCTCTCAATTATAAAATTATATTTACAGCTAACATCCATTGAGTATTTATGCATGTGTGTGTGTGCATGTGTGCATTCATGTGTGTACTAGGGATTGATGACTATTTCTATTTTTTTATGTATTAACTGGCTTAATCTCTGAATTAATTAGCTACATCCTTATCAGGCAGTTGCTACTATTTAAAGTATTATTGTTGTTATGATTACTTTTCAGAGGAGAGAATCAAGAGATATTTAGTAACTTTTGCACAATTTTACATTAAGTGGTATAACAGAGATTTGAACCCTGGCAAGTAAGATCACTTAGTTTCTTATTTTCAAAATTTTTGATTATTCTTACAAATCTGAAAAATGGACATTAAAATTAGTGTTTCATATTAACGAGAGTGTATTTAGCAGTCTTACTATATTAAACGTTCCTATCCAGAAAATGTTCTTTCACACTATTTATAGAGGAGTTTTGTCTTTATAAAATATCTTAAATGTGTCCTCAAATTTGACCCACACACTTCTTTTTTTTTTATGTTTTGTTACTTCTGTGTGAACTGTGTCATTTTTACCCTTGTATTTTATTATTTTTAAATTATACAAAATCAGTGCTGTAGTTCAAATGTTGAGTGACTTTTGAAGGCTCATGGTTAAAGCCTTGGTTCCTGCAGTGGCACTAATGGGAGGCATTTGGGCCCTGTAGGAGGTGGTATCCAGGGGAGTTCCTTAAGTCATTATGGGGCTTGCCCTCAAAGGCCATTGTGTGATCTCAGTCCCTTCCTTTTCCATTATTCTGCTTCTTAGCATAAAGGGAGATGTTTTCTTTTGCCATGAGCTCTTACCATGATATGCTGCCTAATTACAGGAACATATGAACAGAGCCAACTAATCATGGACTAGAACTTCCAAAACAGTAAGCTAAAATCATAATTTTCTCTTTATAAGTTGATTTGTTTAGGTATTTTGTTATAATCCCAGAAAACTAATTAACACAATTTCACATATTTATAACTTTCCATTGAAGCCCCAACTTCCTTAACAAGACTCCTAAAGTACAAGAAATAAAATTGAGAATTAATCAATGGGATAGACTAAACTAAAACTTCTCAGCAAAAGAAACAATGAGGTGAAGAGAGAGTCTACATTTGGGGAGCAAATTTTTGCCACATGTAGATCAGCTAAAGCACCAATCTCCAAGATATATAAAGAACTCAAAATACACCAAAAAAAAAAAAAAAAAAAAAACCAGCCCAATCAATAAATGGGCTAAGGAGCTGAACAGACACTTCTCAGAAGAAGGTATACATTCAATCAACAAATATATGAAAAAATGTTCAACATCTCTAGTAATTAGAGAAATGCATATTAAAACTACTCTAAGATTTCATCTTATGCCAGTCAGAATGGCAGTTATCAAGAACACAGACAACAGTAAATGGTGGTGAGGATGTGGGGGGGGGGGGGGAAGGCACACTCATTTCTTGCTGGTGGGACTGCAAATTGGTGCAACCACTCTGAAAAGCAGTATGAAGATTTCTTATAAAACTTGGAATGGAACCACCATTTGACCCAGCTATCCCACTCTTTGGTTTCTCCCAAAGGACTCAAAATCATACTATAGTAACACAGCCACATCAATGTTTATACCAGCTCAATTCACAAGAGCTAAACTGGGGAACCAACCTAGATGCCCTTCAATAGATGAATGGATAAAGAAACTGTGGTATACACACACAATGGAATATTATTCAGCATTAAAAGTGAATAAAATTATGGCATTTGCAGGTAAGTAGATGGAGTTGGAGAATATTGTGCTAAGTGAAATAAGCCAATCTCAAAAAACCAAAGTCCAATTTTTTTTTGGTTGAGTGGATGCTGATCCAGAATTGTGGGGAGAAACCTGGGAAAAATGGAGGAACTTTGATGGGGCAAAGGGGAGGGAGGAGTGGGTCATAGCATGGGGGTAGGAAACATGGTGGAATGAGATGGACATCAATATATTAGGTACATGCATAACTGCACATATGGTGCAATGCTATATTGTGTACAACCATAGAAAAGTTGTGCTGCAATTGTGTACAATGAATCAAAATGCATTCTGCTTTCATATACACCTAATTAAAATAAATGATTTAATTAATTTTTAAAAATATATGGTGCTTCTAAGGAAACTATGAGCAATTCAGGCTTACTCAAGGGTAACTTTTAAACACAAATTGATTTCAGATAATTCTTGGGAGGAACACAGGAACTGCACAATAACAGACAGGACTTAAATGGCATGTTACAGATGATGGATTTTTCAATAGTTTTCATCAAGAAAATGACTTTGCTGGTACCTTTGTATCTGCATCTTGCATCCAAATTCCCAAAGAACTTTATTTTATGGTTCAGAATCATTCCATTTATTGACAACTTTATATTGTACATTCTAAATTCCAAAAGGCATAACTTCTTAAATACTTGCCTAAAAAGAGAAAAAAAAAAAAACAGCTTTCCATTGAAACATAAAAATTGTGCACATTTACTAGGTACAATTTACATTTTGAAGTGTTTGTATATGTTATAACTAATGCAAGCTATATTCTGTTTTCTCTCAATCAAAATATTAGAATTATATCATGCAAATTCATAACTGGTTTTGTGTCAGCATTTTTTTAAATTCATCTATTTTATTCAACTGTCATATTATTCCTAATGGTTTGTTACTAGATTGAGTTTTGTTGGTAGAAAGCCCTACTAGTTATTAATAGGAATAATTCACCATCTTTCCAATTCTATGGATCTTTCTATCATTTTGGAGTGTTACCAGGGGTTGTACCCAAGGGTACTTAACCACTGAACCACATCCCCAGCCCGTTTTATATTTTATTTTGCGACAGGTCTTGCTGAGTTGCTTAGGCTGGATTTGAACTTGTGATTCTCCTTCCTCAGCCTCCCAAGTGCTGGAATTACTGGCTTGGGCTACCAAGCCCAGCTTAATATCATTTTTGAATTTTTTTTTTTAATTTCAGAGAAATAGAATATTCAGAATGATATTTACTTGGGCCCCACTGTAGTAAAAGAGCACTTATTTGGATAGCAATCACAAAAATGTCCATCCCAGCCCCTGAGTATGTAGCATTATCTGGGAATAAGGTTGAAGTTGTGACTATTTAGGTTGAGATTGTAGTCCAGTGGGCCTTTAATCTGACATAACTATTGTCCTTATAAGAAAAAAAAAAAAAAGGAGATGCAAAGAGATAGACTAGGGAAACACTGTGTGAAGACAGAGACACCGCAGTCATTCAATCATTTGATGCCAGTGATGGCCAGAAGCACAAAACAAATTCTCCTTCAGAGACCACCATAGGCACCAACCCTAATGACACACCTCAACTCCAGCACCAAGCAAGAATAAATTTCTATTGTTAAATCACCTGGTTTGCACCTGGTTTGTGGCATTCCTAGGAAACTAATAGAGATGATGATTACATTTTTTACTAACTGAAGATGACATCTTTGGAATATCTAAAGATATTTTTATCAAATTTCAGAAATATCATTGTATTCTCTTTTATGTGAAGCTTTTCCTGTGTTTGATGAGTATGATGATCTCTCAGCAGATGTTTTAGTCAACCTTCAGTTGCTATGGCAAAATACCTCAGAAAAACACTTAGAGAAGAAAAGATTTATTTTGGCTCACAGTTTCAGAAGTTTTAGTCCATGGTCAACTGGCTCCTTTATCTCTAGAACTATGGTGAGGTAGAAATGTCAGGGAGGAAGGGCATTAGAAGGTTTCTCACATCATGATCCCAATATAAACTTCCAAGAAACACCCCCAATGATCTAATTCTTCAATGAGGCCCCACCTCTCAATATTTCTGCCACCTCTCAACAATACCATCAGTTGGAAATCAAGCTTTTAGCACGTGGCCTTCAGGGCATATTTCAGATCCAATCCATAAGAGGAGGTTGTTGATATGCTATCATTATTATTTTCTTCTTTATTTTGTTAGTACTGTGACAGATTATAACAATCTCAATAACTCTCTACCCT
Organism: Urocitellus parryii; assembly: GCF_045843805.1. NCBI lineage: Eukaryota > Metazoa > Chordata > Mammalia > Rodentia > Sciuridae > Urocitellus > Urocitellus parryii. The sequence continues at coordinate 28,022,104 of NC_135537.1, forward strand.
TCTCTATAGAAACACATTGCTACATGCACTTTTGTAGCTCCTGGCAATGAGAGGCGAGGTCTACTCCTCTATCCTTTGAAGTTCTGTTGTCACCGTGCTTTACTTTGTCCAACAGAATGTGACAAAAGCAGTACTTTCCAATTATACATCTAGACCTCAAAATTACTTACTCTCTTCCAAATCTCCTATCAGAACCTGATCATCACCATGTGAGCACATCTGTGCTAAGCTGACTTATGCTGGACTCTGCCTGAGCCAGCCAACAGCTTTTTACCTATTGAATAAACAAAAGTTCTCAGCAGCTAACTAAGAGACATGAGTGAGTCTTGCCAGTCAGCCATGCCTGGCCCAGAACAGGAGCACTGCTCAGTTTATACCTAAACTCAGAGCAATAATTGATGTTTGCTGTTTTGAGTCACTATGATTTGGAGTGATTTGTAATGAGCAATAACTGTTATATATTATAGAACTATGTATATATGTAAGTGAATACATATATAATAAATTGAATAAAAACATACAAAAGATGCACATATAAGCAATTTATCAATATATTTTATCAAATTAAAGCATGATTGCTTTTCCTATTAAAAAATTGGTTGTATTACAGAATTGTTATAAGACAATGCTAGATTCGATTTGCTAATGCTTTATTAAGAATTTTTTCATGTGTGTTCTGGAATAAAGGACCTTGGTTTCCCAAGCACCAGATCATATCAATGTGGCATTAACTTTTAAATAATAATAGGAATAATAAACATGGCATTTTCAGGTCAATTAAAGTTACTGACTCAATTGGCAAAACCTTGGTTAAAGAGGCATGGGTAAATCTATTTCAAACTCTCACAGAACTAAATTCCAAATGAAATTAATAGTCAAATTCAGATAAAGAGTTCTGTGAATTCTTTGTCTTAAGAATTATTTTAAAGAATAATCTAAGGGGTAGAAATAATAAAGAAGTCAGTGATATATTTAACAGAAAAATTTTTCAATGGTTAGTATCTTAAGAATGAGAAAAAATAACACCCAAATAACCCCCATAATGTTAAAGAGTAAGTGACAAATGAAAAATGAATTCCAAATATATGCCCTAAAAATTGTTATATAAATATGTACTTAAATATTTACAGTAAAATAATGTGTTCTCTAGTAGGAAAGTGGGTTGTGGCTAAGAACATAGCTATTGATGAGCACTCTGGGACTGCTCCTGAGCTCAGGAAGAGAGGACATATGCCAGGTGTCTATATTGGAGACAAGAATTTCAGATCTTTGTCACTTCTGATTTATGTCATTCTTCCTGATGTGAAGTCTGTGAAGTGCATGCGTTTTCTCTGTTTGTCTAAGTCATAACATTTTCAAAGTTTCATCTCAAGTCCTGGGTGCTAACATAGCCTATCTTTTCAAGCCATAGGTCCCATCCTGTGAACTGTCACACTTCCTTCCAGAACACAGATATTTCCTTCAGTCCACAAATCTATGTAAACTAAAAATGCACAGATGTTTCTTTCAGTGTCTATCAGTGATTGATCACTGTGTATTTGGTATTCATCTCACACACTGATAGCAAAATGTTGCTATTTCTTGGCAAAAGTGTGGCTACCTTGTCTTCCAGGATTGAATTCATGTGACATGATACTGAAGTGGATAATCAGAAGAGGGAACCGACCAGCAAAGAAAATACAGCAAAGAAAAGTGAAAATGCTGAATGTGAAATTCGAGTTAAGTGAGTCAGAGAAGAAATGACTAACTGTGGGGACACTGATATTGCCACTGCGCAAAACACGGAGTAGGTCTCCTTACACACTTACTGAAGGCAAAAGATGAAGATGAAGATGTCCCACAGGAAGTGACACTAACAAAGCATAGAACAAGAAAAACCCTTCACACAAAAAGAAAATTTGGAGACATCTACCTCATGACATTGAAAACCCAAAGGTCAAAATGTTGGAAGCTGATCCAAACATAGGGAGGAACAGTTTCTCTCTTATAATTTATAGGACAAGAAGTTCAAGTCAAGCTCTATCCAAATTATGTTTAATATGTCTCTAAAAAGAAATAACTTATTTCCCAATGCTTATATTTTAGACTACAGCATGCAAAATAAAAATTATACTAATTTCAATATCTCAGTGTGCTAATAAACTCCAGTAGGAGAATTTTATGTTTGGACAAGAATTTGTAAAGTTCACAAAACAATTATGATTTTTTTCATTGATTATGAAAATCATTTTGTATGTTTTCAACTTTTATAGTCATATTTTTACAGTTCAGTCCTCCTGTGTTTATTTAACTTTAGCTAGATATATACATACATATGAACACACATACATGCATAGCTGTTAATAGATGTTCTTAGGAAAAATATAATATAGTGAGTGGAACAGAATAATGAGTGGTTGCTCAGACAAAGTATTTTTCTTGTCATCGTGCAATGACTCCTTGAAGTAGGTTATTATTCTCCCTCCTTTTGTATGTGAATAAATTAATAGAAATGAATAGTGAGGCTATGCTACTGTTATACAGGTGTGAAGAGCCAGAGTTTGATTTATCTGAATTTATAGTTCAGATTTTTTCCACTTTATTATGCATATTTCCCTCCAAAATTCATATGTGTAAAAGATGATAATATTTTTAATACAGTGGATCTTTTCTGTGGTTTAGGCCATAGTATCCTGAAATCATTCATAACAAAATTTTGCTGATTGTAAGCTCATAATGCATGACCAACAGTCTCATGATGCATGATCAAAAGGCTAGTAGTCTTTTCCAATTTAAGCAAACAAAACGTTCAGCAACTCATTGCAGACACCATTTCTAGTTTTATACAGTCTGTTTTACTAGCAAAATATTGGCATGCTACTACAAGACAGAGAAAAGAAAAAGTATATTTGCTTAAGCTAACACATGACCCAGAATTTCCATTTAGAAAGAAAGTTATGTGGCAACATAACTTCACACAGGCTAGTGAGTGTAAATTGAAGTGTAAGCTCTTTGAGAAATGTGGATGGAGATGATCTATGATTTCAGAATATTGCTTTTCCTGGTGGGAAAATTAAATTCTGATAAAGATCTCTAAGTAGGGGAGCAAAAATTGGTCTTTAATTTCTTTACATTTAATTCCTTTAGATCTAAAACTCTTTGCCAATCATGCAATCATCAAAACACTTCAGTAAATTCTTAACTAGGAAACTTAACACCTACTTACCTTATTGTTAGCTTCCTTAGTTCAAAGAATGCAAAGTCAATAGCAATTAGGAAAGAAAACCTTTGAAAAAGGGAAAGATAGCTATAAAACACCTAATTGTTTCTTTTAAAACCTACTCCCTTGGTACCTTCAAATGCTAATGAAATGTCATTTCCCCAAGTCAAGTAGCACACAGGTCTTTCTTTTACAGATAAGGAAAAAAGGGCATTCAGGCATACTGTGACAATGTATATAATATACTTCATTATTAAAACTTGCACTCTTCTAATGTTACTTGCTTATAATTAACATGTAAGTGATTCTAGAAGCTTAACCTCCATCCCCTATTTGTTACTTAGCAACAATCAAGCTGCATAAAATACTGCTAGGGTAGAAACTATGGGTCATGATGGATAAACATAGTTGGGAATTATGGAGGTGGGCTGGCTCTCTCTGGAGTCTTTTAAGTATTGTCTCCATGTAATTCAGTTGAGGTAATCATGTCTTGCTGAAGGAAATTTGGTCTAAATAAATAGGGAACTATATGAAAACAGCCTTATTGAAGACATTTTACTATAACAAAGTAGCAATTATTATTAAAGAACACATTGAATTCTGCTTTTAACAATTTCTTCCTTTAAAAATATTCAGTGTTAACTGTACTTTGTGGTACAAGGTACAAATGAAATGATTTTATCTTCTCAAATCAGCAGACCCAGCAGATGTAACTGGGCACCATGTATGCTCCAAGAGCACTCCTGTATCGACCAATGTAAAGTGAAGGAAGGATGAAATCAGGTACCCAAAAAATTCAGATCACTTCCAATAAAACGCATGGAAAGTAAAGACAAATATAAGCACTTTATTGTGTACAGAGAATCGTATGGATGTGTGCAATACTACTGTGGTGATTTGTGGCCTAACCAATTCAATTACAACTCTATTCCCTCTTTCTGTTTTCTCCTTCATAGCTCTATGAGTTAATCTTTAATTTCACTATTTTTACAGAGACATAAGCACATAAAAGTATTTTTTCTGTAATTCTAACAATATATTAAGATGCACAATTATTGTTACTGGTGTAGATTTCAGTTTTTGTATGGAGAAAGGGGATGTTGGCTGCTGGGTCAGTGGTTTGTCAACTTTATCAGCAGTCAAGTTGTTGCTATTACTTTTTTGTTGTTGTTTGTTGTTGTTTTTAAGTAAAAGAAAAGCTTGATGTAAAATCTTTCAATGTTTTAAATGTTAGTTTTACACACACACACACACACACACAGTCATATATGGTATAAAGACATTTGGATCAATCACAGATGATATATGTGGTGCTCCCAAAATATTATAATGGAACTGAAAAATTCCTATCACCTCTCAACAGTAGCGATCATTACATCATAATGAAACTTGTCACTCATGTGCTGCTCCTGTTGCTGCTATAAACAAGCACTACACTTCAGCCATGTAGAAGTGCAGGAGATAAAATTATATATATTATATAATGCTTCTTGATAATGGTAATAATAATAATGTTACTGAATTATTTATTATACTATATTTTTTATCACTTTCTTTCTTTTTTGTATCTGTTGTTTGGTACCAGGGACTAAACTTTAGGCTTCATGCATGATAGAAAAGTGCTTTACAACTAAACTATACCTCCAGCTCTCTTTATTTTATTTTGAGATAGGGTCTAAATTGCCATGGGCTAGACTTGAACTTGGAATTCTCCTGCCTCAGTCTCCTGAATTGCTGGGATTATAGGCATGTGCACCATGCCTGGCAATTGTACTATACAAAAGTTTATTATAGAATAAACTCCTACTATCTTATACAGTTTTTCTTACTGCAAAATACTCTTGCCTTGTTTCAGGAGCAGAAGCCTCATATTTCTTGTGTTTACTGCATCTCTTAGACGAACCATTTTCTCTTGTGCTTGACTTAATCTTATGTAGCTTTGTTCATCATGGCTGTGGAATAAGTAGGCAGTGATGCATATCACATTTCTCAGAATTATATCTGTCATAAAAAACACATGACTATGTAGGTAGATAAAAGATTGATAGATGATACGCACATATATGTACACTCAATTTCTTTCCATTTTTCTTTCTTTATTAATTTATTTTTTAATTCAGACATAAAAACACTCATTTAAAAAAACAAAATAAAAAACCTCTATGCACACCTAAAAACACATATGTACTCACAGTTCATCCCTGAGTTACTAATTTGTAATTCCAAATTTATATGACCAAAATCACAAATATAAGAGATGCCCTCAAGGCAAGAAGTCTGTACCTGTAGGTAACCACTGTACATGAAAATGTATACAAAAAATGTACCAGAAATAGTTTTAAAAGGCAACTCAGTTTTATAACCTATTTTTTTATTTGTTATCTTTAGTTGTAGACAGTAGGATGTATTTTGGCATATATACATAACTTCCCATTTATATGGTTGTACATGATATGGAATTATACTTGTTGTATATTTATATATGAACATAGGAAAGTTATTTTCAATCCATTCTACTATCTTTCCTATTACTATCCCCAATCCCTTCCCCTTTGTCTAATCCAAAGTATTTCTATTCTCCCCCTATACACACACTTGTTGTGTATTAGTATCTGAGTATTAGACAGAACATTCAGCCTTCCATTTTGGGGGATTGGCTTATTTCACATAGCACGATATTCTCCACTTTACAGTCAAATGCCATAATTACATTCTTCTTAATGACTGAGCAATATTCCATGGTGTATTTATACCACATTTTCACTGCTATTCATCTGTTGAAAGGCACTTATTTTGGTTTCCTAACTTAGCTATTGTGAATTGAGCTGCTATGAACATTGATGTGGCTGATGTCACTATAGTATACTGACTTTAAGTCCTTTGGGTATAAACCAAGATGTGGGATAACTGGGTCAAAAGGTGGTTCCATTCCAATGTTTCTGAGGAATTTCCGTACTGCTTTCCAAAGTGGTTGCACCAATTTGCAGTCCCACCAGCAATATATGAATGTACATTTTTCCCCACATCCTTGCCAAAACTTATTTGTATTCTTGAAAATTGCTATCCTGACTGGAGTGAAATGAAATCTCAATAGTTTTAATTTGCATTTCTCTAATTGATACAGATGTTGAATTTTATTCATATGTTTCTGACCATTCATATTTCTACTTCTATGAACTGACTGTTCAGTTTCATTGCCCATTTATTAATTGAAATACTTTTTTTTAAGTTCTTTATATATCCTGAAGACTAACGCTCTAGCTGAGGTACAGGTGGCAAAGACTTTATTCCATTCTGTAGGCTCTGTCTTCATGTTCTTGATTGTTTCCTTTGCTGTGAAGAAGCTTTTCAGTTTGATACAATCCCATTTATTGATTCTTGATTTATTTCTTGTGCTTTAGGTGTCTTGTTGAGGAATTTGATTCATAAGCCAACATGATGAAGAGTTGGGCCTTCTTTTTCTTCTAGTAGGCACAAGGTCTCTGTTCTAATGCCTGGGTCCTTGACCCACTTAGAATTGATTTTTGTGAGGGTGAGAATTTAATTTAGTTACATATGCATTTCCAGTTTTCTAGCACCATTTGTTGAAAAGGCTATCTTTTCTCCAATGTATGTTTATGGCACCTTTGTCTATTGTGAGATAACCATGTTTCTGTGGGTTTGTCTCTGCAGCTTCTATTCTGTACCACTGGTCTTCATGTCTGCTTTGATGCCAATACCATGCTGTTTTTATCACTATAGCATTACTATAGCATTGTAGTATTATTTAAGGTTTGGTATTATGATGACTCCTGCTTCGTTTTTCTCACTGAGTTTGGTTTTGGTTATTTTGGCCCTCTCGATTTTCCAAATAGATTTCATGATTGCTGTTTTTCTATTTCTATGAAGAACTTCCCTGGAACATTAATAGGAGTTACATTAAATCTGTATAGCTTTTGGTAGTACAGCCATTTTGACAATATTAATTCTGCCTATCCAAGAACATGGGAACTCTTTCCATCTTCTAAGGTCTTCTTTGATTTCCTTTTTAGAGTTCTTTATTTTTCATTGTAGAGGTCTTTCACCTCTGTTGTTAGATGGATTCCAAAGTATTGTATTTTATTTTTTAAGGTTATTGTGAATGGGATAGTTTTCCTAATTTCCCTTTCAGTTGACTCATCATTGATATATAGGAATACAATTAATTTATGGGTGTTAATTTTATATCCTACCACTTTACTGAATTCATTTATGAGTTCTACCCTTTATTCTATCATATCATAATAGAATGAAAATAGAAATCAATGACAAAATAAAAAGTAGAAGCTACTTCAACAGCTGGAGACTAAATAATATGATATTGAATGAGCAACTTATAGCAGAAGACATCAGAGAAAACTGGATTAAAAACTGAGAAAGGCATAAACTATTGTAATAAGAAATGAAATTCGAGTAAAGATCTGAACAATGGGAGATGTCACCTATACAAGTTCTTAGAAAGAGAACCTTCTGGGAAAGTCTAAAAGTTCTAAGGCTCAAAATATTAATATATTATTGCTTATGCTATAGTTTTTATTTATCTCAAACATTTTAATAATAAGCTTAGACTAATTTTACAATAGGATTTATAAAATTTTTAATCTGTTTACAGTTTGAAATACTTGAAAAGCATAAAATTTTTTTTATTTTTCAATTTATTTAATTATATAATAAGCTAAAATACATCAATTTTTCATCTTCAATTTTATCATTATATTGATAAGAAAAATATATTTAATTTTCAATTTGTTTATTGTTCAACTTTGAAAAGTTGCATTTTATTTCAAAATTGTTAAAATTATAAACTTTATGATTTATTTTGATCACTTCTATATGTGAATATATTTCTACATTTATTCCTAAACTTTTAGATGTTTTTTCTTATTAATTTTAAATCTGGTTAAAATGTCAGCTTTATTGTTGATTTTGCTTCATAAGAACTAACTTTAGAATATAGTTAGAAATGCTGTTGTCTTTCAATAAAATTTAACAGTTTTTCACATAATTTTCTCATTATCTAAAAAGATAATAAAAATAATAATTTTTAGTTCATTTTCTTGTTGTTTCCCTGAAGGTTTAAAATAAGTAAGGTAGTCTTTATTCTTGTTATTTTTCTTAGTAGTAGTACTTAAATTACCATTTACTTTCTCATATCATTGTAGTAGTGTTTTACACATTTAAGTTAAAAAAAGCTATCTTTTTATTGCTCTTTCGTTTTAAATGTTAATTGAAATTTCATTTTTGTTCTAGGGGATAGTAATAAAATATTTATCAATTTATACTCGGCTAAGATTTTTTTTTTACTTAATAGTTATATAATAGTTTTCTGATCAAAATATTATAGAGACTTTTGGAACTCAGCAGCACTTGACTAAAATACCAACATTTAATGTTTAACTAGAAATTCTGACTATGTACAAATCCTTACATGCATGAGGGGATTAAACCAGATTATCTCAAAGTTCCTAATTATAGATAATATATGAACACATGTGTATATGTAATATACACATACACAAATATTCACATTTTTGGGGGAGGCATTTTTAGGGTCAGAACAAAACTCAGCAAAGAGTGCAGAGATTTCCCATTATCCCTCCAGCACCCACAAACATAAACCTGTAAATTGTATTATTTTAAACATATTGACCTTGTAATGACCGGAAAATAATAACTTTTTCATCTTAAAACTTATTTTATTTCATAAACAGAAATTTTAACTTTCAAAAATCTTTTTTCTTTGTTAGAACCAAAATAATGTTAATAGTTTTTCAAAGATGAAAGACCTCTTGTCAAAATGCTATTAAAAACTCGAGCACAATTTTTCTTTAAAAGCGTTTTGTAATTATTTTCTCTCTATTCAGAATTATTTACAGACTACTTACAGGTAATTTACAGTCTCCTCTCTTAACAGAAATCCTGGCATGTTGCCATTCGTACTTTCATTCCATAAATTCTAAGAGCCCTGCCCATAATCTTTGTAGCTAAAATAGAAAGGGCCTCAGTTTAGCTACCAGAAAGCTTACTAGTACACAAATAGGTTTATATAGCCTCATTTTAGCTACCAGAAAGCTTGCCAGTAAACAAATGGGTTTATAACTTAATGGCATAGCTTTCTTACATTGTCCTCAAGTCTCTGCTATCATTTTAATAGTATTTCACTAGTGATTTTCTTTTTCTTTCGGCAGTCAATTTTATTATTCATTAATTTCCTGTCTGAAGATTTAGATTTGGATTCCAAGCCAATGATTTCCCTCTGGTTTATTCTTTTGTTGTAAGCCTTATAGGCAATTAACTTCCCTTGCATGACCTGCCTGCTTGGCCTCCTGCTATCCCATTGGGGAAACATTAAGAGAGCGATTTTTCTCATGAATGTTTTTTAAACTTCAGATTTGTCTTTCCTGATGATTGCAGTTAAGAGTTGCCACTCATTCCTGAGAAATCGCTCTCCTCACCTTTTCCATCTCAGGCTAACTAGATGAGATCTTAATTCTGTTTTCCTCCAGAACAAATTGCTTATTTAAAAAAAAAATTGCAATGTTGACATTACCATTGGCTTTAAAAATATTTTAGCAGTTTCCAGGCCAGTTGTTAAATGATAATGGATCAGGGTGGTTACAACTCAGAAATGAACAACATCAGATATCCCAACCTAAGTGAGGTAAGAAAATAAACTCCAAAGAGAAATTTCAAGTAACAGTGAGCTGGGGGCCAGAATTCTCCTCAATCCAAGTTATTTGATAAACCTGAGTAGCACATCCCACAACATATAATTTAAAACCCGAGAGAGACTGATTTCGCAGAACATAAGTGAGATTGCCCTACAAAAATCAGTAGGTATTGCTTCATTAAAAGTCTAGTGGCAGGGTTGGAGGTGTAGCTCAGTGGTAGAGCACTTGTCTGACATGTGCAGAGACCTGGGTTCCATCTCCAGTATTACAAAAATAAAATCTAAAAAGTCTAGTGGTTTTTGTATTGTGTGTGCAGTAACACGCTTTAAAAAAAAGATGTCAGTCTATAAGATAATGATATGATTGATGTACGTGTCTACACTAAGGTTATTTTTTCAACATTTGGAGTATCTTAATCAGAAATCAGCATGATAAATAGCAGCATTTCAGATGTCATTATGGAAATCTATATCATAGATTATGTTTATTTGGAAAATAGGCTTAGAAGAAATATATTCATTGGTTAAAATAGTAATAATCAAAAAAAAAGCATCTGGTTAGGAATATTTGTAGACCTCATTTTTCTAAGATTAGGTATAATTATTTGGAAAGCAAAATATGAAGTTCTTAAGTCTTATAACATTTTTGGTCCTGATAGTAGCTTATATTATTGCTCTGTATTCATATTCTTTGCCATCTGACTTGGCTGTTTCTTACTTCAAAGGTGGAGCACATTTGTCTATTCCTTCATTACTGATTTGGTCATATGATTTGATTTAACCAATAGAATATTTGTATAAGTGCATAACCAAAAGTTTACAAAAAGCTTGTGTAATGATTTGTGCCTTCTTCCATCTCCACTACACTGATAAGTTAAGCTTCTCCCAGGGAACTGTTTTTTTTTTTGCCTGGGCCCCAGATGAAACCATAGCAAGAAGTCCTGACCAGGGGGAGCTGCAGCTTAAAGCAGAACCACCCAGCCAAGCCTAATAGGAAGCAGCTGGACCTGTCACCCTAACCTACCAACCTCCTGAAACATGAGCTAAATATTTATTTATCTTTTAGTGTTTTTATGTTATTGGGATTTTATTTCTGATATGTGGTATTTTTAAGATGCGATTCTAAAATTTCAAATAAAACTCCAGGTCTTTTTGAAGAAAAGACAAAGGATTTATTCTGGTCAGGGCCAAGGGAGCAGAAAGCAGACAGTTCTGTAGCCCAAGACACTGAATGCAGGTGGAGGCACCATTTAAACAGTAAAACCACAAAGGAGGGGGGCAGGATAGGCAGGTACAATCATCAGACACATTTCATAAAGTGTCACTAAGTTCTCAGAATTAGAAACTTCTGTACCCACTCAGGAAGTAAGCTAGCACCAGCTCCATACTTTAAAGTCATTGTGGTCAGGGTACAAGTGGGTGGTGGTGTCAGCTTCTATGCAAGTGGGCTTTTACAGGAAGGAGGACCAATTTGCACAGGGTGAGATGTCTGAGCAGAATGGGGTCAGTCTGACTTAACTTTCAAATCAGCCAATAAAAGTATTAACATAGTAGTTGCAAACTGACACTTTCTTACATCTAATTCACATGACACTTATACTTTCCTCCATTATAAGTTTAGCCAGATTTATCCTCAAAGAATCCACAAAGTCATCTTACACTCACATTTTCTTGCAACATGCAGTGAGAAAGGCTAGTATTTGTCTGAGTCACTGAATAGGCCACATGACCTATTTGTGAATGCATGCTATTAAATATTTGTACAGTAAGTACTATTTGCTGTCTTTGACACCTACCACCTGGTACTAAGGATATCAAAGAAGGAAAATATAGTTCCCACCTACCTCTCAACCCCAGGGACTGAATATTTATCAAATATCATTGACATTTGCTGAATTCACCAAAGGGCTTAGGCAAGTTTGCAACAGTAGAAAAGAAAAGTAATGTTCAATTTCAGAAAAATCATAGACTTTTATCAGAGAAAATTTCATGTCTGCTTCATAAGAAGATGCTCCATCTTTACACAGCTATATTCTTTCTGCTCTCATATACACAAGGATAAAACAGAATACTTTCAGAATTGGCAGCAACATATCTAAGATTTTGAGTTATATTTCAATATAAGTGATAGCCATAGGTGTTTGAAAATTTCCACTGTCCTAATTTATGATTTGCAGATTTCTAGAATTTATGACAATTTTTTTGCAACCTCTTTCATATGTACATTGTTTTCTCTTACTTCTGGAATTAGTTTTGCATTTGTTTATGCTTTTGTCTTCTCTATTGCTCTGATGCTGAATTTATATCAGCTGCCATTTTTCAACTTTCAGAACTATATTTCAAGTTAGAAATTACTACCTAGAGATGTCCTCATTTATTCACATCGTGTTCTAAATCCCAATTCCCAAAACTCAGTTGAATTCATCTATTTTTAAGATAAATGTCATATACTTGTTTTAAGAAGGGAAGAGAGAATTCTATAAGAAAAATAGTTTACATAATGATAAATAAGTACAAATTTACCCTAAAGGCCCAAGATAGGAAAAAAAGAAATAAAATTAACTTTTCTGAATTAAATGTTCTTTGAGGTGAGAAATGGTAAGAGGAAACATATTTTAAGGTTTTATTTGCCATATCCTGATGCTGGGAGGGGCTTTAGCAAGATCAACAGCCTAAATTGTATGTTAGTGGAGAAGAGTACAGATGTGGAAGGAACTGGAGGGATATTTTCATTGCTCTCATATTTCCTATAATATATTGAATTCATTACCAACCCAAATATTTGAGGACTGTAACTTTAATCAGAATACTGATGACATGAAATTATCAAAATACTTATTGAAATTTTATATGAATTTGAATTATATAGAATGAGTCAATAGTAGAACTACTTTCTCAGAAATGACAACATAACATTCAAATTAGGTAGTGATCCACTGACCCAAGTTATTTCTAATATCAGAATTAGGTATTTTTTCCTGTGTCTAATTAGTTTACTTATAAATGCCATATCTTTCTATGTTTTGCTGTTTGCACATAACCATCATTGTTTTGTCAAATGTGTGTCATAAAAAAATACATGTAGTTAAAAAGTTGGCATTAAAATTTCTGGAAATGAAATGTTGAAATTTGAAGTGAGTGATATGGAGGTGGAGATGCCACCAGATGCAGTCATCTGGTGGCTTCCAGGAAGCCTCTCTGTGTACTATAGCCCAGATAAACCACCTTGGTCTGGCAGCTAACCTCAACTGTGAATATGAAGAAACTCAGATTTGTTCAAATAATATTTGGACAGCAATGAATTGACTTTGACAATTATTTGTGCAAATGAGCAGTCTCTTATCAAGAAAATCCCTGATTGGCTTAGGAATTTAGGAAAGCAGATGAGTTTGGATGATGGCCCCAAGTAAACTGAGATAAATAATTACAGAAAAATTTCTCCCATAACCCAAACAGAGAATACTACCCTCTCCATAACCCAGCCATGTCTGTAAAATTGAGTTTTCCTTTTCCCTGGACAGTCCTGACACCTTCTCATTCTCTGTTTTTTTTTTTTTCCTTTTTCTTTTTTCCTTTTTCTTTCTTCTTCTTTTTTTTTGTTGTTATTTTGTTTTGTTTTCTTCTCCTCAGGTGACCATTCATCTATTATTTTTTTCAGATTTGGTGTAATATAACGGGTACACAATTGCAGTCATAATTGTGCCAAATGTTACCGAGAGTACACTTTATCTGGAGTTGTGGAGAATATTAAAATTATGAGTAACACAATATGCAGAAATTGATGACTTGTCTGCTAATCACATACTAGGAATAACTTTCAGCTGAATGTAGTGGTTGGTTGTTTCTTGTGACTTTTCTGTCTTTATGAATATATAAATCTCACTTTATTATGACTTCCATTGAATATCCACTCTATAAATAACTATTTGAAGTTTTTAAAACAAAAATGCTTAATGATTTGTTTCCTGTCAGACAGTGATAGCTGTTAGCCCCAATATCTGCTCTTCCAATCTCCCTTGACAGAGAACCATGAAGTCCCAGGATTGCATTCTGACCAGAGGATTCAATAAAATTGTTTGGTAACAACTTTTAAGAAAACTCAAAGAAAAATGTCAACAAGCTTGACTTTGCCATTCCATGATGTACACATACATCAAAATATCATATTATACATCATAGATATATAATTTTTACTTGCCAATTAAAAGTAGGATAAGAATAAATAAAGATAAATGATGCATAGACTTTTCTCATTTCTACCTTGATTCTTCCCTTAACATGGCCGATGGAAAGTCAACTTGTGCCAAGAAAATGAAACTCATGCAAACAAAAGAACAGAGGGAGAAGGAATCATTTCTTATATGAAATGTTTACTACTAGTCAGGACTGCTTGTCTTTTGGCTTAATTCGGGTAACAGCAAAGGAAATTTTAATTTACTCAAGTCACTAGTATTTTTGGATTCTTTGTTTTCAATCAGTCTACCCAAGTATTAATTGATACATTCTTTAAATATTTAGTAGTACTTGTTGTATTCATAGGCAAGGTTTTAATTTGATCCTTATCTTGGAAATACTAGCGGCAAACAATGCACACAATTCAGAGAAACCACTGTTCAGAGAATAGATGTCCAAACTTCTTGAAAAGAAAGGCAGAAAAAATTAATTGGGAAGAAAAATGACTTTTTTTTTTCTCAAGTCATGACATCTTCTATCATAGACCATAGTTTTGGTTTGGTTGTTTTGGTTTGATTTAGTTTATTTTGGTTGGATTTGTCAAAACAACATACTCTGGCCAATAATAGCTGGTATTACAGCTTTCCCATAGTTGGAACAAGTTGTAGATTATGTTTAATTCTCAGGTCCTTTCTTCTAATGACTCCTATTTCTTCTCTATGAGCTATTATAGAATTTGTTGACTGTTTTTTGTGTGTAGCAACAGCACACACACACACATACACACACATATTTGCACCCACAGAGACACATGAAACAGATATAATTTAAATAGCATGTAACTTGACCAAATAATTATAAAATAACAATTTGTATGAAAGCTCAGAAATGTAAGGGATCAAGAACAATGCTTCTCAGAATAAGATGAATTTGATCATTGCTGAAAGTTTAAATAGAATATGGGTGGAAAGAATGGAAGAAAAATAATTATCAATAAAAAGATTATAAAGAAACAAAATGGCTAGATAGGGAAGGAGTTTTGTTTGATAAAGTATAAAAACTAGTGCACATTGTCTGGCTGATGATAGCTGTGTTGAACACAGCCAGAATTCTGAATACCTCCTTTCACTAGAGCTCATATGGTCCCGAGACATCTTTAAAGTAAATCAGTATTTTCTACAGAATATTTTGCAGCTCTGATGTCCTTTTGAAATATTCTGCACAGTGGAATAATTCAGTAATCAAGTAGGTGTGAAAATACTTCTTCCCAGTATTATTGGCCATTTTCAAAACCACTTTTTTCTGTTTCTATGTTGTGCATTTGTTTTTTAATACATTTTTTTTATTTATTTATTTTAATTTTTATGCGGTGCTGAGGTTTGAACCCAGGACCTCACATATTCTAGGCAAGCCCTCTACTGCTGAGCCACAACCCCAGCCCCTCGTGCATTTGTTTTTTGAGCTCTTCATTTCTAACTATATGGATCTGGGAACTAACCAATCATAGGGTCCTATTCCCAAAGAATAAATTCCAAATCAAGTCCATTATATGCTTTCAAGCTTTTATTGTTTTAATTGAAAACAAAAAAGGGTCAAATATTCTTTGTTGATAAAAACCCTGAAACGTTAGTGGAATGTACCATGCCACAGTGAGAAGGCCAGTATAAGAAAAAAAAAAAAAGAATAAAATGAATAAAGAGAGAACAGCAGAAATAAGATATGGAGAAAACCCTTACCATTTTCCTCTCCTTCATTCCATTTCTAATTTGAACCACTTCTTAACTCTGCCATGTATTTCTATAATTTGGTGTGGCAAATTGAATTTTTTGTTGTCCTTGTTCCCCCTTAAACTCGTTCCAGCTGGAGTCCCCTTTCTTAGAACCAAAATAAACCTGATTAATTCAAGCTATAGACTTTTCTCATCTGTTGAAGATGAGCAATGCATAGTATTAGCATATTCAAAGCTCCAAAATTACTGTTTAGGCTGTTTAACAAAACCCAATATTTTCCCAAAACAGAAAAGGAAAATTGCATTAATTTTTAGGTTTGTTTCTCTAAATTCGTATACCTTCTCTTCTTCCCTGGTGAGCTAAATATCACTGAAGCAAGAACAAAGGACAGGCAGTTTGTGTAGATATTTGATCAGGCTGGGCTAGGAAGATGGAATGTTGGTACCTGCAGGACACATCTCCTCCCCCTCACCTGTGGCCAAAGTTACCCTTCTCAGAGGGATTGTTCCTCCCAGCAGGGAGTTGTTAATATGCATTCCCTGGGTGGCCCCCTTCTTGCTTTTCTGGGCAGACAATGAAAAGTGGTAAGAAGTACCCCTGGATTGCCTGCTTCCTGCCTTTTTCCTGCATGGGCCAGATAGAAGGAGGGGGCATGAGAAGTAAGAAACCTGGAAGCTGTAAGAAGACAAGAGAAGACAAGATTCACCCCCTCCTGTGGGTAGCAGTTCTGGGGTTCCTTCCCCCTCAGGAAAAAAAAACTGTCTCTGTTCCATCTTTTAAATAAAACTTGCTTTCTATTCTGGCCTCAGCATTTCTCAGGTGTTTAATCCTCAGTTGGGGAAAGGGCACTGGGCCTTGATTCTCATCATCAGTATCAGCTCCATGGTTGACCCACACAGCTCTTTCCCCCTCTAACCTTAGAATATATGAAAAATAAATTTTATCTTGGGTGCTGATTCTGATAGATAAGGAGTAGGTTTTTGGAATGCTATATATAGCTTAGTGAAAAAGAATGCCATATTAATTATTGGCATCTGTCAGTGATTATAATGTACATCGATGACAAATGAGGTAGGTCGATAAAAATGTATCTGTCTTGAAATCCTATACTAACCTTTCCCCTTGGGCATGTAGAGATAGCATCTAAGAAAGAGAAAATTGGTCCAAGATGGATTTTTTTTTTTTTTTATTTTTCTCTGTCAGGAATCACTTTCAGTTTTGTTGCATCTTTGTGAAAGGTGGATAGCCTTCTTGGTTTGAGAGACTCTAAAGGTTCTTATACCATAAAAACAGAAAGTTAGGAGAAATGAAAGGAAAGCTGAGAAAAACTAGCTCCCAGAATGTATTTAATAAAAAAGCAATGGCATTTAACAGTCTTTCTCTTCCTCCTAGAAATTTGGGTAGTATTGTCTCTTTGACTCATATAATCTCTCCTCTTCTGAGGACATTCAGTGAGGTGAACTCTGATCCCTAACCCAGAGGACAATAAAGCCCAGGTGACATAATATATAAAGGACAGCTGCTGTGACACAGGAAGGTATTAGGAGAATTGAAAGTGGATCTGTAGGGATAAATGCAAAATATCCAGCACAGATGCTAAGGGCCATTTATGGAACTGCACGGGAAAAGAATCAATAACACCTTTATCTCTGAGCCAACAAAGTGGAATTATGAAGTGTTGTAGATATCAAACTAAAACCGAACTCCCCTTCCTTACAAATTCACAGACTTAACATGACTGGGTTTCAGAAATACTGTAGTAAGAGAACTTCCAAAGCATCAGAATCAAAAAGATGGGGTTGAAAAATGAATGAAAACTGAAGAAGAATGCACAGTACAGCAACAACTGAGTGCAGTCAGGATAGTGGTTTATGTAAGTAATTCATAATGATAAAGAAAGAAACTGGGAGGATGTTGTTTTATCTTGCTTTGCTTTGCTTTGCCTTGTTCCATTTTTGTTTACTCACACTTAAGTAACACTTAGCCATCTAGTGAACATTGTTAGAAGTGATTTGCAAATACTACCTTATTTAATCTCTTCAACCCAATAACATAGGTTTTATGCTTCCTCTTAAGACAGAAATGAATTCAATACGGTCCATCACCTTTATAGAAGGCAAGATTGGCAAGCTGAGCACTCTTACCTGCCAGACGGCCTGGCCAAGAAAATCCTGTTCTCCCAATAACAAAGACAGACCACCTGGAGAAAGGTATCATCTCCATCTCACAATATTGAAGCAAGGACAGTGAGATGTTCCCTATTCCTTAATAATAGACACTTGGATAACAAAGCACTCACACAAAATATTTTTATTAAATTATTATTTAATGCATAGTCTATAAGGTCCCATTTTTCTTCCCTTCCTTCTGTTTTTGTTGTTTTTTTCGAAAGAAAATTTAACAATAGAAGTTAGAATAGCTATTTTCCATTGGATACTTTAGTGTCCTACTTTTTAACTCCCCAAATTCACAATCCACAAAACTGATTTTTCCTAAGTTCAACTGCCAGTGGCTATCTGTTTCAGAGTCAACTTCTGGGCATAATTCCTCAATGCATCTCACCTGGACTGTCCCTCTTAAGCATCAGTCAGCCTTTTACAGAGAAAGAAGCCAATATGGTACATAGATAGATTAAAAAAAGAATTCATTAGGATACTTGGTTTATGTGATTGTGGAGGCTGGGAGGTCCCACAATAGGCTGCCTGACAATTGGAGACCTTGGGTGACAACAGAGTGGATCAATCCAAGTCCAAAGGCCTCCAAACCAGAGAAACCAATAGTGTGATTCTCAGTCTGAGGCCAAAGGCTTGAGAACTTATTGGGCAGATGGTATAACTCCTAGAACCAAAGGTCAGGGAACCTGGAGTTCTAATATTCAAGGCAGGAAGAGAGTCCCTCAGCTTCAGGAGGGAGGGAGGGAGGGAGGGAGGGAGGGGGGGAGGGAGAGAGAGAGAGAGAGAGAGAGAGAGAGAGAGAGAGAGAGAGAGGGAGGGAGGGAGGGAGAGAGAGAGGGAGAGAGAGAGAGAGAGAGAGAGACAGACAGACAGACAGACAGACAGAGGGGGAGAGGGAGAGGGAGAGAGAGAGAGAAAGAGAGAGAATATGAATGAATGAATATGAATATGACCCCTTCTCAGCCTTTTTGTCCTAACCAGGATCCAGTTGATTGGATGATATCTGTCCACAATGAAGGCAGATTTCCTCATGCAGTTCATCATCTCACATGCCAATCTATTCTGAAAGTACCCTTGTAGATACACCCGGATGTAATGCTCTACCAGATCTCTAGCTATTCCTTAGTCAAGTCAACACCTAAAATTAACCATCATACACTTAATCACCTGTCAATCCAAAATTCTTTCAAAAGCCAGAAAAATCCCTAAGTGTATCATGATTTTTTTCCTTGTCAACCTTAGCCAGAAATATTTCCATCTATTGAGATGTTTCTCAAATTGTGGTCCTTAAAGTTTTTATTAAAATGAGAAGAAGACTACCATTAAACAGGGAAGAGAGGTGGGAGGGAATGGGAGAGAGAAGGGGAATTGCATGGAAGATGGAAGGAGACCCTCATTGTTATACAAAATTACATATAAGATGGTGTGAGGGGGAAGAAAAAAAAGAGAGAGAGAGAAATGTGTTACAGTAGATGGGGTAGAGAGAGGTGATGGGAGGGAAAGGGAGGGGAGGGAGGGATAGGAAAGGCAGCAGAATACAACAGACATTAGTATGGCTGTATGTATAAACATGGATGTATAACCAATGTGATCCTGCAATCTGTACACGTGGAAAAATAAGAATTCATATCCCATTTGAATCAAATGTATGATATGTCAATCATTGTATGATTACAATGGTAATGTTTTGAGCAAAAAATAAAAAAAATAAAAATAAAAATAGTTAAGAAAAAAACTGTAAAGTCTAGAAGACGACTCTGAGTTTGCATAGTTAAAAAGGTCCCAGAGATTCTAATGCCTACAAAACTTTAAGATTAAATATTGTTCTAAATTAATATAGTACTTTTCTTCTTCCTGTGTTGTGGCAGTCATCAGTTTCTGCCATGGATTCTAGTTATTCTGTATTTGTCACCAAATCATAGGTACTTCACAGCTCTGGATCATTCTTTTAGGTCTGTTTCCTTCATAATATTTACTACATTGCTCTGTATTAGGTGGATGTTTAATATTTGTTTTCATTTTTTTCTGGGAAGACATAATTTTATTCCAGATATACTTACATTATTCCAATTAAGAAATTTGAGGATTCATTCATTTTATTTAAATAGCTAGCTGGAAGACAGCTAGATTGATAGAAATTCCTATAAAGCTATACATAGAGATATACTATATTCTGTGTATAAATGTAAATCCTACTTGCTTATCAGTATTAACAACAAAGCATGAGTCTTGAAAGTTACCATCCAGATATATAAGCAACTGGACTCAAAGCAAACTCGGGACAGTAATACAATTTAAAAATGAAAGATTTAAAAACAGTCTGAGATATTCCTTGAGCTTAAGAGCAATGCTGCCTCAATGACAGGAAATGCTCCAAGGAATGTGCCCTGGTCTGTACCCATGCTTCCCCTCAGATCATTTAAAGAAGAGCCCCACTGAGTTGCATGCCTCCTTTTGAAATTATATCAGCTTCAGGCAGAGTGAGGCTCAAAGGGACCAATTACAGTGAAAAGGGAGTTGGTTATTTCCCTTTAAAGTCCCTTGGCTCAGTAAAGTTAGCTCTCCTTTCTCAGGTCTTCTGTGGGTCTTTCTTGGGACTACAAACCAAGTTGGGGAGACTGCTTCTTCCTGTAAATTCCCTATAGTACTTCACCCTGATCTTCCTGTAACACACTCAGAACATTAGTAAACAGTGTTAATAACGTTGGTGAAAAAATGCCCATCTGTTTGTGTGCCACGGTGCTTAATTCATTTAGTGGAAGTTGAGCTTTATAAAAGCAGCATATTTCAGGGAGGATTTAGCTCTGAATTTTCAGAAAGGTTAATATCTATCTAGTTATCCAGAAAGTTTCACATGAAGATCAATTAACCTATTTTTTTTTCTTTCTTTCAAACTAGGCTTTCCTGCCTTTGGGGAGGTTGACTATCTTGAAAGCCAGTCAGAAAGGGTTTTATTAAATAGCTCTACAGTCTAGCAAGTTTCACTCTTTGAAAACCTTAGCCAGACATATTACTACAGAGGAGACTTTAGGCAATTAAATCAAAGCAACCTGGGGTATACGCCCATTATCCATGTTTCAGCAGTTCTCTTTGTTGCAGGTACAACTCAGGTGAAGCTCTCTTTTTTAATTCCTCTTCTCATATTTGACATGGTTCTGTGAAGTCTGTCACAGAGCAATTAAAAAGGAAATCCAATCACACAATTCAACAGTATCTTAAAGTTCCAGCTTGTTCAGGGAAGACAGCCGAGTCTTTCACATAACGAAAGAAAAGAGGCTTATAGAATGCCTTTTCTATATCATTTTTTAACCATAAATGTGTGTGTACTGAAGAATAACATTTAGACACCTATAATCTCATGTTAATATTTTGGCTACATAATATTACTGTTATAAGCTCAATATTTCTAACATGTATAAGAAGAAGAAAAGTTAAAATTACATATATATAATTTTAAATTACAGATATTCTCAGGCAACATAAAATTAGATTGGTTGATTGATTATTCCAATTAATCTAACTGCTTAGCAGGAACTGGGAAAAATTCTATGTTAATGAATTATAATACTTGGTCTTTGGTTCCTTAGAAGAAAAGAAATACACTCGGGGGAAAAAATAGAATAAAAAAATCATCCTTGGCTATACTTTCAGTCTGACAAAGAGAACCAGATTACAGTGTAGATTTTGAGTTCTGTTCTTTGCTTTCCTGGTGTTGCTCACAAAGATAAAACTTTGGATACAATCTAAAATGATCATAGGTGTGAAAAGGGACTGTTTTTAGTACTCATTGCATGCCTAAAACTATGCATGTTGTATGATTAATATTATAGGTAATTTTTTTCAGTCATGTAAACATCTGTCTGTGGATTAAGTGAAAATATCTTTTATTGCATCATTCATTCCTAGAGATTCTCTTTCTATAAAAGTTTGGATTTCACCCCCCAAGCAATATGTTGGTTCTTACTTAATTCTTACATTGGAATACACACCTCCAAACCAAAGAAAAACCATGAAATAAATGAACAAGCAGTGCGACATTTGAATTCTTCAAGGGTCATTTATTAGTCTTAAAAATCTAGGGCATAGGTTTTTACTGTCTTGTTGATACTAAAGAATCAGAGGAGATAGAGAACTAAAACCATGACTTTAATGTAAGGGCAGAACTATTGAAAGCCTATATTCTTAGTGAAAAGGATAGTCAAGGAAAAAGGAGAAAGTAAGTTTACCTTTTAGTTTGATATAATACCATTTGTCTCTTTGTTTCCTGTGCTTTTGTGGTCTTGTCCAAAAATATTATTCTCTATTCCAATGTTCTGAATCATTTCTTCTATGTTTTTTTCTACTAGTTTCATAGTTTCAGGAATTTTTTAAAAGTTGTTTTGGTGCTATATAATTATACATAATAGCCAGATTAATTGTGATATATTCTTACATGCTCAGAACTTGATCAAATTCAGTCCCCAATATCTCCATTTTTCTTTTTCTCCCACCTCCCCTTGACCCCTTTCCTCTACTCTACTGGTTTTCCTTCTCATAATATTTTCTTTCTTTCTTTTTTCTTGCTCTAGCTTCCTCATATGAGAGAAAACATAATATCCTTGATTTGCTGAATCTGGCTTATTTCACTTACGATGATGTTCTCTGGTTTCTTTCATTGTCCTGCAAATGACATAAGTTCATTCTTCTTTATGGCTGAGTAAAGCCCCATTGGATACATATACCCCATTCTTGATGAACATCAAGGCTAGTTCCACACCTCAGCTATTGTGAATTTCACTGCTGCGACCATCAGTATGAATATATTGATATAATATGCTTACTTTAGCTCTTTTGGATAGGTACAAAGAGTGGGTATAGCTGGGTCATATCGTGGTTACATTTGTGAACTTTTAAAGAGCATTCATAATGATTTTCATAGTGGTTATGCTAATTCACAATCCCACAAACAGTGTGTAAGTGTTCTTTTTGCCCCCACATCCATGCCAGAATTTATTATTTATATTCTTTACAACTGTCATTCTAACTGGAATACAATAAAATTTCAGTATACATTTGATTTTTCATTTTTGATCGCTAGTGATGTTGTATATTTTTCATACCTTTGTTGGACATTTTTATTTCTTCTTTTGAGAATTGTCTGTTTATTTTGTTTGCCTATTTATTTTTGTGGTGTTAAGAATTTTGAGTTTTTGTGTACTCTGAATACTAATATCTGGGTGGACAATTAGATGGCAAAATATTATCTTATTCTGTAGTTTCACTCCTTATGCTCCTGTTTCCTTTACTGTGCAGAGATCCTTCACTTGATTTCATCCCATTTTTAATTGTTTCCTGAGATTTAAGACTCCTATTGAGGAATCCATTGCCTGTGCCTACTGGTTGGAATGTTAGCCATACGTTTTCTGCTAGCAATTGTGAAGTTTCTGGTCTATTTCCTAGTGTTTAAGTCATTAACCTATTTCAAGTTGATATTTGTAACTGGTAAGAGACAGGAATTTAAGTTCATTCTTCTGCATGTGAATATCTATTTTTTTCAGGATTATTTGTTGAAAAGACTGTCTTGATTCCAATGTGTATTCTTAGCATCTTTGTCAAACACCAGTGGGCTGTAGATGGGTGAGTTTATTTCTAGGCTTTTGAGAATATGGAGAAAAGGGAACACTTGCACACTGTCGATGGGATTGTAAATAAGTAAAACCATGATGTAAAATCTCACAAGATGCCTCAAAAAGTTAAAAATAGAAATACCATATCATACAGCAATCCCATTACTGGTTGTATATCCAAAGGAAATGAAAACAGTGTGTAAAAGAGACATCAGATCTCCAATGTTCATTGTAGCACTATTCAATATATTTAAGAACTAGAACCAAAGTGTCCATCAACTGATGAGTGGATAAAGAAAAAATAAGGTGTATTAGCACAATGAAATATTATTTAGCTACAGAAGAGGATGGAATCTTGTCACTTGTGATAACATTTTGTTAAATAAAATAATCTAGGCCCAGAAAGATAAGTTCCAAAAGACCTCACTTATATATGGCATCTAAAAAAGTTGATCTCATGGAGGCCAAGAGTATACGGTGGTATAGACTCTGAGGAGAATACTGGGGAAGGGTGGGATGAAAAATATTGATCAATGGGTATGAAGTTATAGTTAAATAGGAGAAATGATTTCCAATGTGCTATTGTACAGCATATTGACCATGGATAACAATAATATAACACATATTTTAAAGCACTAGAAGAATTTTTAATGTTTTCACCACAAAAAGTATAAGTGTTTGAGAAAATAGTATGTATACCCTGATTTGAATATGATGCAATATATAATTGTATTAAAATATCACAATATTCCATAAGTATATGCAAATTTTATATTTTACATATACCTTAAATAAATTTAAATAAACAAAAGATAATGTAGGCATTTTACAAATGCTGTATAAATAGAGAAATACCTTAAGGATACCTCAATTTTCAAAATTGGAAAAATAGATAATACATTACAAAAATAAAGCTTACCAAACAATAAGAAATAGAAAACATTAATGAAATGTACAGAGTAAGGGATAAGATAGGATAGTTTATGGGTATCAATTAAAGTTTTTTTTTTTTTAATGTATAGACCAACTGATGAGGTTGACCTATAGGAAAATTCCAGATATTCCAGCCTGATCTTTGTCTAGCAGTATCAGTAAAAATTAAAATGGAGGTGGACCCCAATTCAGGTAATATGAAAGTTCAAAATCAAGGGATTAAAGAGTACAACCAATTAGAATATCATGGGTCAAACCAAAAGCATTTGTATTTTTCCAATACCTGTCTAGCATAGGTTTTGGTCAATTCCTCTAGCCATATATGCCCTTAGACTAGTACACTTAAGGTGCCAATGAGCTATTCAGGTTCCCTTTTGCCCTGTGAGAGTTCTGTCTCTTTACTTCTTATTTGAATAATTCCCACTCCTTTAACTCTTGCTTTCTATTATTGTTTGTGGAGTTCATTCTTCAAATTTGTGAAACAATAACACAGAAAGAGGTCAAGGGTGAGTTACAGGGATATGCTACCAAATTGGCAGGTATAACCTGCAATTAAGGAATGCAAAATGCCAGTCAGTAATAGTGGAGAAGAATCCCGCTTTTCCAGCTGTGCCCCTCCTAGATGATTCTATCAGTCTTCACTAGCTGTTAACACAAAATGGGCATTCTCAGCTACAGAGGATAAAATAAAGCACCATAGTGTTTATTTATTTTTTTTGGGGGGGGGGGTCCTCATATCTAAATTGTTCCTGGAAATTGAAATAAGCAAATTCTCTCAAATTAATGTGTGCACCAATATAAATTTGTTAGGTAAAGACTGGTGATTGTAGTAATATAATCCATAAAGATTTAACTGGACTCATGATCAATCAGTCTACATTTCCCATCATATATGACCATGTATTTTTTTTAGCCAATGATAAGGAGTCATTTATAAATCTGCTGAACAACATCCTTAAAAAACTATTGTCTTCACTTTACTCTTTTTCTGAAGCTCTGCAAATGGATGAAATGCTTAGGAGCATCATCGACCAACAGATGAAGATAATCAAGAGTTTTGAAAGATCTTGGTCCCATAGACAAGTCTTTCTTAATACATGCATTACCTGCTCTATTTTCACTAAGAGAGAAATGAATGTTTATATAATCTTTGAACTATGGTGATTGTCTCTCTATAAAACTTCATCCTTTCCTTTATCCTAACTACCACACCAGCTCCAAGAAAGCACAGCTTGAGAAAATTACATAAGAGGTAATTTTAGTTTGTAAATAAATCCAAAGGAACAAATGAAATGCCAGCAAAGTAAGTCTTCCAAAATATTTTAAAAGGAAAAAAACATCTAGAGAAGTTTGGATTACTTAAGAAATACAAGGATGGTTTAACTTTAGACTATTCCCTTAACAAGAAATCAGAGGGAAAATGAAAGGATTATCTCACTAGATACAGACACAAATATTTGATTAAAGTTTACACATTCAAGATTGAAATGGAAAAATATAGACATATGTTAGCTTTGTGTTGCTATGACCGATAGACCCAACAAGAACAACTTCGAGGAGGAAAAGTTCATTTTGTGTCTAATAACTTCATAAATTCTGTCCATGATCAGCTGACTCCATTGCTCTGGGACTAAGGTGAAGCAGAACATCATGGCAGAAATGTTTGGCAGAGAAAAACAGCTCAGGACATGGCAGCCAGGAGCAGAGAAAGCTTGAATGCGAAGAGCCAGGGATAATATCATCCCCAAGGGCATGCCCCATTGACTTACTTCTTCCAGTCACACCCTACCTGGCTACTTACCACCCATTAATCATCCAAATTATTAATTCATCAAATGGATTCATGCACTTATTAGGTTATGGCTCTCATAATCTAATCATTTCACCTCTGAACATTCCTAGACACCAAAGAACTTTGTGCGGGGTATAACTTATATTCAGACTATATCAAACAACTGTTTAGTAATCTAGTAATAAAGCAAAAATTAAATTAATAAAGTGCATTTATAAAGTGTATTAACATACATAATATACATATATATAAACACATACGCAGACACACACACATGTATATAAAAACTTGTATGATTCCCCCGCACCATCACAGATATAAATATATGTATGTGTATGTATATGTATATCTGCACACATACTTTGAAAATAAATATTCATAATTCTGTGTATGTCTGTGTTTGAAATAAAATAGTCCCAATAAACAATTTAAAATATTTTTGTGTATGAGGGAAAAACTATTCAAAAATTTGTGTCAAAGAATAAAATGCCAAGAATATCTAAAACATTCTGCAATTAAAAAACACACCATATATGATATCAGAAGTTTTAATAAAATTATAATAATTAGGGTACTGTGGTGTTGGTATAGGGATAAATCAGAAGATAAATGAAACAGAGTTGGATCTATAAAACCATCATATGTCTAGATGAAATGACAATTGTAATGAGAAATGTAATTTACTCCTAGTGTAAAAAAATGTTGGGTTGAGTTAAAAAATTCTGCTGAAATAATATATTTAAAATATAAGTCAAACCTATTTTATGTTGTATATAGAAGTACATTAACAAGAAAAATAAGAATTTTAATTTTTCAGACAAAATATAGAGCATGCTTTTAGCTTCTAGATGAGGAAAATTTCTTAAAACAAAAAAGTATAATAATAAACAAAAATGTTGCAAGTATTAGTCCTATTTAAATAAAAATACATATGTATGAAAATAAAATATAAACATTAGAGGAAAAAAATAACAGATAAGTACAGTCAACTGTAATGTACATATTATCAAGATAATCTGGCGGCCATATTAGATTTTAAATAAATTCAAAAGAGAGAATGCAATTTTCAATAAGCATGTAACAATGTTCAACTTCACAAGTAATCATAGACATTCCAAAGCCACAGTGAAATTCAATTTCACGTGTATCAGACTGCCAAAAATATATTAGGTTGATCAGAAGGTAATGAAATTGAAAACTTTAACTATCAATAATGGGAGCACAATTTAGCACATTGGCATCTGAAAACTAAATGATAAATTCAGAATAAACTAAACTAGATGCATATACTTCAAACAAGCCAGGTTTGTGCCCTAGAAAAACTTAAATATTTTCTCTACAGACACATATAAGAATACTTAAATCAGGAGTATTTGAAATCTCAAGAATTTAGAAATAGCTCAAATATCTGTTCACAGAAGAACTAATGATAAATTTTAGTATATGCATACATTAGGGCATTCCACAGCTCTGGAAATGAGTTATACAAAGTTATTTAATTTTAATTATGCAATACTAAATACTAAAACATGGGAAATAACAACATATATGTTTCAATTTATATGTGCATATACATACTATAAATGTAATTTATACCATATATGATCTATATCATCTATTAATGTGCATGTTATCATAACTTACATAATAAATATATATGTATATAATATAAAATATGTGGTATAACAATATAAAGCCAAAATATGAATGAATAAATACATAAAATCTAATTCAAATTCAAAGTAATGATTAAATGTAATTCAAAGTGAGGAGAATATGATCCAGGACAACTTTCTAAAGTTTCTCTGATTTAAGTATTTTGTATCTTAAATGGATTATGGGTATATTCTATGTTACCATTCAGTATGCAATTCTCTCTCTCTCATACACACATACAGACACATGCACACACACCCACATTATTTTTTTTAATTACTTGATAAAAATAAAATGTATAAATAAGTGTGTAAATAAAATGTATAAATAAATTTAGATACTTTTTGAAGTATGACTACTCCTGCATTTAACTACAGAGGAATGATAAGAAATACTTACTTTCCTATAAGAGAACTGTATATAACACACAATACTCATAGTACAGTTTTTCACGTGAGTTGACTTAATATTGGATACACACATTTTGAGAGTAGACCACCATCACAATGAAGTCATTTCTTTGAAGGATCTAATCTTCTGTCTTTGACTCAGATAAATTTTCTCCAACTCAGAAGCATGTAAATAATAACACTATAAAGGTACCTCAGGCAAAGAGAGCATGTCATCATGCTAGGGAGTCATCTGCCTTTCTGATTAATATTGAATGTGAGCAATTTCAGACTACAGATTAGATTTATCAATAATTAATGCAATGTTATTGTGGCTGATTAAGGTTATTTCTTTGAATAGATTTTCAAATCACTTTTAACATCTTGATATAAATTCTTCATGACATATAGCCTGGCATACACTTTGGCAGGTCTACCAGACAAGCTTTGTAATAATGAATCAACCAGTCTCAGGGCACTCAGGAGGAAAGAATTTGGGGGTTTAAATCTAAACAATATTTATAGTAAGTCCTTTAGGGTTAGGTAGACTCTTTTTTAAACCTAATCTTAGCAACTTTCTTTTACCTGTCCATGATTTAAATTATTTTATATTCAATTATGTTTATTCTATATTTTACTCACACCTGAATAAACAAAGTGGAAATAACAGCTTCAGAATTGATTTGATATGTCGGTATTGCAATATTTCAATTGGTAGTGAGGTTCCTTTTATATTTGGAGATCTTGAACATAAAATTCTATTAAAATGTTTATCTTCATAAGAAAAATAAACTATATTGTTATTTCAAAATATTATTTTTTTTCTTCAAATGATTATCTGCTGTCCCAGAATAATGACTTTAAGGGATATTAGTCTGTATTTATTTTTAAGGCCTATTGTGAAAATGCAAAATTTGAGAAGATAATGAGACAACTTATTGTGAATTCCTGGATTAAACAAAATAGTTTTTAAAACAAGAATGATAAACACAGTTTTAGAGAATCCATAAAACATTTGCTCAGAATTTTGTGCAAAGCATCGATGAGTTTAAAAATATATTCCTAAAAGGGTCTGACTCCACCCAAAACACATTTCAAACTGTTTAAAACACTTAAAGTATATAAGGCTATATCAGGATGATATCTTTGTGTCAGAGAGTTTAGCATAAAGCCACATAATCAATATATAATGACAAGAAAAATAAAAAAAATAACATAAAGTATATATGCACTGATTGGTTTTGAAATATTTTTAAAAAGTACAAAAAACTGACAAAATTTTCCTTAAACTATATAATTAAAAAAAATAAATGAGGGGACAACTTATTGCTGAAAAACAAAAATTATTTTTTAAAAATTTATTTCTAAACATTATTTTAATAGAATAGGAAGCCTATAGGCAGTTACATCTGTTATATTACCATATATAATATGCTGTAATTATAACAAAACATACAATGTAAAGCATGTCATGTAATTTCCCACATGCATACTGTAAGGGTTCAGCTATCTTTTCTGTGAAGCCTCAATGCAAGAGTAGCTAGGATTTTCCCGAGGCCTCAGTGGTCCATTACAAAATATGTGGGATACACATGGTACCACTATCAGTTAAAATACAAAAAATTATGAAGTCTACTACAAACCTGATGCTAATGATTTTAGTTTATACATACTAGTAAAAAAAATCACCCAAAATAATTTTTAGATATTCAAAATTACGGAATGTATTTGAAAAAAAAAATCATAAAGGATTTTATGCCCTTAATATAAAATGAGCTCTTTGAAATTGGAAAAAAAGAAGGTGGCAAAAATGCTAAGAGGAAAACACCTGAGAAGGAAACAAAGTAGACAGATTACCAAAGATGAAAACAACTGGTTATTTAAAACAAACAAACAAAGAGAAAACAACACTGTAAAACTTCCTCAGTAATCAAATACAAAAATTTGTTTCTGAGACATCGTTTTCACACTATGCAATTATTACACATTTTTAAAATATACTGATACACATATTTGACATAGCGTGTGCAATCAGAAATATTTCCACTAATAATACTATAAATCAATAAATTTCTAAAGAACAATTTAACTATTCTATGACTCAGCAACACACTCTATTATATATATATATATATATATATATATATATATATATATATATAATATCAAATAATCTTGGGAAAAATATGAAAACTTTACAATTATTAGTAGCTAAAAATTACAAAACAATATCTAATAAGAGATTTGGTTGAATAAAAAAGTATTCTGCGATACATTATCACAAGGATACAAATCATGTTTTAGAGAAAAATAACAGTTAAATATCAGGTTACAAAATAGTATGTACATGGTCATATTTACATTCTATAAATTTTATACATGCACACAGATATATATATTTAGAAGCATTTTATGGTACCAAGTCACATTAAACCCAGTTCTAAGTCCCTTGCTTTAAGAGGAGTACAAATATCAGTCCTTATCACCAATTCCCTCCTGGCTTTAAGTCCTGAAAAAATACTTGGGCCTACACAATATAGAAAATGTAGAAAAGTTTATTTGTTGAGGTCCATACATATGCACAGCTTTGTGCTAAACAATAGTTACTCTATTTATGCATAATTGTACCTTGGTTGTGCTAGTTTTCCT
Source organism: Urocitellus parryii (assembly GCF_045843805.1). Taxonomy (NCBI): domain Eukaryota; kingdom Metazoa; phylum Chordata; class Mammalia; order Rodentia; family Sciuridae; genus Urocitellus; species Urocitellus parryii. The sequence continues at coordinate 28,053,093 of NC_135537.1, forward strand.
AGCATTTTAGACCAAGTCGCAGTATAAAATCATCCTCGTATCAACAATAAAAGAAACACTATCTATTCAAGAGGTTTCAAACACTCAATTGCCCCCTAATTACAGATTCCCTATTCCTTGTGGAATTTCTTGAGGTTACACTTTTCTCCATATTTTGTATCTTCCTTCCCTTCTGGTAAGGCAATTTTATTGCTATGAGAAGACCACACCCTACATTGACAAGTTTCCTTAATAATCTCCTCCAGAAAGGGAACTCAGAGTTGCCACAGAGCAAGCCTTGGTAGTACTGTGAAGGTTGGTTGGTGAATATAAAAAAAATGCTTCTCATATTTTGGTGATCACTTGGAGAAGAAAATAAGACAAATATGTAATAAATCATTGATTTATTGATTCATAAAGATAGAGATATAGATAAATATTTAGAAAAATTAAAAAGTTTGAAACATTTATCAGATAAAAATAATTGCAACACTATTCAAAATATTCTTGATCTCTTAAAGGATTTGATTAGATTAACTGTAAAGTTCCATTTTTATTTAGCTTTAAATTTCTATAAGAAAAAGACTTTATAATTTAATAAAAGGTTAATTGTTAAGTTTCTTTTTAACCATTCTCTAATCTTACTATTCATTTCTTATTTGTTTGAGAGCGACGTAAGGTAGTTTAACAGTTAAGAGCACATTCTCTGACCTCAGATTATTTGGCTGTGAACTTCAGCTCTGCAACTTCCTGCTTGTGTAAATTTGAGGGAGATTATTAGTTTCTCAATGTGCCTCTGTTTATACACATTTAAAATGGAGTTGATAGTATCTACCTTGCATATGATTATGAGGATTATATTAGTTGTAAGAATCTTAGAACACTGCTTGACATGTAGTAAACATTATGTAAATCTTTACTAATAAATAAATTATAAAGTATTCAAAAGTAACATATTTCTTTTCTTTAGTTCTAATGAATATAGCAATTGTTCAGTAGGCACTGAGGATCAGAAAATGTTCAACAAGAAAGAAGAAAAATTAATAGTAATAAGTGGTTGGCTCATTTATTAATGTTATAAAGTGAATATCATTCAAGATGAGTGTTCTAGAGATGAGCAAGTTAATTAATGATTTTATGGTATAAGAGAGGAAGATCAGAGTAGTTTTTCAAGATGGCAGACTAGAAGGAGTAGCTTTCTTGTCTGCTCTGTGACATGAAACCAAGAAAGTAGACTGGCAGCTTCTCAGCAAGGTGGGTGAACAGATTACCAGATTTTAAAGTGACATTCAAAGCAGATTGGGGGCTCAAGAGATTGGATATAGTAAAACAAGGATGAAATCCCCAACGGTATAGCCACTGCCATGGCAGGGCCAGAAGCACCAGCCAGGATGGACTCTCCATGAGCAAAGTAGAGGGATAAGAGAATTAAAGGACATCATATTTTTAGAAGGCCTGAGGTATGTATGGGTACTGAGCGTTTAGAGATCAAAGACATTCCCAACTAAACTAAAAGGCACTCTGCACAATATCCTTATGTAGGAAGAAGCTGCCATCTCTCTAGGCAGCATGCAGAGGACAAAGGAAGGAACCACTTTGTAGCTGCAGTGCAGGGGCTTGAAGCTGAGGGAGCCAATTCCTGGCAAACCTGAATTTGGCCTGACATCAAGGTCTAGTATACACACACTGCACAACATAGAGTGTGCTTAAGTGATCAGAAGAAAATCCAATGTGAAGACAGGTTTACAGGGGGGACAACTTGTAGAAGCCCATCTGGCACGACCTCTACTGCTCCAATCCAGCTGCTTGTAGGCTAACTGGGAGAGATGTGTCTGGTCAGGATTTCAGACTGGTTGGGGAAGGAGAGATTGAATTTGGAGACTGGACCTAAACCAGTAAACATGAGATCCACAGGTGATGTACGGGACTAAAAATTGGCTCCTCCACCACAAAAGTGTAACCAAGGGGAGAACCCTGAGGTGTGGTCTTCTAGCATGGACCAGCAATTACTAGGTCCTGGAGATGCACTGATTTAAAATCTCCAGACCAACTGGCATTTAGTTAAGAGTCATGAGCCCACCTAAGCCTAAACCCTGCTTCCAGGAAATCTATCTATGGGATTAACTCTCTCACTCCAGCAATCTGGAGGGTGGAGCATTACACTCCAGACAAAGTCAATGAAATTGAAACAAAAGAAACAATCCAAATTTGGTTCTTTGGGGGGAAAAATGAATGTAATTGAAAAACCAAGCTAACAAAGAGAAAGAGGGAAAACTCAAATTACTAAAATTTGCAATGAAAAAGTAAATATCACAATGGATACTATTGAAAGAGGATGATGATTAGAAGCTATTTTGAAAATTTATACTCTAATACAATAGAAAACCTTGAAGACATTGACAAATTTCTAGAGATATATGATCTACACAAATTGAATCAGGAGGTCATAGAAAATTTAAACAGATCAATTTCAAGCATTGAAAAAGAAGAAGACACCATCAAAAGCCTACCAAGAAAGAAAAACAAAGGACCAGACAGATATTGTCAGCTGAGTTCTACTAGTCCTTTAAAAATAACTAACATCATTTCTCCTCAAATTATTCCATGAAATAGAAAAAGAGGGAACCCTTCCAAACTCATATTGTGAAGTTAGTATCACCCTGAGACAGAAACCAGACAAAGACACATCAAGGAGAAAAAAGTTCAGACCAATATCCTGTTGAACATAGATGCAAAAATTCTTAATAAACACTGGCAAATCATATACAAGAATATTTTTAAAAAATAGTGCACCATGATCAAGTGGGATTCATCCAGGGAAGCAAGTTTGGCTCAATATACGGAAATCAATAAATGTAATTCATCACCTCAATAGAATCACATGATTGTCTCAATAGATGCAGAAAACATCATTTGATAAAATACAGCATAGAGCATTCATTCATACTTAAAACACTAGAAAAACGAGGGATAGTAAGAACATACCTCAACATTGTTACAGCTATATAGGCTAAATCCAAGGCCAACATCGTTGGAAGCCTTCCCTCTAAAACATTGGAAAAAAACCAAAGGGATGCCCTTTTTCATTACTTCTATTCAACACAGTCCTGGAAACTCTAGCCAGAGCAGTTAGAAGAAATAAATTAAAGGGATACAAATAGGAAAAGAAGAACATTAACTATACCTATTTGCTGACAACACAATTCTATATTTAGAAGAACCCAAAACTGCACCAGAAAATTTCTGTGACTCATAAATTCAGCAAAGTGGCATGATATAAAATTAATACCTACCAATCAATTGCATTTGTATACATTAACGATGAATCAACTGAAAGGGAAATTATAAACTCTGTTGTATTCACAATAACCTCAAAGAAAATAAAATATTTAGGAATCGATCTAATAAAAGAGGTGACCTATTTCTAGAATGAAAACTGCAGAACTCTAGAGAAGGAAATTGAAGAAGACCTTAGAATATGGAAAAATCTCCCATGTTCTGAATAGGCAGAATTAAGATTTTCAAAATGGCCATACTACAAAAAGCACTATACAGATTTAATGCAATTCCTATTAAGGTTCCCAGAAAGTTCTTTATACAATTAAAAAAAGCTATCATTAAATTCATTTGGAAAATAAGAGGGCCAGAATAGCCAAAGCAATCTTCAGTGAGAAAAGTGAAGCAGGATGCATCATAATACCAAGACTTTAAATGATACTACAGAGTTATAGTAACAAAAAGAGCATGGTATTGGCACCAAAACATATATGAAGACTAATAGTACAGAATAGAAGATGCAGAGACCAACCCACAGAAATACAATTATCTCACAATAGACAAAGGTAAAGATACATTGGAGAAAAGATAGCTTCTTCAAAAAAATGGTGCTGGGAAAACTGGAAATCCATATGTAACAGAATGAAATTGTATCTCTATCACCCTGCACAAAATTTAACTCTAAGTGGAACAAGGACCTAAGCACTAGAGAACCTGTGCAAACTAGAGAAAAATTAAGCATAAATTTTCATCACATTGGCTTAGGAACTGATTTTTTCAACAAGAATCCTGAAGTACAAAAGGTAAAATCAAGAATCAATAAATTGGATGGTTCCAGACTAAATATCTTCTTCACAGCAAAGGAAACAGCCCTTTTGAGAGAGAGTCTACAGAATTGAAGAAAATCTTTGCCACCTGCACCTCAGATGAAGCATTAATCTCCAGGATAAAGAACTCAAAAAACTTAACAAAAATTAACCTAATTAAGAAATGGGCAAAAAAAAAAAACTGAATAGATACTTCACTGAAGAAGAAATGTGAATGGTCTACAAATATGTGAAAAAATGTGCAACATCTCTAGCAATTAGGGAAATGCAAATTAAAACTACAATGAGATTTTATCTCATTCCAGTCAGAATGGCAATTATCAAGAATACAAATAACAATAAATGTTGGCAAGGCTGTGGGGGGAAAAGATTTGCTCATACATTGCTGGTGGGACTGCAAATTGGTGAAATACTCTGGAAAGAATTATCAAGATTCCTCAGAAACCCTGGAATGGAACCACCATTTAACCCAGTTATCGCACTCCTGGGCATATGCCCAAAGGACTTAAAATCAGCATACTATAATGATGCGGCCACGTCAATGTTTATAGCAGCTCAATTCACAATAACTAAGCTATATAACCAACCTAGATGCCCTTCAATATATGAATGGATTAATAAAATGTGGTACATATGCCCAATGGAATATTACACAGCCTTAAAGAAGAATGAGATTATGTTATTTGCTGATAAATGGATGGAAGTGGAGACCATCATGCTCAGTGAAATAAGCTAGTCCCCCAAAAACCAAAGGGTGAGAGTTCTCTGTGTATTTGGATGCTGACTCGAAATAGGGAGGACAGAAGAGTGGAGGTTCACCAGATTGGACAAAGGGTAATGGGGATAAGGTGGGGATGGTCTTAGGAAAGACAGTAGAATGAATAAGATATAACTTTACTGTATTCATATATGAATACATGACCAGTGTAACTCTACATCATGTATAATAACCACATAAATGGGAAGTTATACTCCATGTATATATGCCAAAATACATTCTACTGTCATGTATAACTAAAAAGAACAACAATGACTAAAAAAAAGAAAGAAAAACAAAAAGAGAACAAAATAAACAGAGGAAGATCAAAGTCCAGTCTTGTTTTGGAAAAGGTCCACTGTTCATATTCTGAGAAGTCATGGAAAAACAGAGAATGTGCTCTCATGTACCTGATGAGTACCCCATGACCAGAACTGCATTTTAGCATTTAGACCTCTTTGCGGTGGGTAAAGACACGGGCCAATTTGGGGGCTAAGATGTAAGAGTCAGTTGAAATTTTTCATTTCTTCAGCTCTTTCAACAAGGCAGTAACAGAGAAATTCAAGAATATAAAGGCGATAATAATGGGTTATTTGAGAGGAAATGAGATACATTACCATTCTTAAATCTAGTTAGACACAGACTCCTCTACCTATACATGCAATTCACTAGAAACAGTGCAAATGTATGGTTTACATTATATTCCTTGGTGCAGTGAGTTGCTACAACGAAGAACTTACACTTCAGGGGCAGTGATCAGCATTAGGAGGAGGAAGCTACTTCTCCAACTGAATATTGCTGCCAGAGGCTCTGCTATGTTCAATACTACAGTTAAAAATAAATTTTCATGGATGAAATCAATGCCTCTTTATTAGCATAAAATATGGTAAATGTGCAATCTTGCTGGCAAAAAAATCAATAACGGGCATATATGAAATGTGGATAAGAGAAAATATTAGAAGGATACTTTTTACACTTGTATAAATGAGATAAGAATCTACCAAAATCAATAGCCTCTAAATGTAGAAAAAGTGATCCACACTTAATCCATGCATGATGCATGACTTTATGACATCTGCCTATTTTAAAGGATTCAAAATCTCCCAAAGCAAATAACTGTTAAACTAAATCCTTCATTGAAATGCTACTGAATTTTCTTTAAGTGAAACTTTTAGACAAGGTGTTTGCCATGGTTGCTAAGGACCAGAAAGTGGTGGGAGGAGGAACAGAAAGAGGGAGGGAGGGAGACAGAGAGAAGGGGAGATAGGGAAAAGAGAGGAGAGAGAGAAAGAAACACCAAGGCTACATCAAGCTTAGGGAACAATTTTTATAACAGACTCCCCCCCCACACTACATTGCAGTTTATGTGCACACCACTATTGATTGTGGCAGAATTTGGTCTCTGGCTTTTGTCATTACTATCTAATTGCAGATTAGCTTCTATCTATCCCACAACTACCACCAAGTTTCATCGCAACCACAGTATAGACTTTTTCCCCTTCAACTGCCATTACAAAACAGACCAAATGTATTTTCAGTTTCATGTCATATTTTTTATTTCATATTAATGTTAAGTAACTATTGTTCTCATGGTAAACAATTGTATCTACATATAGCTATTGAAATTTTAGTCACACAGTTCAATACTGCATGCAACATCACTATTTTAATATTGCATACATTTAATTGGGGTAATGGGATGCATGGAAATTCAAGTAGCAAAATCTCCTGTACCTGTTGAGTACCCCATGAACAGAACTGCATTTTAGCATTTAGACCTCTCTGGGGTGGGTAAAGACATGAGCAATCTACAGGAAGAAATAGCTGATAAGGGACAGTAAGGAAGTGACCTCAGGAAAAGACTGAGATTCTATATAGATTAGTGGATTTTAACCACTTCTTGGTAGTTGAAGTTGCTGTAAGTATTAACTGTCAATTGATTTATTTGACACTTATCAGAAAGCACTGTGGACAGCACAGTAAGCAATACACTACTACAACAGACTTACATTTGCAACCATCTGTGCAGTCTAGAAACAGATGGTGAAAATTCTGTCCTATTTTTTTTTAACCTGGCTTTAAGGAAGGCAAAAAATACTCTCATTTCAAAAATTGGTATATGCAGTTACATTTAACCTATTTTAGTCTCCATAGGTTTTGAAACAACTGCTTTTATAAATCATTACAGTGTCTTTAAAGAGATCATTAAATTTAATTTACATATGTATTATGCTTCTTAGATTAGATTTATATAATAATGATGAAAAATGCATTTATATCTCTAAATATTAAAACAGACTAAATTAACTGTATTGCTATGGCCATTGTATTCTGTTGAGATACTAATCTGCTCATCTCCAAATTTGACTTTTTTATTAAATAATTTCAACACTTGCAGAATAAAAGAGGCCAAATTGGGATTTTTTTTTTTCCCCGTTACCAGTTTACTCTATTTCACACAATTTGCCTGCTGGATGTTAGAGACTAACACCTCCCAAAGTAAGAATGATAGAGATTTCTTTTGCTTTGCTTATCAACATTTTAGTTGGCTGGGGAATGCCTTACAACTCAGAGAAAACTCAGTAAACTGTAGCCGCTTTCCAGAAATGGCTAGTGACTGACACTTAGTGATAAATTTAAATTTCAACAAAATATGTTGGAGTGATGGGCATGCTATATGGCACCAGTCTAACTCCAAAATGCCCAGAACCACTCCTACTCAGATTTTTCAGCCAGTGGGAAGTGGCAGCATGGTGAAGGGAAAGAATATCAGGAAAGAATTTACCACTGAAGAATAAATAAAATATTCCCCATCTTATGATCAATGCATTACAAAATTTGACAAACTACAGAATAACACCCAGATATCTATCTCCAACTCGATATACCAACACCTGAATTTCTAGCTTATCTGTATGAATTTGAGTCTGGCCTGAAACCAGAAACAAAGATGGGGCCAGCCATGTTGGAAATAGAAGACTTAGTCTGGCATGAAAACATGGAACCGGCAGAGTGAGCAGTAGAGTTGGGGCCAGCTGGATCCAAGCAAGAACTGGCATGAAACAGTGGTGGGATCAGTTCCCAAAGCAAAGATGGGACTAACCAGAAGGGAGGAGAACAAGTGGCCACATGGCTGAGGAGAGAGCCAGGCATTCAGGATTCCCATATATCCAAATCAGCCCCATTCCCCACTGATCTAGATAGAAGAAGTTTTGTTTTATTACTACATAAAGACAGGATTTGGTATGAAGCCCAGAGTCAATGAAAGATTTTTGCCAGCAACCATAGCCTAATTCAGTCAAAATTCACAGGGAAAAAAATTTGTTAAAAGAAAAATACAAGCACAGTTCCAGTCATGTATTACCTTGCAAGTACCTGAATTTGAGGGTAATACTATCATCCTGACAATGTGATGATGATATTAAATTGCTGTCATGTATAGATAATTCCAACAAATACAATATTAAGTCATTCAAATGTAATCATAATATAGAGCAGATGCAATTTCAGAAACTCACTGAAGGTAATGCTTGTTAAGAAAATATTATACTTGATACTTCCTCTCCTATAGTATCAATAAAACATGATCCATTTCTATAATATTACCTGTGAATCTCACAGCCACATGCCTTTTCCTCCTTTTTGAAAAAAATTTCCCCATTTTATATTTTTTTTCCAACCAACATTTCAATCTCTTCAAGTCTCTCCTATATTAAGGTAAGCATCATTTTCTGAGGCAACATGGTCAGAGTTTTGTATTTCCACATCTGTAATGTGTTAGATACAGAAAACCCCCCAAATTTGCCTGGGTAATCCCTGAGTGGGCGGACAGCTGAAGGCTTCAGTGAACACTACCAGCAGCTTGGTGGGTCCTTCTTTGAGCTAGATTTGGTGTTATGTCAGTGTCCAGCACAGTTTACCCTTTGAGTTCTTAGGATCCACTTTTTCACAGACATTTCTGAGAATACAAGATTTTGACAAACCTTTCTTTACAGGTAAATTATAAAAAAGAAAGATGATTTCCTTCACAGTAGCAGCGGGTCTCGCTGCCTCCTCACTCACTACCCATTCTACATCCTTGGAAAACACCTCTGCTATCCTGGTAACCCTCATATTAAAGACCTGACTCACAATCTCTTTTGAGGATTCTGAGCCTCTGATTGTGAGTCCCTTTTCCAGCCAAGATTGATTAACTTGTCCATTTGCCCTGAAAAGAGACAATTGAATTAGCTGGCTTAAAAACATATTCCTACTTTTACCCATTTGTTACAGGCATCTTATCTATTTTCAATTAAGATCAGTTACCCCGACTTGCAGAGTGACTCTTCTTTTTGTTTTCTGAACCTTGATATAAGGGGCCTAAATCCCCGAGGCAGCAATTACAACTCTTAATGCAATAGGTCTCTTGTGCCCCTAACAGAACAATCCCTCATTTGAGAATCAAGTATCTAAACTAGGAGAGTTCACTCTGGAAAAAAACTGGAAGTAAAAATCTGCAAATAGGTCTGCCTTTATTACCAGTTTCTTTTAAAACTTCAATAGAGCTTACCAATGACCTTTTAGTTGCATTTTCCTTATAGTTTTTTGTTTCTGAATGATTTCTCAAATATCTAACACATCATTCTAGCTGAGGCATATCATTCCCCCAGGACATGACCCCAGTTTGGTAATTTATGCCAGGATTAAGAGCTCACCTCCATCAATCGAAATCCTTATTGTCAGCTGTGTCACAAGTGAGTCAGCTTCAGAATTTCATCTTTAGCGCCTGCATTCTCAGTGTATGTGTCTTTTGTTATAGGGCTTAGCATGCAAGTAAGTGGTTTATTAAGGAACATGTGGGAAAAAGTTAGAGGGAGCAGAGATAAAATCCAGCTGAGATGCAAGCCCAATGATAATTTTAGGGAGTCCCAATAGGAAGCTCTGGCATTAGAATGGTTCTTCATCACTTTTCTTAACTGGACAGAGATGTCCAGAGCTACCTATATCTGCATTAATCAGTCCTTGGATGTGAGTTGTCCATAAAGAGGTTGGGCTAGATTACTTTTTGAAGCATAGTATACCCTGAAGGGGCTGGTATTAAAGATTGCCAAAAACTACTTTCCCAATACATGATACAATAAATCTTCCTTGACAGAGAATCTAGTAGATGAATCACTGCCTTCACCACACCTGAAGTTACGGACATTTCTTTCAACTCCATACAACTTGGAAGTGGGGTTGCTGGTCATTTGCCTTAATTTTGAAATATTTTCAGATTCTCTTAAATATTTATATTCTAAGACATAGCTAGGAAAGTTCCAATTCCTCACAACATCAACATTGAAGAAAGGTTAAGTAATAGCTCATATTTCTAATTATGATCCTTATATCAGGTAAAGAATTAAAGTAAAAATTCAAAAAAACTATTTTTTTTTTTACAATAAATTGAATATCTCTGCATATACCTGTCCACCTTTGGAAATTCTCCTCTGTGAGTTGCTTATTCATCTTCTTTAGCAACTTTCCTATTAGGTTTTATGTCTCATTTATTTATATATTTCTAGAAAACAATGTCATCCATTTCAGATGTTGAAAATATTGTCTGTCCACTTGTCACTCTTCTCTTCGGTTAGCTGGTGGTATTTAGAAATGTTTAATTTTAATACAGAATAATTCCTGAATGTCTGACCATGGGAATTATACTTTTGCAATTTTTTCTACCTAAAAGCCACAAAAATATCCTTCATTTTCTTCTTATTATCTTTAAATCTACATTTATATGTACTACCAAATCTGACAATTTTAAATTGCTCAAAATTAATTTCATTTTAGTTGCCTAATTATTCTTAATGCTATAACTTTTTAATTTTCTACTCATGGTTTGATTATTTCTTTTTAATTCTTTATTTGCATGTGTTTTCGTCTCTCTTTTCTAACTCATTGATTGTGAGGTTCAAGGTTTTACATTTCAGTGATTGAATAGATGGACATAAGTGCTGCTGATTTTACAGTTTATATGCTGCACATGATATTTTTTATTGGGTTGTTTTTTAGTTATACATGACAGTATAATCCATTTTGATATAATTATACAAGCACAAAATGTACTTATTTTAGTTAGGACCCTGTTCTTGTGGATGTACATGATGGTAAGATTCACTATGATGTATTCATTATGTACCTAGAAAAATTTTATCAGATTTTTTTCATATATTTGTTGACCATTTGTATTTCTTCTTCTCTGAAGTATCTGTTCAGTTCTTTGACCATACTATTTTTTTAAACCTGAGGAAAATAGCACATAGTGCTATTAGAAAGACAAATGGGGTAACATATATGTTTTAATCAGTTTTTTCACTGCTGTGTCTAAAAGAACAAACAAGAACAATTTTTTAAAATATATTTTTTTAAATTTTTCTTTTTTCTTATTTTAATATTTATTTTTTTTTAGTTTTCAGCGGACACAACATCTTTTGTTTTATATGTAGTGCTGAGGATCAAACCTGGGCCGCACGCATGCCAGGCGAGCGTGCTGCCACTTGAGCCACATCCCCAGCCCGGACAAGAACAATTTTAAGGAGGAAAAGTTATTTGGAGGCTCACAGTTTCAGAAGTCCTGGTCCACAGACAGCAGGTTCTATTCCTTGGGGCTCCAGGTGAGGTAGAACATTATGGTAAAACATTATGGGGTGGGGGAAGCAGATCGCTTGGTGATGACCAGAAAGCAGAAAGTCTACACTTGCCAGATACAAAATATACACCCCAAAGGCATGGCCCATTGACCAACTTCTCCCAGCCACACCCTATCTGCCTTCAGTTGCTACTCACTTACTCCCTACACCAGGGGATTAATTCACTGATTGGATTAATCTTTCATAACCCAATCATTTCACCTCTGAATGTTCTTGCACTATCTCACACATGAGCTTTTGGGGCACAGCTCCCATTCAAACCATAACAATGTAGAATATTATGAATATAGCTTGAAAAAAAAAGAACTTAATAATTGCTATCAGAAGTATTATTACTATGATTATTGCTGATTATCTTATCATTATTATTATTTACAGGTGAATCATAAACATAATTTTTATCTTTTATCAACCAACTTGAAAGATAAACCTGATTGGGTACAGAATTCACACAAATATTTTGAAACATTAGATTTTTTTCTTATCTGTATTTTCTATTCTCAACCCTTTCCACCATAAACACACATAAACATACACACACTCACCTACACATACACACACACACACACACACACACACACCCCCCTTCAGGAAAGTAGACGGTTTAGGGGTTTGTTTTCCCTGTCTCAAAGTAAATAAATTCTGTAATGGAATGCAAGGCAGCCTGAAAGCTATAAAGGTAAGCAAATCATTTCTATCATACCAAAATGAAATATCCCCAATGAGGGATGGGTTATTTTTAAAAGCTCAGTTATCATTTTAAAAGGGCCTCTGTTGCTCCATTCTTTCCATTACCCTAGGTGCATGTATGACTGCACATATGGTGCAACTCTACATTGTGTACAACCAGAGAAATGAAAAGTTGTGCTCCATTTGTGTACAATGAACCAAAATGCATTCTGCTGTCATGTATAAATAATTGGAACAAATTAAAAGGGGGTGGGCAGTTCTGTTCTGTCGGGGAATGAAGGACTGGAGTAAGCCAAGATCCTAGACAGAAATGGCTGCAAGGAGCATAGAGAGAGATGGAATAGCAGTATCCAAGATGCCAACCTGGCTTACTACCTGATGATCCAACTGATATTTGACTACTGAATAATGAGTCCCCAAACTGGATGACTTTTTAAAATAAAACTTCCTAGGTTCTATCTCAGAATTGTTGAATTGCTGGGGTTGGGTCCCAGAAAAATTTTCACTGTATGGACCTTTTGAATCACATTTAAGATAGATAAAGAAATTTTATGTTCTTGCACTTTTGAAGAAAAGATTTCATGTCTCTTATTCAACTACTTTATCAAATCACTCTTGCATTCATTCACTCTTTCACAGACAAAACATTTATTGATTTTCCTCTCTATGGAGCCCTGTTCTAAATGTTGGGAGTATAACAGATAGAATTTATGCTTTACCATGAAGTACTGTCTGATGAGTTACATAAAAGGGTGACTTACAAGACAGTATGACAATCTATATGGCACTGCATCTCTGTGGGTGATATGGGAACAGCCAGGAAAAGATATTTTTGATAGATTTTGAGAAGCTTTGAGAAGCTTTGATAGATACTGGAGAGATTTTCAATAGTAAGTTCAACATTGTCCTACTGAGAAAATATGTTCCCAGGTAATAGAGTATCCCAGACATAACACTATCAATTTCTCAGAGAGATTGATTCCTAGTAATAGCATCTAGTACATTTTATCAACATTGTTTATCATTAACTAATGTGATGCAATCAGATAGGCATTCTACCTAGAATCTTAAGGTTATAAACAATATGGTTATTTCCTCACACTACTTCTAGAGAGCAGGTCATATTTAAGTTCTCATGATATACCCTTTGTTGCTTAAGTTTTTCTAAATACATCTCAAAAGTCCTCTTAAGGAAGTGGCTTGTATAAGAAAGCACATTCATATGGTATTTAATAATGTAGCAATCTTAACATCCCCCTTAAGTCTTCACTTGGTGCTTAGATTTAGATTACAGATCTGTCAACTCTCATCTGGGTACTCTTTGAAGATGCAGAAGCCCATAGTCCATCATCCTTTATAAAATGTCAAAATGAAGGCCTATAGAGGATTGAAGCAATCCTAGATACCTCTCTCTATTTAATAGTAGCATATATAGCCAAATCAAGACCCAGGAGCATTTTCATTCACCAGTATAGTTAATATGCCAAACCTTATACAGACGGGGGTATGTGTGTCATCAATAAAGCATGAACACTAAAAAAGATCGATATTTCCTGAGTTTTCTAGCTAAATTCAAAACCAAAACTAAAATGAAGTAAAAGGTAAAAACCACTTAAGAATTATAGGAACTATCACATGGTTATAATTTTCAATTATTTTCAGGATGGGGAAGAGAAAGGGTGAAGGAAAGAAATGTTTCCATTGACTTTTTTTTCTTTAATAAAGGGACAGGTTGAAACATCCTTCAATTATGAGACTTGCAAAGACAAGAGAATTGAAATAAGTAAAATAGTTTAAAACTTGGCCCGATAATTCATTGTTCTTTTTTTTGAATCAATTTTTAAAACAAAAAGCTCAAATTAAGCACAATTCATTTACTTATGTGAGGTTGTAGGATTTTTGATAATTAATTAGGAAAATAGGAAATTAATTATAAATATAATTACGAGTATAAGCTTCATTAAAAATTAATATAGCTGTGTGTCCCACACCTGTAACCCACTGACTTGAGGTAGGAGGATAGCAAGTTTGAGGCCAGTATCAGCAACTTAGAGATGCCCTCAGTAACTTAGCAAGACCCTATCTCAAAACAAAAAATAAAAAGGGCTAGGGATGTAGCTCAGTGGCAAAAGCGCTACTGGGTTCAATCCTTGGTACCAAAAATAAAATAAGATACAATGATATAAATAATTAGGTAGTATACATTTCTTGGATTTCATTACATACAAATTGCATATTTACCAAAAATTATATTTTTATATTTAAATTCATATTTACCATGAAATTTAATTCAGCATTCTAAATATCATGAAACAAAATGATTAAAATAATCATAAAAATGGTTTTTTCTTTCTGTGTCAAGCTTATTTTACTCAATGTCCTCAGGTTCATTCACATTGTTGTAAATAACACTATTTCACAAAGGCAATGTAGTACATAAGCAGCATTTGTAAGTTTATGTGAATAGGAAGTTCATTGTGGAGCACAACTATGGTCAAAATTTATTTGGAATACACTTTAATAAGAAATGCTGAACTGAATCAGATAAAAGGAAAATTATGACATGGGTAAAATCAAGTTCCAGCTTCCCAAAGTCTAGTGTATTTTTAAAAAAATATTATATAGCAGAAGGTAAGTATAATAAGGTAAATTATAATAAGGTAACTGAAGACAAAATACTTATAACTGGTAATAAGCCATTACTATTGAAAGACAAAATTTGTCTCATTCATTGTCAGTCATTCAAAAGTCAGTTACCAACTACCACCTGTCAGACACTATGTGAGAAGCTCGGATCCCAAACAATAAAATGAATAAGCCATAATAATCCCTGAACCTAGGGAGCTCACAATCTAGTAGGTTGGGCAGGTGGCAGGAGGCCACACTTTAAAAAAGATAATACACTCTACATCGTAAATTCATCTAAGAGGAATTATATCATTCAAAATCACAAACACTAGCTATGAAAAGTCACTAAGATAAGCTTTACATATAAAAATCATTTTCAACAGTATACACTTTTAAGGCATTTTAAAAGAAAGGGCAACATTCCTAAGTTCCACATGTTCTCCTGAATAAAATAGCTATCGTATGAAAATTAGACTCTCTTTGTGCGCATTGCCAATAATCTATTTTACACTTGAAATAAAATCCTGTAAATCAAAGTCAAGCTCCTAACGTACCTTGGAAGAGAGAGAATTACAAAATAATGTACAAAGGCTAACAGCTGTTGCACCAGATTATCCTTCCTGAAAAATGTGATAATGCAGACCCTTTTCTTTTCTGACAGCCATTTAATAAAATAAAGTTTCCCCAAGTGAGAGGTGCCTGCCAACAAACATAAAAAAGTGTTAGGTAGTCATTGCCTTTTTTTGCTGTGTCAGGATCCATACGGAAATATTCTAAAAATGACTTCCATAAATCCCTTTCTTTTGTTCGTGTTTTTGTAAACATTCTTGTTCTGTGTAATCTGTTTTGGGCTTGGCTCAAAAAAGTTATTTGATATGTTTGCAATTTGTTCTTTCAGGATTATCTAAAGGTATCATCTGTGTACTCTTGTCAAAATGTCCCAGAATCTGTCACCTAAAATAGATGAACAGCAGTTGGCTTCCATGGTTATGGGGCTCACTTTGCATTCTGTCTTGAGAAGCTAAAGTTAAAAAGCAGGAAATTTTGTAATTCTTGGATCTTAAAATAAACTAGTAATTGTACTGCAGAGAGATTTAAGTAACTAATTTGCTTCATAAACACAAATAACTGAGTTCAGAATAAGACATGAAATTAATCAATAATGTTGCCTATAAGCAATGCAACAAAGAAGACATTTGACTTAACTCCCATTATTGAGGTAAAACTCAGGTAATAAAAATAAAGTGTCTGTATTCCAAACATTTAGAAACCTCAAATCATTAGTTAAACATTTTTAACTATTACTCAAAAATTTGCCTTTTTGAGGGAAACTAAGAATAAACAAACTTAAGATTAATGTAAACCCATAAGCTCATGTGAGGTGTTATGGTTGGGATGTGGGTCCCCCAGAAATTCACATGTGAGACAATGCAAGAAGGTTCAGAGGAGAAATTATTGGGTTATAAGAGTCTTAGCCCAATCAGTGAATTAATCCCCTGATAGGGATTTACTGAGTGGTGACAGAAGTGGTAGGGTGTGGCTGGAGGAGGAGGGAATTGGGGATGGTTTATGGGTATATATTTGTATCTGGCCAATGGAGTTTCAGTCTCTCTCTCTCTCTCTCTCTCTCTCTCTCTCTCCTTCCTGATCACAGGTGAGAGCTGCCTCCTTCTTCCACACTTTCCACCATGATGTCTGCGTCACTTGAAGTCCTGAGGAATGGACCAGCCCTCTATGGACTAATATCTATGAAACTGTGAGCCCTTAAATAAACTTTTCCTCCTCTACAGTTGTTCTGGTTGAGTCTTTTAGTTGCATGAATGAAACAGCTGATTAAAACATGAGGGAAAATTATAAATATGGCTAGATTCAAGTACTAAAATTCTGTAACAAAGGATCTGTCTCTGCCCATACATCTATTGATATTTTCTTACTGGTAACTATGTAAGACTCATTCTACTCAACAAAAACTCATCTATAAACACAGAGAATTTAGTCCCATAATTTTAAAAAAAGTCCTAAATGGACACCGATTATCCTTGCTCAGATTGCTACTGATATCATACACTATTTCCACAGCTATGGAGTACTTTGGCTACTCCCAGTCATCTTGGATACTTGAAAAAGGGAAAGAGCATGTGGTAATTAACAAACCTATCAGAATTACATGGAGTGGGATACAGGCTATTTTACAAAGGAAGGATCACAAGGCAAACATATATAATTGACACATATCTCCTCCATCATATTTTCAAAATATGCTGTTAAAGATAATATAATTGAATGTTAAAATATTTGAGAAAATAAAAAATTAATTGTCTATAGGTCCATTTTCCTAATATGATTATTGCTGTTATGGTTTTTATATGAGGTATCTTCCAAAGTTTCTGTTAATGTAAGAATATTCAAAGGTAAAATGATTCCATTATGACAGCCATAACCCAAGCGGACCAGTTAGTTTGAATCATTCAAATGGGTAGTAACTGTAAGTAGGTGGGGCACAGTGGAGGAGAAGGATCACTGGGGTAGTAACCTGGGATGGGGTAGGCTTCATCTTCCCTGTGGTCTCTTTCCTTCTCTCTTTGTCTCCTGACCACAGACAGCCATGGAGCTTTTTCCACCACACCCTTATGCCATGATGTTCTGCCTTGCTTGGGCCCAAAGCAATTGATTCAGCCCACCATGGACTGAACCTCTGAAACTATGAGCCAAAATAAAATTTTCCTCCTCTATTTTGTCCTTGTCTGATATTTTGTTCACCATAACAAAAAGCTAACACAAAAATATTCTTAAATAAATTCAAAGTATGGAAAATTTTAAAAGTAACAAATAAAGAGAAAATTTCATATTTCTTTTTTTCTTTTTTTTCAAGAGAGAGAGAGAGAGAATTTTAATATTTATTTTTTAGTTTTCGGCGAACACAACATCTTTGGTTGTATGTGGTGCTGAGGATCCAACCCGGGCTGCACGCTTGCCAGGCGAGCACGCTACTGCTTGAGCCACATCCCCAGCCCCTTCATATTTCTTTACTCACCTCGGAGTGGTAGTTTTAATATGTGCAACCCACCTTGCTACTTTCCCTGCATGCTTCTTTTCCCACAACTGAGATTAACTGACTTGAATGTGCAAAGTTCACTATTCTCTTTTGGCTCAATTAAAGTGATGGCCTTAGCTTGAGGTGTACATGTTCTCAGGGGAATTTCTTTTTCATTCCTTATGATTCAAGTCTACCTTCACCTTGCTTCTCTAGCAAGACAACTGAATTGTTCCTAAGAGTAAGACTTAAATATACTCCAGGCCACTAATTCAGTCCTTTCATTCTTCTTTATACTTAAGTTTTAATAAATTACTTAGTACTTTAATTGTTTTAGATGTGGAGATCTAATTTCCATTCCAACTCCAGAGAGAAACATTTCATGTAAATCATAAGGGGCTTTAACTCTAATGTCAGTTGCTTCCGTAACTGATTTACAAATATCTAAGATGGTTATTATGTTTTTACTCTGGTTTTTTTCCATGTCCAGGATTTATATTTGGTTATAGTTTAATTCTCTTATGCAAATTCTCACCAGATTTACCACCTATGGCTTTCTGGGATACCCTTAGACTATTTTGTTCTGGCTAAATAAAATTTACCTTTGTATCTCTACAAGAATATTGCCTCAAAGGTTTCCATATACTGAAGTCAAGCACCAATTATTATACTGTGTGGTCTACTTCATCTCGTATAATTAACATTTTTCCTGCCATACATCATCTAGCTTACCATATGTTAGAGATGAAATATAACTTTATTTTTCTATTTTTGCTGAATACTCAAATTGATATCTTTAGATTAACTTTACACAATAACTAAAAGATTTGCTTTGAAATGTTCAACTTTATGCTAAATAATGTTGGTAACAATACTGGCCTCTGGAAACATGTATTTATCCTGCCATCTCTATCCCATTTTAAAATGAAGCTCAATTGTTTAAAATCCTTATCTCATGATGTCTTCATATTACCTTGAATCATTCTGTAAAACAAGAAAAGTCATTAAGAGAAAAAAGGTAACATGATTATAATAACATGGACTCTTCCTCCCAAAATACATTAAATATTTTAAAAAGCAAAAAACTAATCAGACAGCTATATTCCCCATCAGAAACACTGTTGACAAATAAATCATAATTTGCATGGTCTTTATGGAGGCTACATATCACTCCTGAAATAAATGTTGAAAGATTAATTCCATAAAAATTATATCTGTTCAATCATTCAATTGTTTTCAACACAGTTTATTAAAATAAAGACTATATATCAAGTGAATGTGGGATATTAAAGAAACTACAAAGAAATATTTAATTTAAATAAAGAATTTCTAATATTTTATATTAAAAAGCATGTATTTCCTTTTCACAGGCACTATAAATAAAGTTACTTTGGTCCTGTGTTTGGCAAAATAAACATTGTAAACCTGACTCCTATCCTTCTGATTATAATGAAATGCTCTTTTCTGGTAACTTCATCGTAAGGTTACATATACATTTTGCATTGAATATTCTGGATAAAATAAAAGGAAAATAAGTTAGTATCTTTATGTTTTGATAACTCACTGCCCAGTAAATAATTTCTGGAACTCAAGATTTTATAAGATATGTTCTCAACTTAGCTCTTCATTTTCCAATTTATACCTTCAATAAATCCTGTGCTCTGATTTGAAACAACTCAATACTTCCTGAACCTGCTACAAGCATTCCTACCTCACTAGAATTTCAACTTCACTTTTTGCCTCTCCAGATTTTCCAAGGCCTAGTTTAATCATTTTAATATTTCTTGAGTCATACAGGCCATACTGAGAATCTGATAAATGCTATGGTCTAAATACACAGACACCCCACACACACATACCTACACCACCCCCACCCACACACAAAGAAAAACACACACAAAGAAGCAACATATAAAAACCTTTTACTTGCATTACCTGAAATCTATGTGCTTATGTTTGGAACATATAGCTTTCTGGATATGCTATGTCTGCAATGAAATCTTCAGTTTTTCACAGTGTCACATAGTGAGAAGGATATTAGATAGTGATCAAAATGGATTTTCAGTTCTGCAGCTAACTAATTTTTTGTATTTCCAGTTCTGCAACCAACTAGGACAAATTATTCACTAGCTTGTGCCTTAACTTTCAGTATAAAAGGAAATAGAGCGTACAGCATCTAAAATATGTGAGAAAAAGCAGGAGAACACAAATTGTTATCCAATTGTTAACACTCTAATATTGAGATCACATCCAAAAATTATAATCCAAAAATTATAATCCATTAAAATCACATCCATAATTATAACTTTATGGAAAGTTATAATTATGCTTATTTCTATTTTCCAGTTATTTGCTTTATTATTATTTAATCTTATGTTTCTAAACTTTTATATTTTAATTGTATATTTATTTTTCTCCAATACTGTAAACTGTTTATGGACAAGGAAAATTTCTTATTTATTTTGTATTTTGTATGCTTTGTGTATAATTGGTGATCAATAAGAATTTACTGGTTTTAATTTTATTACCTATCCAGAACACATCTCAGTCAATTGTAATGTTTGTTTTACCAAGCATATTTGCAAATTTGGATCATTCAAAAGATATTCATTATTTAGGTGGTCTGAAATTATTTCCTGTTTGGTAGTATAAGATAACAATAATTTTCTATAAAATAATGACTATATTAAGTGCTTAAACACATTTATTAAGCTAACTGTTGGTACAACAAATGTTTATTGGTTGCCTATATGTGAATAAAACTATTCTGGAATTTGAGTGAGCAATGGTAACTTAGATACTCAGTAAACTTTCATGCTAATTCAAGAATCAAATAATAAACATGTCCACAAATGAGCAAGATAATTTCAAAAACAGCATATTCTAGGAGGAAAAAAGAAATTGGTGTTGTTACCATATATTGATTAGATAGGGAAGGATTCTGAGGATTTGTCAGTAAACTCAGAGTTGATTGACAAGGTCAGTCATATGACATTTAAAATATTCTAGGAAAAGGAAAGGCAAATATCTTCCAGATGCTTAACAAAATACAATGTGGCTGAAATGTGATTCTTTCAAAGCAGCCGTGGAGATCACATTCAAGACATATGTAGGAATCAGAAAGATAAAGAGGCCTTTAAAGAAAAATCAGGTATGTTTCAATGAATCAGGAATTCCATTCAATCAAAATTAACTTTCAGTGGTATATTTTATTCTTTCTTTTCCATAGAGAATAATTTAAAATTCAGAACTTTTTGTAACTTGACCGGAGCTAAGTAGTGGAGTTGGTGTTTGAAAACAAAGATTTCTGTTTACAGATCCCATACCATCCCACAAAACCAACCTGCCTTGATGATGTTTCTCAATTACAAATCCTTTTCAAGATTGCAATATTCTTTTTCTCCAAAATTCATTCTCAAAACATCCCCACTCCAAGCAAAAGTTCTTAAATTTTTGGAGTTTCCCCCAAATGAATATTTTATGTTTCTTCTCACAATCCACATATCTAGTTGCCTTTTGGATTTTTAAACAAAATTTAGTTATAATTTATAAGCAAAAAAATACCCAGTTTTAATGTATGCACATTAATGAGTTGGTCAGATGCACACATTGTGACTCCATCACCACAATCAACTACTAATCATATCTATCACCTCTGAAAATATCCTTGTATTCTTTTGTTTTAAAACTAAACCTAACAACTCCTGGTGCTGTGTGGTAGTTATTATATTTCATTTATCTCAACCCTATTCTATATCAAGTGGGACAACCTGTCTGGAAATTTTGATATATAAATAGAAAATTAAGGGGCTGGGGATGTGTCTCAAGCGGTAGTGCGCTCGCCTGGCATGCGTGTGGCCCAGGTTCGAAGTTCCTCAGCACCACATACAAACAAAGATGTTGTGTCCGCCGAAAACTGAAAAATATTAAAATTCTTTAAAATAAATAAATAAATAGAAAATTATTAAACTTCAGGACAAAAATAAATCATATATTTTTCAAAACAGATAAAGAAAAAAAAAACATGCTGCAGATATTTTTATTCCAAAAATCAAAGTGAGTAAGCCAAAAAGAAAGCAGAGATAAAAGAGAAATTTTGTTCTAAACAGAAAAGAAGCTTTAAACAGATGGAATCTTTAATGAGTAGGATGATAGAATCTAATCAAGTTTTGCTAAACAAGATTGAGTGGTTAAAAAACCAAACTTGATTGTGTTTTGCTAGACTCCAGGGTCTGCAAATTCTGGAGATGATTTGATTGCATTTATGGAAATATGGATGCCTAAGTTACTGGGGACTGAGATTGAGAGTGATCAAGTTAGAGTAAAAGGGCATTTTAGATGCCATGGAGAACTTTAATAATGTAAGAAACAAGCAGCTCTAACATTTAAAGTCTCTGATAACAAAAAGTACATAATAGACATTTCCATAAAAGGAAGATAAACTACTTTTAAAGCATTTTTTTCTGCCAATCTTATGAAAGAAGGTAAACGAAAGATAAATCTTGTACTTATTTGTGCTTTAGAGGAAATAGCTATGATAAACAAAGTCCCCAGGGAAATTCTTGAGAATAAGGTGCAGGGTTTGTTTTCCTTGCACCTTGCCAAGTTCTACAGTAATAAGATTTAACAGCAATGGATAATTTTATCACCACACTAGTCCATTTGGTCATCTATTTAGAATATTAACAGCTATTTCAGCACAAAACTCAGTAGGTGCCAGAGACTGGTTTGGTTTGAGAAAAAAAAAAAAAAAAAATATATATATATATATATATATATATATATATATATATGTATATATATAAAATCAATTCATCTTAATCCTCAATTTTAACTTTTGAAGTGAAAACTATTATTTATATTCATTTTACAAATGAGAAAATTGGATTTGATGGCATAAATAAGTTATGGATCTTGGACTCAAACCCAGGGGTATTCCTACATCTCTGCGCTATTATAGCACTTTATTGTTGCCATTTGGCCATAGCACAAGGGAATCTGGAGAAAAAGCAGTGAACACAAATGGCATACCATAATATGGAAATCCGAATTACTCTCTTAGCTTGACTTCAAGACATGACTTTGTTCTCTTTAACATTCAGCCCTGATCTGTGTTCTTAAGCTAACTATAGCTGTTGTCCCATTGTTTTAGAGTCAATCTCTGCCCTGTTTTACAAGCTAATCTTTCATTCCTGCCCCAGTCAAAATCTACATAATTTCTCTTATCCTTTCTAGTTATTTAAAGAAGCAAATTCATTTTCACTTACTCAAAGAATTAATTTCTCAAATACACATTGTTAAGACCCCTAAAATTTGAGGAGGAATTCTCTTCTAATTACAATGTCAGCCTGCTCAGAAATTTCTGCATCAATATCTGAGAGATATTTCTAACAATCCACACTAGCCTTCCTATCAGATTATTGCCTCCAGCATCCTTGCTCTGAATTACTATCCAGGGTTCAAATTTTTCTCTCTGGCAATACGTATAATTTAGAGACCCTAAAGCTCAAAATAGTATTGCAAAAGTGCTTTCCATCTTTATTTAATCTGCCCACTTTGGTATTTGTACTATGTTTCAATAAATTCATCTTGTTGCATTGACCTTCTTTACAAAAGCTCCATCCTCCCATTTTCTTACATCCAAGAAACCTACATCCACTCTGATATAATCTCTTTCCTTAAATCATCTCCTGTTTCAATTGTCCCATTTCCCACTTTCCAAAAAGAAAAGTGGTTTAGGAAGCTGCTTGGAATATTTTGCTATAACTTTCCACTTTATACACACACACACACACACACACGTATACATATATGTGTTGTATATATATTTACATATATATGTAGAAACATGTATGCACATTTATGTATGTATGCATGTATGCATATATATGTATGTGTGTGTGTGTATATATATATATATATATAGTTATATATTTATAAATCATATGTTATATATATATATATATATATATATATATATATATATATATATATTTCCCCCCAATTCTTGATTGAATCCAGGGTACTTTACCACTGAGATACATCCCCTTTTCTTTTTATATTTTATTTTGAGCCAGGGTCTTTTGAAGTTGCTGAGGATGGCCTTGAATTCATAATTCTCCTACTTCAGCCTCCTGAGCTGCTGGGATGATAGGCATGTGTCCATGTTCCCAGCTACATTCTTCCTTTTACAATTTCCACATGAGTCATGTGAACAACACTTCACCTACCCTAATTTCATGCAAAACATAATGGCTTTAGGAGCTGAGTCAGGATTTTCCTGTCTACTCTTTTTCTACTGTCTTTTTCTACAGCCTGCTCTCACCTTTCTTTGCCATTTTCAATCTCAGAACTCTGCTTCACCTCCCTTCAATTTTATAAAACAACACACACCGTCTCACTACAGATCTCATAAATCATTCAGAATGTTTCCAACTCCAAGATCACAAACTTTAAAATTTCCCTTTTCAAACACACTCTGACAGCCACCCACTTACCACACTTCTTTTGTTCTAGAATCTGTTTCAGAGATTGTAATTCATTTTCACAGATTATCCAGAATTGGAAATGGTCTCATTCATCCGTTACAAAGGATGTCTAAACCACTCTTAAAATTGGACATCTAGACTTGGTTTAACATAGGCAGGGAAGGACAGATCAGTATATTGTGAAGAATGATGATGCTAAGAGACAACTAATTTGGATTTATAGAAATTTGAGTCCTATTTAACATTTAAATTCAACTGTTGCCTTACTTCTCAACTTCAAAGCAACATACAACTCTGGTTCACTCCTTGAAACAAACAAACAAACAAAGAAATAAAATCTTCAAATATTTAAGGTAAGTCTCCTTTTTTTTAAACTGATTTAATTTTTTGTCCTCATAGTTTTTCTTGCAACATGCCTGTCTGTCTGTCTACGCTTCCATTAAAATGGGTGCAGAGAGGTGAGTAGCCTCCCACTGTTCGAAAAGGCATACAATCATAAAGAAATCAGAAACAGAGAGGCATTTACTGTCATGTGCACAGGGCCTCTAACAACCTAGCACATACTAAATATTCAATCTGTATTAAATGAATGGTTGTGTAAACTGAAGAGTGAATTTCAGAAGTGTTATATTTAATTCAGAATACAATAGAATAATTATCACTTTATGTCTTGCCTTTATTTTCAAAGCAAAATATTTCAATTTTATAATTGTTATTATACAACTATTATAAAATGCATGGTTTATCCAGGTCTCTAGGTTTGGGCTGGTCTGGATTTGCATTATTGTAAGCTACTTTTGACTGTGCTTTCACTTAGTACAAATTCAAGTACAATTTGTTATGGTTTTCCTGTTACTTTTCATTTTCTTATATGTAGCCCTTCTCATAATTTTATTAAAGATCTTTCTGAATCATAATGTGGTAGTACATCACATTAGATATTCTTTTCTCAGATTGTGTAATCTACCTGTTGATTCAAGGAATTTCATGGGCATGTAGTACTGAGAATTAGGGTGTATTGTGTCGATATTCCAAGCATTGTGTTAAAAAGATTTGCATAGAGCTTTTGCTAACACATCTACTCCTTCTGCCATTTTCCCAAAAATTCTTCTCATAATTTTGATTAGCTGCCATCTCTGCTATTGTACGATTACTGATGAAAACAGGACAGTTCTACACAATTTCACAAAAAAAAATATCATTACAGTCATTGACTCAGATATTTGCTGGTTTAGTAACTATTTAATGAACACCTACTGTGTGCCAGGTACTTTTGTGGAGCCAAGGGTATTATATTAAAATTAAGTACTTTTCTTTATTGGGGAGATAAGTTTATAATACAGTCACAGATGCTGTTCAGCACTGCATAGCAAAATAAACTATGACAGTATGAATTGAGCATAAGTGTATATATTTTAAGTAAGTGGTGATAGAAGAACTTCCTAAACTATCATTTGAGCAGAGACCTAAATGAAATGAATTAAAGCCATAAAAATAATAATGTGAAAAAGAACAGGTAGAAATATGTTGGGATGAAACTATCTGTAGCCTGTCCTAATCAGAATAAGAATGTCAGTATGACTGAGTCAGAGGAACCCCAAGGATAAATCAATTATTTAATATTTGGGATGTACTATACAAGTTGTCACTTGTTCATGTAATCACACTATCTCCTAACCCTCCTGTTCAGCAGAGCAAACAAGAAACATTGACACATGACTCAAATATTCCAGGTAAATCATGTTTCTAATCATGTCTCTGGGTGTAATCATTTACAGATTTTCTAACTCCACTTCCATCTTTGGTCAACCTGAGCATGGTGCTTATCCATTCAATTGTGATTTCTATGGTAAACCACAATCCCTCACTTCTTTGTTCTGTTAAAATTGCATGCTATAAAATGGCAGCTATTACAAATACAAACAACAATAAGTGTTGGTGAGGATGTGGGGGAAAAGGTATGGTCACACACTGCTGGCAGGACTGCAAATTGTGAAACGAATATGGAAAGCAGTATGGAGTCTTGGAAAATTGGGAATGAAACCACCATTTGACCCAGCTCTCTCTCTCCTTGGACTATACCCAAAGGACTTAAAAACAGCATACTACAAGGACACAGCCACATCAATGTTTATAGCAACATAATTCACAATAGCTAAACTGTGGAACCAATCTAGATGCCCTTCAATAGATGAATAGATAACAAAACATGTGACATATATACACAATGGAATATTACTCAGCAATAAAAGAGAATAAAATCATGGCATTTGCAGGTAAATGGATGGAGTTAGAGAATATAATGCTAAATGAAGTTAGCCAATCCCAAAAAACCAAATGCCAAATGTTTTCTCTGATATAAGGAGACTGATTCATAGTAGGGTAGGGAGCATGGGAAGAATAGATAAACTCTACACAGGGCAGAGTGGTAGGAGGGGAAGGGAGGAGGCATGAGGTTAGGAAAGATGGGGGAATGTGATGGACATTATTATCCAACGTATAGGTATGAAGACACAAATCGGTGTGAATTTACTTTGTATACAACCAGAGATATGAATATTGTGTTCTATATGTGTAATATGAATTATAATGCATTCCACTGTCATATATAAATTTAAAAAAAATAATTAAAAAATTGCATGCTATCTAATTTCCACTGAGTTCCTGATGTTGTTTGAATCCACAGGTAAGGTTAGCTAGAGTCCTATTTTCTCAGGATGCCCTTTCTTACCAGTAAGCTTTAGCACTATTTGCTCATGATCACTTCTTTCTTAGATTTCTTAGATTTGCCCTCCACTGCCTTCAAACAATGATAAATTTAGTTTTCCATAATTGAGTACTAGATTTAGAGTTTTCATTGTTGACTCGTTAGGTCCAAGAGACTGAATTGTAATATACACATATAGCAATTTCTTCCATCTATAAATTGGCAATTACAATATAACTTCGTGTTTTAGCATTGACCTTAGAAAGCCTCTCTCTTGCTCAATACTATCTCTCTAATAGTCTAAGTGATTCTTACATTCCAATAACAAAATCTTGTATAAAATTGCATATGAGCTGGGCACAATGGTACACATCTACAATTCCAGCTGCTCTGAGGCTAAGGCAGGAAGATCACAAGTTCAAAGCCAGCCTAAGCAAAAGTGATGCGCTGAGCAACTCAGTGAGACCCTGTTTCTAAATAAAATACAAAATAGGGCTGGTTATGTAGCTCAGTGATCCAGTGCTCCTAAGTCCAGTACTCAAAAAACAAAAAAACCAACTTAGGACCAGATAGTCTTTGGAGCATTATCCTTCACTTTCCTTCTTTCCCTTCTAGGTAAATGCTTGTGTGTTTTCCACTTCTCTGTGCATATTCTCTTCTCTGCCACACCTTATTTCAGTTCCCTAGGCAGTGGGTTTCACCCTACTGAGCATTTGCATAAGGTTTTGTACACGTCTGTAACATAATTTATTGTATTTTTTATTTGCTTTCTATGACATTGGAAGATTCTTGAAAACTGCAAAAATTAAGTATTTATATTAGCTTCAAATGAAAACAATCCTATAGCCAAGTGGGATATAATTATCTACCCAGGTAAATAATTTGGTATGTATATGATAATGTCCATAATTGTGTGGGAGGTGTGATAGACTACATATATAGTCTATCACATATAGAAGTGCTACATTTAATTCAGAATACAATATAAAGTAATTATCACTTTATACCCTGCCTTTGTTTTCAAAGCAAAATATTTCAATTTTATAATTTTTATTATACAACTATTATAAAACGTATGGTTTATCCAGGTCTCTAGGTCTGGGCTGGGCTGTATCTACATTATAATTATATATATTACCTACCAAGAGTAAGAGAGTTTACCAATATATTTAAGATTCTTAGCTCTAAAGCAAGATTTCATGGGCTTATATTCCTCTTCCATCACTTCAGAGCTGCCTTTCCTAGGAAAATTCATTCAATAAACTTGGCTCCTCAGTTTCTCAGTGTTTTAATTGGTTTATGATTATTCCCACATCACAACATTGTAGTGAGATTTAACTGAGTATCTAGAAAGCATGTGGTTATTTAGATAAATCTGCTCCTTCCCCTTCATATATATTTTCCTCTTTGTACCCAGTAATGTGTCTTGTTCAGGTTAGGGGATCACAGGCAGCTAGGGGATCACATGGCAGTGTCTACAATAGGAAATAATGCATAAGTGTCACAAAATAATGAACAATGAGGTAAAACACTTTCTACAATGAATTTCATGGAAACTTTACTAAAAGGCAACTAAAAATGTTAGATATAATTTTTCTAATACATTACCAGCAAATAATGACTAGAGCTCAACTTTTTTACCATTCTAATTTTACAAAGTATTAGTTACTACACTGCTTTTTCATAATTGATGTGTGTGTACTATAAATAAATAAATGCAAGTGAAATGAAGAAAGATAAAGATTAGAGGGGAAAGAAAATACATTCATTTTAATTATAGTTTATTTACCATGGTCTCTGAACATTTGGGACATTATAAATTTTGCCAATTTTAGCCTAATTCATGTTTCTGATTTGGAGATTTCTGATGCTTCCCCTGAGTTCTTCTATGCCCATGATACCCTTTCTTTTTACTCTATTCAAGCATATACTGTGGACTCCTTCCAAAGAAAATCTAGCTGCCAATATTTCTAATGATTTGTTCTATCCAGACATGCATTGTATAATTCAAAAAGAATCATAACTTATTTATTGACAACCTCTAAGGTAAATTCATTTACCAAATGAAAAATGATTTGTTTTTCCTTTAATGGTAACAGGCCATAATTTAATCTGGAAGTGTAGTTGAAAGATCCTACAATTGTTAATTATAGGAGAATGAGAGTATCTGAGATCATGAAGTTCTTGTTGTTGAGAAGGAGAAATCTGGATGACATCCATAATCAAAAATTAAACAAAGAATTGGATCATTTTCCCCTTTATATTCTAAATTTAAACTTAATGGCTTGGACACCAATGTAAGTTAATAAAAATTTCACAGAAGAAATTCAATATGGCGTATGTGACAATGGGAGCACCATGAACTGACCAAGAGCAGGAGTGTAATAAAGACTTTTAACAACCTGCATAAAGAAAGACTTCACATAGCCAAAGGTTTTCAGAATAGATAATGAAATAAAGCTTACTTTGAATTTATTCTCTAAATAGAACTCAGAACACTGGGGGGTAATACTGGGGGAAATACCTGGGGAAAAATCAAAATGCCAGGAAACCTACAAAAAATAATTTTATCAATCAAGCTCAAGTTTTCCTTGACAGTTAGGTTTTTCCCCTTTTATAGTTTAGTCTGTGTGTTACTTCAGATGACACCTTTAGTAAGACAAGTTACTAACAAAAAAAGTTTCAGGAAGAAAGCCAACAGGGAAGATACGTCAATTACATAAAAGACTGCATGGTATCAAAGCATCAATACAACCTGCATTGTGCTAAGCACAGAGGATGCTACATGTTTTACAGAAATATCAAGTGTATTCACTCCTGAGCCAACCATCCCTGAACAAAATAATGATAACAAAAGTTAGTTTTCAGTAGCTTTTGAATTCATTCTTTTCATTGTTTATATGTCTTCACATCTGGATGCCTTTGTTCAGGTGCTAAGATCTAGGCCTTTCATGTCCATTACTTACCTGAATTGTTCCTGAGAAGTCCCTCCTCCCAAGGTGGAAGTGTGTACTGTTTTCTTTTTTTTTTCCTTTGCTTAGATTATCAAAATTCAACTCTCCATCTCATCTTCCCAACTTCTTTGTAAAACAGTGAATCTCAAACTCCAGCACCATCAGAATCACCTGGAGGGCTTAATAAAACTCACATTGCTGGGAATTGTTCCAGAGTTCGAATTCAGTAGAGCATTTCCAACAAGTCTCCACGTGAGGCTGACGCTACCATTTCGGGTACCATTTTTGAGAAACATGGTTTTAAGACATTTACATGCTTATTCATATTCAGATATTAAGGGGCAATGATAATACCTTGCAAGCCCTTCAAAAGTATTTTTTAAACTAATACAATTATCTTTCAGTATATGGAAGAATGTTTAGCATATAATAGATGTTTAATGATATCAAGTGACACTGAACCAAAAATAATGAGTATAAAATATTTTTTTATGTATGGATGAGTATTGCAAGATGAAGCAGTAACTTTGCGGGGGCATTCCAATAGACAGTCACCTGCTATGTGACATTTTCCTCACACAAATTGGGGACAAACACAAGAGATTATAGAAGGTGATGACAATAATAGCAATAATAAATTTCATCTCCGCACAGAAATTTGAAGACTTTACAATGTTTTCACAACCTGCAAACACCAGACTCAAAAGAGTTAAACAATGTATCTTAGGCTGCAGCATACCAGAGAAATGTTCAAGAGCCTGTGCAGCACAGTATGTGTCCTAAGTCACTGACTTCTACACAGCAGGGAAAACCTTCTCAGGTAGTGACCAACCTGGATGTTTGCCATTTACAGCCACATTCAAAACAACCCTAATGACCCTTCCCTGCCAGTGAAGGCTGTCACTCCTGGCTTATAGGACAGCATTCTGCAGAATACACATTAAACAGGAACAAATACTCTTAATGTTGCAGTCCACCAAAAATTCTATTCAGGACCGAATTAGAAACAGTAAGAGCCAGAGTAATAGAAATCCCTGAGTGTGGAAGGCATAGTTTGAGAAAATGCTTACAGAAAAAGGAGGACTCCCTACAAGCAAGCTCTAGAACAAGGATGTATCCATTTCAATTCAACAGATATGAGAAAATAACAGCATGCAACACAGAAGATCAGCAGGGCAACGAAAGAAAAGGTTTATAAAAATGATTAGGACAAGAACAATTGTAAGGAGAGGGAAAAAGGAAATACTGGGGAATGATACCAGCCAAATTATATGGTTACATTGTGTTCACGTACAAATAAGCGATAACAAATGCTCACCATTATGCACAACTGTAATGCATTAGTAACAATATGAAAAAAAAAAAGAACATTTCCACTAGCCACTGTCTTTACTGCTGTATGAAGCTGGAAACACACATACTTACATTTAATATCTTTAGAAAATGCAACACCCAGGAACTACTCTAAATACTAGGGTAGCAAAAAAAGAGGACAGTGTATCTTAAGTTTGGTGCTGTAACAAGGCATATTTTTTTTTTCTGGGTAGAACAATATTGATTTTTCCATCCTCCCTGTGAGCTCAGTAATGTTATGTCCATTTTACAAATAGAATAGAAAATTATGACTCAAGGCTGGGACTTGAACTCAGGTCACTTGAATACAAACTCGGTATGTGTTTTAAACTCACAGTTGTCTTGTCGTTTCCCAGTTAAATTCCTAATAATTATTTTGCCAAATGCCGTAACATAATCTAGAAGGAACATGCCAATTACTACCTATTGCAGGTACTATAGACTTTCTATTCAGGCAAAATTACCCCCATATGATTTTGCAGCAAATATCTCCAAAAATATCTTCTCCAATTTAGTCACCTGCCGTAGAAAAATGACAACTTTAGTGTTATGGGCCAGGCTATCTGTGCAATGACCAAACAGATTCCATTTTGCCCCGAGACTCCACTTCGTGTAACAAATGCTTCTCCCATGGGAAAGCCCCACCTCTGTACCCATCAACAGTTGCTTGGCATAGCATGTTTAGCAACACAAAATGACAATTCTTATACAATGTATAATTGTTCTCTCTTTGGTTCCCTTTTTTCTTGGACAATATACCCTGTCAGAGATCGATTGCCTAGATGTTAGTAATTATTCTTTAACTTGGACTCAACTAGGGACATTTTGGCCCCCTCCCTTTTCTGCTTATGATTTTAGATCTCATGATATTTATTTATGATTTTGAATCATAGCAACTGCTACTTATGCTTTAATATGGTTTTGGACTATAAAAGGTATACTCAATCCCCAGTAGGGGGTCGAAGGGTATAGACTTGCAGCCTGCCCCTTGGATTGCCAGCTGGTGGATCCAGACCACCAACTAGTGAATAAAATTTCTGCCTCCTGCATTAAGATTGACTTGATGATTCATTACAATCTCACCCTCCATAACATTAGTTGTAATATTTTGAATACAGAGAAAATGAAGCTTCTCTAATTTAAAGGGCAATCATATAGTGTTGCAAACATTATAAAAATTCAGGTAACTAATTTTAGACTAATGCTTCCTTATTCTGCATAGACTATACTTTATCATATCTCTTCTTATTTTAATTTAGCGATAATATCTATGTAGGAAAATATTTCTAATGATAGTAAAAATTATTAAAAGATTGTTATGGCACCAGTTCTACTGTTGAGTTCACTAACATCCATGAAAACAGCCTATGCCATATGAATCTCTATATCAAGGTAGTTGAAGAAGAAGAGCCTTGACTCCACCCATTCATTGAAGTGCAGTGCCAACTCTGAAATTAGATAGACCTGGCTTTGAATTCCAGCTCCAGCACACATTAACTGCTGGAAGTTAATCTGTCTGTGGCTCAGTATTTTAGGACTTGTAATGAGTTCTTAGCATTTTATTTTGCTTCTGCATCTATTTTTAGTGTTTAATTGTTTAATTTCCTCATACCAGAAGCAAAACTTAGTCACTCTTAACACAAAGTCCCTTTTCCCATGCCCTTCGGGTTCCTTAATTGGTTCAATCCACATATCTGCCTTATATAGTTATCTCCTGGTGACCATCTTCCTATGAGAAAGCTGGAAACAACTACGTGACTTAACCCAGAATCCCCCACATTTCTTATGGATTGTTCAAGTATGCCACAGTGACTACTTCTCAGGTAGCGTGTGGCTCCACAGAACTCATGCCTCCTTGCCCTAAGCCCTCCACAAGGGGCACCCACTTAGGCAATGTCATGGATCTCAAGAAAGCCTTCAGCTCATAGATCCCTTGCTCTCACTTTCTCCCAAACCTGTTGTTGGTTGTAGTTGTCCTAGACTGCTCACCTCTTCCTCTGGGCCCTGAGATGTGCTGCCCTCTTTTTAATAGTATTTTCGAGAAATAAAATATGTCACTTCATATAGTTTGTTGAGTTGCTCTCTCAGTGCCTCACAAAAATGATATAGCAAAATCAAAATTCTTTCCCAGAGTTCTCCCAGAAAGGACTGTCTGGTTAGGAAAAAAAAAAAAAAAAAAAAAAAAAAAAACTGAGCGCAGTTCAGACAAGAGCCACAGAGGCATTGCAGTGAAAAACATCTCTCTCATAAGAAGGGCTCCTGGTCAGACCTTGGGACTGTTCTCCAGGATAAAGAAATATTCACGAAAAGCTCACTGAAAGTATCTGCGCCCTGGATTCCCAGTCAGAATAGGGATAGAGCTTTATTGTTACTCTTATGAAAGAGACTCTTAGACCAAACTGGAAAAAGAAATATGATATTATAAAGATATAGATACCCTGCCAAATTTATCTAACATCATATCCATTATTTCTTTTTTATGTAATACTAAAATGTATTTTTTTTATTTTTTAAGTATGTAATCTGTTTACTTTATTATCAGTCTTTGACAACCCTAAGGAAAGCTCTGTGAGATCAAAAATCATATCTGCCTGGTTTACTACTGTCACTCAGGTTTAGCATTATCCTGATTCACAATTAATGATCAATGTTGTTTTGCTAGAGGGTAGAAGGGAGAAAGAGAAAAGAAAAAAGTGAAGACAATTTATATCCCTTATATCATAAAAATTGAGTTTATTTTCCATATTCAGGACTACGTTTTAAAAATTTGAAGATAAAATTGTGCATGTTTCTTTCTCCTAAGTAAACAACTCTCTTACTCTCTCCACCCAACATCTCCATCTTATCTGGCACACATATGATTGACTCAGCTGGAAGATTTTACATATGAATTTTGTTTCTACTTATGAATATGACTCTCAATATTCTTAATTATCATTGTCTTGGAAATACTTCTCAGATTTAAATCCTTAGACATACTTTACACTATCGAGTACTCTGTAAGTGTAGAAGCTATGCTTACTTGGACATATTTTATATTCGTATTTGTGTTATCAACTTTTTGTCTCTGTGATCAAATGCCATGTCCTGAGCTGCTTCCTTCTTCACATCCTTCCACCATGATGTTCTGCCTCTCTGTGGGTCCAAAACAATGAAATTGGCCATCTATGGTCTGAGAGCTCTGAAACAGCACTAAAGAAACTTTTTCTCCTCTAAAATTGTTCTTGTCTGGTCTTTTGGTCATAGCAGTAAAAAAGCTGACTAAAACAATATCCTGCTTTGGAATGAAATAATGACTGCCAAAATCTATAACTGTTACAGAATGAAAATTTCTAGAACCATTAAAAAACCATAAATGGAGGAGATTAATTTAAGAATTTGTGTTACAACAAAATTTGTCATTGAATGGTATCCTTAATGTAGTAAAAAAGAGAGTAACTGAAAACATTTGACATAAAATATTCATACATCTAATCATTAATTTATGAATTAGGAATCCTATCTTTTTAGAAAAAACATTTTCATTAAAAAGATAAAACTGTAGTAAGTGCAGAATTTTGATGGTCAGAGGTTAAGAGTTGGGAGAATATCTAACTACAAAGGAAAAGCATAGAGACGACTTTGCATAACAGAACCAATCTGACCCTGATTGTATTGGTGGTTATGTGAGTCTATACATGTGTTAGAATTCTATGAACTTTACCAGAGAATTAAATTTAACAGTGTGTAGTTTTCTAATTGAAACTATATAGTACTCATTGTCTATAGCAAAGAATCAATTACAACTATCAATATTTTAAATATATTAACTAAAAAGTGTAATCAATTAGATGCACAGACTACTTTATGGAAAAATTAGATATGAGAACTTGTTTAAAGTATTTTAGTAAGATTTTTCTTTCTAGAGATCAGAGAAAAATGAGAGACTGAAACTTAAAGAATATAAATATGCATCAAAAGTAATTATTCTGCTTCTATTGGCTTAATGCTCGAATAATCAAATTGAAAAAAGGACTTTAAATTTTTATTTAATAGGCTCATAATTTCTTAATTTTTAGAAAAATGCTTTTGAAACTACATCTTATTAGTATTATTATATCTCTCTATAAACACAGTAAATCCAATTTATGGGTCAATAATATTCCAAAACTTAAAGTAATTTTAATTGTTAGTGACCTTTTTTACTCTCACAGTTTAGATGACAAATTATATGATTCACCCACACAAATCTCCAAGTCCTTCATTTTTTTAA
Organism: Urocitellus parryii; assembly: GCF_045843805.1. Classification (NCBI taxonomy): domain Eukaryota; kingdom Metazoa; phylum Chordata; class Mammalia; order Rodentia; family Sciuridae; genus Urocitellus; species Urocitellus parryii. The sequence continues at coordinate 28,088,709 of NC_135537.1, forward strand.
GTTTGGACATTAACAACATTCTTTTTGTGAACATCCATTACTCTTTGTTCAGATGGAAGCTCCTATATACTCTTTTAAGATTCAAGTCAAGCCTAGCAATGCAGGGATAATTAATTTCTAAGTAAACTTAGTTCCCATAACACTCCAGTATACCTGCATGTGATTATTTGTTATTCTGTGCAATATTCATGTTTCCCTTCTATACTTGTTGGCTGGTGGCAACTTTGGAAAACAACAGATTGGGAATCATACATTTCTCCTTCCACTACTTATTTATTGCATGAAATATGAAAGATATTTAGCAAATATTTGTTTAATATATAAACTTAATTCCTAAATGATAATATGTAACAAATAATATAAAATATTCAATTTATTATAAACTCAAGTGAATTCGATAATGGAATGTTAATTTGTTTTAATTGATCATAGGAAATGATATTGTTTACCTAATTATGTCATATTTGATGCCTTAAAACCTATGTTTTAATATTTTATTACAGTTTTATTATAGAAAGTATCACTATTTTGAAGGGCAATAGCATCTCTGTATTTCACACAGAAGCCTACACACATAACACACAGGTAATATGAACTCTGTAATACAAAAGTATGATATAAAAACTATGATATAAGAGCAAGTAAATCATCTGTGGCATCTCATGAATGATCTTAGAAAATGAAAGAACAAATTGAGAGCACTAAGTGTTAGTATTTGCATAATTCCCATTCAGGAAAACTCTGCATTATTAAACATCTATGATTATACATAGCTTGTAACAGCATTATGAAAAATAAGAAATTATAGTGGGCATTCAAATTCTGTCCCAATCTCAGCACATGTATAATAGCATTGAAGACCCAAGGCCACTTCTGGCTATCTAGTCAGAATTTTTTTTTTTGGGGGGGGGGTACCAGGGGTTGAACTCAGGGGCACTCAACCACTGAGCCATATCCCCAGCCCAATTTTTATATTTTATTAGAGCCAGGGTCTCACTGAGTTATGTAGTATCTCACCGTTGCTGAGGCTGACTTTGAATTCGCAATCCTCCTGTCTGAGCCTCCCAAGCTGCTGGAATTAGAGGTGTGCACCACTGTGCCTGGCCTAGTCAGAATTTTTATTCCGCTTAGTACCATGATTAGTTTAGATATGGTTAATAACCAAATTTATCTAAGGATGAAGCTTTAATAGCAGCTTCCCCTGAAATGTCTGAGAGCAACACAACAAATCCCAGGTGTATTGTTCAACAATTAAGATAATGTTCAATAATTAAGGTAAGAATTATATTTATGGATGGTATGCTGTATGGATTTGAGGAATAGAACTGCTGATCACATTTGGAGGTCATGTAGGAAGTAAGTTGATAGTTATGCATAGAAAAACATGGAGAAAGTAAGAGCTCTCCTCAAATCATACCTGAAGGCTGATATCTCTAGGAAATTTTAAGGCTCACTATTTTGAGTTGGAATTTTTCTTTGCTTGAACAGAAATTATCTCAGTTGATTCCTATTTAGAATTTTTAAGTGATTATTTGTGAGTTCCCCATTCTGAGATAGGAATTACTCTAATATCCAGGCCTTGAATCACTGAGACTGATCTTGTAGAAGCTAGGTCACCCAGAAGTCTGACAATCATTAGGATTATGCACTGTGGAAGCATGAAGAACTAGCTAACCCATAGCTATAAATACAAACTTCAATAAATGACTGTGAAGAGAACCATTTACCCAGTCAGTAAAGATGTTCTCTTTGGGAACCATCAATACCAACAATTAACAACATTAGGTTTTGAAAGCAAAAAGAAAGAATAAAATCCATGCATCTCCATGTTCTTTTGCTCTTTCTTTCCACTCTCAGTCCAGATCATAAAATAAAAATTAAAAGATCAAGTAATCTGAAATTTTGTCAACAAATGTATTGTAGGGTGTGAGGTGTAAAAATTATACATATTAATCATTTTATATAAGATACAGCACTATACATTTTGAGAAAAAGAATCAGATTGAATGAGGTCTGCTCACTTCAGATTAAATGAATGCTATTCCCCTTATCTGTGGGTGAATTAAGTAACTCAATTTCCCATTTAGCTAATACATTCATTTTCACCTGCTTCCCCTTGAACTAAATGTCTGACAGCAACAGCAATCTCTGGGACTTTACAAGTGGCTCTCACTCCCTGAGATCAAAAACTATCTCCTGGATTCCCGTCTTTGTGTTTTCATTTGCATTACAGGTGAGCCCTATTTCTGAAAGGCTGAGCAGATTTTCCTGAGTGCCATCTTCTGGGCATATTCAATTCTTGAGTCTAGAAAGGAAAGTAAACATTCTCAGAGTTTTGATCCCTAAGACGAATTCACAAAAGAGGTGTCCAAAATAACTGTGTGAACATTTAAAGCAGGACTTTTTAACAGTTCTGAAAAGTATTGTCTCCCAGGACTCTGACCTTTTTGTCCAGGAAAAGCTTCTATGTTTTTCAAAATATTTTCAAATATGCTGCCCAAATTTATCAGTGTCTTTATTTTTGTGTGTGTGTGTGTGTGGGGGGGGTAACCAGTATCATAAATCTCTTGGAGAAAATATAAAGTAAGAATATTTTTGAGGAAGCAGACACGGTAATGACCAGAATGGCAAAATTCATGGTACTTTATGTACATGATATTACAAAATTTGCCATATGTCCTGTGATTTATGATACATTATCTAAACTTATCCAGGATTCAGTTCACATAAACTCCAAAATCAGTCTTTAAAGCTGTTTTCCACTGTTTAAAACAACTTGCTTGTACTTTTTAATGTTTATTTCATGAAAATGCTTTAGAAATAGAAGAGATCAAATGTGCAGTATACTTGGTGCTTACTGATTTGGAAATCTATTCAAAGCAATATCAAATCTTGACATTTCACAAAGTTTGTAGCAAACCCATGAGGCCATACCAAAAAGAAACTATTTTTAGATCTTAGAAAATCGCTCTTAAAAGTAACTTCATTTCATGAAGTATAATATTATCTTCAGCTCCCTTGGTCCTTATGACACTGAGTTTATTTTTGATTGAAGTCACACAGAAATGCTGTTGAAGCTAGAAAGTGGGGTTTTGTGTTTTTATCCTGTGTGAAACTAGAACATGAGGCATCGGGGGAAACATTCATTGTTCACCATTCTAATATCATCTTTTGATGAGGGTAGTTCTCTAGAAGTCACCAAAGGCAGCTGACTTGATTTGGGTTGCTTGAACTCATCAGGAAAAAAATCAGACTATGTGAGCATTTTTTTCTTCAAATGGTACCTCATAAGAAGGAAAATTGAGATGAGAGGACTTCTGCCCTCTTCCATTTCTGAGAGCCAACTACTTTACTTACACTATCATATTTATTCCTCATAAGGTCAGTTTGAAATAAGTGCTTTTGGAATCACCATTTGGTGAGAAAACTGTTCACAGATTTATCCAAGGCCACAGGGGCACAGAGATTGGAAATCCAAGATCCAAGCTCTTCACCTAACTGAATTTTCTTCATTTCATCTAAGGCAAGCTCAGTTGTTACCATGTTGCATAGAGGCCCTTTCAATTTCTTCTTCAAATATATATTTGAGTAGGAAATGATGGAGAAGTAATCTGAAAATTCTAGGGATAAACTGTTAGTAACTTAATTGTGAAAATAATCTCCCCGCAGAAGGCAAACTCCATGTCTATATGGTAGAAAACACTCCTAAGATACTACCTATTTATTTCCATGTACACTTGGGAAAAAAAAAAAAAACAGGCATAATGTAGAACTAGACTGCTGCTTGCAAGAGCTGAAATGTACAAGGACTTTGTTGAAAAAAAAAAACCTAGCAATTATAACAAATAATCATTATAGGTTCACCACCCTTTAAAAATCTACTTCTTTTTCTCTTCTTCCCTCCCTCCCTCCTCTCAATATAGTCATCACCCTCCCATAGAGGTAAAAAGAATAGAATATGCAAGATGAGGTCTCAACTACTGCTAAACCTTACTAAACAAGTTCTACCTTTGTGATTTTTTTTCCTCCCTCAAATTCTTTGAAATCAGCTTCATTTGGAATAAAGCCTGAAATGGGGCTGGAAAATAGCCACAATGTTCTAGTGATTTTTAATTTATTTCCTAAGCCAATAGCCAATCATGTCACATAAAAAAATTGTTAAGAGATGCCCAGAGGCAAATTTCTTAATACTACTGCTGAAATATTCAGTGATTGCTTAGAAAATCAAATACCTGTACTTTTTAAAGGATTACACTAATGACTAAAGGGCAACACTCTATTAAGTCTTTATTTCTCCCTTTAGAATATTTAGGAAATTGTAGATTGGTTACATTCACTTTTGGAAAATGCCTGGCTACATGGTGATCCAAACCCTTCAAGTCAGCCCATTAAAAAAATTTCAAAACTTATTATAGATTCTTTGGGAATTTTCATTTTCAATTATTTGCCGTGTACTAAGTTCCTATAAAAATGTGCTTTATTTGACCTATGGCAAATTTTACAAATGTGGAAAATAATTTTAATGTTTGCAACTTCAGCAATGTGTACTTTCTTTATATTTTTAAAGCATTTTCTTCCCAGATTTTTCCTTGTGCACTCATAATCACCAGCTGCTGGGTATCATTTTAGCACTTTCTGTAATTTTCATTTAACATGATATAATAATAATAAATATAATAATAAAATATCTACTTTATATTTGATTTTACCTATTCATTAAGCATTCAACACAGTCATAAACATATTTTTTCTATTAGATTTAAAGCTCTTGGGGTCAGGAAAATATTTTATTTCTTTCTATTATACTGCTTAGGTACCTTCCAGAAATATAGTTAAGTGACTCTTTGAATTAAGCAGAATTCTATCATTGCTAGGGCTACTGAAGACTAAGAAAGATGAAATAATGCAAAGAAGAAAGGGCTCTTAGAAAAACAGTCACCCAATTGACTTTGTTATATAGTGTCTCACCCTGCACCACAGGTAAAGAGGTGGAAATCCATTTCATTAGAAAAGATGAGCTCCCTGGGGCTGGGGTTGTGGCTCAGTGGTAGAGCGCTTGCCTCACATGTGTGAGGCCTGGGTTCCATCCTCAGCACCACGTAAAAATTAAAAAATAAAATAAAAGTTAAAAAAAAGATAAGCTCCATAACTCTTGATTTGGAGTTGATGCTTTGATTCAATCTAGACATACTTGAAAGCCAGCATCAATAAGAATAATGTCATCCATTATAAAATCACAGCATGAATGAAAGAGAGTCCACTTCCTATTATATAATTTATTCATATCAATAATGGGTTTCAAAATTGAGTCATGTTCAAATAAACATTTAATATTTCTTGTGCTTGACTTAAGAAAAATATTTTCCTCTTAAATGGAGTTGGCAAAAAAAAAAAAAACTTTAACAGCTGTAAATATGTTAGCAGTGCTATTATGAAAGGTAGAGTTAAAAACTAAACTGGAAATTGGCTTATACAAAGATTGTATGTATGATAAGCAGGTCCACTAATCAGACTCTGTGGAGCATTTAATATGTTAATACATTTTGAGTTAAGAAGCCTTTTAAAAATGGCATTTCCCCCCTCGAATGTTAGCCCATTTTTCTTCTTCATCAACATAGTTCCTGACATGGTCACTTATACTACATAATGCTGTATAATGCTACATAAGTTTTAGATTATTTCATAAAAGTGGAAATAATTTTGAAATGTGTTTTTGAATAAAAGAAAATATTCAGTGACTTTTGCAGTCAAGTGAATAGGATGCTCAGGCCAAAGCTGGGATTTACTCTGCCTTGTGTGGGTTTTCATCTTCTTTATACATCTCAAAAAATATTTGAAAATTATTCCAAAGATATTAACTTCCAAGCATAGTAAAAGTTATACAATCTTCTAAGTCTGTTACTGTCATTTTTACTTAATCTTCTGTTAATATAAGAAAGTAATTTTAAGTGAGGATGCAGGTTAAATATTCAGTTTTATCCAGTGGGTTTATCTTATATTGTAGATAAGAATACTTACCTACTGTCTCAGTGTTTATGTCTCTCCTCCAAATGCTTATGTCAAAGTCTTGATGCTTACATGATAATATAAAAGTGGGAATGCGCAGAGGTGATTAGGTCAGGAGGGAATAGCCCCCAAGATTGGGATTGATGCCCTCATAAAAGTCTCCAGAAACCTAGCTGGCCTCTTTCACCATGTGAGGACACAAGAGGGCTTTGTCTGTAAATCAGGAGGAGGGCCTCATCAGACACCATATGAGTTAGTGCTTTGATCTTGGATGTCAGTCTCCAGACTGTGAGAAATAAGCTTCTATTGTGTATAGACCACCCCGCTTATAGAACTTTTTAAAGTAGTTTTATAGTAGTTTTTAAAGTAGTTTTTATAGTAGCTTATAGTAGTTTTTAAAAGCAGCTGAACAAACTAAGAAAATAAGAAACTTTAGCTACCAGTCATAAATATACTTCAATTAATTCAGTTAAACACAGATGTTATTTGGATTTGGCTGACATGAAACAATTGAATTTTTTTATATTGGACATACCCCTGCAATTTTTGTTATTTTGCCCATTAATCATTTCTTTTCTTTAATTATATCCTTATTTTTATTTGGGAATCTACCTAGTCCTCATTTTAATCCGATGCTGTTTGTTTGAATAGATCTGACCTTATACACTGCTCCCAAAATGTCACCTTTCCCAGGACTAATCTAAACAAGCATCCATGCCTCTTGCAGAAGAATTACTATCCTAGTGTCTATTTCACTTCCTCCACAGTATAGAAACCAAGCCATTTTGTTGGAATTGACTATAAACCCAGTTTGAAGAATAGGTCATGATCACTTCATGCTACTTATCTTAAACATATTCTGCAAACCCAAAGTATTGGTTTGCAGATGCATATTTAACCCTTAATTAATTCAATCGCATAGCATTCCTGTGTCCACAGTGATTGACTTAGAATTAGGAAAAACTCATATTAAAAAGCTATTGGATAAAGTTATAAGAAACCATATAAAGGTTAGGGGAAAATATCTTTCCCTGTTGAACAATCAGCATATTAATATGAGGCTTTTTATCTGCTTTGTGTATTTGCCACTATGATGAACCTCAACTTTCAGATGAAGCTAACATATGACCAATAAAGAGAAATAGCTCAAAATAAAATTTTACTGGAAGATTTCCTATAAATGGATTTTGCAATTAAATGATCTAATAAGCTAATATGCTCATTTAAGCATTTTCAGTTTGAATTTTGTGGGGGTATAATTAGGAGAAATTCTAACTGATATACTTTTTCTATCCCTGGGCTTTCTAGTTACATAAAGCAGGAAATTCCCTTTAGTGTTGAAGGAAATATAAACTAGTTTTTGTTACTTTCAAGTGAGAAAATACCGAGTAAGGTAAGCACATTGTTTTGATCTTTGGACATAGTCATAAATCTTCTAACCAGATATTTTATATATACAGATAGATGACAGATAATAGGTAAGTAGGTAGATATATATTTTTAGCATGGTGGTATATTGGCTGTGTTCTGTTGTTCCTATTCTAAGAAGGAGCTTTTTGTAAGTAATATTAGAGAGTCTTTCCCTAAGGGAGCTAGTATGTCTGCAAAAACTTTCAAAATATGTTATTAAAAGCACAACATTTTTTCAATTTAATTTGAACAAGCTATTAATTTGAACCTCTGAGAGCTTGTTTCATTAATTTACAAGAAGAAACATAATAAAACAGTTTTAATATTGATCTGGAGATACAAAAGTAAATCCTTGCATATCAAAAGATTATTTTATAACAAGTACATGAGCTCCTCCTATTCTCCAAGACTAACCCAATAACCTGAACTTGGGTTCCCTTTCTATTCTGAGAAAATTGCTTCAGTCTTCAGCACAGTAAATGGTATTTGTAGAGCACAAATCTGATCAGGCATCCCCCTATTCAAAATGCTTTCACTCCTCATCAATTAAATAGTATGGTATTCAAGAACTTTCATGATTTGGTCCTGCTAACATGACCAGGAACATCTACCATTCACTATTTCCAATTTTGAGCCATGAGTTTTAGAAATGCTGATCTATAGATAGTTCCCTAAACATGGGATGCACTTTCAGGTTGCCATGCCTTTCCATGGGTTATTCCTTTTACTTGCCTTCAGCAATACCAATCACAGACCCTACACATCCTTTCAGTTTTGCTTCAGAAATTAACATTTTATTTCAATTTTCCAATGTTAGCTAGCATCATACTTTTCATATTCCTCTATTCTGGAAGACTGACACAATTATGAATTCCAACAAAAGATACAAGATTCCTGGTTCAGAAATTTCAAAAAATGGATTATTGCACAAAGAAATAGGGGTTGCTATACCATCAACATTCCTGTGTTATTTTCTTGAGCCACAGTTATTACATAGCTACATAATTGGGTAAGAAGATAGCTGAACATGCAGTAATTTCAGTTATGGGAGTGGACTTTGAACTTAGGGAACCTAATATTTTACAACTGGTAATAAGCATGCTTGTCCTTTTTGTCTGAAGGGAGGCACTGTCTTTAATATACTGGAAAGAAATCATGTATGCCTTCAGCTCCAGGAGATGTCATTACTGTCTTCCAAGATGATTTTCTGTACAATCCTTCTAGAAAAGATAGTAAGGAACAAAGGGCAATCGGTGCCTTGCTTGAAAAATGTATATCAATGTGAGGAATTCATTGTCTAGATTCATCTAAATATATATTAACTCTTTAAAAATTAAACTGTAATGTGACAAATGAAATATAATTGCATATATCTGGCTATTAAAATAACATTTTAAAAAATTGTCTTCCACATATTTCTTTCTTTATAAAGTACTTATTTTTCTTTTATTGACCAGATAGTTTGATGTTTCCTTTGTTACTGAAGTATAAATTCCACATATGTCAAGATGTAGAAATCAACTGACACTCACTTTATGTATTATACTGTTAAGAGCTGGAGGTACTTGGCAAGTATTAGAATTACAGATTCAGAACAGCTACATTTGAACAAATGTTTAAGCACTCAGCAGAGGTGAAAAATGACTTTGATCCAAAATGAGTTATTTTTCTTTTATTACTCAACAATGCAAAGCAGCCTCAAGGTGAACTTTGTATCTACTTGGAAAATTAGATCATAACATGTCATTATCTCTCACCATAACCTCATTGAAATGTGAGAATTTTTCTTGTCTCAAACTGAGCATATTAGCATAAGAATCTCCAATAAGGTGAAAGCTGAAAACTTTATCATTGTGTTCAAACTCATACTTTATCTTTAACAACTTCATTTTACATAATAGAGCTAACTGAACATCATGTGACCAAAGCAGAACAAAATTCCAAAATAAATTACACATGAAGAAACTCAACAAAAATGTTTTATTTATCTTTTGGGCAATATAGCATATCCTCATAACTAACTGCCTAAGAGAGTATTTATATTGTATACTATTATTGTACATATTATTGTACATAATATGGTTTATTAACCATTTATTGTGGTTAATACATGATGATTTATGTCTAATATGGTGTGGTTAATAAACCATATTAGACATAAATCATAATGTTCATTTAAAGTATTATATAAGCAGAAAATAACTAGCTTAAGAACAAACTTAAACTAAATTAGGTTGGGTTTATGACACTTGTGACTGTTGACTAGTGCATTTAGAAATCAGGTACTTTGGCATGCTAGTGTACACCTATAATCCCAGTGACTCAGAAGGCAGAGGCAGGAAGATTGCAAGTATAAGTTCAGCCTGGGAAAGTTAGGACTGGGAAGTGGCAGAGCGTTCCTGGGTTCAATTTCCAGTAATACCCCCACCCCCTAAAAAAAAAGAAAGGAAGGAAGAATAAAATCTGGTATGGTAATTAACTATTTTTTCATGCATAAAAAGTATCAAAATTTGGGCTATCAGTATTAGTACTCCTTGAGAATTAATTGTACACAACTCTCTCCCTAATCCACATGCAATGTTAAAATACTGGTGAGTTAAAATTGGCTAAAGTGAGAGAATTTACAGCACAGAAACTAGCAAATGCTACCAATCATGTCCTGCTCCTCTCTCCCCTGAGAGCTAGTTGTTAAACAATGATGCACACAAACCAGGTTACAATCTACAGAGCCATATCCTCTAAATTAGACTCTCATAACTAGGCTATCATCCAGTGAAAAGCCTTTGAAAACTAAAGAGTTATTAATAGTGCTAATTTTCTTCATATCTGAAGATATTTTCTACCTTTTTGTTTGAACTATAAATTATACCTACTCCAAATAAACCCTGAATCCAAATTTGACTTCATGGGAAATGTTCAAAATGATTTATTAAGTCTTAATTTCAAGATAGTTCTAAAATGCTGAAATAAGGCAAGCCTTCAGGGTATCTTAATAGAGATAAAGCAATTGTTTGGCTTTTGAATACCAAAGAGACAGCTCTATTATCAATATTACTTATCTCAGTCTAATTAGCCTCTTCTTAATCAGTTTCTCCTATGACTATGTACTTTACTGTGCCTTTGAATATTTCTCTTTCTTTTTTTTCTTTGTTATCAGTTCTATTTTAGTTTTTTTATTGGTTGTTCAAAACATTACAAAGCTCTTGACATATCATATTTCATACATTAGATTCAAGTGGGTTATGAACTCCCATTTTTACCCCAAATACAGATTGCAGAATCACATCGGTTACACATCCACATTTTTTCATAATGCCATATTAGTGACTGTTGTATTCTGCTACCTTTCCTATCCTCTACTATCCCCCCTCCCCTCCCCTCCCATCTTCTCTCTCTACCCCATCTACTGTAATTCATTTCCCTCCTTATTTAATATTTCTCTATTTCTTCCATATATTTCCTTCAATTTCTCTTATTTATCTCTTTTACTTAGAAGTTTCTTTCACTGTCTGTGTCTTTGTAATCTTTCTAAAACCCTCTATTTTTGCTTCTTTATTTCTACATGTTTATCTAATTCTATGAATGGCTTGAGATAATGGTTATTTTTGCTATACTCTAATGATAGCCTAAAATACCACAATGAACCCTAATTAATCTTAGTAACTTTTACAAATACAATATTTAAAATATCTCTATAACTATGATTATTTCAGGATTAATTTCATCAACAATTTGTTTATTCAGCCCATCAATTAAGCACAAACTATGTCCCTACCTCTGTGTCAGGGACAGGTAAACTGAAAAACAAAGATTGTCACCTTTACAGAATTGTAATCCAGATTCATAAATGTGCTAGTACAACACTCTGAGAGATGCTTTTGGGTGGTATATATGAAGTGCACTCAGTCAAAGCAGCACTAATCAAGAATTAAGAAGGAAGGGACATTCTAGGATGAACTGCTCCTGTCTAAGCTAAAATCAGATAAAGAAGGCAGAATTATCCAAAGGAAGGGATCAAGTATGAAGAAAAAACTGCATGGAGAGATGACCATTTGCAACTGCCTTAAGGTGAAATAATGCCTAGAGTACATGCATGCATAAAAATTAGTAGGAAAAAGCAGCAGCTGTTTATATAACTATACCCCACAAAACTGCCTTTCATCTACCTTGCATTTTGCAGTATCATTCATTGATTGACAGGCAACTTAATTATGCAAGGATTGCTTTTTAAGTTTCTTGAGCACTTGATTTAAGCCCTTTACTTTTTACTATCTCTCTGAAAATTTAGTTTCTCTCTCTCTCTCTCTCTCTCTCTCTCTCTCTCTCTCTCACACACACACACACACACAACCACCTTTTTCTCCCACACAACCAACCCCCTCCCCTCTCTCTTACAATACCTCACTGCCCAATTACCAACAGAAAACACGACCTGAGCTATACTCTAAATTTTGACTGTGTTTCAAATGATCTCAATTGATCTCAATTTTTATTATTCATTGTTATGTACCTGTAGATAATCTACCTAGGAAAATTCAATTTTTCTTCATAACAATATGCATATTTTTCATCCAATGCCCTTCTTGCCACTGTGTGTTTTTGTGGAGCTTCCTAGGTATGGAGAACGGTATGGTAAAATCCCTTTTTATCTTATAGTCTAGAACATCAAACATGCAATCATTATTCACATGCCTCCAGAACCTAAGAAAACTTGATAGTTACTATAATGTGAAAATGTTATATATACCCGTCATGAGTGATTTTGGTCTACTTTCCTTAAGCAGGTGCCCCCATCCCTCAGTAACTCTGTAGGTTGACCTCTAAAGCTCATTGTTTCCTTCCGCTTCAGAGAACTAGCCTGGGCTGAACAGAGGTCTTCTTTTCAAAAACTTGTGTCACAACAATTAACAGCCAGCAATCTATGGTTTATTAATACGGGATTTTCTCAACATGACATTAGCATGCAGTTTCTACCTAAGAACACAATATTGCTAAAGTCTCTTCTCCCTCTATTTTCCCCTTCTTCTCTTAAAAGCACTTTGAAATAAATCATTTCACAAGCATCTCTTTCTCAGCCTCTGCTTTTAGAAAACCTGGCCTGAGACCATAGTCAACACTTTGTTTTGGATGATGAGGACAGAAATTGTAAAATTTTAGCAACTGCAGCCTCTAAGTGCTAATCTTCCAAGAGCATCTACATCAATTGCAGGCATCCATATATACTAAATAAATACAGAAAGCGCATAATGTTTTTAATAATATGGCAAGTTAAAAATTAGCACTAGTGAGGATTTCAGTATGTCTTACTTTTGTTTGCCTATATGTTGCACAAAGTCAGTAAGATATATTTTAATACACCTTTGTAAGATATAGATTCTGTGGCATATTATACTCACTTTGATAATGCTTAGTTAGCATGTGACAAAGTGCCTCAAAAAACACTTTAAAAAATCCTATGGCCATATATAGACACACCTTAAATTTCATCCAGAGGTCTAGTTAGATAAATGATTTTTGAAACTTTTAATTTTTTATGCTATTTCCTCAATCCCCCTTTTAAGTCAATTAAGGCATCCAAAACCCTGACTTCAGTATATTCTGTGGATTTACTTTTCTCTTTAGTCTCCTTGAACTACCACTTTGCTTCACTCTTATTCCTTTCTCCAAAAAGATATGAGCTTGAGATCTTATAGTTTTCATAACTTCTCTTAGAGGAAGATGAGAAATTGGTTTAACATTTAAACTTCTAAATTATAGTTTACATATTTCAAGTGATGAATTTGGATTTACCTCAAGTCCACATTTTCTGAAAAATGTCTGTATCAATGAGGTCTTCCCAAGAGAACATCCTGAGAAGACAGAAATGTCTACATCTGTTAAATATGGTAGTACATGGTCTCATATAGCTATTAAGCTCTTAAAATATGGATGAATGCTATATTTTTTGGTTTCCATTTTACAACACCTTCATGTGACTGATGTCTACCATATTGAACAGTACAGCTATAGATCATCAAGGAAACAGATTGGGAAAAAAAAAACAGTACAAATTGGTTCAGGTACCTCTGCTTTGCATGGACTCTGAATTTCTCCATTAATTCAGACTAAGGCTTAAAATATGTTTTTGGTATCATTCTCTGAAGAATAGTTTCTTCTACATTATTTAATATATATAAACATATAACATGTTAAGACTTTTTGGTAAGTGGAAATCAGAAAAAATCAAGATATGTAGGTGGCTTTCATAAATCTGTGCTCTATTTTTCTCTCATATTTTTATATCTCACAGCCAGTCCGTAAGCCGCCAATTACTTTACACAGTTTGCTCATGTATTTTCATTTCCCTTTCATCAACTTTGCTCTATTCCTTATACTTAGAATCAGATAAAATTACCCATTTTTTATTCTCTTATCTTAAGTGGTTCACCCGTGAAGAATGAATAGGAATTTGTCAGGTAATGAGGGAGAAAAATAAAGAGTGTTTCAGTTAGAGAAAGCAGAACATGGGAATACCTTTAGGCAGAAAGAAGCTTGATGATGAAGCAACTGAAAGGAGTGATTGGGCCTTGGGTTAGTCAGCTTTTGTTTCTATAACCAAAATATCTGACAAGGAAAACTTAGAGGAGGAAAAGTTTATTTTGTCTCAGAGGTTCAGTCGATGGCAAGCCAACTCCAATGCTGTGGGCTTGAGATGTGGCACAGGAAATCTTCTCAGCTCATGGAGGCCAGGAAGCAGAGAGACACAGAGGATGGGGTCAGGGAAGATTGTATCCAAGGCCACAATCCCAGAGACCTACTTCCTCCAGCCATACCCCACTTACCTACAGTTACCACAAAGTAGTCCATTCAGTGATTAATGAGGTCAGAGCCCTAATCCTTACCTAAAAACCCATCTTTGAATCTTGTTGCATTGGCAATAATCAACACATGTGCTTTTGAGGAACAAATTTTTATTCAAACAATAACAAGTCTAGAAAGATAGGTTACTGATCCATACAGTCTTTTAAACCATATTGGTTTTGTAGAATTTTATTCTCTGAATAATGGAAAAAATTAACATACATTATGCATTACTGTGACATCGATAAAGTAGAATTTGTTTAAAAATAAGTAGTATGATGGGAAATGAGAAAAATATTGGAAGGATGGCATATATGCTTGTCATGTTTATAGTAATATTGACTTTGACTAGGAAAACAGCATCAGAAGTAGAGTAAATATTTAACATATATTTAAGAATCAGATTCAAAGAACTTGAATGTTGATTAGAAACAGGAGTATTGAACAACAAAAAGTAGGCAATATAACTGGTTTCTGTCATAAGTAACTGGGTTAATTATCATGACTTTTAATATTACGTAAAGTATAAGAAGAGGAAAAGAGTTTCCAAAGTAGTAATACCTAATTCTTCTAAATGTATGTCATGATTAGGGTGTCATTTATAAAACATTAATAGTATTTGTTCAGTAGTTAGTGTTTGTAAGCAGTGGGTTACAAAAATGAAATCAATAAAATATGACAATGGGGACCAGAAGATGTATGTGATGACGTGACACTGATGATTGTTTTACATAGATTGCAATTTGCCTTTTCAGAAAACTCTCCCTGGCTAGCTATGAATAATAATTCTATCATGTTGTGAGCTGTTACATATTAGGGAGCTGAAGGCACCATCCATCCAAAAGTCAGAAAGAAACCAAAGCCCTCTGTCCAGCAGCCTGTTAGGTAGTAATGCCGCTTAACACACCATGCATAAACTTGGAAGTGTGTTTCCTTCCCCAGCAGAGATTCAGATGAGACTGCAGTGTTGGCTGATGTCAGCTCATCCCTGTAAGACCCTGAAACAGAGGACTCAGCTGACCAATGCCCAAACTTCTGACTTACAGAATTTGAGATTTTAAAATTTGCATTGATTTACACCACAATGTTTGTAGCAATATTGTTATGTGGCAATAGTAAACTAACATCTTAAAACTTAGAAAAAAAAAGAGAGACTTATCCACTCCACGTGCAATTTGGAATGGTAAAAGGAACTCTGTGCAGATATTCCCAGGAAAATTGTCCAGGCTAGTTTGAATTAAGTGGCTTGGTTGACCCAATCACTTTAGACTCTAATTAACAAGGTCTGAATCATATGTAAATGCCAAATGAGTACGGGTAATATCAGAAGGTCATTTCCTAAAAAAGAAAGAAGGGTTTGATATAAACAGAAGAAACTCTTGTAAAAGCAAATATGTCCAACTTAGCATTTTCATATCACACCATGAATCCTGCTTTCTATTCAAAAGTGATGCAGACAAGCAATATAAATGGATGTGGCAGGCAGATCTAATTTATGTTTTGAAAATAATTAAAAGTAAATATATTGGAAAGCATAGTGAAAAAAACTTAACTCTCAGAAAGAATTGTCTATGAAATATAAAACTATTATCAAAGATGAGAAATAATTTTTAAAATTAAAATATTTGTAAATTTAAACTTTGAATTTTTACTTAAAATTTGTATGTATAAATTTAAAATTTAGTAATTCATCCAAAGGGATGATTATACCTAAGATAATGACAGAGTTGCCAAAATATCCATGCTCTAAGTATTTTCTCTGGCTTTATCTTCTTGTTTCAGGGCTAGACATTCATAAGTAATTCTAAAATTTCTAGGATTTCTTTTTTTTTTTTAAATCAAGGTAGAGTTTTAAAGTACTCGTAGCAAAAGCAAGGCTACCGTGACAATCACTTCATCATCTTGGATTACATTGAAAAACTCACATTTATGATGACTTATAACTATGGATAGATACAGCTATTTGAATTGATGTATATGTCCTTTGAAGATATTTTTAATTAATTTTCAGCTGTCAAGATGTTACTCTTACACTTAAAGAAAAAAATGTGTCTGTAGATGAAGACTCAGGTTAGGATGCTGAATGGACACAGAATATTTCTTCAAACTATACTCTTATCATTCATATCATACCCAATTCACATCCTTTCAAAATACAAGCAGCCCGGTGACAAGAGCATTACCCAGTTCATTTGTATTCTCTATATCTGCAACCAATAACCAAGAAGTTTGGCAAGGAAATTATTCCTCATAGAAAATAAATGGGGTTTGAATGTCTTTTAGATGCAATGTGTGAGAAAATTTTTTCCCTTCACTAAGAAAGGAACCAATGTTTATGTTCATGTGCCTTAATTTATTATTTTACAAAATATTTCCTTTTTATTAACTCTACTCATGACAAGTAAGTTGTAGGCTTTCTTTAAAGATGCCTGCCTTCAGGACTAGTTAAATAAATATTGTCACTAATAGGAAAGCTATGGAGTATATTAAATAACTTGAATAAACTATCTGTTCTTAAGAAGAGCCTATGTATGTGATTCAGATCTTTTAAATAATGTAACAATAAGAAACCAACTTTTACTCCACAAAAAGGCAAATATCGACGAATAGGAGAAATGACCTACTTATCTATGGGTACATTTTACATAAAGATTAGAAAGATGGAACTCACAAACTAGAACTTATTCAACACAAGCCAGGATATAAGCTGTGTAAGTGTTCATTATGCATGCTTGTACTGAAAAAATTCAAGCATATGAAGACCAATAAAGAAAATGGTTGAATTACTCATGTGGTTAAAGTCTTAAAGGAACTATAACTTCATGATTAGGTATAAGATGATGAACAAGTATATTTAACATCTGCATGTCATAACTAATTTTTCTGGACAGATGCTGTAGAGAAAGCTATACTTGTATTCTTTATGACTGCCATATCCCTTTGCAATGATTTGTGATACCCAGTCCACTTTTATTAGTCAAAGGCAAACAGTCAATAACTCATTGAGTATCTTCTACTATTGAGATAAATTATTAAGTCAAATTTCTGTTGACTTGTAAATTTTGAACTTCAAAATATGTAGAATTGACCTTGAACATGACATATATTAAGGTACAAATATAAGACACTACATGTTCCCTCTTGTTCATACTTTCTGACTATCTTCTACCTTGTGTTTCTTAATTACAAATTAGGAGTAGGAAAGTTTAATTGCTTTAAACAAAAATCATTTCTACAACTCAAATGTCATAGCAGTATTTCATGCAATACCACTCTCAAACTGCTAATTGGACACTGCAAATTACACCTGTTTGTATGAAGCATATCAGAGCTAATAGAATGTATATTGAAATAATAGAGATACAGAAAAGTAAAAACAATTATTAAAATTTAAATATTAAAATAGAATTGACATTGAGGAAGGTCCCAATATGCTTTCTTAATATTTGATGATGATAATTTTAGAGAATGCATTTTTATACCCAACTTTACTGTAGACTCTTATGTGCTTTATTGTCATAATATCAAAAGATTTCCTTCTTGCTTTTCTAGATTTACTGATTTTTATTTTAAGTAAATATCAAAAAATGTTAGCAAATTTCCTTCTATTTATGACCCTGTTTAACATGGGAATTAACAGAACTTAAATTCATATTAAATTATCAAATATATTTTATTTAATACAAACTCAATTTTACCTTAACCTTACGATCCTAATGCTAGTGAAAGAGTTCACAAGTGCAATGCGTATCCTTTGCTGCAGAGTGATAAGCCAATGAGAAGAGTTAGGTTTTTATGTGCCATGAAAAACCCTTAAGATAGGAGTCTATGGGCAACTTATTAAATTTTTATCAATTTTTTTCTTTATATATTAATTAAAATGGCAAGTGAGAGCTACCTCATAATATAAAAATGCTATAAAAGTCTTTGAGTAATAAATATAAAGCATTAATCTATGACCAGGACCTATATAGTAAGTAAAAGAATATTGTTAATAATGGCTTATCTAAATATTATTAACAAATGGCTTATCTACTTTAATTATTTCCCAGGAGATGTAATATCTCTTATATCAGTTAACGTATCTACACAAGTGGAGCTCAATAAGAACCAGAAAACCATCAGAAGCAACAGGAGTGGGAAACTAGGGTCTGAAGATCAAGGCTGATCTAGTAGAAAGAGCAATCAGAGACCAAAGACATATTGGAGGCATTGTCTAGCGAAGGTCCTTATTGACACTGAATAATGTGTTATTAGTAATTCTCCAAAGTCAAAATATGTGGACTTGATTCTGCCATATTTCTGTAATGTTGACATCTACAAAAACATTTAAACAGATTTCAGTGTCTTGGCAGGGATGTTCTAGGAGAAATCATTGACTTAATAAGATATGTCTATAGGCTTTTAAATTTGATTTCATAACTCTCTACTGCTTACTTTATTATAGGGAGATGCATTTTTGCTATACTAATAGGTTAATAAAGAAAACATTGTTCAGTTAAGCACAAATACATAAAACATTAAAAAAGAATTATAGAATTTCTGAGGTCTACAGAAGAGCCTTTGTCTTACTTGAATATAGATCTTCTTTTAAATAGTGATGTTGAAATTAAACACATAAAAAATCTTACTATGGTGTTTTGTATTATTAATATAAAAAATGAAATCTATTCATTTTAATCACTTAGTAAACATTTATTGAGCATCTGACACACAAAACTTCTATCACTTATAGGGAATGATTGGGAAACTACAGACACAAAACCCTTTCCTACATATGCAGCTCCTTAAATATTCCTAAAAGTCATAATCAAGGGGGTGGTCTGTTTCTCTATTTATCATTCATAGATTTATCTAGTGTAGGTTATTTTAAAATTCAGAATGCCAAATTAAGTAAGAGCTTAAAACTATGAAAATATCATTTAAATTGGATGCTATAGGAATAAGAGAACAAAGAATTTGTCACATTTGGTTCTCAGAAAGTTTTCAGTGACATAGAAAGGCTTAAGCCTTCTCTTAAGAGAATGATTCCATTATAAGAAACCACAAGGCAACTTCATAGATAGAAAGTCCCCACACCTTATTAGAGTTACATCTGTTTATGGTTTAAATGAGGTGTCCTCCAAAAGCTCTTGTGTAAGACAATGCAAGAAAGTTGACAGGTCTTGAAGTGATTGGATTTCAGGGCATTAATCTACTTGAATAGATTAGCTGGTTGGTAACTATAGACAAGTAGGGTGTGGCTAGAGAAAGTAGGTCACTGGGGACACGGGTTTGCAGTCCATATTTTGTCACTGGGGAGCAGAACTCTGCTTCCTGATTGTCATGTCCTAAGCTGCTTTACTCCTCCACATCTCAACGCCACCTTGTTCTGCCTCACCTTGAATTCAGAGTAAAGGAGTCAGCCATCTATGGACTGAGACCTCTGAAACCCTGAACGCCAAATACATTTTTCCTCCTCTAAAATTGTTCTTTTATTCAAGCCTACAATTAACTTTTGACATTTTCAATGGGAAAAAAAATAGAGTATTACCTTTTGAATTCACCCATAGAACTAGCCATGAATAAAGACATTACCAAATTTAATTTAATCTGCAGTCATAAAAATTAAGGTAGATTTATTTCTTAGTATTTGATAGTCTAGAAATATCCTTGGATAGGCTAGTAAAGCCCATGTAAGTAATTACAAAGCTTTTAACCTAGTATTTGTGATAATTTATTTGAACCATGGGTGTGTTAAAAAAATATCATCAAATATTTGCATAAAATGAAATTTAGCTCCAAAGGCAATTATATCTTAATTGACATTCTAATATATATCATAATTAGAATGTTAAAAATATTTTCTATGTAATCTATAAAATAATTTTACATCAAATAGAATATATTTTAGGGATATTTAATCTTAAGGAACAATATATTCATATTTTTGATTTTGTCTCTCTATTGCTTTTTTTAAAATAAAAACTAAACATGAAAGTAAATTAGATGAGTAAAGTCTATTTCGTAGTCATCTGAGGACCCACATTAAAATGCTATCAATTTGTAAGATCATCAAATTTCAGTAAGTACCATTTGCCTGCCTAAAGCTCCTTTACAAAAATCCAGGATCTGAAAACAATGAGATACTGAGATGTTCTCTCAAGCCATAAGAAATCTAGGAGGACACAGCAAACTCCTGAGATGGCCAAGATTGTATCCAGGTATTATACATATAGAACTCAGGGTACCTTCTTCATTAGTTTAAAGGCCTTTTTACTTTCTTAAAGAAATCATACTTGTTAGTAAGCTTTTGATATTGTGGATGAGATTCCTTTTATGGGATCACCCTGATCAGGGCTTTAGCATGACACTATTCTAGGGGTGTAGAGTGATTAAAAGAGTTTTATATTTAAAATGTCTATGTGTGAGGGTAATAATTCTGTAGTGTGGGTGAAGTACAGAGAGTGCGAGCTACAGAAGAGCTCAGTGGTAGAGTGTCAAGGCTATAAGTTTCATCCCCAGGCAGATTCCCCAAAAACAGATAGGGAGGAAATAAATTGGAGGATATCTAGTAGTCATTAATTTTCCTTCTTTTTATATTTTATCCTAATCCAGAATTTGATTTCCATGGGGCCAGAACCAGTGAAGTATTATTACATGTCATGTTTCCCCAACGAGAATGCAAGCATCTCAAGGACCATGAGTTTTGTCCATTTGGTTTTTACAGTTCCAATAGTAGGGACTAACACATAGCAGTGTGTGATAAATGTTACTTGAATGGTTGACTAAATTTTCCATCATATTTTATTTAGTTGAATGTTTTCCCTCTGTCATAATAGTAAGTATGAGAAACACATATAACATTGATAGACAGTTGTGATGTCATCATATACAAAGCCACAGATTGTGCTGCTAAACATAGCTATGTTTCTCAAAAAATATATAATCTTAATCACAAAGAGGTTCAGATACAAATGTGATTAATCTAAACAAATACATTATCATACCAAGAGTAAAAAATTCAAACTACGCCATTTTACTTTTACTTGTGTATGACATTTTCTGACTTCAGACCTACCATAAATATACTCATGAATCTTCAGGAATGTTCATTTCCCTCATTTTGGATATTATAAAATATTTCTCTGGAATACCTGTAGTAGGCTGAATAATGCTTTCTAAATATATTCACCTTCTAATCCCTGAAATCTACAAATGTCACCTTATCTGGTTAAAAAAAAATTTGTCAGATAGGAATATATTAAAGATCTTGTGATCCAGACATTACTCTAGATTATCCAGGTAGGCCTAAATAAATTCAAAACAAGGAAACACAGGAAAATTCTGTGACAAAGGATAAACATGAAACTGGGAAAGGCAAGGAAAGCAATCACACCCTAGAGACCCCAGGGGGAGCACAGCCCTGCTGACACTTTACTTTATGCCCATCAAAACTGATTTTGCACTCCTGTGCTCTAAAAATGAGAGAGAGCAGATTTGTTTTGTTTCATGTCAAAGGTTAAGGCAATTTTTATAGCAGCCCTAGTAAATGAATACAGGACCTATAAGGATAATGTAGGCAACTCTCATAAAGGAAGTCTATAAAGAACAGATTAAAAGAGATCTCTTGTTGACAAAAAAAATAAGTGGGAATTTTTGAATAGCAAAGGGTAAAACAAAATATGTATTTAGTGATTATATTTTCCAAAGGAATAATAGTAGATTTAAATCCAGTGACAGATTCAGCATTAAATGAGTCAGAAATAAAACTATCTCAATATATATATATATATAATCTATATCTATCAAAGTAGAAGAGAGGATTTTTTAAACATAATTACCATAAAGAAATACTAAATGTTAAAGTGATGGATATGCTAATTACTCTGAGTTGATCACCACCCAATTTATAAATGAGTCAAAACATCACATTTTACCTCACAAATATATATGCAGATTGTCAATCAAAAAACTCAAGATGATTGTAACTCTTCTTTAATTGAAATGGTGAAAAATAGCCATAAATGCTTATGTATTAAAAGTTCTGATTATTTTAGAACTTTAGTACAAGAATCTAATAAGTATAATACACAGCAAAAAATCTTAATATACAAGTATTGAATAGATATAATGAATACTTTAAATCCATCATAAATTTAACCCCAAACTAATTATCTATTCTAAATATTAAACTTTGAGCAAAAAGAGAGACATTTAGCACCTGAAAGGACAATAGTAATTGCACTGTAAGGATGGTAGGTAGGTTTTAGCACATTTGCCAACTTTGACTGACCCTGTGGCTTCCAGGAGTATTGTGCTAAGGAAAATTATGATTCTCTGGTTTCAGAGAGAAATAATGTCATGGTTAACTAGGAATATATTCCATGACCAACTCTGGGCAATGATAATGCCGCTGACCTTGGTCCAGCTTAGCCAACTGTTTATCTTAAAGCAAAGATGCTAAGTCATTGAGAGAGTTATAGAATGGAATTTAACAGTGGTAATGTTTTAACCTTGGTCTCCTGAAATAAATGTTTTACTGTTTTTTCTCCTCTTAGACTTGAAAATAACTTTAGTTGGAAATTTTAGATAATTGACATTTTACAAGAACTATCCCATGATATCCTAATTTTCCCTTTCTCCCATAATAAAATTTTGTAAATTAAATAGAGGCATTACACTTTATTGCTAATACATTACATAAAAACAAGCACACTCACCTCTATGGACCACTCAGTGGCATCCTATGCCTATGAAATCTGTCAAACTAATGAGTTTATAAAATATTGAATTATATTAATACATGAAATAAAATATCTGAAGATGAGAAATATTTAAATTATTTAAAAATATTTCAAATGTTTTACAATACAGAAAAGAAATAGAGGAATCCTCATATATAAGAAATAATATTACATAATTTTATAGGTATGTTATGTTTTTAATGCACTGTATGGTATTATCTCTACTTTTAAAATAGTGAATGTCCTTGACATGTACATATTATATCCATAAAAATGTACACATATCTCTGGTGAAACTAGACCTTGCTATTAAATCATAGTTACTAATCACAGGTTATTAATCTCCTCTTATGTCTTGATCAAGCCTAATTAGTAGGAAACAAAAAGGCTGGGGAATTAAATGATGCCTCTGTGACAAAGTAAAACAAGCATTTGAAAGATTTGGAAATGAATGTATTTGTTATTAGTGTCCTTGCTTTTCAATTCATCAGCTAATAAAAATGGACATGTTTACCTCACATAGCAGAAGATGAGTAATAGGTGGAATTTTCTTGACCACACATAAGAACCTTGGGTATGAAAAACTTATTCTATGACTCATTCAAACCCAAATGGAACAGAATAGAAGCTGATGTTTAATTTTTATTCAGAATCCAAAGCCTGAAACCTTTGGGAGCCACAAGTGCAAGTTCTAGAGTCCAAAGACCAGAGAACATGGAATCTTGATGTACAAATGCAAGAGAAATACAGTGCTCCAGCACCAGAAGCAAGAGAGAGGATATCTCCTTTTCTCTGCCTTTTTTGCTCTTTTGTGTTTTATCTGAGTTCCCAGACAACTGGGTGGTGTGCACCCACATTGAGGTGGATTTTCCTCACCCAGTGCACTAGCTCACATGTCAATCTCTTCTGAAAACACCCTCACAGACACACCCAGAAGTCATGCTTTACCAGTTTTCTAAATATTCCCTAACCTATCAGCCAAGTTGACCCCTAAAATTAACCAGGACAACACCTCAGCTAGAATTTTCTTGACCACAATTTCCACATCACAGCCCATAAGAGCATGGAGTGAAGTTGACAGCAGTGTGCAACTTTCTGGGAAATCTTCTAGGTGGAAGATTATCGTGGTGTGAGCATTCAGCTAGATTCCTAGAGCAAAGAGACAGGTCTGAAAGAGGAAACCACAAGAAGAAAAGGAAAGGAATTGCATTGAGGGGAGTGTGGCTCAGATGAGAAATCAATGATGTGACTGGAGTAAAACGCCCAAACCAGGGTCAGTGGACTAGTTTCCAAGCAACCGTACACCAGCCATGAATTCTTTCTCACTTCTTTCCTGTATTATGAAGATTGTTTCTGACATTTTTGTTTCTCTCAGTGTTGTCTTCTATTCCAATGACTTCCATCATCCCCTTTTACCTGGCTTCCTGGGACACTGTACCCGAGCTACATGGAATGGCCAGAATCTTGGCCTAACAAATCAGTATCAAGGACATATTTTAAGTTAATAAGACTCTTATCTATAAAATGGGTGTAATATTAATTTTTAACATTTTAAATTTAAGCTGAGCATTAAGGAGAAAACACTCAATAATGCTAAATTTTAATAATTCCTATTCAACTGTAATCTTATATTTCCATTTGAACCATGCACTAATCCTTTCTACTACTGTAAGCTTAACATCCGCAATTACTTTTATATACTCTCTTTTCTTCTCCATCAGCACAAGTTTTTAATATTAATTTTTGATAGACATTGCATTTGTATACAATGAGGTACAATGTAATGTTTTGACTTGCCTCAATGTTAGGTAATGAGCAAGTCAGAATAATCAGCATATCCATAAAGAAATAATAAAAGCTTAAAGTGATGGATATGCTGATTATCCATCGTCATTATTTTAACAGCAAAAAATTTTGAAAGAAAAAGAAGGCATCATTAATTGTACTATGTCATTTTCTATAGATCTCACTATATCATGTTTCATATAAATCTCACTATATCATTTTCTATATTTCATTAATAGTTATATAATCAGCAATGCTGCTCAGCAATTCATTTATGCCATGTTCTTTATTATTAAATAACTACATAAGCATCGTTTTAATGGTTTTATGGCATTCTTTTATGGGAACATACTGGAATTTATTTAACAACTAATTCTGTTTTTATTATTTAAAGTGTATCCCAATAATTTTGCATAAGAATTATTATGTGCTTGGGTTTTTTATTAATTTTTGTGTTAATATTAAAATTCTTTGAATCAATCTTTCTAAGAAAAAATGAGCTTACACATTAAATTCACATTAGACTTTTTTTTAACTTTCTAAAACATTTGGGCAATAGTTATTCTCAGAAGCTAATTTATATTTTATTTTAGTCTCACATGAATTAGATGATAGGTTTTAAAAGTCTTGATGATTTGATAGCAAAAAGCCACTTGTGTTTCATATCTCTCATTTAGTTTTCTTCTCAACCCATCCAGTTTAACATCACTGCCATTCATAAGTAACTAATTTTATAAGATAGTTCCTACATAAAACATTCAATAACTCCCTATTCCCTTCCAATTGAAGTTCTAACATTTTATCTTAGAATTGAATACTTTCATAAATCTCCTGCAAAATGTTGAAGAGTTCCCAGAAAACTGCACATTGATCTCAACTTTGCTCTTCGCTCTTATGAGGTTGTGATGTGGAGTTAACAGTCAATTCTAGTTGAGGTATCTTGATGGTTAAGTTTAGGCTCACTTTAGCTGAATTAAGGAATGCCTACAGAATTAGTAAAGCATTACTTCTGGATGTGTCCAAGAGGCTCTGTTCATGGTCTGATCATAGCTATTTTCAATATCTTATAACCTATTTAGCCACCTAAATTTTAACTTTGCATTTTTGGGGGACTGACCTTAAGGCCCATTGTACATATTCTGAGAAACCTTTTATTTATCTGAACACTCTTCAGATTTCCAGCTTTTATAATTTATTGACTCATTGACATCAATGTTTGAATGTTTCAGATTCACCATACACAACTTCAACACCTTCAAAACAGAACTAAATGAAGAAAATTGTTCCCACATTCCTGTTTCTGAACATGGCAACACCACCCATTCAGTTGCTAAGGCCAGAAACCTCTTTTATCAATTCACTGTCTAAATGTGAGCAAGACTGTTTTTTCTACCTACAATATATCTCAAGTCCTAGCCTGTGTCTCCATGCTCACTGTGAGCCCAAGGCATCTGGCTCCCTCTCTGGATGATGTAGCCTGTGAATACATTATCCTAATTCCATGCTTAGCCTTCTCTCCTTCTATTGTAGTTGGGATCTGGAATGTTCCCTTAAAGTTCAATATATTAAAGACTTTTCCCTGCTGGTGGCACTATTAAGAGGTGATGAGAACAGCAGGAATTTGGCTTAGTTAGAAAATATAGGTCAATGAAGTTATGTCCTTGAAGAGCATATCTTGTGACAGTCTCCTTCCTCTTCCTTCCTTCTCTCTGGAGGCCATGATTTGAGCAGCTTTGCTCTACCACATTCTCCCTGCCATGATTTTCTGCATCACCACAGGACTAAAAGCAATGGAGCCAGCTGATTACTAACTGAGACTTGGAAACCAAGTCAGAATGAATATTTCACTCAAGTTCTGTCAGGCATTTAGTTCTGTTCCCAATAATAGTTCCATTAATTCTGTCGGGCATTTTATCAGTAACTAACTTACCATATTGTCATATCAGTTAGATGCATAGAAGAGCATAAAGAAACTGCAAGCTTAATCTCACTGACATTTTTATTAGCATGCTTTTACTTAGTTCAGTTTGTCATAAATAAAAATAATTTGTTCCAGCTTTTCAAAATTTATCATCAAAAGATTATTATAGCAGCATTAGATTATGCTATTCCTCTAAATAAAATATTAAATGTCTTCCTCTCAAGGGTGAAATAAGTGTGACCTTTATATCACAATATGTTAGACTTTCAAAAGTCCAGCCTTGCAGATCTCTGAGCCCCATTTTGTGGCTCTTTCTACATCACACATTTGGCTTCAAGTACATTAGTCACCTCTAAACACCACAAAATTGCTAAGTTATTTCTTGCTGCAGGATTTCTGCTCATGCCATTTCTAGATTAAAACTCCTACTCAGCTCGTCTTTGATTTTGAATTGTATGTTTGCTTTCACAAAGGAAATATAACTGTATGCCACTCCTATCTAGTAGGAAATATTATGCAGGATTTGAAGAATCTGAGCTGCTCAAATAAAAGATATAACCAAGCAGAGGCAGGAGCACCTGTGAGTTCTATTTGTGTGAGTGGCACTGACAGATTTGCCAGAACAGGAGGTCAGAGGTTATGGTCTTACCGAGAAGCATACCATCCAGGAAAACATAAGGGTAAGCAACTCCTAGGGGAGAAGGTTCTGGATAGGGCACTTACATATCTAGATGATGGTGCTCAGCAGCACAATAGGGAATATCTCAGGTTAGGGAGCTCTGGAGGGCAGCTATAAATTGGAATTTGAATTTATCCAAACCTTGCATAGTTTCCCTACTTATACAAATAAGGCATTCTGAATATGGTAAGAGTCTACTAATTTGATATATGTTTAAAACAATTGTATGAACAAGAATTTTAGATTGGAAGCAGCAGGAGGTTTAGCTGAGAGGTTTCACCCTGCTTTGAAGAGGTAAACAAACTAGGAGGTCATACAGAAACCATCATTGGTTCATTCATATAATAGGTACTTCTTCCAAGAAAGCTTATTATAGTATAGGATATTATCATAACCTCTTTGAGATTCTCCTACATTTATAGTTGCCCAAATTTGTGAGCTCAAATTAATTTATAAAATATACATGCTTTTTAAAAGTATTCCCTAAGAGATATTATTGGGAAATATACCATATTGAACTTACTAGATTTCCATAACTCATTTTCATTTTAATACTAGTGTGGGACTACAATAATTTGAGAAGTATGACTGTTAATCATCTTCTTAGTATTAATAATTCTTCTAATTATATTTCCCTGAAATTCTTACTTTTTAGAATGTTCTTATCCACCCTAACTGTACTTTACTAAATAACAAAAACATTTCCCTATCTAGAATTTGACAATAATCCATTACAAATTAATGACATACTAGATTTTCTTACATTTAGTCATTGCTATTAAGTAAATAAGATATTTCTCTTCAAGAGAAAAATATGTTTGTGTTTAGTACACACTAACAAAAGAAGAAGTATTCTAACTGCGGTAGTTTTATTCTACTGTGGAGTCTCCTTACTTGAATTTTGAGAATATACTATAACATTATTTCTTAAGGTATGATGATTGTCCTGTTGATCCTTTTAGGTGATACATATAAAAACTTCTAAAAAACAGTTATAAAAGAGTGAATCAGAGTAGATATCTAGGTATCTCTAAGCTCCCTTTCCCCAAAGAATTATTAATACAAGCAACAATAAATGTTGTTAAGGATGTGGGGAAAAGGTATAATCATACATTGCTGGTAGAGCTGCAAATTGGTGCAACCACTATGGAAATGAGTATGGAGATTCCTCAGAAAACTTGAAATGGAACCACCATATGACCCAGTTATCCCACACCTTGGTTTATACCCAAAGGACTTAAAATCAGCATACTACAGTAATACAGTCACATCAATGTTTATAGCTGCACAATTCACAATAGCTAAACTATGGAACCAACCTAGGTGCCCTTCAATAGATGAATGCATAAATAAAATGTGACGTATACACAATTGAATATTACTCAGCCTTAAATAAGAATGAAATTATGGTATTTGGTGGTAAATGGATGGAACTAGAGGATATCTTACTAAGCAAAATAAACCAATCCCAAAGAAACAAAGGCCAAATATTTTCTAAGATATGGGGATGTTAATTCACAAAAAGGTGGGAGGGGAGGTGGCTAGGGAAAAATAGAGGTACTTTGGATTAGACAGAGGGAAGGGAAGGGAGGAAGTATGGAGGCAGGAAGCATATAGAATAAATTAGACATTATTACTCTTGTGCATATATGATAACATGACTGGTGTGAGTCTACATCATGTATAACTAGGAGAATGAGAAGTTATACTCCATTTATGTATGATGTGTCAACATGCATTCTACTGTAATGCATAAGTAATTAGAACAAATTAAAATGTTTTAAATAATATATTTGAAAAAATTATAAGGGACAATTGCAAAAGATTTTATGGCAATGAACTAGACAACTTCTAAGATTAAAAAATATTAAGTAGAGATTGTCTTGATTGGTCAGAAATCTGAAAAACAGTCGAAGGTAAGTAGCAACCAAACAAACTTCAACTCCTCATTTTTAATAGTGGATAGAATATCCAGACAGATCAATAAAGAAAGACGATTTGAACATTGTATACTGGCCAGACCCAATGGTCATACAAAGAACACTTCAACAGGCAAATCCACATTTTTCTTAAGTGCTCAAGATACTTTCTACAGGATATATCATTAATTAGGTTACAAACATAACTTGATAAAAATGAAAAAAAATCATACAAAGTTCCTTCTGCTGCAGTTGGATGAAGTTAGTAGTCAACAACAGAGGGATCATTGAAAATTTCACAAATATGCTGATGTTCAACAACATGGTTGTAAACAACCAGGGTCAAAAAAAATCACAAGGGAAATTAAAAAATAGCTTGAGTTAGATAAAAATAAAATATAACTAAATATTATGTGATATAACAAAAGGAGTGTTCAGAGAAAAATTCACCCTACATCAAGAAAGAAGAAGGATCTCAAATCAATAGCATAAGATCAAAGTTTGAGGAACTATAAAAAAAAAAACAAGCAAAAGTTTGCAGAAGGAAGAAATAACAAAGATTTGAATAGAGGTAAACTAAATAGAGAATGGAAATGCAATTCAGTCAAAAAAAAGATAATTCCTCTTTTCCTTCCTTCTTTCCTTAAGGACTAAAGAATATAATCAATTCCTTTTTTTTGGATGCTTACCTGAATATGCCACAATGATTTCCACTTTTATAATGTCACAATAAATCCCACTAATATGTATAATTATAATGCACCAATAAAATATTTATTTTAAAAGGGATAGTTTCTTTTTTTTAAATGCTTTTTTAGTTATTGATGGACCTTTATTTATTTGTTTAAATGTGGTGCTGAGAATTGAACCCAATGCCTCACACATGCGAGGCAAGTGCTCTTACCACTGATCCACAACTCCAGCCCCAGGATAGTTTCTTAAAAAGTCAAAAAAGAACAAATCTTTAGTTTGATGAAGAGAAAAGATACATATAACTAAAATCATAAATTAAAATGACATTACTATAGAACTTACAGTAATACAGAAGAGCATGAAGAATACTATGAACAATTTCAACAACTGCCAAAAAATTAGACAAACCAGGATGAAATGGAAAAGTTCCCAGAAATACACAAATTATCTAAATTTATGTGAGAAGAGATAGAAAACCTCAATAGATATATAACAAGTAAAAAAGACTTAGTAACCAAAAATCTCCTAAAGAAAAGTCCAGATCAGAAGGTTTCACTAGTGAATTCAAGCAAACTTTTAAGAATCATTAATAACAATCCTTCTCAAAATCTTCCAAAAAAATAGAAGAGGAAAGAACACTTTATAATTCATAGTATGTAGCCAACATTAACCTGATATTCATACCAAAGCCACATAAAGATATCACAAGAAAAAAAAATACGAGGATCCTTGATCAAAGGAAATTTAAAATTCCTCAACAAAATGCTAGCAAACCAAATTCAACAGCATTTAGAATGTACACCATGATAAAGTAGAACTAATCAACAGAATGCAAAGTGGGTTGATATATGAAAAAATCAATCTATATAATGCAGAATATTCATAGAAAGAAAGAAGACCTATATATGATCATCTAAATTGACAAAGAAAAGATATTTTACCATAATTAAAAACATTCAGAAAACCTGATATAAGGCAGACAGAGCATCATGGCAGAAAGGTGTAGAGAAGGAAAGCATTTAAGGACATGAAAATCAAGAAGCAGTAAGAGACTAAGTTTGACTCATCAGATACAAAATATATGCCCCAAAGGCACACTCTCGCCGACTCACTTCACGTAGCCGCAGCCTACCTGCCTTAAGTTATCACCCAGTTAATCCATCCAAGTGGATTAATGCAATGATTATGTTAAAGGTCTAATAACTCAATCATGTCCCCTCTAAACTTTCTTGCATTGTCTCTCACATGAACTTCTGAGGGACATCTTATATCTAACCCATAACAATTTCAATATAGTTAATGGTAGAACACAATATTTTTTTCCAAAAAAATCAGATTAGAGGTTACTAGGGGATGGGGTAAAGCAGCAAAGGGAAATTATCCCTTAATAGGTACAGAGTAACTGACTGGGGTATGGAAAGTATTGGAAATAGATACAGATGATGTTACGAAAATTGTTGATAAAATTAATACCAATGAATTATATATTTATTAAATGGAATAGCTGATGTTATATTCATCTTACCACAATATATTAAAATATACTATTCAAAATTAATCAAACCAAAAAAATATATAAAACAAATTTAAATTATTGTATTTAAAACTATTTTTGGTAATTTTGTAGCATTCATTTTTCAGAAGTTATTAAAGCTTAAAAACCACAAAAAAGAGTATATTTTTAATTTATAATAAATATAGTTTAGGTTATTCATATTAGAAAAAATATAACTAATATCTATACAGTATAAACATGATGATGTAGTTTTTTCCTAAAATATACCGTTTTAAAGTAAAGTTTAAAATAATAATAGTACAAGGTGTGTAAAGATATGGTAAAAATGAATTCTTAAGCAACACTAAGCATATTTCCTAAGCAAATTAGAATGCTTTATAAGGCCTAAAAGACAGTAGTTATAATTTCTGTCTTGTATAGGAGAGAAAACAACAGGTAAGTAACTGGGAATTACTTTATTATATCCCTAGCATATAGAAGAAAGCCCAAGATAGAGCAGAAACCAATATCAAAGAGATTCACTATCATATATACAAATGCACACTCATTCACACACATATATGTCAGGTTGTTAAAACAAAGAATAAATCACTAAGATTTAGCTAGTTTGGGAAAGCAACTTCCCCATGACTCTCTCTGTAAGTAAAATCACAGCTTATTGGCAGCAATCCATCCTGCCCTGGCCATCAGTTAGTATAGCCATATGTGATTTTAAGTATTACAAATGCCATATTATAAGTCTATAATATTTCCATCTCACTGCCTCTCTTAGGCTCTCCATAATGATTTCAATCCTTATTGGTCATGATTGGTTGAATGAGATCCAATCACACTGATTTGGTTCCATTTTATTGTTATTTTTTCTAAATTGTAAATCTTTACCACACAGGATCTATAGTTTTAGTTGTTGTACTCTGCAGAAACTAAAATTGTGTCCATCAGATAGTAGCTTCAATTATTTGGAAAGGAAATGATTGGGATTAGAAAAAATATAATCGAGAAAAAATTGTATGTATTATTTAATTTTTGCATCGTCGAAATAATTAGCAATGTGTCCAGAGAAGAAAAGCAGAAGTCACTCTCTGCTTTTAGAAGAATGACTTTTCTGGCAAGAGTCTTGTGCAAGACTTTGGAAACTTGGTGACAAAATAGGCCCTGCCACAAAAGCAGAATTTAAATCACATTGTACTAAGTAGAAAAAAATTCTGTGAATTTTCTTTATAAAAACTTTATAGTTAATAATAATTAAAAGATTCATTAATGTGAAATTAATTGTATACTAAGGATTGTTGGGTTAAAACAAAATTCAAAGGAGAAACATTGAAGCTAAATTTTTTGTCCTTGGCTTTTGTTTCACGTGTAGCAGGCTGGCCTCATAAAGGCAAAAATAGAAATGGAATGAGCATGTAACCATAGAAACTGCACCAGGCAGTTAAGGGAAAATGCACTCAGGATGTAAAACACCAAGTGAATACACAATGCAGAGCAAAAACATATCCACCGGTGTCCAACTGAAGTACAGGTATGAATATTGCTCATGCAGTTTTGACAGTAATTCTAGTTCATAAGGAGGTATTTGTTAAGGGCATAAATTTTAATGGATAGTTGCACAAATAAAAGAGAAAAAAATCTTACTGATAATTGCAGTCTTTGAGTATGGTAGTAAGAGTTTAATACAAAAGCACACAGAACTTAGGTTAAATTTTATTTAAAGGAACATGACAGTATTTAACCAGTAATAAAAGAGCAATAGTGATTGCATAATGATTCTAATGAAGAACTAGTATTGTGATTTATTTTCTAGTATTAATAAATGAGAATATTTAGTCCTCAAACTGAAAATCATGAACAAGTGATAAGATCCAGGGGATATATAAAAAAGTGTAGAAAATTGATTCTTTAATAGGATAAAAAAATACATAAAAATCATGTAGTACTACATGTTGAACATCCCTAATCCAAAACTCCAGATCAAGAATGCTCCAAAATCTGGAACTTTTTGAACATTAATATGATGACACAAGTGAAAAATACAATACCTGATCAAATGCTACTGATACAGTCAAAATGTAGATAGACCCAAAATGTTATGTAAAGTTACTTCAGGTTCTGTGTATATATCTTATACACATCGGTGTTATATATCTATATAATATAAATAAATCTTGAGTTTAGACTTGGGTCCAATCCCCAAAATTGCTCCTTACAGATATGTAAATATCCCAAAGTCCAAAATAACCAAAAACCTGAAACACACATGTTGTTGTTTTCTTACTCCCAACCTGAAATTGAATGCCATGGGTACACAAATTACAACTGTTCATTATAATATTCTCAGTGTCTAACACTGTGCCTTGCAAGGAATAGGCACCTCATGAATTTAATGAAGGACTTAAAAATGAAAAAATATTAGGGAAATCAATGTGGCCATGGCCAGGCGTAAAGAAATTGTAACCTGGGAGAAAAGAAGATAAGAGAAGAATCTAAGATATTAGAAACATATTGTTTTTGCCATCAAGGAAGAACCACACAGTTCTAAAGAGGGATGTCAGGTTTTCTATATCCACACTCATTTTTTTCTTTAGGACCTTTTTTAATGAGAAATAAAAATTATTCTTATTTATGGGGCACCATGTGATGTATTGATACCTGTGTACATTGTATAATTTTCAACTCAGGCTATCAGAAGATTTTAAAACAACTTTACAAAACATTTATGGGTAAAAATCTTTGGCAAAAATGAAACTATTTAGAAATGCATGTATGGGAAGTCTCCCAACTTTTTAAAGTAATGGCATTGCCATAGGAACTACAAGCCTTAGACTACCTCCCCAAACAACCCCAAGTCTTGGAACAGAACTAATAAGAAGGAAATTGAGAGCTCTAAAATCTCCAAGAAGTACTTTCTGTCCAATGGATATATTTAGGAAGAAACAGATCTCTTAAAATTCAAACCATGTCCAGACAGGACAACTTTTAACATATAAGGAAAATATTCACTATCGGAATACAGATCCAGGGACCCAAAGAACTGATGACCAAGGGGTTTTTTATCCACTTTTTTATCTACCAGACAGGGCAGACACTTTCTATAACTTTGGACCAATAAAATTTGCTAATACTATAGAGCAGTGATTAATATCTGTCTTTATTCTTAAACATCTCAGAGACAGTTTTACGGCAACTGTTCTGTCATACACTGTTACTCTATAATGAGCATATGCGGTTGTGTTGAGGGCCAGTACATTACTAATCTTTTATTTTATAGTGGAACAGATCATGAGAACTGATGTAATAGAAAGAATGACACTTTATCCTGCATTTTGATATGGAATACTGTAACAATGGACTTTGGGACCAGTCCTTGGAAAAGGAGTGAGAACATTCTATGTGTAGGAATTTTTTTCATCAATGTTTTATAGTTTT
This sequence comes from Urocitellus parryii, assembly GCF_045843805.1. Lineage (NCBI taxonomy): Eukaryota > Metazoa > Chordata > Mammalia > Rodentia > Sciuridae > Urocitellus > Urocitellus parryii. The sequence continues at coordinate 28,123,630 of NC_135537.1, forward strand.
CATTGTAGAAACCTTTCACCTAAATTTATTCCCAGGTTTTTAAAAATTCCTATAACTCTTATAAATGAGTTTACTTATTTGATTTTATTTAGATAATTAGCTACTGATATATAGCAATGATACTGATTTTTGTGTGTTGATTTTGTACAAATTCCAGTTTTAAACATGGTGAATCTAAGTTTCTAGGTGAAACGTGCAAATTGTCTTTGGTTTTTATCCCTTAGCTAACAGATGAGCATAAATCTTAATATTTGTCTAATGTAATCCACAAATATTTTAGTAATCTTTTGACAATTTTACCTATAAATTATCAACCACTTATTACTTGAACAAAAATGTATTTGATAAAATAGTTATTCATTACAACAGGAATTCTGTGTCCCAGTTTCTAATTGTTTGAAATCATTAATGTCTTATCTCATGCCAAAAATTTCAGCCATTTGATGGATATGATTATGAGGTTATTCAGAGGTCAATAAATGAGCACCTTACAAATTCCAACAATTTCTTGGTTGGTACAAATTTATAAAATCTGCAGAATGACTGCTGATCACTTATTCACTTCTCAGTATGAGTGAATATATTTTGTAAAAACTGACCCTCCTATTGTCATCAATAAAAAGGAGAGAGAGTGCAGAAACTACATTTCAGACTAAAGGAAACTGAATCAATTGCTGCTAATTGCAACTTTCATGTGTATTACTAGAATGCCAAGGGGAATAGATATTAAGATTAATAAACAATAAATGAATTTAGGGAAAAATGCATTTCTGATTTCCGAATTATTTTGAAATGAACAAAGCAGTAATTTTTATGATTGCAAAATCAGTGATGAAACTGCCTCTCTAAAAACAGAGAATGTTGAGAACTGAACTTCTGCAAGTTGGTGGAGAGTATTTGTGAGCATTGGAATGGGCTTGGCCACTACAACATGTTCAAGGTCAAACACATCTTAATGCAAATAAATTTTGTCAAACTGTAAAGGCCTTTACTTATTTGTCTTAAGAACCAAAGTCAGAGAGATTCATTCCCCATTCCAAATATAAAGCATACATCATTTCTTAGAGCACCAAATAATTCTCCATGTTAACAAATTTATATATAAACTGGGTGTGGTGGCACACTCCTGTAATCCCAGTGGTTTAGGAGGCTGAGGCAGAAGGATCACAAGTTCAAAGCCAGCCTCAGCAAAAGCAAGGTGCTGAAAACTCAGTGGGACCCTGTCTCTAAATAAAATACAAAATAGGGCAGTGGTTGTGGCTCAATGGTCTAGTGCCCCTGAGTTTGATCTCTGGTACCTCTCCCCAACAAAAAAGTAATTTATAAGTAAAGATTTGACTTGGCATGGTGGACCATGCCTGTAGTCCCAGCTAGTGGGGAGGCAAAGGCAGAAGGATCACCTAGGCCCATGAGTTCTGGATCAGCCTGAGCAGCAGAGCAAGACTTCATCTCAAAAAATTAAACAATAGCAATATCAACAAAAGTGTTGCCCTATTTATTTATATTTTGTAGTGTGTATTCATGACACCTATTCAGTAAGTTTGTTAACTTTTAACGGAGTAAATCTTGGGTTTGTCTCTAACAAATCAATGACCCACAAATTGCTTGGCATGCCTTATGACATAGTGGGCAAAGAAAAAGGCTCTCTTGAGAGTCGGATAATCCAAGTTCAAATTGTGACTCCTAAAGGACTTAGTATATTTCTTGGCAATTAGCTAGTATATTAAACTACAAATAATACTATTAAAGTTCTAAGAGCATAGAAGAAACTGTTATTTATTGTCCAAGAGAAAAGTAAAGAAAACATCATCCTTAAATAAGTTCAGTGTCCAGTAGGCGTGAATTTATTATTAGTGAATTATCGTTAAATAGAATATTGGGGTTCATTTTGATATGATTATATAAGCATGGAATATAATTGGTTCCAATCCAGTCCCCGGTACTTTTTCTTTCCTTCCACTCTCCCTCCCTCTGTTCCCTTTCCTCTGCTGGTCTTTCTTCTATTCATATATAGTTTTTCTTTTTTTCAAATTAGTGCTTTATAGTCATACATATAGGTGAAATTCAATCTGGTATATTCATATTTGTACATAGGATAGTTTGGTCAATTTAATTCTTCTGTTCCACCTATTTCCCATCCTTCCTCCCTCCCCCTGCTATAGTAATCTCTCTTCTACTTTCATAGGATTTCAGTCCCCTTCCATCTTTTTTAACCTTATTTTGGTTTAGCTTGCACATGGGACAGAAAACATTCTACTCTTGACTTTGAGTCTAGCTTGTTTATCTTAGCATGATGTTCTCCAGTTCCATCCATTTACTGGCAAAGGCCACAATTTCATTATTTTTAATGACTGAGTAAACTTAATTGTACATATGTCTTATATTTTTTTTCTTTATCCATTCATCTGCTGATGGGTATCTGGGTTGGTTCCATGCCTTGGCTGTGGCAAATGGCATTGCCATAAACACTGATATGTTGTATCACTATAGTATACTGATTTTATTTCTTTTGGATAAACATTCAAGAGTGGGATAGCTGTGTCATAAGGTGTTTCCATCCCTAATTCTTTTTTTGAGGAATTTTCCATATTCCTTTCCAGAGGATTATACAAGGTACAGGAGTAAGTAGCAGAGTGTGTCCAATTATATCTATTTTATCAAATTATATCTTTTAGAGGTTTCATATGATTTGAACATTAAAGGATAAATAGGAAATTAATAAGACCACAAGATGAGTGAAGGTGTTTCAGGAAGCATGAACAATACATGCAAAGGCAAAGAGCTAAGGCATTTTCATGGAAAATGTGTGGCTTTGCTCAAGAATCAAGTACAATCGATTGATCAAGCCAGTGCTAGATGGGAAGTTGGAACCCTGGTAATGCTTTCTACCTTCAGGATTGTGGACATTTTGATTAGAAAATTGGAGATAATTGGTCTTTAATTTTGTTTTTTAATAAGGAAGAGACATGATCCCTTGAAGGTCAGTGAATAATTCATTACAGGGTAGCTTAACAAGAGAATTAAGAAAAAATAGACCATGAAAATAAATAATCTGGAACTAATGTTTCTGAAGTTTTACAACCCTGTCTTATTCTCAACTGAAAACAAACTTATCTACATATTATGACTTCTAGGAAAGTTATTAAAACAAAATCTAAACAGAACAAGCAAGTTGAATTAGCAAACCAGGTGGTGTGGAGGAGTGATTTAGACATGTCTCAAACACCAAACATGAAATAATCTATTTATATTGTATCATTATCATTATTAGACAGAAACAGAAATAAAGCAGGACAGGGTGGTAAGGGTACAACTCACATATATAAAATATGTATTCAAATCTTCTAAAAAGTTGCAAAATCAATATATAGACTGAGTTTGAGCATGACATTTTTGGGAATGCTAAAAGAAAAGAAAATGAAAAAGTGCAAGTACAGGATCATTTTACATGAAAAACAGAGATTGTTTAAAAGGTAATAAAATTGTTGTTATTGACATCTTTAAAATGATGGAACCCATTAGTACCTACAGAATAAAATGTTTTTGAACTGTTTTACCTGATTACATCTACAAGCTAAAATCTATAAATCTGCTGAAACAGCTCAATTCCTATAAAATACATTAAATTCAACATTTGTTAATTTTTCATATTACTTCAGCCATAGTGATTGAGTTATGCAAGTTCTACAATACTTTAAGGAACTCCCACATAGAAATATTAACCCATTACTTTATACACTTAGCACAAATACAAAAACTTTCATAAACATTATTATAAATCTTTTTTAAACATATATTATATAGAAACGTCAAAGTATAAACAAATTTTATAATGGCATGGGCATTTGATTAGGTCTAAACTCATCAACAAATCAAACATTAAATATGTGCAATTCTCTGTTTATTTGTTATACACTCAAAAGCTGTGAAAAGGCAAACACAAGCAAACAAAAAACCTCTTCAGAACCAAAACAAATCTACATATGTAAAAGTCCATATTTGTTAATTTTTCAAATAATTTTATAAAATAATAAAGGATTGATAAATAAGTTACCTGAATATTCTTACACTTCATTTACTGGTATGCATTATCTGTTCTTTTTACTGTTCTATCTGAAATGAAAGCTAAGGTATTTTCAGTTCTGGTCAAAGTTTTACAAAACTTGGTTATTTTTGAAAAAGATTGAGCCTGAATAAGAGAGAACATGAATAGAACAGTGTTTTGTATACAAAGGGCCAAAAGGGCTCATCCTACCCAATATACTTCTTCCTATCAGGGGAGATAGCTTAGCTTAGGGGACACAAATCTTCTTCCAGGGTTCAACTGCACCACGGGTTCTAACTTGCATAGAGCCGCTACAGATTGCATGATTTTGAGAAAATTAATTGAGCTCCTTGCCCTCATGGATTTACTCTATCAAACAGAAATAAAAATAGTAGCTAATCTATAAGGTTGATATGAGAATTAAATAACATGTTTAAAGCACTTAGAGCAGAGTCAACACTATGTAATTATAAGTTATTTATTTTTATTTATTTATTCTTGGCACCAGGGATTGAATCCAGGGGCACTGAACCACTGAGTCAGATACCCAGCCCTTTTTAATATTGTATTTAGAGACAGAATCTCACTGAGTTACATAGGACCTCACTTACCAGCTGAACTCACTATCCAATCCTCCAGCCTCCTGAGGTGTTGGGCTTACAGGTTTGTGCCACCATACCGATCTATTAATTTTTATTAAAAAAAAAAAACTTCTTCCTTCATACGGCCATTTTAATTTCCCATATCCTCACATGTATGCACATAGACCCATACGTACATGATAGATTGTTCCAGGAGGCAGGAAGACTCTGTGTAAGACAGAGAGTAGGCATGGTTTTTAAGAGCAACACAGTTTTATCCTTTTTACAAGGATAAAACAATTGTAAGAAGGAATCTAAGGCAAGACAGGGAATTAGGAGAATGTAATGTTTTATGAGGAGAGAAAAAATTCTCAATACATCATGATCTGATCTTCCCCCCAAGAGAAAACAATGGTTTATATCTTTATTTCAAAAATAAGCCAAAAAATTTATCAAACAGTCACTGAGTGTGTGATACAGAAGCTAGGTGTCACAGTATATCCCATAAGAAACAGAAAACGATTATAGATTTCAAGAATCTTAATCTGTTAGGACACCAAAAGGTAATAGAACAGCAAGAGCTCTAATAAAAACTCAGTGTGATTAATGCCATAAGATAATTACAAAATGCTCTCCAAACTTACTATTCGGAAGAATAAGAAGAGATCACATCTAATTGGCAAGCTACCAGCAGTTTTGAGGAGGGAGTGGCATTTAGGAATGAACAGAAGAAAAAGATGAGATTTCAGCATTAGGAAATGTGTTGTATACATCTTTCCACATTTTTGACAGAATGTTACAGTTCCTTTCTTTTCCTCAGCAATGTCAGGCTATATACTCCATAACAATCCATTTCTCAACAGGAGCCTGATAGGTTGTAGATGTAGTTAGGTTGTCCTGCTTGACATTCTCTTTAAGGACATCTTCCAATTAAATCAGTGATATGATTGAAACATTGTCTAACTTCCTGACATTGGAAACCTAGACCAGATAAGGTCTTACCTGGCATAGAGCCCTGATCTTTCTTAGGCCAGGACAACAAAGCCGAACATCTCATTAAATTTTCACCCACATATTTTGAAAAATTTAACACTAAATTATTTGTTACAAAGCAAAAACATTGAAATAATAATCAGACACATAGATTTATGCTGCTGATACTTTCCTCATTCTTGTAATTAAAATTGCACATTATTATATATGAATTAAAAGTGTCCTATAATAAATAAAAATGAAAAGCAAGTATTTACCAAAAATGTTTTTTGTCAGTTTGACTTGAATGCTATAAACTTTTCAATATGAAAGATTTTAACCAGTAGATAAGGTCATTTTCTGGGCCAAACATACATTATTCAAGAGGGAAACACTAGCAGACCATGGTGACCTCAGGAAAGTCAGAAAGAACAGCCTTGCATACTGCATTCCAAACACAGAGGCTGTGAGTAAGTAGCCCTGATGCTCAATTATAGACAAATGTTTGCTTCTTAACTTTTGTTGCTCTGCTCAATATTAAGGGTTCTATTCCCCATCCACTTTATTTTTTTCCAATTTAATGTCTTCAGAATTTCTTCAGATTAACAAGATATAAAAGATTATAATAACAGAGAAGGATAATTGAGACTGAGTTTCAGTAGGAATTCAGAGAATATCACAGGATACAGTAGGAGAAGCACAAGATTTTAAGAAGAAATAGACCTAAATGCCATCCCAGATGTACCTTTTAATAATGCTATGAACTTTGCAGGCTGCCTGCCCTAAGTATCACCATTGAAGTAGCTGGTATTGCCCTTCCTGAATTTTTGGAAAGGTAAAGTGTGATGAGACATTTGGAATGCCTAGCTCCCACTTCACATAACTTGTAACACAGGTTCTTACATTCTCTGTGGAAATACAGATAAGGAAATCATAAATATGGAAATATTTTCAAAATCCAATCAACTGCTTTAAATTTTAGATTTTTATTCTACTTTCTATCCTATTTCATTGACCTTTCTTGATCTAACATGTCTTTTTATAAAATCTCTTGTTTCTTTAAGTCTGTTCTTGTGTGTGTAACATCCTACCTATCAGAAAATTATTTCTCTGTCTTATTTGTACATTCTTCTCCTATGAACTATCCTTAAATATTCAATATATTGGTATTTATTAGTGTTCCACTATTTTTTCTTTGTCTCTATTGCCTCAATGACTTCATGTATCCAGGTAGATTAACATGCACTTTTTTTTTTTTTTTTTTTGTACCAAGGATTGAACCCAGGGGCACTTAACCACGGAGCCATATCCCCATTCCTTTTTTTTATGTTTTATTTTAAGACAGAGTCTCCATAAGTTGCTTAGAGCCTTGCTAAATTGGCAAGGCTGGCTTTGAACTCATGATCCACCCCTGCCTCAGCCTTGAAAGTTTCTGGGATTATAGACATGCACCACTGTGCCCAGCAACATTCGCTTCTAAGTCAATAGCTCCAAAATCTTAGCTCTCGTGATTCACATATTTTGTTTGAAAATATCTAAATTGTTAGGATAACAAACAAAACCCATCTGCCTTTCCTGCCAAACAATCCTCTGTAGCAGCCAACAAAAATAAAACCTCAGATACATTTTATTCTAATTCTCATCACAACATTCAATCCATTATCACGTACTGTTGATTCCTGTCTTCTGAGTATCCCTTGAGTTAATTTAACTTTTGCCATTTTCCCTGCTACTACTTTATTTTTAACCTCCATCAATCATCTATTAAAAATAGTGTCTTTATTCATCTCCAAGCTGTTCACCCTTTCCCCTCATTATCCAGTATAGAAATGACTAATCTTATGTGGTTATTGAGCACTTGAAATTTCATGGCTGGTCCAAATTGAAGTATGTTGTAAGAGTAGAATGCACATAACATTTTAAAAGCATAAATCAAAAAATAGAATACAAATTATCACTAATTTTATATCTATTACATACCAAAACCATATCATTTGGATATACTGGCTTAAATAAAGCAATATAAAATTTAATTTTGCCTGTTTCTTTTTACTTTTCAGAGTTTTTAAAAGAATTTGTGACCCGCATTCTATTTGCTCTATCTAACCCATTTCTTCATTTTCTTGCCAGAGTCACCTTTCTATGATACAAATTCAATTCTATCATCCCCTGCATTAATCTTCTCAAATGGGTTCTTAATATCTTGAAGTAGCTCTGTCTCATTGTGCAGTCACAGAATACAATGAGAAGGATACTGCTTTCAGTGGACAATCCACCTACAAGGCCAGCTTAAGTTATCCAACATCAATTGAGACCCCTCTTAATTTATTTCACAACCTTTATCCCACTTCATACCCTGACCCAACATTGAACCTTGACACCTTTAGCCCCACTTACTAGCTTCATTAACAAGTCATCTATTTACTTTCATGATATTATATTATCTCATATACTGTTTTTAAGGCTTAGAATGCCTTTATCACTTTCTGATTTTCATGACCCAGCAGAGATCTCCACTACCTAGAAAGGCTTTTCATTCTAACCCCCTCCCAGTAAGAACCAATTACTCTCTCCTTTGTTCTTGGTAATAGTTAATATATGTCTATATTTTGTCCTGATAATATAAGGTTTTGTTTATGTTCATGTCTTATGCATCAATGCTAAGTATGAAAATATTTTGGACAAGAAACTATGATTTATTTGTTAAGCCCACATTTTTTTTTCTCTACTTAAATTCTAGAGTAGTCTAATCTTCTCCTTTAATGAAAAGATGGAGATTTACCTGTGCCTAGAGAAATACTGGGAATTCTGGCATTCAACTACAAACTCTTGGACTATGGAGAAACATAATTAGTTCTCATCTAAAATTAACTAGTCAATGTTAAGTAAAATAAGCCAGACACATGAAAACTAATACAGCACAGTCTCACTCACATGTGAAATCTGAAAAATGTTGATCTTATCAAAGCCCAAAGTAGAATGGTAGCTACCAGGAGCAGGGTGGTTGAGGAACGAGAGATGGGGGAAAGTTGGTCAGAGGATAGTAAATTTTAGTTAGAAAGATAAAGGTCAGGAGATTTATTGTACAACACGGTGACTATGGTCCATAATATATCCCGTTCTTGAAAAATGCTCATAGAGTGCTAGGCGGATGGTGTAAGCCTGTAATCCCACCAGCTCAGGAGGCTGAGGCAGGAGATAGCGAGCTCAAAGCCAGCCTCAGCAAAAGTGAGGTGCTAAGTAACTCATTGAGAGCTTGTCCTAAATAAAATAAAAAACAGGGCTGGGGATGTGGCTCAGTGGCCAGATGCCCCGGGGTTCAATCCCTGGTACAAAAAAAAAAAAAGAGAGAAAAGAAAAATGCTTAGAGAATGGATTTAAATTGTTCTCACCATGAAAATGATAACTACATGAGGTAATGCAAATATTAATTAACTAAATTTGATCAATCTGCAATTTATTTGTACTTCAAAACATGTGGATTATGATAACTACATAGAACTTTACATGGCAACTTAAAAACAAAATAAAATATATATAATATGTTCATAATAAAATTCTCATTTATATTTAAAGTATATAACATACCATAACCTACATATTGATAGTAAAATGATCTCTATAATGAAACAAATCAACATATCCATCATGTCTCATATCTATCCATTTTTTGTGTGTTTATTTTACTGAAAGAACAGTTAAAATCTACTTATTTAATGTAAATCCCAATTAAAGTACAATTTTGATAACTATATTTAGCTGTGAAACTATTAGACTCCAGACTTGCTTAGCAACCCATTCATCTGCTACTTTATATCCTCTTATACACATCTTCTCATTCCTCCCTCCCCACTGAAAAGCATTATTTTATTATTTCACTCTATTTGTTTGACTTTGGGCAGAGGGTGAAGCTCAGATGCCTCTGTGATATGATTTCATTCTTTAAGTACATGCATAGGAGAGTGATAGGTGGACCATATGGTAGATGGCTTTTTAATTTCTGTAGGAGCCTCCATACTCTATACTGTTTTTCACATTCCCACCAACAGTGTATAAGGGTTCCCTTTTCTCTATGTCCTTGCATTTGACAAAGTGTGTGGATGACAACTCCTGTTATCCCTGGACTTTTTGATAAGAGCCATCTCACTGGATGTGAGGGGATATTTCACAGTAACTTAACTGGCATTTCTCTGACAAAGATGCTGAGCATGCATTTTCACCACTGATGTCCTATTTAATGTCTTATTTGGAGAAATATATATTCAGATCCTTTGAAAAATTTTTAACAGAATTGTTTTACAATAGAGTTGTATGAATTTTACATAAATTTTGGATATCAGCCCTTATAAGACAAATTATTTTTAAATATCTTTTTTCTAATTTGTAGGTTGTAATTTTATTTTTTAAAAATGTTTCCTTTGCTTTATAGAAACTTTTTCATTTGATATTATATCATGTATTTTTGTTTTATTTTCACCACAAAGTTACCATATTCTCATCCCAAAATGAAATGGCAGTTGCACCATCTTATGCTTCATTTGTGTTAATAAGGAATTTCAAATCACCCAAATTTGCCTGAAAGTCTTTGGCCCAACATCTATGTTCTGTTTTTAATTTATTTTTTAGTGTTTGTCCTGACTCCATTAAACAACAAGAAAATGTTAAAACTGGCTTCTACAAAGATGAAGAATGTAGCTGAAACACTATTAGAGGCCTACAGACTTAATAGGGATTGACATACTTGAAAACTAGCAGGAACAAAGCTATCTCCATATTTCCAACAGGGAACTCTGCCCGTCTTTGGTTGCAATGTTCTCACATGTCTTCAGACACCTTCAGCCTTGAGCAATCACTCTTCTTGGAAACAGGAAACCTATCACCTCAAAATTTCATGACAGCTAAAATCTTACTTAATTCTGAAGCTTCTCAGCAATTTCAATTTTGTTTCTTTCACATCTTTCCTTTGTAAGAATAGTTAAGACGTTAGCCTTGAAGGAAGAATGCAAAAGAAATGTGGGTCTCACTTTACTCCTATCTGGCTTATTGGTACTTTGAACTCCCAGCTGCTTTGCCCACTTAAACAGCTATTAAGTTTTAGGCAGTTTTTAAAGCCTCATTTGTCCAAATTTATTTATTTTTTTATCTTTTATTGATTTTATTTATTTATTTTTAAATACACGACAGCAGTGGAATGCATTACAATTCTTATTACGCATATAGAACACAATTTTTCATATCTCTGTATATAAAGTATGTTCATGCCAATTTATGCCTTTATACATGTACATTTTGCATTACAATTCTTAATACACTGCTATTAAGTTTTAGGCAGTATTTTTAGTCTCATTTGTTCAAAAAAATTTTTTTAAAGGCAACTGTTATAGGAGAAAAGTGGTATGTGAAGCTCCCTCAAAGATGTACCCTTTATTCAGAGATCATAGCATCTCAGTTCTGGATACCTTGGCTCTTCTCTGATATTTCAATTGAAAAGATGTTGTTTTAGGAAGTTTGTCTACTAGAAGCTACTCCATTATGGTCAAAAGATGAAGACCCTCTAGTGGCTAGATTGTGTTGAGACATCTTTAAAATAAAGTCCATTAACTGGACTTTTTAATTAGGTTACATGGTAGATGATAGAATCATTCACCAAGACACTAGATATAGGAAGAAGAAAATGTGTGGCTGGATGCATGGAGGGGATGGGTGGTACTAACTACATCTTCATATATGAAAGACAGGTGAAATACATAATGCTTAAAAATTTCAAACATACTAAATTTATTATTGGATATTTAAGACTCAGTTACTTGATTATGCACAAACATGCCATTTTCACACAGTTATTCTAGTTCTTGTCTCTGGTAGCAAGGTGAATCACATCTGTGGCACATATACACTCACATAATTTGAAGCAAACAATATACTTTATGTGAATACTTCCCTCTATGCTATTGTAATCCTAGAGATTGATTTTAATCACAAGTTACTTTATTTTAAACAGTATTAAGATAGTGTATCAAAAGTTCCAAACTTTTGCCTTAAGATATTGTATTCAACCATGTCCAGAAAAAAATTCATATAATTATACCTAAAATAAAATAAAATTACACCTAAAATAAAATAGAACTTCACAGTTCTTCTAGGATGACTCTTGATGTACATTGGTTGAGAATATTGGAATATATTAGATTCGGAAAGAGAAAATTTAAATGGGATATCTTATAGCTTACTTACTTTATTTGCACTTGATTGTCAAGTTATTTCAGTTTGGTAGAAGTAATTGGGAAGAACAGAAATTCCAAAGCTCATAGAGCTTGGAAACAAATATTTTTGAGCCTTTTTGCTATTGCCTGATCCATGATCTTCTCTTTTTTCCCATTAGATAATGAAAATCTTAAACTATACTGACACCTTCAAAACTTAGGCTGCTTTCTCAGATCAACTCTAGCCTTTCCAGTCTAAGTACTATAATTTTGGCCAAACTTTTTAAAAAAGCAAATCTTCAATGAATTTATATATTAAATTTGTCAGATGCTTAGAGTTCACAGAGGTCTAGGGGGCAAAAAAAATTTTAAATGAATAACTGTTCCAAAGGTCATAAGGTAAACCCAGAGCCTTTAAACTAATTAGATTGAAAAGCTTGATTCAGCAAATGCAGTTTCCTTTCTACAAACCACATTTGACCTCCCCCAAGTTTAGAAATGATTTCCATTACTTGTGACATTAGTATGATGCCTCTATAACTTTTCTTCAATGTAAGAGGGCAAACCTTCAACCTGGAGATGATCCATTGTTCATCTTTGTAAAATCATTAGCAAATGCATAAAATTTCTGAGTGCTTTAATAAAACTAGAATGTACTTACCTTTAAATGTGCTTTTACAAATGGCAATATCTACCTTTACCTCATATCTAATGATGCACTTTCCAATTCTGGTGACAGTTAAGACTACTGTAAAAAACACCAGAAAAGGGAATTAATTTTTTTCCGAAGTTAATTCACTTCATCATTTCAAAAAAAAAAAAAAATCACCATAGTCTGTATCCTATATGGAGCACAGAAGTTTAGTTAATCTGATTGTTAATCATCAAAACTAATTATTTGTTAACTTTATACAGATCTCATTTATCTTGAATATATGATTAGGAGCAGATTTTAAAATATAAGCATGTAAAATTAAGAAGAGGTGAGAAAATAGAGAGACAGTTTGTCTTAATTTATATGCAGATTAGCTAAACTATTTTATTTCAGTTAGGAATCTAACACATTATAGAAAACCTAGAAGGTGCATTATATGTTGAGAAAATACAAAGCAAATAAGGTGGAATCCTGACTTACAGTTATTCATTCTTCTTTAAAAAATAGTCTGATGATGCAGGAGCACAATCATGGTATACCTTAGTACTACAATGGTGTCCACAAACCCAACCAACCTGATCCACTACTCCTAAAGTAATTTAACTTCCTGGAAAATCAGATCAACCTGGAATCACTGGAACTGAGTTAGCAATGCTCAAAGAAGCAGCAGCCACTGAAATATTATCAAAGTACTAATAGAGTCCTATGCCTCAGGTTTTAGCTATTACCTCACTTCTATTAATATTTCCAACAAATTTATTTCTTTTTCCAAACCCTTATGAATAAAAAATAAGAATTCGACTATGAAATTTATAGAAGTATAAAAGGATGTTACCTCTTTTTTACATATGGATACACGTTTATATCTTTATCTTCTATACATTTATATATAATATATATGCAATTTTATCTCACATATATGCATGAAATATAGGAGAGGGGTGAATGATGGAGATTTCTGTGATCTAGTTCCAGCTCCAAAATTTGTTTAGTCATATAACTTTGGACAAGACTGTATTTCTGTCTCAGTCTTCTCATCTATAAAAAAAAGAACATTAATACTATGTACCTAATATAGTTGCTAGAATTTGACAGAATTAAATGATTTAACATAATAATGTTAGATTTTTAAATTAGCCCATAGATAATTAAAAAGTTTAGTTGACATAAATTACATGCATTTTCATGTACAGCATATTTTGAAGTATGTATTAACATATGGTATAACCATTAATTCGACTTAATTAACAAATGAATTACCTCACATGGTTCTCATTTTTGTAGTGGAAACCCTTAGCCACTCTTTGCATTTTTCAAGAATATGCTATAACATTATTAATTATAGTTATCATACTGTGCCATGGATCTCTTGGATTTATTTTATCTATATATAATTAGATCAAAATCCCCTCCTTTCTTCCCTAACCACCTCAGCCCTCAAACACCATTTTCCTTTCTATTTCTATGAGATCACATCTTTTAGAGTTCACATGAGTGAGGTCATATGGAATGAAATAATATATGAGCATTATCTACCACTGTCTCAAAGCCATTGAGTCATAGGTAGCAGCCATCCTAAGAGTAAAACAGCATTCAAAGCTGGGGGCAAATTCGGAAGCAAACGCCAGCAGGGAGAAACTATTTATCAATGCTCTGGAGCAGATAATTCAGTGGAATTTCACAGATTTTTTTTTTTTATAGAAAAGCTTCTTTTGAAAAGTGATGTACTAATTTCCAAAGGTAGCCACTATATTTAAAGAAATGGCCCTCAGAACATAGAATCTAAAAATCCTGTGCTTTTGTCATGCAGTGACATTAGAAGAGGAAAAATGGTTTATATAAAATGAAGATTAAACTGTGAATTACTGAAGATCCTAATCAGGTGTACAATGTGCACCCTATTTCATTTTCTTTTAAGAAAATAAAGTGGAGGTAGGTTTGCTTGAAGGAATTTATACTGTATGATTGTTGTATAATTATGTCAAACTATAGAGAAAGTATTAGCAAAAATAAAAATACTCCATGAACCAGGAAACATAAAGCTGTAACTTCATGCCTAAAAACATGAATGCCTTGTGAAGAGTTATTTTTAAAACTTTAAAATAATTCTTAGTTAAATAAACTAAAGACTCATAAAGTACAAGATTTATTGTTTCATTTTATGCTATGCAGTTAAACTTTAAGATAAAACACCTCCTGGGCATTATTAACAAAACATTTATTACCCTTTAATGAATCAAAAAATCTTACATGTTGGCTGTGTTGGATTATTCAAAAGTTAGTGCAAATTAATCTTTTTGATAGAAGTTTAAAAAATGAAATACATATGAAAGTATAACCCCATATTCATGCAATTTAAATTTATTGGAGAGACAGATGTGTACAAATGGACTATTACAACACAAAGTAATGAGATTTATGGTGGAAATGAATAGAAGACAGAGTAGAAACCAGGAGGAAAAGTATCACTGAGTATTCTTATGAAGGTAGAAAGACCACTGAGAAGGTAACAATGGCCAGTAATACTTGAAGAGCCCTGTCCAGTAGGGACTTAAAAACATGAGAGAAGATAACATCTTTAAGGAACCACACATGGTATGATATTTCTGATACTTAAAACATCAAAGAGAACACATAAGCAAAATATAGAACAGGTAAGTAGGGACCAAATTACAAAGAAACTATGTTATGCCCAGGAGTCCAGATTATCCCAGACAGTGAAGATGCATAAACTGAAGAATTTTGAAGCAGTTCAATGATGCTTAGAAAATTCAATATATTTGTAGAAATCAAGCTATTAGCATTCCAAGGGCATGCAATAAGTTAATGTTAATTACATCACAGTTACCTTACATATTTATTTGAAGTTACTAACTATAAGACATAAACCTTTCTATTACTTGACTCCAAATCTACCCAATTCAACATTTAAAAAGTGATTTCAGAATAGAACAAAGCACTCACAGTCATCAGGTTTAACAAAACTGTACATGAAAAAAAGAGAAAGCATTCCCCAAAGCAAATTAATTTCTCCAAACCTAGTATAATCAGAGTGTACTGGCTCAGGAATAAAGAGAGCTTAACTCTATAGCTCTTTCTATTTTTATTCTCTACCTATTAGCAGAAAATAACTTAGAAACTAGTAAACAAAGTGCTGATTAATGTATCCTCTATTCTCTTGATTTCACATTCTATGAGGATATAAGAGAAAAGTTCTAAGCATCAGCAATAAAGTTTAGGATGTCTTACCCTTATTTATGTTATTAATATTAACTTTTTTTATTAAGACCATAAAATATTTGGATTTAAAGGTAGTAATTTGTATTTTAGCATACAGACCATCTGTTTTCATGTACTTGTCACTTAATATGAATGATGCAATAAATAAGTAAATTTTGCTTTCTTAATATCCTGACTAATGACAACTTAACACTGTTTCCATGGTAAATACATAAATATATTATTCTCTTTCTAAAATGAAAAATATATCCATTATACTCCCTTTAGAAGAGGAACAATTGTGAATGACATATAGAAGTCAGCTTATTAGCAAGAGCACAGTTGCTTTAGCTAAATGGGAAGGATACTAAATGAGTTATGATACGGTTTGTACTGTAACAGGGACCTAAAATAATAGTGGCTTCAGATAGAATTGCACATCTCTAAATACTAGCAGCCCATCACTAATATGGTGACCCCATTATGACAAGAATTTTGAATCCAGTTTTTCATGCTCAGTACTATCATTGAAATATTCTAGTCAATAAGAAGGGGGAAAGTGGTAGAGGGTGTGCTTGTGGTCATTTCTTCTTGGCCAGCACTTAATCACATGGTTATTCTTAGTCTCAAGAGAAACATAGATCTAATTTTTATTATACATAGCCATAAGCCCAGTCCAAAACTGGCAATTCTATTACAAAGGGAAAAATGAAAAAATGACAAAATCATGGAATTTGAAGGGAAATGGATGGCATTAGAGCAGATTATGCTAAGTGAAGCTAGCCAATCCCTAAAAAACAAATGCCAAATATCTTCTTTGATATAATGAGAGCAACTAAGAACAGAGCAGGGAGGAAGAGCAGGAGGAAAAGATCAACTTTAAACAGAGACATGAGGTGGGAGGGAAAGGGAGAGAAAAGGGAAATTGCATGGAAATGGAAGGAGACCCTCATTGATATACAAAATTACATATAAGAGAATTAGAGGGGGAAGGGAAAAAACAAGAGAAAGAATTAAATTACAACAGATGGGATAGAGAGAGAAGATGGGAGGGGAGGGGGCGGATAGTAGAGGATAGGAAAGGTAGCAGAATATAACAGTTACTAATATGGCATTATGTAAAAATGTGGATGTGTAATTGATGTGATTCTGCAATCTGTATGTGGGGTAAAAATGGGAGTTCATAACCCACTTGAATCGAATGTATGAAATATGATATGTCAAGAGTTTTGTAATGTTTTGAATAACCAATAAAAAAATTTAAAAAAAAACAAAGGGAAAAATGGCTATCATGAACAACCCCAGTATTTTCCACAACCACTATGAAATAATCAGACAGAAAAAGATAAAAATTAGCACGAGGGTATGAACAATGTGACACAGAAATTTCTTTGACTATTTGCAGTAAACATCTCTAAATTCTATAATAATTCCTTTTGCTCACAAATAGATATTTAATAAGGAAGGGTAAAATGGTTTTTATTAAGTATACTTAAATCTAGTTATACATACTATTTTAGATTAATTTTAAATAATTATTGTGTGTTTGTCTCTTTGTTTGTTTGTTTGTTTTTACCTAGCAAAGCCCAATATTCCTTTCTCCTTGACAATTAATGGGAAAAATCTCTCATTGGTACTGAGAACAAATGGTTAGTACAGAATTGATTTTAAAACGTGATTTTCAGTGCTTTTTATGTAAAAACTTTGCCAATATAAATTCTGTTAAATAACGCCCTTGCCCATAATACTCCTGAGAAGGGATTATCACTAAACAAAACCTAACAGATTCTAAGTTTATTATATACATTTTACTCTTTTTATTTTTTTGTTCTTCTCTGTATATTTTCTAATTCTTATCACTACCCCATGTTCATCAAACTTCCATGTTAATTGTCCTTTTTTTAACCAAAGAAATACTGTCTAATAAATTCATCCATTCTATAGTGTTAGTGAGCAATGATAATACTCTTTTCCAAAGGCTTTTATTTCATAGGACAGTAAGCAAGGAGGAATAACACATGACAAAAATAAAACATCAGGAGCAGTCATTTTTGAGGAACTGAGGCACTGTAAAGGAAAAATTTTAAGCATTCCAAGTGCTTCTCAATTCTGAACTCAAAATGCACATCTACCCTCTTACCTGAAGGATTATTTCATTTCAAGAAACAGGATACATAAAATTAACCACATACATTGCTCAATTGAATTAAATGTCTTTAATTAAATGTAAAAACATTTAATAATGGGTTACAAAACAAATTATAATCATTAAATGTTTAAAAAATTGAATTATCTTTCAATTATTATTTCTGTTTCATATATACAGCTATAGAAATTACTGAGTTCCTCATAAAATAAACATAGATCATACTCTTAAATATTCTGTGAATCTGTATGTTTAAAGCCTAATTTTAAAGTAAACTTAAATCAGAACCTATTATTATCTCACATATGACCTGTTTTTATAATGATAAGAAATTTTGTAGGAGAATGTCATCCTTGAATCTTTACAAAATAAGGCATAGATCTACAAGGAGTTGTGATCATTATTCTCTACATAACATTCTTTGTATAAGTAAAATATGAAAAGTAATAAATCATGCCAGCAAAAAAATGGGTCATTAAAATTTATTTCTATGAATACATGATGAATAACAAGTATTTAATTTTTTAAAATAAATTTTAAGGTGTCAAGCAAGATCCTTCAACAGACTGTTATGAATATGAACTGCACACATTCCTGTTTAAGAGCTTTAAATAAATTTAGGCAGTAAGGAGCATGCATATTTAATACAAAATAGAAAACTCTGAAATTCAGACCAACTCTAAATTGTTTGACATGATTATATGAATTTTAATTGAAAAAATAACTATTTCTAAACTATACTGTCTGACAATTCTTAAAGACACAAGTTTATGATGTGTACCAAAAATAAAGCTAAAACAGTAAAGTTTGACATTTGCCATTCTGCCTTATATGATTCAGTATTGAAGATAATCGAAAATTTTTATACATTTAAGTAATTGAATTCATCTCATATTGTCACATGAGCTCAAAAACTTTCCCAAAGGAAAAAAAGATGTGATTTTTTTTTTTATAAAAAGAGGCAACACAAGATTGATTGAGTACAGACCTTGAGGCCATGCAGACTGGCTTTAAATCTGGCTCTGTTGCTTATTGGCTATGCAAATGGATTGACCCAACCTCTCTGTAACTGTTTCATTTCTAAAATAGGATCAAAAGATACTCAAAGTTGGGGAAATAACATTGTTTGATGTAATGTATTACTTAGTATCTATTATTATCATTTTAGCTATTGTAACCAGAATTTTCAAACTTCTGGAGCACAAATAAAATCTGAACCAGACAAAAATCTGTGCCAGGTTCAAGTAAACTCTTCCCATATTTGTATTTTTCCAATAACGTTTCAGGAAAATAGCTATATTTCAGATAAAATAAATTATATTACAAAATATGGTTCAAATAGGCTATTTAATGAATTTCTATTGTTAATTAATTTACATAGCAAGCAACCAAGAAATAAATCTTCTAAATTTTCATGTTGTCTACTTTAGGGAATGCACTTACATTGAAATATGAATTTATAGTAATGTAAGTTTATGCAAAAATTATTCCCTTTATGAAAATGTTTTTTCTTAATAGAATATACAATACAACATAAAGAAGTGCATTTTGGTCTTTTGTATACTACATAGGGAATGGTACAAGTCAGTCTAAATGGCTCAACTTCTTGATTCCAATTGACCCAGAAAGATTTCTTTAAGGAAACTTGGTTATACAAAACATAATAAGAATTTTTGATAGATAATTTTCAAACAAAGTGGGGGTAAAGGCAAGTTAATTCTTTAATCAATGAAAGATGCATAGTCATAGTTATCTTCATGTCTAAAATTTCCTAAAGATATGATTTGCTTCTGATTTTCCATCTCTACTGTTGAGTCACTAAAGAGATCATCAAAATATTAATAAAAGTGGTAGAAATTGTTTTACCTTATAAATATCAGATGATGATATATTTATTTTAATATTTAACTTTTATATTATGATTTTGTTAAATTGATCATTTATAAACATTGTATTTTTAGAATCATATTCATTATGAAAACAATACAAATTATATTTATAACTCTAATAAATAAATAAATCCCAATACACTAATATAATCACTTTTAGCATTTTTTCATTCCCTTTTTTCTCTTTTACACATTTTCTCTAGTAATAATTATAATGCATATAAAATTTATATTTAGCTTTTATTCCTTAATTTTGTAACACAAATTTCTTCTAAGTAGTGACTAGTCTTTATAACCATCATTTTATTTAAATTTGTTTATATAATTGCATATAGTTATAAGTGTTATTTTAATAGTTGCATAATATTCCTAAAGAAAGCTCACAACTATTTGACAAGCCACTTTGTTTCATATTCCCTCGTTTAGTGAATGACATTCTTGATACATAAACTAGAAACCTTACCTCTCTCTCCCTTCCCTACTCTCACCCTTCACAAAGACAATGAAGCACAAAATTATTTTCTCTCTCCAGACATTCTATGACTATCTCTATAGATGATTATTTTCTCTAGTATAATTATTATAAAAGCATCCTAATTTTCCTGCCTTCTGTCTTGCCTATCTGAAATCCATTACTCTTCAGCCAGGGTGATTCTTTAAATTGACAAATCTGAACAGGATATTTCATGCTTAATATGCTTAACCTGTTCCCTGTATTCTCAGTATAAAATGCTAACTCTTTAATAAGTCATACAAGTGTTCCTAGACCTCAACCCTGATAACTGTTCAACCTTCATTTCATCATTCTACTCTTTTTTTTACCATGCATTGTGGTCATAATGAAACTCTTTGCATTTGTCAAATGAGCCATTATTACCCTGGACATATGCAGATATTATTTCTTTTAATCAAATTACTTTCTTGATCTTCGGTCCTTCATTTACCTCTTAAAACTGAAAATCATTTCTGATTAATTTGAAATATTAGCAATTTAAGCAAGTCTCTGATCAAAGGAGAGAATGAATTGGAAGCTCATTCTATGGTCCTCCATTAAACATGTGTGCCCTTTCTAAGCTGTTTTTCTTGCTCTACTTGAATAGCTGCCTTCCACAAACAGCAGTGAGGTAACTAACCATGGGATGGGATTATATTTTGTCCATCTTTAGATTTTTGGAAATTTGGCACTTCATGAGTTCCCCAAAATTAATTAAGACTATTAAATAGAGGATTATTACTGAACCAATCTTCCTTCCTTCCTTCCCCATTACAAATAACACTTCCATAATCAGCTTTATTGTGGATCCTCTTGCTCCTTCCCCTCCTCTCCTTTTGTACTCCTTCATTCTGTTTCCTTACATTTAAATGTTGTCAAATGCTGTTCTGACATAAATGTAGTAGAAATGTAAAGTTATTTAGGCAGGATTTGTACAGTTTTTAAAATTTCAATATATTTTTAATATACAGTTTTATTCATCAAACACATTGCTCTCCAACAGTTGCAACCCTAGGACTTACATTCACTTCTAAAATTAATGCTCTTTTTTTGGATTAATATTTTTTTAGAGAGAGCGAGAGGGGGGGAGAGAGAGAGAGAGAGAGAGAGAGAGAGAGAGAGAGAGAGAGAGAATGAATTTTTAATATTTATTTTTTAGTTCTCAGCAGACACAATATCTTTGTTGGTATGTGGTGCTGAGGATTGAACCTGGGCTGCACGCATGCCAGGCGAGCGCGCTACCGCTTGAGCCACATCCCCAGCCCCTGGATTAATTTTAATATGGAAAATGTATTTTCCTAGAACCAAGGATGATCTTCCTCAACCAATCCCCTAAATGTTTCACTTTATTCTGCCCCATGTTTTGTGCATAAAACATCAATTGTTATTAAGTATTAAGACAAGAACTGCAATTTATAGTAACTCTTTTTCAAAACACTCATTTATATTGCATATATTATTTCATCATTAAAATCTGAATCAGAAGAAATTTGGGGATTGATTATTGATGGGTGAAAACAAGTTTGCTTATAAATATCTGTTGGTTTGTACATTAATTTCCATAATAAATTGTCACAAATTCATGACTTAAAACAGAAATCTATACTATCACAATTTTAGAGGTTAGAAGTTATGTATTCAGTTGTCCTTGAGTTTTGCCCTTATCACTAAATGATGTAGGCAATCCTAAGTTCTTGGCTTGTAGATCACCCCTCCAGAATCTACCACTATGGTCACATAGCATTCTCCCTGTATGTCTCTGTTACTGTACCGCATCTCTTCAGAGATAGACACCAGTCTTCTTAGATTAGGGCTCACCCTTCTCCATTATTACTGTTTCTTAACTAATGATAATCTCAAAGATCCTATTTCCAAACAAGATAATATTCTGAATATAGGAAAGACATAACTTTGGGGAGACATTATTAATCAACCCAGTAAATTTTACTAGTTGTCATTTTTGCTACTGAAGAGTTGTTTTGAAGGAAAATAATGAAAACTACTTTAAATACAGTGGAAAGAATACTTGAATTGACTATCATTTAATATAAACATAAAAATCTGTATTGAAATGGATTCCTGGAGATATAAATGTGTGCTACCACTAGCAGTTTTATAAATCCTGAGTAAAAAATGCTGAGAACCATTGGTCTGAATATGATCATTGGTCTGAATTTTTTATTAAAGATTTTATTGATTAAAAGTTCTGTAATGAATTGAATTATATGTATAAAATTTCACCAGTATATTTTACAAAGATGGCCTCTTGCTTTGATAAATAAAAGAGAGGATCATAATTATCATACCATCTTTGTGACAATTTAAGCTCCATATGCTTTTTAAAATTTTCTTTTATGGGGCAGGTAGAAAGATTACTGAAACTGCACATAAGATGCTTCATAAATAATACACTGCCACACCAAAGGAAGAATTCTTAACATGTATGCATAGTATGAGTACCTAGAACTAATTGTTTTCCCTTTAAGAGTAAATTTCATTCTTGAAAAAAATTGTCCAACAGTCCATATTAGCATGTACTACACAACAGATTTAACTGATTTATTATTGAAGTTCATTTCATCTTTTCATTTGAAACTTTTTCTATATTTTCTTTCATAGACATTGGGAATTAAAGTACTGGTTCATCTTGTGGAAAACATAAGACACATTTACAATTTTAACAAAATATTGTAGGTCTAATACAAGAAAAAAAAAAGATCTTCCAGAGTCTTCATATTTTTCCTGTAACCTTAAGAAATAAAATAGGCATTTCGGACCATCACTTCCTTTCTAACATTCAAGAATATGAATAAGTGAATACTTGGTATTACAGAAGAATTGAAAGAAATAGTAGAAAGGAAAGAAGGAAAATACAAGGAAAAGAAAAGAAAGGAGAAATAGAAAACAACTTGGAACTCTGCCTAATAATGTCATGTGATTGTGAGCTCCCAGATGGATTTGACTGTGCTTTGACATATTATATCATAGTGACTCCTTAAAAAAGGTAACCACAAAAATTTACTTCTTTCCTAATTATTACTACTAATTATTTGCTTAGCATTTCTTCTTAATTTGATTCAGATTTATGTAAAAAATGCCCTAATCCCAGATTTTTCCATGAAAAAAATGTACATATATCTGTATCATTTTTAAAGTATAAACTATTTTGGCTGAATGAAAAAGATTTAGAAATTGCAATATCTAATACAATAAATTTTTTACTAATTTAGGTAAAGATTCTAAAGAAACTATACTTTTAAAGAAATCATCATATGAAGAGTTTTGGAGAGTTCCAGAAAACACAAATCATCAAGCCAGCACTGTTTTCAGTGATGTAACAAAGTCATAAAACTTGAAGAGCTCATAAAATATAATTATAAAAAACTTACAAAAAATGAATTATCTCTTTTAATAAATTTTAAAAAACAGGTCAGCCATTAAATACTAAGGAAAATACCCAATAATTCCCAAGTAACAGAAAGGATTACATTTATATTATCCACACCAAATAATCCTGAATGTTCTACATGCACCTCTGAGGTTGCCATGAATCTCATTTGAAATGAAAATAGACATTTTAAAAAGACTTCAATATGATCATAAATAAAATATAATCAGTTACATATAAACACCAAAGCTTCAATTAAAGTTATATTAATCAATCAAATATAAATTCAATATCTTTTACACCCACCTGGTTTCTACCTCTGTGGTCCTCAGTTCCCCCAGGGGCTGGGGAAAGTAACTTTCTTGGGATTAGTTCTTTCTAGTCCTATGAACAATCACAGCTTGGTTGAGGAATCAAAAATTATCATCTCCACACATGGATCTTACTGGTGAATCTACTCAGACAAGATACCTCAGTATTAACCTCTGAGCCTCTGCATTATTATTTTAGCCCTCTCTCCTATTAGCTTACCATGAAACTTATTGTGTACTCTATGATGATCACTGGTCAGAGTGTGAAGTTTTTCCTCCCTGTCCTGAATCCCATAACTCACATATTTCCTCTAGATGGGTTTCAGCTTGATATGTAGTGTCTAGCTTCTATATAGGCATAATGATTTTCCTATTCTTATCCGAGAGCCAGAAGTATGACTTTATTAACAAATACTGATTCCCAAGGACTGAGTAATGACCCTAATTCAGTCACAGAGGTTCATGAAATTAACAACCGTGGCCACTGCCTTTCTTCTCGTTGATTTTTTTCCTGCATGCTTGATAAAAATGATTAGGAGAAAAGTATCTGAATTTAAAACTGGGGTGATGGACCAAATAAACAATGAAATCCTGGAAATTTTTAGTGTGTGTGTGTGGGGGGAAATCAACCTTTCAGTGCAAGCCAACTAATTGAATTCATTTGAATCTGGGTTACCTCAGTATTCAAGTGATCAGATGGGACTGTAATGTCCTATAATATAGTCATAAGCATCATGAAGGAGTGAGATTCTTTTGTGAAAGAGATCCAAATGGGAATTCTAGAACATGTGTCTAGACCTGAGAATCTTCAGGAAATTAGAATAACCACTGAGCACAGGATCTAGTCTCAACCAGAGACTCCTCTAGATGGAATCATGAGCAAGAAACTTGGACACAAAGTTATTCAACCAGACTTACATTAACTGAGGGATTTGTCTTTCATGTTCATTTGGAATGGAAGCAATGATGTTCAGATCTCAAATATGTGAAAAAGGTATTTCTAATATAACTGAATGGGACTCTCCCTGCTTATGGATCTGAGAGGAGGAAACTCCAACTGATATTAGGCATTTGATCTAATAATCTGATGCTTCTAAGATTTACAAGTATATAGATTCCAAATGATCATCCATGATTATAAATACTGCATTACTGTGGAATAGGTGAAGTGTCCTGTTGAATAGAATTCTTCCACAAAAAGGTGGGACTCAAGCTGAGATTTTAAGGATTAATAGGAAAAATGGCTCACAGTGATCAGGGTACTCCACAGAAGAGGCAATGATAATCAGGAGCCCACAGGAGCAATTAGCCTTTTATATCAGCAAGACAGGAAACAGAACACTTGCTGGTATGTTTATATTATGCTTATTTGTGTTAGATGAAAAAAAATCCTGAATAAAAATCATTAACGAGTACATAATCTGGTAATTCTAATCAAAGAGGTGGACTTCCAGGAGATCAACTGATTTTATTTTGTTTAACTCTAGCTTGTCTACTAAATACCATCAAAATTCAATGAATATTGAGAATTTAAAATATATGTAGATGAAAGGCAAAATGCATTCTTTTTGCTTGAATTTTAAAGCTCAATAATCCATTTTTCTACTTGATTTTTTTTTTTTGCAAGAATCCTATCGAAAAGTGGAAAAGGGAGTATTCAGTAAATTTAAGTGGAAAAAAATGTAAAAGCAAAACCAGAATCTATCAGTATAGTAAATTCCTAAGGCATAACAAACAGCATTAATGTCATAGCTGCTCTCATTCCTGAACAGTCTAAAGATGAAGTCATCACTTTTTATTTTCTCAAAAAAATTTCACTAGAGTCAGAAATTTCAAAGTTAAGCTATTCTGACTTCACAATATAACCAAACACCTTGAGGATATGAATGACACATAACTCTCAAAACCTATAAAGTATATTGCTCTCATAAAGATAAAGGTTATAGTTAGTAGGTTGCCTCTAGTACCATGTTCAAAGGTTACTACAGCAATTCTGTTATGCAAGTTAGTATGGGCAGGCTTTCACAACACTCAGATGGTTGAAACAAGGGGGAAAATAAAGCAAACAGAGGATCTTTGGGGACTCCCCATTAGTCACTATTACTCCTTTGCCAAGTAGTCACTATTTTTAATGTACCAATTTAGTCATCCACAGGGAAGAGTTATAGCTACTGGAATTATTTTTCCATTAATGATATGTGTTATATAGCAGCACTACTAAATTAATCTTAGAAAACTTGTTTTTCCCATTCATTCAGCTCCTATAAAGAAAAGGGATATGAACAAATATATCACATTAAAATTTAATGACAAATGGTACATCCTGAAGTAACAAAAAGAACATGAGCGCTACTACAGAAAAGCCTTGGTTTTAACCATCAATTCACAAATTGCTACCTAAGTAATATAATGCACATGAATTAAACTACCTGGGCCTTATAGTAATAACATCAATTTAATAGAGATCACTTTTGAGATCATCACACACTGACAATTCCACAGTGTATCCTTTGATAACACTTAATCCATCTAAAAATTGTGTTAATCTATAAATAAATAAATACAGTATTCACATAAATATGTGTTTGTATGCACATGCACATATATATGGAAGTATATATGCATGAACACATGCAATTTTGTGTACACATATGTATGTGTATACATATACATATGTGTGTGTGCACACACGCTTGTTTGTATGCACATATAAACACACACCAAGAGATAGTAAAATCTTCCAAAGAGATCTCTGAGGTGCTGACCACTGGTTAACTGCTTCTGCTATTTGTGATTTTTGGCTGTTACAAAATGCCTGTGTAAGTGTCAAGGGACCCTAGGTTTCCCACAAGCATTACCACACAAGGGAAACTTGACTGTCAACAGATCTCTTCCCATAGGCACAGCTCTAGGATTTCAGAGAAACAAATAGGCTGTAAACTTCTTAAAGGGTTGCCTAAAGTATTTTGTATTAAGTCAGTATTTAAAAAGTTTCCATCACAATAACAAAGGAAAGAGTAATTAAATGAAGAAAAATGATCTGGAGATTACAGGAAGTTGAAGAGCTTAGGGTGTTATGGGGTTGTGAAGCAGGTTGACTGTATTCTGGTCACCATCTTGTCTAAGTTCTGTGAGAAAGAACACCCTCATGTGCAACAAATCACATGAAGTAAATTTACTGTTTACAGACACGCAGCAAGAACAAAGGAAGTCTATGACCCATTGTGAGCTGGTTTCTCAAAGCTCAAAAATATGCCCAACTGCATGTGCTCCACTCTACCACAGCTGAGGGATCTTACCGGGCATTCCACCCTGAATTAGATACCTCAGGCACCATGACTCACTGAGAAAAGCTTGAAGGATATATTTCTTCTAAGGGAGAAAGGACAAAAGCTCAGGCTTTTGAAAGCACTTCCTCCTTGAGTAAAGATGCTATATTCCCTAAGAGTGTCAAGAAAAAGGTAAGGGTTATTTCAGGCACTTCTGCCATCTCTCAGAATATTTCTTTCCGCACACATTCTACAGTTATTCTTGAAAAGTACAGGCAAGGTCAAGGGAGAACCAGATCAGTTCATATGTACCCAGAGATCTCTTCTTCAGGGGAGACACCATTGCTTTATAGTTCTCATAAGCTTTAGATAGCACAGAACTTAAAACTAAATAAACAATGAGCTGTTTCAAGATGACATATAACTTACATTCTCAAAATAATTCCTAGCCTCAGATTTTTTTACTTGACTTTTGGCTGTTGAAGATAGTAATAAAGTTTAGCTGAGTTAAGATAGGGAGGGGGAATTACTACATCTTCTCTCTTTACAGATTACTTTCTATAAATTCAAAAGAGTTGATTTTCACTGGATTTTTAACACTAGCCTAGTTTTTTAGATCCCCTCCCCCAGAAAAAAAATGTCAGCTGTGGGGATGTTAGACAATTATTCAAGAAACTAGTGGATGGCATTTGATTAAAGGGAAATGTATTTTTTCAATATTTCATTCATTGAAAACTTATTGAACTGTAAGAGTGAGCAATTTCCTGTCTATATCAGCAGATGGAAATGAGTTTAAAGAATCTCATCACAAGAGGCGGATTCATAAATAAATGAAAAATGTAGTTTTGATCACCCTAGCCTGGAAGAGCAAATTAATTCAAACACCTTCATATATTGTAATGGAAAACACTACTGTTAATGAAAATACAAATTCCTAATTCATGAATAACACATCCTGCTTTGATTTTCTGTCTAGAACATGAGGCTATCTGTAGTATAGTGTAATGCATACGGCATTACACATTATCAAATACTGTGACTCATTAGCAGTAGCAATAGGATACCAAATACCTGCTATTTTCCCACTGCCTAACATGTCTTCTCTACATGATGTAATTGTAATGAAAGGTCAGCAAACCTTAAGTGAAATTTATCTTAGTTTTTCCCTCTGGTGTTTACTTTTATCCTAACAAGAAACATTATTTCTATATAGTTCAGTGTATATTTCAAGGACTAAGTCAATTGGGGGAGCTACTGGGAATTGAACCCAGGGATGCTCTGCCACAGAGTTTATATTCCCTAGCACTTTTTATTTACTTATTTATTTTAATTTTGAGACAGGGTCTTGTTAAATTGCCAAGGCTGGCCTTGAACTATTGATCTTCATGCTTCAGCCTCCTGAGTTGCTGGGATTATAGGTGTGTGCCCTGGTGCCTCTCTGAAAGTCAATTTCAATAAGATAAATTGAGGAAGGTCAAAGAAGGTCTTCACATTTCTATTAGATAACATAGGCATTGGGGCTTCCTTCAAGGTACTATCTTATGCTTGTTCTCTACCTCATAAAAATGTAATTCTACAGTAAAAACTATGGGGAAAAGCTTTAAAGCAATACTGTAAACAGCAGTTGGTCAATGCTACCTATTCAATGCAGTCCATAAAATGTATTTTTCCTAATGCAGCTTAACTGCACTTATTTCCTGAGAGAATCCAAGAGGTCAAATTCATTATTGTAAAATGAAATCTAAAATAGAGGCTTTCTCATCAGAAGCCAACACTGTAGTTGTTCATGGCGTGGTTCAGATTGCTGCCAGCCCACACAAATGGAAAAGAAGTTGCATGGTCGCCAGTTTAGCATGACCAGAAAAATATAATCCATGGCATTTCAGGATTGCCAAATATCAGCCAACTAGGTCTACAACAACACTAACATGAAACATTTTGTGAAGAGTTAAAAGTATTCTTCATTGACCGATGAGTATTTTTCCACTAATAGGGAAGAGCATTCTGGAAGCTAGGAGAAGTTTTACTTAAAACAGTTTAAATGGGCAAGAGATGTTATGAAAGACTCCATCTTGCAGCAATTATATTAGATTACACCATCATATACTCCTCTGGAAATGACTATTTTCAAAAGGAACTACCTTCTGGAGGCCCAGACACAAATCTGTGTTTTGCATTCCTGAGTCACTCAGGATGAATAATGTAGTAGATGACACTTGCCCCCAGGGTCCTGATTAAACTAGCATATAAAAAGCCCTCAAGACCAATGCCAATGGGTAGTCAAACACAAAAGTTTTAAATGCATTCTGCTCTCCACTTTCAAGATAGTGACATATGATAAACTATTTTGGAACTCTCAAAAGATGGGTCTAAATATTTCAAACACTGAAAAATAATACTAATAGACATTTGGAGAATGGTTGCTATTCTATCTGACTGCTATTCTAGTCAGATAATCTATTTAAATTGCTTCAAAAAATGGTCATTTTTTTCTCAAATATTGCAGATGAAAAAGGTGTCAGAGAATGTAATTTGTCTAATGTTTCTTCAAAACCATAATTTGAGAGATCTTTTCACTACCTCAAGTAGTTGTCAGGAATGGCTTATAATTTTATTTAACCTTTATAAAAGAGTAATACAGGAAGGAGGGAGGGAAGGAGGTTAGGAAGGGAGGGAAGGAAGCAAGGGAGGGAGGGAAGCTGGAAAGGAAGGGAGAGAGACAGGAGAAGAAAAATTTTCAAAAAGTCATTATTGCGAAGAAATTTTAGTTCAAACAGTATTTCTGTTTTAAGACAGTGTACAACAAATCAGACATATTCATAAGATAGAGAGTCATTCTTATGGGGAAAAATATGGTATCTTGCAAAAACTAGACAATACCTAGGTAATACTAAGTGCCTGGACATATACTGGTATTTTATGCTGGCAAAAAAAAAAAAAAGAAAAAGAAAGAAGAAAAGCTGTGGTGAGGGTCTAGGGTCTCCCTAATTCCAAGTATTTTTTTCTAACATCAGATTCAGGCAAAATTATGAAGGTGAACATTTTGCAATTAGGCAACAGCTTCTACTTGGTGGCAGTTTGAATATGGTCAAACCAGTGGGACTTTGAAGGTGACCTCCTTGGGAGGAATGAAGCAGCCAAGTACCTGCTGCTCCACTGGGACCAGTGGTCTGACAACCTTCTGCTCTACTTTGGAGTTGGATAAGACTTTGTAAAGAAAACTCTCCACTTCTTTTTCTCTTATCTATACTTCCTGAGAAGGAAACTTGAGACACTGGTGCTTAAAGTGCTTTGAAAGTATATTTATAGCCTATATGTGAGTACCTCTGAAAAACTTCAAAGGTGAACTCCATTTATATTTTAATAGCAGAAGCTTGTTTAACAGAGTCAACTCAATGAATGCAGTAAAATCCCATCCTCTCCTAAGACTTGGAACATATCATGCATATTTGCATTTAATGTATGAATGTTATAGCAAAATAATCAGGCCTTCACCATAATCTGGGAACCACTTTTATAGTCTAATACTCCTTTTCATTTAAGTTTTTTGAGAGGGGCTTTGCTGAAATTATGATTGCATGATTTTTCACAATTAAGAGACTGAAAAGTAGAAAGGAATCATAAAGGTATTTTTACAAAAAATTAACATGATTGCTTTATTATTATAATCACTTAAATATCTCAGTATTCTCAAGAGAAAGAATTTCTTTTTTGGTGGGGGAAAGTACTGGGGATTGAACTCAGGGAGCTCAACCACTGAGCCACATTCACAGTCCTACTTTTAGTTTTATTTAGAGACAGGGTCTCACTGAGTTGCTTAACTCCTCGCTTTTGCCAAGGCTGGCTTTGAACTCATGATCCTCCTGCCTCAGCTTCATGAGCTGATGGGATTATGGGCATGCACCACAACATCCAACAGGAATTTTATATAATAATGTTTGTGTGTGTGTGCAGTTACCCCAACTTTATCTGAACATAGGACTGAGATCCCATCCTAGATGGCCATTTTGAAGTTAGGCAAGTTTATGGGAATATATAGATGTGCCATTCTTTTTGACTCTTCATTTCTTGAAACTCCTTTCTGTGTTTGCAAAAACTGCCACCTTCTGAATGGTCTCCCAAAACATAGAATCTGAAAAAGCCAGAGTCTCAAGTCTGAAGCTCCCAGAAGTAAGTTAGCAAGCATGTGACCTACACTCACCAATCAGAAGTGCTCACCCAAACTTTCAGTCAAGAGACAGGGAGACAAAGGAGTGATGAATACCTGGAGTTAGTGGTATTACCTGAGGTCTGGAGAGAACCCTGCTGATGGATTCCCTGACCTTACTTGGTCATGGCAGCAGGTGTGTGCCCGGTACCCTTTCTGAGATGTAATGTGGGACATAATTTCTTTGGCTGTACATTTCTTACTTTGTCTCTCTGCTTCCTGTTTATCTTAGGATCACCGATATCATCTTAATAGAATCAAAGTTCCATCTGTGTTCTTAAATTCTTTCTGTAAACTTTTGATTTCTAAAATCCCAAACACTACAAATTAAATAGTAAACACACACCACAGAATGACACCCAGAATTACATTGCAAGTACATCCAACACTGGGCAGTTAAAAAAAAATCAAAGAATAAAACAAGACTCTAAAATTACAGATGCCAGACATCATATATAAGAGATAAAGAAGTCACTTTAAAACATACTAGCCTCTAAAAGCCCTAAATCAGATTAAACAAAAAATACCACATGGTATTCTTTTCCTTAAAAGAAAAGGGTGCAAAGACAATAGTATGTCTTAGACAAGGTAGATTTTAATCAATAGCTTGCCCCATTTCTGATTTAATATTCCACTTTTAAGAAGATCTCAATTCCTATATTTTGGAATATCAAAGTAAAGTCAAAGTAGAAGATGCTGGAGTCATGGTTTTACCTATTATGAGTCAAAATTTTTAAGCTATCCATTTAGCCTACTTGATCATTTTCCTTTGAAAGACATATCCACATCTGACATTATCTGGTGAAATCCATGACTATAAATCAACTATAAGTAATGTCCAAATAAAAGATCATGAGTTATCTTCTTCCAAAAAAAGTATTCCAGATTACTTTAGGAATTTTCTTTTTTTTAATTTTTGATTTTTTTTAGTTATATATGGACACACTACCTTCATTTTATTTATTTTTATGTGCTGCTGAGGATCAAACCCAGAGCTTCACAAATGCTAAGCAAGTGCTCCACCACTGAGTCACAATCTCAGCCTGGATTTTTTAGTCTCTACTCTCGTTTTAGATGATTTTATATGATGGTACAGCTTAATTTATTCTGTTACATAAAACATTTTTACCCACTGCTCTTAGGCTATATATACACAACAGGAGACACCTAGGATCAAACTTTGAAAAAGAACTCTCTAGATGCTACCAAATTTACACATATCAAGGATTCTGCTATAAAATATTTGAGAAAACTTAATCTTGAAGGAAATTTCTTGAAGCTCACACCTGCTACCACGTTTGAATGGATCAGGAAGACTGTAAAATTGGGGTTTTAGTAGTGATAATTATCAAGGTGCTTCATCTTTTCTAAGTGGTTTAAATAGTATTTCCTCATTTGCAAGAGGGTACAGCAGAGAATCTTAGCAAACCCTGCTATTTTTCATGGTCCTATACAGACACTCAAGAGGTGCAGAGGTAGAGATCCTCATTTCCTCAGCTAAATTATCAATAAATGTCAATTGCTATTTTATGTATAATAAAACTCAGTTTTAAATCCATAAAGCTTGAAATCCAGGCTAGAGAAAGAAGTAAGGTGGTTAGCAGGACATTGACTTAGAAGGGGAGAAGGAATGATGGAATTTGTACATTCCTGGCCATGTCTAGGTTGGAAGCTCCCCACCACAAGGATCAATTAGGACTTAAACTTAGAAAGTTATGAAGAAAAACATACTGGACCCCCTAAATTAATTTCTACCTAGTATTTGATAGAATAAGCTTATTTTTTCCACATTTTATTTGTACATTATATTTATACATACTGTTGGGATTTGTTGTTACTTATTTGTATATGCACACAGTATAACAATATAATTTAGTCAATATCATTCCCCAGTATTTCCCCTTTCCCTCTCCTCTTTCCTCCCCTGTTCCCGTTATCCTAATATATTGGTCTCCCTTTGATTTTCATGATTTTCACCCCCAAACACTTTCTTTTCCCTTTCCTGGCTTCCCCATGTGAGAGAAAACATGCAACCCTTGACTAAGTTTACCTTATTTTGCTTAACAATAATTTTCTTGAGTTCTGTCCATTTTCCTGCAAATGACATAATTTCATTTTTTAAATAAGTTTAAAGCAGTAAAGTAAACCCCTGCTTGCATTACCACCTGCAAATAAAATGGTTAAGAAATACTATAATTTCCTTACATATCTGAAGCAAATAATTCTTAGGATAATATTCCTTGCTTTGTGAGAAATGATCAGATCTTTTGTTAATTGTCCTCATAAGAAATAATTACATCTTTTGCCAAATCCCCTGACTCTAGGAAAGGAAAAAAATAAAACAGTTTGAAATACTATTCTTATAATGTTACCTGACTGAGAAACATATCTATACCATGCCCACAGAGATTTTTCACAGATTGTTTCACACACTTAACATTTACTGAATACTTACGTTAAGTGTTATTGGTTGGAATTTAGCTGAGATCAGTCCTTAAGTGAAACCCTTAAATTATGAAGTATGATGTAATTTCTTTCCTTTCTGATAGGAAATGAGTCTTGCATAGTATTAGAGTATTCACATTTTTTACACTAGAAATGTTTATATGTATGAATCTTTGCCCACTGATTTCAAAGCTACAATGCTGACTGCTTCCAAAATCTTGTACATATATATGTATCCAGTTTTCTATGAGAATAATGCATTATTCTTTTATAGCTATGATTCAATAATAAGGGCTATATAATTTGCCACATTAAACCTCTGCTGGATCACAAAATCTCCAGTTATTCCCTTTAAACAAAATGTTTCATAGATGAACAGTGCTCTCCTGTGATCAAAGAAAGGAACTACTTGCATCATAAAATAGGTAATTACTGTCTTTTTATTGCCAATGTTTCATCTTCTGTTTTCTTATGGTTATTAACAGGATTATCTTTGATTTTTATTCTGCCCATTATCACTTGAGGAAGCCTACCTTTTTTCTTTCCAAAGTGAACCTGTTACTATGCTAATTATTTTATTCACAAAATTATGATTGAAGTTCTAGCTCATTTTTACCCTTGTTAGAATCATATTAGAATGGTTTGTAAAAATATCAAATCTTTCTAGAATCAATCCCATAAATGTTGGCAAATCAAAAGAAACTTTATTTGCAAAATTATTCCATAGAAATCAACATGTTCACCTAAAATTAGAGCCTTGAATTTCATAGCATGGTTAGTTCTGTCTTTTAGCAATAAAATAGTCATGAGAATTTAATGTCATGGGTGCACAAAAAGAGTTTCTATGAATATTTGCCATTTTAAATGCCTACAATTTGTGAAGCATCAAATAACACTTATTATAAAAAAAATTCTCATTTTTATTAAGAATCAGAGATTAGGCTCTCACCAATGATGTTCTATTATTCATGAAAATTTCCCGAGTTTCTATAAAACCACCATAATTTCCACTGACACATTTATCTAACAGTTGATGTCATTTTGGTGAGAGAAGGTAAAGTTGTTCCCTGTGAGCACTGATCCAGAATACACTGCAAAAAGGTCTGTCCTAGCATCCTTCTTTAGGGAAAGTAAGCCCTGTAGCTACATAATCTCACTCTTCCACTAGACAAATGTCTTATAGAAAAAGGTAACATGTGTGCCTCTCTTAATATGGTAGAAACATGTCTATCCCACAAATCATGGAACAAGATTTCTGAGAAACTCTTCTATAATAGTTAAGTTGATAGAAGACTGATTACTGTATATTTGGGTTATACATAAACAACATACGCACTCACATGTGTCTATGAGCAATGTAGATATTCCATTGTGACAGGGCGTGTACCAGCTGTGGAGGCATTGAGGCTGTTCTCACTGCAGCTGGCCACAGTTGCAGCTGGCAGACATCAGAACCACCACCTGCCACCCCTGCTAACACCAAGGCTGAGAGTGCCTGACAGCAGGGAAACAAGGAATCAATTTCCCAGGGAGAATGAGTTGGACCCTGGGGAAAACAATCTCAAGGAGGCGTACAAGAATTCAACTTGTGTGTTTGAGTGTAGATCCCATGTTATTTGAGAGAGGAGAACAACAAATTGGAAGGAAACAGAAGACACACAAATGTTCTCCAGTTAAATCAATGTTTCAACTGGAATATGTTACTACTTGAGGCTTTTAGGAAAACCAAGGGATAGAATTGTCTAGATTTCCTGGACATGAAACTGTGAGGCAGTAAATCCTCAGGTATCAAGAGGAATAGTGAAATTAAGGGTGAGGAACTAAGCATATGGACTTCCTATGTTAGGTTTATATCAAGTAAATCTTCTTTCCTGCTTACAAGGTGAAACTAGAGAATATTTGGTAAAGTAAGAAAAATCATACAACAGCAGTTTAACCTGTCATGATCAGAATCTTTAAACCAATTGCTTTATGTTAAAGTCAAAGTTAGAATGAAGTCCTGACTGTACATCTTGTCTCATGTGATGTTAAACAGATCTTGGATATTGCAACTCAAAACTCAAAGAAAAAATGAGCAATGGGTTGTAATCAATTTGAATTAGCAAAATAATTACCTCTTTGTGCCACACTTCCTCATTTCCAGAGCCCTGTCAGCATATCAGTTGTGACTCTTTGTATTATATAAATCCAATTTTGATTCTAATCCTATACCAGAAGCGAACAAGAACTGAAAAAAGCATGGCCATATAGAAATATGTCCCTTTTCCTACACATCCATACAGCTCAAAATATCTTCAGAGTGGGATAGGCAATATGGAAAGGACTTGGAACAAAGAAATTTTTAAAAATCATTTTAGAGCAGAAGGTCTAGATTCACCCCTTAGCTTATGGATATACGATTTTCTGAGAACCCTTTTTTGAAAATGCTGACTCCAAAGCACATTCTTCATACCTTTGTCAAAAATCAGTTGGGTATAGACAGCCACATGCAGAAGAATGAAACTGGGCCCTATCTATCAAAATATGCAAAGATCAACACAAAATGGATTAAAGTCTAAAATGTAAGAACTGAAACAAACTATTAGGAGGAAAAAAAAGGAAATTCTTGATAACAAAGGTAGTAACAAGGATTTTTTGGACAAGACCTCAAAACACAGGAAACAAAAGCAAAAATAAACAGATGCAAACACATCAAACTAAAAAGCTTCTGTACAGCACAGGAAATAGCAGTGAATAGACAACCTACAGAAGGGATGAAAATATTTGAAAACTATACATACAATAAGAGGTTACTATTGTGAATGTATTAGGAACTCAAGAAAGTCATTATCAGAAAAGCAAATAATCTGACTTAAAAAATGAGCAACAGATCTCAATAATCATTTCTCAAAGGAAGATATAAATGGACAAAAGGGACATGAAAAAATGTTCATCAGTAATCATCAGGAAAACATGGTACATACACAGAACATAACACTACTCAGCCAAAAACAAAACAAAACAAAAAAGGAAATCCTGTCATCTGTGACAATATACATGGAACTGGAAATCATTATGCTAAGTGAAATATGCCAGGCACACAACTCTCAATCCTACTCATGTGGAATCTTAAAAAGTTGATCTCATGGAAGTTCAGGTATTTACTAGAGATTGAGGAGGACAGGGAGGAAAAAGGGATGGGGAGAGTTGTGTGCTAAGTTACAATTACATAGGAGAGAGAGGTCACCTTCCTTGACAAATGTTTATTACCGATGGCCTATTGTACAGCAAGATGACAGTAGATAATAATGTATTGTATATTTCAAAAAAACAAAAAGATTTTAAATATTTTCACCATAAAAAATGATAAATATTTGAAGAGATGGCTATATTTATATTGGTTTATACATTATACAATGTATGTTTATCAAAACATCACACAGAGTGCCTGCAAGCGAGGCGAACCTGCAAGCCACGGGCGGGCGGGTCAGGCCCAGCAACCAGCCAAGTGACAGCAGATACACGCGCCTGCAGGGATCGCGGCCCGGACCCACTAGGACAGGTCCGGCGGACGGCTGAGGGCTAGGCCCGTCCCCTCCCCCAGTGTCTGCAGGTAGGCGGGGAACTGTGAACAACAGCAGAGCGGGCCCAAAGCCTGCTGAGGGGCGGAACCGGCCCCTCCCCCAGTGCCTGCAAGCGAGGCGAACCTGCAAGCCACGGGCGGGCAGGTCAGGCCCAGCAACCAGCCAAGAGACAGCAGATACACGCGCCTGCGGGGAACGCAGACCAGACCCACTAGGACAGGTCCGGTGGACAGCTGAGGGCAAGGCCCGTCCCCTCCCCCAGTGTCTGCAGGTAGGCGGGGCACTGTGAACAACAGCAGAGCGGGCCCAAAGCCTGCTGAGGGGCGGAACCGGCCCCTCCCCCAGAGCCTGCAAGCGAGGCGAACCTGCAAACCATCGGGAGGTTAGGCCCAGCAACCTACGGAGTGACACAGGTGCCCCTGGCGCCTGCTGAGTAGGTGGACCTTTGACCGACCAGCAAATCAGACCTAGGGCCTGCCAGCATGGTAGATGGTTCACACTAATTGGAGGAGGATCACAACCACTACCTGCCCTGCAAGAGTGATTTTCCAACTATACAAGAGCAATATAAATAAATAGAGGGAAAATATCAAAGACAACAATTTCACCAAGCAGAAAGAAACGCCAGCGGTATGAAACGACAAGGAAAGAAAGGACCACAGGCAATGCAGGTCAACTCAACTTTAGAAGAGGTAATAGCTGCAACAGATGGAATGTCAGATAGAGAGCTCAGGACATACATGCTTCAGATGATCTGGAGTCTCAAGGAAGACATGAGACAGCAAAATCAGACAATGAAAGATCACATCAACAAACAAATCCAGGAAGTAAAAGATCAATTTCACAGGGAGATAGAGGTAATAAAAAACAAACAAATAGAAATACTAGAAATGCAGGAAACAATAAACCAACTTAAAAACTCAATTGAGAATACTACCAGCAGAGTGGATCACTTAGAAGATAGAACATCAGACAATGAAGACAGAGTATTTCAACTTGAAAAGAACATAGATAGCTCAGCAAGTCTACTAAGAAACCATGAGCAGCACATTCAAGAGCTATGGGATAATATCAAAAGACCAAACTTAAGAGTCATTGGGATACAGGAAGGCACAGAGCTCCAAACCAAAGGATTAAGCAATCTATTCAGTGAAATAATACAAGAAAACTTCCCAGACTTGAAGAATGAGACAGAATCCCAAATCCTAGAAGCCTACAGGACGCCGAATGTGCAAAATCATAAGAGATCCACACCTAGACACATTATAATGAAGATGTCCAACATACAGAATAAGGAGAGAATTTTAAAAGCTACAAGGGAAAGGAAGCAGATTACATTTAGGGGTAAACCAATCAGGATAACAGCTGATCTCTCAACACAGACTCTAAAAGCTAGAAGATCCTGGAATATCATATTTCAAATGCTTAAAGAAAATGGATTCCAACCAAGAATCGTGTATCCGGCGAAATTAAGCTTCAGGTTAGAAGATGAAATTAAAACCTTCCATGATAAACAAAAGTTAAAAGAATTCGCAGCTAGAAAACCATCTCTTCAAAAAATCCTTGGCAAAACATTATAGGAAGAGGAAATGGAAAATAACATTGATAACCAACAATGGGAGGTTGGACAGTAAAGGGGGGAAAGTAGTCAAAGAGGATAACAAATCAGGTTTAGTAACATCAATAAACAAATATGGATAGAAGAACAAACCATATCTCAATAATAACCCTAAATGTTAATGGCTTAAACTCACCAATTAAGAGACACAGGCTAGTAGAATGGATCAAAAAACAAGACCCAACAATATGCTGTCTACAGGAGACGCATTTGATAGGAAAAGATATACATAGACTGAAGGTGAAAGGTTGGGAAAAATCGTATCACTCATATGGACCGCGGAAACAAGCAGGAGTGTCCATACTCATATCTAATAAAATAGATTTCAAGCCAAAGCTAATCAAAAGGGATATAGAAGGACACTTCATACTGCTCAAGGGAACCATACACCAACAAGACATAACAATCATAAATATATATGCCCCAAATAATGGTGCAGCCGTGTTCATCAAGCAAACTCTTCTCAAGTTCAAGAGTCTAATAGACCACCATACAATAATCATGGGAGTCTTCAACACACCTCTCTCACCACTGGACAGATCTTCCAAACAAAAGTTAAATAAGGAAACTATAGAACTCAATAACACAATTAACAACCTAGACTTAATTGACATATATAGACTATACCACCCAACATCAAGTTGCTACACTTTTTTCTCAGCAGCACATGGAACCTTCTCAAAAATAGACCATATACTATGTCACAGGGCAACTCTTAGACAATATAAAGGGGTAGAGATAATACCATGCATCTTGTCTGATCATAATGGAATGAAACTGAAAATCAATGATAAAAGAAGAAAGGAAAAATCAAGCATCACCTGGAGAATGAACAATAGGTTGCTGAGTGATCAATGGGTATTAGAAGACATCAAGGAGGAAATTAAAAAATTCCTAGAGTTAAATGAAAACACAGACACAACATATCGGAATCTTTGGGACACATTGAAAGCAGTTCTAAGAGGAAAATTCATTGCTTGGAGTTCATTCCTCAAAAAAAGAAAAAAACAACAAATAAATGATCTCATACTTCATCTCAAAATCCTAGAAAAAGAAGAGCAAAACAACAGCAAAAGAAGTAGAAGGCAAGAAATAATTAAAATCAGAGCTGAAATTAATGAAATTGAAACAAAAGAAACAATTGAAAAAATTGACAAAACTAAAAGCTGGTTCTTTGAAAAAATAAATAAAATTGACAGACCCTTAGCCATGCTAACGGAGAGAAGAAGAGAGAGAACCCAAATTACTAGCATACGGGATGAAAAAGGCAATATCACAACAGACACTACAGAAATACAGAAGATAATCAGAAATTACTTTGAATCCTTATACTCCAATAAAATAGAAGATAGTGAAGGCATAGATAAATTCCTTGAGTCTTATGATCTGCCCAGATTGAGCCAGGAGGATATAGACAACCTAAACAGACCAATAACAATACAGGAAATAGAAGAAACCATCAAAAGACTACCAACTAAGAAAAGCCCAGGACCGGATGGGTATACAGCAGAGTTTTACAAAACCTTTAAAGAGGAACTAACACCAATACTTTTCAAGCTATTTCAGGAAATAGAAAAAGAGGGAGAACTTCCAAATTCATTCTACGAGGCCAACATCACCCTGATTCCGAAACCAGACAAAGACACTTCAAAGAAAGAAAACTACAGACCAATATCTCTAATGAACCTTGATGCAAAAATCCTCAATAAAATTCTGGCGAATCGGAATCAAATACATATCAAAAAAATTATACACCATGATCAAGTAGGATTCATCCCTGGTATGCAAGGTTGGTTCAATATACGGAAATCAATAAATGTTATCCACCACATCAATAGACTTAAAAATAAGAACCATATGATCATCTCGATAGATGCAGAAAAAGCTTTCGACAAAGTACAGCATCCCTTTATGTTCAAAACTCTAGAAATATTAGGGATAACTGGATCATACCTCAACATTGTAAAAGCAATCTATGATAAGCCACAGGCCAGCATCATTCTGAATGGAGAAAAATTGAAGGCATTCCCTCTAAGATCTGGTACAAGACAGGGATGCCCTCTCTCACCACTTCTGTTCAACATAGTCCTCGAAACACTGGCCAGAGCAATAAGGCAGATGAAAGAAATTAAAGGCATAAAAATAGGAAAATAAGAACTTAAATTATCACTATTTGCAGATGATATGATTCTATACCTAGCAGACCCAAAAGGGTCTACAAAGAAGCTATTAGAGCTAATAAATGAATTCAGCAAAGTGGCAGGATATAAGATCAACACGCATAAATCAAAGGCATTCCTGTATATCAGCGACAAATCCACCGAAACGGAAATGAGGACAACTACTCCATTCACAATATCCCCCAAAAAAATAAAATACTTGGGAATCAACCTAACAAAAGAGGTGAAAGATTTATACAATGAAAATTACAGAACCCTAAAGAAAGACATAGAAGAAGACCTTAGAAGATGGAAAAATATACCCTGCTCATGGATAGGCAGAACTAACATCATCAAAATGGCGATATTACCAAAAGTCCTATATAAGTTCAATGCAATGCCAATCAAAATACCAACAGCATATCTTGTAGAAATCGATAAAAGAATCATGAAATTCATATGGAATAATAAAAGACCCAGAATAGCAAAAACAATACTAAGCAGGAAGTGTGAATCAGGCGGTATAGCGATACCAGACTTCAAACTATACTACAGAGCAATAGTAACAAAAACAGCATGGTACTGGTACCAAAACAGGCGGGTGGACCAATGGTACAGAATTGAGGACACAGTAACCAATCCACAAAACTACAACTATCTTATTTTTGATAAAGGGGCTAAAAGCATGCAATGGAGGAAGGATAGCATCTTCAACAAATGGTGCTGGGAAAACTGGAAATCCATTTGCACCAAAATGAATCTGAATCCCTATCTCTCGCCGTGCACAAAAGTTAACTCAAAATGGATCAAGGAGCTTGATATTAAATCAGAGACATGGCATCTGATAGAAGAAAAAGTTGGCTACGACTTACATGCTGTGGGGTCGGGCTCCAAATTCCTCAATAGGACACCCATAGCGCTAGAGTTAACAAATAGAATCAACAAATGGGACTTACTCAAACTAAAAAGTTTTTTCTCAGCAAAAGAAACAATAAGAGAGATAAACAGGGAGCCTACATCCTGGGAACAAATCTTTACTCCACACACTTCAGATAGAGCCCTAATAACCAGAATATACAAAGAACTCAAAAAATTAGACAATAAGATAACAAATAACCCAATCAATAAATGGGCCAAGGACCTGAACAGACACT
Source organism: Urocitellus parryii (assembly GCF_045843805.1). NCBI lineage: Eukaryota > Metazoa > Chordata > Mammalia > Rodentia > Sciuridae > Urocitellus > Urocitellus parryii. The sequence continues at coordinate 28,165,947 of NC_135537.1, forward strand.
TCTCAGAGGAGGACATACAATCAATCAACAAGTACATGAAAAAATGCTCACCATCGCTAGCAGTCAGAGAAATGCAAATCAAAACTACCCTAAGATACCATCTCACTCCAGTAAGACTGGCAGCCATTAGGAAGTCAAACAACAATAAGTGCTGGAGAGGATGTGGGGAAAAGGGCACTCTTGTTCATTGCTGGTGGGACTGCAAATTGGTGCAGCGAATTTGGAAAGCAGTATGGAGATTTCTCGGAAAGCTGGGAATGGAACCACCATTCGACCCAGCTATTCCCCTTCTCGGTCTATTCCCTAAAGCCCTAACAAGAGCATGCTACAGGGACACTGCTACATCGATGTTCATAGCAGCTCAATTCAAGATAGCAAGACTGTGGAACCAGCCTAGATGCCCTTCAATAGATGAATGGATAAAAAAAATGTGGCATTTATATACTATGGAGTATTATTCTGCATTAAAAAATGACAAAATCATAGAATTTGGAGGGAAATGGATGGCATTAGAGCAGATTATGCTAAGTGAAGCTAGTCAATCTTTAAAAAACAAATACCAAATGACTCCTTTGATATAAGGGGAGTAAACAAGGACAGGGTAGGGACGAAGAGCTTGAGAAGAAGATTTACATTAAACAGGGATGAGAGGTGGGAGGGAAAGGGAGTGAGAAGGGAAATTGCATGGAAATGGAAGGCGATCCTCAGGGTTATACAAAATGTCATATAAGAGGAAAGGAGGGGCAAGACAAGATAATACAAATGGAAGAAATGATTTACAGTAGAAGGGGTAGAGAAAGAAAAGGGGAGGGGAGGGGAGGGGAGGGGGGATAGTAGAGAATAGGACAGACAGCAGAATACATCAGACACTAGAAAGGCAATATGTCAAGCAATGGAAGGGAAACTGATATGATACAGCAATTTGTATATGGGGTAAAAGGGGGAGTTCATAATCCACATGAATCAAACTGTGTAATATGATGTATTAAGAACTATGTAATGTTATGAACGACCAATTAAAAAAAAAAAAACATCACACAGAACTCCACAAATATTTACAATTTTTATATGTCGGTTAAAAAGAAAAATGAAAAAAGTCATTATCTCTGAAAAGGAGTTGCTCAGTTTCTCCTGATCTGGAGAAACAGATCAGGAAGCACTTAGTCTGACAATCTCTAATACTCTTTTAAAACCAACAAAATTCAATGGGAAGGTCAACAGAGATGGGAGTGATCAGCTTTATGAAGAATGACATGAAGAAGACCTCATCAAGACAATCCAACTGTTTCTTGAAGTATGAGGCACACCATAGTTCATGAAAATCCCTGTTCTTTGCTAAGAAAAGAAATGTATGGCTTAATTGAATTCTTAGAAAAATACTCTTAAGTCCATGGAAAATCATTACATCATGAATTGCCTAAACTAAACCCCAAACCTCTTGATCCCAAGATGCCTGCTCCTTCTTCATCCTAGCTGGAGAAGAGTAGAAAGTGGAGCAAGGGATGGATAATTCACATTACTATATGACTCTTAGCTTTAAATTTCTTAGAGGTAGATGTTGAAACTACCTACAGTAGAAGGAAATTGCAACTGGGTATACTCTTGATGCACCAGACCTCATATAAATAACCTCAGTTTAGTTTATAGACTATAGTGACTCTAACACTAATCCACTACATGATGGCATTGTGAACTTATTTTTATCCTCAGAATGAAAGTATGCCCCATTACACATTTTGTTATTTCAGCCTTCACAAAATAAATTTTATACCTTCAATTTCAGTAATAACCTCCTATCCTTCTTGATTTTTTTTCCAAATATCCAGTAAAGGTGCATAAATACTTGCTAACTGAATAATAAAGTAAACTTGCTGGTAGCACTGCAGTAATGTATACATGACCTTTGTTTGCAATTCTGATTATTTATTCAACATTAATATCTGTGCATAAATATGAATAAACTGAGTATATTTTCCCATTTAATATTAGTTCCTCACCTTCCTTGACAAATGTTTATTACCGATGGGTCTATTATTTGAATGATCAAGTAAGAGTGTTCCTACTTAACAAATTAAGGTACAGGAAGTTTTGGTCACATATGAACCTGACTTAAGTCTTGCCAATATCACCATTTACTTTCTTTCTAGTCTTCTGCTTTTCTCTTAGTTTAATTTTTTCTTTCAATTGTATTTGGACTGTGACTACCTTGTTCAAATTCAAGGTTTCCTGACCAAGTGCTATATATAAACAAACAATAAAATTCTTTCTTACTCTCTTTCTTCCTCTGCAGCTGAGGAAATATGTAGGGATATTTCCTTTCAGACAGCTGCTAAATTTATATTTATATCCTTCCTATATTTTGTCTCTTGGCTACTGAAAGGCAGTGTTCATATGTTTCTGTGTTCTCTGGGTAGAATCTGATGTAATTCCTGGCAGATGCTTTAAGAGGGTTCCAGGCTGTTGGATTCTGGCACCAGAGGCTTTACAGGAAGTCAAGCAGATCTTTCATAATAGGAGATTGTTGAAAGGTGCTTTATACACTTCACAATAGCTATGAAGCTGTTCAGTGGCACAACCCTCCTTAGCCTTGGTGTCTGAACAGTTCTCTCATCTGCAACTGAGTCTTACTGGAACTTTCTAATATCAAGACCATGCTAAAATCCTGGTAGCCCAGTAATTACTGGTGGCTTGACAGCAATTCAAGCATGACAGCCACAGAATCATATAACTATATATCAAAAAGACAGAACATTTTTGAAAAGAGAAGACGCATGTCTTTCAGGACATTTTCCCCCCCACAACCACTTTACATTGTCCAATATATTTTGATTGTCATGAGCCACCCAATAATTTTTTCCTTGCAATAATGTTTATTTCATATGAATTGCCTTATTTTTTTCAAAAATTTCATCTTTTTTTTGTTTCCTGGCCAGTAAAATATATTTTTCTCCAAAGACTCTCTTGAAAATCATTTTGAAAGTATGAGATATGAAGTAATTAGTTTTTCTGGACTTAGGAAAAATCATTTGAACAATTGAACATTGTCATTTAACCTTCAGAAATAATGAACAGATTAATAGCTAGTGTAGACTATAGAGCTATAAAAGAACATTATGCAGTACCAAAATGTTACTGCTATTACTCAGTGTACCAGAAAAGAAAGTCAGCCGGCTGCATTGTTCCTTAAGAGTTTTAGGATCTTTTCAGACAATTGATCTTAAGCATGATTTTTAAAAACTTTTCTGGTGAGACAGATTGTTCCAAATCTCCTTTTCATAAAAGTGACCTTGCTCATTAATGTCCCAAATCTCCTTTTCATAAAAGTGACCTTGCTCATTAACTAGAACCTGAGTGGTAAGTGAGAACAATGTAGAATGATCCTCGTGTTTCCTCACCAGGGATCAGTTTAGATACTATTGAAAAGCCACCCATTTTATAAATATCTAAAGTTTGTTTAAAATTTTCATGTACTCTTATTCAAAGTGAGAAAAGATAGAAGTAAACTAACTAGGAAAAAAAAATGTTCTACAAATCCAGACTTAAACCTAGGCCCCTAAAGAAAATTGAAACAACTGATTTTATCAATTGATGAAAATAAGCCATTAGGCCAGAACTCCAAGGTACCAATTATATCTTTCATGTGATATTGTTACTTTTCAGAAAATAAGAACAATAACATATAAACTCATCTAGACTCTGAACAGGCTTGTCAAAAAAGACTAGGCACAAGCCAAAGAACAGGTCAGCATAATATTGATTGATTGATTGATTGATTGATTGATTGACTGAAGTACAGGAGATGGAACATAGGGGCATTCTACCACTGAGCTACACCCCCAGCTCTTTCTTTATTTCAAGACAGGGTCTTGATAAGTTGCCCAGGCTGGCCTTAAACTTCCAATCCTTGTGCCTCAGCCTACTGGGTAGCAGGTGCCACTGGTTACAGCTAACCCTTCATTATTTCTAGCAGCAATATTGAGGTATACTTTACATGTCATAACATTTAATGTACTTCAGATTTATTAATCAATGACTTTTAGTAACATTATTGAGTGGTACAACCCTCATCATCAGTTTTAGAAGGATTTCATCTGCTTTATTAGATCTCTCTTAACTTTTTACACTTAATCGCCATTCTATTTCTATTCATAAGAAACTACTAATCTACTTTCCAATGCTATCAATTTGTCTCTTGAGGCATCACATATAAACAGAATCATACCATATATGGTCTCGTGTCTGGATTATTTCACTTAACATAAAATTTTTGCAGTCCATCCATGAGGCAGTGCTTGGCGGGAGTCAGGAGTTATTTATTTTTACTGCTCAATTCCATTGCTGTAGACCACATTTTGCTTATCCATTCAGAAATTGATGGACATGTAGGTTAATTCCACTTTGGGACTATTAAGAATAATGTTGCTATCAAAACTGAAGTGCAGTCTTTGTGTAGATATGTATTTTCATTTGCACTGAGTAGATATTCTCTAATGATTGCACTGTTTTACACACTCATCAGATATTGTGTGTAAGATAGTGTAATCATTTTAAAGAATATCTGTTTCTCTCTATCCTTCTGTTTCTAACCCTAATTATTCTTCCTCCCATAAGAAGAGATCTTATTAATTGATTGATTATTGATGGGAAAATTTGCCAGGAAGTTTCCATTCACCATCTTTCCATCTTGTGGAGCCAGTCTCCTACTAAGAAGAATGTACTATACCACTCTTTGGCCTACTCCCAAAGAATTAAAGACAGCTTAATATAGAGATAAATGCATACCCATGTTTATAACAGCACAATTCATAATAGCCAAATTATGGAACTAGCCTATGTGTCTATTAACAGATGAATAAATAAAGAAAATTTGACATACATACACAATGGAATTGTATTCAGCCACAATAAAGAACAAAATTATGTCATTTGCAAGAAAATGGAAGAAACTAGATAGCATCATGTTAAGTGAAATAACCATACTCAGAACTGAAGGGCCATATATATCTCTCTCCTAGGTGGAGGCTAAAGAGAAAAAAAGCAAACAAGTGATATCATGAAAACAGAAGGGAGACAAACAGCATAGGGAAAGGAGATGGGGGAAGGAGGAGGAGAGGCAAGGCAGGTACTGGGGAATGAGATTGATCAAAGTATGTTATGTGCATACACAGATGTGCCATAATGAAGCCCACTATTCTGTATAATTATTAGGTACCAATTATAAAAACCAGTAGCAGTCCCACCAGGGTCTCCACATTTCCACTGCCACTACGCTGTTCTTCTCCTCTGCTACAATATTCAAAGGCCCAATTGGCTATAAATTTAAACTTTATTCTCTACTCTCAGGTTTTTTTTAAAAAAAATAATAAAGGCAATGCTTTTGATCTTCAAATTCCCAACTCTCTGAATCTGAACCAAGGATGGACCCTCCCACACCATCACAATACACAACTCATAGAGTATTGGTTGGTTGGACTAGTGAGAGAAAAGAGACTGTGGTTAGAGAAAACAAAGCCTGTTTTCAATGCCTTGGCATCAGACCCCATGAGGAGAGAAAACTGAATATCTAAACAAGCAAACACAAATAGATAGGAAAGGCAAGGGAACACAAATCCTTGTTCCAGGATTTAGAACCTATATTCCAAAGCTTTGAGGCTTTTTAAGCACAAAGTGGCCAAAATTATGTACAAATCCCAATGTTTAGTAAGGTAAAAAAAATAATTTGTTTTGTTCTTCAAGTTAAACTGGTGTTAATTCCAGATGAAGAGCAGGGCAGCAATTTGATTAGGTGCATAGCATGAACAGCTGACCTGCATAATATCAGTGGTTGTCAAACTCTGGGTACATAACCAACCAACTGTGATGCTTGTTGAAAAGGCAAATCCTTTTGAATTACCTAAAGAAATTCTGAATCCAAGAGTGCAGTTTGAGTGCATCTTTAAAAGTAGTCACTCAAGCAGGACACAGTAGCACATGCCTGTCATCCCAGCCACTTGGGAAGCTGAGGCAAGAAGATCTCGAGTTCAAAGTTAGCCTCAGCAACTTAGCGAAGCCTTAAGCAATTCAGAGAAATAAAAAGGGCTGGCTATGTGGTTTAGTGATAAATTGTCCCTGGGTTAAATCCTCAGTATTCAACCCCCATCCTCAATAAAAAAAGTTAATTCAAGTAGCCTACACTTTGATAAAGTTATGGAATTTATCATTGGACAAATTGATTAACCACTGACAATTTGAAGAGACTATTTGCTTCTGCTATTTTTGGTAATTGATCAGAATCCAGCTTGGTGCAGTTTCCAGAGCACAACAGCATGAATGTGTATAAAATACTCAATTTTATAATGATACAAGGGGAGCTTGTACAAAGTCACAAAGTTTTCTTCTGAAAAAAATTATTTTCTCCCTAATGTTCTAAAAAAAGTACAATGTGTAAGCCCACTATGTATTATACTAGCATCTATTAAACTACATAATCCCTTTGTCAACTACTATCTTGATAATCTCAATTTATCTATCTGGGATAGTGGGGAGAATACTAAAACATGGCTAACCTATAAGGTGAGGGCTACATAAAACTCAGTTACCTGACAAACCGTGTGATTCCATGAAAAATCTCCTCAACTGAACAATGCTACATAAATTCAATGTATTGTAATGATAAGTTCACTCTATTGGAAAATATCTAGCATAAAATTAAAGTTAATCTTTGCATGATAACTGAAATCAATAAAATGGAAGCAGGAAATTTGTATAATACATTTTGAATATGACTCAACTTTTTGACCTTTAAGTTTTAACTATAATATCTTTAGCATATGCTGGGATTTTTTTATAAAAATATCTTACTTGCAGAGATTTTCAATAACTTAATGTACCATTAAGTAATATGTATGCCTGCTACTACCTATATAGAAAAGAGCTACATAGTTATGTGATTATGTGAGGGACAATAATTTAATTAAATGAGACTGTGTCAATGAATATGGACAGTTCAATTCCTCAAAATTCATTTAATGTTGTTACTGTATGATAATACTATACTGTATTGTAGTATACTATACTACACTTTACTACAGACACTCATCAATGCACGTAACATTGCATTGACTATATGTGTAAACATACATCTTTTTGTTACTAGACTAAGATTCTGGGAAAAAAAAAGGTATTTCATATTATTTCTCTTTATCCTCTCCAGAACCTAGAAGTATAACATTGTATTTAGACACCTTATCTTCCAATTTGGGAAGCCTTGATTTTGAATTCTGACAGCTACTTTTCAGCTATGTGACAAGGCACATTGTTTTATGTTTCTGAATTTTAGTTTCTCACCTTTAAAAGCAGACAATAAGATTGCCATTAGGCAGTTGGATGAAAACTTAAATGAGATAATGTGCATGTAATTGCATCCTTCACATATTGTGAAGTCTACATACATATAGTAGCTGAAACAACAGCAGCTACATGAGAAGCAGTTTTAGAACACACCTGACATAGGATATCCACAGCAATACTAGAATACACATGATATAGAATAGAAATTTGCTTAGTAAACTGTGATATAAACATGATCTGTACATTTGTTTTATTTTGAAATCATGACCAATGTATCATGTTATTTAAATGTACCATGTTTGCACAAATACGATTTCTTAATGATTTCTGTTCAGTTTACTTTGAGAATGGACTATGATGAGATACAACAAATCAGTTCGTTGGGACCTCTGCCACAGGTAGTTAAAAGAAGTTGAATGGAGAGAACACATATAAAGTACATTGTTACTCATTTATTACTTGTCTCCAAACCATAGCACCATTTCCTATTGAACTTGGCCAAATCACTCATGAGGATGAGGAGTTCTTTCACATAGACTTGACAAATCAAAGAGGCTTAGATCTGAGTATCTCCCTGTGCCCTACCGTGCATTATGGGGAGTGAGATATTTTTCATTTACATGGAATTTTAAAACCAAAAATTAATTCAAGGAGGAAGAGTGGATTCAAAAGATAAGATCTCCCAAAACCCACATGATACAATAGATGAGTCATTAATTACTTTATTTCTCATCATAAAAACTCTAAATCTTAGCTTAAATAACTTAGATTTTGCAGGTACTGTTTCTAATTGAAGTTGAAATATCAGAGGAAAAGATAGTAGAATAAATCAGACATAACTCTCCTATATTCATATATGAATACACAACCAGTATAACTCCTTATCATGTACTACCACAAGAATGGGAATTATACCCCATGTACATAAAACATGTCAAAATACACTCTATGTCAAAATACAAATTTAAAAAAGAGAAAAACAAAAGCAATATCAGGGAAGTTGCTTTGTACTAACCAGCCTTACACATTAGAACCAAGAAAAGACCAGAAATTCAAATTTCTAAGGGGAAATTTTATGAAGATTGACAGAAGCTTACCAATAACTTAGAAAAATATATTTCAGGTATTTATAAGATAAAAAAAGCTACAAGAAAGGAATTACAAATGGCTATCAAAAAATGAATAATGAAAAATATTAATCAGATAATCTATTGAAACTAATTCTAACTTTATAAAGTTATTCCTCTGACATGGTTACTATTCATTTAATATTTTAATATGATTTGTGTTAGAAAAAATCATGGTTCCTCATCTTTTTCAGTGTAATAGTTATACAGTTTCACATGTATGAATGTATTTTTTGCAGAATAAATATAGGAATGAAACAATTTGATCATAATGCATATAATAATTTGATCACAATTCATTGGTAATTTTTAAAATTATTATCAGTCTTTTTCTCCTAGAGATTGCACCAATTTACACAACTGCTCTTAGTGTATTAAAAAAAACTTTTTATAATGTCAAATAATGTTTCCTATAAAACTATTTTTACAATAAAAAGACATTTTCGTTTTCATTTCTTATTGTTATCATAATTAACAAGTTTTAGTAGATAAACTTGGCTTTCAGTTTTCTAAAATGATATGCCCAATTAATCACTCAGGCTCCAAATTTCAAATCTTTCCCTGAATTTTTTATTGTCCTCTTCTTGAATTGTAGAGGGGTCTACTGCTCATATTCTCCAAATAAATGTTCAACCACAGCTCCCCTTCAAGCTTAAATTTCCTACTGTATTTTTGAAACACAAAAAAGTGTATCAGAAAAGGGTATAGGAGCCTATGATCCTGTTCATTACCTTTTGAAAGCTTCCTGCATTGTGCTAAAGATGTCTGCAGATCCAACCTAAAACTACACCCTCTCCTCCAATAGGATAATGCTAGTCCCAGGAAATAGCCTCCCTTTTGCTGCCCTCACATTGACCTTTTTGCCCTTGGTAATTATATCCAAGGAAGAAACTTCTGATAAACACAAAACTGAACATTCTCCTTAACTCAGTTACTGACCCTGGGCTAGCTGATATGTTACAAGAAGTGGTGCCATGATTAATATGGGTGCCACGTGATTGAATTGCAAGGTCAGTAACTAGGTCTTCAAGGTCTGTTCTTTTGACAGACTGGCACAGAAGCAGAGAATCCATTTTATTGCTTCCTCTATTCTCTGAATGCTTCTCCTGCTACCATATTATCACTGAAGCCATAAGAAGTGATAAACCTTTCAAAATACTTCCCATTTCTTCAAGGGAAATGCCAAACTAAAATAACTCCATGTGTTTGTTTTCAAGTGCTCCCTAAAGTCAAGTGCCATGTGATGCTCTGTGGCTGATGACTAGGACCCTTTTCGATCTGCTTCTTGAATTTAAAGATAAACCATTAATGGGAAGGAGCTTAATTTGTACATAATGAACCAAAGAGAAGATTCTAAATTAAACCAAAAATCATTCTAATTCCATTATAAAGGTCAAAAAATTTAGCATTGACCTTATGTTAGAGTAGTTTGTTTATATAAAGACAACTATTTTCTTTAATCAACCTTTTTAAGAGCGTTAATTTTAATCTTCATCTGTCACAGAAAAGCAACAGAAGAGGTGCAAATGAAAGGTTCTTTATCAAAGTGTTTTCTTTTTGTTTTACAAAAACATATGTTTGATGTTTCATGTAGCATCCAACTGTCAGTTAATCAAACTTTTACCTTGTTTTTTTCCTTTATATTTCAAATCATAGCACTAATGACAATGAAGAGTGCAATCATTCTCACTATGATCATGCTAATTCTCTCAAATTCAAGAAAAGAAAAATCACTTATGAAGATCAAGGTATTTTTAACATTTCTGCATCTTGAGAAATTACCAGAAAATCCCACAGTTCCCTTCCACCTAGACTTAAGTGGCCCCCCAAATGAAAGAAAACTTGGAGTCAGCCTTCAATTTTGGGAGTGTTTTACAGCTTGTCAATTTAATTTTTTTTCATAGAATTTTTTCCGTCTAATCTCAGGTCATTAGTGCCAAAGTATTCACAACATTCTTCCTCTAGTATGTTGACATCAACCCCTTCCCTTCTGTGACTCTGACATTCCATCCATCATTCCATTCATCCTTAAGCCATCACCTTCGCAAGCTTCAACTCACAAACGGTTCTGTTCGCTTACTATGATGTTTACATGTTTACAAATGATATGCAGTAATCATCTAAACTTGCAGATGAGAAAACTGTTCCTGGGTACACATAAAAAGCAACAAATGCCATTCGGGAGCCATTTTTTTCAGTTTGCACCCAAACTGGGACAGACCCTACACATATTAAAATACTTTCAAGTCTCTTTTTAAATGCAATTGATTCAAATCACAAATCAGAGAAGAATTCAGCCACAACCATTACCAACAAAGAGTTTCATTCAAAAATAATTTAAGTTGCTTAGAGAAGTAATTATTAGAGGAATTCAAAATAAGAAGCAAGAAGACCCGGTTTGAAAAAAATCATCTACCATAAGAATATTACTCTCAAATATTGATGGCCAAAATAGTTCTCCCTTCCCAGGCCCAAAAGACACAATTTTTCAATTACAAACTGCAGATTTCACTTAAGAACATCAGTAACTAATTATCAATTATGTAGCAGTACTGTGTGTCAGTTAACCATCATCACAATTCTGAAATTGGTATTATTATCATTATTATATCCATCTTACAGATATACCACAGTCATTATAAGTAAATAAATCCAGAACTGACATGTCAGTGAATAGCATGAGCTACCAGGTAATCCATCAATTTGAAAATATGTATCCCCATATCCAATTACATAGCTTTGGTATTTTCTTGTTTTCTCTCCCTAGAAATATTATCTTCATTCAGGTCTTCATCAGTTCTTATGTGAAATATCAATTCTCTCTCCTTCTTATTTCTTTAATCCATTCTCTTAACCTCTATTAAGTGCAATTATTATAAGACATTATGACCACCACTTAAACTACACAGTTACCTATAGCAATGGTTTTAAAATTTTAACTGAGACAACTTCCACTAAAAAAATTCCTTACTGAGAAATTTTTTAAAATAATTGTCAATAGACTATTGTTTTAGTCATCTTTTTCACTTCTGTAACTAAAAGACCCGGCCACATCAACTGTAGAGGAGGAAAAGTTTATGCGTGGACTCACGATTCCAGAAGTCTCAAGCCCCAGAGAACAGGCTCCATTGTTGGGGCTCCAGGTGAGGCTGAACATCATGGTGGAAGAGAGTAGTAGAGGGAAGCAGCTCACTTCTTGAGCAGAGAGAAAAATCACCACTTGCCAGATGCAAATATATACCCCATAGCCACGCCCCCAATGAACCACTTCCTCTAGCCACATTCCACCTGTTGCCAGTTATCACTCAATTAACCCCACCAGGGATTAATTCGATGATTAGGTTAAAGCCTATAACCCAATTGTTTCTCCTCCAGACCTTCTTGCATCGTCTCACATGAGAGGTTTGGGGGGACATCACATCTAAGCCATAAATGGTATAATTGAAGTTCTTGCATGTGGCACTTACTACCTCATAAATAGATGCATCCTTATGTCTAGATTTCACTATTGATTTTATAATTTCTTTTCAAATCTTTTTTTGCATGCTAAATTATTCACGTCTCCAAATGCTACATTAGTTTTTCCTTGTGTTTGGAGCCACACTGCTTTTCTGCCTGAAATGCCCTTTTCCCAATATTCCCAGTTCCTTCCAAGAAGCCAACACCTTTTATATCTGAGGTTAATTCCTCTTTGAAGTTTTCCTGACCCCTGTCGTGGAATTGAATACACCTCATTCAATTCAACCTCTATGGACTTCAAGCTTATATTTGTAGCACAATGCAATTAATTTGCAAATTTGTCCTTCTGCACTAGACTATAACCTTCTTAAAGCAGGGACTATAATAAATTTATCTTTGTATATGTATCAGTTATATGATAGCTGGCACTGTATGATGGCTAATAAAAGAAACAAATGGATAAAAATGAATGAATTACTTTATGTCCAAAGTAGAAGCTCACTTGATAATTAAAAAGAGAAACTTAAAGTTAAGCAATTTCTAGTGTTCCCCAGAAAAGTGGGGTGACTACGGTTCACAATAACCTAGTGTATATTTTATGAATCACTGAAAGAGAGGAGCCCAAAGTCTCCAAACGTAAAGAAAGGGCAAGGAGATGGAAATGCTAATTACCTCAATTTAATCAGTGCAGACAATATGCATATCATTCTGTATCCCACAAATATGCACAATGTTAATTAATATTTTAAAAAGAAAAAGGAATTGCAGCTGACCTAGAAAGGAAGATGATCTTTTCTAAGTGTGAATTCTAGTAAAGTGGACAAGCACAAAATTAGTGACACTGGAAAGAGGAAAACTAATTGCTCTGAAATCTTTCCTCTGGGGGCCTCACTTTTGGAAAGAGCAGCAAGCACAAGACAAACTCATTCTGCAAGTCAGGTGTCAGAGTCCTCTGACACAGATGCCAAGGAAAGCAAAGGCATCGCCTAAGAGAACTCATTGATGGACAACTTGGAAAATCCCAAGACCAGTTGTTGGGAGCAGAAACTATTCCCCATGAGTATCTTACATTTCTTCAGTTCGGGTCTTATTACCAAAGGCATTAGCAGCCAATTTAGGTTTTTATAAGGACATATTCTAAAATGGTAAATTTTAGATATATGTCATTCTCCAGAGGTAGTCCAAGTTAGTAAAGTCCACTCTGCATTCCCCAGAGTGAATTTGCTTATATTACAGAGTAGAGATAAAGTTATCTCTGTAGAATGGGCCTTAACCAGAACCCCAAATAAGATCAGAGTTGTTTTTGAGTGTTTAATTTCTAGGTTCTTCTGTAATACAGTGTACTTTGTCTTCTGGTACCAGGTGGCTCTGGGTGAAATGGGACTCAGGAGAACAGCACAAGACAGTACTCTGGATGGTGCTTTTACTGTGAATAAATGTCTCCTTTTTTTTTTTAGAACTCAAAGGCCTTGTGTGTTCTATTAATATTTAGTTTTACTTAAAATATGTAATCATTCATACATATAAATAACTGTACAATATGCACTATAGTTGTTATATTCTAATTAGGATTAAGTCTTAGAACCTTCACCATTTTTTACTTCACACCTATTTTTAATTTCTGCTTATTAGTAGTGTCCATCCTTAAGCAAGGATTGAGGGCAAAAAGAACTACTGAGTTAGCAACACAGCTCCACTTTATTTCCTTGATTTAACATTTAATGACCTAATTGTAGCTTCCTAAAATTATTTAATAAAAGGTATTTCAATGTTGTTTCTCAGATACAGGAAATGTACCATTTCCCACATTAAATAATTAGAAATTTTAAAATGGCAGGTTTACAAAGAAAAAGATAAAAAGCTAAATACATAATTGCTCTGTCTTCAAATTGCTAAATATTTTAATTCCATTTAGTTGAAATTCTGGAAAAAATATATTTTAAATGCAGAAAATTGTGGACTGTATTACTAGAGATTAACAATGGCATCATGCCATGCTCACTTGAAGAGTGAAGGATATGGAGACTTTTGAACAGATTTTTTAATTATATAATTATAAAGTTTTTTTGAAGTTTCCAAAATAGTGAACAATTAAAAGAAACAGGCAAAAATACTTATACCATTTTAATTGAGGAATACCAATTTCTATGCTTCAGATATAATTATGTGGCTAGATTGGATTAAAATAAGAAAAAAGAGCAAATGTTATTGATATTTAGTTATCAGGTGGCAGAAAAGGCATTCTTACCTACAGAAGCACATTTTCTAATCACAAAATTGGGAGACTTATGCCACTTTATCTTCCTGAGAGAACTTCTGTAGCCAATACAGACCATAGTCAAGTTATTGATTCCACATAGGAATTTAACTCTTCCTTAAATTAATCTTCAGTATAATTTTAATAAAGAGTTTACACTTATTTATTTGGTTGAGGTAACTCAATTGTGTCAAGTTTACTTAATATGTTTTGAAAATAAGAGTAACAGAGGGCCATGTGAATAGCATGAACTTCTGATAACCAAATTCAAGATTTCAAGACAATTGGAAAATATATGAAAAGGAATTGATTTTACATTGTCAGTGATACCGAACATTTTAAAGTGAGTTTCATTTACAGTAATTAATTTCAATTGATTATAGCTTTGGGTTGAAAGGCACCTTTCATTGATCTATTTTCTTTTCCTTTATTTTAAATGTGTTTTCAGTTTAGTGCATGAAGGGTACAATGTTTTTAGGACATTCCAGCTTTAATTACATTTACTTTCATTTCATCTTGTGAAAGACTCAAGTGAATACTTTGTAACAAAACTTTATTCCCAGCATATAATACTGTGCAACAAAGAAATTTCAGCTCTTGATTATCAGCAAACTATCTTTTTCATTTTTATCATTTATATGATGAAATTATTTGAAGTATAAGACATAAACCTTGTTCAAGTTATAGTCTCAAAGTCCATAGCCAAAATGTAACAAAGTAAAATAGAAAATAAAAAAAGCAATACTGTTGCTCTCACAGCTTGAAAAGTCTCAACACAATTTCTTCTCATTTCAGACACACAACTGGTAAGTAATAGGACTCTAAATAAGGACAGATAACAATGAGGAACTGAAGAGTCCTCTCCTCTAAGAAATCTCTAACTTCACTTTAATTATAGCGGCTGAGTGTCAAAGGATGTGAAATACAGAGAGGCCAAGAATGGATAGAGTATTGAGTAATCTGCAGTGTGATTTTAACATCACCATTTATAGAAAGCGCTAGAAAAACAGTCATTTGGATGATTTGAAATTACACTTATTAAAACACTCAAGAATATGCCTTAGGTAATAATCCCACACCATTAGGGGAATTGATGAGTATCCTAATGGGTATTTTCCTCATCAACTCTTTAAATTATGCAAAATTGTGTGCCAGACTTGTATATAATTTGTACAATTAGAAACAAATTCTGCCCTTAATTATGCATATTTCCCTTTAACTTTGATATATGCTACACATTTGAATATCTTGTCCTTTTCAAAACGTAAATGTATGCACTCCTGTTAAATAGTAAAGCCCTAATAACTTTTCCCCCATTCCTCACTTTGTTCCCACCTGATTTTTGTCACGAAGAGGCAGAGCCACAAAACTGTCTATGGATAAGAATCTAAATTCACAATCATTTTTCTTTATGGCATTTCTAAACTTGGTAACAAGTTTAAATTTACCTGGTAACAACATGGTGCTAATCACTCCAGTACTCCAGTATGGCTGGTTTATTTACTAAACTTTTTTTTTTTTTGTAATCATACATATCAATGACTTCCATGATGGAAAATGGGATAGTATTCCTCATTTTAACTCTCTATTTTGTAAATTGGCTCCTGAAAATATTGAGTACTAGAAAAAAAAATGAATGGGAAAATAAAATATCGGATTACTATAGTAAAACATAACTTATAAAAACTATTTTATTAACAATAGAATAATATTACTACATACAACACAGGGCACTTCATTTCATAGTGTGCAGCAACATATATTTGATCTATGCAAATTTAAATGCATTGCTATATTAAATATTACCCATTGTGGGAAATAGTGAGCAGATAACTAGGCATGAGGTTCACATCCTCAATCAGAGATCCACCTCAATTTAATTATGTGAACTTGATCAGGCACTTAACCTTAATTTCTTTTTCTATAAAAAATACTAAGTGATCCTTAAATCCCTTTTGTCTCTGAGTTATTTGGTACAGAATTAGTTGAATGATATTAATATCTTTCTCACATCTAGTATAAGCATTATCTAATTAATATCTAATTTTCCTTTATTATTTGACCCTAAGTCATTTGGTTGCATCTCAAGATAAGCTGATCTGGAGAGTGTCCATCTATCTTTAGTTTATACAAATTCACAGAAAGAACATCTGTACTTCCATCTATTCAATTTGATTATAAATATGTGAGAGTCACTTTGCCATACTCTCTTACCTGCAGTGGACTCTGATTACTTTATGTTACTTGAGACTTTTGTTTCTAAATATTTTTGGCAAAAAAATGGGTATTTATATAAACAAAGCAATTTCTTCATAGATGTTAGCTTGAATCCACTTACCACAAATGAAACTTGTAGTCAAGCCTATGATAATATTTTCCCACTTAATTAACAAAGCATGTAATGAGTACATGCCATTTCAGACAATAGAGGAATGTAGAGAAATAATAGGTAGCCCTTATTTCTGAGAGACTAAGTGGATTTGACAAAGAAGATCAGTAGAAAAGGAGTAAAAATAACAGAAACAATACAACCACAAAATTTAAAAGTACAAAACCTAGAGATACAGACAAACTGCATGGAGCCCACAATGTGAAGCCATACCAATGTGACAAACTGTAGAAAACCTATATCCATCTTTGGACAAGTTATGCAGACAAGTGAATTACAATAAGCAACATAACCACTTTCAAAAAGAATAAACTACAAGCATTTAGGTATGATCACTACGTGTGATCTTTGAAAATAACTTTTAGAGGTTAAATAACTAGGAGGAGAGCACACCCACATTTGTTAGTGTTATCACTTTGATTATTTGGGCAGTAGGTCAATCACAGCTTTTACATCATTGGAATTACCTAAGTATATATGACCCTAACAACAATTTTATAAAATCAAAGGCCTATTGTTTAAAACACTCTACCCTTAATCTTGTTCTGCTCATGTAAACAAAATATATCACTCTCAAGGAAGAACAAGAATTGTATGTCTTACAGACTTCTTATTTATTAAAAGAAATGACAAATTTAAAAGCTTTTGCACATGAAGAAGACAATAACAGAGTAAAGAGACAACTTACAGAATATGGCAGAGAATGTTTGCAAATTATACATCTAACAAGAGGTTAATATCCAGAATATATAAAAAAATTCAAATAACATAGAATGGTGGTTGCCAGAAACTGTGGACGTGGGGAAGTGGAAGGATAGGAAAAGTTTGGTAAGTAGGTACTAAGTTACAGTTGCAGAGGAGAAAGAAGTTCTGTCATTTTATTATACAAGAGGGTGACTATAGATGATAATAATTTATGCAATTCAAAAAGACTTGAAAAAAGGATTTTGAATAAAAATACACAAAAAATAGTAAATGCTTGGAGATAGATGTGCTGATCCTTTGAATATTACATAATGTGTACACGTATCAAAACATCACATGGTAGCTCATAATTTATGTAAAATTTTATGTGCTAATAAAAAATTTAAAGTATATATCGAAATTATTTATGTTGCACTTTAAACATAATGACACCTGCGTAGAAAATAAAGAATCCCATCAGTTAATCTAATATCCTGTTTGAAAATTTGCAAATAAAGATCGAATCGATATTTTCTGTCAATTTGGAACCTCTTCTTACATCAAATACATACAATCATGTAGACATAAATCAAACAACTCACCAAAAGCACAAGAGAGATTTTTATTGCACATCATTGCATTTTCACACAAAAGAATTTATTCACCATCATGGTCTATAAAAATGCCAGACACAAAGAATTTCTACTTCACTAAATAAGGTGATAATGTTTCTCACTGTTTTTCTATTGCCTCTTCTTAACATTATTAGGAAAATAAGAAGACACCAGTGTCACCAACAAACTTGATCTTAGCTAAAAGGCTGAGAAGCGATCAACTTTCATTTCAACATACTGATGATATTAACTAACTACTTTCCTCAACACATACTGTGTTCCTAATATAAAAAATAAATATCATCTATACTTTTTTTTATTTTAAAGTAGTATAGTAAAATATTCTTAGTCTCTGTAAAAATCTTAAATATGGTAAAGTATTTTATACATTATGCATAAAGTTTTCAGTCACCTATAAAATATCAAAAGCATATGACACTTAAAGAGAGGCACACTTCCTGAGCTAATTCACAAATTAACAAGAATCATCAATCACCCCCCAAAAGAGAAAAGAATACTTCATTTGTTCATCCACAGAAAAATCATTGAAATTTTTTTCTTGATGGTTAAGATAATAAATTTTATAGCGAAAATGTTCCTTTTGATGAAAACTGGAACAACACTATTTTTTTGGCTAGTTAAAATGAAGTGAATATTGGCTGAAAGTAATTTTATTCTTTAAAGTACTTTAGCTTGAAAATACTTAAAGAAGAAAATTATTTTTCTTTTGCTTCTACCATACAATAGCAGCAGCAAACTTTGGCAAGAGGTTTTGGGCTCCACATTATCATAGCACTGCAGACATGGAAACATTCACATACTCATTTATCTTAGTACTGCATTGGTGTTATTTTCTCTGGGGAAAAAAATCTAAAAAGATGCAGAAAATTGTTCTTTTTCCCTATTTGAATCAGTAATAGGTGAAAATATAAATTTATTACAGAATCAGAATTAATGAATAATGAAACAGCAGGTTTACTTTCAAGAAGTAATAAAAAGAAGGAAGATTTAACTAATCACTTTGTGAAAATTTTCAAACATCTAAAATTTTCCTGCTTTCATTTGTGAAGATTAACTTTGAGTGTGCACTTTTCTTATATCATCATTTTTATACTTCATTATGCCCAAGATGTTTATCAAGTGATAATGAAAATATTCAATAATTGTGGACAAAAGAATTTCAAAATACTAATTATGGAGCTCCAACATGGTGGTTGGTAAAAAGGCAGGGCCACATCACCATTTCATTTATTGACAGATTAAAATTAATATAAATTAACCAGAGTTTAGAAGGTATTCCACTGTGAAAAGTAAATTAGGTAGGATAGATATCACTGATTTCAACATAAAGAGCATTTCAGCAAAGAGAAAATTCCATGCCTAAGTTATAATAAATTACCTTATTGCAGCCTGTTTTCTTCCCCTGCTGGACGATACTGAAATATTTCACAAGGAAACTGTTAACTAATACATGGCCAATATTTGTGTTTTTTTAATGTTTATTATTAATATAATGCCATTGTAAAAAATTTAGCTTTAAATAATAACTCTCATAAGATTTACAATATCTTCCTTGTTGATCTTCATAAATATTCAAATATTTTTAGACTTTGAACTCCAAGAATTCCAAATGCTAGCAAATAAAAAACAGAGACCAAAGAGCAAATGTAATATCATAACCTCAGTTATAAACTAGCAAGTATCTTTTTCCTCCCAGAGGTCCACACTTCTGGCCATATATTGTAAATATTGAAAAGAACTATATAAAATATTGATATTTAGACTCAATCAAAGACCAACTGAAGAAAACTCTCCAGGTATGAAGCCAAGACTACGGCAATTTCAATTATTTAAGATAACACAGAAGTTCTTAAATGATTCTTGAGCCTTCTTTACTATCATAATGACCAAGATAGTGAACTCTAGTGTCAGACTAACTGGGTTGACCCTCAGATCAGCCACATTATGCATATGACCATGTGCCCTCACTCAGTTGTCCCATCTATGAAATGGATATGAAGTATCTGTTTCATAGAGAAAAGATAAGCAAACAGAAGGAACTTAAGACAACACCAGACAAATATTAGTTCTAGTGATTTTATAATTATTGTCATCAACATTTTTGACTCTTTAACATAATTGTGGATATGTTGCTTTTTGTATATATTAGCAGCAGAGATATATCTACATATCTCAAATTAAACATCAATTGCAAAATGAAAACAGTTTGTTTTAAACAAATCCAGTGACTATTTCTGCTAATTTTAGATAATTATTCTTCAACAATGAAATATAAAACCTGAGTTATAGGAATAAAATATCTCTGTTTAAAAAAATTGAAAAACAGATAATCTTTAAAGTCTTTTTTGATTCTTTTTCTGTGAGTGAATTGAAGATGATTAAAGTTAGGAAAGTTTTGTAAGACTAGGTTCCACTAAAAGCAACTTTCATGATATTTCTGAAACTTCTCTGAACCCAAACATTGAAACATCCAACATTGGCAAAAATTTGTAGGAAAGGAAACCCTTACATATTGGTGGCAATGCCAGTAAGTATAGTCATATGGGTAAAAGAGTGGAGGTTCTTCAAAAAGTTAAAAATAGGACTACCATATCCAGCAATCCCATCACTGGGTACATATCCAAAGGAAATGAATTAGCATGTCAAAGAAATATCTACACTACCATTTTTTTTTTGCAGGACTATTCACAATAACCCAGAAATGGAATTACCTTAGGTGTTCATCAACATAAAATAAAGAATATGTAGTATGTGTATATAGTTAATATATATATATATATATATATATAGTATATTTTATATATGCATATACACACACATATATACATATATATTTATACACACACATACACAAGATGGAATACTTTTTATCCATAAAGCAGAATAAAATACTGTCATTTTCAACTACATGGATGAACCTAGAGGACATTACATTAAGTGAAATAAGCCAGGCACCTAAAGACAAATAATGTATGATCTCACTTACATGAGGAATGTATCAAAAGCTTAGGCTAGGTGTGGTGGTACAAGCCCATAATCACAGGCTCTCTGGAGACTGAGGCAGGAGGATTGCAAGTTCAAAGCCAGTCTTATCAACTTAGTGAAGCCCTAAGCAATTTAGCAGGACCCTATCTCTAAATAAAATATAACACGGGCTGGAGAAATAGCTCAATAGTTAAGCACTCCTGGGTTCAATCCCCAATACTAAAAAAAAAAAAAAAAAAAAAAGCAGATAAAACAATGATTAACAAGGCTTGGTGGTAGGTGTGAGGTTGGAGAGATGGACAAAGGATGTAAAATTTCCATTTTATAGGAGAGATAAATCAATTGGCCAACATTAATAACAACATATTGGATTCTGAAAAATTCTGAGTAGATATTAAGCATATTCACCACAAAGATGATAACTATATGGGGTAATGAATATGTTAGCTTGTTTTAGACATTCAACAATGTACATATATTTCAAAATAACATATTCCATATGATGAATATATATAATTTTGTCAATTTAAAAGATAAAATAACACATTCATCAGATAAAAATTAACAGCCAGCATTCACAGTGCAAATATAACCCAAAGAATTATATCTATTAAGATTTGAGAGCATTAGTGATAAAATACAAGAGCTCTTTCTCTCTCTCCCAGTGATGAAAACCACCAGGCCACATTAAAGAAATGAGCTGAGCCATAGTACCTGAAAGTCCTTTCTGTAAGTGGGAAAACTTTGAAAATAGATACTTCCAAAATTATCCTTGTCACAGATGAAATGGTAGCCAGTAGAATAATTTATCATTCATCAAGAAAAATAACAAAGACATTTTTTAGTATGTTTCAAGTCAATTTTTAAAAAACCTATAGCATTATATAAAACTCCAACACAATTTACAATATTTTAGTTATATATAATATTGCCCATTAAATTTTTAAATAATCGCAAATGATTATAGCAAATAGGAGAACATTAGCAAAGAAAGGGATGGAACTTCTTTATTTCCCTATGAAGAAATATTTTTATTTTAAAATAGACTGAACACAGGAAAGGATCAATATCAAAAGCATAAGGGAATCCAGAGCGTTGGGAGAAAAAAACAAGAATAATGCTTTTTGTTAAAAACAAGTGACTATCTCTCCTAATAAAGTTTAAGTTTAAAAATTACAAATACTGAAAAGAAAAAGTCCTGTTCACAATAATGTCTGTGTCCATCAACATAAAATAAATATTTTGATGGGCTTGATAATGACATTTTAAAATACCTCCTCTTATTTCTCAACAAAATAGCTTTGGAATGTTTCATTGAACCCAGATATATGAATTTATTTCATATTTGCAAATACTCTAGTAAGCAGTATAATGAAAAAGGGAGAATATATCAACTAATTTCCCTGCTGGAGATAATATTGAATTGAATATTCACTGAATTGAATAACCACTGGTTGACTATTCTTTTTTAAAAACTATTTTTTTAGTTATAGATGGACACAATATCTTTATTTTGTTTATTTATTTTTATGTGATGCTGAGGATCAAACCCAGTGCCTCACATGTGCGAGGCAGGCGCTCTGCTGTTGAGCCACATGGTGGTTTTCTTGCAAGGGTAGCTGAGAGATGGAAAAATGACTTCCAGTAAGACAAGGATCCAATCAATGATGGTAAATTAACTAACCAAATCACTTCCATTTTGCCAGTCTTACTGGAAAATAATTGCAATCTTGGAAATGGTAAAGATGATATGGTTATCCCCAGAGGAATTCAGCAGGGATAACATTTTTTAAGTTCACAACCTATTTCAAATATGTAGTGTTTTTTTAAAAAAGCAAATGAAGAAAGTACCCTAATACTCTGAGAATAAATTTGCTACTAGCAAAAAAAAAATGTAGTAAAGAGTTCTTACCAGTTCTAAGATGTTTCCATTTCAGGTAAAGGCACTTAAACAGAAGTTTTGAATAGTTAACATTTATCTCCCTCACTAACTCATATCATGGCCTTTTGATTTTTCCCCCCAATCAATAGGAGAGTCAGTTTTACCTATGAGGCAATAACTTAGAATAAATAACACAGCGGTATTCTATCAGAATGTACATGTGGTACTATTCATGCAAATACACTGGAACATCACCCAGGTCTTTTCCTGGCAAACAAAGTTTTTTTTTCTCTTGTCTGTGTCTTGGCTTCTACCACAGAATGATGTAGACCCTGAGGACTGGATAAAAGATGGTACAATTCTACTAGTTGTAGATTTTCTGACTTTGGATGTCAATCTTGGATCAAATTCCCCAAATCAAGTTGGATCATTGATGGTGAGAAACATCCCTTTCTTACTTTCCATTCTCTTGGTTTCATGAGATTAACCCTATGCTTAGTTCCTAGGACATAAGCCTGTTAGTGTCCAAATGTCATTGAAAAATGGTAATTCACTGCAGTATTTGGGTTATAGTTATCCAAAAGTGATAACTATAACCCAAATGGTATTTACTAGTTCCTTGGAAATATCAAACACTAAAATTCTAACAAAATAAAGTGGGGGCACATCTCTGGAGGTTTAAGGTGGGTATGGTAGTTTCAGACCAGAACTTCCAGGTGTAGAGGTTGTGGGTGGCTGGTAGGAAACCTGGGTAGAGAGAGTTTCTCTTCAGTAAACAAATATCCTGCAGGCACCTCTGTTTATTCTAAATTGAGTCACAGTATGACTGGAAATATGAGAATGATAATGGACTTATGTTCTGAGCAGGCATTGAGTATCCTCACTCAAACCATGAGGATGGAGAAGAGGAAAAAAATGATTCCATTGTAAATTGAGAATGTGTCTTCAAAGAAGGAGAGAATGCTAAGGAGGTGAGCAATAAATATCTACTACAGTTTGTCTTATGAAGAGGGTGTTATTCCAGAAGGCTGCCACCAGCCCATCACCATCATCTGGGGATGTGAGGAGACATCATAACTTAACCTCCGTGTCACACAAGGGGAGGAATGAATGCCCATTATGTCTAGTCTATTTCCTTAAAGAGTTTGAAAATTTTTTGATTAATGATTGCAAATACTGGGTCCAGTGTGATATTTCCATACCTATAAACAATAATGCAAATTAATCAAATCAGGGTAATTAACATTGGCATTTCCTTATCAACACTTTGCATTTGAAATCTTCAGGCTCTTTTAGAAAGACTTCATAAAACTATATATAGTAAAGATCCCAAAATATATCAATCTTAAGACTGACATAGCAAAGTTTCTATTTTGTACCTATAGAAAAGCAGGATAGGTGTCTGAGCCAGGTGAGGTCAGACCATGATACAAACATAAATCTGCTAAGGGAGTGGGCAGAGGTATAAACTATGATCCTGCACGCAGGTTACTAAACACAGTAAGTCTATGCTAGCATTTCTCAGGTATAGCCTGTAGATATCTCCTAAGGGAATGGTACTGTGGTAGGATAGAGCGAATAGAGTTGATTGTGGGAGAACAAAACAAACTTGATGGTGGAGAACTTCCTAGCAAGAGAAAAAAACGAAAATAAAATGAAGAATAAAATGAAGACCTGCTAAAAACACTCTTTCTCAGTCTTTTTGATAACCAGGTGAAAGCTCTCTCTAGACAACTGCACGAACGCACATAAGAGTATGTATGCAGTTACAGAAAGATCACAGATGCCTTGTAACATAACCATAGATCTCCCCACACATATACACTGTGGGCTAATAGATACTGTTATGGTCAAGGTGTGGTGGCACATCCCTATAATTCCTGCAACCCAGGAGGCTGAGGCAGGAGGATTACATGTGCAAGTCCGGTATCAGCAATTTAGTGAGGCCTGTCACAAAATAAAAAGCAAAAATGGCTGGGATGTAACTCAGTGGTAAAGCACCCCTGAGTTAACTCCTTAATACCAAAAAAAAAAAAAAAGGCATTTCATACCTTGTAATGACAGTGTTTCAAAATAAGGCAATTAATAATAAAAAATAAAATTAGCATGCATTATAATAGAAAGGTAAGCTTTATTGAAGGAGCATAAAAGGTCTGGGAGCCCTGAAATGAGTGGATATAACTTGATATAAGATGGCTACTACATTTGGCTAAAGTGACAGTAAACATCAGGAAATACTAACAATGCACTATTTTTAACACTTTAAAGTACAAAACAGAATGTTTTACAGCAGATGGTCCTACACATAGACATAATCACTTCAGACATTGATTAGAGTGTTTTTAAGAAGCCAAGAGATTTTATTTGTTTGTTTAAAAATAATTATTAAGTTTTCCCTTTTTTTGAATCTCATTTCATATATACTGGCTCTCAGAAATAACCTCATCAAGAACAATGACCCAGCAAACAAACAAACAAACAAAAAACTCCATTTGTGATCTCCATAAATTTAGTCTAAGGTGGCTCTTTCTAGGTCTGTCATTAAACACATCACTCTCAGTGAGCTGAGTGACTAACTGAGTGACAGGGGTTTTATTGATGTGCCCTCCACGTTTTAGGTTTTTTTGATGTATCTTCCCAGCTTCAGTGAGCTAAATTAAACCATATGATTACCAAGTCCCTATGAGAGAAAACCAACTATGTTTAGGGAAGTTGGATATTTTAATCTTAGATATCAGAAAAACTTCCAAATTAGTCTCATATCATCACACATTTAGCACTTTATAACTTCAACAAAAAGTTGAAAATGAAACAGAACTTACAAAAAAAGTAATTCAAATTAATTATTCTCATAAAAATGCTTGATCTAGCTATTACTAAGGTCATTTCATAATTCTATAAAAACAATAAAATGTACAGTTTATTAATGTTGAGCCAAAGCAAAAAGAAAAGAGTGGGACATAGAATATGTAAGTGTTCTACTAATTCTGATATCCTATTTTCTTGGCTTCAATAACTTACCTGATGAGTATACTATTAAAATTTGATCCAAAAAACATGTATGAGGAACAGATTCACCATTGTGACTCAGCACCTTAATTAAACCCAAGCTCAACTGAGATCATCCCATTCTCTCCTATTATTTATACTATACGACAATACACAGAAGAAAAAACAAATAATTTGATTTTAGCATACTTTAAATTCAGAGTCAATGGGTATTCTTTTAATGGTTCAAGTTAGATGCTATATTATATAAAATGCATAGTAATTTCTTTGTAACAGTGACTTGAATGAATAAAATGAACACTACAAGAACAAGCTTTAATAAAATGGACCATTATAATGATAACCACTTATGATGAGTTCTATGTTTCCTCATGCAAAGATTATAAATGAGTGAAACTTATTCTTATTTGTCATGTTGGGGATCAAACCCTAGGGCCTTGGGAGTATAATCACTCTCATTTTCTCATTAGCAAAATAAAGA
Organism: Urocitellus parryii; assembly: GCF_045843805.1. Lineage (NCBI taxonomy): Eukaryota > Metazoa > Chordata > Mammalia > Rodentia > Sciuridae > Urocitellus > Urocitellus parryii. Next base: position 28,192,184 of record NC_135537.1, read on the forward strand.
TTGTAATATTGTGCATATTTCATATGAGGAAAAAAGGGAATAATTTTTGAAAAGAGGCACCTAATTTCTGGAAAATAATAGGCATCAACAAAAGAATTAAGATTATTCAAAGAATTAAGAATGATGTTAACACAGTAATATAAAAAACAGAAATCATCTACTAGGCAGTTTTTTTGTTTTTTTGTTTTTGTATGGGGGATTGAACTCAGGGGCACTCAACCACCGAGCCACGCCTCCATTTTGTATTTTGTATTTTATTTAGAGACAGGATCTCACTGAGTTGCTTAGTGCTTCGCTGTTGCTGAGGCTGACTTTGAACTTGCAGACCTCCTGATTAATCCTCCCCAGCCACTGGGAATACAGACGTGTACCACCGTGCCTGCCACTAGGCAGTTTTGATTACCAAAGTTCTAATATTCTTGAATTTCAGTTACCACTGCTTAGCTAAATATAAGTAATACAATTCCCAACAACATGCCTCAAGTTTTTGTTATGGCATTTTTGTTGTAATTACATAAAGTATAAACTTTGCTGTTGCATTTTTGGTTACAAGTCATACTTTAGAGTTGCTCATCATAATTAATGACCAATCACAGGGTATATTGGTGAGTGGTCACTGCACATCTGTTACTCGATTCATGCATAGATAACAAAGTGTGTTTGTCCCATCTCCCTTTCTATCAGTAATATGCTCACATAACATGAAGCGAGAATGAATCATTGAAGGAGGGAAAAAGTGGAAAAAGATAAAAGTGAAGCAAATACACACCTACCAAAAGCAAAATACAATCAATGTAAATGGTGTTGTGCCTAAACTTGGAAATGTTGGCATTATTGCCATTCAGCAGAAGCCAGAACTTAGGGAAGGCAAACTTGCCAATGCAAACAAGAAAAGCTGTGAAAGAAAGAATAAAGATACCCAGAGGAACTAATAATGGCAAAACAGCATGTCATATGAAAGGAATTTGTGGAGATATTTCATGATTGTTGAAAGAGCAAAGGACAAAATGTTGAAGGCTGATTCAGCCTCAGAAAGGAGTAGGACAATTTGACAAGGCATCGAAGAGCTGCCGGCTCCATGTAGTAAGTGATTTAACTAGAAGAAAAAGGCAAGCACAATTCAACTCCTCTTTCTAAGGCTCTACAAACACTTCTTCAATGTTTCTAATGTTTAACTGTAAGTATACTAAATATTGTTTTAGTAATGTTTATTTCCCTATAAGTCTGTAAGAGATACTAGGAATTTTTATCATTGTAACAAAAATATTTAAAAATCATAGAACAATCAGAATCACTCCCATTGGCTATTAAGGTGGCTTTGCATGGCTTGTGCAGTCACTTTTCCGGTCCTGGACTACCATGCATGAGGAGGACTGGTTCTCTGCACTCTAAAGAGATATCATTGTGTCTGTACTACACTTTCTGTCTTTCACCTGAGTTCCCGTAGTATAGAACAGAACCTTCTGAATTTGAAGATGTCTTCTTCCATTTAGGCTGTATTTGGAAAGGTAGGGGGAAGAGGAGAGTGCAGAGGGTACATGCTTACATTGCTAAAAAATTATTTTGGAAAAAAGTAGTCTATTTAAACAATATATATGCTGCACTCTCCTCTCTCACATTCCTAACTATGCAGCTCCTGATAAGTAAATATATATGAATATAAATAAATACATGTAATGGTTATACATTAACATGCCAAATAAAATTTCTATCATTTATAAATAAAAATATAAATTTATGAAAATAATAGATTTATAATTTGTACAATTGTTTATTTAAAATTAGGAGCCATGATAGAGGGGAAAAAAAAACATGTGTGGAAGCTAAATAAATCTCTATGCCTATGCAAAATTATTCTCTTCATTCTACTTTGTAATGTTTCATCCAGACAGTTTAAATATCCCCGGGCATTGTATTAAAAATATTGTGTAGAATAACCTAATTTTCTAAGCTTGCAATCATAATGAGTTGGGACAGGAGTGGAATGGCAACCAGAATAATATCTCCATTATGTTTTGTCAATTTAAGTTAATCATCTACTGATATTTTCTTTAATATAGACATTTTAACCACTTTATTTTCTGATTTTGCACATGACAAAAAAATTCAGTAAAGAATGAATACATTTTGTAATCTTAAATGGAAGGCAGCTATAAATGTAATTTTTATAAATGACATTCATACTAAATTACAAGCAGGTTAAAGCTTTGTTGAACATTCATAGAATAAATGGACCAATAAAAGGCCCTGTGTGTGTGTGTGCATGCATGTGCACACACACACTATATACATGTATTGACATATATAATATACACATCTTCAATCTACTGTATAATACTTTCTTTCAAGAGATTCTTTGAATTTTAAGAAAAGCAAGAAAAACTTGAGGGAAGATACTTATGAAAAACACTTTGTATTTTCACATACTAAGTGTAAGAAAAGTTCTGTCTCAGTTATTTCTTCTAATTTATTGAAGACAAACATATATTTTTTTAGAACACTAAATTTAAACTTATTTCTCAGGACATTTTCCTGAGACTTAATTTCAGGAGTTGAAAATCAGAGAGAATGATGGAGAGTTTAAGAGTTATGATTATGATTAATAGAGAATTTTTTCTTTTCTTTTCTTTCTTTTTTTTTTTTTTTTGGTACTAGGGGTTAAAGCCAGAATGCTTTTCTGCTGAGCTACATGCACAGTCCTTTTATTTTTTAGTTTGAGACAGGGCCTTGCTAAATTGCTGAGTATCTCACTAAGTTGCTGAGATTGGCCTTGTACTTGAGATTCTCCTGTCTCAGCCTCTTAAGTCTCTGGGATTATAAGAATCACCACCATGCCTCACTAATAGAGAAAATTTATGAGAACATTCTATCACAACAATGAGAACATATATTGAGTGAGACTGAGTGGAACTTATTTAAATCTTCTGTGCAATGTAGGTATCAAATATTGATCTATGTCTTGCAATGGTTACTACCAGTACACAGAATTAAGTTTATGTTACCAAACACTAGTTGTGGGGTTTGGTACAAAATAATCAACATGACTGTATCTTGGTTTCTCCTTATGTAAGAGGCAACCCATAAATTTTTGATAAAAGTTCTTGCTTAGATCAATGAGACAATATATGTAAAACATAGCAATGTTTGACATGAAATAAGATCATTAATTTATATAACAAAAATATTGAACACATACTTTAAAATAAGGAATTCTTCTAAATGTTGGATATAGCAATAAGCAAAACAAAGCCATTCCCCTCAAGTGGTTCACTCCAAGGAGACAGACAGGCAAGGCAATTTTAAATAGCATAATAAATGCGTGTATTAAATAATAATTAGTGCTAGAAATTGAAAGTTAAGAGGGATAAAAATATAACTAGAGCTTGTGACACAATTTGTAATATAGTGCTTAGAAATAACTTCTTTGTGGGAGTTACTTGAGCATTTCCAAAGGTGATGGGAGAAAAACCCATCTTGCAGATGTCCAGGGAGGAAAGTCCACACAGAGGAAGCAGCACATGCAAAGGAGCTAGGATGAAATTTTGATTGACATGTTCAGGAATAGATTGATGTTCTAAATTGAAGAGAGAGCAGCCAACATGACTATGGAACTTTATTCAGTCACAGTCACCTGCTCCCATGTCTGTTTTATCCAACCCTTTAGGTATCAAAATGTCTGTGTCCTTCTCCTCTTCCTCAGTCTCCTTCTCTTACTCCATCTCCTTGTCCTTTCCAAATGCCATTGCCTCTTTTTCCTCCTCCTTTCCTTCTTTTTCTTCTCTTCCTTCTGATTTTTCCTCCCAATGGTAATAGAGACATTTACCACAAACTATGAATAAATTTACCTTTTTGACTGAACATGTTTTTATCAGCAAAATGGTAAAACAGAGTTTTCCTGAGATTATTGATATAAATGTGTGCTGCCGTATACCACAATTATTGACATATAATCAACTCTTGAAAAATAATTGTTCAGGTCAGGCTTATATCCTGTAGTCCCAGTTACTTGGGAGGCTGAGGCAGGAAGATCCATTGAAGCCAAGTGTTTAAGACCAGCTGGGAAAAATGGGGCAAGACCCTGTCTTAAAAAATTGTTCAGATTATATTAATAAATGTCTTAAATTAATAATTGAATGTGATATTACGTAGAATTTGGAGATATAAATATTTGAAAAATGGGACATAGTTTTTTTCTGAATCTCTGAGAGTTGAGCTTCATGCAATATCCTAAGTAGAAATAATTGATATTTTAACAGCTTTTAAATTTTATAACACACATTTTCATCATTCACTGTACTTAAATTATTTAACTCTAATGACAACTCTATGAGATATCTCTGTTATTATCATCCCCATATTACAAACAAGGAAGTTGAGACACAAAGAAATTAAGTAATTTGCCAATGTTACCAAGGCAGAAATTTAGGAACTATGATGATTAATCTGGATTAATTAAATTTGATTGGACTAAAAGATGCCTAAAATTCAGGGGCTTCTGAGAGTGTTCATGAGGGTGTTTCTAGAGATGATTGGCATGTGGAACAGCAAACTGAGTGGGGAGACCCACCCTAAATGTGAGTTGCAGCCAATAGACTGGGAACCTGAATGGAACAAAGGTGGTAAAAGGAAGAAGCTGATGGAGACTGTTCATTTTGAGGACTGCTTCAATTGCTGCTGTGATCACCTGAGACCATCCAACTCCATCCAGCTCCTTCACTCTTCCAAAGGAGTATCTGATCAGCAATTCTCTTAGGGACTTTCCAGGCCTTCAGTGTCAGCCTGGGGCTGATTGTCAGTCCTTTTCTTCTAAAACTCCACCTCCTTGGACTGAGCAACTACTGGTTCCTTCAGCTGTCCTGCCTGCCAAGGGCCATTGTGGGACTATCTAGCTTCTGGTCATATAAATCAATCTAATAAATCACCTTTTATAGTTATATGTACACACACACACACACACACACACACACACACACACAATTGGTTGTGCTCCTCTAGAGAACCCTGGCTAACACAGGAACTAAAGTGTGAGCCTAGGAAGTCCAGCTCAGTTTTTCTCTTAGCTTGTATGCTATGCTTTGATGCAATACTAAAACAAGACTTTGTAAACACACTCAAGAATAAACACAGTCTCTTAAAGAAACCTGCAGGATAATGGCAAATAGAATAGTAGAGAAAAGCTTAGCATTGAAAAGAAGAAGAATACTTCACATCAAAACAACCAAGATAATGTAGAACTATTTTTCTCCAATTCAGAATGATAGAGAAACACGATTGATGGAACCACTATTTGATCCAGCTATCCCTCTCCTTGGTCTATACCAAAAAGATTAAAAACAGCATACTACAGGGACACAGCCATATCAATGTTTATAGCAGCACAATTCACAAGAGCTAAACTGTGGAGCCAACCTAGATGCCCTTCAGTGGATGAATGGATAAAAAAAAAATGTGGCATATATACACAATGGAATTTTACTCAGCAATAAAAGAGAATAAAATCATGGCATTTGCAAGTAAATGGATGGCGTTGGAGAAGATAATGCCAATTAGCCAATAATGCTAGTTAGCCAATCCCCCCAAAAAGCAAATGCCTAATATTTTCTCTGATATAAGGAGGCTGACTCATAGTGAGGTAGGGAGGGGGAGCATGGGATGGGAGGAATAAATGAATTCTAGATAGGGCAGAGGGATGGGAGGGAAAGGGAGGAGGCAGGGGATTAGCAAGGATGGTGGAATGTGATAGACATCATCATCCAAAATACATGTATGAAGACACAAATTGGTGTCAACATACTTTATATACAACCAGAGATAGGAAAAAATGTGCTGTATATGTGTAATAAGAATTGTAATGCATTCTGTATTATTTATTTTTTAAAAAAATCAATTAAAAAAGAGAAATATGATCAACCAAAACAACATTAGTAAATCTAATACATCAAAAGCTAGAGTATGGCATTTCAACTTAAATATTGAAAATCATAGACTCTATACTTCCTTCTCTTTTTCCCCTGCTAGAAAAAATTAGCTTGTAGTTATTTTTTCTTTATCTTAGTCTATTCCTTTTCCACTTGCATTTCTCTATAATAAGCATAAACATTTATTTTATCATTTTTCTTGTTAATCATTCAATTATCCTCATACTTCATTTGCTTATTGATATTCTTTGTTCATTATCCCAATAAATTTCTTATATTGTTTTTTAACATGCAAGAGTTCATTGGAGTTTAAATTTATAAACACATACATGTAATAATTGTGTGCAATGTATTACTCAATATATGAAGGCATTTGTGAACTATACCAAAGTTGTATATTTATATAAACAACTTTTACATATGAATATTTTTTATATCTGAGAGAAAAGTTAAAATTTAATGCTATCTTTTTTGATATTGGGAGTCTCATAGCACACTAGGTGATTTTCATGAGACACATATCATTACAAAACTGTGACACAATTGAGTCTGAACTTCAGGATTTGAACTAATTCCAAATTCAGTGCTTATTTCCTATAAAGTATTCTTCTCCAAAAAAGAGGCAACTATTCAAGTAACTGTGAATGTATTCATGAATATGAGACCTACTATCTTAACATTAATAGCATTGGTTTAAAAAACTAATATCTAAAATATAATTACCCCTTGTTTTAGTCAGCTTTTCATTTATATGATCAAAATACCTGACAAGAACAACATAGAGGAGGAAAAGCTTATTCTAATGAAAGGTTTCAGAGGTTTAGTCCATGGTTAGCAAGCTTTACAGCTCTGAATCTGAAATGAGGCCGAATGTCATGGCAGAAGGGTGTGCCAGCAAAAAAGCATCTCAGAACATGGCAATCAGGAAGCAGAGAGAAAACTTCACTCACTAGGGACAAAATAAAAACCCCAAAGCCATACCCCTAGTGACCTATTTCCTCCAGCTGTGCTCCTCCTGACCATAGTTGCAGCCTAGTTAATCCTTATCTGTGGATTAATCCACTGATTAGGTCACAGGTCTCAAATATAACCATTTCACTTTGGAACAAATTTCATACATGAGTTTTTAAGGACAATCTCATACCTAAACCATATACCCCTTTCCATATCAAAGAGTATATTTGATTTAGCTATGAATGAAATGAGTTGATAAAAAGATTTATTCTAACTTTATTCTATTACAGTCTTTATAAATGGATAACTTTACTAGGGAAAAAATAAACCCTTCAAGGTCATCTCAAGTAAAAGAAAAACAACAGAGAAAATACTCATTTTTATATATTTGAAAAGCAGATTAGAATCTTATTTTCAAAGGAATAGTTTAGGTAATTGGATGGTCTCTCATTAATGTTAATATGAATCAGGCAAAACTTGATAATTACACACTACCAAAATTCAGGGTCATCTAATTAAAAGTTTAAATCATTATATTTTATCTTTGTTTTTAAATTTTAATAATTTGTTTTAACTGACACCCAAAAGATGAAAATTAGACACATTGATCAAGAACCATGTGATGTTTCAGTACAGGAACATATTACATTATGTAAAGCTTAAATCGGGTTAAGCATATCTACCCCTTGAACATTTATCATTTCTCTAGGGTAAAAAAAAATCAAAAAATTTCTTCTAGCTTTTTGAAATATTCAATACATAGATGTTATCTATAATTATTCATTTGTATCTGTTACTTAGTGTCCATTAACCATTTGTTTCCCATTGTTTTAATTTTTATTTGTTCTTTTTAGATATACATGACAGAGTGTATTTTGACATATTATACATAAATGGAGTATAACATATTCTAATTAGGATCCCATTCTTGTGGTTGTACATGATATGAAGTTTCACTGGTCATGTATTCATATATTAACATAGGAAAGTTGTTTCTGATTTATTCTATTTAGCTTCCCCCATTATTTCAATCCACTTTTCATAGCTGTGACTAAAAGACCTTACAAGAGCAAATTTAAGAAGGAAAAAATTATTTGGGGGCTCACAGTTTCAGAGGTCTCAGTCCACAGACAGCTGGCTCCAATGTTGGAAGAATGTGGTGGAGGGAATCAGCTCACATGATAATCAGGAAGCAGAGAGAGCCTCCACTCACCAGATATAATATATAAAAGTCACACCTCCAAAGCCTACCTCCTCCAACCACACTCTATCTGCTTTCAGTTACCAGTTAATCCCCAGCATGGAATAAATCCACCAACTGAGTTAAAGCTCTTATAACCCAATTATTTCACCTCTGGATGTTCTTGTATTATCTTATACATGAGCTTTTAGGGAACACCCAATATCTAAACCATAACACACATTCTGACCACTACACTCACCAGCCCATCATAAACCACCATTGTGCTCCCAATTTGAATGAGATCAACATTTTTAGATTTCTCACAGAAGTAAATTCATGCAATATTTGTTTTCCTGTGCCCGGCTTATTTCACTTAACATAATGATCTCCAGGTCCATGCACATTGAGCAAATGCCAAGTTTTCTCTTCTGTTTTATGACTCAATTATATTCCATTGAATCTATGAGTTACGTTTCTTTATGCATTTATCAATTAATGGACCGTAAGTTGTTTCCAGTTGTTGGCTACTGTAAACAGTTCTGCAATATACATAAGAGTGCAGATGTCTTTTCCATATTCTGAATTCATTTCTTTTAGATTTATACCTAGTGGTAGGATTGCTGCATAGTATAGAGGTCCTACTTTTGTTATTGTTATTGGTTTCTTTTTCTAGAAATGTCCATATTGTTTTCCATAATTGGTATACTAACATTGTTTTCCATAGTTGGTATACCAGTGTATATTCCCACCTGCAGTGTGGAAGGGTTACCTTTCCTCCACATTCCTGCAAGTGTTGGCTGTCTAGATATCTCGGTTCAGAGAAATTTCAGAAATATCAAGGACATTGCTTTTAATGAAAGTTAGTATCACAAATGTTTCCTAATTTTTACCATCTTTTTAATTCACTCATAGAAATAGAATCAGAAAGACTTTAAAGATTTTCCTTAAGTTTTTGTTTACTTTTAAAATGGAGGAATTAAATTGCCAAAGCTCAGGGTCTCTATTTCACTTTAAAAGATTAAAATAATAATTATCAAATTGACTTCTTAGTCATTCAAAAGTTCAAGTTCTATGTGTTACATATATAGAAATTACATGTCTCTTAAAGTGATTTTTGAATGCCATAGAGTGGTATATACTCCTCTGATAATCCAAATTTTTACTGGAATTTTAACAATCTCTAAAGTTCTCATATGTAAATTTTAAGAAATAAAATTCATTATTTTTTAAATGAAAACCTTTATTTTAGGTGATAATGGGGTTTATAGTGATGGAAGTATCATGATTTCACCCCACTGACCCCTTTTAGTTATAATGCATTATTCATCAATAATTGGCCATAAAATTATCTGCATCCTTGTATAAAGGTTTTAAAAGCTAGAATCAGCTTGTCAAATGTACCTCCTTTGCTATTATTTCCTATTCTTGCTAATTCCTATCAAAATTTATTCAATGAGGGCTTTGATCTATGTAAATTTCTCCTAAATACAACATGGAAAACACAGTTGCCTCACTCTCACATAACAAAAATTTACTCTTATCCATAACTGCTTTTCTAAAAAGGGTTGTAAAAGGAATCTCAATAATTATACCCATCATATATAAAACATGAAAAATATAAGTTAATTGCTGTTCATTAGTGTTTTAGTAAAGCTAAATAAATTATGACCCTCTTTCTGCACATTTCAATACCCTGCCTGAAAATCATATTTTAAAGATATATGACATTCTGTGACTTACTTACATGACTTTATCTGACTTCAGTCATTCAATTATTTTAATAACTATCCATTGGAAACACACTATATACCAGGAAGTCTACTAAATTTAGAGATCAAATCTCCTTTTTAATTTTTTTTACCCTATAATGTGCAAGTCATAATCTTTAGGGGTTTCATCATGAATTATGTGGCCTTCATGGTAGAATAATAGAGAAAGTTTAAAGCACACCTAAAAGTCTATGGTTTATTTTAACTGCAAAGTTAAACCAGTACCTACAGTCCCAACATGCAGGTAAATCTAGCACACTTTAACTCTGGATGCCATTGATCTTTAAGCTCTGACCACATTCTGACCTTGTGGGTACAGAATAGTGTCCAAAATTTCTAAACAGCAATTATAATTATAGTTTGGTATTTGGCAGTGCCTTGTATCCTAATGCATTTTTTGGACTGACACAGAGATTCAGTCACCAACTAGAGGAAAATACCAAGCTGTCTGATGGGAGGAAAGAATGTGCATCATATCAGGGACCCAATTAAATAACACATGTATAAGAAAGGAACACAGGAGCCATCAGAGTTTAATCATCAGAATACCAAAGCACTTGAACTAGACATCAATATTGAGATTAATCAACAATAACAGTAGATTAGTAGGCTTGAGAGTTCTCGGGAGCACACAAAGTTTTACTAAAGGGAGTAAAGGGCACTAGTGATAGTCTGAGACCCACAGTTGGATACTTGAAACCATGAACAGTGTTGAACATTATACATACCATTTTTTTCTCTGTACATACATATGACAATGTTTAACTTGTAAATGAAGCACAACAAAACAGTAATGATAACTTTTAATAAAAAAATAGAAAAATTATAACAATACAATGTAATAAAAGTTATTTAAAATATATGAATTGCTTATCTCTGGAATTTTCCACTTAGTATTTTCCGACTACATTCGACCATGGATAACAGAAGCTGTAGAAAAGAATACTGTGGATGACAGGGGACTACTCTACTTAGAAAGTTTAAGTAAACCAGGGAGATTAAGGAGGTCAAAAAAGGAGAAAGTGCTCATAACAGCACCGATTGGTCACTCAGATTTCTGTGACAGGGCTGTCAGCAAGGAGCTTCCGTTGGCTGCCTCCAAGGCACTTCAACTTCAGCCTGAAGAAAAGTAAATTCATAAACTCTATTAACTATATTGAAATTAGTTTTTCTCACTGTTCACTAGATTATACCACAGTCTTCCCAGTCTTTCAAGTCGGAAATCCAGGAGCTGTTCTTAACACTTGCATTTCACCCTACAATTCAATCCACTAAAAATCCTAATAGTTTAAATTCCCAAAATCTAACCTTCACCTTCATTTCCATGATTAACCCCTCCTAAGCTAGCAACATCTTTCAACATACTTCACGCCACTATAGTCAGATGGATCTTGATAAAATGCACATAGATTTATGACATTGCTCTATGTGAGTTTGTTTAGAGACACAGGTGTGTCAAGGCTATATCCTTACTGGTAGGCTATATCCTTACTGGTAGGCTATATCCTTACTGGTAGGTGGGCTTAAGTCTGCTCTAACTTCCTAGATCACCTGTCTACTCAAGTTTGTTTTTTCTCTTATGATGGTAAAAATAGAAAGTATTAACAAATTTTTTTTCCAAATAGGATGCTGTGAAATCATCAAAATCTATAGTATAAAGGCCTATGCAAAATCATGGGAAATGCATGTGACCTATTAAATTTAAAAATTATGTGAACAATGTCATTGTAACTATATAAAGATTATACCTAACACAATACATAAAAAACTATAAAATAATTGAGGCATACAATTAAAATTATAGGAAACTTTATTATTTACAAGTGTTTTTAAATGATTGTTTTTATTTTGAAATCAAACTATTTTCTTTGTTTTGTCTTTTTCCTTTTATCCTCCTGAAAATAAGTTATACATTTTTTAAACAATACAAATGGGTCAGAGCTGATAAACATTCTACAGCTTTTTTAAAGAAAAATTTAAGATATTTAGAGAAGAAACACATTATGTAGACAGAATAAGGAACAACCAATAACAAGTACACTTTAGAGTCCAGTGGGACTATAGCAAAAAGTAATAATACTATGCCTGCAAGGTTATATTTTTATTTACAGAAAACAAGTTTAACAAAAATAGAATTACTCAAATATATATATATATATATATATATATATATATATATATATATACACATACACATATACATATATGTATACATATGGAGGAATTATATACTTATATATATTTATATAAAATATTTCAGTGAATTTGAGAACATATCAGTGTAAAAGGATTTTACAGGCTTAATAGTAGAAAATGTTTGATTATGCCCAAATCACTGACTTATAGAGGAAACTGACACTGTGAGAAACACGTAATTTTTGTTTACAAATCACAGTGTTAAGTGAAACACAGGCATATTGGAACTGTATCCTCATATTGCCTGGCTCAGTTGCTGTAGACCTGTACCAACAAGATGATTCCAATATTCAAGGTATTGTACAGGATGCTTACTGCCCATATGCCACTTTCATAACTGCAATATCATGTTGATAAAATTTAATTGTACTAAAAAGAAATAACACTCTAAATCTTCAGAATACTTCTTGGAAAAGGTGGATTAAAAACTAGAAGACTGATAAAATTCACTGTTAATATAAAGAAGCAAGCTTACAAAATCAATAATAAGTACATTTTTAATAATGTTTATTTCTGTTTGTTAAATTTTAATATAGTGTTTTAATATAAGTATTAATAATTAAAACCTGAAAAAATTTGTTTCATGAAAAGATTAATAATTCAAACAAATGAATCATCCTGTTAGATAATTCAACCTGATTGGTAATGGAACAGCAGCAAATTGGCAGTGAGCAATACCCTGGATGGTACAGAGACAATTTTCAAATATGGAGAATTAGATAAGTCATGCAAAATTCTACACTAATGTGGGCAGTTTGAAAAATAATATAAAGAGCTAACAACTCATGTCTAATTAGTAAAAGAGACAAGGGACTACTTCCACACACCATCTACATGGCCACTCACAATACTTTAGGCACCATTCACGTTTGCTTTAATGACAAGGTGATAAAAACATTGAAGATGCTTTTAAGCAGAATGTACTTATCTGTTAGCACATTGAAATTCTAAAAGGTTTCCAGATATGCCTATAAAAATGAGAGTTTCCTATTAATTATGAAAAAGTTTACCTCACAGAAGGGATTTTTATGTCATCCCATTTCCTTGTGCTGAGTATAAAAATGTACCCAACAGTTATAGTTGGTTCTACTCCAGCAGCTATTTTGTCTCCATATTGTGTGGCTCATGAAGCACAAACAGGCTTTGACCAGGCACCCCTCTGTAAATTTCTTTATCAGCTCAAATGCCTGGAATAATAATGAGAGCTCCATCTTTTGTTTTCTCTCCTGGTATTGGGGATCAAAACTAGAGGTTCATGTCTTCTAAACAAGCATCCTACCACTGAGCAGCATCCCCAGTCCCTAGAGGTTCATTTTGATCAGGTATTGCTCTCTTCTTAAAAATAACATTAGATTCATTTATTTATTTCATGAAGATGACTAGTAACTTACTTGAGGAAAAAAATAAGCTAAACATTTGGTAATGATCTATGTGTAGTTCATTTAACTAAGGTATAAAGATTTATAATGACAAAAACTTATTATAGAATTACTCTTACCTACATTTGTAAATAGAATGGAAAAGTTGTTCTCTTTCTCTTCCTTATCAGGGCTTCTCCTGAATAGACATGACCGATTTGACTGACAAGGTTAAGACTTAAAAGTAAGACCTGAAACTGAAACTACCAGAAGAAAACATAGAGAAATGCTTCAGAACATTGAAATCAACAAGGAGTTTCTGGACCAGAACCCCATAGCACAGGAAACACACACAAATATAGGCAACCAGGAGAACTTCAATCTGAAAAGCTCTGCACAGAAAGGAAAAAATGAAAAGACAAACTACAGAATGGGAGAAAATATTTGAAATATATAATGGACAACAGATATGGGGAAAAATGTTAACTATCACTAATCTTCAGTAAAATATAATACAAAAACACAATGAGATGTCACCCTACTCTGGTATGAATTACAATTCTCCAAAAGACTAAAGGTAGCAAGTGCTGGTAAGGAGAAAAGGCAACACTTGCACACTGTACTCCAGTGGAAATGTAAATTAGTGTGGCCATTAATGATAGCACAGGTATGGGGAATTTTTTCAACTTAATGTTACAAAGGTCAAAAGTGGAATGGTGGCTACCAGTGTCTGGAGAGAGTAGGAAGGAAGGAGAGTCGAGGAAGGGTTGGTCAAGGGATATTAAACAAAATAGGAACAAGAAATTCTGGTGAGCTACTGCTTAGTAGTATAACTATAGAAAATATTAATTCACTATTTTAAAAGTCTAGAAGAAAGGCTTTTGAATGTTTTTACCACAGAAATGACAACTATTTGAAGATAGAGACTTTTTACTCTGATTTAAACATTACATGATATATACATGTAACAAAGCATTACATGATACCTCATTAAAACAAACAATTTTAATTTTTATGCACTATTCAAAAATTCAATTAAACAAAAATAGTTAACTGCATAACTGTTTACCTTTATTATTTAAAATAAAACAATAAAAAATAATAGCCATGATTCTACTCTCTATATCTATGATTTTTACTAGTCTAGATTCCACATATAAGTGAGAATATTTGGGTTTTTTTTTTCTGTGTGTAAATCATTTTACTTAGTATAAATCTCTTTATTCATTAATGCTGTCTTAAATTTCAGGATTCTTCCTCTCTCTTTCTCTCTCTCTCTATCTCTCTGTGTGTGTGTATGTGTGTGTTTGTGTGTGTGTATGTGTTGTGTTTAGCTCAAATTTTTTAACCCATTTATCTGCCAAAAGACATTTTGGTTGTTCCTATACCTTGATATTGTGAATACTAATTGTAATACTATAATAAATATGGAAGTCCACGTTCAATACCCTGATTTAAATTCATTTGGATAAATATACAGAAGTTGTATTGATCATAAAATAGGTGTGTTTCCACAAATGCAAAGCACTATACATTCCTAGCCAAAGGGAACAAAGTTTCAGTTATGCAAGAAAAATACGTTTTGAAAATCTGCTAACACCATAGTGTCTATAGTTAACAATACTGCAATGTGTACTTAAAATTTGCCAAGAAGTTAAATCTTACAATAAACATTTTGTTATGAAAAAAGTTAATAATCAAAAGTATGATCTCACTTCAGCCAGAATGGCAGTTATCAAGAATACAAGCAACAATAAGTATTGAGAGAATGTGGGGGGAAAGACACACTCATATATTGTTGGTGGGACTGCAAATTGGTGCAGTCCATTTGGAAAACAGTATGGAGATTCCTTAGAAAACTTGGAATAGAACCACCATTTGACCGAGCTATCCAACTCCTTAGTCTACACCCAAAGAACTTAAAAACAGAATACTACAGTGATGCAGTCACATCAAGGTTTATAGCAGCACAATGCACAATAGCCAAACTGTGGATCCAGCTTAGATGCCCTGTGATATCTATCTATCTATCTATCTATCTATCTATCTATCTATCTATCCACACACAATGAAATATTAATCAGCAATAAATGAGAATAAAATTATGACATTTGCAGGTAAATGGATGGAGTTAGAGAATATCATCCTAAGCAAAGTAAGCCAATCCCCAAAATACAAAGGCTGAATATTTTCTCTGATAAGTGGATGCTAATCCATAATGGGGGGTGAAATGGGATGAGTTGAGGAACTTTGGATTGGCCAAAGGGGAGGGAAGGAGAAGGGAGGGGTATGGGGATAGGAAAGATGGTAGAATGATACAGACATCATTATACTAGGTATATGTATGAGCACAAATTTTGTGACCCTACTTTGTGTACAACCAGAGAATTGAAAAATTGTGCTCCATTTGTGTAAATGAACTGAAAAGCATTCTGCTGTCATGTATAACTATTTAGAACAAAGAATAAATAAATTTAATAATAATAATAATGGTAATAATCAAAACAGGAGGAAACTTTGGGACATGAACGGTATGATGATGGTCATGATGTTTTCATAGTATATTCTTATCTCCAAATGCACTGCATATATTAAATATGTACAGCTTTTTACATGTCAATCATAGCTCAATGAAGTGTTTTAAGAAAGAAAACAAGAGAGAATGAAATGAAAGAAGATGGAAGGAAAGAAAGTAAAGGGCTTATTCCTTCATTCTTCTCTTTTAGATCTTCTGAGCTGAAGAAGTCATATAATCTCTTATAATCTACAGAGCAATTTCTCAGAGCACAGTCTGTCACTCTTAAGCAACTTCTTCAGTAATGAGTGAAAGTATGAATTACTAAGGGTAAAGTGACCTCCATCTCAGTTACATCCTCCACTGCAAACACCATCTTTTCAATACCAGTGTTTATCTATTTACTGACCTCAACTCAAGAAAGAAACAAAAGGGATGATTTGGTGAGCTTCTAAAGACTAACAGATATTTATTGAGTATAGTTATGGAGTAAACTTTTGATTCTTGTTCTTACTTAGTTTGATACCAGATTCCTTTTGTTGTTATCAATCGGATCCTGCTTCATTTGTAAATAGATTTCCATGTTCCATCCTATTTTCTATCCCAGGTAGATCATTGTCTGCATACTATGTAAAGCTAATGTTTGAGAGACTCTTAGTTAAGAGACACTGTAAGCTAACAAATACCATTGAATTTAAGCCTCAAATCAACCATAGTTGGTACTGTCTTTATTTTGAAGAATTAATTAAGCTTAAACATTTTTAATAGCTAGTAAAAGATGTACATCCAATTTAGGCCAATTCAGATTCCCAAGGTTTAAAAATGTTTCAGAGTGAATAACCACCACAAAAATCTAATTGAGTCTATAAGTATAATAATTATTCAATTCCTTAGAACAATTATTTAATAACTATAATGTGCTAGTTACTATTGTAGGTACTAAGCATACAGTACTGAATGAGGCTGAGAAATTTTCTTTGCTAAAGGAGCTTACAACTATGAGGGAAAGCAGTTATTAGATAATTATATTGATTGATGACTTTAAATAGTTATAAGCAATATAAAGTATTCAAATAAGAAAACAGGGTAATGGAAGCAACAGTAATAGAAGTAGGGAAGGAAAGGCAGAAAGACCATTTTAGACTGGTTGATGTATAGAAGCCCCTCTGAGTGATCAATATTTTAGCTGACCCCTGAATGATAAGATATCAGCAAAGAGAAAAACTTTAGTTATGAGAACAGTAGAGTAAAATGGAATGAATGTAAATTCTAAAGCCACACTTTTGCATATGAAACCTGGCTCTATTATATCCAGGTTGTGTGGACCTAGACAAATTAATCCATGTTATTGTTCACCTGTTCCTTCTCTGTAATGGAGATAATAATAACATCTACCTCAAAGGTTCTGTTAGAATATCAAACAAATTAGGTTTTTCAAAATGGCTTAGACTTGTACTTAAATATAACAAACATTATATTAGTGTAAGATACCATCACAACTGTTATCACAACAATCTCCCTCCTCATTTCAAGCAAAATATATAGCTTTTCAAGGCCTTAAAGCCAGAACAAGCTTGGTGAGGTAGCTCCCATTATCATGCTTAATTTGTAAAAGACTGAACCAGGGCTCTTACTACAGTGCCTCAGCTCTATCTTTTTCCACCTCAGTTTTCCAAGTATATTTAAAAGAAAGAAATATTCTAGCAAAATTTTGGTTATTTCCAATTTATTGTGTCTGAGATTTTCAAGACCTTGATTTCTTTAAAGAATGTAAATAATTTACAACTAAATTCACAAGGACATTCACATACATGAACATATCACCATCTGTACCTTATTAATATAGCATTACAGTACTGAATAAAGATTGTATTCGATTTTTAAGCAATATGGGTACTCAACCATGTTAAAATATTAATTCAAAAAAATTGTCTTCTACATGTAGGTATAGATCCCAGGTCTAAACTTCCTATTGGAGTATTATACAATATATTTTTTTCTGATTTGTACAAATTTAATCAAGAGAATATTTACTCATACATGCAACAAAAAGAAATAATTCAAGACAAAATAGTTCAGTGAATTAATCACACTTGAATATCTTTATTCCCAGAATCTTAATTAGAAAATCTGAAAATAATTTATTTATATAAGAAATGGATAATAGTGAAATCAAATAAAGAAGGTGATTAGCTATCATTGGTTTGTACATGTATTTGCGCATAATTAGATTAGAAAATTTAGGGGAGAATCTATATAAATCCTGAACACACAAAGATAATCAAGATTAATCTTTGAAAGATTAATCTCTTTGAAAATTGAAATCTTTGAGTATATACCAGTTGGAAATCATTATCTACCACAGTCATCATATGAAATAACAAAGTTACTCTTCCATATGCTAAAATTGAGATTATAGAGGAAAAGGTAGGCAGATTTCAAGTCACAAACTGATTGTGAAGATACTTTAATGCAATGTAATTCTCTTTACCAAATAAATTACAAAGATCATATGACATATTCAATCAACATAGAAAAAACTCTTGGTTCTTACAGTAGATAGGAGAATGTTGAGATGATAGACAGATAAAGAACCTACTTTTACCCTCATTCCACCTGAACTTAAAGTTGTAGGACTTCTACATAAAATGAAAACCCCTACTTTCAATTTGTCACTTATTTTTAACTTTTAAAAAGAGTAAAGGCAGAGGAAAGAAAGTACCTAAGCAAACTTGTAAAGGTTTATTTTATTTATACATTATATATATATATATATATATATATATATATATATATATATATATTACTTATATACTGAATATACTTAAGAAGTACACATATATATACATATACATGTACATATATATACATGCACATGTACATTGGGCTTAATTAAAATAGGTATTTGTCTTTTTTATATTTACTATTACTTTTTTAAAGGTAAAATATTACAATTAGAGATATGAAATTTTAGAATCTTATATCAGTGAATGACTTTATGTATCCATTCCTGTACTTACTCACTCTCAGCTTTAAGACAGTTAAGAATTGTTAAACAAATTTTATTTAGAAATAATAGATTAGATAACAAAATATTATTTCTAAATAATTACCACCCAAATATTCTTTCATATTATTCCCCCAAGTACTCACTTTATTATTTTCCAAAAGTGAAAGCAAATATGAATGAAGTCAAAATTCATACCAGACCAAGTTGTGATCCTCATGATTCTAGCAATTATTCATGTCTTTAATTGAGGCCCATTAAATAGTTTTGTATGTGAATTATGAAATGAAACTGTTAATACAGAGCTTTTGCTACATGCTAGTGAATAAATATTTGATAATATCTGTAATGTTTTTCAATGAAAGAAAAAGCAAAAATATTTATGGATAAATAACAGATATCAAAATCTTGAGACTGGTGGACCCTTTTCATTACTTTTACATTTACCCTAAACTCAAAGAAAGTCATCACTTTTATTTTATCATTAAAATTGTGTCATAAAGTTTGAAACAGATAATTAATGGACAAATATAAGGAAGTTGATATTTCACTTGGATTTTCAGATAGCATTTATCTTCAAACTTTCTTAAGAATGACTGTAATAATAAAAATCACATAACAATTTCTGTAAAATATGCTGCTGAACAACCACTATAAATGGAATATTTTTCTAGACATTTTGAGAATAAGGTTAAAGAATAAAATCTAACATAAGCACATACTTGTAGTGGAGATTGTAAGCAAATTAAAAGTGATATAAGAGATAAAAAGCAAATGAGGTTGATGAAAGTTAGAACAGTCAGTATAAAATGTATGATTAAAAAAAATAGATCAGGGGCCAGGAGAGGTGGCACACTCCTATAATCTCAGTGGCTCAGGAGGTGGAGGCAGGAGGATCATGAGTTCAAAGCCAGACTCAGCAATTTAGAGTGGTGCTAAGCAACTCAGTGAGACCCTGTCTCTAATAAAATACAAAACAGGTCTAGGGATGTGGCTCAGTAGTTGAGTCTTCCTGAGTTCAATCTCAGGCACCCCCCAACCCTCACTGAAAAAAAAAAAAAAGTAGATCAGTAAAATCAAAGGAGGAAAATGATGATGTTCAACTTTGCATTTCTGAAAAGAGAAAAATGGAAACAGTCCACTCAGAGCATAGAAATGAGTTTACAGCCAGAGAAACTATGTACTTTCTTACATTACTAAGTGGTAACAAGGCTCTCTACTTTTTGAAACATAGACTGTGTGGTTTAATGAAGAGAAATTTATTTAACATAATTGTGGAGGCTGAGGAATCCAACATCAAAGTGCCAGCAGACCTGGTTTCTGTTGAGCGCATACTTTCTGATTTGCAGGTGGTCAATGTCATCTATCCTCATGTGACTGAGTGGGGAGAGGAAAAACATGCTCTCACCTGTCTTTTCATAAGGACGTTAATCTCTTCTTGAAGGTTCCACCTTTTTAACTTAATCATTTGTAAAAAGCTTCACCACTTAATATCCTCACATTGAGGATTAGGATTTCAGCATATGAATTTGAGAGGAGATAAGCAAGCATGCATATAGTATAGTAATGTTTATAATAGTAACAGCATAGTTGAAGAATGCATAATAGATGGCAGATAACTTCATAAAGTTCAAATGTAGCAATAGAAATAGTATTATGTATATCCTGGACAATACTTAAGGAAAATAATTTGACCAAGAGTCTAGATTTTAATTTAAAGGCATAATCATTAAGTTGACATCACTCTATGAATAATATTAAAATTTCTGACCTTGTATACATGCACAGAGACTTGACTGCATCAGTGCATAATTAAATAATTTTGAGGCAAAAAGTAAAATTATTACTACCATTCTTGAAGAAGCATTTAGTGTAATGGGAAAAAAATGAATGAAACTGGATATAATACCAATGAACTGATTTTCTATGATTTATATAAAGCTCAAGTCATATGGGGAAAAGCTGATATAAACTAGTATCTAAATGAATGCACTAAATTGAAATAGAGAAAAATCAAAACATAATTTGGGGCTGGGGATATAGCTTAGTTGGTAGAGTGCTTGCCTTGCATACACAAGGCCCTGGGTTCAATCCCCAGAACAATAAAAAAATAAAAATTAAACTAATTTCAGTTTTGAAACGCAAGAAATCAAAGGATGCTCATGAAGAAACAAAAAAGGGAAGAAAATGGAGTAATTTGAAAGAGGTCAGGAAAAATCTTGATTTGGAGAAAAATAATTAATGTAATAAGAACAAATTAATCAGATAAAAATTATTCTTCCTTTGATATAGATTATAACACCATAGTCTCTATCATACTGCCTCACTACAAGAACTCAACAAATATTTTCAAGTAATACAAAAAGTGACAGTTAACCCTGTTTTAGACTTATACAAATGTCATGTAGGATGATGCAAGTGATCTGAGAAGAGTAGAAAGAGCTAAAAATATAAAGAGCTTGAGAAAATGTACTTTAAAATATTAAGTTTTGTTTACATAAATAGCTAAATAGTATAATGCTAACATGTTAAAGAAGCAGTAAAAGAAATAAAAAATCAAATTTAATTTAAAAATGTGTATTAGTGATCAACTTAGGAACCAAAAATAAAACTCTATAAATGATAGGATATATAGATTTTTCAAGTACCTAGTTGCTTTAAATAGTTAGAGCCCCAACTATTTAAGGCAGCTTTCCATTACTGTGAAAAAAATGCCCAAGATGATAAACTTAAAATGGGGAAAAGTTTTTTGGCACATGCTTTCAAAAGTTTCAGTCCATGATTCACCCTGCTGCTCTGGGCCTGTGATAAGCACAGAACGCCCTGACATGAGCACTTAGAGAAGAAGGCCTGCTCACTTCATGGTGGCCAGAATGAAAGAAGGGAAATAAAATAAAAATAGGAAGGGGTCATGATTCCAACATCCCCTTTGATGGCATGTCCCCAGTAACCTAACATCCATCCACTAGGCCTCACCTACTATAAGTTCTACCATCTCTCCATAACTCCACAGGCTGGGGATCAAACCTACAACATGTGGACCACTGAAGGATATTTAAAATCCAAACTATAGAATTTCCTTATTGAAAGAATTTATGCCATCCTAACTACTGTCAATGATACCTGATAGGCTAAGATGATTACAAGATTTTTACAGCAACTAAAAATTGACATATATGGCATAAATTTTCAGATGGAAGTAAAGAACAAAAGGTAGGAGAGGAGTTGGATAAGCTAGAGAAAAAGTAACTAACAAATTATTTATACGGAGGCTCTTGGAAAAACTCTAAAGATTGAACATTTTGAAAAATATAAGGTCATCACTAGGAATCAATGTATGTTCTCTAAGAGCATTTTTTAAAAGCATAGAACTTTTAAAATAATATTATGAGTTTTATAGAAATATGCCACCCATATAATATATATTAATTTGGGGAGTATATGATGATTTTTCAGAAA
Organism: Urocitellus parryii; assembly: GCF_045843805.1. NCBI lineage: Eukaryota > Metazoa > Chordata > Mammalia > Rodentia > Sciuridae > Urocitellus > Urocitellus parryii. Next base: position 28,214,543 of record NC_135537.1, read on the forward strand.
ATACTTACAGAAAATGTGGTGAAATGTGTGCTAAATAATATTGGATTTGTAACATAAAAATCATAGCATCTTCTACTGTTTTCACTAAACAATATAATATTGAATACAATTGCTGGACATTGATACAAAACAATATTACTGGTGTATGCTATCCAAAGTTTATATCTAATATTTGATAAAGGAAAAAAAATAAGTCTGGAAAAAATTTGTTAACATCAACTATCACACATTAAACTCATACCAACAAGCTAGAATTGTGGCTTGAAAGGAGGCAACATGAAATTCAAAGGTGATCAAATATAATAATCTTCACTTTTGTAACAACTCAATAATGTGCATACATAATCTGAAAAATGAGTTAGAAATGTTCCATGTAGAATAAATTTAGAAATTGTTTAAACAGAATCTGTCTGTATTCTATTATAAATTAACAATTATATATCAAGGCTCACCAAAAGGCAGGTTATTATAGAAATAAGAAACTTACAGAGATGAGAACCTTGAGTGTCCCCTTCAAGACACAGTTTCTAGGATGAATTCAGGAGGCTAATGAGGCAACAATGGATAAAGAAATAGATGTTTAAATAGATAAAAAATGTAAACAAAATTGGGACAGCTAATATAGAGAATATTAATTTATATGAACTCCATGATAAGTTAATATTGGGAGTTACTGTGCATGTAAGGGGAGATTCAAACAGAAGAGTCCATATAAAACCTCATATGCAGAGTTTGCACAAGGTTTCCTAAATTGAGCTAGGCCATGAAAATAGAAAGAATTCAGGATTATGAGTTTACAGAAAGACTCTGTCCTATTTATGCTTGTACCACAGAATCTGATGCAAGGCCAAAATTCTGTTGACTAAATGACAGCTGAGTAGAAGTCATCTCACATGTGGCAAGACAAAAAAAATCAGATGAGAAATTACGAGTTTGATTATTTTTGTTTTATAGTTATTGTTTTCTTTCTTCCTTCCTTCCTGTTATTTGTAAAAAGGTCGGCTTCATTAAAAATAATCCCCAAATTGGGATTTGATCCCTTCACAGTAGGAATTTTCTGTCTGAACTAGAGACTTTCTACTTGCTTATGGAAAACTTTACTTCTAAACAACCATAATCAAAATATCTTAATTTTACTGGGCGTGGTGGCGCACACCTGTAACCTCAGTGGCTCAGGAGACTGAGGCAGGAGGATCAGGAGTTCAAAGCCAGCCTCAGTAAAAGCAAAGCACTAATCAGATCAAAGAGACCCTGTCTCTGAATAAAATGCAAAATAGGGCTGGGGATGTGGCTCAGTGCTTAAGTGCCCCTGAGTTCAATCCCCTACACTCCCCACCCCCGAAATATCTTATTTTTGCCAAAATATTTTTCTATTTGTCAGCATTGCTTCTCATCAGTGTGGAGTAGAATGAGAAGTATTGTTGACCTCACTCCCAGGATACAGATGCTACTGGATTCTGTGAGATTAGTTTCTAGAAGTGAAGCTCCCAGGGGCGGGCCTTATGTGTATCATGGGCCTAGGTGTGTTATTTATTGCACGGGGAGATGTTAGGAGATACTAAATCAACATACCTTTAGTACTGTACCCCAGGAGTCTCCTCAGGGCTCCACTCATGGGACAGGGAGTCAATCCTTCACCACTTTTATTGAATGGGATGGCATCAAACTAAAAGGCTTCTTTACAGCAAAGGAAAAAATCAAACAAAAGCTTGAAGAGAAAGCCTACAGAATGGAAGAATACCTGTACCTCAGAGCATTAATCTTCAGGATAAATAAAGATACAAGGAGGCTGACTCACAGTGGGGTAGGGAGGGGGAGAGAAGGGTGGAATGTGATGGACATCATTATCCAAAGTACATGTATGAGGACACGAATTGGGTGTCAACCTACTTTATATACAAACAGAGATATGAAAAAATTGTGGTATATATATAATAAGAATTGTAATGCAAAAAAAAACCAAAGTACATGTATAAAGACATGAATTGGCATGAACACACTTTATATACAAAGATAAGAAAAATTGTGCTCTATATGTGTAATAAGAATTGTAATGTGTTCCGCTGTTATGTATTTAAAAAAATAAAATTAAATAAATTAAATAAAAAACCTTAACACCAAAAGAACAAATAACCTAATCAATAAATGGACAAAGGAACTGAACAGACACTTCACAGAAGATATAATATTGGATTTGTAACAAGTCAATGAATATGTGGAAAAATGTTCAATATCTCTAGCAGTTAGAGAAATGCAAATTAAAACTACATTGAGATTTCATCTCACTCCACTCAGAATGGTAATTATCAAGAATACAAGTAATAATAAATGTTGGCAAGAATTTAGGGGAAAAGGTACCACATACATTGCTGGTGGTACTGCAAATTAGAAAGCTGAAATTCCTCAAAAAACTTGGAATAGAACATTTGACCCAGTTATCCCACTCCTTGATATATCCAAAGGATTTAAAATAAGCATACTACAGTGATGCAGCCACATTAATGTTCATAGCAGCTCAATTTACAATAGCTCAATTATGGAGCCAACCTACGTGCCCATCAACAGATGAACAAATAAAGAAAATGTGGTATATATACACAATGGAATATTATTCACCCATAAAGAAGAGTGATTTCATGATATTTGCCAATTAATGGATGGGCCTGGAGACTATCATGCTTAGTAAAATAAGCCAGTCCCCCAAAAAGCCAATGGTCAAATGTTCTCTCTGATATGTGAAAACTAACCCACAGTAAGGCAGGTGGGGAACCAGAAGTTCAGTATGTTATATTATACAATGGGGATGAAGGGAAAGGAGGAAGGATAGGAAAAGGAAAGACAATGGAATGAATCTGACATAACTTTCCTATGCACATATATGTAAACATCACAGTGAATCTCATCATCATGTGCATCTACAAAAATGGGATCCTAACTAGAATAGATATATACCATGCTTGTATAATTATATCAAAATGAATTGTACGGTCATGCACAACTAAAAAAAATAAATAAATTTAAAAACCTTATTTTAAAAAATCACATCTTTTAAATTTAAAAATGTTGATTACTTTCATTCTCTCTACTGGACTGACCTAACATGAACTTCCCTGGCTTGGGAGAACTTTCCCTAAGGAGCTATAAGTGAAAAGATAAGGTTTACAGTGGAATAAAGAATATTAAAATCAGATTTTGAAGGGCCCTGAAGATGGGTCTAGGGAGTTTGAACATTATTATGAAGAAAAAATTGTATAACAGGTCTATGCCTTCTGAAGAAATTTCTTTCTTAACTATGGAAAACAATTTAATGTAGAAATACCAAGCCAAACAAGTAGATCTTAGAGGATTAATAACACACAAACACTAAAAGTAAAGGAACAAATTAAATGACATCATCAGAAGATAAATTAGATGAATTGACAATGTGTGACATTCTAAAATATAGCTAACATCATCTCATCCAAAGATGAATTTATGGGAAAAATGGGAATACTGAAAGATATTTAAGAGATATAATAAATGACATGCATACTATTCAGTTGGATAGTATTGGCTTCTTCCCTAAATAAATGCACTTTGGACACTTTTGTAAAAATCTTGTTATCAAGTATTTAGAAAACTTTCCCATATTATTTTCAATTTTGGTAACATGAACAGTATTGTTACATAGTAAAATTGCTTTATGTTTATAGTTGTTAAAGTATTTAGGAATCATTTTAGGTTGGTTTTTCTGTGACCAAGATACAGGACAACAACAGCTTAGCAGAAGAAAAGTTTATTTTGGACTCAAGTTTCAGAGGTTCAGTCCATGGTCAGCTGATTCTATTGCTCTAGGTCTGAGGGGAGACAGAACATGATGAAGATATGATAGGCACACAAGAAGGAGAGAGAGAGAGAGAGAGAGAGAGAGAGAGAGAGAGAGAGAGAGAGAGAGAGAGATGGAAGGGCCTAGGAAAGTCATACTCTAAGTCCACATACCAATGACCTTCCTCCAGCCACACCCAATCTGCCTACAGTTACCACCCAATAGTCCATTCAAATTATTAGTTCATCAAATAGATTGATCCACTGAGCAGGTTACAGTTCTCATAATCTAGTCACTTCACATCTGAGCAATCCTGAATTGCCTAACACATGAGATATTTTAGGGGACATTAAAGATCCATAAAGAGATGAATTGTCTCCATTTTTTTAATGTACTGAAAAACGATTCAGCTAAGCTACTTTATGAACTTACACTATAAAGAGAATAGATGATAGAAAATTTGTAACAAATATCAAAATTCTTCAATGTAATTTATGCATGAGTATATCATGCTTATTTTACTGTTAATTACACTTTTAAATACATTTGATTTTTCTCTAAACAGTTTAGAGAAGCCATTACCCTTATTTTAAATTTTGGGGGAAAAATCTCAAAATGCAAGGGGCCAGCTGAGGAAGAAACCAGAGAAAAAGAATCTGAAAAACATGTTGGGAAATGAGAAAAGAAAGCATATAATAAAAGCAAATTAAATAAAAGTTGACTTTTTTGTGTATGCGCTGGGGTTTAAACCAAGGGCTTCACACATGCTATTCAAGTGCTCAATCACTGAGCTACATCCCCAGACCTTTTATTTTATTTTATTTTTATATATTTTCAAATTGCCCAGACTGGTCTCAAATTTGTAATCATCTTGACTAGGCCTCCTGGATACCTAGGATTATAGGCATGTTCCTAAAGAATCAAAACTGCTTATTATTAATGAAATATATTGACATACTATCTACTTTATAAAATTTTCAACTGCAGCTAGGAACAGTGGTACACGCCTGTAACCCCAGTTTTTCAGGAATATGAGGCAAGAGGATTGCAAGTTTGAGGGCAGCTTTGGCAATTTAGTAAGACCCTGTCTCAAAGTAAAATAAAAAGGGAATACAGATATAGCTCAGTGTTAAAGTGCCCTGGAATTCAATCCCCTATACCAAAACAACAACAACAAAACCTAATAACTACTTAGAATTAAAAATCCTGCATTAAAGTTGTCAGAAACTTTAAAGCAAACTGTTAAGAGGTTAGATGCGCTGTGTTTTCCCCCATCTCCACTTTACATGGGTGTTTATTCATTTCAACTTGATCTGTTACCTGTTCTTTTTCTGTTTATGAGTTCCATCTTCTGATTCTTGTGAAATTGAAGTGTTTCATCTTCCAAGCACATCTTCCCAGGTCCTGAATAGCTTACAACCTAATACTCTAATTCTCAAAGGCTTATCTGCTACATTGATATCAGAGGGTCCTTATGAAAGAAACATCAAGGACCATCTGAGATGACAGACTCAAATTATGGAATGAGGTGCCTGTGTGACTTGAGAATTTGTCATAGTCTATCACATCTGGGTTACTCCTTTCAAGTCCTATCTAGGACAGTACTAACCACGAAGCCAATGCCACTAACATGCATTTGCCACTAGGGTCTTTGACCCGTGTCACTTACTCTTAAAAAGCTGTATTGATGCAGACGCTCACACTGCTTTAATAACAGATTGTAATTGTGCTCTGTTGTTCACAGAAAAGTCTGGTGAGCTGTGGAGCCTGAGGCAGCATTTAATTTCTAAAATAAGATTTTTGACCAGATAACAACACTCCACATGTAATGGCAATACTGACCTCCTCTACTGTACTTTCTTTTTTTTTTTTTTTCCTTTTGTGAAAATAAAGGCAGTTTAGAAATCAAATTTTTAGTCAGGGTTTCTCTCAAACTGTAAGTGCCTAAATACGTTTAAGGCACTACAGATGACAGAGACATCAGCATGAAGCATGTGAAAAATACAAAGCAATAAAATAAGGATAAAATCAGATCTGCTTTCAAACTTTTTAAGGAGTTGGATTCACAAATAGCAGAACCAATAGTTTGTGACACTCTGCGCTGAAAGGGACGTGCCCAGTACAAGGCTGTAGAGAATATAGTTAAGTAACTATTTTAGGTCCAGTGAATTTCTCAATGATTATTTAAGAGGATACATTAATTTTTATTTCTTGGTTAAAGAAATAATAATGATCAAGCAAGATACCATTTCTTCAGATAATATAGACACCATATATGCTCAAAGGGAAAGATAGTATTTAGAATACATATAGAAACATTTTTTCGCATAAAAAAATGGAAGTTACGGCATGATTAGTTCAAAACTAAGTATTATGAGTACATTCAAATACTTTTATTATCTTTAACAAAATATTTTTAAAGTAACCGTTAATATATCACTGCTTCGTGGGACTCCTAGCATCAAATTTGATACATATCTATAAAAAGTACTTTTTGACTCTAAGTATATATTGCAAAATATTTTGTTAATGTGGATACGAAAATAGGGGCGGTTACTATATTAAGAAATGACACTTTCTCTTTAGAAAAATCAATCCTTGATGAGTCAGGTGAACTGTGAAAAAGCCAGATGCTAACAGCACATTGAACAACGTGTCCTACTTATAACCCAGCTAACTGCTCAAAAGAAAGAAAGTGCACCATAGGACCACAGGCTTCCCCTGTGTGCTCTGGAAGGCAGCGTCCCAAGCAATGACACATCACCCAAGGAAACACTGGGGCTACTGACTGATGTTGTGCTCTTCATTGTTTATTAACTGAGAAGGTGAATTCAGCACAAAGTGTTCTAGAAGCACTCGTCAGTCTTCTGGAAGTTTCTCCTCTTGGTTTTTGAACTTGAGAATCATACATTGGTGAAAATAGTGTCTGCTGACCTCGTGGGCTGTATCTGCTCAACCAATCCCCTGGTCATCGTTATTTTATCAGATGTTTTATGATAGCAAGCTGCTAACCATAACTGTTAAGCTCATTCTTTCAAAAGTTTTTTTGTGTTTTCTTTTTCTATAGCACAAAAAGGTGGAAATGAAAACTTCCTTTTTTGCTATTTTAATTTCAACAAGGAAGTGTACCTTTTCATAGTAAGTTCTACATTCCTTGGATTTTCCTTTAAATAACTCAGACTTGTTAATAGCTTAGGGGTTATTATTTAAAATGGATTCTTCTTTGATATTGATGCAGGAAATTATTGCTCGTCTTCTTAAAGACAAAAAAAGGAGCTTGAATTAAATTGTAGATGCTGAGTGTCAGTTGCCTTGCATTTTACAGGTTGATATAATGCTTTCCACGTCAGTGCAGTGGTAACATTAGACTAAATTCACAATTACTATGTTCATATAGTATATTAAAAACAGAAAAGGAAGGGTGCAATGTGCAGCTTTTGACGACCCTTCATGTGCTCAAACCTGTCATAGACAATATCATATTTGCTTTTTACAACCCCTTGGATGTTGCTTATCATTCTTTCCATTTTATAGACAAAATTTTTTCAAGACAAACTAGCTAGTAAATAGCAATTTCTGATTTGATCCAAACATTTTCCCCCCCAATGGCCCTAATCTTTTCACTCCGTAGCCACAACCACTTCCTTCACCTTCTTCACTTTCCATAATTTCCTTAAACAACAACAACAAAAAAAAAAGAGTAGAAAGGAAGCAAAAGAATCCAATGACAAGAGACACTCATAATGAGAAGAATCTTAAAGGATAATTTCAAATGACTTCTAAGTATAGGAAGAAAGATTAAATAAAATACATCTTATTTAAAAGTAACCTGGGAGCTGGGGGTGTGGCTCAGCAGTAGAGTGCTCCCCTAGCATGTGCAAGGTGCTGGGTTCCATCCCCTAGCAACATAAAAATAAATAAGTAAATAAATAAAATAAAGGTATGAAAATAAAATTAAAAAGTGACCTGAAACATTGATTTACATTTTCTCACCTAAAAAAGTTAAGCTAATTTGTTTATCTCCATGAGAAGAACCTTAAAGTTATAAGAACTAAACATGTTGATTTGTCTTTTATCTTATTACACTAAAAAAAAAAAAAAATCCTGGGCTGCTAGATTTCCATCCTATTTCTTATGAAGTTTGAAAGTAACTGAATTTCGAATCCCAAACTACTGCACAATCTATGCACTGCTGTGTCCTTCCTTACACAGTTCCTCTGAGATTCTGGCACCTTCCTTCCCTTTCAGTTAAAATGATGTTCATATTTCAAATTCCAACTTTAAAAATTTATCATATTATCTAGGAGTAACTAGTCATTTGTTCCTTCATATAGCAACAGAATTTGTGCTGAGGATCTTCTCTCTGTTCCTCCAGGCCTGCTCTCCTCCTCTCTCTCCTGTGCTGTGCACCTAACCTACATGGACAGACCTCTGGCTTCCAGTTTGAATCAGCCAAGGTAGAAAAATGGTGGGACAGAGGAAAAGGGGGGCAAGAAATGAAAGTATTTATTCTTTCAATTTAGAGAAAAACTCTTAAATTGTTCTTTGGCTCTGTCCATCAGAGTTCTAGTAATAACACCCCACCCCAACATCATCACTTTAAGCCAGAGGTAGTCATGGTGTAGCCCCATACTGGCTTTTTCTCTTCAGCTTTGTAAATGATTCTTTTAACCCCTTTTGAAATTATCTGATTTTTTTCTCATCTGCTTACTCGATGGAACACTGGTAATATTTTATGTATATTTCGATCACAGTGCTGAAAACTATATTTAAAATAGTTTTGTAAACATATATTTCCCCCATAAAAAGTAAATTATTTGAAAACAAATCTTGTCTGTATTCATATCTACTAGCACATACAAGGATTTTTCTTATGTTAAGCACCCAATAAATATTTTCTGAATTGAAAAGAATTACTCTGTGATGTTTGTTCTTCCTTCAAAAGATAAAGTACAGAAGTTCAAACCCTTACTTTGGAGGCTAACATTTATCAGCTTATGGGCTTTGCATATGTAATTTAATTTCTTTCCTTAAATCACCTTTAGACATTGATGGAATTATGTCAGCTATTGGTGAATGTAGAAAACCTTTAATGAAAGGTCATGGCCATGATTAGAGAATCAATGCTCTAAAGGGCAGGGCATGAAATTTCACATTATATTTTGTGGAAGATTAAATGATTTCACTGTTGCCAAAAAATAACATTTTTGCTTTCCTGTTGATACTTCACAGGCTTGATTGAAATGTTTACTATGATGAAAGAAACAGTTGGAGCAGTTTTGTGATGGAGAAAATAATGATAAGGATGACAACAGCCAACTTCAATTACAACTTTCTTGTGTCCATTCAATATATGGCTTCCATAAAAGTTACAATAAATGAATATACCAATTAATGAGTTCAGTAGAACTTTAATCTCAAATTCTTTGCTTGCTATCCTATAACAAAGTTTTGAAGTTTTATTTATAGGCACAGACATACACACATGCACACACATACACACACACACACACAAACACACACACACACACACACCAATTCCAAAAGATTATTTAAAGTCTATTAAATAGAGTATTCTGTTAATTTTTAACAAAACTATAGTTTTTTAGAAAAAGTAGTAGAATATATTGATAACTCTTATATGGTAGTACAAAAGAGGAATAAGCCTTAAATATAGTTCACAAAACTTGCAAGTTTTTGGCCAAGTGAATAGCTCTGGGAATAATTACTATGGCACTTATGAGTAAATTGTTAGAACAGGTCATAGAGTAGAAGGAGTTTTAAATGGAGGTTAAAGGACTAAAAAAAAAAGCTGAAAAGACATCTTTAAAAGTAGTAAATGCAATACACAAAATCAAAAAATGAATAAAAATAAAGAATATTAGAAAGTAGCAGTTTAATATACTGACCAAACTTTATCCAACATCATGGCATAACTTGTACTTCATTTTGAAGGAGAACAATAATAATATTTAAAGAATAATCATAATAATGATGTTTTTGAATTTAAACTTGAAAGGTATATCTTAAACAAGTAGTTAGTTTGACAGAGAAGTAAATGTTCATTCACTAACCAAGGAGGTGACATGGACAAGTTACCTCAACTCCCTTCACCTCATCTTCTTCAACTATAAGGTGGTATATGAATATTATCTGCCACATGAAGTCCTTGCATGGAACAAATTGGGAGAAATTATTATAAAACACTTAGGAAAATATAACATACTCAATAGTTCAGATGTTTGAGCAACTTTTGTTACAAAAAGGCAGAGGCAAGAATAGTCAGAACACTTCTCCAGCAGTCTAAAAGTAATAAGATTCTATGAAAAGTAGCAATGAAGACCATAAAAGTGATATCGGTGTATTGTTTTAATCTCCTAAGGGTGTGGTACCTTGCTATCCCAATAATAGGTAGCTAATATACATAAATGTGAGTGTGCTGTGGCAAATACCTCAAAGTTTGAACATGCCTTTGACGTGTTCAGTAGGATGAGGAAGTAAGAATTTTGAGGAACATAATTTTAAAATCCTAGATTGCCTTAAACAGACTATTAATAGAAATACAACTATAAGTAACTGCTGGTGAAGGCATTGAGAAACATATAAAAATATTTTCTTAGACAGTACAAAAATCATCAGAAATAACCATTGGTAGAAATATGGATGTCAAAGATGCTGCTGGCAAAAGCTACCCAAATACTGAAATATTTCTGGAAATTGAAGCAAAAGGGATGCTTGTCACACCACGTTGGAAAACAGATGGATTGTGTTTTAGGGTAAAGGGGAAAGCAGAATTTGTAAGCAGTGAACTTGGATATTTAGCTGAGATTTTCAAGCAAAGTACTGAAGGGGAATTCTAGTTTCTTCTTGTAACTTACAGTAAAACAAACTGAGAAGAACTGTTAAATAAAACTTGGACTCTAAGGACAGGGAAATTCTCATCCTACGTAGGCAGTGAAACCTGGTAAAAAATTAGGAGGTTCATTTATTAATTGGGTTATTTGGTTTTTATTTTTGACGTTAATTTTTTTTTTTTTTTTTTAGTTCTTTGTACATTATGGCTAGTAATGCCCTATGTGTGAAGCAAGTGGCAAAGACATTCTCCCATCTACAGGCTCTTTCTTCAAATTCTTGTTTTTTTGGTGGGCAGACGAATTTTAATTTAGTGCCATTCCACTTATTGATTCTTTATTTTATTTCTTGTGTTTTAGGAGTCTTATTAAGGAAGTCAGTTCTGATGCCGACATGCTCAAGTGTTGGGACTACATTTTATTTCAGCAGTTGCAGGTTTCTAGTCTAATTCCTAGGACTTTGATCCACTTTGAGTTGACTTTTGTGCAGATCAAGAGATAGGAGTCAAATTTCATTCTTCTACATATGGATTTCCAATTTTCCCAGCACCATTTGTTAAAAATGCTCCCTTTGCTCCAATATATGTTTTTCACACTTTTGTCAAGTACAAAATGACGTATTCATGTGGGTTTGTCTCTGTGTCCTCTATTCTATTCCATTTGTTTTCATGCCTGTTTGGGTGTCAATACCATGCTGTTTTTCTTACTAAAACTCTGTAGCATAATTTGAGGTACAGTATTAGGGTGCTTCCAGCTTCACTCTTCTTGCTAAAGATTGCTTTGGCTACTCTGGGTCTCTTATTTTTCCAAATAAATTTCAAAACTGCATTTTATAACTTTTTTTTGAAGAATGTCATTAGTATTTCCATGAGGTTTTGCATTAAATCTATTTAGCACTTCTGGTTATATGGGCCATTTTGACAATATTAATTGTGCCTATTCAAGAAGACAAAGGCCTTTCTATCTTCTAAGGTCTTCTTTATTTCTTTCTTTAGTGTTCTGTAGTTTTCACTGTAGAGGTCCTCTTTTGTTAAATTGATTCCCAAGTATTTTATTTTTTTTGTAAGTTTATATCAAATGGAATAGTTTTCCTAATTTATTTTTCAGCAGATTCATTATTAGAATAATAATGAATTAGAATTCATTATAAGAATATTAGAATTCATTATTAGACTATGAATGGGTGCTGTATTTATCAAATGCTTTTTTAAAATTTATTGATATAATTTATGTGATTCTTGTTCTTAATTCTATTTATGTGGTGAAATACATATATTGATTTCTAGATGTCCAACCACACTTACATCCCTGGGATGAAACCCACTTATCATGGTGCACTAGCTTTTAATGTGTTTTTGTATGTGGTTTGCCAAAATTTTTAAGAAGTTTTGCATCTATGTTCATCAAGGATATTGGCTTAAGTGTTTCTTTCTTTGATATATTTTTGTCTGGTTTTTAAATCAGCATAATACTGGCTTCATAGAAAGAATTTGATAGTTTCTATTTCATGGAACAGTTTGAAGATAATTGGTAAATTCTTCTTCAAATGTCTGAGTGAACTTAGCTAAGAATCTGGTCTTGTTTTTTTTCTGTAGTGGAAGGCTTTTGATAGCTGCTTCAATTTAATTACTTGATATTGATCTATTTATGTTTTCTATATCCTTGGGTTCATTTTGGGTAGCTCATATGCCTCTAGGAATTTGTCAGTATCTTCAAGATTTTCTAGCTTATTGGAGTACAAATTTTCAAAATAGTTTCTGATGAACCTCTGGATTTCAGTAGTGTCTGTGGTGATATTTCCTGTTCATCTTCTAATTTTGTTAATATGACTGTTCTCTCTTTTTCTTTGGTTAGTTTAGGCTAAGGCTTTATCAATCTTCTTTATCCTTTCAAAAAACCAAGATATACAGCTAGATAACCAATGTTAGATAACCAATGTTATCTAGCTGTATATCTTTGGGTTTCTGGAGGGAAACCCAAAGATATACAGCTAGATAACATTTTCAACATACCTAAGATCAACTGTTTGCTTTGTTGATCTTGTGTATTTTTTTATTCTCAATTTCATTGATTTTGGCTCTGATTTTAATTATTTCCTGTCTTCTACTGATTTTCATGTTGGTAGGTTATTCTTTTATTAGGGCCTTGAAATGTAATGTTAGATGATTTATTTGGTATCAATTTTTTGATGTATGAATCAGTGCTGTAAACGGTCCTGTTAGAACTGTCTTTGTAGTATTCCAGAGGTTTTAGTATTTTGTATCCTGTTCTCACTTGCTTCTAAGATTTTTATTTCTTTTCTATATCTTCTGCTATCCATTCTTCATTCAAAAATGTGTTATTTAATCTCCAGGTGTTAAAGTGATTTTTGTTTTTTATCTTATCTTTGATTTATAATTTCATTCCATTATAATCTGATAATCTCTCTCTCTCTCTCTCTCTCTCTCTCTCTCTCTCTCTCTCTTTTTGTATTTGCCAAGGTTTGCTTTGTCACCTAAAGTATGATCTCTTTTAGAAAATGTTCCATGTGCTGCTGAGAAAAAAGTGAATTCAGTCATTGATGGATGAAATATTCTATAGATATGTTAGGCCCATATTATTAATAATATTTTTTATCTACCCTTTAATTTATTAATATCTAGATGATCTATCTAGTGGTAGAGAATTGTGTTAAAGTCACCCAATATTTTTGTATTGTGGTTTATTTGATTCTTAATATTATTTATTTTATTATATAGATGAACCATTATTTGGGAAATAAATATTCACAACCATTATATCTTCTTGTTGCATGGTTTCCATAAGCAGTATGAAGTGAACTTCTTTGTCTCTTCTAATTGATTTGGCTTGAAATCTACTTTGTCTGATATGAGAATTCTACCCCTGCTTATTTATCAGGACTATTTTCATTGTATGTTTTTTCCCATCCTTTCACCTTCAGTTTATGGATGTCTTTAACTATGAGGTGAGTCTCTTGCAAATAGCATATTGTTGAACCTTCTTCTTTGATCCAATCTGCCAACCTATGTTCTTTGAGTGAAGATTTTAGACTATTTACAATCAATGATACTTTATAAAGATGCTCTTTATTTTATTCCATTTTGATATATTTCTAATGGTTAAATCGGACTTGATTCTCCTTTAATTGACCTGTCTTTTAATACAATTTATTCCTATGCTGGTTTCATTTTTATTTTTAACAGACACTTCTCAAAAGAAGAAATATCATTGGTCAACAAATATATGAGAAAAAATTCAACATCTCTAGCAATTGGGGAAATGCAAAGAAAACTAAACTACATTGAGATTTCACTCAGTCAGAATGACAATTATCAAGAATACAAGTAATAATAAATGTTGATGAGGATGTGGGGGAAAAGGTACACTTATCTATTGCTGGTTGGATTGCAAATTAGTGCCACTGCTCTGGAAAGCAATATGGTGATTCCTTGGAAAATCTGGAATCAAACCACCATTTGACCCAGTTATCCCACTCCTCAGTATATATCCAAAGGATTTAAAATAAGCATACCCCAATGATGCAACTACATCAAAGTTTATAGCAGCTCAATTCATAATAGCTAAACTATGAAACCAGCCTAGGTACCCTTCAACAGATGAATATATAAAGAAAATGTGGTATATATACACAATGGAGTATTTCTCAGTCATAAAGAAGAATGAAATTAAGTTATTTGCTAATAAATGGATGAACTGGAAATCATCATGGTAAATGAAATAAGCCAAACCTTAAAAGTCAAGGGTAGAAGGATAACCCAAATACAGAGTGGTGGAAGAAAGAAAGGCAAACAAAAACAGAGAGAGACAGAATTTCATCAAAATAGAGTAAATATCAGTAGAGTAGATGAAAGGGATTGAGGGGGAGGAAGGAAGTACTGGAAAAGGAAAGAACAGTGGAATCAATCTGACTGAAATTTTGAATGTAATCACATGAATATACTTCAGTGAATCTCAACATCAAGTATACCCACAAGACAACAACAACAAAAAAAAAACTAAATAAATTGCTAAAGGATCAGTAGAATAGTAGAGGGGAGAAGAATAAGGGGTGGAAGTGCTGGGGACTGAATTAGAGCAAATTATATACCGTGCTTTCATGATTATGTCAAAATGTATCATAATGTTATATATAACCAAAAAGAATTAATAAAAAGAAAAAATATTAGGAGGTTCAATGTCAAAATAAATGAATAAATAAAGTGTGCTCTGGAGGGAAACCCAAAGATATACAGCTAGATAACATTTTCAACATACCTAAGATCAAAATATCAAACAGTTTATCACAGGGAGACCTCTGAAAAGATTAAGCATGTGACACATTAATCCTCTCAGCCATCCCAACAGAAACAAAAAAGTGGAGGTAAGGTTATTTATGAGAGCTGTGGAAGAGTGTCCTGTCTAAAGGAACAGTCCCACTAAGGTACACAGAAGACTCACAGGTTTCCGAGTATTGACAACATCAGCTTGGTGCCAGGGTCAATGGACTTAAAAAAATCTCACATAGAGAAAAGAAAAAGACTTTTGGAACTACTCAGCTGTAGGCATATGCGATTATTCATAAATAAAAAAGATAAGGTCAAAGATAGAGTCATAATCCACACAACATTATTCCCAGACCTTGAAACCTAAATTTTTCCTGGTAGTATTACGAATTTTCTTGAGACCAAAATGTCTACATTTGGTATCCTATGACAATAACCCTATTGTATTTTTGGAACCGATAACTTATTTTCTAGAGTCACAGGTCCACTGTGGAGAGGAGTATTTCCCCAGGATGAATCAGACTAAGTCACACCTAGATCCAGTTCAGATTCTGCAGAAGATACAACTTCTTGACTGATGAGATTTAGATAATGTTTTGAACTTTGAGTTAGTGCTCTAATGGATAGAGACTTGGAGGGATATTGTAATGGAATACAATGCTTTTTGCAAGTGATACAAATGGAGGTTCTTAAGGGATCAGAAAATGGACTGTGATAGGGAGAATAATGTCCCCTGTTCCCAAGGAGGCCTATGTCATTGTTACCTTATATAGTTTTTAAAGGGAATTCTGCAGATATTATTGAAGTAGGATATTGAGATGGGGGAGATTATTCTGAGTGGTTTGAGTAGGTGCCCAAGAGCCATTATAAGAGTAGTATCGGGAAGGAGGTGGATCTGAAAGTCTAATTGTTGAGTTTGAAAAAGAGAAATGAACTCTGGGCCAAGGAATCTAGGCAGCCTCTAGAATATGGAAAATATCATGAAAGTGACTTTTCCTTGGAACTTCCAGAAGAAAAATAGCCCACTGACAATTTTATTTTTATCCAAATGAAACACATTTGAGGTTTGTAACATTTATAACTATAGGATAAATCTGCATTGTTTTATACCATCACGTTTGGGACAATTTGTTATAGCAGCAACAGGGAAATTAATATATGATGGAAGTTGAAAGGAAGGAAATAATATGAATAATAGAAAAAAATGGTTAACTGATGTAGATATGAAGGGTGGGAACAACAGAGAAAGTTAACAATAATAATGCCATCACTTCAAATCAGAGAGTGGGAGAGTGATATCTCCTGTCACAGAAATTTGTTAATTAAAGTATCTCATCCTTCACATTATGCATTGGAGTTCTATTTTCTACATTGTCTCAGGTATAAATGCCTTGATTAATTCTGGTGTTATCATATTTATGCTAATATCTCATCTTTGTGAAATACCACTGAACCTGTGGTTCTTTTCATTATAATGTAAGGATTCACTTCTCTGTTGAAAATGAGGTCCATAACAGCAGGCACATTGACCTCTAACTCTGCAAGACAAAACCAAATGAAATAAACCTTGAAGTGAAAAAAAAAATAGAATTTTCATTCACTTTCAAAATGTATTGTGCTTTTTATCACAGAAGAGAGCTTTAGAAAAGACAGAAAGAACATCTCCCTGTGTGTGACCTACAGATTCTAATCAGCCTTATTAAGATTTTGTTTCTCCATTTCAGGAAAAATCTTTTCCACACCAGCCAAAACAAGTAATTCAATAGACATTTCTTAAGTTGTTGTGGCACAACAACTCAATTAATAGCCCTTCAGCTCATCATTGATGAAAATCACACAATGGTTAAGGGAGAAAAGTCATATAAAGTAGAAAGTAGAAACTTAAACATGCTTTGGTGTTTGTAGTCTCCTACTAGCTGTCCCATCAGATGCCCCATCCACTGTGGTTAGGTCTAAAAATCTAGCCAGAATTCCAAGTATATTTTGCATAATTGATTCCTATTTAGGAGATATGATATAATTTTCACCTACACCTAAGTTTATACTTCTTCCAATAAGACAACAGAATAGGTCTTTAACTTTCATTTACATATGCGCAACCATAAAAAAAAAAACACAAACTTCAGATGGTTATTTCATTTACTGTAGGCAGAACACTATTAATCCATAAAAGATTCAAACTCTATGTGTTCTGCATTGCTTCTGGGCAATATCAAATTAAGTTATAATCCTGTTTACTTTATCATTCTGTATTAATAATGTCTTTTGTGATTGATAAAATACTATGACAAAAAGACCTTAGCCCATTGTGAATATAGTTGATTGTGTTTAACAGACTAAATAGTAGATATGACTGCTTTAGATTACGGGTCCAATTTAGAAATCCAGTATGGATTTGGGTGAAAAATCAGGAATACTACCTTCAAGCTGGACAGGGTGTGAATCTTAGTACTTTCTGATACTATTAGTACTGACTTGAATAAGTCAGTGGACTTCTTTGAATCTCAAACCTTCTATGTAAAATTTAAATAATAACAGCTACCTTGCATGATTTTTCAAGGTTTAGCAATATTGTATAATCTATAACATAAATAGCACATGTGTTCAGCAAATGATGTTGTTACTAAAAGAAACTCTTCCCAGTACTAAGTAGTCTGAGTAATGTTACAAAACTCGGAAACCTTTTATTTAAACCATAATAGGTGTATTAGAAATGAAATGAAGAAGAGCCAGGGTCAGATAGAAGAGACTCTTATTTGGTATCATTAACACAAAGTTTATGTAATCACCCAAGAAACTTTTCACTTGAATAAAGTAATACAGTTCCTTTTTCCACACAGGATTTTTATGAAAAACACTGTCATTTTTAAATAAAATATTTTACATTATTTTCCTAAGTTTTATGCTCAGCATCTTGACTCTTGAATTATGATCAAAGACATTTTCAACATATGCCAAAGTTTAGATAAAGCTTAAATTTATGATGGCTGATTGGCTTTTAGCTATGTATCTTAAAGCTTCACAAGGAATGTTCCCCCCAGTTAAGAAATCAGTCCTTTATTTAAAGTATCAATTCATGAATAACAGATTTTCAGGGGCAAACTGACAAGTAATTTTCCTCTCCTTTTCTTTTCTAACAAATGGTGACTGCATGTGGTCATAGTTTCATTTTCACATACTTCTTGCAACTATAAATGTAAAAATTAAACCTACTGATGCTTTACTTTATATTCTTATTTCTATTCACCACTGTTGCTCAATAGTTCAAAATAAGAAAACTAGCTGTATTAATTATGAACAGAAATTAATTCAATATCAAGTAATCTTTTATCCTGAAAATGTTTCCTACAATTACTTTTACTGGCTGCTTCTTAGATCCTATAGTATACAATGTAAGAACATTGTGGAGCTCAATTTTAAATTCCGAGGGGGGTTTAATTAGGGTCTGAACAATGCTGAATGCACTTATTTTTTATTTCAGTTCTTAATGAAGCAAACTCACTTCAAGAACATATATAGCTTGTAAACTACATTGATTTCTCAAATACCTTTCTACTGTTTTTTATGTAGCTAATATTTTTCACCTTATGTTCATTGCATTTCATTTTTTATTCCTTTATACTGCAGGAAAGGCAGATAAATATTTTGGGAAGAAAGTCTCTGGTGCATAGTATGCGGATGCTCATTTTTCAGTGTGAGAATAAAATCATCGAAGCTTGCAATTTAAACGTCTGTGCTATGCCTTATTAAAGGTCCAAATGCTCTATAATGGATTGTCTATAAAAGCTTCATGACCAAATGGGAAAGACAGGAAGTACTAGGGTTAAAGAATCTTCTTGTGAAATAGTTATCCTAACTTTACACTCACACATTGCATCAAATTAAATGAAATTTCCCCTCTTTGTACCTGTCTCATCTTTTCTTACTCTTTTAGTTCATTTCACCCCAGCTTCCTGAAAGGCTAGTCATGTTCTCTAAGTACTCCATTCCTCTACAAGTTTCTTTTTATTTGTTGGTGTGTGTTGTGGGATCACTTTGGAGATACAAACTTTGCCTCTGAAACATGAACTGCAGAAGACTGAGTAAGATGATCATGGAATCATTGAAATAGAAACATTAAAGAAGACATAGCTAAGAAGTAAATGAAAAGGTGAAAGGCAAACATTGGCATGTTTCAAAATTATGTGGACGTAACTGAAAAAATTAGAAATGGGATTCAAAAAAATCCAATCAATGCCATCACGTTTCACATAGAAAACTTATTTTAAAATTACATGTACATTAGACTTCAAGGCAACATCACATTGTTCAGAGGAAAAAAATGAGAATGAATCTGAAAGCAAAAGTTTAATACAAATACCTAGATGAATAATTAGCATTTTGATAGCTAAATAATAGGTAAGTTAATATTTTTAGATACAATAAAAGCTAATAGTCTTTTAGTGTTTCCAACAGAGTTAATGGTACATGCATATTTAAACCATTGCTAATTAGGTAGAACATTATAGAATTTGTTATTGCTTTCTAAAAAATACTAGAAATAATAACCTGAAAGCATAAAAATATGTCTTTTGTTTTCTGATGAGAGTGTGTGTTCCCTACCTTAAAATGTGCTCTGTTAGTTACTCAATCATCTGATAGCCAGATGCAATAGGTTGTGCTGTGGTCCTGGCTACTTGGAAGGCTGAGGCAGGAGAATTCTTTGAGCCTAGGAGTTTGAGACCAGCCTGGGCAACATAGCAAGAAGACCCCATTTGAGCTAAAACAAACAAAACATCATAAACTTAGATTATAAAAAAATGACCGATTTATTAGATTTATTAGCTTCAGTTTCCTTATAAATGTATTGGCAAAAGCATCTTGCAAATTAAAACTGTGTGATCCAGCTTTTAGAACAAACCTTGCATGTAGACTCCAAAGCTAAACAAATATTTTGACTGAAAAAGAAATTCATACTTCAAAAGAAATTGATTTCACTCAGATAACATTAACCTAGGAAATCAAAATCCCATTACCTTTGCAAATTATTTAATCCAGATGAATTTCAGATATGGTTTCGGATAAGGTTAATTGTTTTAGATAGGGCTAATGGCCTTTAAAGAAGGGCAATTAGTATCTGCTTTAAGGGCTTTGAAGGACTTAGATAAAAAAAAAATAGGTAATATTTCTGACTCAGAGAAAGACCTAGAGAATACACTCAGAAAATTGTCACTTTCTTAGCATACTACCTGCCCTTCATATGTGCACCACTTCTGTTAGAAGGTCCTTATGTCCTCCAACATACCAAGTAAATATATATCATTATATTCTAATAATTTTAAAGCAACTTTTAAAAATACTGAACCATTTCATTTGACTTCTGTACACTGTAGCCAGAAGGTAAGAGGTTTCGGATAACCCTTACTTGTGACTTGCTTTTTCCCCTAAGTTGTTATAAATGGCATGCCAAATTGTTTTCCATGCTAGATCCATAATTCAAAGAGGGAAAGACATTTAGCTCCTAGTCAGAGAAATTTGATATGCTCTTCCAGGTTTGGTGACAGGCATAATTAATGCCTTCAGACATTTAAGGATTTCCACTTGAGAAAGAGCAAATACGTGCAATGAAGTAGGGCAGAGTATATTATTTTCTTCATATCACTTCACACAGGTGGATACTGACTGAAGTTTAAGATATCCTAACCTAGAAAACATGAACCCTGGAACTCTTCTCAGCTAGATTGTCCATGTCCTCCTTTTTGCAAAATTCTATAGAGGACTTTCGGTTATTATTAACTATGTTTTTTTTTTTCCCCTAAACTTTCTACCGCATTTGATAAGGTAACCTTCTCAAAGTTTAGTTAAAGCAGAAGTTCCCAAAGTGTGGTTTGTGCCCCTCTTGGGTTCCCAAGATTCACTCTGAGAATCTGAAAAATGAAAGCTGCCTTCACCCTAATACCAAGACATTACCAGCCCTTCTTGTGCTGATGTTTATAATGATTGTGTGAAATCTGTAGTTGGTAAAACTACTGGCACCTTATCATGAATTGAAGCAAAGGCCACGAACTTACTATATAAGTCTTCATTATAATATGCTCATGTCTAATACAAAATAAAGCCATTTCACTAAATAATATCCTTCATGAAGTAATAAAAATTATTAATTTTATCAAACTTCAATCAATGAGTGTATATATTTTTAATATTCTAATGTGACAAAATGAGAATTACACATGAAGCAATTCAGTTGGTTATTAAAGGAAAACACTTTCTACAAGTGAGCTGTAAGCTTCTGAATTAGCTGCTTTGTTCATGGAACACAATTTTTGTGTGGAAGAACAAATAATAGAAAAACCATGGTTATTCACATTTTCAAATTTGGCAGGCACTTTATTGAAAATAAATACAACAAACCTACCTTTTCAATAAAAATAACTGTGTAGCCAATGATAAAATTTGAGCTTTTGAGAGAAAACTAGCATATTGGAAAATAAGTCTCCAACTATGAACTTCACAGTTTTCCAAGACTTAGGCACATTTTTTTATGAAACAAGCAGTGATATCCATTAGTGTAATTTTTGATATTATGTAATGAAATCTATAAATGTTTGGAAAATCTACATAACTGAGTGAGCAATTTTACAAATGACCAGTGAGTGAGAATATAGAGTCATAAATGTGAGCTATTTAAAGTTAAAATATGATAAGGGATATTAGTGTAACAAAGTTCAAAAAATAATAGATATGGTTTAGATTTTACACTATAAAAAATTTTAAGAAGGTACATCTGGGCAAGATACTGTTTAATATGAAAAATAATATTCACAATTACTTTAAAGGACTTTGAAAATACTCCCCTCTTTTCCTACTAAATATATATTGGGGTCACATTTCCTTCATTTACCACCAACTGCAACAATTTATGCAAAAGCAGATTATCAGAATCTAGCTACTTTTGACTAATCTACATATTGAAGAAATTTGTATAAAACAATGTCATTTCATTGTCACCAAAATAATCTTGAAAATGCAATCATTTTCACAAATGTATGTAATATTGTGAACACTCAGCAGCCTTATTACTGTTCTAGTTAAATGAATTAATAGAGTTTTAAGTCTCAGTTTTATTTCTAATTATAGAAATTATCAATAGCTATGATGTACATAAACAAAAAAATGCTTTGGGTTTCCCAAAAGATTGCAAGTGTAAAGAAGTCCTGACACCAAAATAATTGAAGAAAATATGTGTGCTCTAAAAATTAAATCTATGCCTCTCTGAATATATGACATTACCTTCATGGATTTATTTTGCTTTCTAGCAGTCCCTTACCAGGCTCCCCTTAACTATTTCCCATTATTTGCTCTTTCTTTTGATGCAAGGAACCCCCAAACTTCTTTCATTGGCTTAGCTTTGTTATAGTCTGTATTCCCTAAAAAGAGCTTGGAATGTGCTGAGCACTTGCAAATCTACATCACCAGACCTGAACTGACTATCCTCAGGTTCTTTTCTAAATGTCTATTGAATATTTCCATTTGTATGGCCCACAAATATACCAAACTCCACAAGTCTAGAAATGAGCTTATCATGTCTTTAGTACAGAACCCCTAACTAAGCCTGTGATGTGCCTTTTCATGAATGGTATCATTATCTGCTCATTCAATCCAGAAATTGATGGGCTAAAAGAATGTCATCCTTAGACTCGAGTCTCTCCCTTAGCCACTATATCCAGTCTCTACCTCCTATAGACATTAAGTCCTGAATAGTTCTTCAATTATTATTTTTATCTTCTCCACTGTCACAATATTGATTAAAATTACTATTATTTCTTACTTGTATTATTGTAACAATTTCTTAGCAGGATTGCTATCTGTAGAAATAATATCTTCAATCCCATTCTCTTTAATATAGCTGAAGTGTTATCTCAGTTTTTTCTCTCTGATTAAAATTTCCCCATAGGCTTCAGGATAAAATTAAGTCTTTGAATATCAGACCTTCATGATCTGGGCCATATCAAACTCAATACCTTCATCTCTCACCACTGCTCAAAATAAAGGACTAGAATTTCAATGACTAGCTCTCAGACAATTGATTCCACATCTCATCTCCAGGCAACATCAAAGAATGCTGGAGTTGAAAGGATCTTTAGAGATAAAGTAACCATATAATTTATCATCCAAACCAGGACACTTTTGAGAGTAAAAAGAGTGCTATTAATAATTGCTTTGGGATAACAGGTGTAAACCAGGACTGTCCCAGGCAAAGGAGCCTGCAGATAAACTGGTGCAGGAGAGAACTTGAGTCATTAAAGTGAAAGTGGTCCTGCTGGGCTCAACAATGACTGTTCTAGAATCAGCCTTCCTATCTCCTTGTACGCTGCTTTTCTTCCACAGTATGCTGGTTTTCTAACAACACTCCTAGGATAAAATTCAAAGAGCCTATAGCTTTTTAAAGCAAGATGTTTATCATTTTTATAAAATTATAGCAAATATATGTGATAACTTCATTTGCAGTCCAAAGTATCTCTACTAAAGGAAGCTCTATACTGTGTAAGAAGGATTAAAAAGATTAACATATGTATGCAAAAGTAGGTTCCATTTTCAATATAATAGGGATGGTTTGTTGATGGTAAAAGAAGGCTGGAATTCCAAATCCCAAATTCATAGCCACTGCCACTCTGGATGAGAAACCAAAGTGTGTGTGTGTGTGTGTGTGTGTGTGTGTGTGTGTGAGAGAGAGAGAGAGAGAGAGAGAGAGAGAGAGAGAGAGAGAGAGCGCCATCAGATTCTCTTCCCACATAAACTAGACTGAGTTATATAAAACACCCAGACTCATCCATCCTCCCTGATGATTCACTAACTGCCTACCTGCAGAAAGGCATACAGGATGTCTTCTTGCCATCCTCTCTTAAACATATTTTCATGAATTCCAAAGGTTAAGAGATCTTGATTTTGAACATTGTTCCAGATTCACTCTATCGCAGCAAACACATGAGATGAAGTGGCCCAAAACAAAGCAATAGGAAAGTTAATTCAAGAGAGAACATATCCCCCTCTTGTCCCAACAACAGCCCACTCTCATTGTCCATTAAGCTCTGCCCTTTACTTCACTGCCTGCCCCACTACAAGGAGTAGGAAATGGTACTCAGAGGGAGCTCTAAAGTGAGACAAAATAAAGTTGGAGATAAACATACTAAGAATCCAGGCATTGAGCGATGGTGTCCAGACAATAGCCATAATCCTGTAAAATTGTCATGTCACCTTTTTTGTTTTGTTGACAAAACACATTTTGTCAGAGTTGGCGACACATTTCACATAATCTCTAAATTCATACAGCTAATGGATTGCAATTAAGCTATACAGATTGTAAAACAAAGGCAAAAAAAAAAAAAAAAAAAAACATGAGAGGAAATCAGAAAAAGAGGAAATGCTCCAAAACATACACTTTCATAGAAGACTGCTTTTAAAAAGCTTTAGGGAGCCACCTAGTGGCAGAATTTTGTGTTAACGGAATTATATTTGGACATAAACAGAAACAAGTTCACAGACTGAAAGATATTATAAATGACTAGGTCAGGAACAGAGCCTGATTTTGTTTTGCGTATATTTAAGACCTCAATTGTGAAGGACTCTTGATTCATCTGTCAGGGTTTTCATTTTTAAATTATTTTTATGTTGCTTTTATTCTTAACAGAAAGCTTAAATGTGCCTCCTGAAACAGCTCAAAAATTTTTCCATTTTAATAGCTCTTCAACAAAGTGTATGAGTTAGAGATAATTGGATTCCACTTTTAAATTCTTATATTTCACCCAACTGAATTAGGCTCAAAAAGTCAATTTCTTTAAATTGGAAAATATCTGTTAATGTTTCCAAACAGAATAGAATAGGCCTTTTTCCCCCCGCTACAAACTTGTAAGAATCTTTTATCAATGAGACACATTTTAACAACAAAGCTACATTTCTAAGGAAGCTAACATGGCAGAAAATTGTCATTCCAATTAAAACCCTTTGTATCACCAAATAGAATAAAAATAACAATTGTATGTACTTACTTAAAGAGATTTATACAGACACACATCTAACTAGAAATTGCAGAAATGCCATGATAAGACAAATCCTGAGTCAGGATCACACCAGCCTTTGTTAAACCCTCAAATCTCTTCTTCCATTTGAGAATTGATTTATTATGAATCAATTCTGAAGTATTTCAAAATGATGGATGCCTGATAATAGTGATGAACACCAAAGATGGATATTCTTGTAAAAAATAACTTATATAGTTACATAACTAAATTTTCCATCTATTATGTAAACATTTCTTGAGAAATTCTAAATATTGTTACTGAAATTACAGTGACAGTGAAAGCCAATGCAGGATAGTTTATTTTAGTTTTGTTTTGGTTGAACAAAGCTAAACTTGAAAACATTTCATTTCAATGCCTTTTTGCTGAAAAATTTGATTAAAAATATTGGATTTTTGTGCCCCTTACTGATTGAGCCTCTGCTCAGAAAAAGAAAGGACAGTGAGTGAAAGGGCAGATACAGAATCCTCTGATCCAAGATAACATACATAAAGTGTACATTGATTTCTGATTAATGAGATTTTATTGTGTTGTACAGAATATAAGACATGAGCACACTGTAATAAACATTTAATTCTTATTTCTGAATAGTTCTAGTACATTCACCCACTGGTCAGCTCAATAATCACCGCAATAAGGTAAAGATTAATAAGTCTGAAATTGTGGACATAGTATATTGAGTATTAATAAGCATAAATAGAATAAAATAACACAAATGGTTTTATTTTAATGGTATGGATGATCCTAAGCAGCAATGACACCAAAGTTAATTCAGATATGATGGATAATAACAGAAAAATAGCAATGGTACACGAAATATAACTATGGGAACATCAAAGTGGGAAAACCAGAAACACGGAATAGAATATATAGGTTTGATTAAATGTCTGAAACATGTTTAAGACAAAAAGGTGACGTAAATATCAGCAGGCTCCTCAAACATTCATTATAGCTACAAATCCAAGAATGTCCACCTGTATGTGTGTTGTGCAGACAAAAGCCTGCTCACCATGCATAAGGCTATTTCAATGAGGTCAACACTGAACACAAAGGATAATTGGACAGGGAAAGTTATCGTTACTGAACATCTACTGTATATTTGACACTAAGCTGAATTTCATATGTTCCATTTCATTTAACATTTGAAAACACCTCAAGCTGGTATCAATTGTCCTATATAATAGAGGAAGTAACTGAGGATAAAAGAGGGTTCAGAATTCCTTTCCTCTACACTCATTTTCTTTCCTCTGTGTTTATTAAATTCATGGGAATACCTCAGTACTATAACACCAAGATTTTATTCTAATTCTGTTTACCTAACAATAAAGGAACCACTTTTTTCAAGATTAGATTACAAAGCTTCATAGGAGATAAACTCAATATGTTCACTCCGTTTTCCTAAGAGTGAGCTCCCTAGAAGGATCCAGACATCAGTTTTTTAAAGAAAATAATTTTAAAAACTTCAATACAAAGATATGGCTCTGCATTATTTTTTTCATATCTATGAAAGTATTTTTTCTTTTTCTATTTTCTAAATATTTGTAATATATAGAAGTGTAGGGAATATTTCTGTATTAACATAAAACCCTAATGAATTGACAATCAAACATAAGGGACCATAGGACAGGGGATGTAGCTCAGTGGCAGAGAACTTGCCTAGTGTATGTGAGGTCCTGGGCTCAATTCCCAGGACTGAATGAAAAAAAAATAGCTGATCATAAGACTCCATCTCAACCCAGAGGGATAATGGCATAATAGTTCTGAAGAAAGTACTAAAAATCTACATTTTGGATGGTAGTCTTCCCCCCATCATCCCATGATTCTCTCTAATGCAGTCAATAAACCATATGGGAATACTCCGACATATTACTCCTTTGAATTTTGTATTGATTTCCTCAAAAGTTTTTTTTTTTATTTTTTTATTTGTTCTTATTATTTATATATAATAGTAGAATGTATTTTGACATATTATACATATATGCAGTATAACTTCCCATTCTTCTGGTTGTACATGATATAGAATTACATTGGTCATGTATTCATATACGTATATAGGGAAGTAATGTCAGGTTCATTCTAATATCTTTCTTTTTCCCATCCCTCCTCCCTTACCTTCATCCCCTTTGTCTAATCCAAAGTTATTTCTATTCTTCCCTACCCACCCAGTATTTTTTAGCATCTGCATATCAGAGAGGACATTCAGCCACTGGTTTGGGGGATTGGCTTATTTCACTTAGCATGAGAGTTTCCAATTCACCCATTTACTGGCAAATACCATAATTTTATTTCTCTTTATGGCTGAGTAACAATTCTATTGTGTATACGCACCACATTTTCTTTATCCATTCATCTGTTGAAGGGCACCTAGGCTGGTTTCATAGCTTAGCCTATTGTGAATTGAGCTGCCATAAACATTAATGTAGCTGCATCATTGGAGTATGCTGATTTTAAATACTTTGGATATATACTGAGGAGTGGGATTACTGGGTCAAACGGTGATTCGATTCCAGGCTTTCCGAGAAATCACCATACTACTTTCCAGAGTGGTGACACCAATTTGCAGTCCAACCAGCAATAAATGAGTGTACCTTTCCGCCACGTCCACATCAACATTTATTGTTACTTGAATTCTTGATAATTGTCATTCTGAGTGAATTCTCAATGTAGTTTAGATTTGTTTGCATTTCCCTAATTGCTAGAGATATTGAATGATTTTTTTTCCATACATTTGTTGACAATTGGCATTTCTTCTTTTGAGAAGTGTCTGTTAAAAATAAAAATGAAAACCAGCATAGGAATAAATTGTATTAAAAGACAAGTCAATTAAAGGAAAATCAAGTCCAATTTAAGCATTAGAAATATATCAAAACGGAATAAAATAAAGAGCATCTTTATAAAGTATCATTGAATGTAAACAGTCTAACATCTTCACTCAAAAGACATAGGTTGGTAGATTGGGTCAAATAGGAAGGTCCAACAATAAGCTGTTTATACAAGAGTCACCTCATGGTCAAAGACATCCATAAACTGAAGGTGAAAGGATGGGGAAAGGCATAAAATGCAAATGGTACTGACAAACAAGCAGGGGTAGAATTCTCATATCAGACAAAGTAGATTTCAAGCCAAAATCAATCAGAAGAGACAAAGATGGTCACTTCATACTGCTTAAGGAAATCATGCAACAAGAAGATATAATGATTGCAAATATTTCTTGCATTGGGGCTGGGGTTGTGGCTCAGTGGTAGAGTGCTCGCCTAGTACATGTGAGGCACTAGGTTTGATCCTTAGCACCAAATTTTAAAAATATGAAATAAAGATATTTAAAAAAAAATATTTCTTGCATTTTAGGAGTCTTCTTAAGGAAGTTAGTTCCTAAGCTGACATGATGTAAATTTGGGCCTACTTTTCCTACTATTAGGCTCAGGGTCTCTGGTCTAATGCCTAAGTTATAAAAAGTTTTTGTCATATCCTCAAAGCAATTTTTTATTATTTGTTTGTTTGCTTACTAATGTATTTACCTTTTTCTATCATAGATATTGCCAGAATTTTTACCTGATCATAATTGTAATAGGTTTATTTTTTGTAAAGTTATTTTTTAAAAAATGTCTTAAAAATACATATTTATTATGCAAGAAAGACTATGTCCTTTTTTAAATATCAAAAAATATGAATATTAAAAAAGCATGATATCAAAACATCCATAGCATCCATAGCATCTATTTTTATTTTTATAAAGGGTCTTCACTTTAATATTTAAAATTTTACACATAAGAAAAATTACTGTGCAATTTCACCATGTACATGAGCAAAGAGATCCAGATACAAAATACACTGGTTCAGTTCTTGCCAGCAAGTGATGGCAGGTCCAGATCTCCCAATTGCCAGGACATTGTTTTCTGCCAACCACATGCCACCATTCATTCACAAGCTTAGGTTTTAACAGAACATATCAAAAACATAATAACTCTTCCTCTCAGTCCCAAGTAAATCAGAAAATTAACTAATTCAAAGAATCCTCTTCTATACCAAGATCTAATGAGGCATTAAATTCTTTCCTGTGGACCACAACAGAAAAGAATATTTGGGTTGAAAATATATTCCAGGAGACACATTTTTTTGTGGGAAGAAGAACACAGAAAGAAAAACTCCATTTCTCATAAACTCATGGCTGGGTCAGCAGTCATTTCCCACCTTGGCTCTTGGTTATTTGCCACTTATTTGCATGTGGATCCAGATAGCAAGGATGCTCTGGATAGTACTGTTCCCAGACAATTTCTACCTTTATAGGTGGTGCATCCTGTAATCCCAGTGGCTCAGGAGACAGAAGCAGGAGGATTACGAGTTCAAAGCTAGCCTCAGCAATTTAGCAAGGCCCTAAGCAACTCAGTGAGACCCTGTCTCTAAATAAAATATAAAACAGGGCTGGGGATACAGTTCAGTGGCTGAGTGACCCTGAGTTCAATCCCTGGTATCCAAAAAAAATACATATGTATTATTCCTAAAGGGTGAGGGTATAGCTTATTGATAGAGGACTTACCTGGAATGCCTTAGACACTGGGTTCAGTCCACAGACCACAAACTAATTAATAATAACAATAATAATAATAATAATAACAATCTGTTGTATATCTTTACTTCATTTTCTTTATCCACTCATCCACTGATGAACACTTGGACTGATTCTGTATCATGGCTATTGTGAATGATGCTATAATGAATATTAGGGTGAAAACAACTCTCTGACATATAGATTTCAACTCTCTTGCATATAGATTTGTCTATTCAATTTGTACGTGGGATCTAAAAACATGGAACTCATAGAAGTGAGTAAAATGGTTACAGAGGCTAAGGGGAGAGGGAGGAGCAGGAGGAGTGATTAGTCAAAGAGTACAAAGTTTCAGTGGACAGGAGGAATACACTTTGATATCTATTGTAAAGAAGAGTGGCAACAGTCAACCAAAAAAAGTGTCTCAAAAAAATTAAAAGATTAAACTTCAAACATTTCACCACAGAATGAGATAGGTAAGCAACATAAAGTGGTATTGTAAGTAGCTTGATTAAATAATTTCACATTGTCTATCGAAACACCACATTATATCCCATAAATGCACACAACTGTGATTCGTGGATTGAAATACTAAAAACATTTTTCAAAAATTCAAATTTTATTTTATCTTACCTTTTCTCATCTTTGAAAAAAATAATAAAAATGAATTCCATCACCAAAGAATATACCAGTAAGCCTTGAATGCAATGTCTACATATCTCTTGCTTCCATCAGTCATGATATAATACCAGTGCTACAAACATAATACTCTAACAATAGTGCTAATATCTAATGCCATCATGATCACCCATTAGCAACCAGATCGAGAGAGTATCCTATTCCTGACTTGCCACACTAACAGTTTTTATTTCATAATGAGTGTTGAGTTTAATTATACCTCTAGCCATTACTTTGACTTTTATTTAGTAGCAGTGTACCTACAGCTACATTCCTTTACAAATACCTTGAGACTCTAAATTCCTTTCCTGTTATCCTTCCCTCTCAACTGTTTCCAACTGGCTCATGAGTTTTGTCCACCTTCTCTTTCCCTGGTGGAGTCATCTAGCTAATTCCTTCCTGTGTGTCTAGGCCCTTTGTCTTTTCCTGCAGCCACCGGTAGCTTTTACTGAATCTTTCTCCTTTTCTTCCACATTGGGTTAATTTTAGAGAATCATTCTGCATAGTAGAAAATTCCTTAATATTTTGAATGGAAGATAGTTCTTACCTAGAAATAAATACACTATGCATTTCCACATTTTTCTTGAGACTCAGTGATTAGATCATACATAAGGCTATGTCACTGCACGAGCTATAGATATTGGGGGCTGCCCTTAACAAGAAAAAGGCAAAGCCAGTGACAGTCATTCTTCCTTTTTTCACAACACAATAAGAGAGTAAAATTATAAAATTAAAACACTTTTGTTCAGTCAACTAACTATATATTAGTTTATATCTTAGATTATAAAATACTAATATACAACTTAACAGAAATACCAACTTCTGGCCATTATTCATGTTTTGTTCATATGCTACCATATGAGGTATTTGGAAATATCTGGACAATTATATGTAATATTGATAAAATATTCAAATAACAAATGAAATATTTTATTTTTATTTAAAGATTTGCTATCAATTAAACCATATTTATATCAGAGATTCACTTTTATCCTATGGCTAGTTTTTGTACAAATCAAAAGTAAAACCATACAGATTCAACATAGATCAATTAGGTATCCAGAAATTCAAGACAAAATAATTAAATGATAGAGCTGGGGTATCAGATAGATCTGGATTTAACCTCACCTCAATTGTTCTGTTTGAAAATGAGAAACTTACAAACTTTCCCAGCTACAGGTTTCCCCCCTAAAATATAGCAATAACGATAGCAATATTAAAAAATGCTGGAATTAAAGGCACTGTCTATAAAGCAACTATCACCAAAGTATCCACATATCAGTGGTCAATTAATAGCAGCTTGTGCTTTTCCACCCAAGAATCCATTTTCTCATTTCAGTTTTTAAGCAGTATCTTCAATGAAGCAAGAGATTCTCCCAAATCAGGTTTGCCTTAGAGCTATACCTAGCAAGCAAGGAGCCTTCATCTGTATGAGTCACATGTCCCTTTTAAAAATACAACAACCTGTGCTATCTCCTTCTACTAGATAACTTTTATTTATTAAAGTTCCCCTCATAAAGTAATAGGCATTAGAGTGCTTTTAAACACAGCAACATCTCTTTAATGGATACCAAATTGCTGAAAGGAAAAGGAATTTAATTTCCCCTTGAAGCCAATAACTCCATGTCACATTTACTTTGAAACAAAATGGATTCAATTCTTTAATAGCATTTTATGATGGTAATATTTAGCAATTTTTAAAATGTCTAAAATGTACCTTTTCCTGCCCTAAATAATAAACTAAGCATTTTATAGCAAATTAAAGAATTTAATTCATTATATTTGTTTCACACAAAATAGCCCCACAAATGTGTCTTTTTATTCACTTGGATTAACTTACAGGAGTTACATATCCAATATTTCATTCTGTGCCTATAATCTCTTCAAAGGCTATAAAGAGTAAGCTTTTAAGTAAAATTATTTTTTTACTTTTTTCAGTGTCACATTCTACTATCATATTCTAGTGTGTCGAAAGTACACAATGACCTTCAAAATTTTAGTATATGAGCAAAATAGAAATGAGGAAGGGATGATCTTCTAAATCTGGCACATATTGAAGATGCAAAATCCCAGTAGTTTTAACAGTAAAAAAGAGGAGTTTAAATGCAATGGTTTCCTCCAATCATGGATATCTGGGTGACTGAGAATAGTCTATAGTGCTACTTACAGTCTAAATGTTCATGTTCCCCAAAATTCATGTTGAAACCTAATCACTAATGTCATAATATGAAGAGGGACTTTATGATGTGATTAGATCAGGAGGTAAGACTCATCGTAAACAGAATCTGTGTCTGCATAAACGTCCCCAGAGAAGTTTAGCCTCTTTCACCATGTAGGACACACAAGAAAGTGCCATCTATGAAACAAAAAGCCCTCACCAGACACTGAACCTGCCAGCACATTGATCTTGGATTTCCCAGCCTCTAAAAACTGTGAGAAATAAATTTCTTTGATGTCAGGAACTAGTCACAGAAAAAGCATTCAGTATTTATTTTCTGTGTTTATTTACTTATTTTGAATCTCAAGTTCAAAAAAGTTGAGTTGGCTATATAATATTTTCCTTGTGGGTCCATGTCAGATCTCTCTTCTGCTTCATTTTTCTCTTTTGATCCCACTCCTCATTTGCAACTCTTTCCTCAGTTGTCCACCATAATGCATTGAGTATATCATTCCTTTTAAAATATAAAATGTCATTTTGTATGTGGCTGAGGGTTTTACCCATATATCACTCAATAAGACTCATGATATGTTGTACATGTAATAATGTTGAGCAGAGAAGGGACTTTCACTCTACCTGCTATGAAGACATAGCAGGATAGACTTGATTGGGCTAAGAGTTGAAGCAGGAAAGGTGTTGCCATAGAAGGAGACTTGTTGCAGGAAGTCAGAAGCAATGGTTTCAGCAAGTCTGTCAATTAGAGAGATGCTAAATCTCATCATTAGTTTCAGAGGAAAAAGCCAACAGATTTACTGACAATTCTGGCATAAAGTATAAAACAAAGACAGACTCAAAGATGACCTAAAGTTCTGGGATTGAGTTGATGGTGAGAGAGAATAATAAATGAGCAGTATCACTTTGAGGGGAGGAATAAGAAATTAAAATTCTGTTGCAGATAGGCTGGGTTCAAAATGCTTATGTGATGTGAAAGCTGGTAACACAGACATTTAGATTATTTGGATATATTGTACATCTGGATTTTGGTAGGGAAAACAGATACAAATGTGTGTGCTATTTATTAAGTCATTGGTTTAAATAAGATCTCTTCACAGAGAGAAAATAGGATATCCCTAAAGTATTCTAAAAACTTAGAGTCCAAAAAAAAAAAAAAAGGAGACAGTGAAGGAGAAGTATGTGCTTTAGAAGCCAACACAAAAATCAAAACACAAATTTAAAACAGGAAGCACATGGAGCTATGAAAGCCAAGTGAAGAAAAAGTTTCAAGGAGATGGTGAAGCAACTCTGTTGAATGCTTGTTAAGACCCCTGGTAGGATGAAGACTGAGCACCTAGCATTCTATCAAGGTAACTGTTGATTTTGACAAAAGCAACTTCAACAGAGTGATCAAGATCAAGATCTCCCTAGATTGAGTAAAAGAAAATAGGCGGTGAGGAAGTTTAGACAACTGTAGACAATGCTATTGAATATAGCATTCTTTCTTATCAAGAAGAACATGGAAAGAAGGTCAGATTTTTTTCCCTTTATCTCTTTTATTTTAAATTGTGGAAAAACACTCCTAATACAAAATTCACCACCAGTGTCATTTTTTTAAGTGTGCAGTTCAGTAGTGTTAAGTACATTCACATTATTATGCAACAATCACCACAATTCATCTCCAGAACTCTTTTCATCTTGCAAAACTAAAACTCTACACCCATTAAACAACAGCCTCCATGCAAACTACTGTAGACTGTTTCCATGGTGATGGGAATGATCTAGAAACAGGGGGTGGGAGAAATTGTCAATGTGGAGTAGAGAAGGAAAATGTCAAGACTGCAGTCCTGATTGAGTAGGAGGGAACAGCACTCTATGCAGAATTAGAAGCTTGGCTTAGGCAGGAACACAGTCCACTCATCTCTAAAAGTACCTTTTCATTTCCTCTTTCCTGAAAAAGCAAACTCTCCACACTATGTATTTTTAATGCATTTCTTCTAACACCTTTAGCTTTCATTCCTGCTCTACACAAGTTTATTCTTGGTTATTACAGCTGCCAGCATGACACTGTCACTCTCTTCATAAGAGTAATTAGTGTTAATTGGCAGTCAACATATATCACTGTATGATTGAGACCCAATAAATAAACTGCTTTAAGTGAGTGTTTTATTCATTGGTTTCTTAAAGCTATGTCTGAAGGATCCTTGGGAGGGGTCTCTAATATCTATCAGGGAATCTATGATATCCACCTTTTTCCAACTCTTTATTTGTATAAGGTTAGATTTTCTTCATGTATTTCAATCAGAGAAACACATTAAAACATACTGAATGCATAAGAACCAAGAAGGAGAATAGAATGCGTCTTCAATTAAGAAGGTTTGTAAAACTCTTTTTTTTCAAATGTAGTGATCTAAGTAAGATACTAATTATTTGATCATATAACTAACTGGCTTATTAGTTCTAAATGATTCAGAAACTAAATATCTTGAAATTTTCTCAGTTTTAATTTCAAATAGAATAAATGTAGATAGATATAAACTACAAAAATAAAACTCCTGAGGCCCAAAAGTTTGAGAATAATTATATGACAGGCTCTCCCATGTTCCTTGCCATTCCAAAACAACATGCCTTAGCTCTGTGCCATCTTTAAATTGAAAGTAAATGAATGGCAAGATCATGAATTTATATATATGTCAGTCTATACACATCATCTGGCAATATATATATTTTGGTATTTCCTAATTAAAATGTATGACCATTAGACATTAGAATATATGTCTTAACCTAAGTGAGACATTCCATCTGATTAGAATATAAGTGATAGCTGTTTCAGAGTGGGAGCACTCTGTTAGCCCCCTTACTGCTAAAACTTGAGCCACCTGTCCACCAAAGTTCATATTTCCTCCACGTTAGTAGATATGCTGATGGTAATGATGAAGACGACATTTGTTTTCCTTAATAGACCATAAAAAGTTAAACCATTTGAAACTAGACAGTACCGAGTTTAATTCCCGTCTCTATTGCAAAGTATGGGTGCAATGCTTAAATTGTTTGAACCTAGGAATCCATTCATCAAAAATGGTAAAAATAATGCCTAGCTTAGTCTGTTACATTGCTCATTTTGCTCAAAAAGTGTTAACTTTTAGTTTATGGAACATAGAGAAATAGAAGATGGGCAGCTTGGGGCTTAGGGTGGGAGGACCAGGAGAATGCAGGTTCATAGTTAATTCACCAACACATAAGCAATGGTATTACAGATGGTGTGTACACCCAGAGCTGTAGTCTTCAGTGACTGAGGCTGATACACATGATGAACCACAAGCTAACTACCAGGTACTTTACAACAAATGACCCCTCAGGCCACATTCTGCCATTCAGCTAAATATTGAGAGGATAATAACAAAAACATTCATGTAAGCTGTAGAAGAAAATCCATTCTCTGCTCCACGCATGCATAACTTTTAGCACCTGCAAGAAAGAACCATTCCAAAGAAGAGGCAAGGAAGCACTGATGGCAACAACAGCCAGTTTGCATTAAGATCATGTGACAGAATCCTCTCTGACATGGAGAGGTACGGAACAAACAGAAGTCCTAAACTACTGGCATAATAGAGTTGGACTTGCCCCATATTCACTCATGCAAAGCAGTGGGATTTGTACAATAATACTCCGGACCCATCACCTATCTTAAATGATGATTGTTTTGTCAATCTAAAAAAATCCAATTATCAATTACAATAACATGCCCTTTGAAAGAGATCTGAAGATTTCCCAAGTCAAGAAAATCAAGAGGATGATTTTTGTTAAGGTTTCTTCAATTACTGAACATTTGCCCTGTGCTAGATATTTTACTTAACTTTATGCACCTGCAACACATTGTGTATACAGAATTATTTTAAATGATCAGATAGATAACAAAAGCAGATTGTGAGCCCCACAAACACTCAAATCTAATGTTGGGACCCTCCGGAAAATGGATCCTCATCTATTCCTCTCTCTTTGTTCCATGTGTGAAATGAGCTACCAAGGCACAGAACCAGGTACAATTTTACTGAGACAGACTCAAGAAGCTACCTGGATCTGCTGTGCTCCGTAAATGTCAGGTGTTCACAGAGATATGCTCTATCCCACGTTAGCACAAAGCCACATACCTTAGGGCAAATTGCCTGCCATTCACTTGTTTGTAATCCCTACTGAAGTTAATGGGAATAGTGGTTTAAGGTGATAAGAATGTAATCTTATTTAAAAACATGAGATGCCACAGAAAAGAAATTGCAGAAGTCTCTCTGTGTTGTAACTGATGTTGTTTTAATCAGACACTTTTATTAAAAAATGGAAAAATTGACTATGATGTTCATTAATACTTCTTAACTATAGGAATATGTTAAGAATGTCTTATTCTGAGTTATATTTTATATTTTGGATAGATAAACTAGAAAGTGGATTCAGTCCAGAATCCAAGAGTGATTTATCATAAATTAAGTTTATATAGTTAAATCCGCAAAGTGTAGCATGTGTAAATTTATTCTAACATAGGTAATTTCTAATATCCGATTTGAAGATTTTTTTTTAATTTTAGAATTTGATTTAAGAAAATGAAGTATTGACACTGATATTTCTGTGTCCTGCTTTAGTATGATGCCTTTGATGTTTTCCCACAAGTTTTTGTTCCAGATGTCAAGGTTTTTCCCCTCTTTCTGCAGAAAGCATGCTTTAGATTCTTAATCTAGTGAATATATCATGTACATACTTGCATTTTCCCTTCATGGTGTTTGCCAAAATCTTTCTGCTCCTCTTCCCCTTCCAGACATGCACTAAGTAATATTGCACTTAAGGTCCTGAGGAGGAAGAAGGTGATAGGACCTAGTTCTGGCCAACCAGTCATAAGCAAATTGACACATGTCCTTCTCAGGCCAAGGCACGTAATTACATATGTGAAAACAGCTAAAGCTATCTTTATTTGTACCAAGGAGATTGAAAAGTCTCTTGAGTCACCACTATGAATGAAGCCCAACAGCTGACCTTTGATAGAATAAAAAAAAACCTTGGTTGTTAAGCTAAGGATAATTGGGCTGTTTTTTACTAACATGTAATCTAACCTACGCTGACTGAGCCTAATCCAACCAATGAGATGTTCACTTCTTGATAAGGCCTTTACCACAAATCTTAATTTAATAAGGTAGGATTCACACTGTAAAAACCTCACAATCACCCCTTTGCCTACCTCCCCTGGAATTTTCCAGGTTACAGAAATTATTCTATGTTATTTTTCTGAGTGTGACCCTTTCCTAGAATTGTCCCTAAAACTAAAATCACTTCCTAAAACAACAATGTACATGATCTTGTTTCAATTGTTCTGCTACCTGTAGGGACTCAGCTTGACCTAACTGCTGCCATCTTGAGTCATAATCACCATGATTACTCTTTGGTGACCCTGGTCTTGTCTCCCCACATAGTTTTTCAATATATGTAAATGAACAAAATCATGAGAGTGGTATGTGAAACTTTACAAGTAGGTCCTGGAAAGTACCTCACACCCCTGACATTAGCTTGAGATGAACCAATACACTCTGGCTTAGATAAATCTCACTTTTGTTCTGAACACTAAATAATCCCACACCCTGTGACTCAAATTATGGGAATATGCTGATCTCACTGCCAACCTGGATCACCTTTCTGTCAGTGACAACCTCAGAAAGTTAATAAATTGTATTCTGTGCAATTGTGGACCTCTTTCTTCAGTCTCAAGGCAAACTTGCAGCCATTTCTCATGAATTAGGACTAGCGTTTTCTCCAGAACACTAGCAATTTTTTAATTACATATAAAAAATTTGATATCATTAATAAGTCCTTTTGATTATAATTTGGTTATCTCTTCATGTATGTGTATGCATGCATACATATATGTGTGTTTCTTTTTTATATTTATTATTTTATTTATATATGACAGAATAATGCATTACAATTTATATTATACATATAGAGCACAATTTTCATATCTCTGGTTGTATATAAAGTTTATTCACACCAATTTGTGTCTTCATACCTGTACTTGGGATAATAATGTCCATCACATTCCACCATCCTTTCTAACCCAATGCCCACTCCCTTCCTCTCCAACCCCTGTGCCCTATCTAGAGTTTGTCTATTCCTCCCATGCTCCCCCTCCCTACCCCACTATGAGTCAGCCTCCTTATATCACAGAAAATATTCGGCATTTGGTTTTTTCAGATTGGCTAACTTCACTTAGCATTATCATCTCTAACTCCATCAATTTATCTGCAAATTTCATGATTCTATTCTCTTTTACTGAGAGTAATATTCCATTGTGTATATATGCCATATTTTTAATCCATTCATCTATAGAAGGGCATCTAGGTTGGTTGCACAGTTTAGCTATTGTGAATTGGGCTGCTATAAACATTGATGTGGCTGTGTCCCTGTAGCATGCTGTTTTTAAGTCCTTTGGTTATAGACCGAGGAGAGGGATAGCTGGGTTAGATGGTGGTTCCATTCCCAATTTTCCAAGAAATCTCCATACTGCTTTCCATATTGGCTGCACCAATTTTCAGTCCCACCAGCAGAGTATGAGTGTACCTTTTTCGCCACATCCTTGCCAACACTTATTGTTGTTTGTCTTCATAATAGCTGCCATTCTGACTGGAATGAAATGAAATCTTAGAGTTGTTTTGATTTGCATTTCTCTAATTGCTAGTGATGATGAATATTTTTTCATATATTTGTTGATTGATTGTATATCATCTTCTGAGAAGTGTCTGGTCAGGTCCTTGGCCCATTTATTGATTGGGTTATTTGTTTTTTGGTGCTTAGCTTTTTGAGTTCTTTAAATACCCTAGAGATTAGTGCTCTATCTGATGTGTGAGGGGTAAAGATTTACTCTCAAAATGTAGGCTCTCTATCCACCTCACAGATTATTTCTTTTGCTGAGAAGAAACTTTTTAGTTTGAGTCCATCCCATTTATTGATTCTTGATTTTAATTCTTGTGCCACAGTCTTATTAAGGAAGTTGGGGTCTTTTCCCACATGATGGAGATTAGGGGTTACTTTTTCTTCTATTGGATGCAGAATTTCTGCTTTTATTCCTAGGTCCTTGATCCATTTTGAGTTGAGTTTTGTGTCTGGTGAGAGATAGAGGCTTAATTTCATTTTGTTGCCTATGGATCCAGTTTTCCCAGCACCATTTGTTGAAGAGGCTTTTTTTTCTCCAATGCATGATTTTTGCCCCTTTGTCTAATATAAGATAACTGTAATTTCGTGGGTTAGTCTCTGTGTCCTCTATTCTGTACCATTGGTCTACCAGTCTGTTTTGGTGCCAATACCATGCTGTTTTTGTTACTATTGCTCTGTAGTATAGTTTAAGGACTGGTATAGTGATGCCACCTGCTTCACTCTTCCTGCTAAGGATTGCTTTTGCTATTCTGGGTCTCTTATTTTTCCAGATGAATTTCATAATTGCTTTTTCTATTTTTATGAGGAATTTCATTGGGAATTTGGTCAGAATTGTATTAAATCTGTACAGTGCTTTTGGTAGTATGGTCATTTTGATAATATTAATTTTTCCTATCCAAGAACAAATCTTTCCATTTATAAGGTCTTCCTTGGTTTCTTTCTTTAGGGTTCTGTAATTTTCATTACATACATCTTTTACCTCTTTTATTGATTCCCAAGGTTGTTTTTTTTTTTTTTGAAGTTATTGTAAATGGGGTAATTTTCCTCATTTCCTTTTTTGAGGATTTGTCACTGATATAAAGATATAAATAAATGCCTTTATGGGTGTTGATTTTATATCCTGCTACATTGCTGAATTCATTTACCAGTTCTAGAAGTTTTCTGGTGGAATATTTTGGGTTTTCTAGGCATAGAATCATATCATCAGCAAATAGTGCCAATTTGAGTTCTTCTTTTCCTATGTGTATCCCTTTAATTTTTTTCATCTGTCTAATTGCTCTGGCCAGTGTTTCAAGGACTATGTTAAATAGTGGTGAAAGAGTTGGTTCTTTCAGCCTAGATGCCCTTCAATAGATGAATGGATAAAAAAAATGTGGCATTTATATACTATGGAGTATTATTCTGAATTAAAAAATGACAAAATCATAGAATTTGGAGGGAAATGGATGGCATTAGAGCAGATTATGCTAAGTGAAGCTAGTCAATATTTAAAAAACAAATACCAAATGACTCCTTTGATATAAGGGGAGTAAACAAGGACAGGGTAGGGACGAAGAGCTTGAGAAGAAGATTTACATTAAACAGGGATGAGAGGTGGGAGGGAAAGGGAGTGAGAAGGGAAATTGCATGGAAATGGAAGGCGATCCTCAGGGTTATACAAAATGTCATATAAGAGGAAAGGAGGGGTAAGACAAGTTAATACAAATGGAAGAAATGATTTACAGTAGAAGGGGTAGAGAGAGAAAAGGGGAGGGGAGGGGAGGGGAGGGGAGGGGGATAGTAGAGAATAGGACAGACAGCAGAATACATCAGACACTAGAAAGGCAATATGTCAATCAATGGAAGGGAAACTGATGTGATACAGCAATCTGTATACGGGGTAAAAGCGGGAGTTCATAATCCACTTGAATCAAACCGTGTAATATGATGTATTAAGAACTATGTAATGTTATGAACGACCAATAAAAAATAAAAAAAAAATTAAAAAAAAAAGAGTTGGTTCTTTGAAAAAATAAATAAAAATGTCAGACACTTAGCCATGCTAATGAGGAGAAGGACAGAGAAAACTCAAATTACTAACATACGTGATGAAAAAGACAATATCATGACATACACTAAAGAAATACAGAAAATAATTAGAAATTATTTTGAAAGCCTGTACTCCAATAAAATATAAAATATTGAAGGCATCAAATTTCTAGAGTCATATAATTTTCCCAAATTGAATCAGGATGATATACACAATTTAAACAGATCAATTTCAAGCAATGAAATAGAAGCCACCATCAGAAGTCTACTAACCATGAAAATCCCAGGACCAGATGGATACAAAGCTGAGTTCTACAAGACCTTTAAAGAAGAATTAATACCAATAATCTTCTATTTATTTCAGGGAATAGAAAAAGAGGGAGCACTTTCAATCTCATTCTATGAGGCCAATGTCACCCTGATTCCAAAACCAGGCAAAGCACATCAAAAAAAGAAAACTTCAGACCAATATCTAATGAACATAGATGCTAAAATTCTCAATATAATTCTAGCAAATCGAGTACAAAAGCATATCAGAAAGATCATGTACCATAATCAAGAGGGACTCATCCTAGGGATGCAAAGTTGGTTCAACATACAAAAATCAATAAATGTAATTCATCACATCAATAGACTTAAAGATAAGAATCATCTCAATAGACACATAAAAACCATTTGACAATATACAGCACCCCTTTATGTTCAAAACACTAGAAAAATTAGGGATAACAGAAACTTACTTCAACATCATAAAGACTATCTATGCTAAGCCTCAGGCCAACATCATTCTTAAAGGAGAAAAATTGAAGCCATTCCCTCTAAAAACTGGAACAAGACAGGGATGCCCTCTTCCACTACTTCTATCTAACATAGTATGTTTGTTTCTTCTTTGCATCTCTTAATGTTAAAAATTTTTAAAACAGATTTTAGCTGTCAATCACACTGACCTCAATATTCTATATTACAGGAATACGCATGTAACTCACACTTGCCAGAGAAAATTACTGTGTGAGAAATATGATTTGTACAGGGATGGGTACAGGGCCTAATTAAGGCCAACCAAAATACCTTTAGAAGATTGACAGATTTTTCTGATACAAGAAGGATTGCATTCTTTTCTCTAGGATCAATAGATATGAGAAATATATACATACAGAACTTCCAGTGATCACCCTCTAGCCACATGGAGGATAATTGCATGGTAACAACAACATGAGAAACAAAGCAAGGTTAAGGGATGTCTCATGCCATCATCAACTAATGCCTCTTACTGTGTCACCCTTAATCTTGAAGTAACTATTTTTTATTGGTTTGACTTTATTATTTGTTCACTATCTTTTTTTAATCTTATTTTGTTTTGTTTTGATGGAACTAGTTTCAGTTGGCTTACAGACAAG
Source organism: Urocitellus parryii (assembly GCF_045843805.1). Classification (NCBI taxonomy): domain Eukaryota; kingdom Metazoa; phylum Chordata; class Mammalia; order Rodentia; family Sciuridae; genus Urocitellus; species Urocitellus parryii. Next base: position 28,257,031 of record NC_135537.1, read on the forward strand.
TGTTTCCTCTGCAGAATTCCTATTCCCATATGTCTACATGGGTTTCTAGCAAAACCTCTTTAGATTTCTGAGTAAGTAGTCACACTGATGTAGGTGACTCCTTCAATTTTGCCCTTCATGTATATTTATACCTGTTTGCCATGACAATTAAGGTCTTTATAGTACTGTTTGCTGTTTTATCTCCTTGTCTTGTTTAATTGCCAAATATATGAATTGATGCATAGATGCATGTTCTTTCACCACTAAGGCCACATTATATCTCATTCATTATTCTACTCTTTTCCTAGTTCCACAAGATCATTATTTTTATGCTAATATTTTAATACTTTTGTGACCAGATTTAAATGGATACTGATTTAAATCTTCTCACCTTTTCTGCCAAAATACTGTTTGGAGGTTTTGGGTAGCAGATTCTCTTTGCTGTCTAGCTACATTCTAAAAAGCTACACTGACTTTTAAAATCACCTTAGCACTAATTGGTAATTTTTGCTTTCAGTACATTTTTGTAGGTTTAATACTTAAACATCTTAAAGGACTAACTTACCAAGATGCACCCTATGGCAATGAAAATAAAAAAAAACATCCAAAAATGTCCAACCCCTTGACAGGGAATAAGGCAAAAAATATAAAATCTTTTTGTTCCCTAACTTTTACTTCACTGTGGCTAGCCAGCATCACAAACTCTTTCCCTAAAGTATTTCCATTTGTATGTTTAGTGACATCAAGATCCCAGTTAATCACCTAAATCAGATAGATCAAAATAGTTTTGTATACACACACACATAAATATGTGTGTATTCATTTGTATTCACCTATGCAATGGTGTATTGTGTCAAGAATGTGTTAGTATGAATTAAACTAATCCAGAACTAAAAATGGATTACTCCATATTGAAAACACACATCTCTTCTCCTCCTTTTCAAATATCCACAAAAAGGAAATTGTTTTTAAAGGCAAATCCGCAGAAAATTATAAACAGAGATAAAACAGCAATAATCTTAGAAGTTTAAAAGCAAAAGCAATTGAGAAAATTAAATCTTAAACTGAGGAAATGCAAGAAGCAATTCAATTTACCATAAAAAATCACCAAAGTGCTCTGCAGCTGCCAACTTTGAGACCTTCTGGGAGTTGGGATGAAAGTATCATTTGTTATTAATACAGAGAACTAAATGAAAGTCCATTTAAGAAATACTCAAATCTTCATGCCCCTTCCATCATAATGGAAAAAAAAACTTATAGTTCTGTTCTTTGTAAAGAACAGAGTTCCTATGTACTAAGGGATTTTTGAGACCATTCAGAGCAGGGTATCCTTAAACTCACCTAGTTGAGAGTATTACAAGACAGTGGTTTGGACCCTGATCCACTTACTTCTATTTTACCCCAGATGCTGACTTCTAACCATTGCCCTGCAAAAGGGAAGAAATCCTACTTTAAGGAATATGCACAGTATGGCTCTACCAGAACATCCTACAGTGAAACTCACAGAGGAAAGACCTAACCATATACTCAGAGTTTCTGATCAGCCTTTAAGTTCCTATTTCCAAGTTTGCTAAAATATGGAGGCCAAATCAAATGGCAGAGGAAAGCTACTTAAGGAAAACAGAGGCTGTGCAGTTAGGATACATATATTACATAGGAAATATTATAATAATAAAGTTAGAAGGGGAATCTATTAAAAAACTTAAGATTACTAAAAAGAAATGCTATTTGTAAATTTTAAAATATAATGGTAAATTTTTAAAATCTTAGTATAAAATAAAATTTATGACATCTCCCATTTAAAAAAAAAGATATTAAAGGAAGCTAGGGAAAAGAAATAACCACTGGAGCAATCAAGAGTTATTCCAGCAAATAAGAAGATGAATTTCTACACTGAAAAGTTCCATTCAATGGCTAATAGCACGATGGATGAAAACAGGTACACTGAGGTACATTATCTTGAATTTTCAGAATAGGGACAATGAATAGCTTTCTTCTTTCAGAAAAGGAGGAGAAAATATCATATGCTTGAATCAGGAAGTATGAATCAGTTTTCATACTTTATAATAGGAACTCTAGAAATTTATACAAAGATTATTTCAAATGTGCAATTCTAGATGAGTAAAAAAATGGTGGATCATATAAAACAATAAATAAATAAAAATTTTTTAAAAATGGTGGATCAGAGGACCCCATCATGTCGTTGCAGCTCCCAAGGACTGAATAAAAACAATGGTGCTGCAGGGGCAAACTGAAATACACTAAGGGAAAATGCTATTAGGCAACTCAACTAACAACTGGGTGAAAACCAAAAATACCTGGTTCCAGAATAGAAGGGGAATTGATATAAGCAATAGAGGCAGCAGCACCAGGCACACAGTGGCTCAGTCAGGGTGGGAAAGCACCTCTCCAAGGAGCCCAAAGAAGTTTTAATTTTTTTTTTAAGAAAAACAGATGCTTACTGCCTAACAAATTCACAAGCTGAGCAGAAAATAAGTTCAGACACAGTGAACTAAGCCACCATGGGGAAAGCCCTGTCAATCTACAGTAGGAAAAGTTAAAACAGGGAAGAGCCTACAGCTTAAAAAGATTTTTTCTTTGGACTTACCAAGTAGGAGGCTAGGAATCCCTGAAGTTTTACCTTTGTTGATCACATTTCACTATTTTTTTCCTCTTTACTTTTTGTCTTGTTCTTGGCATATTTACTTTTTGAATACCCAAGACCCAACAGCCATTCAGGTTGTACTCCTCACTGGATCAGTAGGTGTCCATGCTGTAAGGCAGACTCAGCATAGCAGTAAGACTGTAACAGGAGCTGGGGAGAAACTCAGGGTGGTGGCCAGGACTGCAACTTCCAGGCTGGAAGTCTTCAAATTCTGAAAAGTAAAGTGTGCTTTCATTTGAAATAGATGTCAGTGGGATGAATATAGCTGATCGGGGGAGTGCTTGGGTAGATAAGGTGGAAATCAGAGATCCCCACCACCACCTGCCCTATGTCCAGAAATGGCCTGGAAGATTGATATTTATCTGACACACCTTCTGCAGAAGACAGACTGAGGTTTTCAGTACAAGTGGTGTAATGCAATTTGGATCAGTCTACAGGTGGAGTGTGCAAGAGGGCTAGCCAGCAGCCCTATCAGACTTACATCCCAACCCCGGACACAGTAATAGTCATTTTGAAGCTGAAGTCTGCTTTGATTAAGAAAATGCTCCCCCACCCAAGGATGCCCGGCAAAGAGGGGACTTAACTCAGCAGGTAGACTCCCCTAACAAGTATGGCAGATTTGGATCAAATTGAAAACAAATAGCAAGATGTTTGTGTTGCACAAATATCCTCATGGTTGGGAAATTCAAAGATCAAAACCCAGAAAGACAGGCCTCCATGTCAAAAGTGTTACCAAGAAGAAAAGAGAATCTCTGTATGATAGTTATTACATTAGTTGCTTGATATTATGTGATTTCCACTGTGTCCCCACATTTTTATTTTTATAGTTTTATCTAACTTTATATACTTCATCAATTAATTGAAACAACTCTTGATACTCTTCTCTTCCATCTCCATTCCCCTCCTCTCTTCTTCATCCTTCTTTCTCTTCTCAATTTAACTTGTCTCTCTCTCCAATTTTGTTTTCTTTTTCCTTGTTCTCTTAAAAATTCTCATTTTCTTTATTTATCCCTTCTTCCATTTTAAGTTAGTATAATTATTAACAATTCGTCCTTTTAGTCTATTTTCTATTATTTCTATCCTATTCTTCCCTGTAGTTTATAAAGTAACAGAGATAACTAATAACTTTTACACCATGTGTTGATATATTACTTGTTCTGAAATCACTATTGTTACAGGCAGTTACTCTTTAATAGAGGAACTATTGGTTGAAATTAACATTTTTATTACACTGATCAGACAGTTTGAAGCTAAGACATACACACAGCCCATTACTTATTGTAAAGACATAACTACATACAAAAAACCTCCACATAAAGGAATATAAGTCCATCTCAACCAATGTGCAAAAATAGGACCACAGAAAAAGTGAAGAAAGAGGCCAACAAAAGATTTCTCCAAATACACATAATACTCATAATATTCCTACAACTAAATCTACAGGTATTGATATGAAGAAATCTCAAAGAATTCAAAATTTTGATTCCTGAAATGATCTATGAACTATGAGAAGATCTAATAAATTAACTAAAAGAGAATATATAGGATATGAAAGAGTATGTCAATAAAAACATAGAGATTATGAAAAACAAACAGAGGTCTTGAAAATGAATTTAAAAATGTTTCAATTGAAAGTCTTACCAGTAGATTAGATCATGTAGAAAACAGAATTATAGGGTTTTAAGATAAGGTATATGAACTTAACAAGTCAGCCATAAAAAATAAATAAATATAATTATTGGAATGCAAGAACTCTGGGACAACATCAAAAGACCAAATGTAAGAATGATAAGGATCAAAGAGGGAACTGAGACAAAGGCTAATGACATTGACAACTTTTGCATTAAAGAAGAGAAAATTTTCCAAACGTTGGGAAGGAGATGAACATCCTACATTTGGAATCCCAAATAGACAAAAATCAAAAAAGTCTATACTATGACATACTAATATTAAAATGCCTAAAGGCTTGGAATGATGTGTTTCAAGACCTGAAAGGAAATAACTGCCAATCAAGACTGCTATATCCAGCAAAGATACCCTTCCGAATCAAAGAGAAATAAACATTCCAAGAAAGCATAAACTGCAAGAATTTGTGACTACGAATCCATCATTATAGTAAATACTCACAGAAATCATACACAAAGAAGTTTATGCAAAATCCAGATCTCATGAAAGAATGAATCTTATTAGAAGAGTAGTTAAGTGAATAAGAACTAGAGTCAAACTAAACATTAGAAATAAATTTCCAGGCCTGGTGATGGATGCCTGTAATTCCATAATTTGGGAGGCTGAGGCAGGAGGACCATAAATTCAAAGCCTGCCACAGCAACTTGGTGCAGAACTATAGTTAGTAAAAAAAAAATAAAATAAATACTTTTTAATTTTTTACTATAAAAAAGAAATCAATGATCCCCCCCCCACAGCGGACACCGAGGCAGTCAGCGGCCACCATCCGGGAAAGCTGAAGGATACACCGCCACTCTCCTTCAGAGTGCAACATCAAAACAGGTCGGTGTCATTCAGCTCACCCCCCAGACAGCGGGAACTCGCATAAAATCTCTCCTAGGCTTGCCGGGAGAGGGAGTAGCAAGCTGAGCCTCCATAAAGACTAGGGGGAATCTAGAGACACCTGACCTCCAACCCCTCCTCCCAGTAGCAGCCAAAACGAAACCTGGCTAGCCAGCGCTGGGGGAGGGGCAAGCAGAAAAAATCAAAGTGATAGAGTGCCAGGGATCCCAGAGGCCTGCAGCAGGGCCCCGGAAATCCAGGCCAACTGATTCGCATGGCCTGCCCTGCGGCTACAGAAGGCGTGGCGCCTCAGTGAAGCCATTAATTAGCAAGCAGGGAGGTTAGGGAAGGCCATTAGGTGGAATCCCACCAGCCAAGCCCACACGGACCCTTGGGCCGAGCACGGGATCTCAGAAGGGGAAGGAAGTGGTACAGTCCCATCCCCCACAGCGGACACTCCACCGAGGCAGTCAGCGGCCACCATCCGGGAAAGCTGAAGGATACACCGCCACTCTCCTTCAGAGTGCAACATCAAAACAGCGGACACTCCATCCAGGCAGTCAGCGGCCACCATCCGGGAAAGCTGAAGAATACACCACCACTCTCCAACAGCTTGCAACATCAAAACAGCCAGCAGCAGGACCCTGGAGATCCAGGCCAACTGATTCGCGCGGCCTGCCCCGCAGCTACAGAAGGCGTGGCGCCTCAGAGAAGCCATTAATTAGCAAGCAGGGAGGTTAGGGACTGCCAATAGGTGGAATCCCGCCAGCCAAGCCCACCGCCCACGCCCGGAACAGGCCCAGCGACCTGCCAGCATTGTAGTCACGACACCCCAATTGGAATAGGGACAGAGCAGAGCCGCCTTCCACTCCTGGAACAGGCCCAGAGAGCCGCCAGCGTGGTAGACACGTCACCCCAATTGGAGTAGGGGTACAGCCGCCGCCCACACCTGCAAGGGAGACTCTTCAAGCATACAAGAGCAACATAAATAAATAGGGGGTAAATTTCAAAACACAACAGTTGAACCAAGCAGAAAGAAACGCGAGCAGTATGAAAAGACAAGGAAAGAAAGGACCACAAGCAATGCAGGTCAACTCAACTTTAGAAGAGGTAATAGCTGCAACAGATGGAATCTCAGATAAAGAGTTGAGGATATATATGCTTCAGATGATCTGGAGTCTCAAGGAAGACATGAGACAGCAAAATCAGACAATGAAAGATCACATTGACAAACAAATCCAGGAAGTAAAAGATCAATTTCACAGGGAGATAGAGGTAATAAAAAACAAACAAATAGAAATTCTAGAAATGCAGGAAACAATAAACCAACTTAAAAACTCAATTGAGAATACTACCAGCAGAGTAGATCACTTAGAAGAGAGAACATCAGACAATGAAGACAAAGTATTTCAACTGGAAAAGAACATAGACAGCTCAGCAAGTCTGCTAAGAAACCATGAGCAGAACATTCAAGAATTATGGGACAATATCAAAAGACCAAATTTAAGAGTCATTGGGATACAGGAAGGCACAGAGCTCCATTCCAAAGGAATAAACAGTCTATTCAGTGAAATAATACGAGAAAACTTCCCAGAATTGAAGATTGAGACAGAATCCCAAATCCTAGAAGCCTACAGGACGCCGAATGTGCAAAATCATAAGAGATCCACACCTAGACACATTATAATGAAGATGTCCAACATACAGAATAAGGAGAGAATTTTAAAAGCTGCAAGAGAAAGAAAGCAGATTACATTTAGGGGTAAACCAATCAGGATAACAGCTGATCTCTCAACACAGACTCTGAAAGCTAGAAGATCCTGGAATAACATATTTCAAACACTGAAAGACAATGGGCTCCAACCAAGAATCGTGTATCCGGCGAAATTAAGCTTCAGGTTAGAAGATGAAATTAAAACCTTCCACAATAAACAAAAGTTAAAAGAATTCGCAGCTAGAAAACCTTCTCTTCAAAAAATCCTTGGCAAAACATTACAGGAAGAGGAAATGGAAAATAACATTGAAAACCAACAATGGGAGGTAGGACAGTAAAGGGGGGAAAGTAGTCAAAGAGGATAACAAATCAGGTTTAGTAACATCAATAAACAAATATGGATAGAAGAACAAACCATATCTCAATAATAACCCTAAATGTTAATGGCTTAAACTCACCAATTAAGAGACACAGGCTAGTAGAATGGATCACAAAACAAGACCCAACAATATGCTGTCTACAGGAGACGCATTTGATAGGAAAAGATATACATAGACTGAAGGTGAAAGGTTGGGAAAAATCATATCACTCATACGCGGAAACAAGCAGGAGTGTCCATACTCATATCTAATAAAATAGATTTCAAGCCAAAGCTAATCAAAAGGGATATAGAAGGACACTTCATACTGATCAAGGGAACCATACACCAACAAGACATAACAATCATAAATATATATGCCCCAAATAATGGTGCAGCTGTATTCATCAAGCAAATTCTTCTCAAGTTCAAGAGTCTAATAGACCAACATACAATAATCATGGGAGACTTCAACACACCTCTCTCACCACTGGACAGATCTTCCAAACAAAAGTTAAATAAGGAAACTATAGAACTCAACAACACAATTAACAACCTAGACTTAATTGACATATATAGACTATACCACCCAACATCAAGTAGCTACACTTTTTTCTCAGCAGCACATGGAACCTTCTCAAAAATAGACCATATACTATGTCACAGGGCAACTCTTAGACAATACAAAGGGGTAGAGATAATACCATGCATCTTATCTGATCATAATGGAATGAAACTGAAAATCAATGATAAAAGAAGAAAGGAAAAATCAAGCATCACCTGGAGAATGAACAATAGGTTGCTGAGTGATCAATGGGTTTTAGAAGACATCAAGGAGGAAATTAAAAAATTCCTAGAGTTAAATGAAAACACAGACACAACATATCGGAATCTATGGGACACATTGAAAGCAGTTCTAAGAGGAAAATTCATTGCTTGGAGTTCATTCCTCAAAAAAAGAAAAAACCAACAAATAAATGATCTCATACTTCATCTCAAAATCCTAGAAAAAGAAGAGCAAAACAACAGCAAAAGAAGTAGAAGGCAAGAAATAATTAAAATCAGAGCTGAAATTAATGAAATTGAAACAAAAGAAACAATTGAAAAAATTGACAAAACTAAAAGCTGGTTCTTTGAAAAAATAAATAAAATTGACAGACCCTTAGCCATGCTAACGAAGAGAAGAAGAGAGAGAACCCAAATTACTAGCATACGGGATGAAAAAGGCAATATCACAACAGACACTTCAGAAATACAGAAGATAATCAGAAATTACTTTGAATCCTTATACTCCAATAAAATAGAAGATAGTGAAGGCATAGATAAATTCCTTGAGTCCTATGATCTGCCCAGATTGAGCCAGGAGGATATAGACAACCTAAACAGACCAATAACAATAGAGGAAATAGAAGAAACCATCAAAAGACTACCAACTAAGAAAAGCCCAGGACCGGATGGGTATACAGCAGAGTTTTACAAAACCTTTAAAGAGGAACTAACACCAATACTTTTCAAGCTATTTCAGGAAATAGAAAAAGAGGGAGAACTTCCAAATTCATTCTACGAGGCCAACATCACCCTGATTCCGAAACCAGACAAAGACACATCAAAGAAGGAAAACTACAGACCAATATCTCTAATGAACCTTGACGCAAAAATCCTCAATAAAATTCTGGCGAATCGGATTCAAATACATATCAAAAAAATTATACATCATGATCAAGTAGGATTCATCCCTGGGATGCAAGGCTGGTTTAATATACGGAAATCAATAAATGTTATTCACCACATCAATAGACTTAAAAATAAGAACCATATGATCATCTCAATAGATGCAGAAAAAGCATTCGACAAAGTACAGCATCCCTTTATGTTCAAAACGCTGGAAAAATTAGGGATAACAGGATCATACCTCAACATTGTAAAAGCAATCTATGATAAGCCACAGGCCAGCATCATTCTGAATGGAGAAAAATTGAAGGCATTCCCTCTAAGATCTGGTACAAGACAGGGATGCCCTCTCTCACCACTTCTGTTCAACATAGTCCTCGAAACACTGGCCAGAGCAATTAGACAGTCAAAAGAAATTAAAGGCATAAAAATAGGAAAAGAAGAACTTAAATTATCACTATTTGCAGAAGATATGATTCTATACCTAGCAGACCCAAAAGGGTCTACAAAGAAGCTATTAGAGCTAATAAATGAATTCAGCAAACTGGCAGGATATAAGATCAACACGCATAAATCAAAGGCATTCCTGTATATCAGCGACAAATCCTCTGAAACGGAAATGAGGACAACTACCCCATTCACAATATCCCCCCAAAAAATAAAATATTTGGGAATCAACCTAACAAAAGAGGTGAAAGATTTATACAATGAAAATTACAGAACCCTAAAGAAAGACATAGAAGAAGACCTTAGAAGATGGAAAAACATACCCTGCTCATGGATAGGCAGAACTAACATCATCAAAATGGCGATATTACCAAAAGTTCTCTATAAGTTCAATGCAATGCCAATCAAAATCCCAACAGCATATCCTGTAGAAACAGATAAAAGAATCATGAAATTCATATGGAATAATAAAAGACCCAGAATAGCAAAAACAATACTAAGCAGGAAGTGTGAATCAGGCGGTATAGCGATATCAGACTTCAAACTATACTACAGAGCAATAGTAACAAAAACAGCATGGTACTGGTACCAAAACAGGCGGGTGGACCAATGGTACAGAATAGAGGACACAGTAACCAATCCACAAAACTACAACTATCTTATATTTGATAAAGGGGCTAAAAGCATGCAATGGAAGAAGGATAGCATCTTCAACAAATGGTGCTGGGAAAACTGGAAATCCATTTGCACCAAAATGAATCTGAATCCCTATCTCTCGCCATGCACAAAAGTTAACTCAAAATGGATCAAGGAGCTTGATATTAAATCAGAGACACGGCATCTGATAGAAGAAAAAGTTGGTTATGATCTACACGCTGTGGGATCGGGCTCCAAATTCCTCAAAAGGACACCCATAGCGCTAGAGTTAACAAATAGAATCAACAAATGGGACTTACTCAAACTAAAAAGTTTTTTCTCAGCAAAAGAAACAATAAGAGAGATAAATAGGGAGCCTACATCCTGGGAACAAATCTTTACTCCACACACTTCAGATAGAGCCCTAATAACCAGAATATACAAAGAACTAAAAAAATTAGACAATAAGATAACAAATAACCCAATCAATAAATGGGCCAAGGACCTGAACAGACACTTCTCAGAGGAGGACATACAATCAATCAACAAGTACATGAAACAATGCTCACCATCGCTAGCAGTCAGAGAAATGCAAATCAAAACTACCCTAAGATACCATCTCACTCCAGTAAGACTGGCAGCCATTAGGAAGTCAAACAACAATAAGTGCTGGAGAGGATGCGGGGAAAAGGGCACTCTTGTTCATTGCTGGTGGGACTGCAAATTGGTGCAGCCAATTTGGAAAGCAGTATGGAGATTTCTCGGAAAGCTGGGAATGGAACCACCATTTGACCCAGCTATTCCCCTTCTCGGTCTATTCCCTAAAGCCCTAACAAGAGCATGCTACAGGGACACTGCTACATCGATGTTCATAGCAGCTCAATTCACGATAGCAAGACTGTGGAACCAGCCTAGATGCCCTTCAATAGATGAATGGATAAATAAATGTGGCATTTATACACTATGGAGTATTACTCTGCATTAAAAAATGACAAAATCATAGAATTTGGAGGGAAATGGATGGCATTAGAGCAGATTATGCTAAGTGAAGCTAGTCAATCTTTAAAAAACAAATACCAAATGACTCCTTTGATATAAGGGGTGTAAACAAGGACAGGGTAGGGACGAAGAGCTTGAGAAGAATATTTACAGTAAACAGGGATGAGAGGTGGGAGGGAAAGGGAGTGAGAAGGGAAATTGCATGGAAATGGAAGGCGATCCTCAGGGTTATACAAAATGTCATATAAGAGGAAAGGAGGGGTAAGACAAGAGAATACAAATGGAAGAAATGATTTACAGTAGAAGGGGTAGAGAGAGAAAAGGGGAGGGGAGGGGAGGGGAGGGGAGGGGAGGGGGGATAGTAGACAATAGGACAGACAGCAGAATACATCAGACACTAGAAAGGCAATATGTCAATCAATGGAAGGGTAACGGATGTGATACAGCAATTTGTATACGGGGTAAAAGCGGGAGTTCATAATCCACTTGAATCAAACCGTGTAATATGATGTATTAAGAACTATGTAATGTTATGAACGACCAATTAAAAAAAAAAAAAAGAAATCAAAATATCAGGAAATAATAGATATATCTCTATACTATCACTTAATATAAATGATATCAACTGTCCAACTAAAAAAAAATACACTGTAAAAATGGATTGAAAAACAAGACCTACCTCACAGTCAGACATTCACAAACTGAAAGTAAAAGGATGGAAGATTATTTCCATGCAAATGGAGACCAGGAGTAGCTACTTGATAGATACCAATGCAATAATCTGTAAAGACACTTCTAACCTAGAAAATATATTAAATCAAAGGTACCTTTAAAAAATCTGTAGTATATTTCATCTAATAGTAGCCAAATTTACTTTTTTCTTAAATTTTAATGAAACCTTGTTCAAAATATATCATTTTTAGGTCACAAAACAAGTCTTAACAAATACAAAATATATATATACATATACATACATACACACACACACACACACATATATATATATATATATATAATTTCCTTTCATTTTATCAACTTATAATGAAATTAGAAATGAACAGTAGGAAAAATATATAGAAAATACAAAAACACATGTAGATTAAACAATAAAATGTTGAATGATGAATAGGTCATAGAAAAATCATTATACAAAGTACATGTATGAAGACTTGAGTTGGGTATCAACATACTTTACATACAAACAGAAATATGAAAAATTGTGGTATAAATGTGTATTAAGAGTTGTAATAAAAAAAACAAGGGGAGGGGAGGGGGGATAGTAGAGGATAGGAAAGGTAGCAGAATACAACAGTTACTAATATGGCATTATGTAAAAATGTGGATGTGTAATTGATGTGATTCTGCAATCTTTATTTGGGGTAAAAATGGGAGTTCATAACCCACTTGAATCGAATGTATGAAATATGATATGTCAAGAGTTTTGTAATGTTTTGAATAACCAATAAAAAATACATGTATAAAGGCATAAACTGGAATGAAAATACTTTATATACAGAGATATGAAAAATTGTGCCCTATATGTGTAATAAGAATTGTAATTCTTTCCACTGCTGTCATGTATTTAAAAATTTTAATAAATAAACAAATAAATAAATAAATAAAAGTCTACATTTAAAATTAAAAATAAATAAATAAAAATTTAAAAAAAATAAGTCTCTTCTTGGAGGCAGATGTCAACTTCTCAAAAAAAATAAAAATTAATCATTTAGCCTTTAAAAAGAAAAATCAGTTTTTTTTAAATTAGAACTATAAGAATTCCTAGAATCAAATGAGAATAGAGTATAGGATATAAGAATATCTGGATCACTATGAAAAAGTTCTAAGAGAAAAGTCTGTAGCCTACATTTAAAAATCAGAAAGATCACAAATAAACAACCTAAAGATATACTTTAAGGTCCTAGAAAACAAGAACAAACCAATTCCAAAATCATTAGAAGGAAGGAAATGATAAAGACCAGAGCCAAAATTAGTGAAATAGGAAGAAAAAAAGAAAGAAAAAGAAAAACAATTATACAAAATACCAATGTAACAAAGTATTGGGAAGAGTCATTTAAGATTAACAAGACTGATAAATCCTTAGCCAAACTAAATAAAAGAGAGATCCAAATTAATAAAATTAGAGATGAAAATGAGATATCATCACATATATTGCTGAAATCCAAAAGATCACTAGAGACTATTTTGAAAACATATATTCTAATAAATTGGAAAATCTAGAAGAAATTAAAAAAAATCTAGACATATAGGATCTACCAAATTGAAGCAAGAGAATATGAAACACTTAAATAGGCTTATAAAAAATGAGATTGAAACAGTAATAAAAATCCTCCAACAAAGAAAATCAAGAACCAGATGGATTCTTAGCTTCATTCTATCAAACCTTTAAAAAGGAACTAATCCCATTGCTCAAAGTATTCCATTAAAAAGAAAACAGCAACACTTCAAAATTCATTCTGTAAAGACAGTATCACCCTGATATCAAAACCACATAAGTACACATCAAAGAAAACAACTACAGACCCATATCCCAAATGAACATAGATAGAAATATCCTTAATAAATATTAGAAAATCAGGTTTTACAAGCACATTAAGAAGATTGTGTTTTATTTGGGATACAAATAATCAAGTTGGTTTTATTTGGGATACAAGTATGATTCAAATAAATTTAAAAACTCATCATATAAATAGAATTAAGAACAAAAATCATATAATGATCTCAATAGGTATAGGAAAAAAACCTCCAAAAATATCTAGCATCCATTTATGATAAAAACATGACATTAGGGATAGAAGAAACTTATCTCAACATCAAACCAAAAAGCCCATATTAAAAAAAAAAACCTAACCAACATCATGCTGAATACAGTAAAACTGAAAACATTTTCTCTAAATCAAGAACAAAACAAGGATGTCTGCTCTGATTCAATATAGTACTTGAAATTTTAGCCAGAGCAATCAGGCAAGAGAAGGAAATAAAAAGGATTAAAATAGGAAAGGAAGAGTCCAATTATCACTGCTTTCACATAAGTTCCTCTATTTAGAAGATCCAAAAATCTCTGCCAGACTTCTAAAGCTCAGAAACAAATTCAGCAAAGTAGCAGGATACAAAATCAACATAAAAAAAAATTCATAGCTTTTCTATACAACAATAATGGATCCACTGAAAAAGAATTCAGGAAAATAAGTCCATTCACAATAACCTCAAAAAATAAAAATAAAATGCCTATGAAAAAGTCTAATCAATGAGGTGAAAGACCTTTACAATGAAAATTACAGAATAGTGAAGAAAGAAATTGAAGAAGACACTAGAAGATGGGAAAGACCTTCCATGTTCTTGGACAGGAAGAATTAATATTGTTAAAACAGCCATATTACCAAAAGTGATCTACTGATTCAACACAATTCCCATCAAAATACCAGTGACACCCTCATAGAACTAGAAAGAAACATTCTTAATATTCACATGAAAGAATCAAAGACCCAGAATAAGCAAAGAAATTCTGAGAAAAAAAGAAAAAAGTAATGCTTGAGGCAACGCAAAATACTAAAACAATTTCAAATTATACTAAAGAACTATAATAACAAAAACAACATAGTACAGGCATGAAAATAAACATCTAGACCAATAGAATGGAATAGACAATGTAGAGATAAACCCACACAGATACAATCATCTCATCCTGCACAAAAATACCAAAAATATACATTGGCAAAAAGGCAGTCTTGGGGCTGGGATTGTGGCTCAGCGGTAGAGCGCTCGCCTAGCACTGGTGGGACCCGGGTTCGATCCTCAGCACCACATAAAAATAAAGGCATTGTGTTGTGTCCATCTACACCAAGAAATAAATATTTTTTTTAAAAGGCAGTCTTTGTAACAAATGGTTCTGGGGAATCTGGTTATCCACACATAAAGAATGAAACTAGGTCCCTATATCTCCCGCTCAACTCAAAGACATAAGAATTTGTCCAGAAACTTTGAAACCATTTGAAGAAAACCTAGGGTCAAAAATCCAGTATATAGGCTTGGGCAATGACTTTCTCAATAGAAGCCCTAAAGCTCAGGAAATAAAGTCAAGAGTTAATAAACAGATGGCATCAAATTGAAAGGCTTCTGCACAGCAAACGAAATAACTAGAGAGAGAGAGAGCCTACATGATGAGATAAAATCTTTTGGAGATACTCTTCTGATAGAGGATTAATATCCAGAAAAAGAAAAGAACTCAAAAAACAGAACACCAAATATAGCAATCCAGCAAATAACTGGGCCAATAAACGTTTCTCAAAAGAAGAAATACAAATGGCCAACAAATATATTGAAAAATGTTCAACATCTTTAACAATTAGGGAAATGCAAATCAAAATTACCTTAGAATTTTATCTCACTTCAGTTGGAATAGAAATCATCAAGAATACAAATAATAAATACTGATGTGGATGGGGGAAAGAAGGAACACACAAACATGCTGTTGGTGAAATTGTAAATTAGCACAACTACTATGGAAAAAAGTACAACAGTTCCTCAAAAGACTAAGTTTGGAACCACCTATAGAAATAGAAGGGTGTCACTGGGATATGAAATTGATCAAATTATGTTCTGTGCAGGTGCGGATATATCACAATGAATTACATTATTACTTACAATACATGAATATCTAACCAAGCTTTCACATATAAGATTAGTCATTCTAGGTTTAATGTGGGGAAAAGATCCACCTTAGTTAGTTTTGAGCCATATTACAGAGTTCCAAATAACTGGAGAAACAGACATAGGCTTCCAAGGATGAATTTGAAAGTTTTGCTGCCAAACCAGGACAAGAAAGGGATTACTGTTTCCTCTTGTGCCCAGAAACCACCACATTCTATAGACCACCATAATCAAAGGGTACCTGTCTACAGTAGTGCCTATCAAAAAAAGTGGCTCTGTTCCTCATTTAGATATTTGAATTTGTGACACTGTATTTCATTGCTACATACTACAGTACTTCTATATCCCTACTGTGTGAAGCTTCAGAAATGTAGACTTTTAGCTTTTCATACACTAAAAGAAACTTGGAATTGATAATTAATGACAGTCCACTATGTTCACCACAGATGTATCAAAAATGTACTTCCCAGGTATTCTGTCTTTGGAAATTAAAAATATGAGAAATAGTAAGACATGCACAGGAAACAGGAGACCCAACTTGAGTGATGCTAAGAGGGCTTCAAGAATGATGATTAAGGAAGATCCGGTATAACCACTGTATCCCAGGAAAGGATAATAAATCAAGATTTTAAGGAAATGGAATAAATAGATATGTGATGGGTCGATAGCCTTGCTTTTAATGGCAAGAAATCTGAGCCTAAACTAATGATAAATGCATAGAAGATGAAGCAAGTGGCAAAACCGTACAAATTCTGAAGGGGTAGGAATGAGCAGGAAAGTAAAGTTCAAAGAGTTCATATCTCAGCATCTATGACATCCTCATGAAGGACAGTTAACTCTCATCCTTATCATGCTTAAAGCTGAGGGAAAAAAATCAAGGAGCAGCACATTATTTAAGAATGAAAGAAAATAGTAAAACAGTCTAGTAAATGTTGGTGAATGTAATTGCCTTTAGGGGAAAAAATAGGGAAAAGAGAAGCAGGCGATTTGGGCATTTTGTCTCTAATATTGTAGAACTGAAAGACTAAATTATGTACATTTATTTGTGTTTGGAAAAAATAAAAATTGGGGGGAAAGATTTGCAATATTGATTCCAATTCTTAATAATACCGAATTCTTAAAATGAACCTATTCTACAACGCATTCAAATATTTCCCAAACTAATCTCACCCTAAATTACTCATTCAATCTTGACTATATATACAATAGCAAAGGCTAAAAGACTGGAAACAGGAAAACATATCATTGAATTCTCCTTTAAAAAATGTTTTTATGTTCTTGGCTTTTGAGAATTCATTAATCATTCACTAGATGGGGCTAACACACTGCAGAGAGGTGATGACTGTCTGAAATGTTCCCTTTGGCAAGTAATATCACATTTGAAAAAAAATATTCTATAGATTTATTAGATGGAAATTTGCAATTGGAAAAAATATTATTTAAATTCTATCCTATAATATGCACAGAAAGTGTTGACTTATAATAAAAAGGTAAAGTATTATAGAATCTTGATTTACAAAATATAGATAGTGATTATCTAGTTGAACTCCTTGTTGTATGACTAGGAAAACTGGGGTCTAGAAAAGAAGGACTTGCCTGGCATGAAGGTAGGTATAAGAGATAGGCTAAAGGCTCAGACCTCCTGAAAGAAAATTCATTGGCTAGAAGCATGTAGGCAATCCACTCACATAACCAGTATATATTGAGTTTTCCTTTTGACACTGGGTTTAGGGATGGTGTAAAAATGAAAATTTCTGCCCTAAAAGGAGCAACCATATTCACAAAAATATAAATATTAATCAAATATAAGAAAATTTAAGCAGGGGAATGATATGCAGAAAGAATAACTGCATGCTCAGTCATGAAGAACTAGTTATGGTTTCTTTTGGTAATTTGGTCTTAGCAAGGATAGGTTTAGGAGCAGGAAAGCTAAATAGGTGGAAGGGCTACATTTAAATATTTTACATTGAGAGGCCTGATTTCAGCATTGCCATACATAAACTTTACAATGCCTAACTGATAATCTAAATCTTATTAAAACAATATGTATTTTACCTTTCCCAAGATACACTTAACAGAAAAGCAAAGACTTAAAAACTATTAATAATGCTTCACTGTGGTAAGTGCTATGGTTTAGGTATTTGTTGTCTCACAAAAGTTCATGTTTTAGACAATGCAAGAATTTTCAGAAATGAAATGATTGGGTTATGAAACTTCTAACCTGATCAGTGAATTAATCCATTCAGACAGATTGTGCCATAACTACAGGCAGGTAGGGTATAGCTAGAGGAGGTAGGTTACCGGGGGAGCATGCCTTTAGATTTACTTCTGTCCCTTATGAGCAGAGCTCTCTCTCTGCTTCCTGATTACCTCATCCTGAGCTGGGCTCTTCCTCCAACTACCTTCTGCCATCTTTTTCTGCCTTATCTTAGGCTTGAGAAATGGGTCATCTATGAACTGAAACTTATAAACCTTGAGCACCAAATAAACTTTCCCTCCTGTAAAATTGTTCTTGTCAGGTCTTTTAGACATTTAAATAAAGAAAGCTGACTAAAACAGTAAATATGTAGGGAAATACCCTCAGTCACTACTGGAAGAGAAATTAAGCTAAATTTTGTCACTGTAAAGTTGTGAAATACACATTCCATTGGAATCCTCTACTACTTAATTTTCTGAAATTTTTCCTAAATACTGATGTAGATAAGTATACAAAGTTATATTTATAAAGATATTTGAGGAATTTATTTGTAACAGTAAAATATTTGAACCTAAATGACCAGTAACTGTGAATTAGACTAAGAAACATTATTTATGCTAATCTCTTACAGGGTAGTTGGTCTTTTTATTTACTAGGAACTATCCTTCATTCCTATTTACCTGTAAATAGCAGGAGAATCTTAGAAACAACTTTACAAATGACCCCATTCCTTTAGCCCTATTAAAATTAGGTAAGTATAATTGCCTCTAGGGAGAAAAATAGAAAGAGTAGTAGGAGGTTTATGTTTTGTGTATCTAATCTTATAGAATTATAAGACTATTTAAGCTATCTGCATCTATATTAGGTAAAAAATAATAAAAACTTGGGGAAAGTTTGAGAAATTGATTATAACTCTTTATATTAACCCACTCTGATAATGAATTTATTCTATATTCTTTTATTTTGTAGGAATGTATTCATACATTTTCCAAACTAATCCTACAATAAATTTCTCTTTTTCAACCTTGGCTACATCTGAAATAGTACAGGCTCAGATTTCACTTAGGTTGGGTCAGTGTCTTGCAGCCCAGAGAGATCATTTACCAATCACTAGATGAATAGAGTCATCATGAGCTAAATTCCAATACACCATTCAATGACATTGAAAATAATCCCTCCAGGGTGTTTAATAAGTAAAATATGTATAGAAGCATTAGATTTGATGATGCAACTGTCTTCTTGTGTAGGAGGCATCAGCCTTTCATAAGGCATGTTGTTTTTAAAGATGCAGTAACCCAAGTCCAGTTGGCAAATATCTGTGATGATTTATACTTTCTTGTATTTAGATACAACCATCTAAATGTCTTTCCAGTCACATATACCAGAAGAACTTCAGTGAGTCCATGAGAAACAAGTGTTACCCAACTTGAAATACTCAAAGTCCAGCCACCTTTAACAACCATTCACCCTCCCTATACAGGAATGAATTCCACCCTACATCAATTCAGACTCATTCAGTATAAATGAACGTTGACATACCCTCTTACAGAAAATTTCCTCTGTGGCACAAGCTAGGAGAGATATAGGTCCAAGAACATATTCTTAGAAATTATGGCAAGGAATTGAATATCTTCATCAGATCTGATGAAGCTGGGCTTACAAAGCACATTGCTGATATTGCTTAGAAACAAACCTAAAAACTTTCAGGTTATACTGTTCCTAAATGTCATGTCTCTACCCCTTGTTATTGAAATTACTGTGATAATTCTGATAGTCTTATTCTTACCATCAAACCTCTATCCCTCTAAGCAGATTTTGATGTGTATTATTATAAAAAATAATACCTTTATTATTAGAGTAGTCTCTGTTATCCATAATTTTACTTTTTCATGGTTTCAGTTACCTATTGTGAACCACAGTTTGAAAATATTAAATGAAAAATTCCAAAAACAATGTTCTAAATTGTACATCACTGAGAAGCATGATGGAACCTCCTGCTATCCAGCTCCATCCCACTCAGAATGAATCATTCTTTTATCCAGAATATTCACACTGTATATATTACCCTCCTTAGCAGTCTTAGTTATCAGATCAACAGTCTCCATATCACAGTGTTATATGGATATAACATATAATAGTAGACACAAATCATAAGAGTACTGATGTTAGCAATTTGGATAGACCATAGAGAAGCTTTAAAGTGTTTCCTTTAAGTGAAAAGGTACAATAAGAAATTTTTAGTGATAGAAAAAGACATTCACCAAATTTTATTGCAATATATTATATATTTGTTCTGTTTTACTGTTATTGATTGTTGTTGATTTCTTCCTGTGTAAAATCAACAAATTAAATTTTAGTATAGACATATATGTTCTAAAAAGCATAGTTCATGTAGGACTGGGTTCTAACCATAATTTCAAGCATCCACTGGAGCACTTGGAGTGTACTGTCCTTTGATAAAGGGAGACTAACTGTGATAAAAGTTTCCTTCTGTTATATTTCCTTGTACCCCTTTTCTTCCACATTCAGGCAGAAATGAAAGTTTTCTATTTATTCTACCTTTAAATGGGAGCCAAGAAGAGAGAGGCAGTTTGTTCCCATATAATTTTTCCCTCCACTTAAGCATGGGATTAGCTAAGGAAAATTATTTCCCTGGATACATGGCTTCTTGCAGAAGGAACAATATATTGTTTTGGGAGAAAGCACTGAAATGCAGAATTAAGATGAATCATCACTTCTTTCAGTTCAAGAATCCCAGTCACCAGTATTCTAAATTTCTCATATGCTTTGATTTAGTCAAAGTATGCATCAAACATGTACTTTGAAGTAGAGCACATAAGATAACTGTGATTGAATTCCATCTCAGCATTACATGAGTTACTCCTTATGTAAAATCAGAAAATCATTTCACATTTTCTTTTTTTTTTTTTTGAGGAGAGAGATTTTTTTTTAATATTTACTTTTTAGTTCTCGGCGGACACAACATCTTTGTTGGTATGTGGTGCTGAGGATCGAACCCAGGCCGCATGCATGCCAGGCAAGCGTGCTACCGCTTGAGCCACATCCCCAGCCCCTTCACATTTTCTTAACATAGCAGAGATTTCTCTTTATGAGCAGCATTTTCCACTTATTTCAGCCAGTGAAATACTTGCATGCTTATATATTTTCATGAAATAAGTACATACATATTTATATGAAATATTTAAATGCATAACTATGTTGTAATACATTATTTGGGGTTACTAAAAGGTTAATATTAAAGACTAACTCATCAATTTCTACTTTCTCCACTACCATGCTGTATATAGTAAATAGCACTGCAAGATAACACGATGAATTATCTTATGAGATAATGAGGAAATAATGCAGATTTAGATTCAGTGAATTTGTATTTTAAAAAATTCACCAATTTACATTATACCTAAGGCAATATTAGGTACATCAGTTCATCAATCTATGACATAGAATGTTTAATAATAATAATAATAATTAATAGGAGAAGGAGAATAAATAATTAATAAATCTCTCTGAGTGCTTTATGCTAAGCTTTGTCCTAAAGCCTTTCATATATTAACTCATTCTCATAAAAACCTTTGATTAGATGACTACTAAAAATATCTTTGATGAAGACTTGAGGTACGGAGAAATTAGTAAATTAAATAAAGTCATACAGCTAAATGTGGCAGATTAAGATTTGAAATAAGGAAATATGATTTCAGAGTCAAATGGTCAATCTTACTCTATCTACATTATCTACATTACCTCTCTCACAATTGAAAATGGAATTAATTATACTATTTTCTAAGGTATGCATGAGAAAGCATATGTAAAACCCCAAGCCAAAATGAACTGGAAGAGTAGAAAATCAGTATTTATTATCTTAATAATCAGTAGTTGTACAATACTCAAAATGACCCCTACTTGGTAAAATATATTCTATCACCCTCAACTTCATTTAAAAAGAAAGGAGTTGTTGAATACCTAAGTAAATGACAGTGCTTCATTGTTTTCACCTAAGAGGTTAAAAATTGCCTCCATTCTCCAACAAGGAAACAAATAACACAATACTTTCCACCCAGTTCTGACCTAAGAGTCTACGATATCAGCTTTGTTTCTCTCTGGCTTCCAGAAGACAGACTCCCATCACCAGCCACAGTAATTACACAGACCAGGAAGTTCATCACCAACTGATGACCTATGAGGAAACAACTGGTCATCAATGCTCTTCATCCCCTGGGAAGGCAACAGTACCTAAGACAAATACTCAGGAAAAAATATTAGTCAAAATGTACAAGACTACACTGGATGTCATCTTTGTATTTGGATTCAGTACTCATTTTGGAGGTGACAAGACAAACCTTTGGCATGATTTATGATTCCTTGATTTATGCAGAGAAAAATTTACCCAAACATAGACTGGCAAGACTTGTTCTATGTGAAATGGAAAAGACTTCAAGAAAACAGCAAGCGGGATACAAAAACAGAATAAGAAAATCAGGGGAACTGATTCTGCAGTGATTGTGTGAATTTTTCAAGAGGATTAATTAATAAGCTGAAAAACTTAAAAAAAAAAGCCCTCAATATCATTCTATAAACCTCCATAGTTGTCACTGAATCACTGAACCTAGGTGACATGCAGTTTCTGAAGGCAATCAAAGGGCCTACCTCACTACATTTTACAAATGTCAAGTAGTGGGATTTAGGTTGTGCTTCACTGGAAATTCTGGCACATCATGAACTTCTGACTCAATTAGTAACAGTTCATAAAATCCTCATTGCTATGTGAGTTACATTTTTTAAAAAATTATCCTATTGGAGCAAGGAGCAAACCATGATTGAAATTGGGGTCAATGTAAATGGCAGTTCTGCAACCGTAACTACTGAATTTTTGTTATTTGGTACAGATGAAAGAAGGAGGGTAACTTCAGATCAAGAACTTGGTTTATAGTTTATTTCTACCCTTCAATTAAGAAAATCTGTTGCCATAGAAATGAGACTGCACTAATTCTTTGGGGGAAATTTTTGCACTGAAAAAAGATAGGATTAGGAAATATTAAAGTACTTCTGAATTTCTGTAGTTGACTGACTTACCTGAATTTAAAGAAACCCATGATGATTTGATTAAAGGAAATCAAAGGGTATAAGCCTTCAATTACAGAATGAACAAGAATCTAGTATACAACATTTTTAGGAAAGAATGTGCTACTTAACTGGCTTGCAGCAGTCACACATACATAGATCAAATCACCACATTGCAAAACTTGAACATATACATCTTTCAATATATAAACCTACCAATTAGGTATTTAAAAAAAATTTTAAAGGCACGTAAGTGACACACTCACTAAGCCAGTTAGTTCCAGATTTGGAGTTTGAACCCAAAAGATGTTAAAAATTTCAGGATGAAGTATAATGCAGGGAACAAGAAATTAAAGGCAAGTTTTTAGAGGGAAAAAAAGAAACTCAAAGACAATAAAAGAGTAGAATTGAGATAACTGAAAAGGTGAAGGGCGGAAAAATAGTGTAGTGGTTAGATTCTGGATGCCAGCATGAAACTCTCTGCATTTTAAATTCATCTTTTATTTGCTCTGGGACTTTAGTATGTTTCTTAAAAAGTCTAGGCCTTATGCTCTTTGCCTGTAAAGCATGGTGATTATAGAAGTACCTTTGGGTTATTGTGAAGATTCAGTGAGTTCATGGCACACTATTCATAGAAGAGTGCATTGAATATAAGAAGTTCTTAATTATTATCAGGTTGACATCATTTGAGTTTGAAAGTGATCAGCTTCTGTATTTTTAATGTATGTATATTTTATTAGTGTATTTTAATTATGGCTTTCATTGTGACATGTTTGAACATACAAGTACTTGGATTATAGTCAACCCCATTACCCTCTATTGTTCTCTCTCCCTTCCTCTTCTCTAATAGTTTCCTTGTTACTTTTTGTGACAACTTTTCCCTCTAGATTCTACATATGAGGGAATATATCAATTCTTGTCTTTCTGAATTTGACTTAATTTGTTTAACTTTATAATCTCCACTTCCATCCATTTTTCTGTGAATTTTCTGCAAAACTTACATAATTTTATTCTTCTTTATGGCTAAGTAATAGTCCATTGTGTGTAATGGATCATTCTGTATCCATTCATCTGTTGATAAGCATCTTTGCTGCTTTTATGACTTGGTTATTGTGTATTATGCTGTGACAAACCTGAATACAGAGATACCTCTATAATATGCTGATTTTAATTCCTTTGGTTATACATTCAGGAGTGGTATAACCAGATCCTATTTTTAGTTTTAGGAGGAACTTCCGTTAGATTTCCATGGTGACTATACTAATTTACATCCCCAACAACAGCATGTAAGTGTCCCTTTTTCCTTGTGTTCTCAACAGAATTTATTTTTTTTAATATTCTTGATGATAGTCATTCTGAGTGAAGTGAGATGGAATCTCAGTGTAGCTTTTATTTGCCTTTTCCTGATGACTAAATATGTTGAACATTTTTTCATAATGTTATTGGTCATTGTACTTCTTCTTTTAAAAAACTGCTTATTCTGGTCATTTGTCCATTTATTGATTGGGTTGTTTGTTCTTTTCATGTTAAGTTTTTGAGCACTTTATATATTCTAGATATATATCCTCTGTCAGAGGAGTAACTGGCAAAGATCTCCTCCTGTTCTGTAAGCCATCCCTTGGCTATTTTGGATCTTTCCTTTGTTGTGAAAAAGCTTTTTAATTTGATTAAGGCCCATTTGTCAATTGTTGTTATTATTTCCTGAGCTACTGGAAATTCAATCACAAAGTTATTGCCTAGTCTTATATTTTTAAATATTCCCCTGTATTTTCTTCTAGCAGTTTCAATAGTTTGGGCTTTGCATTTAGCTCTTTGATACATCTTGAGTTGACTTTTGTACAGGGTAAGAGATAGAGTTCTAGTTTTAATCATCTACATAAGAATATCCAGTTTTTCCAGCACTATTTGTTAAAGAGGCTCTCTTTTTACCAGTGTATGTATTTGGTACTTTTGCCAAGGATTAGATGGCAGGAAATTCCATAGAGCAAGAAGATGACTTAAGGAAGATTTTTTAAATCATTCTAACATTTAAGAGATTGTTAATATTCAGGTCCTGTGAAGAGACTATTAATGTAAAATGTTCAGAGAATCAAGAAGAAATATTGAAGAGGCAGTGTCATAAAAGCCAGCTGTTTTCAACAGCTAAAAATTTTAGAGAGAAAATTCTTAAGAATTTGATTATCCTTTAAACTTGTATATCATATTTTGATTGTCTTATTAATACTGAGTTAAGTAAAACCTTTGAAAAAATGTTTGTTTATATTCGTAAAAGAGTCATTAATTTACCATTCAAAACACATCAGATCATACATGTAAAATGACTGAATTTTTTATGTAGCCTATATTTTAATAAAGCTTGAAACACATTAATTTCAAAGAAATGCTAAACACACCCATTCACCCCACCTCCCCCGACACACCCCTGTCTGTTCCTCCATTAGAGAGGCTGAAATAAGTTTGCTAATAAATGTGCAACTGGTAAACATCTACAAAACAATTATCAATTGCTTTTCTCCTGGAACTGGTAAATATCTACAGAAAAAAAATCAATTGCCTTCCACCTGACAAATCTGCATTTGCACAGACAAGAAAGGTGGAAAGCATTTGTCTTACTATTGTTTTTTCTATAATTTACAGGTTAAAAATTTCAAAGAAAATGGCAAAACACAAACCCCCCACAATCTTATATCTCAGAATGGTGTCCTCTAAATAATTGTTTTATTTCCAATAAAAACACTCAGCAATCTTTATTCATTAAAGATTTTATTTATTAAAAATTTCTAATTTTTTCTACACCACTGCTATAATCAAAATGTAGAATATATCTGTTTATCATAAGATTTAGCATCTCTCTTATGTGACCCATGAAATACAGGAAGCAAATGAGGTAATCCCCATAATACAGCCTTAAGAGTTTCCAGATTGTGAGGCCTGGAGGGAAACCCAAGAGAAACATGGTTCTCAGCCAGTTAAACAGAGCTGGGACTACAGAGAAGCAAAGCAAATAAAATGTACCAGGACTTTAAAAAGAAAGTACATCATGATGAACTGGGGATTAGCATAATAACATAACATTGATCTACTATTCAAGAACCAGTGTAATTCACCACATCAAGACTAAATTAACAATGTATATAATCATCTCAATTGACATAGAAAGTCATTTGAAAAATATTTAATACCCATTCCTGATTAAATATGATCAAATTAAAAATGGAATGCTAGTAAATGACAAAGGAAAACCATTGTATAAAATTACAAAAAAAGGAACATTCTTGACCTAGAAAACTGTATCATAAAAAAATTCTCAATTACTTATTGGTGAAAGACTGGATGCTTTCTCCCTAAGATGATGGGCGTCGACACTCTTCAATTTTATTTAATATTTTGCAACAAGTCACAGCCAGTGCAATAAGTCAATAAAATTCATCCATTTTAGAAAAGAAGTAAAACTTTCTTTATTCGCAGTTGACTACATAGATTATCTTTTGGAAACAATGAGAGAAATAAAACAGGAACTGAGGATGTAGTTTAGTGGAAGAGCACTTGTATAGCATGCATGAGGCCCTGGGTTCAATTTTCCAGCATTGCAAAAAGGAAAAGAAAAAAAATAAAACATACACTCACACAAAGACTTGTACATTAATGTCCATAAGTGCTTTATTCATAATAACTCACACTGGAAAAATTCAAATGTACAGCAAAAAAGTGGGGGGGATAAAATGGTATATTCCTTAAATGCCATACTATTCAGCAACAGAATAAAATTATGTATACACACTACAAAAAGGATAATTCTTAAAACAGTATGCTTATAGAAGCCAAATACCAAAAAAATATGCATACTCCATATATTTTAAAGTTATGTAAAATTTTAGATAATGCAAACAAATCTATCATAATAGGAAGTAGAAAAAATAGCTGTCTGTTTTAGTCAGCTTTTTAACTACTATGACTAAAGGATCTCACCAGAACAACTGTAGAGGAGGAAAAGTCCATTTGAGGGCTCACAGTTTCAGAGGTCTTAGTCCATAGAAGGCTGGCTCCATTTCTCAGGGTATGGGATGAGACTGAACATCATGGTGGAGTGTGTGGCAGAGGGAAACAGCTCACATCATGGTGATCAAGAAGCAGAGAGAGAGACTCCACTCTCCAGATACAAATATATACACCAAAACCATGCCCACTGAGCTGTGTCAATGGTGACTAGGGCCCCAGTATTCTCACCCTATCACAGCAGCACTGGACTAAAGCTTCCCCTCCATGTGCATGAACTGGGTGAAGAAGGAAGGGAGGTGTTGAACTCTTGCCCACGCTGAATCTGGAATTCAGCCTTGCAACACAGAGCTGAAAACAAGAACTGATGACCTGCCCTTCAAAGATGCCATGGCCCTTGACTAGCAGCTGAGAGCCAATGGAGCCCCAGTCCTCTTTGACCACACCTGCCAGAATAGTCTCCATCACACTAGGCTAGGCTGAGACAAAGTGCCAGAGACTTACTGTACTTACAAATATTTAATACATTTTCTTGAACAAATATCTCTCCATTTGCCTTATATGTTTAGGATAATTTCCAAAGACTTTCAATTTTTAGTATTTAAAAAGTAACTCTCACCTGTTATGGTTTCCCTGGAAGTGGTCCATGAGCTTCTCACACTATCATTCTTGAAATGGAACTAACCTTCCATTTCGTTACATGGCAAGAAATACAGCTGTAGGTGTGACTTCGAAAACTGCATATTTTTATTGAATTACCATGCATTTTTCCTCTGTAAGCTCACAATTAAATTTAAGAATTATTTCTTTTTTATACTCATGTGATATTAAATGAACGAAAACTTCAGTTTTTACCTGGCTGCAATTTTTGAAAATATTTTATACTCTTAACATACCAATGTAAGGTGTACTTGAAATATAATTTTGACAAGAACTCTCAATCATTTTCACCCCATGCATAATTGTCATTTTTAAGGGGAGACAGGAAGTTCAAATGACAAAGTTAATTCAGTCAAGTGAAATAGACTTTTGTCTTATATTACAGAAAGATGAGTTACAGAAGAGCTGTTTCAAATTTCTTCCCATCCCAATGTGCTGTCACCACCATTCTGTAGTCTGCTAAATCCTTTCAATTACAAGATCCAAATTAGCAGCAATTTAACACGAACATCTTACTAATTAATGCATATTCCCCTAATCTATTCAATAGACCTCAGCTCTACAAAACATACTGGCCAATTTACCAAACTATCTTATTCTATGAGATTCACATCATCAAACAATAACACCCTGCAAAACTAGCCTAATTAAATGATTCTTTTTTTTCTATTCAACTTGATGAGCACTGAAATTAACCCCAAAGGTTAATCATAGCTAAAATTCAGAATTAGGTTAAATTTACCCTTGATGCTTTCCCAATTAACCTCACTGATTTTTTTTCTCAGCTCCTAACACTCTTTTTTCTAAATCTAATGTCATTAGATAGGCTTATCTTCACTTGAAGAGTGCTCACATTCCAAAATTGTACCCCTTGGACTTATTTTCATATTGAGGGTAGCTCAGTTTCAATTGATGGATGCCAACTCACACAAAGCTATAAGTAGATAATAGTGGTCCAATATTTTCCTTTTCTCAGGGCTATTTTTACAAGCAGACACATTGTTGTATACCATGCAAAACATTGATGTGTGTGAGGCATTCAAAATTGACTGAAATAAAAATCTGTAAGTTTGTTGAGCTTGAAAGATAATGAGTTCACTAACAAATTTAGTATCTGTTTTTATTAAGCCTCTACTATATACCAGACAATATGTCAAGCTTTTATTTATACCATCCTTTCTAAACTTCCCAGCAACCTGATAAAGTTGGCATCATCATTATTATCCTCATTTTATACAAAACTAATTCTCAAAAAGCAAAGTCACATATCTATTAAGAAACCTCATCAGGATGTTATTCCATGTCCATCTGTTCCCAAACCTAGATTAACAACGTATAACTGAAGTTCTGAAGTTCTGTGATACATTGTTTGTAATATGATAAAAGTTCTGAGATGAACTAAATTTAATTACAAAGACCAGAGGTGAAGGGGAGAAAGAGATAAAGGAAGCTAATCCAAAAGTCTGTTTACATTGAAACCTGGAATGAAATCCCATCACAGTAAACCACCAAGGTCAGCTTGCCCTGTTAATTTACAAACCTTGTAGACTATTAAACCCCAGTCTTCCAGAAGCAGCAGTGACTTCTCCTTATAGACTATCCCCATCCCAAAGCTTTCCCCACCTCACATATGCTGCCCCTCTTAACTACAGCTAATTATATTACAGCACTTTCCATTCCCAATATTTTAAAAATTCTCTGGTCCTGTGAAAGTTTTCCAACTTCTACCTAGCCCTGCTGCTGGTAGTTGTGGAAACTTGTCCCAGGACCTGGTTCTTTTGTTTACTGGCTGGCATCTGCAATGTCTCAATATATCCTTTTATTCCAGAGATCTTTGGGGGGTCTTAAAAGTTTTGGTTTAACAAATACAAAAAAAATTACAGTAATAAATAAAAAGCACTCAATTTGTTCCAAGCACTGTACTAAGTGTTTCATGTCTTATCACAAGTACTGCTCCTGGCAACCCTATTATGTAAGCACCATTACTATTTTAGATTTTAAAATGAGGACACTAAGACTTTGGTTATTTGTGCAAAGAAATGCAACTACTAAGTAAGGGAATTTGTTTTTTAATTCAAATTGAGAAAGAACAGTTGGAGACTATATCAATAATCTGATACATTTAGAAAAAAATTAAGAGAATATAAATTAGTATTTATATCAGAAAATCCATTCACTTTTTTAAAAAAAAATGTTGAGGACATACTGAGTGCTTACTAAATATTGATCTCCAGTGTTAGGGTAGGGCATAAGATGGAAAAATAGAAATACTCTCTCTCTTTACAATGTATTTCATTCTCCCTTGGATTACAAATGAGTAAGTAGGTAACAGCTGTGGTGGGATGAACTCAGAGGAACTGTGACACAACAAAGGAGGAAAACCCAACTTAGGTGACCAAGAAAATGAAATACCTAGGCAGAAACAGATCAAAATAAAGAAGAAAGTCATTCAATATAGATAGTGTGAAGGCTTAGGTGCTAAAGAATTGAATATGTATTCCTGTAATTTTATGTCACTGTGATAAAATACCTGAGAATATCAACTTAAATAATGACAAACTTACTTTGGCTCATGGTTTCAGAGGTTTTAATCATGGTTGGCTGGCTCCATTGCCATGGTCTTGTGAGGACACAAAGCAACATGCAAGAGAGAGAGAGTGGTAGGCCAGAACTGCTTGCCTCATGGGAACCAGCAAGCAGATAATGATGAAGGGTGTAGGGACAAGATATACCTGTCCTAAGGGATGCTCCCTGTAATCTACTTTCTCCAAGTAAGCCCCACCTCCTACAGTTTCCATCATCTCCCAATAATTCATTCAATTATTAACTCATCGGTGGATTCATCTGTTAATGACATCATGATCCAAACATTTCCCCAAAGTTGTACCACTGAAAATTGCTACATTGGGAACCAAGCCTTCAATACATGAAGCTTTGGAGGATACTCAAAATCCAAACTGTAACAGGACTCATCCTCAAAAGTAGGGGTAATTTCGGATGGCCAGAAGAAAAGGGTGAAAGATGAAGTGGGAGAAGACTGAGTCCTAATCCACATTGGGAACCTTGATAAAAAAAAAAAAATTGGGAAAGTATCCTGAAAGGAATGTGAAATCCTAGAGATGTTTTAAGCAGAAGGCCAGCCCAGGCAATGTCCCATTTAGAAAGACCACTCTGGCTACTAAATGGACAATGTGTTGGAAATTGGCAACAAGTGAAATTTTAGACAGAGAAATTAATTAGGAGAGTTTGGCGCTACATTATGAAAAATAAGGTAGTTGCTTAACAAAGATAGTTGGTAGTGGGCACTAAGATAAAGGGAAATTTACTGTACCTTTTATTAATCTTTTATTGTTGCTCTTGCAGGTGACCTAGCTAGGTATCAGACATAATTAATGGCTCTTTGAGTATTTTTTATCATTAAAGATGACTCTTCCATCCAATATAGCTAGTAAGACTTTATTTTGGAATTTTTGTACATTTAAAACTTTTAAAACTTTTAAGTAGCAGACATCTTATTGATAAGTTAGGTTTTTAAGAGCAATTTGAGCAATTTGAACTATAATTATATGTTTAATATTTTGCTTTGATGTTTCAAAATGGTTTAAGGCTGGATTACATGTATGAAACATATAGTTGAAATTTGTAACTCATAAAACTGAGAAACAAGAAGTCCTAAATATTATACGCAGGGCTTAATTTTGGATATAAATTTAAAGGGTAATTAGCTCTGTAGTACATCTTAGAACATCTTGTTATTGTTAATTTCAATAAAGTCTATGAAAATACCAAATATTCATCATAATTGAATGATTATTAAAAGACTACCATGCAGCTTAATCTTCATATCACAACAATTTAGGTTGCTCACAGGTATAGTTTGAAAAAGTAATCCAAGAGAAATGGAATTCAATTTATAACACATTGAAGGATAGATTACATACCAAAAAGAGTATATTACAATACTTTACACTTGACTTCCTACCTGTAGATACATTTGAGTTTCATGATAGGGCATACAACTCATAAAGAAGGGCAGCTCAGTATCTTGTTTGTTTGGTTTTTTTTAATTCCATTATATATCACATTTTCCCTAAAATAATTTAAGACTGCTTATGCAGATAAAACCAAGACTGAAAAATGTAAAGTTTAGGAAATAATCTAAATCTAGATGTAAGCCAATCTACTGAAGTTAGGCCATATTCACAATTTTATCCTAGTATTTCTTAGTTGATGACTTTTGGTGGTTATTTATCATTCCTCATCTCCATTTCTTCATTTGTAAAGTAGGAATTAAAATACCTATTTAACATGTTGTAAGAACTAAATGGAATGATGCTGCACATAAAATACTTTGTAGGATAAGTAGATCATGATTAGCACTTGATGAATACTGATTGTAATGTATTCAAAAAAGGTATGCAAGTAAATCCTGTATACTCCAAAGTCCACATGTCAAAACAAATTCATTAGTGGAAATTATTCCTCTATCTTAAAGTGGAAGTAATTTTATAATGGATAGTCTTATAGAGAGGACATTGTACACTAGAAAAGATTGTTCATCTTCAGCAACAGCCCTCCAGTAAATGCAAAGATAAGTAGCTTAAGGTTCCTTCTTAGAAGATTCATTGACATAGACCAGCAAAGGTACACCAAAATGTAACTTGGTTAAAGAAAATTCTACATTAGCCCATTTTGGCATGATTTCAATGAATACCTCCATAATTGTCTGACTAAATCAAAGTACAATTAGAATATAATTATGATTATAATAATAAAAGACTGAGTATGTTTTAGGCAGATCTCCATAAATATTTTTTCAGCATTTCTAAGCATTTAAAAGGTGTTAAAGAACATTGATCTTGAGTACTTACTTTTTTAATTGGTATAACATAAACCCTAAATTTAAATGTTTCTGAAGATTATCTAAGCTAGAAAAAAAGCATTGGAAAAGAAGACATATCCTTTCAATATTCTAGGAAAGAATCATAAACAAGTACCACAACCAACCTATCTATTAGTAATAGCCTTAGCTCCTGCCTAAGCTATATATTTATATAAATAATTTTTTATAAATATAAACATATTATGTGAACATATTTTGTATATATGTATGTATATATTTATATACATACAAATATTTCCAAACCTAATTTTGATAAATGCTTTATTTCATAGTAATATATTAGGGTTCAATAATCAATTATTCACACAATTAGCAAACATTTATGGAGTGCCAGTTATGAGACAGGCCCTTATTAGGTCCTGATAACACAGCTGTGTACAATAAAGACAAGACCACTATCTCCTGGGGCTTATGTGATTATTCTGGAGAGAGATGAGTAGGTGTTAGGTATCAAAAATATGCCTTTCTTCTGTTGCCTGTAACTGATGTCAAATAAGACAGGAAGCAAATGATCAAGATGCACAACCTGTGTAGTCACCATGTACTGCTAGGAGAGATCAGTGAAAAGGGTAGAAGGTTGGAAGGCCATGGAAAGAAATTTAAATTTTATTCTGTATGCAGTGAAAGGGGATTTGAAGGCTTTTAGCTAGGAATAAGTGCTACATGATTGAAATGGTTTAAATGTCATGATGGAGACCAGAAATGTGGTGGAAATCAAGACTTTTTTATTTTTTTAAAAGGAAGCCTCTATTGGATACCAGGGATTGATCCCAAAGTAAACTAACAAACTAACAGTAAGTGTTTTAGTCAGCCTTTTTGCCCCTGTGACTAAAGGACCTGGCCAGAACAATTTTAGAGGAGGAAAAGTTTATTGCAGGCTCACGGTTTCAGAAGTCTAGATCCATAGAAGGCTGGCTCCATTCCCCAGCGCTTGAGGTGGGGCAGAACATCAAGGTGGAAGAGTGTGGCAGAGGGAAGTAGCTCACATGAAGAACAGAAAGCAGAGAAAGTCTCCACCGCCCAGACAACAAAATATATACCCCATAGCCACGCCCCCAATGAACCACTTCCTCCAGCCACACCTTACCTCAGTTACCACCAATTAATCCCATCATGGATTAATTTACTGATTGTGTTAAAGCCATAACCCAATCATTTCTCCTCCAAACCTTCTTGCATTGTCTCACGTCTAA
Organism: Urocitellus parryii; assembly: GCF_045843805.1. Taxonomy (NCBI): domain Eukaryota; kingdom Metazoa; phylum Chordata; class Mammalia; order Rodentia; family Sciuridae; genus Urocitellus; species Urocitellus parryii. The sequence continues at coordinate 28,290,704 of NC_135537.1, forward strand.
ACCATAACAGTGAAGAAGTAGAGGAATGAATGGATTTTAAATTTTTTGGAGAGGAAAAAAAGCTCTCTAATTTCATTTAATTCAAATACATTCTATTTTTTAAAGGACACATTTTACAAAACACTTTCTAATAATATGTAAGAGCTCCAGAAGGTTTAGGGCATGTTAATGGGGATGAATCGTACAATACCATATATACCTCAAACTCTTACCAAACAAGTAGGAAGGACTCTCTATCCTGAGAATAGCCCTCAGCAATAATAAAATTATCTACTCTACAGTTAAACATTAGGCATCTTTGATTCTACCTTCAGATCTTAACTGGGTTAAAAATATGAGAAGAATGGATGAGGTATGTATACTCGAATGTATGAGATATAAGGGGAACCAAAGTCAAGCAGCCAAAGCCAAAGCAAGAAAGAGAACAGATATTGTTAAGGGTGTGCTAAAGCAGTTTCAAGAAATAAATAAAATCACTGAATTCTTAGAAGGAACAGCAATTGAGCCATGCCAGGGGTGCAGTAATCAGAGACCAACTGGCTCTTTTGTGTCTAAGAATGGGTTTAAAGAGAAACTGATTCTGTAATAGAGGATGAAATCATGAAGAAACTGACTACCTTTTGTGCTTTTGATGTTCTCCGGAGAGCCTAATGACAATTGAGAATTTACTAGTACTTCATACAGAGCGCAGTTGCTAAAGATTAGTAACACTTTTGTATTTAATGCCCAGAAAAGAAAAATAATAACAAAACCTTAAAAGTTTTTTTTTAAATCCCACATGATTTCATTTGATCCTCATAGATTCCAATCCTCATAGACTTATCAAACAGTCACACCAAAAAAAAATAATAATAATAATTTGGATATCCCAATAGACAGGCCTCATTGCCTTGCCTTTTTCTCTTTATCAGTCTTTAAGGACACACTCCCATCTCATCTGTTTCATCCATGGAGACTTAGCTGAACTCTGCAAATGCTGTTTCTTAGCAACCTAATCATGACACCCCATCCAAGACCATCTTTTAACCATTCCAGCTTCCTGTTTGGTTTGATGGCTGTTTTTCAGTGAATACACAAAAAACTTTGCCGGACAATATTTGCAGGTTTTTTGGTCAGTTTTAAATATATTTCTGACTTTCTCACTTTAAGTATCTAGTCTGTCCCTCATTGCAGATGACGAAACAAGTGTCAGGGAGCACAATGTACTACTTTCAGTTCTGCATTGCAAATGACATTTTAGCCATATGTTAAAATTTCAGAGTATACTAAAAACCACTCACAGTACATGGTTATCAGTATCTTTGAGCTCCCAAAGTGCACCATCTTTTTAAAAAAAAATATTAAATTTACAAAAGGTGAAAGAGAATGAACAGCAGTAGGCACACCAATTGTGAAAATTGAAAATATGAGATCAAAGAAAAACTATTAGATCAAAACAAACTTCAAATAAGTCAACCGCTGGCAAAGGTTATTTTGATATTCAATCTGACATTTTACAAAAGAACAAGAAAAAATTGACTAAATAAAAATTCCAAAAGATGACATGAGTCTCTCTCTTCTGATATTGGTGTGAATAAAACAGCTTACTTACCTTAGGCATGCTTCAAGGCAGAGAGAACATCTAAAGCATATACTGTATACTGTATGTTGTTATGGTTTCTGTAACTGGTATGATAACTCACACATCATTGCTATCTTCTGAAATTAAAATGTCTCCAAAGCTTCCATCAACTCTAAATCATTCCAAGTCAATTCACATTCAAGAAATAGCCATCATGCAACTTCCTTAATTTTCTCTATAGAAAATAAAATTATTCAAATATATTGCTCTCATCAGATATAATATATGCTCATTAATAAATGAATGGGTGGGAAAAATAGAAGAAAATTAAATAAATGTAAACAGTAGACTAACTACAGGGAGATATATCACATCCAATGGAGAGAATATTGAATCTGAATGCTTTTAATATGGTGCATTGACTTAAAGAATAAGTATTTTGCAAGCTGTAAACAATTCTGACTCTGAAATCAAAGTTTAGCAATGAAGTTTAAGGAATTTTGTAAAATTTTATGCATATAGTATATGTTTTATTAAATCAAGAGTAAGGTTTGAAATATTCTGTATGAACAATATTTAAAAGTAACTAAAATGCATGTGATTATTAATTTGCACTACATTTAGTATTTGTGTGTATATGTGGTACTGGTCCCTGACCCCAAGACATTGGGCATGCATATGTTGGGCAAGAGCTCTACCACTGAGCTATACCCCAGCTCCTTTTTAATTTCACTTTGTGACAAGATTGTGGTAAATTGCTCAGATTGGCCTCAAATTTGCAATCCTCCTGCCTCAGCTTCCAAAGTAGCTGGGATTATAGGCACCCCTTATGTTATTTTATATGCAAACTATCTTCTCACATGGGAAGGATTCAGTTGATAAACACAGTTAATAAAATGAAAGCAAGATTCATAATGTATAGAGAAGTGGACAGAAAAGCACTGAAAACAGTAACTCTTGTTTATACTTTTGGACTTAAAGCCAATAACCAGCGAAGATTGCTCAGGGCATTCTGTTTTTGAGAAAGCTGATCAGAGATATTAGAGAAAATAATTTCAGCTGAAATTTTGGGAGTTAAGGTATGGAACACATGTGGCAAGCTGACTCTGTGTTGAATGAAAAGAACAATCCAAAGGATCTCCATTTTAATGAGGCTAGATCTGCACCTTCTCAACAGTTAGCACACTAAAACAATGTTATTTAATGTTTGGTTTGAAAATACATGTGTATATTTTATGCTGTTTATTGTACATAATCTGTTATTCCTAGGTAAGGTAAATTTTTTAAAAAAATTCAAAAGTATGATATATGAACATATTTTACATAATGATCACAGTAATTTTCATGACTTTTTTTTCAGTCAGCCTAAATCCTCTGTCTGGAGAGCTGTGGGAAACCTGGACAATTGATGTGGTCTTGGTTATAGGAATCATGGCTAAGCTATGAAGCTTTCTTCCCAAGGGTCTGAGGAATTTGTTTTTATAAAGTATTTTTCACAGAGGAGCTACTTGCCTTTGATAAATGCCAATTCTTTATTGCCCGTACATTAAAGGATATTTACCATCTCTTGTTCCTGGGGAGTAATTGTCAATAACATTCTTCAATTATCATGACAGGTAAAAATGTCCATCCCCATCAAACCATACTTCTAAATGTCTCCTTAAGGTGGAAGTATTAACACTTATTGAGAATCCCTGACTTATAAATATCTAAGATTAAAAAAAAACCCACAAATTGTTATAGGGAAAAAAGGGGAGGGATAGAAATATCTAGCTGATCAGCCACTTGGTTACTGTGTCCTTCAAAAATATATACACACATTGATGATGAACACTGGAAGGTTAAAGAGGGACATTTTGGGAGGAATACGGAGCCCACTAAATGTAGGTTAACAGTGCTATCCATATTAGTGAAAAGCTACAAGCTAGCAGGTGCACGCTCTCTACCCAGCCACTTCCACTATTGGGCAGGTGTAATTTTGTAGAAATAACAGTAGAAAATTACAGATAAACCTAAGGTAGATAAGCCAAAAGTGGACCCTTCCACTGCTGAGAAGATGAAGAAGCTTTCTGGGCCATCTGTAACCTTGGGCAAAGGAAAAGGGAAATGGCCTAACCATGGTGGCTAGCCTTTCTTCACCATGAATGCCCTAGTAGTCATTAGTGCAGAAAGCCCTTTGACTAATCAGTGATCCTACCCACATGGAGCAGACTAAACAAAAAGAACTTTACCTCCCAGGGCTTCACCCTGCTCATTTGGAGAAAGGCATAAAAGATAGCTAAAAGCTGAAATACTAGGCATTTCCCCCCCAGAACTATGCATTACCTAAAGGGAATATTTAAATCACTGCATTAGATTGAAACTTGATTGTACTAAAAAGAAGGGCTTACCTTATTCCTACTGTGAAAAAATTTACAAGAAATAACTGATCAACAGGAGATAAATGAATTACATTTTCTCTGTATATCTAAAAACATGCACATATTTATACATATGTGTATATATCTTTATATTAGGTATACAAGAAAGGTTTTGATGAAACCTTACAAATCATAAAAGTCCTGCACTTCTTTTATTATTTAAAATTAAGCATAAATTCTGTGTTTAAGCTGTACAATTACACATATCCTTTAGAACAACAGTTTTCAAAGTGTGTTCTATTGATTCCTGGGGTTTGATGAGATCCTTTGAGGGATTTTGATATTAATTTTTTTCATTATTGCAAGGCACTACTTTTGTTTTTCACTGTCTACATTGCATTTAAGATACAAAAGCAATGATGGGTAAAAGTGTTTCAGCATGCCTCAAAGCAGTGGGACCAAACTATACCAGTTGTCATTGAGCTCTTGACATACTTCCAGGGGAGAAAGTCAGAGGTGCTTAACAGTGTCCTTGATGAACAATAATAAACATCATTAAGTTAATTAAATATTATTAATTATAATAAATTTCATGGCTAGGTACATATCTTTTAATGATCTAACTAAATTCAGTGTCAGGTCATTTGTTTAACTGAGGTACAAGATGAGATCTCCACTCTCCACAGATCACTATTTTTACTTGAAAAAAAAAAAAGATAGTGGTACACAATCTATAGTTATTCAAAGGACTGTGAATAATTTCTTAAAATTAATCGATGTAGATTGTCACTGTCAAGGAAACCTGACAGTATTGTATTTCTATGACCCAAAGCTTGGTGATTTCCCAATACTTACAAACTGGATTAAATTACTGGTAAAATTAATAAAATTAATTTTTAATTTTCTCTTTAAATAAAATCTGTCACCTTTGAGAAGATTTGTGTAACTAAGGAACAGCCACTGTGAACTTAACAAACATGTATGGATTTAAAAAAAATATTTCCAAGGGCAAGATACATGGATAGATTTTAATATAACTGAATATGAAAAATTCACTGATACAGTGTCACACTCCATGTCCCAACTAACCTATCAACTGCAAATGTGGTATCTGTCAGTGAAGAGTTCACACAATGACATATCCAAACCTTTAAAATGCCCCTCTGTTTTTTAAATTATCTACTGTGTAACACTAGGTTTTCTTCAAAAACTTTAACCAAATTATCAAATTGCAGCATATCACACAAAGAATCAGATATTGAGCCAGATATGAAAATCATATGAAAAAAATATAAAACAATGCCACCCTTCTTGACTAATTTCTTGGGAGAAACATATCTTCAAATAATGAATTACTATTTTTTTCATGTATTGGCTTTATTACTATTATTTTTCAAGATTTCATAAACAAATACTTAAAATTTTGTTTTAATTTTAATATGATAAATAGCAAGATGCAGACTACGTAAGTAAAATTTGTTTGGAATCCCTAATGATTTTTAAGACTGCAAAAGAATCCCAACACAGCACAACCTATTCTGAGCTATAATTTGAGTTTATTATATAAGAAAGTGACCTCCATCAATTCATTGGAAAGAGGCTTACTTACTTTGTGACTCTTATTGCCCTAGGGACAAATTCTAGTTCAGATTGGAGGTGAAAGTAGATCATCATTTCACAAAGGGACATGATTCCAATTGCAGCAGTGTTTGACCATGGTGGCAACATTGACAAAGGTCACTTGCTCTTTTATCACCGTCTGACCCAAAGACCTACACGTCTTTCAGGTACTTCCAAACTTATTTTTTATTTGACATTTAGTTATTCAAGAAATGTTTTTTTTTAAAGAACTGCAACTACAACTGTAACATGTTATTACCAGAATAAAAGTGAAGCCAGTTACAAGTTTAATCATTTTCAAATATGAAGTCTTTTAACATATGCTGAAAAAATACTATACTTTCCTATTTATTAAACAGTATGAAATGAGGAAACATAATGTTAGCATATTTATGGCTTAATTTTATAAAAAATTAAAATACAAGCTTTATACATACATAAGAATACATATTCATCTATAAAACATCTGTTATCCTTAAAACTTCCATTTGTTTAGTCAGTAATTACCTATTCTTGATTTTTCTTAAGCGTCTGCTATCTAACTTAAAACATGTGTGGCCTAAAGTCATTATAAATATTGAACCTATTATGAAGTTGATGATTTCCTACATACATTTCAAAACACTATTTTATTTTTATTCTTTTATAAATTATCTAATTGAGACTTATTTCCATTTTCTTTTAAATAGTAGGCAATATGAAACTAGATACTTCTTACTACCACTATGAAAGTAAAACATTCGAAGTTACTAAAATGGATAAACTGGACCATATAGAAATCAAACAAAAAAGCAGATGTAGGACAAATTTGCTATGCTTTGACATCGTTCTGGATACCCATTTGGTTTAGATTTCCGGGAAATCTGTTTGTGGGAGAACTGTGAGGCTAGGTCTAAAACTGAGATGTCAATCAGAGGCACTGCTGTAAGGAAGAAGCCATATGGCTTACTGCTATTCTTCAGGTTGGAAGAATGACAAATTTGTGAATTCACTTGCCACCAATATAATTTTCTCTGCTGTGTAGAGAAAATATACTCTGGAATACACAAACTGATCTCAGGATTTTTTTTCCAAATCAATAAGATTTGTGCGTACTAATTCCAAATCTTTATTTATATTCTTTGTATCAGTGAAAAAAGGATAAGAACGTGGAACACACAGCTAAGTGTAAAAAGCATTAACTTGGGAAGTCAAACAAAATTGGTTGATCCCACTGATGTAATGGCTTTAATATATAAAATATTTATGTGGATTAATGTTCTGTGTGCTTAAACTGAGATTAGATAAGCACTATGATATTAGAATAATGTATTTTATATGGCTTCACAATCCCGTTAAAAAACTATTTTAGCATAGATTTTCAGCATATGTGTCCTAAAAAGTTACTTCATGTTTTTTTTTCTTTAATTAAATCAGGTTTAAAATGCCATGAGCATGCTATTTAAAGGAAATACACTACATAACTAAGAACCGTTTTGTAGAGAAAAATCGCATTTCTCCTTATCTCTGCTATTTTCTTATAGTGCCTCTAATGTCTCACTACTTTTCTTGTCATTCTATAATGGCAATGTGATCCACTGATTTAGTAAAGTGCACTTTATTGCTGATTTTCATGTGTGTTGTACTTGTATGTGTATTCATATGTGATATATATGATGTATATAATAAATAAAAAATATATATATATATATATTCTATTTGTATAGATTTATAACTTTCCAGAAGCTTATAGAAATACACTGGTATAAATATTTATTGATTGATAGGCTTTTCAATACTGAGTTGAATGCAGGAAAACCAAAGAAATATAACATTAAAAAAAAAAACTTGCAACACATATAGAGTGCAAAGGTTTACCTTTCTTTCTTCCAATTACAAAGTGAAATTCAAGTTTACTAAGTTTCTTCATAGGAAGGCCCTAAATAAATGGGGGATAAGTTGAAAAGCAATTTACTCCTAATATTAATAAATCACACATACTCAATAAGAAACATGGTTTGTATTTGTTCTGTATGATTCAACTACTCTATAACCATAGGGAAATTCAGTAAAGTTGGATAAAAAGAATTTAATTGGAATTTTAAAATTCAATATTGGGTTCACTTAACAGTTCACAAAACATGATGATCAGAGTGATTACTATTCTGCTTTTGCTCCACTGCCTCTAAATCTTGTTTATTAAAGTTTCATTTCAGTGTAATTATAAGAGTTAATCCAGTGAACAATAAGTACCTGATTCTACACATTTTCTTGATAGTTCAGGAAAATCTGACTTGTGTGTTTTGAATAACAGTGGCATAATGAAAATTATAACATGATCAATCCAATCAGCTATTTTCTTTTGCTGATTAAGAGAAAAATTCAAATTATGGAAATGTGAAATCACAGGCAACATGTCGGTCATTGTCTGTAAAATATAGTCATTTCTTCATTATTTGTTGAATAAATAAGTTCTCTCTCTTTAAAATTACTTGAAAAGAGAAAAACATCTCTAATAGTCATTGCTCATTATTGTGCCATTTTTTATATTGATGGTCTTCAAAGAAAATACGGGCTTGGAATCAAAGGTGTTTGAGACTCTATCCCTATCTGTGTGACATGAAAGGACACAGGCCAACATTCTGAACTTGATAACTTAAAAAATCAGAATAATACCAGTGGCTTCTTTGCACAGTTATGTGAAACATGCACAAAATGAGATAATGTTTGTAAAGTTCTTATCGCTTAATAAGTATTAAATAAGTTATAGGAGAGGGATATCAGAAAAACATTCCTAAGACATAATAATAAAAGGCAATAATAATAATAATATGATAGTGCACTTAACATTTCACATGGATTATCTCATTTAACTTTTAAGCAATAACATACATTACTATTGTTACCTCTATTTTAGAAACGATTAAAATAAGACCTAAGAACTTGTTAATGTCACAAGTCAATAAAGGGCAGAACAGTGATTGAATATGTAAAGATAGCAGCTATTAATATCATATTATTATCCTCATCATCGCCATCATCAATGCTTGCTGCTATCTCTGTAGCAGACTAGGCTATAAAAATGAGCTCTTGGGTACTTCCAAAGATAACTGCCTCCCCTTGGAAGGAATCCAGAACAAGCCCACATTAAGCTAAATTCTGCATTAGAGTGGGCTGTCGTACAGTTGGGAGGATTTATTCCAAGCACCTAGAAGGCACATGAAAGATGAATAGATAAAATTCATCAGACTTTCTTTTTTTCTTTAAACGTATCTCAATGCAATGAAGAGAAGGAACATGAAACCATTTTGTCCATACACAAAAGCACTTTTAATTGTAATTATAACTGAGTTATCTAGTTATCAGTTCCTTGGAAATCAAACACAGGGCCAAAGGTATGTACACTACACATGAAATATGTTCTAAATTGTTGATGGGTGACAAAAATTAAAGAATTGAATATGAATGCATGAGTCTACAATGAAGAGACTCAAAAGGAAAAGTGTAGAGTTTACCCAAATTGAATTCTACAAAGCTCTTTTTTCAAAAATATTCACTCCTATCTCCCTCAATTACCAAGATAAATGTAAACTTGCAGTATTTTAGATATAAATTAATACCCAAAGTATATATTTTCCTTAAAAAATATTTCAATGACTTAACATCATATCTGCATTATCACTTTTAAACACTGATATAAAAGATGATTTCACAAAACACCAAAATATACCATTCAAATGGATCATGAAAAACAGAACATAATGTTAATATTCCCATTATTTTAGAGAAAACTCAACAAAACATTCTATATTTTGATAATAAAATTTTCTAAAATACTTCGAATGACTTTCAACTTTTATTTTCATAATCATCAATAGTGTCAGACATTTAAAGTACATCATGATTTTTCTTTTTATTCAATTTGAAAATGTGAGTGTTACAAATGGAAATTGATCATTAATGAATTTAGAATACCAATTTTTAAAAAATGAAAGAATTAAAAACACCAGTTGTAGCTGCAGATTCAAAACTCAAATTGATAGACTTGACAGAGGAAGCCAAAAACTAATGATTTCATAACAGGAATCTTGATGGAAAATCACCTGAATATAACATCTCGCAAATCGAAAATATGCCTAAAACCATTAAATTGTCTAGTGTTCACATGGCAATGCTGCACAGCCTCCCACATGACAGTCACTCCCCCCCCCATGCCATGTAGGAATGAAATGGAGAGCAAGACCTCACCATTCCCAATACCTATGAGTAATTCTTCACCTCTTGACCTACTGTGGTGTATCACAGTCAGAATCGGGGACCAGGAAAGGTATCCTGTGAATAGACACAGTTGCTTTTTGTTTTTCACGCGCTTGTCATTGGCCTCTGACTCAAACCTAGGTAATTATGGAGGGAAGAGTGTCAATAGATTCAAAGTAACAAAACAAGGAACAAACCAGAGAGTTTTGGTATTTGAAAGACTAGACTTTAAAAAAGGCTTTTTATGTTTATACTTTCCCAGTTGTCTAGTCATCTTGTCTCTAATTCTGATTGCCTTAATAAGTGTAAGTTGTTGTATTCATAGTCGAAACCCAAAGGAAGAATTTAAAGTCTTAGCCATAGAGATAGAATCTGGAGTCAAAAAGACCCTGGTTTCAATTCCTCTGTACACCCTCTCACATGTTCACTATGTAAGTTGGAAGTTACTTAGTTCTCGTGTATGTCAAAGTCTACATCTATAAACAGGAATGACAATACCTACTTCATAGAATCATTGTGAGATGTCAGATGCTTAGCAAAGGGCCTGACATTGAAAGTGGTTAGTATTATAATTACTCCTATAGAACACCACTCATTACAAGCCAGGGTTAGGGGCTTGGAGGCAGTAGAGGAGATCTGCAAGCCTCAATCACCTTTCACAGCCTCAGGTTACTTGTTCAAAAATCTCCCTTCTCACCTAGTATTGTCATTCTTCCTAAAATTTTTCTTCCTTCCTCACCATGATTTGTAAAACTAGTGTAGAACTTTGTCACTAATCATGGCGCAAATAAGGCTTAACAAAACTATGGACTTTTGCCCTTTGAAATACCTAAATCATCTGTAATGGAGATTTTAGAAGTTTTCCCTCAGCATAAAGGAGAGCTCTACTACCTTATGAAATAATAATAACAATACCTAAACATGATGAAGAACTATTTACTGGGATAATTTTAGCCTCTTTGTGTTTTCTAAATGGAAGTACTTTTTATACAGATGACAGGTAACTAAATGGATAACTATTAAGGCAACAAAACTAGAAATATTATACAATTTCAAATGCTTTGAAATTGCCCTGTACTTTTCACAAGATAATTTGTAAGCTACACAAGGACAGAGCTCTTCCCTGATGTATCTTAAGCACCTAAAATCATGCCTGGTATATCAAGGAATATATCTCCTTCTTTAGAAACTTGCAAAAAAAAAAAAAATAAAACAAAAGCAGCCATACTTCTTTATTTTTAAAAATCAACAAAAATTATAATTTCCAAGCATTTGCTTATGAAGGCAAACTCTGACCTTGAGTCCTGGGTTCAACTTTGTATTATGTGATCCTAAGTAATTCACTTAATTCCTCTGTGTCTGTTTCCCCTTTTTAAGATGTGTAGATTTACTACCTCATAGTGTTGTTATTAAACTAAAATAAGTTAATACATGAGTGAAGAGACTTCAGAACTTTCTGGTATAAAGAAAGTACTCAAGGGCTGGGGATGTGGCTCAAGCAGTACCAGGCTCGCCTGGCATGTGTGCGGCCCGGGTTCGATCCTCAGCACCACATACAAAACAAAAAGATGTTGTGTCCCTGAAAACTAAAAAATAAATATTAAAAAAACTAACTCTCTCTCTCTCCTCTCTCTCCTCTCTCTCTCTCTCTCTCTCTCTCTCTCTCTCTCTCTCTCTCTCTCTCTCTCTCTCTCCCCCTCTCCCTCTCAAAAAAAGAAAGTATCAATAAATGCAGGGTGTTTTTATTAAAATTGGAAATTTTGCTGAAACATTGAGATTCATGAAATAAATGCAGCTGGGGGTCCCACAGCCAAGTGACAAAGCCAGAGCTAAACCACTATGTTACTGTCCAATATATGGAAAAGATCTCCCTATTGTATCAAGCTACCTGCTCATCCTTTGTACCTGTACACTTTGTAAAATTATTTACTAGAAAAAAAAGATGAGTATAATTCACCCTCTTAGAAAACGCAATTGGAAAAAAATTAGTATTCTGAGATATTTGTTGGAAATAATGAGAAAATCTTGACCCATAATACACAAAGCAGTTCATAGAACTGCCCTAATTCCAAGTTTAGCACACTTAAATAGTCTGGAAATTTTGGCATTTATTTGAACACAGATTGAGGAGAACTGGAATCAAATGCTATAATTCTTGAGATGTCTTCAGCATAATCTAATATTCAGAATCACTGAGTGCCTCACTTCCTCCCTAGGTCTTATTTTCCCCCTCTTCTCCATCCACCCGCTCAGCTGGAGCTAGGCACCTTGGCTGGAGTTCTCCCTGGCGGGGGCGGCTGATTCCCAGAGCCCAGAGGCCCAGAGCCGCTAAATGGTGAAGGCTCAGCGTGGCAGCAAGTTCTGGCAAAGAGCTGATCTGTGAGCAGTTTCTCTTCCAGACGGGTCAAGTCCGGCTTCACGCATGGACTAGGAGAATTAAAGGAAGGTTACTTTATCAGCGGTGCCAGCTGAGCGCAGCCCAGGTGTGCCAGGAGCTGCAGGTGAGTTACTGTAGGTCCCTCCCTTCCCACTCCACCTTATCCGCCCCGTGTCCAACACGTTGGCTAGGGCGCAGCTCCAAGAGGTCCGGAGGGCACATTTTTAGTCTCACCTGGGAACCTGCTCTAGGCTTCTCCATTTACCGCGGGGTCGCTAAAGTTTAAACTCCTGTTCCAACCCAAGTTTCTGCTATTCCTGGTCTTTCCGCCTCTCTCCTTTCCTAAGCTGAGAGCCTGTTCTCCCGGAAAGTTTAAGAGTGCACAGTGTCTTATTGTAGGGTGGACACTCTAGTGGGTGGGAGCTCCCAATGATGACCTCTAGTTCTTAGTGACCCCCCTGGGATTTTAATTAAAACGCATCATATTAGCCTTATATCTCAACAGAGCGGGGTGACTAAAGGAAGAGGGAGAAGAAAATAGAGCAGGAATAACAAATCAGACTGGAATAAGAGTGAAGTGGGAAGAAAGGTTGCAGCCGAGGTCTACAGGTACCCTACCCCACGCGCTCACACCTGGAGTAGACACCCCTATAAAGATTTTTACAATATTTACAATAAAAGAAAGGGGGAAAATACAAGCCCTCAAGTTAGTAAGGACTCAGACCCAATTACCTCCTCAGCTTTCTAAACTTTGTTTTGATCTCCTGCCTGGAAAAGTGAGTCTCGCCATAGCCTTTGCTTGCGCCAGGCTACGAGTACGCACCCCTCCTTCTTCCCCCTCCAAGCTACACCTCCCTCTCCCACTCCCTTCCCCAACCCCTCCTCACTCCAAGCAGCGCTACTGAAGATGGGGATCCCAATTCCAGAGTTGGGGGCGGAGGGGTGCGTACATCCGGGAAGAGCCACAGCGACTGGCTGTGTTTCCTGGGGCTGTCCTGGGCTGGGTCCACACAGAACAGTTTCCCTTGGCGAAACCTCTCCTCTCCTCCCAGCCTCCCAGCTCTGCCACTTGTGCGCTGCTACCGCGCACTCGCAGCTCCCTAGCGACAAGAAGGGGAACGAGCACAGCGGGTGGAGCGAGGAGGGGTGCGCGAGTGGGAGGCACCTCCCTCGGGAGGCTGGGAAATCCCGACCGTCACCAGGGGCCGTGCCACCGCCCTCGCGGGACCCAGGCTTCCAGCGTGTTCCCAACTTTGTGGCGCCCTCAGGCAGTGGCGGCGGGAATGGAGCTGCCTCATAGCGGCCGGACGCCGCTGGGCTCACCGCTGGACAGCTGCTCCCTGGCCTCTCTCGACTCCAGCGTCTTCTGCAGCGAGGGTGAAGGGGAGCCCTTAGCGCTTGGGGACTGCTTCACGGTCAACGTAGGCGGCAGCCGCTTCGTACTCTCGCAACAGGCGCTGTCTTGCTTCCCGCATACGCGCCTTGGCAAGCTGGCGGTGGTGGTGGCCTCCTACCGCCGTTTGGGAGCCCTGGCTGCAGCGCCCAGCCCCCTAGAGCTCTGCGACGACGCCAACCCAGTAGACAACGAGTACTTCTTCGACCGCAGCTCGCAGGCGTTCCGCTATGTCCTGCACTACTATCGCACCGGCCGACTGCACGTCATGGAGCAGCTGTGCGCCCTGTCCTTCCTTCAGGAGATCCAGTACTGGGGCATCGACGAGCTCAGCATCGACTCCTGCTGCAGGGACAGGTACCCGCGAGGCGCGGTGGCTGGGGGAAGGAGGGGGCGTGAGGCAGGTGTGATGCAGAGAGGAAGGCACAGGTAAAGATGTGAGGCTTTACGTAAGCTTCGCTGAAACCAGGCCTATGAATAGATGTGGCCGCCTCTGGGCTGGAAGATGAGGTGGGGAAGCAGGAAAGCCAGATTTTGAATTCAACTTTTTGAACTTTCTTGTCCCTATTGTTTGAGTGAGTTATGCTAATTTCATGTAAAAGATAAGGGAAGTAAGACTTGCAATAAATATTTGGTGATTGATAGAATAAGTCAGAAAAGCTGTGCTTCGAAAGAAATCTAGGGGTGAAGGTGTTGGTATGAAGCACTGTTAAACCTAGGACACTAACTTTTTGAAAAACTTGCATGGAGAACTGCTTTAAATACAGAAAGAAAGTTGGTTCCTTCACTGGATGATGGTAGACCTTTGATGGGGACTTTGCTGTTATCTTGTCATTACTACCATTTCTTCATGAATAACTTTCCTTTACACACAACAAAGTTCCATATGGCAAACAGCTGTTCTTGTTATCAGAACATGGGTAATAAAAATGCATTGATCCACAGTTGCTTTGTTATGTATAAAATCCTTTTGCATAAACTCCTACTAAGAAAATGTCACTTTAAAAATCATGATCCTAAGTGAGAAATTCTCAATTGCTGTGGGCAGGAGACAAACTGGGTAAAGTATGAATAGACTTTTTTTTTTTAACTGAAACTTACCTCCCTTTCAAGTTTCTCTTCTACTTCTGTATTTTTTAAAAAAGTTAAACTAATCACCAAGTTGTCTTCTCTAAAAGATACTTCAGAAGAAAGGAGCTGAGTGAAACTCTAGACTTTAAGAAGGACACAGATGATCAGGAAAGCCAACATGAAAGTGAACAGGACTTCTCACAAGGACCTTGTCCCACTGTCCGCCAGAAGCTCTGGAATATCCTGGAGAAACCTGGGTCTTCTACAGCTGCCCGAATCTTTGGGGTCATCTCTATCATCTTTGTGGCAGTGTCCATCGTCAATATGGCCCTGATGTCAGCTGAATTAAGTTGGCTAAACCTGCAGCTGCTGGAGATCTTGGAGTATGTGTGCATTAGCTGGTTCACCGGGGAGTTTGTCCTGCGATTCTTGTGTGTGCGGGACAGGTGCCGCTTCCTGAGAAAGGTGCCAAACATCATTGACCTCCTTGCCATTTTGCCCTTCTACATCACTCTCTTGGTAGAAAGCCTGAGCGGCAGCCAGACCACACAAGAGCTGGAAAATGTGGGACGCATCGTCCAGGTTTTGAGGCTGCTCAGGGCTCTACGAATGCTAAAACTGGGCAGGCACTCCACAGGTATTCAAATTTCATTGATGCTTTTTTAATATGCCGTTGTTATCAACCATTAGTGATTTGACCATAGTACACAGAAAGCCACTCTGAATTGGTATGTGAAACTGACAGTTATCATGCTTTACCCAAATGTGACCTCTTAAGAGATACTGGGAAGCAAAATCTTAAATGTTGTTATTGCAGATATAGAGGAAAAGATATCTCTGATACATTTTCTCTTCATAAGATGTTGAGGAACAATTTGACCATTTGATAACTTCAATTTATTGGAACCCAAGGTCAAGATGATGTACAAAAATTAAAGACTCTGCCTCTAGGTAATTTTAGACAAAGCATGCATAAATAACACACAAATACATGCACAGTAATTATATAATGTTAGGAACATAAGCTAGTTTGTTGTCTATACCTGAGAAGTGTGTGCACACACTCTCTTCATTATATATAATATATATATATATACACACTATATATATATATATATATATATATATATATATATATTTCTTCTGCCATATATGTTATATATGGCAGAAGAAAAAGTCATTCCTCCAGAGCCTTCCCTGATCGTGAGGAAGAGAGATAACCAGGTGCTGATGACCTTTCCTTAATTTTTAAAGTAGCAATGGAAATATATTACTTTGAAAGAAAGAGAAGACTCTACTTAAATGTCTTAGCTAGTATTTGAGAATTTTCTTGTTCTTCAGAGAGAGAAGAAACAAGAAGTCATGAGTTTTTTTGTGTTATAGAGACTTTGAAAATCAAATGAACATTCCCTAGAAAATTTTTCACACAACACAATACATACATATGATTATACATGAAAATTATAGTTGATATCAGTGCAAGTCACACAGAATATTGAAGACAGTTCTTGAATGCAGTTGTTCTCAATAGCTGGTCCTAAAGCTGTTGAACATTCTGCAGTAATATGTAAGTTATCTATGTCACACCTTAGGGAAAGCAAGAATCCCCAAACTTGTTGAAATGTAGATTTTAAACTCCAAATCCCAGAAAGATAGTTTAGTATGTGGGTTGGATCCATTCCAATAAGTTTGAAGGTGATTTGATATCAGTGGTTCCTGGACCATACTTTTGGGGATGCCATATTAATACAATACATATTAATACAAATATATACTGTTACAAATGAGTTGGCTAGAGATTCCTTTTCCAATATTATTTACATATAGATGTCCCTGACTAGCCACCTAAAGGGGGCGATGATAGTAGTTTCTCCCTATAAGTATAAGGGACAAATAAACCTCTGTGTTTTTTTTTTCCTACTACTTTATGATAAATTAGAACTCACTCTAATATGATTTTGGTGTGTATTTTCCTAGCTAGTCTCATAGCCAGGTATTTGATAGTGGGGTTTCTAACTACTTTTATAAGTTCTACTCTTCATTTTCTGACACACATAATGGGATGCTTTCTTTGAGTATTTATAAACTCTTTACAGTATTCAGTTTTAAAAACACTGAGCAAAGACCACATTTTTTTTCTCAAAAGAAAGGAAAAGGAAAATAATAGTAATTTTCATAATGTCACCTCTTCAAAAGTTTTCTCAGTAATAAACAAGTATAAATCATTAATAAAGCCTTAATTTATTAAAAATATATGACAATTTCATGAATATTTGATAATTTTTCCTGAAGCATAACATTCAGCAAAATGTAGATATATATGTAGATGACATATATCCCCACATATTAATTATGAATAAAGATGTATTACAGAATAATGGTTAGAAGGCCAGACTGCCTAAATTTAAAGCCTGGTTTTGTAGCTTTGTACTAGATAAAACTACCTCTCTATGCCTGAGCCTCCTTATATGTAAAATTGTACAGCAATGACAACACCTGTCATATTTCTTTGAGGATTATCTAAGTTAAGAGATGGAACATGGTAGACATTCAGCCCCCTTTATATTTCTTAACAAAACTGTTTAGAGTACTTCATCTTTAAATAAAAACACTTCTCAGACAAACACAATGTTTCTTCTCATATTGTCAATTTACTTCAGAAATGTAATTCCATATAGACACTTCAAGGCAAGTTTTATAACTAGGTGTTATAAATGTATTCTAAAAGATATTCTTTTGAAGTTAAATCTCAAAATTAATATTCATTGGTCTTTAAAAATAGCTGGTTAATAATGCAAGAATATCTCAAAATTTGAAGAGCAAAATTCAAAACAATGAGAGCATGAATAGTATTCTACATCTTGAATAATCTCAAGTGAGTTAATCAGAATAAAAAATGATTCTAAAAGGTAATGCTTTGGACTTCTGGGGCAACGTCATTGTGATGCCATGTCTTCAAAATGTGTTTAAACTTTTAGAAGTATCTCTATAGCATTAGGAGGGTGATCTATGGTTAATTTAAAGCCTGGTTTATAATGGGCTTAATACATTCACATGTGGAATTGGAATCTCTTGGGTCTGTCTCCCAGGGGATCAATGAATCATCAGCATCTAGCCATGGGACCCCTCCAGTGCCTCCTAGTGATTAAATTTACCAGTGGCTCCATTCTTGCACCTTTTTGCAATGGAGGAACATTCTGTATTCAACTGTTTTCTTACAGAAAATCAGAAATGTTATGTGCTCAAGGAGGTAATTCCCTGTAGTTTTGATATTAAGCACTAGGATTTCAATGGGTGTCCTGGTAGTGCAAGGACCTTAACCTGATACACAACAAAGAATGTCCCCTGAATATATCTGTGAGGTTCTTGTGTCAAAACCTAATTTGCTTCTGTGCTTTATTTCATTGGTATGGTAAAAAAGGTTTAGTTACTCTGGATTTCAGATAATGAGGCACCTGGTTGTTTTAAACTTTATCAAGAGGGTGACAAAGCAGACATACACACAAAGTATGAAAACAACATAAAACTGGTTTTAGAGAGAAGTCTGAAATGATGCATTCACATGTGAGTTTGACCAAATGCACCTTCTATATGCAACAGTACAAAGGTCTCTCACTGTGTAAAGTACAAAATTCCTCTCATACACCTTCTCCCTGCCTGTTAGTCTCATTCCTCTCCCTGTTTTAAGTATACATAGTAGAAGTTCAATAATTACATAAGCCAATTATATTTTTCTCTATCCTTCTGGACCGGTCCTCATCAACTATAAACTACATGATTCTGGAAGACAGAGGTCATGATATAATTATCTTCGTATCCCCAAACATTGCCCAGTGCTGGGGACATATTATGTGGACAGTGCATGTTTGTGGGCGGAGATCAAGGAGTGAGGGGGTAGGGAGAAGAGAGGAGGGGTGCTAATGATGATTGACAGTAGTTGTTCTGTTGCAGGATTGCGCTCACTTGGGATGACAATCACCCAATGCTATGAAGAGGTCGGCCTACTGCTCTTATTTTTATCTGTGGGAATTTCTATATTTTCAACCATAGAATATTTTGCGGAGCAAAGCATTCCTGACACAACCTTCACAAGCGTTCCTTGTGCATGGTGGTGGGCTACAACATCCATGACTACCGTGGGCTATGGGGACATTAGACCAGACACTACCACGGGCAAAATTGTGGCCTTCATGTGTATATTATCAGGAATCCTTGTCTTGGCCTTGCCTATTGCTATTATTAATGATCGCTTCTCTGCTTGCTACTTCACCTTGAAACTCAAGGAAGCAGCTGTTAGACAGCGTGAAGCTCTGAAGAAGCTTACCAAGAATATAGCCACTGACTCATATATCAGCGTTAACTTGAGAGATGTCTATGCCCGGAGTATAATGGAGATGCTTCGATTAAAAGGCAGAGAAAGAGCAAGTACAAGGAGCAGCGGGGGAGATGATTTCTGGTTTTAAATTGACTTCTAATTTATCCATAAAAGTTGTGTACGATTAATCAGATTGATAAAGCCTTGACATGGATTTCTGTATTACTGATGAAGAATCTCTTCAACACTATACATCTTAAATTTTGCTGATATCTTACCTGGTCTCCTAGAATATTTCACATAACCCATAGCAATTACACATTTTTTGACACAGTTGAATCTCAAAAAGAGCTGATTAACAACAAAGTAAAATTGAGACAATATACACATGTCTGAATTGTCAAAATTTGAAATAATATCATTGTGATACATATAATAAAGTTAAGTTTTACACATCACCAATTTTAGAAGTTTTTGCTCCTCTAATTTTTTTTTAAATGGCAGTTAAACTACATAGACCAGAGAAAAGATAACTGAACATTTAAGAACACACTGAACATCTTTGCTATTTAAAGACATTCTCCAAGCAAATTACTCCTTTCTCCATCAGTTAAAACAGTTGTGTAACAATTAGCTTTGCAAGAGAAAAATCTGACTTAGTGGTCATAGATGGTATCCCTATCTAACATGTGGTACAAACTGCTAGTCACAAATGGATCAAGCTCTGCCTCCCATTATTAATCTTGCAAGTGGGAGAACTAGACTGCTAAGTACTGTAGAAGATGAGTCTGCACAGACTTCGAGAACTGCACATTTTCACTCTCCCAGCTGAGTGTAATATGCTAAGCATAAAGTAGCGTATTTCTTAGTTCTTTATGAACATCAGATGGTTTTTAAAATGTCTCATTATGGATATATTATGTCTTCAACATCATGAATATGTAAAAGTGAAGTAGTGACATCCTAAATTTATATGCTGAAATTATTAAATGGTCTTATTTCATAAAATGAGAATATGTTGAATGACATCATTGGATGAACTTGAAGATCTTTTATTTGTTAACAAAAAAAATATTATGGACAGCTTTCTGACTGTGGGGTAAATAGCAAATGTTCAAACTTTGCAGGCATTTTGACAGCATTCTGACATTCATGATAATAATAAAATTCCTAGACATTCTGTTACATAATTAAAGCCAAAAACTCTTAAGAACCAGCTCATGATTCCAAATATTCTAGTAAATGAGATTTTTAAAAATAATAATAATAACAGGGAATGAATAACTTTAATGCCTGCTTTCTCAGTGTATGTAATAAAGACCCTACAGGGAAGAAAATTGGTTTCTGGGTAGGGGAAGTCTTCTACTTTTTATGCATAAAGCTCAAATATACACATAGTACATAAACATACATACAGAATATCTGCAATACTAAAATTTCATAGGGAAGAAAATTAGAAAAATGCCCAGAAACTTCATTGCTGGTAGTAAATGGTGAGAAATAAATATAGAAAAACATTGCTTTAGTACATGCTTTAGTATATGCTTCGTTAACTGAATGTTAAGACAGCCTACTATCCTATGAACTACCAAGAAAGAAAGAAAGGTGCCAAATTACAAGATGCCATTGATGGTAAAAGAAATTCATATTTTTGGATCTGTAAAAATTTATAATATATATCTTAAAAGCAATGAAATATCACATGCACTACCTCCTGATTTCAGGTATGCATGCTTAAGCTCTGAAAAAAAAATTTCATTGATGGCATGAGTTTTTATTATATACTGAAGTGGTTTAATTCATTTGACTATTCTGCACTTCTAAATATTATAATATCTTTAGGAGATATGAGTATGAATAAATATTTTTCCTCTTACCCACAGACATGGGTGCTAGAGCATGGCATAGGGCCACTAGTCCTCCTGTACATCCCATCGATAGTCTAAAAGGTAAATAGAGGTCAGATGGAGAAGACAAACTTACTCTGGCTTCTCTAGAACCTTCCCAATAAGATTATTCAGGACTATGTCTGCATTCATCATGTATTAAGTCACTTTATTTTCAAAATGTCCCAGTTATGTAATTGCTATTCTTATACTCTTCTAAATATATATTTTATATATTTATTAATTCAAAAAATATTTATTAAGGATCCTCTGAGTGTTGGGCACTAGAGAGTCTTTGTTAAACAAAGTCCTGTTCTCTTGTATATAATATTTTATTTGAGGATATAAGAGGAAGAGAGATGACAAAATTGAAATAATAAAAAAATTTAAATTTGCTGAGCATAAATCTACCTGACTCAGAAAATGATACTCTTAGAGTCTTATTATAGATTTTATTCTACCTACACAACTCATGCATAGGGATTCATTTTATGGGCAGGAAAGCCAACTTTTTGTGAATGGAGAGCCTTATGAAAAATATCAGCTTATTCTCAGAGGGAAAAAGGTGCTTTTTAAAAAAAAGTTGTGGTGACAGCTTAGTTATTACTGGACAAGAAAAATTTTGTCTTTGAAATACATAACAGTTGGAAAATTTTAAATTATATTTACATATATATTTTCCCCATCACAGAGTATCCTAAATATGTTCTATAAAATGTGGTGTGTTAGCTGTAAAAATTTTGTCAAGACATAGACACTTCAAAACAGTTTTAAAATATCATTGCTAAGTCAATTTTTCTGTTATACAAAACATCAGTGTATTTATTCAATAAATGTACATATAAGCAAGCGAAATTTAATTGAAGTAACAAATCAATGAAGAAACCGTGAATTTTGTTTGTTTGTTTGTTTATGACAGGGATTGTACCCAGGGCCTTGCATGTGCTAGTCAAACACTGCACCACTGAGCTACAATCCCAGCTCTCTCATTATTTTTAAAACATTGGGGATTCTTCAAAAACTTAAGAATTATTCCTATAAAACAATATCTAACTTGTTTAGAAATATACAATAAGAAAATGTTGTCTTTCTCTAAACTATTCAGAAAAGACTAACTAAAAAACATCTGAATGCACAGAGCCAATACTTGAGTACCTAAAATATTTATTTTACTGAGGAATCTCTGACAGGAGTGACAGCATATTCATGTTTTATGGTGTTTTTTCTTCTCTGTGTAAATACATACATACATATATAAGGAATTGTTTCAGTTATAATTTTAATGAAAAGTAGTATTAAGTGTAATGGATAACACACAAAGAAGTTCATTGAAGTAGAAATCTCAGTTATGTGTTTCCATGTGGAATTCTTACTCTCAGTAAAATTTTTTGACCAGCTCCTGCACAAAATATCTATGCCAACCCAAGTAATCTAAGTAAAAAGTTACCATTAGGTAAGCTTATACTTTGAACAAATATTTTCTCTGATACATTTTAACATGAAAAGCTTGAATTTTTTGAAAAGTAGCCATCAATATCTCCAGGGTCTTATCCATTCTTTAAATGAGACCCAAGAATCACATTTGGTTGGTTGACAAATGTGTTCCAGTGTTTCCATTGGTGATTTTCTCCCTCAAAGCACCACCCTCTCCCAAACCCCTCTCCAAGCCATACTGCTAAATGAAAGAAAAATGTCATATAAGGAGAGTTTTACTTGTAAGCCACATAGGCCGTTGCTTACATGGTAAATCTTTAGGAATAATGGGATAACCTGGGTATTCATGTCCTCACTTGCCTTATATTATGATCACTCTCCTGCTTAACTCCTCACCTCCACTGACCCTCTCTTCTTTTCTAGTATCCAAATGGCAATACGTCAACCCTAATTAAATCCAAAGTCTATTTGTGCTTGTTTAAAAAAAATTCATGCTGACTGATCCCACTTTGCATTTATGTCTACAACCTCTTTTTCAGTTCTTGGTGCTGGTAGGCAATCATACTGCAATCCTTGAGTCCATTCACTCTTAAAATAAATGGAAACTTCTAACAGCTTCCTTTGGTTCCTCTTTCACTCAAAAAAAAAAAACTGAGTCATAGAGGAGATTTTCTACAAGAACCAGCACCCACATTTATCCACCCACCTCCATCTGTCTCCACAGAGCCTTTTCTCCCATTTCAAGGGCTGAACTATCCTTCCCACTTTTTCTCGCACTCTGAGACATCACTTCAAAAAGTTCCCCTTCTCCCTACCACACCATTAATTTTTGCCTTCCCTAGTGGACCTTCTTATCAGCATACAAACATTATTTAATTTTTCCCATCTTAAAAAAATGGGGAAAAAAAGGAAAATAAACTCCTTGAGTCTACTTCATTCTCTAGAAAACACCCAATTCTCTACTATTGTTCATGGCAAAATGTCTTGACACTATCTTCTATACTCAGTCTTTCAATTTTTACATTTATTCTTTCTTTTTCCTGAAAGTCCTCTCATCAATCTTCCACCCCTCATCTCCTAAAAACCTGTTGTTCTTGTGCTCAGCATCGACCCCATCACTGCTAAATCCAGTTGTGAATGCTGACAAGTCATATTGTCTTTTCTAGCAGCAGCATTTATTTTTCTTTTTGCAGTACTGCATTGAACCCAAGGGTGTTTTACCACTGAGCTACATCTCCAGCCTTTTATTTTACTTTATTTCATTTTATTTTGAGACAGGGTCTAGCTAATTTTCTGAGGCTGGCCTTGAATTTGCCCTCTCCTACTTCAGCCTACTGAGTTGCTGGGATTTACAGGCATTTGACCAGGTTAACTACAGACCCTTCTCTGAAACGCTTCCTTTACTTGGAGCCCTTTATACCCTTCTAATTTCACCCCTACTCTATTACTCAGTAATCTTCTATGGTTGAGAGAGTCAGTCAGGGCCTAATCCTCATCTTATTCTGTTCTCTATTGATACTGCTCCTTTTATAAAAAAAAGACTCTGGTTTCATGGGTTAAATATAACCAGCACTTGGTCAGCTCCCACATTTCCATGTCCAAACTAGACCTTTCCTCTCACCTTCCTGTATTTATTCAACAGATTTCCAATAAATATCTTAAAATTATCACTACCAATGTCAAGTTATTGACACTTCTTATTATGATTTATATATGAATTATCCTCCTAAAGAATCTGTGTTTATGAAGGAGGTAAAATGATTAGATTAGAAGAGCTGTAATCTAAACAATCCATCCTATTTTAAATTGATTAACTAAATGGTAAATGTAGGCCAGTAGGGTATAGCTAGAGGGTATGGGTTACTGGCAGCATCATATGAAAGGTTTCATTTTTCATCAGACTCTTTGCCTCTCTCTCTGCTTCCTGGATACCATGAACAGAGCAGCACTCCTCCATCACACCCTCACCATGATGCTCTGCCTCATCGTAGGCCCAGAGCAATGGAGTTGACCCACCATGGACTGAACCTCTGAAACTATGAACCAAAATAAACTCTTCCTCTTCTTACCAGATAATTTGGTTACAGTGACAAACAGCTGGCTAACACAGAAATTGAAACCAAGAAGGGGGGGTCACTTCTGTGACTAATCTGATCATCTGGTTCAGAAACCTTTGGATCTGACTTATGGAAGGAGTTTGGAAACATTGGAGATACAGGATGGAGAATCCTTAGAATGTTGTAAGCAAAGCTTAATGGGCCTTTCTGGTGTGAGCTGAGAAGACCAGAATGCCAAGAGGAATGGGGACAGTAGAAACACTGCTTATGAGTTTTAAGAGGGGTATGAGGACTCTATTTGGAATTGGACTAGAGGCCATTCATAATAAGTTTTATCGAAGAATGTGTCTGTCTACATTTTGCCCATATTTTCAGACTTTGTGGGAAGCTGAATTTAAGGGTTATGGATTAATTACTCTGGTGAAAGAAATTTTAAGGAGAAAATTTCAAGCATAGCATTCAGATAGTGGTATGAATTTTGCTGGCAGCTTTCAGCTAAGCTTACTGTAAAAATTAGGAGCAGATAGTAGAGTCGAAGGGTTTTAAAACCTTGAAGTTTCACCAAATTGCAAGAAATCTTATTTCATCTTCTTTAAAGGATCTATAGTCTAAGAAATTTTGGTAAATAAAATAAAATAATGATGATATACATATTTTCTACATTATTCAATTGCTCAATACCCAAATTATATACAAAGAAATAATAATTGAATCAAAGAAGATCTGACAAGTTAGGCAAAGGCAAATATACAAAAAAAAGGAAAAAAGGAAATGAAAAATATGGTAACAAGAATGATTTTGAAATTATGGGAGGAAACATATTCCTTGATATATATCAATGATCATCTCAAAACCTTACACAGGGTAAGTAGATAGAATTTCAAAAATCTACCTACAAAAATCAAATCTTCCTTAAAAAGTAACAAGTTTCTCTAAACTAGGGCAATATTTCGAAAACCCTGTCTTTATACATGTCTTTGCTGTAGAGCAAATGTTTTATCTTAAGTGGTCTATAATTATTATTGCCAACTAATTCTAAATGGTACATGTGAAAATAAAAGACATTTACTGTTGCCATGGAAACTATACTTTGTAGGAAATTTATTTCAACAGGCCTTGCTTCTAAAGTTAAAAAGAAAAAAAACAAAAGATCTTCACAGACAATAATACCACCTTGACCACCAGCCATCAGGAAAGAAAACAATGAGAATGTAAAAATAAAACTTTTCTACCCTTAGGTGAACTTATAACTTCTTTCTTCACAGTGAGATTTTTTTTAGTTAGTAATTAAGTTGTTATTCTTGCTTTTTTTTCCTTTAGATTCCTATCAAGAAAAATTCTCCCTGGAAAAATTCTGTGTACAACAAATGCAATTTCTTTTTTAAATTGTTCTTAATTTTTTTTTAAATTGACATGAATTAATTATACATATTTATTGGGTACATTGTGACATTTTAATACATATATACCATATGTAATGATCCAATCAGGCTGACAATTCTTTTTTAAATTTAAAGATACAAAATCTAACTTTGTAATAATAATTTTAAGAAACATACTATCAGAAGACATTTGACAAACTTTTGACTTACATTCTTCTACTCTCCCTTTTTAATGACACGTTTTGTATTATTTTTCACATACACTGATACAATATACTAAAGAAATATCTCAAAGAAAATTAAATAAATCGAACACAGAAAGACAATACCACATACTCTCTCTCATATGTGCATGCTGTTAAAAAGTTGACTATATTGTACAGTAGTGATTACTAGATCTGAGAATAGCCAGGGAGGTTGGATGACAGGTATCAAAGCCTGGTTAGATAAAAGGAATAAGTTCTAGGGTTCTACAGCACAACAGAGTGACCACAGTTCAGGAAAAACTATTGTATATTTTATGAGTAACTAGAAGAGAAGAGCTCAAAGGTTCTTAACACAAAGCAATGGTAGGGAGATAGAAATGTTAGTTAACCTGATTTGATCAGTACACATTATATACATGGTTTGAAATATCATATTTGATACCTATAAACATACACAATGTTGTGTTAATCAAAATGCTTTTAAAATATTTAAGGAGATATAATTTTAAATTCCATGATTTGATTATTACACACTGCATACATGTACTGAAATATCACCTTTTAACCCCAAACCTTGTACATGTAAAATAATAATAATTAATAAAAATGAAATACATAAAGCAAGAAGAAATAACTCACAGAAACAAACATCATTCCCAATTTCTTAATGCATGGACAAATAGGTCTTTTCTCTCCAGTTGGCACCCATCATATTACAATGTAAATAAATCTCCAGTGAACTTTCAACACATACCTATTAATCCAATTAGCTAAATCACCTTTTCATATATTGCTAACATCTATTTTCTTGAACTGTTTTTTTCAGAGTAAGACTTTTTCATTTAATTTTGTATGACACTGCTTATATGCAGACAGCAGATCTAATTAACCGTTACTTATAGGAACAGAATAGTATATGATATAAAAAAGAAAGAACTGTGATATAATTTATCTAATCCATATCAGAATTGGAAAGAACTGAGTAATAACATTTTTATATCTTCTTTTAATTTAGCTCATTTGTTTTTTGTTTGTTTGTTTATTTGTTTGTTTGGTACCAGGGATTGAACCCAGGGGTGCTTAACCAGTAAGCCACATATTCAGCCTTTTTAAAAAAAATTTTGTGAGATCAGGGTCTCACTAAGTTGTTCAGAGCCTCACTAAGTTGCCGAGGCTGGCTTTAACTTGCAATCTTCCTGTGTTAGCTTCTCCAGTCACTGGGATTACAGGTACACATCACCACACCTGGTCCTTCTTTTAATTTTTGAAGAAAAAAATTGTGGATCAAAGATAGTGTTACAAAACAAGACAACCACATATTACACTTATATAGAATTTATTTTTATAAAACAAATACTGGAGTTATTTTTGATACCTATATAACAAAGGTATTTTCAGTGTTATCATTTTAATACTAAAACAAGGTCTCTACTAGAAGTAATTACACAACTCTTACTTCAAGATTCAGAAATAATATGAATTAACATATAGGAAGCATTATTTTTTCAAACTGCAGATCAAAAATGTATTGAGTTATAACTACTACCTTGTTAAAAAAAAATAGAATCGATGGAATAAAATGAACTGGATAGAATAGAAGAGAAGGGAGGGGAAGGAAATGGAAGAGGAGAGCAGGGGAGGGGAGGAGAAGAGAGGAGAGAGAGGAGTTCATGGTAATAATAGGACTTTAATTGAAATGTAACAACTTGTCAAAAAAAGGGCTTTGCTTTCATTATTGTTTTTTAAATATTAAATGTAAGGAGCTTGAAAGTCACCACTTCATCCTAAGAAGAACTAAAAAGCTGAACAGACTGAAAAAAAATCAAGTCTTTTTTTTTTTTTTTTTTTTTTTTGGATTTGTAAGAGGAGGACACAGGGCAAGCTGCTGTTCCCCAGACTACAAAGACAGATAAAGGCACACAAGGAGTCACTGCTCACAGGCACAGATTCATGAGTGGGGACCACTACAGCAACCAGTCCCAAAGGAGGAAAGCCTGAACTGTCAGTGATGAATTTTTGGAAACAAGTCTAAGACTTCAAAGCTTCAGAAGGACCCCTACAATATTTCCAGATTTACCTCCAGAAGTTCAACCAAGTTCCCACAGTAAATTTCAGAAAAATTCCCTTATGCTCCCAGCAAGGGAAAAGAAAACTATACACCAGAGGACTTTGTTCTTCACAAAGAAGCAGCTAGTTTTCTACAGCCTCACCTGCTGGGGTACTCTCAGAGCTTAACTGACAAGGAAAGGGAAATATCCAAGTCCAGTCAGCTCTAGCCCTCCATGGGAGAGAGAAGGAAAATACTTCACTCTAGCCCACTCTAGCAAACCTGTCCACCCTAAGAGGGCTGGGGTGAACTGAGAAGGACTTGAGAAAACCATTCCAAAGCGCAGGCTGGCTAAGAGACTGAGACCTAATCATAGCAACTGGGAATGCGTCCCTCCCCGCACATCACAATGCCGAAGGCCTGTTTGCATCAGCAGTTCCTTTTACACAGCACATCAGGTCTGCCTCCCATAGTAATTACTTCTGAGGCTGCTAAAGAAAATTAAAAGACACATAAATTAAAAACCACTGAGGACGTTCTTTCTTTAGAGCTATGACAGGAGTTGGGGAATATCTGAGTCTATGCTAAGCTGAACATGAATGAGAGGTACTCAAGACTGAGAAACAAAGAAAACACAGGAGCTACTGACATCGATAAGAGAAATTGTGCTACAGCAAGTGTCTAAGTGCCTGTGTCCATCAGATTTCTCTGAATTTACCAATGAACTGTTTTTTTACATTCAGTGGTAGGACAGATAATTATTGCATTAGTCAGTCTTCTCCAGAGAAATATAACCAACAGTGTGTGTGTGTGTGTGTGTGTGTGTGTGTAATTGGCTCATACTATTGGGGACTGGTTAGTCCAAAATCTATAAGATAGGCCAGCAAGCTGGAAACTCAGGTGAGAGTTGCAGTTCAAGTCTGAAGGCAGTTTGCAGGCAGAATTTCATTTTCTTTGGGAACATCAGTCTTTTTCTTAAGGTTTCAACTGAATGGATGAGGACCATCCTCATTATGGAGGATAATCTGCTTTTCTAGAAGTTTGCTGATTTAAATGTTAATCACATCAAAAATAACTTCATAAAAACTTCTAGAATATTATTTGACTAAATATGTAGGTACTATAACCTAGCCAAGTTGATATATAGAATTTATTACCACACTTTTATCCATGGGAAAATGATCAATATCATTTGAGTTAGGGAATTTCAAATTAAAATAACAATGAAATATCACTACATATTTAAAATATGACAACATCAAATGCCAGCAAGTTTATAGAGCAAATCGGAGATCTCATTCTTGCTGGTGGGAAATCAAAATAAAACAGCCACATCAGAAGACAATTTGAGAACTTCTTAGCTAAAAGGCTAATTATCATATGGTCCAATGATCCAATTTTTAGATATTTAGCCAAATGAGTTGAGACGTTTTCCACATAAAAATCTGCATGCAAATATTTATAGCACCTTTATTGATAATCACTGAAAAGCAGAAACATCTACAATGTCCTTCAACAAGTGAATATGTAAGCAAACTGTAATATATTCATAAATGGAATATTACTCAGTTATAAAGAGAAGAGGGCTATCAAGTCATAAGAAGATGTGAAAGAATCTGAAATTCATATTCCTGTAAGTAAAAGAATCAAGTCTAATTATATGATATCCTAGAGAATGCAAAACTATGAAGAAAATAAAAAGATCAAAATAAAAAGTTGCCTAAGACTTTTTTGGCAGTGGAGGGATAAATAGGTGGAGCACAGGGATTTATAAGGACAGTAAAATCATTCTATATGATATTGTAATGGTTACTGTATGAAAATACACTTATTAATATTCATAAAGTTTTATAGCAAACTATAATATAGGTGAATTTAAAAGATTAAAAATTTAGGAAGTCAGAGGATACCAAGAAGGAATTCAGACTGTGACAAGAGATTCTAATTTGTTACAAATATATGAGACAATCTCACTGAGGAAGATGGGAGGAAAGTAACTTAAAGTCACTTTAGAAATGAGTGGATCTGAAATGAGCAGATCTGTAATGGGATAAAGCCAAAAGGACTTGAGGATTTAAGGACTGTATCCTAGTGGGTAAAGCTGTTTAACACACAGGAATCTACAGTCTTAATATTGCTCTCCATCTACACTCTAATTGAACAACTGAATAAAAATGAGGCCACTGGTTGGAGCCAAGTTCCTCGCTGGTAGAGAAGGCAAGGAAAGGTGTCTAGAATGATCCATGCTGGAATTGGAATTAAATAGAATTGGACTATATTTGAATATGGTGAAAGATGGTTTCATGCGGTAATATTTATAGATATAGATAAATTAACATATAAGTTAACATATTTGCATATATGTCATTGCTTTTTCAGCTGAGAATACCTGAAAGAAACAATACCCAAGTCACTGAGCCTACCTAGTGCACAGATCTTATCTTCTGATGCTATTCTCCAAAAAATCCAACCAAGATCTTTGGAGAAATGACTAATTCTAGGACTGGAACAATCTGAACAATTAAACAAATCAAAGATGATTGTATTTTCATCCAAAGGATAAAATAAATATTCATAGGTCCATATTGATATACATAAATTATTGAATAATTAATAAGGGAAGTAGAACAGACAACTCTCCCATTCAGAAAATAAATAAATAAACAAACAAACAAACCAAATGATATATCTAGCTACTGAGTCCTGGAGATGGGGATGCATAGCTTCTCATTCCTTAAGTATTGCCTATACATACAGACTTTCCCAGAATAACTGTAGTAGACATTGGAAAACAAAAGGTTCACAGTGGAGAAAGGTAGCAAATGCTGACACTGATCAAAACAGGTGGTCGAGGTCAACATCAATCACCATAAAACATGCTGACTGCATCCACCCCTTTATATGATTTTTCAAAAAATGGAAATTCACCTCTATGTTCTTCCTCTCCTAAATCCACAATCCCAGTCTAACCATGAGAAAAATATTAGGCAAATTCCAAGACAGGGAAATCAACCTGACTAGTACCTCTCACCACTTTGAAGGACATCAAAACCAAAAAAAGTATGAGAAACTCACATACAAACAGAGCCTAAAGAGACAAGAAGATTAAATGTGCTGTGGTATCCTGGATAGGATCTAGGATAGAAAGGAAAATTAGGTAAAGCCTCAAAAAAATTTGACTGAACTATGAACTTTGATTACAATTCCTATATAAACTAATTTTATATTAAGTGTAACAATGTACCACACTAAGGCAAGGTACTATTAATAGGAGAAAAATGTGAAACAGTATATGGAAGTCCTCTGTACCATCTTTTCAACTTTCCTCTAAATCAAAAATTTCTCCAAAAATGTGATATCTATTTAAAAATTGAGATGATTTGAAACATGGACTAGTTTCTTTCTGTCTTTAACAATAAGTGTTATATCAAAATATAACATGTGTTATTTCTGTTCCAAAGAGAGAAAAATTAAGTCACAAAAAAGGAGACTTTAATGATTCACCAAGTCACAGATCACATCTCTAAATAATTCACTTGACACTTAAGGTGATCACGATGTGACTATAATGTTTTAAAGTTCGGAGATGAAAGAGTTATAATTTCAGTGAAATATGGGGGTGGTCTAAAGTTCCTTTAAAATTACATTTTAGATATTAAAAACAAAATTCTGATTTAAATTTTAATCAAATTCTACATCCACAATTGATGTAATTATTTGATAGCAGATTCATTATTATCTCTCAGGGTTACTTACTTGTGTCTTTGTTTTAGCGTAACTATAAAGAGCACTAGCTATTTATTTGCTTGAATTAAGAGGGATTTACCTCTTACAAAGATACTCACAGAATAGTTACATGTATAAACACAGGTCAGTTTCATTTGGCCTTTATATTTAAAAGGAGTCTCTTATTATGCTGCCTGTTCAATACCACTGCACTCTTCAGTCAAGACCAATAAAGCTCTTCATCTCTTTTTCTTCACAAGAATGTTGGAGTTTTCCAATTCTTTTTGGTTGTATATAATGGATAGGCTTCTATGCCATCCCTTTAGGAAGCACTTACTTATCTGAAAGAGAATTTTCATTCAGAATCTATCACTTTTAAGTTGCTCCTTTCTGTTCCTTTCTGAAAAAAAAAAAAAAAGGTAGGTTTCATTTCTTAGGCAAAATGGTACCCCAGAAATGCAATACAAATACTACATCATTATTTTTTTCTACTTTTTATTTTATAAATAATTTGTAGACTTTTTTTAAAGAGAGTGAGAGAGGAGAGAGAAAGAGAGAGAATTTTTAGTATTTATTTTTTAGTTTTTGGCAGACACAACATCTTTGTTTGTATGTGGTGCTGAGGATCGAACCCAGGCCGCACGCTTGCCAGGTGAGCGCGCTACTGCTTGAGCCACATCCCCAGCCCAATTTGTAGACTTTTTGACTAATGATAATCTATGGGAATGGAGATAGCAAAGAGGGATTTGGGAGGAAAAGAAGCACACAAACAGCTGGAGGAGATTTTCACTCATTTCACTCATTTTCACTCATTTCCTCTCAGTCTCTCTTCTTTTTTCACCGTTTTTTCCTCTTTCACTGTTTTTCTCCTGGCTTTAGCTTCTCCCTTTACTAATGCCACCATTCATGACCTGTGTTTATACATGTAACTGTTCTGTGAATATCTTTGTTAGAGGTAAATCCCTCTTAATTCAAGCAAATAAATAGCTAGTGCTCATATCATAAGCAGTAGCAAGATCAGAACTGACCCTACTACCTAGGACAGCAACTGTGTGGAGTATTCCTATAGATCCCGTCCAATCTGTATTTATACTTTTTAAAGAAAGGAAAGACTAAAGAGTAAGAAGATCTTTACCCAGTGGAATGACCAATATGATATTTGCTAATTATTTAATATAACAAACCTAATCACACAACTAATAGACCATAGCATGTGTGTAAATTTAATATTCATTTCTAGCATTACCTGGAATGGAAACTTTGTACTTTTACAACTGTGCACTTGTTATGTTCTGTGGATTTCATAGACACTTTGACTATGATGAAGGATGACAACACAATGATACAGAAGAAGCCTGGTCCCCTGCTGACCTTGTGATAGAAGTTGATCTATATCTGTCCTGTTGGGCCCACCTTAATATTGCTATAAGACAGAAAAAATAAACTTTCCTTTCATTGGAGCCTCTGTACCCGTTAGTTATATTCTAGTGAATAAAAAAGGTGGTACCTAGAACTGGAATACAGAAACAGAAAAATTTAGATTATGTAGAGCTCATGTGAGATTTGAAGAGCATGCAATTAAGAAACAGCTATTGCACATGGGGAATTTATCAGACCATAGCAAACCATTTGGAAAAAAAAACATTGGAAAACGGGCAATGTACTTTCCAAATCTCAAGATCTAGAAGACACTTAGAAAATGTCAAGAGCATTTATTTGTGTTGGTTACTTGTCTTTGCTTTCAGAAAAACACTGAAAGAAGGGGATGAAATCAGGCAAGAATTAGCCAGTTTGAGAATAGATATGCAATATACAAAGCTCTGCTAAAAGTGCCTTTCTGCCTGCTAATTGTTAAAGATATTGACAGACAATTCAGTAACTTGGGTTTTTGGAAGGTTGGAAAAGTGAACTATATCTATAGATTAAATAGAAGAAGTTAAATGTTCAGAGTGGCTTTTCTTAAGAAATTTTCATTGAGACTTCTCTGTCAGACAGTAAAAACTAGGCTCTAAGTAATGCCAAATATTTCATCATTTGAAGAAGAGTGATGGGTCAGGTGTAGGGGTTAGGAAGTGAAGAGAAGGTTCTCCTAACTTCTTAACTATAACCAGTTAAGATCCTTGACTATAGTTACTTTTTCAAATAACTGACAGAAATAGCAGCTATGTTCACACACAATTAGAAATGTTTCACAATTTCAGTGATTAAAAGATCCCTCATAAGCATTTGAAAGCCATTACTAGATAGCCAATTGCTAAATTGGGATGTTAGTCTACATATAAACTTATCAATTAGAAATTTTCAGACACTAACAACAATTTGAACCAAGAAATTTCAGCGCTGACAGGATAAAGGTAATTAGATAGATGACCTGGAAAAAAGGAAACAAAGGAAAATTGTTTACTTCTGTCAAAATAAACAAATGTGTGTGGATTTCTCCAAATAACCAAAAAATCTAAAAAGAAAAATAATGTCAATCCATCATTCAATTAAATATGGATTGCAAAATTAAATGTTCTAGCTGTTCAAACTAATACAAGAAAATTGTAAGACTGTGGCAAAGGAAGAAAAGTTATGTAACTGAAAACAGCCTTGGATTATAAATGCATAAGGGTTAGAATCTCAACAGAAATTTCAAATCAAATCTCTAAATGGGATGTAAAGAGGAACTGAGACATAAGAATGAAAGCCTGACATCACACAGGAAAACTCTCTTGCTTCAAATGCTATTTCAGACAGCAAGAGACCAATAGTTTAGCTGTAACTCATTGAATTAATGTTTTGCTCACTTTTTTCTCTCTCTTGGACTGCCATTCTGAGATCTTACTGTCCCAGCAAAATTCTTTATATTTGGACTTTGCACTAAAAAAATTAATAAAAGTTGGTGGTTATAACTGTGCCCTCAGCTCTATGAAAGTTTACAAGTCTCCCAGCCTCAACAGAATAAAGCCACATCATTTCAGGAATATACAAAGTCCAGAATGTATCAAGGAGAAAATAATCCTCTCTTCCAAATCGAATCTCTGAAGACTACAGATTTTAATACCTTTTAATTTACTACTCTATTACTTTGATGTAAAATAATTACATATAATTGAATGTTCTCTGTATTCATGAAAATTAAGTAACTTCTTAAAATAAGATTTTTTAATTTGTAATTTATTTATACTGCTAGAAAAAAAAAATCTCTGCTGGGTTTCTGGATGAAGATGAACATATGAGACCATCACCACAGCAACCAAATCTGTAAATAATATTTTGTTAGTCACAGGGAACACAATGTATGCTGTTTTTAATATTTTTGTGTTTATCCTTTGTCACTGCTAATTTATGTGCAATCTAACTCTAAATTTGATATGTGAAAATTAGCCTCATTTGAGTTAAAATTTGTATATAAATCAATTATTTTCTAAATTTATGATCAATTTTTTTTCCACACAAAACTACCTGGTGATATTTGCTGATTCTTATTATTTATTAGCTATTATTTGATATAAAAAATCTTCCAATGAGATGCAATTGGATATACTGAAAAACCAACAGTTGAGGAGGATCAAGGCAAATCTGGATTCTTATCACAGTTTAACTACATTAACATTTTCCTCCTTCTTCAAATAAGCATATAGAATGATTAAGATTTATCATAAAGATTAGTTATAATGTATATAGTAAATGCACATATTAGATGATTACTATAATTTCATTATACTCATGGAAAATATGGAAATATTCACTAAAAATATGTATGTGATATTTAAAATTACATGAAACATTCCATGGACCATTTTGACTCTGTTATATTATTCTCACAGAGAATTGATACATTTTGGACCTAAAATTATTTTTGTAATTTTCATTTTTAACCTAAGTGGTTAATATTGCTTCCTATAAACAAAAAGAAGAAAAAAAAACACTCTTCCACCTTTGTCATCTTTGTGAAACAATACTGTCCTGCCCCACTATTGGAACAGAGTCTTGGCTGAGCAAATCAAGGCCTCCCTGTAGTAGACAATTTATTGTATTCACTATCAATATGCAAATCAAAGTCCTGCAATCAGGAGGAAAGAAAATTATCTTTCCTCAATGGAATTGCCAAAGTCAGAGGAGATCGAGTCTGACACTGTTGGTGGCTATAATGTCCACCTGGAAAAAGGTCCTATGCATAAAATAAAACAAAGCAAAAGTTATAAGGGCAAAAAGTTGGAGATCAATATGGTATTTAAGCTATTTTAGCTCCACAATTTGATTTTCCCATTGCATTAGTAAATATCTTAGTCCATTTTCTGTTGCTATAACAAAATACTGAAGACCAGGTAATTTACAAAGAACAGAGGTTCTGAAGGCTGTGAGGTCCACTCATATGGCATTGTCATCCTCTCAGCATATGGTGAGGGCCTTCTTGCTGCATAAGAGGGTGCAAGTCCTCATAGCAAAAAGAGGAAATGTGCTAGGTACAGCTTGCTTTTATAACAAAGCCACTACCTCAAAAACTCATAAATACATTGCTATATTATGAATATTGGTAATGTTGCCCACAGTTCATTCTGTCAATGGTTTGGTCCCCAGAGTGATGCTACTGGGAGGTGCTGGGGACTTTGAGGAAGTGGAGACTTGTGGGAAATCCTTGGGTCATTCAGTGTGTACCCTTGAAGGTGACTGTGTACCCCAGTCTCTTCCTCTATCTTTGCTGCCTGGCTCATGAGGTGAGCAGTTTGCTCTATGACATACTCTTACTGTTATATATTACTTCTCTTCAGAGACCCAAAGCAAAGGGCTACTTGATTTGACTCAAAATTTTCAAAACCATGAGCCAAAATAAAACTTTTCTCTTTATAAGTTAATCATCCCAGTTATTTCATTATAGTGATAGAAAGCTGACTGATGTAGTCATTAAGCTATTAATACATGAATAGACGACTACATCGATAAGGTTGGGGCACCCATGACCCAATCAATCACCTTCAAATCACTTAAAACATATTTGAGGGATGAGGTCTCCAACACATGAAATTTGTGCTATGATTTGACTCATTCAAACCATAGCAATAAGCAAAGGACTTCTGCTTATGAGTATTTGAATTTCATTACTGTTACACACATAGGACATAATTTTTTTCTAAAAATTTTATTCTTTTATTTTAATGTATAATCTATCTGGATTATTTTTTTATATTGCACAAAGTAGGGTTTGTATTGGGAGTTCATTTTTTTTAATATGTAGTGGTTCAAACCATTATCACCAAGACCCCAAAGTTCTGTAGTGCTACATCTCATGTTGCACTGGATGTATTCGCTTTTCAGCTTCCTTATCCAATACGAAGGCCTAATTTGTTCAATCTCATGTTATTAATACATATCTTAATTATAGCTTTATAATAACTCTTGATGTAATCTGCATGAAGACCTTCCATCTTGTTCTTCCTCAAACTTATCTAGTACATTCTTGGCACTTTGCATTATCTCTCTCTCTCTCTCTCTCTCTCTCTCTCTCTCTCTCTATATATATATATATATATATATATATATATATATATATATGTGTGTGTGTGTGTGTGTGTGTTTGTGTGAATTGGCTTGTCAATTCCAGTTTTCAAAAAAGCTTTCAGGTATTTAATTTTAATAATATACTAAATTAATTTATCAGTTTGGGAAGATATATTAAAACTATTGAGTTTTCCAACCCTTGCACCAACTCTCTAATTATTTGTATCTTCTTTTACTTCTCTAAACTTTGCTTTATTGTTTTCTATGGAGACTTCTTACATTTGATATATGCTCAAATATTTTACATTCCTAATGCAATTAATTAATGCAGTTGTTTTTGGTATATTAATCTTTTGTCAAAGAACTTCCTAAACTCATGTGGTAAATTATGTGTCTTATTTTTTAAATACTAACCATGTTATCTGAAAATAATGACATTTTCATTTCTTCCTTTCAATCTTTATATTATTTAATCTCTCCCTTATTTTTTATTTCACTAATTAGAAATTCTTATTCAATATTAAATGGCACTGGTGAAAGTGATTTATCCATGTCATTTTTCTTCTCCAAATGAGAGTCTAAATTTTTTTTCAAATGTTGGCTCTAGGATAAATATACCCATGACATTCAAAATAAAAGAAAAATAACTTAAGGGAGAAACTGCATAATATGGTAGAAATAGTTTGAAGGAAAAGGGTGGAACATGTTTTCTTTAAAAACCAAGCGGGAGCCTTGTAGGATCTCAGGCCCAGATTAGGCCCAGGTCTGCTCTGCTGACCAGCAGACCCACACTAGAATTCAGGCCCTAGCCCAGGACTACCCCCGGGCCTAGAACTACCTCCACCACCCCTCTGGATGCCAAGCCGAGGTAAGCCCCAAGTCCATCCCACCAAACAGCAGACCCACACTGGAAGCTCCTGCCCAGGTCAGGCCCAGGAGTACCCACTGGGCCACCTGGGAGCCCCTGCCTAGCTCCCACCTCCATCTTGGGACACTGCAGACAGTGCAATAGCCAGACCTCCTCACACAGTAGCCTCCACCTTGTGACAACAGACAGGGCCTAGAAGCAGCTGCATCTCAGAACAGGCAACCCAAAGCCATTATAAGGCCCAGCCTTTCAGCCCCATCTCTGAAAGTGGTTGCATCCATCTTGGGATACCCTCACTGCTATTTTGAGTTTCCTCCACTATGGCTGCCACCATTGTTAT
This sequence comes from Urocitellus parryii, assembly GCF_045843805.1. Classification (NCBI taxonomy): domain Eukaryota; kingdom Metazoa; phylum Chordata; class Mammalia; order Rodentia; family Sciuridae; genus Urocitellus; species Urocitellus parryii. The sequence continues at coordinate 28,329,067 of NC_135537.1, forward strand.
TTGCAGTAGCATCCATCATGGGACACCAGCTGGCTCTGAAAGCCCAACACCCAGGTGAGGTACAGATAATCTGGATGAGCACTATAATATTATAGGGTAGAAACTGCACTACCTCAGATCGACAAAGAAACAAAGGAAAACACATAGGCAACATGAAAAAACAGGGGAAGAAAGTGTGCCAAACAAACCAAGATACTGCAACAATACAATCCATGGATAGCACAGTTGATGAAATGTCAGAGAAGGAGCTCAGAATATACATAATTAAAATGATATGTGAATTCAAGAAAGACCTAAAGGAGAAAACACAGGCAAAAATTGATCACTCCAACAAAGAGATAAGGGAGAAAATACAGGTAGCAAAAGATTACTTCAAGAAAGAGATAGAGATTCTGAAAAAAAAAGTCAGAAATCTTTGAAATGAAGGAAACAGTAAACAACAACAACAACAACAAAAAAACTCAATAGAAATCATCACCAACATACTAGATCACTTGGAAGAAAGAGTGTCAGGTAATGAAGACAAAGTATAAAATCTTAAAAATAAAGTTGACCACACAGTAAGATAGTAAGAAACTCTGAGCAGAACATCCAAGAATTATGGGATAGCATCAAAAGACCAAATATAAGAATTATTGGGATAGAGGAAGACACAGAGATTCAACCAAAAGAATGCACAATCTCTTCAAATAAATAATATCAAAACATTTCCCAAACATGAAGGATGAATTGGAAAATCAAATATAAGAGGCTTATAGGACACCAAATGCACAAAATTAAAACAGACCGACACCAAGACACATTATACTGAAAATGCCTAGCACAAAGAATAAGGACAGAATCTTAAAGGCTGCAAGAGAGAGGAATCAGATCACATATAGGGGGAGACCAATTTATATCTCAGCAGATTTTTCAATCCAGATCCTCAAAGCCAGGAGATCCTGGAACAACATGAAAGAAAATGGATGCTAACCAAAAATCTTATATCCAGCAAAATTAAGATTCAGATGTGATAATGAAATAAAAATCTTCCATGATAAACAAAAGTTAAAAGAATTTACAGTGAGAAAGCCCACACTACGGAGCATCCTCAGCAAAATATTCCATAAGGAGAAAATGAAAAACAACAATGAAAATTAATAAAGGGAGGAACTACACTAAAGGAAAGGCCAATCAAAGGAGAAACCAAGTTAAGTTAAAAACCAAAAATAAACCAAAATGTCCGGGAATACAAATCATATTTCAAAAATCACCCTGAATGTGAATGGCCTAAATTCATAGATTGAAAGACATAGACTGATCGATTGGATTTAAAAAAAAAAAGACCCAAAAATATGTTGCCTTCAAGAGACTCATCTCATAGGAAAAGACACCCACAGACTGAAGGTGAAAGGGTAGGAAAAAAATACCACTCACATGGACCATGCAAACAAGCAGGGGTTTCCATCCTCATGTCAGATAAATTGGACTTCAAACCAAAGCTAGTGAAAAGGAATAAAGAAGGACATTTCATACTGCTTATGGGATTCATACATCAACAAGATATAACAATCATAAATATCTATGCCCCAAACCATGAGTCATCTATGTCAAAAAAACCCTTCTCAAACACAAGAACCAAATAAAACACAGCACAATAATACTGGGTGACTTTAATACACTTCTCTCACCACTGGATAGATCTCCCAAACAAAAACTAAACAATGAAACTATAGAACTCAAAAATCCATCAACAAGCAAAAATAATTTCTTCTCAGCAGCACATGGATCCTTCTCCATATGTTATGCCACAAAGCAAGTATTAGTAAGTACCAAAAATAGTGAATAGTGGTACTACCCTGCATTTAATCAGACCATAATGGAATGAAATTAGAAATCAATAATAAAATTAAAAAGATAAGCTACTCCAATACCTAAAGACTAAAGACTATGCTATTGAATGACACATGGATAACACAAGAAATCAGGGATGAGATTAAAAAATTCAGAGGTAAATGAGAACTCCAATACAACTTATCAAAATCCCTGGGACACTATGAAGGCATAGATATGAGGAAAGTTCATTTCATTGAGCCCATTCATTAAAAGATGAAAAAGTTGGTCTGACATTGTGACTCAGTGGTAGAGCGCTCATCTAGCACATGCAAGGCCCTGGGTTCAATTCTCAGCACCACATAAAAATAAATAAATAAAATAAAGGTATTGTGTCCAACTGCAACTAAACAATAAATATTATTTTAATAAATAAATAAATAAAAGATGAAAAAGTCAACAAAGAAACGACCTAACATTACATCTCAAAGCCCTGGAGAAGGAAGAACAAACCAACATCAAATGTAGTAGAAGATAGGAAATAATTAAAATCAGGGTGGAAATCAATGAAATTGAAACTAAAGAAACAATTCAAAAAATTGACAAAATAAAAAGCCAGTTCTTTGAAAAAATAAATAAAAGTGACAAAAACTTAGCTCCCCTAATAAAAAGGAAGGAGAAAATTCAAATTACTAAAATTTGTGATGAAAAAAGGAAATATCACAACAGACACTATTGAAATTTAGAAGACAATTAGAAACTATTTGGAAAATTTTATATTCCAGTAAAATAGAAAACCTCAGCAACACTGACAAATTTCTAGAGGTATATGATCAACCCAAACTGAGTCAAGAGGACATACATAGTTTAAACAGATCGATTTCAAGAAAGAAAATAGAAGACGCCATCAAAAGCCTACCAACTAAGAAAATTCCAGGACAGACAGATTCACAGCTGAGTTCCACAAGACCTACAAAGAAGAATTAATACCAATACTCCTCAAATTATTCTATCAAATAGTAATGGAAGGAACCTTTCCAAACTCATTCTACAAAGCTAGTATCATCCTGATACCAAAACTAGGCAAAGACACATCAAAGAAAGAAAATTTCAGACCTATGTGCCTGATGAACACTGACTTTACAAAACATTAAAAAAAATAGTGCACCATGATCAAGTGGGGTTCATTCAGAGATGCAAGATTTGTTCAACATATGGAAATCAATAAATATAATTCATCACATCAATTGACTTAAAAATAATAATCAAATGATTATATAATTGATGTAAAGAAAGCACCCTTTCATGTTCAAAACATTAGAAAAACTGAGGATAATAGGAATATACCTCAACATTGTAAATGCTATCTATGTTAAACCCAAGGCCAACATTATTCTACGTGGAGAAAAATTGGAAATATTCCTTCTAAAAACTGGAACAAGAAAGGGATGCCCTTTTTTTACCACTTCTACTCAACATAGTCCTGAAAACTCTAACCAGAGAATTAGACAAACAAAAGAACTTAAAGAGATACAAATAAGAAAAGAAGAACTCAAACTATCATTATTTGCTATCAACATGATTCTATACTTACAGGATCCAGAAAACTTCTAGAATTAATTAATGAATTTAGCAAAGTAGCAGGATATAAAATCAATACCCATAAATCAAATGCATTTCTATACATCAGTGATGAATCCTCTGAAAGAGAAATTAGGAAAACTACCCCATTCACAATAGCCCCCCCCCAAATAAAATAAAATACTTGGGAATCAACAAAGGAAGTGAAAGACCTCTACAATGAAAACTACAGAACACTAAAGAAAGAAATTGGAAAACACCTTAGAAGATGGAAAGATCTCCCATGCTCTTGAATAGACAAAATTAATATTGTCAAAATGGCCATACTACCCGAATTGCTATACATATTCAATGTGATTTCAATTAAAATCCCATCTCCATTCCTTATAGAAACAGAAGAAGCAATCATTAAATTCATTTGGAAAAATAAGAGACCCAAATAGCCAAAGCAATCCTTACCAAGAATAGTGAAGCAGGAGGCATCACAATACCAGAACTTAAAGTATACTATGAAGCTATAGTAACAAAAATGGCATGGTATTGGCACCAAAATAGACATGTAGACCAATGGTATGGAATAGAAGACACAAAGACAAACCCACATAAATACATTTATCTCATACTAGACAAAGGCACCAAAAACATACACTGGAGAAAATACAGCCTCTTCAACAACTGGTGCTGGGACAACTGGAAATCCATATGCAGACCAATGAAAATAAACTCCTACCATGCACAATACTCAACTCATAGTGGATCAAGGACCTAGGCACTAGACCAGAGACCCTGAACCTAATAGAGGAAAAAGTAGACTCAATTCTTCATCACATTGGATTAGGCTTTGACTTCCTTAACAAGACTTCCAAAGCACAAGAAATAGAATCAAGAATTCGTAAATGGGATAGACTCAAACTAAAAAACTTCTCACAAAAGAAACAATCAATGAGGTAAAGAGAGAGCCTACATTTGGGGAGTAAATTTTTGCCATATGCACATCAGAACACTGATCTCCAGGATTTATAAATAACTCAAAACACTTAAAACCCAAAATACAAATAACCAATCAATAAATGGGCTAAGGAGCTGAACAGACACTTCTCAGAAGAAGATAAACAATTGATCAACAAATATATTTTAAAAATGTTCAACATCTCTAGTAATTAGAGAAATGAAAATCAAAACTACACTAAGATTTCATCTCACGCCAGTCAGAGTGGCATTTATCAAGAATACAGACAACAATAAATGTTGGCGAGCATGTGGGGGGAAAGGCACACTCATACATTGCTGGTGGGACTGTAAATTGCTATAACCACTCTGGAAAGAAGTATGGAGATTCCTTAGAACACTTGAAATGGAACCACCATTTGACCCAGCTATCCCACTCCTTGGTCTACACCCAAAGGACTTAAAATCAGCATACTATAGTAATGCAACCACATCAATGTTTATAGCAGCTCAATTTACAATAGCTAAACTATGGAACTAATCTAGGTGTCTCTCAATAGATGAATGGATCAAAGAAATGTATTGTATATACTCAATGGAATATTACTAAGCTTTCAAGAAGAATGAAATTATGGCCTTTGCCAATAAATAGATGGGCTGGAGAATATCATGTTAAGTGATATAAACCAGCCCCACAAAACCAAAGGTGAGATGTTCTCTCTGATAAGTGGATGCTGATCCATAATGGGGTGGATGGGCAGTGGGTACATGGGAAAAATGGAGAAACTTTGAAGAGGCAAAGGGGAGGGAGAGGTAGAAAGAGGGTGTGGGGGCCAGAAAGATGGTAGAATGAGTTGAATATCATTACCTTAGGTACATGTATGACTGCACATACAGTGCAACACTACATCATGTATAACCAGAGAAATGAAAAATTGTGCTGCAATTGTGCACAATGAATCGAAATGCATTCTGGTGTTATATATATCTAATTATAATTAATTAATTATTTTTTAAAAATCCAACTGGGAAGAAAGAACATTGATTCAGACTTCAATGAATTGGAAATCAACAAGTAAAAAAATCATTGCCAGTTCTCTTAACCATTTTGATACCAATAACTATAATTTTCAGGCACTTTGATTTTTAAAAAAATTAATATTACTCTATGTAGTTTCAGCCAACTGTTTCTACGCAAAGATATCTTTTGGTCATTTTACTTACTGTCTATTAACCATACAACCAATCCAAATACATTATTAAAATTAAGCCACAAAATTTCTCCTAATATTTCTCACCTTCTGTGATCTGAATCTCATTTCTGTGACATTTTAAACCATTTTCTCCCCATCCCCTAGATTAGGTCAATTATCTATAGCAGCCAACTTCTGGATCACGAATGATATTAACCTCTTACTTATTCTTATCTCTGGTACTCCCTTTACCTCCTCATATAAATAAGGCTGACCTATAGAATTCATAGGATATTTGATTAAATGACAGTGTGAAATTATAAAGAGCATGCAAAGTGTCTCTTTTGTTTATAATTATGAATACAGGCTTAGCACTGTGATTGTCACTTAATGCTGAATACATATATATTGTGTAAAGGAAGAGAAGGAAGATTGGAAAGTGGGAGGGTAGGAAGGAGGACATTTCTGTTTGACCAAAATTACTCAACTTTTACACCAACAAACATGGTTAACCCTGATATCTTTTTTATGCCAATAAACATGTTCAGTCTTTCTATTTTTCCCCCCAAATGCAGGAACTCTTTCTTAAAGCAAACCTAACAAAACTGTGTGAGATAAATATATATTTATATACACATATATGTTAATACATATATATGTTTGTGTTTAAATATATTTATAGAGAGATTGAGAGTGATCATATATATCATATCTCATATGTATCATATATATGATAGATTTAGTCATCCCACAGAATATAATTACCACTGCAAACTGTACTTTAGCAGTTTATAAAGAAATAGACATTATTATTTAGATCCTGTCAAACATATATTTTAGAGTAGTGATAAGTAAAAACCTTGTCTTCACATGTTTCTGTATTTTCAACATGTTTAACTTGAACAAAAGGTTGAATGAAAAAAATCCCCTTTCAAAGGAAAATGAAGGTTGTCCACATAACTATTAAAATAAATGATCTAAATGCTAATCAATAATAGATGAAGACTGGGTTGTGATTCAGTGGGTAGAGCACTTGCCTTGCATATGTGAAGCCCTGGGTTCAATCCTCAGCACCACATATAAAAATAAATAAATAAACAAACAAAGAAAATAAAGGTATTTAAAAAATAATAGATTAGATTTTACCTTTTAAAATAAAATAATTTTTATCATCTAGTCACACTTATCACTTTTTAAAAATTAATATTGCAAAATTTTATTTTGAACAGTTAATATATGTGGTGTTTATTGCTTTTAGTTAAATTCTACTTCTATACCTAAATTTATGTAAATTTTAAAGAAATTTACTTTTATCTCTAGACAAAACTAGTTAAGTTTCAAACAATCAAAAAACTAAAGCTGACTAATCAGGAATGTGTTTGGGGTTGGATTCCTTTATGTTCTTCATTCATTGTGAGGCACAGTGCACCTATTAGATCCTGAAAGTACTACAGTAACAATACTAAGTTCCTGCTAGTACACCTAGGAAATTCAGAGCAGTCCTTGAGTGTATGTAATTTGAGAACCAAGAGATTTGATTGTTTTAGTACTCCAATTAAATGAAATCCTTAAAAAAAAAAAAACATACACTTTTCCTTGCAATGTATGTTAAATTCCAATTATTCCCTTCACATTTGTTTCTCTTTTTTAAAAGAGAGAGAATTTTTAATATTTATTTTTTAGTTTTCAGCAGACACAACATCTTTGTTTGTACGTGGTGCTGAGGATGGAACCCAGGCCGCACGCATGCCAGGCGAGCGCGCTACGGCTTGAGCCACATCCCCAGCCCACACGGTTGTTTCTTTTATTCTTACATTTCTTATTTTATGCCATTGACAGTATTCATTTGCTGTTTTCTGTAGAGACAAAAGACAACAATTTTAATCTTTTGATTCAATGGTTAGCATTATTTTTGAAAGATTAGGGCAATGGCATATGGAAATTAGTAGTGAAAATGTTATCACTATATTCAGAGCAAAATAGCTGTGTACTGTTTCTTATAGAAATGATCATACAAATTGCTATATCACATCAGTTACCCTTCCATTGATTGACATATTGCCTTTCTAGTGTCTGATGTATTCTGCTGTCTGTCCTATTGTCTACTATCCCCCCTCCCCTCCCCTCCCCTCCCCTCCCCTCCCCTTTTCTCTCTCTACCCCTTCTACTGTAAATCATGTCTTCCATTTGTATTCTCTTGACTTACCCCTCCTTACCTCTTATATGACATTTTGTATAACCCTGAGGATCGCCTTCCATTTCCATGCAATTTCCCTTCTCACTCCCTTTCCCTCCCACCTCTCATCCCTGTTTACTGTAAATATTCTTCTCAAGCTCTTCGTCCCTACCCTGTCCTTGTTTACACCCCTTATATCAAAGGAGTCATTTGGTATTTGTTTTTTAAAGATTGACTAGCTTCACTTAGCATAATCTGCTCTAATGCCATCCATTTCCCTCCAAATTCTATAATTTTGTCATTTTTTAGGACAGACAGCAGAATACATCAGACACTAGAAAGGCAATATGTCAATCAATGGAAGGGTAACTGATGTGATACAGCAATTTGTATACGGGGTAAAAGCGGGAGTTCATAATCCACTTGAATCAAACCGTGTAATATGATGTATTAAGAACTATGTAATGTTATGAACGACCAATAAAAAAAAAAAAAAAAGAAAAGAAATGATCATACTATTCTCTGATTTTATCCTGTTATTACCAACTTGACTAGCATCCTTGATATAACTCAGCTGTAAACAGGTATGACTAGAGGGTATCTGAATATTTCTTTTAAGATGCTTTTGTCTGATGAAAAAAAATAAATAGACATTATTATTGCTGTGTGTATATACGTGACTGCATGACCAATGTGATTCTGCAACCTGCACACTCAGAAAAATGACAAATTATATCCCTTCTGATTCAAATGTATGATGTATCAAGGTCATTGTACTGTCATGTATAACTAATTAAAACAAATAAAATATTTTTAAAAAAGAAAAAAATTAAATAAAAATGATTTTCCTGCTTTTAACTGGATATGACCTTCATTAATACACTTTTGTAATGTCTGCTTTGAGTTTTGCTTTTTAACCAAGTACTCTCTCATTGTTTCACTTTTTCATGAGAGATTCAGGGGTATAAACTGGAAAGGAAAATGAAGCTCTGTATTGGAAAATAGAAATAAAGGTGGGAAAATAACTGAAAGATTTCTTCATTCTGCGAGTGTCTGAAAATTAATATTATAATTAAGTTAATCATGTTGCTCTTCTTATTTTGAGGAAAGGTTGTAACCCTTCCTCTCAATATCACAACAAATTAAGACTCATGTTTTGAGGAAGAAAAGCAATTAAATGCCCATAATAGCTTCAAATTATCAATCTTTTTTCATATTTTTTCCTACTAATTGAAGAGGTGATGTCATCATTTATCATCTATAGAATCCTTTATGCCGCCTAAACTCAGAATTTACCCCCACAACACACTCCTACTGCTCATTCATTATTCCTATCTCTGACTTTATTGCTCCTTTTGACACTAATTGTCATTTGTCATAGTTTGTTAATTTATCTTACTAATATTTGTCTTCCATGACTAGAATATTAATTCTAAGACAGCAGATATTTTTGTCATTTCTTATCACATTCATATTCCCAATCTTTAGTAGTAGATGCCCAATAAATGTCTATTTTATAATTAAGGACCACTAGAGCACCAAAATGGTATTACAAATAATTCTGGAATCCAGGTATCCACCTGAAATTTTCTGCGACCTGAATAAGTACAACTATTCTCACATGAAATTATTTAATATTTTTAAATTCTCATAATAAAAGTTTGGACAGTAAAATTCTAGGGTAGCAAATACATACATAATTGTTCATAAGAATTATGCATATAAAGGAATTGAGTGATGTGAGCCTAGTGCAGACTGTGGGTGATATTGTTTGGCTCTACAATGTACCCCAAAAGATGATACTTGTTCCTTAGTGCAGTATTGCCCAGAGATGGGACTTTACATTATTAGTGGATTAATCCATTTAGCATATTAATAATTTGAATGGACTATGGGGAGGAAGTGGAAACCAGGCAGGTAAGACATGGTTGGAGGAAGCAGGTATATAGGGGACATGCCCTTGGGGACTATATTTTGTCCCTGTCCCTTCCTTTCTCCTCTCATCATCTCTCTAATTCCTGACTTCCATAAGCTGAACAGCTTCCTCTACCAAGCCATCCATTCCACCATAATGTTCAGTCTCACCTCAGGACTAATTCAAAAAAGCCAGTTGACCATGGGCTTAAAACGTCTGAAACTGTGAAACAAAACAAATATTTTCTCTTCAGAGACGTTTTTCTCAGGTCTTTGTCACAGCAATGAAAAGCTGACTAATGCAGTGGGTAACTGAAGAAAGAATATCTGAGAAAAAAAAAATGAGGCAATAGAGCCATTCAGCACCCTCACTTATTTCTCACAAGTAGCATACTATCAAGAGTGATTAAATTGTTCATTTCCTTCAAGGGCAGTGGAAAGGTGAATGTATGCTTGAAATAATCTGATGGTTGAAAATAACAAATTCAACTATGGGATATGCATGGAAGTCTACACATAATACCCCATTTATACTAGCACTTCAGTTGATGGCCTTTACCATTCTTCATTGAAATATAGAGCAAAACTAATCCTAAATTGCCATTCCATGCTTACTGATTTCCCTTGTCTTGGTCTAATGCTATTCTATACTAAAATAAGTTATTAAAATTTATATAAAAATTGATTGCCTTCTCTTGAGTGGTAGCTTTACAGAAACTAGGATTCAGTTGAGAATTAGAAAATAAACACCTAATGTTTCATATCAAAAAGTTGGGTTTTAGTCCTCAACAATTAATATATGATATTATTGCTAACCCACTGATTTTACTGTAAAGGAAATGTAAACTTCAAAGATTATTTTTCTATTCTAATTTTTAAAATATGAAGTAGTTCTTTAATATATAAATAAGACAGATGGTAAGATCATAACCTATGTAGTTCTCTATAGAAAAAAAAAAACATTACACCAAGTATGAATTGTGAAAGATACCAAAAAGAAGCAAGACAAGTACTGTGGTATGATATTTTGCCAATTGGCAAGAAACCACTGAAGATTTCCTGTATATCAGCCCACATGGTGCAATTTTTAGTGCCCAGATGGATTCAGACATTTCTTATACAATAAGGTACCTTTACTTTTGTCTCAACATACAAACATTAGGTCCTTTAGATATGCATTTCTAAAGCAATCTGTTAGTTTGACTGAGGGTGTAGAGGGTGTAGACATCAAGTAAGGCTCACTGCCAACAGTTGCATAAGCAGATCTCCATTGGTAAATTCACCGCCACCCATGTTGATCTTGTTGAGTTGTCCACAAATGAATAGCTTATAATCAAAAATTGCCTCCATGGGTGTTTTATTTGGCCTGCATAACATTTTTATTTGTCATGTTTTAAATCAAATTAATTGCCAACATTGAAAACTGGGCCATTTCACCTAAGATTCGGGGGTTTTCACTTCTTTAGACAAGGCAAGAGCTCTGACAACAATTCTGTATTCCCAGAGCTTAGCCTTGCTCACCAGAAGCAACATGTTGGAGCTCACCCCATACTAAATCAGTGTTCCTTCTTTGACTCAAGGTCTGTTTCCTTGTGGCCTGCTTGCTGCCTGCTTCCTTGTTATGCTCTGCTTGACCTAAGAACTGATATTTAAGAAAATGTCCTAGAGCAGAAACAAACATTTTAGTCTCCAGACCTCTTTACAATCTTAAAAAGTATTGAGGATCCCAAAGAGGTTTTGCTTCTGTAGGTTATATCTACTGGCAATTTATGATATCAGAAATTAAAATGGAAAAAAATGTTTCATTATATCCATTACCTATTAACATAAATAACACATTTTTTAGGAAAATTAACTACTTTTTATAATCAGTATAAAAAACAGTGAGTGGCATTGTTTCATTCTTTAGCAAATATCTTTAATGTCTGGCTTAAAAGAAGACTTAATTTTTCATACAATTTGCTCTGATAGATTGCTTTCTTTGAAGAATATGCAGAAAATCTGACCTCATATAGATGTGTAGCTGGAAAAAGTAGCATTTTTATTAGCTTTTCAGATAATCATGAATTTCCTCTTTAATAGTACATCAGAATTTGGAAAATTGAAGGTTTTTTTTAAGATTAGCTATATTGTAAAACCTGAAACTATATTAAATTTTTTTGATATTATGTCAAATGGAAACCTGTTAATATATCTTTCATTTTTAATAGCTCTTTAACACATGCATGATTTTTAGCATCATGTATTGGTTATTTGGAAAATATTGTTTTATTGAAGTTACAGATCTTCCAAAAGTTATATAACTTATATAAAAAGTTTTAATGTAACATATTAGTTAACATGTAGTAATATAATTACTAATCTCATTAGGAAAGTCTGGCTGGTAAAAGTTATCCAGAAATTATAAATTCCATTCCAAAGCTCACATTTTATCATTTATATTAATCAAACACTATCAACTGTTTAACTGACAATAATAGACTTTGTTCACTTTCCAAAGTTTATCTTCAAAATACCCTTGGTATGAATAACCATATTTCATCGCTCTCTATTTATTTGGGGTTACAAAAAAAAGATGTTTCATGACAAAAGAAGCTAATTCAGCTCAACTCAAACCAGTGCACAGGTGACAACTGCAATTCAGTACGCTGTACAGTTTCTCTGTATGTTCTTCCCATTCTGCCACTGAAAGATTTGATAGTTAACAAACTTTACTACTTCATCAAGAATATTCTTAAGAAAAACTATATTTTTACAAGTGTATAAAGTGTAGAAGACATAAAGCACTATTTCAGGCTACTATCTTGATGCTTACTAGTGTGCCAATTTTTATTTGTATTTTAGTGCAGATCAATACAGTTAAAAGGGAAAATAATATCTCAATGCTATTATGCAAACAGATTTAACTTCATGGACCCACTTGAAAGAATTGGAGACCCTAGCAGTTGAATGACTATGTTCTGAGAACTGCAGGTTTAGAAACTTGGTTCTCACTCCCAGAAAACCAGAAATTAGACTTGAAAATAGTGACTAAAGGTAATTGACCAATAACAACCAAATTGATTGTAAGCCAGAAAGTCAATCAAATATATATTTTTTTATTGGTCGTTCATAACATTACATAGTTCTTAATACATCATATTACATGGTTTGATTCAAGTGGATTATGAACTCCCGCTTTTACCCCGTATACAAATTGCTGTATCACATCAGTTACCCTTCCATTGATTGACATATTGCCTTTCTAGTGTCTGATGTATTCTGCTGTCTGTCCTATTGTCTACTATCCCCCCTCCCCTCCCCTCCCCTCCCCTCCCCTTTTCTCTCTCTATCCCTTCTACTGTAAATCATGTCTTCCATTTGTATTCTCTTGACTTACCCCTCCTTACCTCTTATATGACATTTTGTATAACCCTGAGGATCGCCTTCCATTTCCATGCAATTTCCCTTCTCACTCCCTTTCCCTCCCACCTCTCATCCCTGTTTACTGTAAATATTCTTCTCAAGCTCTTCGTCCCTACCCTGTCCTTGTTTACACCCCTTATATCAAAGGAGTCATTTGGTATTTGTTTTTTAAAGATTGACTAGCTTCACTTAGCATAATCTGCTCTAATGCCATCCATTTCCCTCCAAATTCTATGATTTTGTCATTTTTTAATGCAGAGTAATACTCCATAGTGTATAAATGCCACATTTTTTTTATCCATTCATCTATTGAAGGGCATCTAGGCTGGTTCCACAGTCTTGCTATCGTGAATTGAGCTGCTATGAACATCGATGTAGCAGTGTCCCTGTAGCATGCTCTTGTTAGGGCTTTAGGGAATAGACGGAGAAGGGGAATAGCTGGGTCAAATGGTGGTTCCATTCCCAGCTTTCCGAGAAATCTCCATACTGCTTTCCAAATTGGCTGCACCAATTTGCAGTCCCACCAGCAATGAACAAGAGTGCCCTTTTCCCCGCATCCTCTCCAGCACTTATTGTTGTTTGACTTCCTAATGGCTGCCAGTCTTACTGGAGTGAGATGGTATCTTAGGGTAGTTTTGATTTGCATTTCTCTGACTGCTAGCGATGGTGAGCATTTTTTCATGTACTTGTTGATTGATTGTATGTCCTCCTCTGAGAAGTGTCTGTTCAGGTCCTTGGCCCATTTATTGATTGGGTTATTTGTTATCTTATTGTCTAATTTTTTGAGTTCTTTGTATATTCTGGTTATTAGGGCTCTATCTGAAGTGTGTGGAGTAAAGATTTGTTCCCAGGATGTAGGCTCCCTATTTATCTCTCTTATTGTTTCTTTTGCTGAGAAAAAACTTTTTAGTTTGAGTAAGTCCCATTTGTTGATTCTATTTGTTAACTCTAGCGCTATGGGTGTCCTATTGAGGAATTTGGAGCCCGATCCCACAGCGTGTAGATCATAACCAACTTTTTCTTCTATCAGATGCCGTGTCTCTGATTTAATATCAAGCTCCTTGATCCATTTTGAGTTAACTTTTGTGCACGGCGAGAGATAGGGATTCAGATTCATTTTGGTGCAAATGGATTTCCAGTTTTCCCAGCACCATTTGTTGAAGATGCTATCCTTCCTCCATTGCATGCTTTTAGCCCCTTTATCAAAAATAAGATAGTTGTAGTTTTGTGGATTTTGCCAGGGTTTAAGCAATAAACTTTTCAGTAAATTTTTGCAAAATACAAATAAACACATGGTACCCTGCCAAAAAATATATCAGAGTCATTAGAATTCCTCAGAGTTTAGAATCTGTTCTGTTAAAAAAAACAACAACAAAAATTGTTGCCACATTGTAAGGCAAATATACACAAGCTTACAACTAGAAATTCAATTGACAGTTCATCACATTTCAGATCATTACAAAGTAACACTATTTTGAGATTATACTTCAACCAAGGCAACTATAAAGTAGGATGACTTTGCCTTTTTTTCTGAAAATATATTGACAAAATGGGTAAAGTGTTTTAAATTCTATATACATTGTGAAATCACTTTTGATTTCTTAGACACCCTCCGGGAGTCACAAAAAATGTCAGAGAAGTTACAAAAATGGGTATAAACTTATATTTAATATTTGTGTTAAGAATCAAATATTCTTATAAAGTATGCATGAGAGACATCATTTCTAGACATATAAACATTTATATTTTATATAATTTATAAGAAATGTAACCTAGTTTTTCACATTCTATGAAATGTTCTGAATAGTTCCAATAACAGTTGTATCTGCATTTGAAAGCAAAAATTACAAAACAATTATTTGCAATTGTGCATTTGACAAGAGTAAATGATGACACTTGCATTTTATTGATTGAAAATAAAGTTGCTAAAGGCATTCTGATGATTTAATAAAATGAATTTATAGAAAAGTAAAAGTAAAATTCTTCTGTACCATCAAGATACCATATTGGTAAAGTATTATTATTTGTTATTTGCATAAATTTATGATAACAAGAAGAAATATATATTTATGATTTGTTCTTATATGGATATCACTATTAGCCTTAGTACAATTTTAAAGGAAGATGATTACATTTTAACACCTTTAATTGAATTTTCCTCTTGGATTTTGAACAAGGGGCCTCACATTTCATGTTGCACTGGATTCTACAAATTATATAGCTCTTTCTTCTTATCTGATGCTTGAGTCTTCACCCCCCCCCTAATATTCTTGATGCTTTTCTTGTTAGTGACATTTATTCTTCCTTTATAGATTTACTTTTAAACCAGTTAATAGGTCTTTTTTTATTGTATATAATTTACCTATAACTGCAGATAATGATGGTGCCTTCAAGATCTGAACAACTGGTTTGCTGTTATCAGATTTTTTTTCTTAACTCCAATATACTTTTAGAGATACATATTATAGCCATAAAATCATAACGAATGACAATCACTAACTTAAAATTTAAAAAAAAAGAGGGCTGGGGTTGTGTTCAACTGTAACTAAAAAATACTTTTAAAAAATTTAAAACGATATGACTCTATTTTAAAACACAACCTCTTATAAATTTAAAACTAAAAATAGAACTACCATATAATTTGGATCTGTCCCCCTTCTAGGTATATATCCAAAAGAAATAAAATCCGCATACCAAAGAAATACCTGAATGTTTGCTTTTATCACCACACAAGTCACAACAGCTAAGGTAAAGAATCAGCTGAGGTGTATACCAGTGGACAAACGGATAAAGAAAATGTGATATTTATTCACAGTGGAATATTATTCATTCATAAAAATAAAATCCTGTCATTTGTAGAAAAATCAGTGGAACTGGAGAGTGTTGTTAAGAAACCAGATACAAAAAGACAAATATTCATATTCTCATTGAATGTAGATGCTAAAAACATTGGTCTCACAGAAGATGAGAAAAGAATAGTGATTATTAGAGGGAGGTTAGAAAATGAGCATGGAAATAGGAGAAATTTCCAGTGTTCTGTGGCACAGTACGGTGATTATAGTTTACAACCTTCTATATATTTTATAAAACACTAGAAAAGAGAAGTCCATGGGCTCCAATCCTCTAATACTGCACATCCAGAACTGTCATTTTAAAAAATAAGATGGGAATGAATTTCCCAAAGAAATTTACAGCCCATTCTCTTGTTCTAAACACATTTGCTCTGAAGCATATTCCTTAGCTGACCCCATTGATGGGTTTCTGACATGCTTCATGAACACCTGCTATCAAACTAACATGCGCACATATTTTTGGCCTCATTTTTCTATCGTGCTAGAGTCATAAGCAAAAAAAAAATCACTGTATAATGAATTCATATTTAGGATTGAATGTTGTTTCATGACACTTAACTAAATTTACTTCTTTTTTCTTTGTTATTGAGGGCTGAACACTTGAGTTCTTTATGAATGAGTTAATTTCTAAAATCTTAATTTTTTATTTTGATACAGGGTCTTGTTAGGTTTCTGAGGCTGGACTCAAACATACTATCCGCTTTCCTTAGCCTCTGGAGTCACTGGGATTACAGACAGGCATCCATCACCATGACACATTTAGATTTACCTCCTCTCATTCTGTATGCACACCTGAGATTATTTGACATGAAAAATAGCTGTTTAAGGAATACATAGAATAAAGTGGTTCAGTTTATTATATGTCAGTCAAATAATAATTGATAATAATAACTATTTTGATAGTACCATTTTATTAATTTTTTTCTGAGCTAATTTGATAAAAACTACAGCTGTATGTGGTTGCAAACTGCAGAAGAGGTCTAGCCTTTAAGAGGTTTTATCTAGTCAAAAGAAGAGGCACAGTGAGTAAAATATGGGGCCCTTACTTTCATCTGAGTGTAAATGGAAAGTGATTAGGTGTGTTCCAATATAAACATGAAGCCCATGGTCTAAAACAGATATGGATATGAGAAAATTGAGAACAAATAGTCACAAAAGTCTGAGTCACTAAGTAAACAACATTAGGTTTTGGTCAAATATGTGGTTGCTGACTCACAAACCTATAAAACAAAGATTTGTGTGTGTGTGTGTGTGTGTGTGTGTGTTTCTTATTTTTAATTTTTTTCCATAGGAGTTTATGGAAAACATTGTGTGAAATAAGGAAGATATTTAAAAAGAGTATAAACACCAATTATTGAGAAATTGATGTTTTGGTGAAATTTCATTGTGTCATTTCTCAAATTTTTATTAATTTAATTAAATTTGGTGGTTATAGAAAATTATTACAAAGCAAATTATATCAGGAGAATTACTATCAAAATTTGTGAAAAAACTCAGACTCCAAAACATAGTGCTACTACATAGATATTATTGTGGACCAGTTAAAGCATTTTATACAATAGCTTAGATGAGCAAGAGAATCAGAATAATTAGTCTAATTGAGGCAAATGAAGGCACAGAAGCATGACAAAATACCAAAATTAGAACTTCCTTAATCTTATTTTAACAAATAGATATTTTCCCAATTCTTTTATTGCATTATACAATTTAATTCTTTTGCCAATTTCATTGTTTGGAAATGTTATTATAACTGTTAGCAATTAAAATATGTTACTGGTTATTATTTGACTGACATAGAATATCAGTATCATTATCTTAAGGGGAAATTGCATTCGGACCTTTTAATTGAAATACAAAATAACTTTATAGTAGTATGTTTCCCACAATGTAGAGAAGCTTCCTTTTTAGCTAAAGAAATTATAAATGAGATTTCATCTCTTTGTGCCTCTAGGTATACATGAAAGTCTTTATTACTTCCAGATGCAAGTGTTACTAGATAAGTAGTTTGGTGACAAAAATACTAGCAGTATTCTGACTTCAAATATGAAATTTTAAAATTAACTTGGCATCTGTATATCGGCTACAATATTATCTATGAAGGCTTTATTGTTACCCATTTGTAGAATGATTCTAATCATAGGTCTTCAGAAGACTGTGGACAATGATTGACAGCCAGGTGAATAACAATGGAACTAAAATTTTCGAGTTGGTTTGCACTATATTATTCTGGGCAAAAACAAGACTAGGTTTCTTACTTAAAATTCCCTGTAGCTATGAAACCAGCATTTTGTCAATTTGGTAGAGATATGTTTACTTTCTGAAAGGCTGCCCCAGAGTATGTTGACTAGATGATTCAATAATATTTGGTTAGGTCCACTTGTGTTGCTGATACCTAAAATAAAATTTCAAATTAATTAAAAGACAATGCATTTATTGACACAAATCAATTTATGAGTGTAAAGCAATATCGGTGAAGCAAAAGTCTGAATTGAAATAATGTCATTTTAGTAGTCTATGCAGTGAATGGATATACCGTTTTATCTGTAGGACAAGTAGCAGTTTTTCCTTCCCCTTCATATGGAAATGCCTTGGGAATTTAATAATACTTACATAAAATATGAGCAGTTAGTTGAGCTGTAAAGAAAAAATAAAATTACTGAATTTAACTTTACAGTGTCAATTAACAAGATACACATTTTCTTCCACTGAATTAATATGAAAACAAAATCTTTCCAACAGAGCAAATGGGCTCAGTTTTGGAATATAGCTCCTCTATGCCCATTAACCCTTATGGACTTTACTTTGACTTTGCATGTCTGCTATAGGCGGTATCGAAAAGTGAAAAGGCAATCACCCTCAAAATACACTTTTACTCCTACACTTCCTCTACATAGCTGCAGCATATGTATGGTAGTGAGTGGGGGAGACATAAAGGAGAATGAGGACATTAGGAGTCAATTAAGGCTAAGGATACAGGTAAGAACTACTCAGGACCTCCATGTGCATTCAAACATGCACCACTGTAATGCCAGTGACTCAGGAGGCTGAGGCCAATAGATTGCAAGTTCCAGGTTAGCCTGGGCAGTTTAGTGAGACCTTGTCTCAAAACAGAAACTAGAATGGGCTGGGGATGAAGCTCAGTGGTAGAGCGTCCCCTGGGTTCAATCCTCAGTACCACTGGAGGTGGGGGGAAAGTGGTTAAATGGAAGGATAAGAAAGGGAGAGGAGATGCCTTTAAGAGCAGAGTGAATTCTTTAAATATTATTTAAGTAGACTATCAGGAAATAGCTTCATTCAAAAGCAAAGCACAATTGTGGCAAACAATAACATCAACACTAACAATTAAGTGACCATGTTACTTTGATCAGAATTGTATCGATCTGACCTCTTGATGATTTCTCAAACGTTGGCCCTGCTCTGTGTTGTTGCTGCCATTGGCCTGGCATTTTATGAACCTTCCCATTTATCTTCTTGAGCCAGTTTTTTTCCTTGCTGATCCAAATTCACAGAGCTGGTAGATTAAAACACAAACCTGATTCATTTCATCTATTGCTTTAAAGCCTTCCATGGCTCCCTGTAGCCCTATAACTGAAGGTGAGCCATTAACAACTTGTTATGATTTGAAATTGAAATATTCCCAAGAGGCACATGTGTGAAGGCTTAATCCCCATCTGGTGGTGCTGTTGGGATGTGGTGGAAACTTTAGCAGGTGAGGTCTTGTTGGAGGAAGCAAGTCACTGGGATATGTCCTTGAAGGGAGTATCTTGTCCTGGCCTCTCTTTCCCTGCTTCCTGGCTATCATGAGATAAACAGCTTTTGCTTTGCCAGGTGTTCCCTGCCATGATGTTCTGCCTCACTTCTGGCCAACAGCAATGCAGTCAGTTGGCCATGGACTGAGCCATCTAAAATTGTGATCCAAAGCCAATCTTTCCTCCTTTAAGTTGATTTTCTCAGTCATTTTGACACAGCTACAAAAGCTGACCAAGGCACAACTGACCTCTGAATTCCTTCCTATGTAATATATCATTAAACTTTGTGCTATATCTCCTTTGTTGCAGACATACTATACAACTTAAAATGACCTTTAATTTACTGGTAATTTAATTTAAATGCTCTCCTTTCCCTTTGCCATCTTTGGGAATTTTACCTTTGGAATCTGGTACAAGATTCCTCAGATTCTCTGAGCAGAACCACTTATTCCTCCAAATTAAATTTTTTTTTAGTTGTTGATGGACCTTTATTTCATTTATTTGTTTTTATATGTGGTACTGAGAATTGAACCCAATGACTCACACATGCTAGACAAGCACTCGACCATTGAGCCACAACCCAAGTTGCCCAAATTTTTATAACAGTTTGATAATATCTCTGCTGTTCTATAATGTTATATTGCAATTATTTGTTCAGGAGTATATTTGACCTACAAGATAATGACTTAAGTGCTGAGAAGTATCTTATCCCCTCCTCTATCCATGCAAGGATTACACTTGGTCTGTTAGATGATTAAGATCCAAAGTTTTGAATTTACAACAAAGATTTGAATATATGCAAATTTATAGTTAAGTATCTCAGATATTATGCTGAGGTGATTAAGGTAAGACTTATAGGAACAGAAAAAATAGAGAGTTGAATGTTGATAATCATGACTAGAGCCATATGAGTTAGGTGAAATCAAACAAATTGATTTATAATACATTTTTGGTGTTTCTTGAAAATTACTTACATTGCCAACTTCTTTCTCCACTTTTTTTCTGGGAATATTCTGAATGCTTAAAAAATGACTGAATTCAAAATGAATAAAATAGCAGGGTTTTTTTTGCATTCATATCCCAGAATAACTCTACAGATGGTCTTCGAACTTTCCAAGAAAATAAACTTTGGAAAGAAATCAAAGATGAAATTTTTTCACCAAAAAATTTACCCCTCAACCCCGCAAAAATTGTGGATAGGAGGTAGCTAGAGGTAATTTAACTTTGACTAGTTAGTACTTTTTTGTCACACAAATTGTCATTTATAGAAGAAAGATACAGAATAGCTATTTTTTTTTAAATATATACACTTGAATAAATACAACTGCTTACATCACATGTTCAAAATTTAATTTTTTACCTTATCATCGTTAGGACATCATCATAATGAACATTGTTAGTAATACTTTATTTTTATGCATTGCTTTTCAATGACTTTATTTGGTTATATTTTTATTCAGTTCATCTTCAGACATTTATGAAGGCAGTGTGGAAGATGCTGAATAAGTCTCATTTAGTATCTATTTCAGTTTCCTTCTCTCTTATCTTTATAAATCATGATGGCTAAATGTGAAATACTAGAATTCACAATCTCTCCTATAACTAGGTATGGAATATGACACAATTCTGAGCAATGAGATTTTTGCCCTTTGCCCTGGCTAAAACTTGAGCTGATGCCTGTCAGAGTGGCAGACAGACACTCTGATAATATGAGGGGCAAAGATGCTAGGAAGCGAGGCATGAGAGAAACATCTGGGACATTAAATAGGCTATGAGAAAATCGATTCACCTGAAAGCAAATCATTTCTATGTCAAACAAGAAATTATTAAACGATCATGTTATTTTGACCAGAATTCTGCACTGTTTTTTAAAATCTTTGTCCTTCTCTCCATTCCCTATCTTCATGGCATGGTCTTTTAGAAGTCTTTTAATTTCTCTACTTAAATACAGTTTCTTTCCTTCCTTGATGACTTCATGAAGCTACAGCTTCACTCTTGGTTTCTCAAGCAGTGTATTTTTAGTTATATGAGAAAAAGAAAGCCCTTATTTAGTTAAACTACTGTGATTGGAATTTTCTTATACCACTAAAGATAATGATAACTAATTCAGGTTCAGTGATAACTAATTAAGTATTTCCTGGTCAGTTCATAAAATTCAGATTTACATAGTTCGGTTGGGGATTAGGAAATGCTATAATAACTAAATTAATTCCATTATTAATTCCAAAGCTAGTAGTTTTTATTCTAAAAACCTGGCTTTAGTGTTAGTGTACCTGGTACTCTACCTAACATTCAGTAGGTAGTCCAGAAATATTTGATGAATAAAGAATCTTTTGAAGTTAGTAGCCTTCTTTGCAAGATACATTTTTTAAAACATATTTTTTGTCATTTTTTAAGTTTTAAAATTTGTTCTAATTAGTTACACATGACAGTAGAATGCATTTTTACATTGCACTCAAATGGAGCACAACTTCTTCTTCCTCTGGCTGAACATGTTTGCAGTCACGTTGGTGGTGTAATCATACATGTATATAGGGTAATAATGTCCGTCTCATTCCACCATCCTTTCTATGCCCATACTCCCTATCCTTCCTTCACTCCCTTCTGCACAACCCAAAGTTCCTTCATTCCCGCTCCACTGTGGATCAGAATCATTTTTGAAAGAGGAAAACTAACTATGATGTAGTTGTATTCTGATGTTCATTTATGTTATCTTTGTTTTATCCAATTTGGCCTGATACATTTGTATTCTTATTTTAAAGTATGGTTCGGGTCAACTACATTGTGAAGATTTCATAACATTTGATACCTTAGTATTACCTCTGTACCTTGTACAAACACCTATTATTTTATTACTGGCACTCTGTTACGTTTGTGTTACTTATCCCTTTCCAAACTTCTTTAAAGAAAGAGACCTTGTTGCCAGATATGGTGGTGTTATCTCTGTAATCCCAGCAGTTTGGGTGGTTGAGGCAGGAGCACTGTAAATTCAAAGCAAACCTCAGCAATTTAATGAGGCCCTAAGAAATTCAGGGAGGCCTTGTCTCTAATATATTTAAATATAATCTGGGGATGTGGCTCAGTGATTAAATGCTCCTGGACTCAATCCCCAGTACCAAAACAAAAAAACAAAAAACAAAAATAAGAAAAGAAAAGCCAATTTCTAAAATCATATGCCGAATGTCTTCTCTGATATAAGGCGGGTGACTCAAAAAGGGGTAGGGAGGAAGAACATGAGAAGAAGATCATCACTAAATAGGGAAGAGAGGTGGGAGGGAAAGGGAGAGAGAAGGTGAATTGCATGGAAGATGGAAGGAGACCCTCATCGTTATACAGAATACATGTATGACGATGTGAGGAAAAAGAAAAAAAAAAGAAGTGTGTCACATTAGATTGGGTAGAGAGAAGTGATGGGAGGGGAAGGGAAGGGGGAAAAGGAAGGACAGCAGAATAAAATAGACATTATTATTGCTGTATGTATATGGGTGCCTGCATGACCAATGTGATTCTGCAACCTGTACACTCAGAAAAATGAGAAATTATACCCTATCTGATTCAAATGTATGATATGTTAAGATCATTGTACTGTCATGTCTAACTAATTAAAACAATAAATAAATAAATAAATAGAAAAGAAAAGAAACCTTGTTTTCATCTTACATTTCAAGGGCTTGGGTGGCAATTAACAAACATTTGATGAATAAAATTTGTTACTATGATTCAAAACTATTTAATGTGAACTGTATATTTTTATAAATATAAGCTTAATCTGACTATATAACCTTTAAACTTTTCAAATGAGAATTAATGACTTAATTTTTGGAGAGTGTGGGTTAAGTACTTATTAAAAAGAGAAAGTGTGTTAAAGTTGAGTTTTAGAGAAATATTTGAATATAAGGAGATGCATAAATAATTGATAAAAATGAAAAAGTAGTTGGTAGCAGATGGTTTTGGCTATAAAAGACATTAAGGCAAAGCATCTCTGTGATTTCAGAGACATTTCATCACTTTCTGTGGGAATGCAATGAAATTTGTATAGAAAGCACTGAAGACTGGCTCATGATAATAATGACTATGGCTGTGGTAATGCTTTGAATTGTGTTAGGAAGTTCTGTGTTGTTACAACATTTTGGTATGAAGTCATCATGGATGAAGACTAAGATTATGTAATGCTTAATGTAATGGAAATATGAGATTTGTAGTGTTGGCAAGACAGTTAGCCATCTAACAATCCTGCTGAGGATAACAAACCTCAGGGCTTCAGTATCCTGGTACTGAGCCATCTTTGCAGCTAGTCATATAGACAGTGAAGTAGGTTAAGGTAACCACAGCATGGTTTCTGTGTAACTGATTACTCCTTGGGGAGAGGGGCATGACTTATGTGATGATGGCTGCAATGTTTGCTGCTTGTTTAAAACTTGTTGAGGTTCTTGCCTTCTCTCTTGTGATACAATCCACTGTGTGTACAGATGTTGTCTCATAGCTCTTCAGTTTTGGAAACTGGAGCAAACATGTTGATGTGCCTGCTGCTTGCTGGGCGGTGACCCTTTATCTTTGACCTAGAACCTATGCCTTCTCTTAACATTCACAACACTGTAACAAGCTAATTTGAAATTTCAAGTGGAGGAAAAAACCTTAATACTTTCCCAGTTTTAATAATTTGATGTTTCCCATATTAAATTCATGGTTAATGGAAAAGTAAGACTTAATATCATGACTGGGTGTATCCAAGAGATTATGTATAGCTAAGGATATAAATAGTAGACTAGAAAAGTACAAGTTAACATGGAAAATATTGTGACATTGAGGAACAATTATTCTCATATTCTGATCAACCTAAGTTTACTGTTTTGCCACACTGCATGAACATGTTCTCACAAGTTAGTTTAAATAGAACTTTGAGCTAATTAGGCAGATGCAACACAGGATTTCAGAGCAGTTTTTTCTGGGTATGATGGGTAAAAAGCATTCCTGACACTAGATAAAGGTTTTATGTTTATGGGAGTTTTTAGGAAATTTTATTCATATGAAAGTTGGTAACTAGTTCTATTGAAAAAGTTATGCTATACTGAATGATGACCAAGTAGTAAAACAATAAAAGTAAAATGCTTATGTAGACACTGGAAAACATGGCTGTATGTAAAAAAGAAACAGTAAATAGTTCTGTTCAAGCAATGATGCTGTATTTAAGGGCAGTGAAGCAAATGATGAAATAACAATAAGACACTTTTATAGACACTGGGAGATCTGTTAGTTGTAATGGTGTTGCATTGTAATCATCGCTGACTTTTGAGTTTTCATCTTTTAAAATATTGCTTTGAAAATTATAGAATAGACAAAACATTAATGAACAAAATGTTGGAACCACTGATCCAAAAACCAGACTTGAGAAGCAGGGAACCAGAGAAACACAAAGAAATGTTAACGACTTAAGCTTGATATGTGTATGAACAATCCATAAAGAAGCATATATTAATTCAGAAACTTTCATAATTGTGAGAGGTGAGATTCCAAAGTGAGCATATCTATTTATAAACATTTAACAATCTAGAAGCAATAACTATCTAGGGAGGTAGAATTTTAATCAAACGCCTAGAGGCAATCTAAAATAATGTAATGGAATCTAAATTTAAAAAGGAAGTAATCCGTTATAATTATAAATATAGTTATAGATAATTAGACTGAATTTCTAAGGCAATATAATTAAATTAATAGCTTGTCCTTTGGTCTCTGGTTCATTTATTCAATAATTGACCTGCTCCAATATACCACACACTATTTCTGCTCTTAAGGAGTTCATTTTCTAGTGGAGAAGATAGTGTGAAAACAATGGCCTAGAACTTGGCTGAGAATCCATCTGATCCTGGGAAGAAGAATTAACATCAATCCTCCTCAAAGTATTCCATAAAACAGAAAAGGAGGGAACCCTTCCAAACTCATTCTATGAGGCAAATATCACTCTGATACCAAAACCAGACAAAGATACATCAAGGAAAGAAAACTTCAGACCATTATCCCTGATGAACATAGATGCAAAAATTCTCAGTAAAATCTGGAAAATCACATATAAAAACATATTAAAAAGATAGTGCACCATGATCAAAAAATCTTAGTACTTTCCCAGTTTTAATAATTTGATGTTTCCCACATTAAATTCATGGTTAGTGGACAAATAAGACTTAATATCATGATTGGGTATATCCAAGGGATTATGTATAGATAAGGATATAAATAGTGAACTAGAAAAGTACAAGTTAACATGGAAAATATTGTGATATTGAGGCACAATTAAGTTTACTGTTTTGCCACACTGAATGAACAGGTTCTCACAAGTTAGTTTAAATAGAACTATGAGCTAATTAGGCAGATGATCATGTGGGGTTCATCCCAGCAATGCAAGGTTGGTTAAATATATGGAAATCAGTAAATGTAATTTATCATATTAATATACTTTTAAAAAAGAATCATATGATCATCTCAACAGATGCAGAAAAAGCATTTGACAAAATACAGCACAATTTTATGTTCAAAACACTAGAAAAACAAGGGATAGTAGGAAAATACCTCAATACTGCAAAAGCTATATATGCTAAACCCAAAGCCAGCATCATTCTAAATGGAGAAAAATTGAAAGCATTCCTTCTAAAAACTGGAACAAGGGAAGGATGTCCTCTTTCACCACTTCTATTCAACATCATCCTTGAAACTCTAGTCAGAGCAATTAGACAAAAGAAAGAAATTAAAGGGATACAAATAGGTAAAGAAGAACTCAAACTGTCACTATTTGCTGATGACATGATTCTATATCTAGAAGATCTGAAAAATTCTGCCAGAAAACTTCTAGAGCTAATAAATGAATTCAGCAAAGTAGCAGGACATAAAATTAACACTCATAAATCAAACGCATTCCTATACATTAGCAATGAATCCACTGAAAGATAAATTAGGAAAACTACCCCATTCACAATAGCCTCAAACAAACAAGCAAACAAACAAACAAAAAATACAAATCCCGGAATCAATCTAACAAAACAGATGAAAGACCTCTACAATGAAAACTAAAGTACAATTCACAATAGCTAAACTGTGAAACCAACCTAGATGCTCTTCAGTAGATGAATGGATTAAAAATGTTGCATATACAGACAATGGAATATTACTCAGCAATAAAAGAGAATAAAATCATGGCATTTGCAGGTAAATGGATGGAGTTGGAGAAGATAATGCTACGTGAAGTTAGCCAATCCCCACCAAAACAAATGCCAAATGTTTTCTCTGACATAAGGAGTTTGGCTCATAGTAGGATAGGGAGAGGGAGCATGGGAGGAATAGAAGAACTCTAGATGGGGCAGAGGGGTAGGAGGGGAAGGGATGGGACATGAGGTTAGCAATGATGGTGGAATGTGATGGACATCATTATCTAAAGTTCATATATGAAGATATGAATTGGTATGAACATACTTTACAAACGGAGATATGAAAAATTGTGCTCTATATGTGTAATAAGAATTGTAATGCATTCCACTGTAATGTAGTTAAAAAATAAAATCAATTAAAAAAAGAAAACTACAGAACACTAAAGAAAAAAATTGAAGAAAACCTCAAGAAAATGGAAAGATCTCCAATGCTCTTGTATAGGCAGAATTAATATTGTCAAAATGGTCATACTACTACAAGTGTTATACATATTTAATGTAATTCCTATTAAAATCAAAATGACATTCTTCATAGAAATAGAAAAAAAACAATTATAAAATTTATTTGCAAAAATAAGAGACTCAGAATATCTAAAGCTTTCTTTAGCAAGAAAATCGAAACAGGAGGCCTCATAATACCAGACCTTAAACTATACTTCAGAGCTATAGTAACAAAAATGGAATGGTATTGGCACCAACATAGACTTGTAGACCAATGGTACAGAATAGAGGACACACAGACAAACCCACATAAATACAGTTATGTCATACTAAACAAAGGTCCCAAAAACATTCACTGGAGAAAAGATAGCCTATTCAACAAATGGTGCTGGCAAAACTGGAAATCCATATGTAGCAAAATGAAATTAAACTTCTATTTCTCATCCTGCACAAAAAACAACTCAAAGTAGATCAAAGTTAGGCACTAGAACAGAGACCCAGCATCTAATAGAATAATAAATAGGACCAATTTTTACCATGTTGACCTAGGATCTGACTTCCTTAACAAGCTTCCTAAAGTGCAAGAAGTAAAATAAAGAATCAATAAATGGGATAGATTCAAATTAAAAAGCTTCTTCTCAGCAAAGGAAACAATCAATACTGTGAGGAGAGAGCCTACAGGTTGGGAGAAATCCCTACCACATGCATGATAAAGCACTAATATCTAGGATATACAAAAAACTTAACAACAATAACAACAAAATACAAAACAAATAACCCAATCAATATATGAGCTAAGGAACTAAATGGACACTTCACAGAAGAAATGCAATCGATCAACAAATACATGAAAAAGTGCTCAACATCTCTAGTAATTAGAGAAATACAAATCAAAAGTACTCTAAGATTTCATCTCACTCCTGTCAGAATGGCAATCATCAAGAATAAGGCAACACTAAATGTTGGGAAGGATGTGGGGAAAAGGGTACACTCATACATTGCTGGTGGGACTGGAAATTGGTACAACCTCTATGGACAGCAGTAAGAGATTCCTCAGAAAATTTGGAATGGAACCACCATTTGACCCAGCTATCCCACTCTTCAGTTTATATACAAAGGAATTAAAATCAGCATACTACAGCAATGCAGCCATATCAATGTTTATAGCAGTTCAATTCACAACAGCTAAACTATGGGATCAACCTAGGTGACCTAGATGAATGAATTAATGTAATTCCTATTAAAAGAAAGATGTATTCTCAATGAATTTTTAAATGCATATATATATACAGTCTTTTTACAATAGGCAAAAGAAAATGAGGTGTATATACTCAGTGGACTATTAATCAGCATTCAAGAAGAGTGAAATTATGGCCTTTGCCAGTAAATGGATGGAATTGGAGAATATCATGTTAAGTAAAATAAGCCAATCTCACAAGACCAAAGGCTGAATGTTTTCTCTATTATGTTGATGCTAATTCACAATAAGGCAGGGGGCACTAGAGAATAATAGTAAGATACCTTAGATTAGGTAGAGGGAAGTGATGGGAGGGGAGGGGGCATGTGGGGATAGGAAAGATAGTAGAATAAAACAGACATTATTAATTTATGTATATATGTGACTATATGATCAATCTGATTCTGCAACATGTACCCTCAGAAAAATGAGAAAATTTATCCAATAATGTATATCAAAGTGCATAAATGCATTTTACTATCATGCATAATTAATTAAAATAAATACAAAATTAATTAAAAAAAGAAAACAATGGCTTTCAATATGTCTGACTTAATTAACTACTCTAATAAAGGAGCAAAGTTGTTTTTAGACTAATTTTGACAAAAGAAATCATAGAGGGCTTCTTGGAAGAAATAATATTAGTGCTAGGACTTGAATACTGAGTACAAATTTTATAGGCCAAGGAAGGGAAAAGATCATAAACCATGGCATGAAGATGTGACTGTGCTGTGCATGTTCAGAAAAGGCTGGGTAGTCTGAATGTCAGCAGAGTTTTGGGGTTTGTTTTGTTAGTCAATTTTACAATCTTTTTCTTTTTCCTTAAGATTGGTGTCAAGGTTTAGTTATGTGATATGAATAATTTTTAAAGGTCTGCTGTAAAACAGTGCCTATTATCAAAAGACTGTATATATGCATTTAAAAAATCATTGAGAGAATACATCTCATGTTAAGTGTTCTCAGCATGCACACACACACACACACACACACAAATTTTTTTTGGAGGTGATGGCTGTATTTCTATTACCTTGAATGTAGTAATGTTTCACAGTCTATGTAAATCTTTAAACTCATCAAGTTGTATACTTTCAATATATAGTTTTTTAATACAAATATACCTCAATAAAGCTATTTTTAAAAGTTGATTTAAACCCACTTATATTTCTGCCATGAAGTTTTATATTATTAGACCTTCATTTTTCCTTTAGTGCTTTTTAAAAATTTACTCAATCTTTCCTTTGGGGTATATTTTTTATTTTGGGGGGGGAGTTTATATTTTTGTACTCGTTGATACATTTTCATTAATACCTTTGTGTAGTATCCTTACTTCATCACCTGTCCCACCTCTCTACCCCTTCCCTGCCCCCCACCTTTGCTGTGATTACTTAATAACAGTAATACTGAAACTATCGAGTTTCTCTTTCTTCCTTCTACTCCCGACCCTCCATATCTTATTGAGGTAATATACTTTTATTCCTAGTTAACATGGATGTTAATATCTAACTACAAATTAATACCTAAGCAATTAGTGAGTTTATTTGATTTTTAATGTTCTTTCTATATACTGTCTCTTCCCCATTTTCTTAGTTGCAACATATCTATATTTTCAGAGCACATAGTCATTAACTATTATAATTGCCCCTTTATAATCATGATTTATTTCTATTCCTAAAGAAGTTTTTAATGTTCTTCATCAGCATTTTGATTATCTGAAGTTTCTCTTATGGCTTCCCCAGAAAATGATTTGTAGGAACGTATTTCACATTCTTAACATTTTACTTGCAGTCTTTATGTTTGGGGGGCAGTTTGTCTCCATTTTCTTTCCTTGAGAATCTTAAATATGTTTTTTTCTCTTCCAGCCTAAAGAATAAGCATCAAATTTGACAATAAACTATTTTTTTTCTTTTCTCTACATTCCAACACTTTTCCTAGAATAG
The DNA here is from genome assembly GCF_045843805.1 of Urocitellus parryii. Taxonomy (NCBI): domain Eukaryota; kingdom Metazoa; phylum Chordata; class Mammalia; order Rodentia; family Sciuridae; genus Urocitellus; species Urocitellus parryii. Next base: position 28,359,508 of record NC_135537.1, read on the forward strand.
ATATTAAGTATTTTGAGCTCAGGAAATTCTTATAGCTTTAAACCTTATTGAGAATTTCAAAGACCTTTTATTTATGTGGCTTACATTTAGTGATATGCACCACCTTAGAAATTTAAAATGAACAATTTTAAAAATAGTTATTCACTCATTTAAAATAACAACAATTACTATATGTGAACAAATAGTATATATTAAATACATAACTTTTCTGAAAAAATAGAAAGAATAACTATTTTACATTTTTACATATCTCTTTAGTTTCTGGCATAGTAGAAAATAGTTGGATTTTCATACCTGATGTGTTCAGTCTTTCAGATATGTTGTTTGGGTTGACATATTTGAAGAAAATCTGTCTTTTTACAGTATATAGATGGAAGAGGAGGACTCTTTATTCTTTGATAATACACCAAAATCTGACAGTTTTGTAAAATTTAGTTGCAGTATGGAACCTGAAGCATTAGAAATGAACTTTTTGTACTTAGCTGTGTTAAAACACATCTGTTCTTTTGCACTTTAAGTGCATCTTTTCTATAGCAAAAAACATTGTTCAGTGGGAATCTGTGTTCACAGAGTTAATCAGATCTTCCACATGTTAATGGATTACACTATACAATATCAAAATAAGCATTTATTAATATCTATTGATATGGAAAGTAATTGGGTATTGGGAAGCGGTAACCCACAGTAACAGATTCAAGTTTTATCTAAAATTCAAGTTTTATCAATGGTAAACAATGTCAATCATTTTCCTCACTTCTTGTAGTTTTTAAATAATACTTCTAATTACCCCAATTTAATAAAAAATAATTAATTTACATAAAAATTCTTTGAAATAAGATTCATGTTCTGTGTAAGAAATTCCTAAGTGACATAGCATCACACACACTTCCATTTTTTTTTTTTTGACAAGCTTCTTCTTTTGGTCCTTGTATTTAATTGAATTTCGTGAATTCCAAGAATTTCTCCCCTAGATCTTTGTCTGGTAGAAAGTTTTGGTTTGCTACTTTAAAGCATTCTTTTTCCCCAGATTGTTCTGACACTATGAGATAGCATAGCAATTTTTTATTTTTGTGTTCATCTTTGTATTGGTTCTTGTAAAACCTTCTCTCAGGTTGCCATTCCAATATGGCTGTGTTGCTACCTGAGGATTCTCCCATTTTAAAACCATTAAAAATTATTCCTTCTCTCTGCTTCCCTCCTCCTCCCCAACAATAATTGCTGATATCATATCACCAGCTGATGGAAATTGGAAAGCTCTTGCCACCTAGGTATGCTGTAGATGTTTACCTTATTCTTTCATTTTGCTCTCCTAGTTATTCTGTCTGGATCATGCCCTTTTCTTATGTTCAAAGTCAGGAATAAGAGATTCCAATCCAAATTATGTAATCATATTTAACCTAAACTTGCTCACCTTCCATTGGATAATATGTCATATGGTCAAAAAGTGTAATTTCAGGCAAATTATCAGATTTGGAGAAATAGTAATGAATTCTCCAAAATGTGGTGGTAAGACATATTAGTCATCTACATTTAACCATTTCACAATGTGCACATATTTTAGGATATCATGCCACTGCATCTGATAAACATACACAATTTTTGTCAATTAAAATGTTTAAAAGGGATAGGATTATGTTCAAGATCAGAATTATACAAGGGAAAAATTGAGATAATTAAAAATATGATACACAAATATATATTGACTGACAATTTCTCAGAATTGCTAAATGATGTGAGTTACCAGTTTGAAAATGCCTAATGAGTTCCAATTCCCATTTTAAAACTTGATGGGAAATTGAAAAAAACCCTTTAAATCCTTCAGAGATTAAAAAACATTAACCTCAAAAGGAAGAGACATTAGACTAACAGCAAATGTTAAGTAATAATTAGATAATCATAAAATAATGTCTTCAAAGATTTGAAACAAAATGGCTACAAAATTATAATTATATATATATATATATATATATATATATATATATATATATATTACCAGTTAGGCAAAATTTCAAAAGTGATGGAAAAATAGCTTATCTAAGACTAAATAAATAATTCTTAATGAATCAGAAAATTGAACTCAGAAAAATGTAATAAAAAAGGCATTTGGTAAACATTCAGGTAATTTTAAATAATAATTATTTACAAAAAACTGATAATAGTTTAGGGCTTATTTGAACTTTTTAAAACAAAAGAACTAAACCATATGGCTGAATGATGGGAATTTAGTCGATTAAGAGATTATGTCTAAAATCCTTAATTTACTTTGGATGAAGAAATAAATACTGATTAATCTTCTACTATAAGTATGCATTTTAGAACTTGAAATCATTTATCAGAAAAATAACATTAACAACATACCCTTCACAAAAGCAGAAGAAGAGGTTAAAAAAAGGGGAGAAAATGCAAAGAAAAAGGGAAGTAGAAGGTAGTAAATAAAAACGGAACTATGCATAAAAGTGTATTAGTTATTAGAATAAATATTAATTTATCAGTTAATATGGAAAGACTTTCAGATTGGATTTAAGAAACAAATAAAATCAAGCTGCATGCTACTTTTTAAAAATATGCCAAAATATAAAATTAAATAATGTTTTAAGATAATAAAAAATAAATATCAGGGAAATTCTAAATTGAGTAAGGTTTATGTAACTGAGATAAAATATACCTTAAGAAAATGAAAATTATTTGAGGTTAACAGTCACATATAAAAGAGGAACAATTTACCATGAACATGTAATTATTCTAATTTGTATGTAACTCAAATTATAATACAACAATAATAAAAACCTAATACAGAAATAAGGCGAAAAAAAAAGAGAGAAAACCCCCCAAAAATCCAAAACACATTTTCTTTATCCATTCATCTGTTTATGGGCATCTGGTCTGGTTCTATAACTTGGTTATTGTGAATGGCACTGTTATAAACATTGGTGCAGCTGTATCACTATGTTATGCTGATTTTAGTCTTTTAGGTAAATAACAAGGAGTTGGATGGCTGGGTCTTATGATGATTCCTTTCGATAATTGCCATTCTAACTGGAGTGAGATTAAATCTCAACGTACTTTTGATTTACATTTCTCCAAGAGCTAGGAATGTTGAACATTTTTTCATCATTTATTTGTTGGTCATTTGTATTTCTTCTTGTGAGAATTATCTGTTTACCTCTTTTTCCCATTAGTTTATTGGGTTATTATTATTGTTATATAATATTATTTGTGTGTGTGTGTGTGTGTGTTGTTTTTTTAAGTTCTTCATATATTTTGGATATCCATCCCTGTAGAAGGATTAGCTGGCAAAGACTTTCTACCATTCTGTAAGGTTTCTCTTCATGTTCTTGTGTCCTTTGCTGTGCAGAAAGTTTTATTTAATGCTGTTCTACATATTGATTCTTGGTTTTATTTCTTGAGTTTTAGGGTTCTTGTTAAGGAATTCAGTGCCTGCACAACACACTGGAGTGTTAACCCTGTGGTTTCTTTTAGCAGTATCAAAGTTTTTGTTCCAATTCCCAGGTCTTGATCCACTTTGATTTGACTTGGGTGAGAGATATCTAGTTTCATTCTTCTACAAATGAATTTCCAGTTTTCCCAGTACCATTTGTTACAAAGGCTATCATTTTTCCAACGTATATTTTTGGCACCTTTATACAGTATCAGATGCTTACACCTATGTGGATTTTTTCCTATGTCTTCTATTCTATTCTATTGGTTTTCATGTCTGCTTTGATTTCAATGCCATGATGTTTTTGTTACTATAGCTCTGAAACATAATTTGAGATCTGGTATTATAATACTTTCAGTATCACTCTTCTTGCTCCATATTGTCTATTTTTGGCTATTCTTCATTTTTTTCTTCCAAATAAATTTTAGGACTGTTTTTTCTAGTTCTGTAAAAAATGTCGTTGTTATTTTGACGGGGATTGCATTGAATCTGTATAACACTTTTGGTATTATGGCCATTTTGACAATAGTAGTTCTGTCTGTCCAAGAACATGGAAGGTCTTTCCATATTCTAATGTCTTCTTCCTTTCTTCAGTGTTTTATAGTTTTCATTGTAGAGTTCTTTCAGATTGACTAAATTTATTCCCAAGTATTTTTTTTGAGACTATTTTAATGGAATAGTTTTCCTGATTTCTTTATCAACAGATTAATCATTGGAGTATAGGAAAGCTATTAATTTTTGAATGTTGATCTTATATTCTGATAATTTGCTGGACTTGTTTATTTCTCTAGAATTCTTCTGGTGAAGTATTTTTGGGTTTCATAGATACTAGCCATGTCATCAACAAACAGAAATAATCTGACTTCTTTTTTTCTTTGTATAACCCTTTAATTTTCTTCTCTTTCTTGATTGCTGTGGCTGAGTTTTAAGAACTATACTGAATAGGAGTGGGGAGAGTAGACGCGTTGTCTTATTCCTGATTCAAAAAGAACTACTTTCCCATTTTCTCCAGTTAGCATGATGTTGACTTTGGGTTTTGTTGTATGTGACCTTTGTAATGCTGAATTAGATTATTTCAGTTACTAGAGTCACCCGTGTTTTTTACATGAATGGGTGCTTGATTTTGTCAAAGACTTTTTCTGCATCTACTGAGGTGGTCATATGATGATTATCCTGGATCATACTTATGTGGTGAATTATATTTGCATATGTTTTGCATATGTTGAACCAACCTTGTATCCCAAGGTGCACCCCATTTGAATATGGTGTACATTCCTCTAAATGTGTTTTTTAATGCAGTTCACTAATATTTTATTAAAGACTTTTGCATCTATGTTCATCAGGGCTATTGGTCTGTAGTTTTATTTCCTTGATGTGTTTTTTTTTTCTGGTTTTGGTATTAGGGTAAAACTGTCTTCATAGAAAGAATTTGAGAGAGTTGCTTCCCTTTCTATTATATGGAATAATTTGAGAAGATTGACATTAGTCTTTAAAGGTAATTGATTCTTCTTTAAAGTTCTGGTACAATTCAGCTGAGAATCCACATGGTCTTGAGTTTTGTTTTGTTTTTTTTTTTGAAGGCTTTTAATTGCTTCAATGTTACTGCTTAATATTGGTCGGCTTAGGTTTCTATATCCTCAGTGGTTCAATTTGAGTAAGACATATAAGTCTGGAAATTTGATAGTGGAGTTTTATTCATCCATAAAGAAGAATAAAATTATGGCATTTGCTGGTAGATGGATGAAACTGGTGATCATCTTGCTAAGTGAAATAAGCAAGATTCAGAAAGTCAAGAGTTGAATATTTTCTCTCTTATTTGAAAGCTAAAGAAAAATAAGGACAAACAGGCAGGAGAACAGATCACAGGAAAACTGAAGTGAGATCAGTACAGTGGAGGAAGAGCAAGGGAGGTGAAGGGAGAAGAGAGGAATAGCAGAAGGAAATTGACCAAATTGTGCTATATACGTATATGAATATACCATAGTCAATTCCACATTTATATATAAAGCACCAATTAAAAAAATAATAAATACATAGAAAGAAAATTAGAAGAGTAGAGGAAGGGGAGCAGGAGAGGGAAGAAGGTTGGAAAAGAAGAAATTCTGGGAACTGAAATGTAGAAAATTATATTCCATGTTTATATGATGGTTTCAAAATGAACTCACTATTATATACAATTAAAATGCCCTAATAGAAACATTAAAAATAACCAAACAACAATTATAGAGGGGAAAATTATAACAGACAACTCTTAAAATTAAAAGATAAACTAGAAAATAATAAGAAAAATAAGAGTCAAATGACATAATACATTTAATGGATGTATCTCTAAAGCTTTATGTCCCATAATTAGAGACCACAAAATGACAACAACGTAAATCTCAATAAATATTGAAACTTGATATTAAACAGATCACAATATCTAATCATAATATTTGAAATTTCATATTTGAAATCAATATAAAAATAATTAGGCATTCCTCTGTCATTCTTTGGAAAAATTAGAAAAAACACTCTCAAGATCAAAGAAAGAAATTAACCTATTTACATCACACTTAGACCTAATAATTAAAGGAAATGCATCAAAATGAATGGAATGAAATAAAAGTAATAAGTAAAATTTCATAAATGCAAAGATTAGAAAGTCTGAGAAATTAGCGATTCAATCAATATGTTAGAAAAAGAACAATAAAGCAAACACAAACTAATTACAAGAAGTTAATCAAAGAATGAATGAAAGAAAAATGAAGAACTGGTTTATTGTAAAGACTAATAAATAGATAAATCTCCAGAAAGTCTTCATCATTACATTTCCCATCTAGTTAACACCTATTTATAATTTAACAATTATTCACCTATTTTTTATACTCAAATCTCTCTGAAGAAGTAGAGTGTTTTTAGTTTCCTGTCTTATACCACAAATCTAGATGTGAAACTTACATGTACTGAATTATTAGTTTTTACTAGCACATAGATAGTAGTAGACACGTAGCAAAAGTCAATGACCAGGCAATTGGAGTGCAATTATGAATTGTAAATAGTTAAGAAAAATAGCATGCGATGTATCAAGTTGAGAAAGTTATTTTTCTACTAAGATATCTCTGAACAAAATAATCTGATTCATCCAAAGAGGATATTTTTATATGTATTGTATGTCTGTCAGTAATCAGAAGACTTTTGTGATATTCAAATAATTTAGTTGATGGGTGTGATTGTGTGACTATGAGTATCACTCAATACACTCATAAATTGTCTAAATCTATTAGATCCAAGAAGGAGGCAATAATGGAAAAGGAACAGGATAAAACTACTGCCAATATTAGGGTGTTAAACTGGAATGATAATCACTATTTCAGGTAGGCATGAAAATGCAGTGTCCTTTTGGGATGTGGCCAGGCTATTTGAATACAATAACTATTGTGAGAATAAATATTCAATTTTTACTCTAGATAAGATCATGAGGCAGAAGTGGAGAAGGAATCTATATGGGTCTAGAATTGGACAGATCCTACCATGTACAAAAAGTATGAGCTTGGAAAGAAGTTACTTAACTTCATGAACCTCATTTAGTTTTTAACCTTTAAAATGGATATTTTAACAAGAAGAATCAAAAATAATTGTGCAAATTAAATATATCTGTGTTGAGCAACAAACTCAGCAGTGGGTGCTAAATAAACAGAAACTCAGTGACCCTTAGTGTTCCTGTAATAATTTCTATATATTTAATGATAGCCATTTATTCAGTAACCCATTGACATTTTCTATATGTCAAGTAGAAAATTAAATCTAACTGTACAAGTTGTGGATGCTGCTGGTATGAATGACAAGTTATTAGTAGTATTTATGTTTATATAACTATATGAAGTAAATGGTAGAATTGCTTTACTTTTAATTCATTGATTTTTATGATCATATGAATGCTACATTCATACTGCTCTGGTAGAAACTTCTTTCATTTTAATATATAATTTAAGGTTTTAAGAACACAGATCATCAGTAACATGTTTTTCACTCAGATTTTCATATTTTTACCGAGAACCATTAAAGGACATGGGTGATATTTGTCTAATGAGAAACCCTGATCCCCTAAGATGAATCAGTTTGCATTGTGATGAACCTATTTTCCACATGCTATAGCCAACTTTTTAGTTTTGCATCATTATCAGTCTCAAGCTTAGATTTCTGGATAATTCTTTCATGGTGCCAAAGTTCTTTATTACTATGCTTAACCATCATTTTTAAGAGTATTATTTCATTTACCTAGCCTCTAAAGGCAGTATAGAATTTTGAATTCATTTAACTAAATTGCACACTAAGACCCAGTGATATTTATATTAAAAATTTTCTACTATGAAGAAAAGGTATTATACCCAACTCAAAAGGAACCAGTATTTACTAACTAATTAATATAGACCATGAAATTCTGCATATGAAAACAAAGTAACTAAGAACCACAAAGGGCTAAGATCCAACTTAAAAGAAAATATGTTTGAGTGACATCTGATCTAGTCTACTCTACTCACTTTGACAGCGAGCTCTCTGCTAAGCATGTCCCACAGGATGCAAGAGAGTTACTGGGGGGTTTGGGTAAGAAGAAGGGGGGATGTACGATAATATTGAGGTGTAAAGCAAATTAGCTAGGTGAGCGCTGGTCTAACTCCTCAAATCTGTGATCCTTGTTAAAGGACAGAACTGTGTTACGAGAGGTCTTAAGTTCTGGAAGACTTCTATAAAAGAGCTGGCAACGAGAAGAGAAAAAAAAATCTCCTTATTGGTCAGAGGAGGAGAGGAATACCATAGATCAGCTGTCCAGACAACATATGTAGCAGCGAGGGCCACACATCAAATAGGTCAACAGAGCAGAAGGTAGGCAAAAACAACTGGCCCCAATATACAGCTATAGGAACCCTTCCCACAGCTCTGAGTATATGTATCTTTTCCCTCCAACCCCCATTGACCTGAGGATAATGAGATATGTTAGTCTTCCTTCTCATCTAGTAGAAGGGTGCTCAGTGTGTTAAGAATCGAGATACTATAAATATGACCACATTGAATTTATCATTGGGTGAGGCTCCATTATATGTAAGAGATTTTTGTTTAAAATAAATGAATTTCCTAGTACTCATAAATTCATATATTCTACTATCAGGGTAGTGGGTGTTTGCTAAAGTTGTTAAAATTTATTATTGGGCTAGTTGTTCTACCGAAAATGAAAAAAAAAAAAAAACCCTAGAAAATTCTGTGGTGTGAATGACATGATAAGGGGTATGTGTATGTAAATAATTTTGGCATATGAATTTATTGTGATTTCCATTGAAAATTATATTAAGAGTACCAGTAGGAATAGTTGAAGACATCTGGCTGATAAAAAAGTAGTTAAAATCAATTATCAACACACTAAATATTCACTTGGAGACAATATGCCAAGATCAGTCCGAAATATTTATTGAGATTTTCAAATATTCATTGAAATATTCAATGTATCTGTTGTATGGATGTATGTCTGGTGATAACACACTAATTTTATGTAAAAGGATCCTGTGCGACTTTTTAAAAAATAAAGATTCCAAGTCTTAATTTTACATCTATAATTTTAATTACCATTTTATTAACTTGTATTATGTGACAAGCTGTCAAAGGTATTATTTTATAAGCCATTTAAATTCAGTTTGAGTAAGGTGGATCTTTAAGGTCAATTTATTCAATTATTTTAATGTTTAATGCAATGGGAGTCGGATTTGGCTAAGGAGGAATCTATTAACCTATTGAACTTTTTAAACTTGTGGTAGGGAAGAGCTGTTGAAAATCTGAGAGGGCAGAGAACTAGGTAGAGCATTTAAAAACGAAAGAGAGGCTGGGAGAACAAAATAAAAGAAGGGCACATTAGAAAACAAATGCAATGCAGAAATATTTGCTGATTTAAAAAACTGGCAAATTGAGATTTAAACATGTAATTTTTATGGAGAATAAGGATGAAAGAAGAAAATAGTGATTGACATTCTGTTTTTCTTGAAATGGCATTTCAATTTTAGTATTATTGTAAGAGTTTTTGGCAAATTGAACTTTAAATTTGACCTTTTAAGATAAATGTAAATGATTACAATTTTATGAAATACTTCTATGGTGCATTTCAGCTTTAATATACAGATTGGATTTAATTTTTGTCTCTGTAGCAAAACAATTATTTCAGCATATCAACCATTGGGAATATTATTCCCCTCTCCAGTTTTCATTTGCAAATTTCATCATAACATGATATGGTTACCATCTGGTGTTTCTTATATAACATTATACTCAGCTTTTTAGCTTTGAAATAATAATATTTCAAAGCCAAATGGAAATCCTTTCTGAGAATATTATTTCATGTGAGCAACACATATATAAAGCATACAGTGTAACGTGGTTTGAGTTTATGCTTATTATACATATTGGAAATATGCAGATGACATATTCATATGAATTTAAAATTCTAGTGGTGTTTAATAGTTCTGCAACTTACAAAGTTCCTCAGATTAGTTTTTTCTTAATACTATGTTATGATTTTAGTTGTCTGAAAACCTTGAAAGTTCTATAAATTTTTAGATAAAATAAGTCTCAAAAATTTCTACTATGAAGAAAAGGAATTATACCCAACTCAAAAGGAACCAGTATTTACCAACTAGTTAATATAGGCCAAGAATTTCTGCATATAAAAATGAAAGTAAAAACCACAAAGGGCTAAGATCCAACTTAAAAGAAAATATGTTTGAGTGACACCTGATGATTCTGCAAAAGACATGCTTCACTTTGACATCGAGCTCTCTAATAAGCTTGAACTTATTAGATTCTTGTAAGAATCTCTGCTAAGTAATTATTTTGTAAATATACTGGTATCCTTTAGATGTGGTGTCCCCCAAAAGCTCACGTGTGAGACGATGCAAGAAGGTTTGGAGGAGAAATGATTGGTTTATAACCTTAACCTAATCAGCTAATTAATCCCTGATGGGATTAACTGAGTGGCAACTAGAGGCGTGTGGAGTGTGGCTGGAGGAAGTGGTTCATTAGGAGAGTGGCTTTCAGGTGTATATATTTTGTGTCAGACGTGGAATCTTTCTCTCTCTGCTTTCTATCATCATGTGAGCTGCCTCTCTCTGCCACATTCTTTCGCCATGATGTTCTGCCTCACCTCCAGCCCCGAGAAATGGAGCAGGTCTTCTATGGACTAAGACATCTGGAACCGTGAACACTTAAATAAACATTTCTTTTCTAAAATTGTTCTGCTCAAATTTTTTTTAGTTACAGCAGCGAAAAAGCTGACTAAAACACATACCTGAACAGACGGAGTACACTTAAACATTTATTGACACCATCCATGTGCCCAGCGGAGGTCCCACCGGATTTCTTCACACTGCTGTTCTATATATGTAATACATTTCTATCTTTAATTAAAATGGTCTGAACCTCTAGGAAAGGTTTTATATAAGTAGATTCAGTTGTATTTTTGGTGTATAACTGACAGACTGACTTTGTAAAAAAAAATTACTATTTATTAGGAACTGAATAGAAATTCCTTTGAAAGGGAAGCTTAGCTTGTATAAACATTATATATGTATGTATATACTCAATTCCATATTGATGATTATATATATCTCAATGAAGTAGAGGTGGTTAGGTAGCTTTCAAAGGTAGTTTCTTGTGTAGCATTGTCAATAAGCTCTGCCTCCCAGTATTTATGCTCTTGCATGGCTTCCTTCCTTTGAATTAGGACTGGGCCTGTAACTCACTTGTAACCCATAGGAGAGGGCATAAACGGTTTTGTAGAATGTTTGAGGCTAGATCAACAGAAACCTGGCAGCTCTGCTTTAGTCTTTTGGAACTTTCACTCACTCGAAAGGAAACAACTATCGAGTAGACAGTCCAGGCCAACCTGAAGCTGCCATTTTAAGAGGAAGCTGGGCTAGCTACTGAGTAAGGATGTGTGAAGAAAGAAAGGTCCCACCAGACCCATCTATCCCAGCCAACGTAACCAGATATGTAATGGAGATGACAAGAGTGCTTAAATAGCCATCCAACTCAACCACTTCAGGGAGCCCATGCAAGAATGCATAGCTGAGCCATGAAGCTTCAAGGTGAGTTGTTATGCAGCAATACACATGCCACAGTAAAATACAGGTGTGATCAATATGTAAGGGAAGTTCCCATCTGAGTTGGAGAAGGTGGTGGAGGTGGAGAGGGACTGGAAAGACATGCAGAATGTGGACAGTTTGAAAAACCAAGTAAGTAAATCAGTTAATGATACTTCTTCCACGTATGAAATCCTTTGATACTGTGAGGTAGTTTTATGATAATTTCTCTCAAATGATTATTAAAGTCAGAAGTGTGCTCACGAATATTTGTAGGGAGTGTAGAAGTGGAAGTTGGCTCATTTGTCCGTTTATGGATTGGAGAAACTTTTTCTGAAGAGCCACTAGGTCCTAGATGAGGAAACTGAGCCAGTTGAGTAAAGTTATCCTTTACTTGTTAACAAGAATGGTGGTTCAAGGAAGGAGAGAAACGAGATGGCAGCTGAGTTCCCATCCTTCAAAACAGAGGAGAGATGCTTCCAAAGTGGAGGAAAAATGAAACAGATTTGTAAGAAAGGTAACTATATAAAGGGAGTTACTTAAAGAAAAAAGAATTGGAAAATAAAGATCAGAGACCTATAAGGGAAAAAAAAGCAGGGTTTCTTCCTCTTAGGTTGACAGAAAACATGATGTAAGGATGGGAGATGACTCAATTTTTAGTGGAGGGGAAATTTATATCAAATGGCATCCATTGTCCTAACTGAACAGAGTGTGGTTGGCTGGAAGTGGGACAGGGAGTGGTGGGGTTGCTGGAGTGGGAGGAAGGTGGTAGCTGTCATGGCCTATGTGCTGAAGAGTGGGATGAGGAGCCAACTCATGATGAATGAAATGATTGTGGAACTGAAGACCCAGCTGGGGTTAGAAATCATGAATTTGTACAGCAGCCAATCACCATGGTAATGTAGGTTTCTCATACCATGTGGTTCCCAGAAGCAGAAGGGAAGGAAATGGATGACTGAGTTTGGGTTAGAAGGAGAAATTTGGGACACATTTTCAATGCTTACCTTAGCAAATAAATTGAGTCTGAAAAAGTCAATGACCTCTAACCCCTTAAATTCCTGTTCTATCTTGGAAAGATCATGTAGTCACTTAACATTTTTCTCAGGATAAAATGGGGATATTTACTTACCAGATTTCTTATGAGGATTAAATGGGAAAAAAATTAAGTAAAGTGATTTGTAAACTTTAAGGTATGATTTTACTGCAAGGAATCATTTTTCCTCTTTGACAGTAGGTGAAGATTAATTTCATGGACGGCTTCAGATACATCTTGTCTGTTGCTGTTTGTCAATCTGTCTGTCTTTATCTGCATCTGTAGAAAATTTTTCACTGGTAACTTTATTCATCGTATCTGAACTTCTCCTCCCTCAGCCTGCCTCTCTTTCTAGGTCTTTATTTTATTAAGCTATTTTATCTCTTTCTTTTAGCAGATGACAAAGAATATTCCATGCTTTTTTTTTTTTTTTTTTTTTTGCAGCTTGATCAGTTGTTTGCTATGATTTCTTGTTTTCTATGGAAGCCCTAATTCTATTCTGTTGATATTCTTTCTTTTAACTGCCTGGTAAAATTAGCATAATATACATATTTTTAGTTTTTAAAGTGGTTGATCCAATAATAAGAGATACCTCTAGTTCTCATCTAGTCTCTTATTTCTTAATCTATTAAAATATGATCTCTGAGAGCCAGGAAGAAGAGTGATAAATGCCCTTGAATCAGCATTCTTTAAAAAATCCAATCCAATAATCTTTGATTTTAATTGGAACTTTTAGCTTATTTATATTTAATAAAGTTACTAACATTTGAAGTTAAAAAAGAGAATGAGTTAGCATTTAATGTCCATCTTTACCTTGAGTTTTGTTTTGTTTTTAGTAATTACAACATATCAATAAAATATTTTCTTCTTATTTTCCATTATAATTCTTTTAGATACATAAGATATTATTTAACATAATTATAACTTGGTTTTGTTATTATAACTTGGGTTCCTTTTAGAAAACATTTATGGTATATGCTATTACTTGTGTAGTTTAACCATTATTTTGAATTTAATCTTGCTTATTCTTTACTATAACAAATGAAAATCTAGCCAATTTGAATTAGCAAATTACAATGATGAAGGATATTATATATATATTTAAGAACAAATTCACATAGGTTAAGTTTAAGAGTACAAAATAAAAATCAGGAAATAATCTTTTCATTACACTGAAAAAATATGATCTCTTAGATCATAAACTATGATCTCTTAGATTATGTTTGCTGATAGTAAACAATTTCTGACATCTTTTTATTCATGGAATTTCACATTACTTGATCAATTTTTTTAACTCTTACCTAGTTACAGGCGACATTTGTTGTTGACATTTAAAGCACAATTTTAAAGCATAGTCTTTAAGCCAGAGGTTACTGTGCTTGTTCAACTTCTTTTTTGCTGATTCCTGAGATGTTTACTGAATTTTAAAATTCTTTTTCTATTTAAATATCCCTTCAACATTGACTGTTTTGTGTTTTCCATTTTCTTATGCAAATTATCATTTTAATTTTTCAAGTGAAAATAGCAGAGAGACTGTGTAGATGAGCTGCAAATTAAAAAGGATGGCAGTGACAATTTTCAGTTTATTCAGGTGGGTAATGCTGCCTAGGGAAAGACCTTAAAGATCGTTTCTTACTAAAAATAGCTGGCAAAATTCTGATGATTGGAACAGAAACCTTTGAAGGAATGTGCTATATCTGGTGGAGTGGTTGAGATGGTGCACAAAGATCAGTGAATTAAAATAGAAAAAATAACACTCAATTGTTCAAGTATTAATCTTACCAAATGCACATATGAAATATGATTAGCTATTTGTGGGAATCAACAAGAAGACTAAAAAATTTTAACTGAAGAGTCTAGTAACACTGAAAATTCAAATACCAAAGATTTGAGTTTCATCTTACAGAAGCAGAATTGAAGTGTGATCATGGCAAAGTTAGCAGTAACAAGCATTTGGTTATTTCTTGTGGATGACTGTCAAGATTGTCAGTTAAGGACAGAAAAGGGAAGCCCTAATCCAACAGTTGCTCTGCTCATCTAGCACTGATTTTTGTAGACAGAAATGTATTTTTGGACAAGTATACTCTAATTTATATAGAAGAGATTAGTCAAAATCTGCTATAACTTGAAAAATGATAATTTTGAGATTGCTTATTGATCTTTGCTCTGATTCCAGGATAATCAAGACACAATATTGTGAAAAACTTATTTTTACATATAATAAAAAGCATCCTAAATATGACAATTGAGCAAACCAATTAACCCTCCAAAAAAGTCTTTCTTTAAAATTATTTGGCTCCTCCCAGTAGCAGCCAAAAGGAAACCTGGCTAGCCAGCGCTGGGGGAGGGGCAAGCAGAAAAAATCAAAGTGATAGAGTGCCAGGGATCCCAGCAGCCTGCAGCAGGGCCCCGGAGATCCAGGCCAACTGATTCGCGTGGCCTGCCCTGCGGCTACAGAAGGCATGGCGCCTCAGTGAAACCATTAATTGGCAAGCAGGGAGGTTAGGGAAGGCCATTAGGTGGAATCCCACCAGCCAAGCCCACACGGACCCTTGGGCCGAGCACGGGTTCTCAGAAGGGGAAGGAAGCGGTACAGTCCCATCCCCCACAGCGGACACTCCGCCGAGGCAGTCAGCGGCCACCATCCGGGAAAGCTGAAGGATACACCGCCACTCTCCTTCAGAGTGCGACATCAAAACAGGTCGGTGTCATTCAGCTCACCCCCCAGACAGCGGGAATTCGCATAAAATCTCTCCTGGGCTTGCCGGGAGAGGGAGTATCAAGCTGAGCCTCCATACAGACTAGGGGGAAACCAGAGACACCTGACCTCCAACCCCTCCTCCCAGTAGCAGCCAAAAGGAAACCTGGCTAGCCAGCGCTGGGGGAGGGGCAAGCAGAAAAAATCAAAGTGATAGAGTGCCAGGGATCCCAGCAGCCTGCAGCAGGGCCCCGGAGATCCAGGCCAACTGATTCGCGTGGCCTGCCCTGCGGCTACAGAAGGCGTGGCGCCTCAGTGAAGCCATTAATTGGCAAGCAGGGAGGTTAGGGAAGGCCATTAGGTGGAATCCCACCAGCCAAGCCCACACGGACCCTTGGGCCGAGCACGGGATCTCAGAAGGGGAAGGAAGCGGTACAGTCCCATCCCCCACAGCGGACACTCCACCGAGGCAGTCAGCGGCCACCATCCGGGAAAGCTGAAGGATACACCGCCACTCTCCTTCAGAGTGCAACATCAAAACAGCGGACACTCCATCCAGGCAGTCAGCGGCCACCATCCGGGAAAGCTGAAGAATACACCACCACTCTCCAACAGCTTGCAACATCAAAACAGCCAGCAGCAGGACCCCGGAGATCCAGGCCAACTGATTCGCGCAGCCTGCCCCACAGCTACAGAAGGCGTGGCGCCTCAGAGAAGCCATTAATTAGCAAGCAGGGAGGTTAGGGACTGCCATTAGGTGGAATCCCGCCAGCCAAGCCCACCGCCCACGCCCGGAACAGGCCCAGCGACCTGCCAGCATTGTAGTCACGACACCCCAATTGGAATAGGGACAGAGCAGAGCCGCCTTCCACTCCCGGAACAGGCCCAGAGAGCCGCCAGCGTGGTAGACACGTCACCCCAATTGGAGTAGGGGCACAGCCGCCGCCCGCACCTGCAAGGGAGACTTTTCAAGTATACAAGAGCAACATAAATAAATAGGGGGTAAATTTCAAAACACAACAGTTGCACCAAGCAGAAAGAAACGCGAGCAGTATGAAAAGACAAGGAAAGAAAGGATCACAAGCAATGCAGGTCAACTCAACTTTAGAAGAGGTAATAGCTGCAACAGATGGAATATCAGATAAAGAGTTCAGGATATATATGCTTCAGATGATCTGGAGTCTCAAGGAAGACATGAGACAGCAAAATCAGACAATGAAAGATCACATTGACAAACAAATCCAGGAAGTAAAAGATCAATTTCACAGGGAGATAGAGGTAATAAAAAACAAACAAATTGAAATTCTAGAAATGCAGGAAACAATAAACCAACTTAAAAACTCAATTGAGAATACTACCAGCAGAGTAGATCACTTAGAAGAGAGAACATCAGACAATGAAGACAAAGTATTTCAACTGGAAAAGAACATAGACAGCTCAGCAAGTCTGCTAAGAAACCATGAGCAGAACATCCAAGAATTATGGGACAATATCAAAAGACCAAATTTAAGAGTCATTGGGATACAGGAAGGCACAGAGCTCCATTCCAAAGGAATAAACAGTCTATTCAGTGAAATAATACGAGAAAACTTCCCAGAATTGAAGATTGAGACAGAATCCCAAATCCTAGAAGCCTACAGGACGCCGAATGTGCAAAATCATAAGAGATCCACACCTAGACACATTATAATGAAGATGTCCAACATACAGAATAAGGAGAGAATTTTAAAAGCTGCAAGAGAAAGAAAGCAGATTACATTTAGGGGTAAACCAATCAGGATAACAGCTGATCTCTCAACACAGACTCTGAAAGCTAGAAGATCCTGGAATAACATATTTCAAACACTGAAAGACAATGGGCTCCAACCAAGAATCGTGTATCCGGCGAAATTAAGCTTCAGGTTAGAAGATGAAATTAAAACCTTCCACAATAAACAAAAGTTAAAAGAATTCGCAGCTAGAAAACCATCTCTTCAAAAAATCCTTGGCAAAACATTACAGGAAGAGGAAATGGAAAACAACATTGAAAACCAACAATGGGAGGTAGGACAGTAAAGGGGGGAAAGTAGTCAAAGAGGATAACACATCAGGTTTAGTAACATCAATAAACAAATATGGATAGAAGAACAAACCATATCTCAATAATAACCCTAAATGTTAATGGCTTAAACTCACCAATTAAGAGACACAGGCTAGTAGAATGGATCAAAAAACAAGACCCAACAATATGCTGTCTACAGGAGACGCATTTGATAGGAAAAGATATACATAGACTGAAGGTGAAAGGTTGGGAAAAATCATATCACTCATATGGACCGCGGAAACAAGCAGGAGTGTCCATACTCATATCTAATAAAATAGATTTCAAGCCAAAGCTAATCAAAAGGGATATAGAAGGACACTTCATACTGCTCAAGGGAACCATACACCAACAAGACATAACAATCATAAATATATATGCCCCAAATAATGGTGCAGCTGTATTCATCAAGCAAACTCTTCTCAAGTTCAAGAGTCTAATAGACCAACATACAATAATCATGGGAGACTTCAACACACCTCTCTCACCACTGGACAGATCTTCCAAACAAAAGTTAACTAAGGAAACTATAGAACTCAATAACACAATTAACAACCTAGACTTAATTGACATATATAGACTATACCACCAAACATCAAGTAGCTACACTTTTTTCTCAGCAGCACATGGAACCTTCTCAAAAATAGACCATATACTATGTCACAGGGCAACTCTTAGACAATACAAAGGGGTAGAGATAATACCATGCATCTTATCTGATCATAATGGAATGAAACTGAAAATCAATGATAAAAGAAGAAAGGAAAAAGCAAGCATCACCTGGAGAATGAACAATAGGTTGCTGAGTGATCAATGGGTTTTAGAAGACATCAAGGAGGAAATTAAAAAATTCCTAGAGTTAAATGAAAACACAGACACAACATATCGGAATCTATGGGACACATTGAAAGCAGTTCTAAGAGGAAAATTCATTGCTTGGAGTTCATTCCTCAAAAAAAGAAAAAACCAACAAATAAATGATCTCATACTTCATCTCAAAATCCTAGAAAAAGAAGAGCAAAACAACAGCAAAAGAAGTAGAAGGCAAGAAATAATTAAAATCAGAGCTGAAATTAATGAAATTGAAACAAAAGAAACAATTGAAAAAATTGACAAAACTAAAAGCTGGTTCTTTGAAAAAATAAATAAAATTGACAGACCCTTAGCCATGCTAACGAAGAGAAGAAGAGAGAGAACCCAAATTACTAGCATACGGGATGAAAAAGGCAACATCACAACAGACACTTCAGAAATACAGAAGATAATCAGAAATTACTTTGAATCCTTATACTCCAATAAAATAGAAGATACTGAAGGCATAGATAAATTCCTTGAGTCCTATGATCTGCCCAGATTGAGCCAGGAGGATATAGACAACCTAAACAGACCAATAACAATAGAGGAAATAGAAGAAACCATCAAAAGACTACCAACTAAGAAAAGCCCAGGACCGGATGGGTATACAGCAGAGTTTTACAAAACCTTTAAAGAGGAACTAACACCAATACTTTTCAAGCTATTTCAGGAAATAGAAAAAGAGGGAGAACTTCCAAATTCATTCTACGAGGCCAACATCACCCTGATTCCGAAACCAGACAAAGACACATCAAAGAAGGAAAACTACAGACCAATATCTCTAATGAACCTTGACGCAAAAATCCTCAATAAAATTCTGGCGAATCGGATTCAAATACATATCAAAAAAATTATACATCATGATCAAGTAGGATTCATCCCTGGGATGCAAGGCTGGTGTAATATACGGAAATCAATAAATGTTATTCACCACATCAATAGACTTAAAAATAAGAACCATATGATCATCTCAATAGATGCAGAAAAAGCATTCGACAAAGTACAGCATCCCTTTATGTTCAAAACGCTAGAAAAATTAGGGATAACAGGATCATACCTCAACATTGTAAAAGCAATCTATGATAAGCCACAGGCCAGCATCATTCTGAATGGAGAAAAATTGAAGGCATTCCCTCTAAGATCTGGTACAAGACAGGGATGCCCTCTCTCACCACTTCTGTTCAACATAGTCCTCGAAACACTGGCCAGAGCAATTAGACAGTCAAAAGAAATTAAAGGCATAAAAATAGGAAAAGAAGAACTTAAATTATCACTATTTGCAGATGATATGATTCTATACCTAGCAGACCCAAAAGGGTCTACAAAGAAGCTATTAGAGCTAATAAATGAATTCAGCAAAGTGGCAGGATATAAGATCAACACGCATAAATCAAAGGCATTCCTGTATATCAGCGACAAATCCTCTGAAACGGAAATGAGGACAACTACTCCATTCACAATATCCCCCCAAAAAATAAAATACTTGGGAATCAACCTAACAAAAGAGGTGAAAGATTTATACAATGAAAATTACAGAACCCTAAAGAAAGACATAGAAGAAGACCTTAGAAGATGGAAAAACATACCCTGCTCATGGATAGGCAGAACTAACATCATCAAAATGGCGATATTACCAAAAGTTCTCTATAAGTTCAATGCAATGCCAATCAAAATCCCAACAGCATATCTTGTAGAAATAGACAAAAGAATCATGAAATTCATATGGAATAATAAAAGACCCAGAATAGCAAAAACAATACTAAGCAGGAAGTGTGAATCAGGCGGTATAGCGATACCAGACTTCAAACTATACTACAGAGCAATAGTAACAAAAACAGCATGGTACTGGTACCAAAACAGGCGGGTGGACCAATGGTACAGAATAGAGGACACAGTAACCAATCCACAAAACTACAACTATCTTATTTTTGATAAAGGGGCTAAAAGCATGCAATGGAGGAAGGATAGCATCTTCAACAAATGGTGCTGGGAAAACTGGAAATCCATTTGCACCAAAATGAATCTGAATCCCTATCTCTCGCCGTGCACAAAAGTTAACTCAAAATGGATCAAGGAGCTTGATATTAAATCAGAGACACGGCATCTGATAGAAGAAAAAGTTGGTTATGATCTACACGCTGTGGGATCGGGCTCCAAATTCCTCAATAGGACACCCATAGCGCTAGAGTTAACAAATAGAATCAACAAATGGGACTTACTCAAACTAAAAAGTTTTTTCTCAGCAAAAGAAACAATAAGAGAGATAAATAGGGAGCCTACATCCTGGGAACAAATCTTTACTCCACACACTTCAGATAGAGCCCTAATAACCAGAATATACAAAGAACTCAAAAAATTAGACAATAAGATAACAAATAACCCAATCAATAAATGGGCCAAGGACCTGAACAGACACTTCTCAGAGGAGGACATACAATCAATCAACAAGTACATGAAAAAATGCTCACCATCGCTAGCAGTCAGAGAAATGCAAATCAAAACTACCCTAAGATACCATCTCACTCCAGTAAGACTGGCAGCCATTAGGAAGTCAAACAACAATAAGTGCTGGAGAGGATGCGGGGAAAAGGGCACTCTTGTTCATTGCTGGTGGGACTGCAAATTGGTGCAGCCAATTTGGAAAGCAGTATGGAGATTTCTCGGAAAGCTGGGAATGGAACCACCATTTGACCCAGCTATTCCCCTTCTCCGTCTATTCCCTAAAGCCCTAACAAGAGCATGCTACAGGGACACTGCTACATCGATGTTCATAGCAGCTCAATTCACGATAGCAAGACTGTGGAACCAGCCTAGATGCCCTTCAATAGATGAATGGATAAAAAAAATGTGGCATTTATACACTATGGAGTATTACTCTGCATTAAAAAATGACAAAATTATAGAATTTGGAGGGAAATGGATGGCATTAGAGCAGATTATGCTAAGTGAAGCTAGTCAATCTTTAAAAAACAAATACCAAATGACTCCTTTGATATAAGGGGTGTAAACAAGGACAGGGTAGGGACGAAGAGCTTGAGAAGAATATTTACAGTAAACAGGGATGAGAGGTGGGAGGGAAAGGGAGTGAGAAGGGAAATTGCATGGAAATGGAAGGCGATCCTCAGGGTTATACAAAATGTCATATAAGAGGTAAGGAGGGGTAAGTCAAGAGAATACAAATGGAAGACATGATTTACAGTAGAAGGGGTAGAGAGAGAAAAGGGGAGGGGAGGGGAGGGGAGGGGAGGGGGGATAGTAGACAATAGGACAGACAGCAGAATACATCAGACACTAGAAAGGCAATATGTCAATCAATGGAAGGGTAACTGATGTGATACAGCAATTTGTATACGGGGTAAAAGCGGGAGTTCATAATCCACTTGAATTAAACCGTGTGTAATATGATGTATTAAGAACTATGTAATGTTATGAACGACCAATAAAAAAAAAAAAAAAAAACCCTGGCAAATCTTATCATCCTGGAAGCCATAATTCACATTTGTGGCTGCCACAGGAATAGGGCTCAGTGTACATCCCCACTCTCTCACCAGCCTGGCTACTATCATCGCCACAGCTGCCATCAACACCTCGTCTGTCTGTTGATGCTTCTGCTGGTGCCACATCATTGCTGCTGCCATCCTGGGTCCAAGCACTGGCCAGCCACCCCCACTTGGAGCTGTCCTCCACCCTTCCACTCCCAACCTTCTAGAAATGTCCATGCACCAAATGGCCATGCCAAGTTGCTCACTGGCCAGAACTGGTGCACCCTGTGCTGCTGTTTCTGCCTATTCACAGGCTCCATCAGACTTCTCTTTGAACCCAGTTCAAAGACAAAATGGAATTTCAAAACTTAGAGAGAGCATTAAACTTATCAAGGGGAGGGAAGGGAAGAAGAGAGAGGGGCTCTTCAGAAAGTAGATCAGTGTACTATGTGTGTGTCACACATCCAGGAAGCTGATCCTGAAAGAAGAAAGAGAAGAGGTGAAAAAGGGTCTGTGACAATATATTAATGTAACTGCACTTTTAACAAACATTCCAATTAGTGTTTATATTCAAAATATACACAGTATAAGTTTACACATATATATTAATGATGCTATGATTGTTCCAAATAGTCTTCAGAATTTTATTCCAAGTCACTTTATGAGACATAGGAAATCTATTATTTTCCTTAACATCATTATTTTAATATTATGAAACACAAGTACAAAACATTGTACAAACATACTTTTAACTACATAAAGATACAGAGTCTGTTTCACCTAGTACTTACTGCTCTACAGGAATTTTTAACTATTCCTATGTGGCTTTACCATGAATAACAAAGTTCACATCATGGCCAACCATTGCAGATTTGCATTTATCTTAATATCCCTACTCAAGATGTTTTGGAGAAATGTTAATAAGTATAAAATCATGAATGTGAGAGCGATTGGGCTGCCTCATTTGTCACCCTATTGATAGCCAAGGTAGATTCAACCTCCCTCACAACTCTGCGAGCATCTCTCCAGAAGATGCACCTCAATAGAAGAGGAAGATATTCCCTGACAGAAAAGGACCATTTTGGGGTCAAAAATAAATGAGTAACTGTGCTTCCTTGCTAGGATATCCAAATGAGCTCTCAAGAAATGTGAACTCACCTAAGAGCTAGGAGTTTTAAATGAGCAATATTGTTGCATATGACCTAAGATCTCCATTATATTGGCTTTTCCAAGATACTCTGTACTTACTTAGGGTTAGAAGTGTTGTCTCAACAGTCCTCTTCCTGTGTAGTAAGGCAGATTACCCATTTCCTGAAAAGTCCAAAACATCATAATCTATTCTTCTCAAGGTAATGTGTTATCTTTTTACTCTTAAGTAATAATGGTTGAATGAGTCAATTATTTGCATAATTAGATTGGGATTGCTCTTATCTTCAAACAAATGATGATAACCAAAAGAGAAGATCAAAATGTTCTTTATGACTCAAAGGTTGTAAGGGTGGGGTGGGGTGAGCTATAGTGAAAAATGAAAAGAATGGCAGGAGAAAGTATGTCTGCCACTGCTCCTTACAGTTCTGGAAGAGCTGTTGGAAGAAAACTGGAATTAATTATGAGTTAAAATGTTATGAGGACTGACTTTTGAATATCTAAAAGTGATTAAAGAGTTAAGGAATTGAATCAAAGATACTACAACCAGCTATTCATCAGGAAAGATATTTGATATGGCAGAATGGGAACTTTCATTGGAAAAATAAAATTCTCCCCATGTTTCTACATCAGTGAGTTCACACACACACACACAATATTTAAAAATGTATATTTTCTTGTTTTTGTCTTTGTCTCTACTGTTCCTATTGCCTAGAAGACTAGTCTCATCTACTCTACTTCTTAAAATTTCCAATTACCCTTAAAACCCAACCTAGATCCCATATTATCCTATGAAGTCTTTTCCAATTTAAGTGAATTCTCTTCTTTTTCTTGGAAAGAATTTTGTAGGCATCTGTTATCAATTGCTTGTTTCTCTCCCTAAACAGTCAATTTCTTGACAGAAGATGCATTGTTCATTAAAGTACCCATAGTGGAAGACCTGGTATAGAGTAGACATTTAAATAATTAGTTTAATGTAGTTTATGATGCTATTTTCAATAAAACTTTAATGTAGTATTTAACAATGACACTCTTGATCGCTTGAGTATATAGTGCCCAAAGCACCTATTTTGCAGGAAACTATCTATTTAGTTTATGGAATGGAGTTGGAATTTGACAGATTTAGTTAGTTCCTTTACCTAATTGTTGTCTTTGCCCAAGCAACTTCCCCTCTCAGTATCTTTTTTCTCATTTCTAAAATAGAAATAATAAAAATTAATTTATTAATTAATTATTAGGAAGATTAAATGATACTTGCACTATTTCTAGAGGACATTGAATAAATATAACTTTCTCCACACACTATTCCGACTTCTTAAAATCATTGTCATATAGTGATTCTTAAGTGTGACACACGTAAATGACAAATAATGAAAACCACCTAGCATTATACTCGGAGTACAGTAGGTTCTTAATACCTGGAATTCCCTAGCTCCCTCTTTTCCTTCTTGCAGGTTACTACAGCACTTCCTTTAGTTTTAAAGTAACAATCAATAGTAAGAAAAATAAGGAGTAGAGAGAGCTGGGGGACAGATGATGGGAAAATTGGGGGGAAAGTCCATCAATTGCCATTCAGCTGCTATAAAATAATTGTCAAGCATTCTGTAGGGTGCACTCCATACATTGTGTTTTTTTTTTTTAATCCACAAGACAATCAGACCAAACCAAACAGATCTGGGCTCAAATTTTTGCTCAACTTGAACATTGTGTAATAGTGGGGAAATTACTTGGTGGCTTTGTCTTTAGATCTAGGTGTCCCATCACAAAAATGATAACTCACCAATTTTTGAACTGTTTTGAGGATTAGGTTCTCACATGTAGACAGTTTGGTACTGTGGAGCATGACCTCAGTGCACAGTGGCTGCAGTTATTAAAATCTCACACAATCAAACACATGGTCAGCAATGAAGATGGCATCTACTGACCATGATGAACAATGGGCTCTACTTGCTACCCTTGTATTAGGCAGATTTCTAAAGGTGTCCTTCTAGGATTTTCAATATCTGGTTAATCAATCAAACATTAACCTGATTACTGCTGCATATTTTTTAAAATGTAACTGAGGTTAAGTATCTTAAAATAAGAAGTTTACCCTAGATGGCATATTATTACTTTGAGCTCACAACCAGGAAACAGAAACCTCGGTTGTACAACCCCATGACACTAAGTACTTCCAACAATCCAAGTGCTTGGCAGCAGATTCATTCCTAGAAAAGACTGTACTTTGCCAACCCTTGAATTTGGCCTCGTGAAATTCAGAGCAGAGAACCAGCTGAGCCACCCTGCACCTGGACTTCTGACCTACAGAACTGTGAGATAATGAATAGGTGGTGCTGTTTGAAGCTACTAAATGTGTAGTAACTTGTCAAGGCAGCAATAGCAAATGAATACACCCACTCTGGAGAAGATTCAAAAAAAATTATTGAAAACAGGATGCATCTGAATCCACTGAAAGATACAGGAGTAATCTTTAATTCTCATCATACCTACTGTCCACATGTACATTTGTCTCCAGGATGATGTACAAATTCCCCTTTCTGTGAAACTAATAACAGTGAAGTTTTAAAAGATAATCACATGTTATCATTATTTCTTTATCATCAGAGTCTACTAACAAAGCAAAAGAAACATAATCTCTAAATATATTTAATGTCACATTTAATTTTCAGTTTGATTTGTTATATCAGGATATGAATCTTTTAACATCCCCAGGTTTTCAAAAAACAGAAAGGAATTTTTACAACTATAGTTGAT
Source organism: Urocitellus parryii (assembly GCF_045843805.1). Classification (NCBI taxonomy): domain Eukaryota; kingdom Metazoa; phylum Chordata; class Mammalia; order Rodentia; family Sciuridae; genus Urocitellus; species Urocitellus parryii. Next base: position 28,385,097 of record NC_135537.1, read on the forward strand.
GGACATTTTCAGTCACATTATTAGGAAGCAGACTTTGGTATCTGCAAATAACAGCCACAGTCATTCCTATGTGTGCTGAACAGGAAAAATTAACACAAATGTTCCTGACAGCTGAGACCGAGCTATTAAAAACTGTGGGAACACTCTCAGCAGAGACACTACCAAAATAGAATGCAATCTTTAATTGAAGAATGACAACTTGTAAGAAGCCTCTTTGTTTCCCACCCACCCCCTTCCAGTGGCCCAATTTTTATTTTATATTTTATGTAGCAATTTTTCTACCTCTCATCTTCCTGTTCAATATTGATTTTAAATAAATATTCTGCAGGATTTGTTGACAGTTTGCTTGGAGAAAAATCTTTCATTGAGGTTCTTGTTTTCCAAGCGTTAAACATGTTTTTTTACTATATCCCCTAAATTCTCAAAATGCTTAGCCCAAGAAACTGGAGATAACCCACGTCTGACCTAAACAGACAATCCCAGAAGCAGTTCTTATAGAACTGAAGTGGGGCTGGGCATGGTGGCACACGTGGCTTGGGAGGCTGAGGCTGGAGGACCGTGAGTTCAAAGCCAGCCTCAGTAACTTAGCAAGGCTCTAAGCAGCTCAGTGAGACCCTGTGTCTAAATAAAATACAAAAAGGGCTGGGGATATGACTCAGTGGTTGAGTGCCCCAGGATTCAATCCCCAGTACCCCCCCCAAAAAAAAACTGAAGTGGGTCTAGCTCTCATTCATTCATCACCTCAACAACTGATTATTGAACAACTACTATAGTAGTTTAAGAAGTATGTTGGGTGCTGGGACCACAAGAATGAATACAACAGATACAGTCCTTTCATAATTGTAATGAAACCTATCAAAAGTTATGTGAAGTCAAGATGGAAACCATGGGGCAAAAGGCTGACTCTAATGAAGAGACAATCCGAACAGAAATTAATTCCAAAGAGTTGGATGAAGAGACAAAAACTTTGGGGAAAGACTGTAATACATGATTCAAGAAGCTCAGGAAGGATTCTCCTAGAGAAATCTCCAGAAGTCCCAGAATTTATGCTCAAGGATAGATTACAAAGTACCTCTGACTGTTCTCATAGGCAGAGAGGGGGCTACTATTGGCACTAAAAATGTATGTATACATACCAATTCATCCTGAAATGGAACAATTAAAAATGTACAAATGAAAAGAAGCTACTGCCAGTTCTACTCTCCTCTCTTTTCAGGAGAAATATCAAGTAACATCTGAAGGGACACTTTCTTTGCCTCTCCATATCCAAGGGGGACACTGTAAATAGGCACTAAAAAATCTTTGACCCAAATACTTCTTCTCCTGCCTCTCCAGAAAGCCAGTGTCTATATCCCTAATCATAAACAAAATGCTTCACAAAGGAGTATCCTAAGCCATGTTTATCTAGTATCAGCCAAGTTCAGTTGATAGTAAAGAACATAGCTCAATACTTTAGGATTTAAAAAAAAATGCTGGGGCAATGTTAAGTTGGAAGGAGGAACGAAGTTGGACAGAAACATTCTTTTTTGAAAATTTTTTTCATTTGTTCTTTTTCATTATATATGACAGTAGAATGTATTTTGACATATCATAGATACATGGAGTAAAACGTCCCATTCTCGTGGTTATACATGATGTGGTGTTACACTTGGTCGTGTATTCAGATAAGAACATAGGAAAATTAAGTCTGATTCATTCTACTGTCTTTCCCATTCCCATTCCCTCATCCCTTCTCTCAACTCCCTTCCCCCAGAAACATTCTTAATCTCCTTCTTAAATCAGCTCAGGGTTGGCCATGGAAGAAGCAGTGAAGAAGAGAAAACGTGAGACTCACATTCCCTAATACTGGGAAGAAAGAGAGTACCACCTCTCCCATGAGGGTGCAGGAGCACTGTCGCCACCATCCAAGACACTGAACAGTAGCAGTAACATTTCTGGGTCCAGCACAGGAGGAGCATTCACTGTGGGTTGAGGCTGGGGAAAGAGGGAGTGGGGCTTGTTTGCAACTCTTTTCAGACCTGGAGAAAATTTCCTGTAAAAAAGGAGGCCAACTGATTATAAATTGAGAGATTCCTAAGATTACTCTCAGTCCGATGATTTCCTAGGACTAGAAGAACTCAGAAAGCCTTTATACTCAAAGTCACAGTTCATTCCAGTGAAAGGATACAGACTACAGTTAACAAAGAGAAGAGGTACATCAAGAAGGGTCCAGGAGAAACCAAGTGTAGAACTTCACAGACTCTGATAGCTCCAGTCTTTGGTTACATTCTCTGGGTGATTGATGCTTTCCAATCCTTTGTGATAAGACACTAGACCAAAGGAGAAGCTGGGAGGGAAATGTGTGATGTTTGGTATACTTTTCTCAGCAGTGATGTGAGTCATATGCATAGAATATTTCCAAACAAAGAAACTCACCCAAGCATTGGTTTCTAGGGTTTTATTGAGGCTTGCTCACATAGGCATGGCTAACCTCCTGCCTGGCTAACCTGTTTTCAGCATCTTAGATACTAAGCTGAAGTACTGCATAGACCAAATCTGGTCACCATAAATCACATTGCTGGCATAGAGTATCGTATCAGGTGTGGCCCAAGGCTTCCTAGTAACAGACTCTTTTATCAGGCAGGACATTCCAAGGGGTTAGACGTTACCCTGAGAAGCCCATCAAAGGTCAAACCATTCTTTGGGAAAAATTAATATTTTACTGTGGACTGAGGAAGTGAATTTACTAGTATCACAAAAGCTATAATATTTTTGTCATTGCTAATTTAATAGTGAAATTTGATCTTGCTCATAGCATTAAGCAACTTGATGAGTTTTCAGCATGTCAGTTTTTAAGAACATTCTGTTATTTTTAATCTCAAGTACAATGTAATGAATACAAAAATATTTGACACCAAATCTGTTTTCATAGTATCATATGGCTCTTCAAATATTCATATTTTCATAGGACTGAGATCTGGCCACAAACCTCATGTGCTTCACAGACTCTGATAGCTCCAGTCTTTGGTTACATTCTCTGGGTGATTGATGCTTTCCAATCCTTTGTGATAAGACACTAGACCAAAGGAGAAGCTGGGAGGGAAATGTGTGATGTTTGGGATACTGATGCCTCTTTTGGATGCCCTGCTGAAGTGAGGCTACTGCAGAGTGAACCAGAGCACATTTTCTGAATCAACACCCTCAAAACCAAGCGAAGAACAAAGACCGCAGCCTCAGCCTGGCCTCATGTACATCCAAGTTATGGGAGAATACCTGCACTATCAGGTAGCCCTGAGGAAAGCGTAGGAGTGAGGAACAAGAGCAGGCTCAGCACTTATCCACATTATCAAGCTCTCTCCAAGGAAGTGAAAAAATGACTAGTGATTATATTTTTAAACCAAATCAAAAGAGAGCCCTCAAGTTTAGGAGAAACTGTTATTTAAATGCCTGTCTTCTCAGCCACCACCCCCATACATATGTTGAACACATTATACCATCATCAGAGGATTTTTAAATATAAAAAGCAATACTGATTTTGTATCATGTACATCAAGATGTCCAAATTAAAAATGGAACTCTTCTATAAAAGTGCATGTCATTTTAAAGACATTTAATTTTTTTTAAAAAGGACAAGTGTGGTACATATGATTTCCTAAAAATGGAAACTATGAAAAAGCAAATGTATTATAATGTGGATATTAAAACTTAGCAACTTTAATAATCTACTAAGGTACTGGGATAGTTTTAAGTCTCCAAAAAGGTCATTATGATTTGGATAATAACTGAAGTCAAAATTGCTTAAGTTTAAAAAAAAATAAGTCCCTTTACTCTTTCTCTTGTGGAAAATCAATTTAATTCTTCATACCAAAATGAGTTCCCTTGTAGATGAGAAGAAGTGACAGAATTGATATTATCTTGCCTCCGTCAGATTTAGGTTTTTTATTACTGCCCATATAACTGTCCAATAACAATATGGGAAACTGGGTTTCGCTCATAAAATTGATGGGTTGGGATAAAGAGTGCTGGGGAGAATTACACTAAGGTACTTTTCTGTAGTTCAATAATGACTTGAAATGGGGATTTTGAGAGGGTTTTGCTAAAGTCTGGCTTCATAAGTGTTTTCATCTTAATTTAGGGGGAAAAAAAAAACATTTGCCACAGTAATCAAACCCTATGACATACATCATCGGTTGCCTTCTCAACACCATCCCCGACTCCCATCTTCCAAGTTTCTTTTGGGATGGTTCTGTGCCCACATTCACAACTTCTCCATAACTCATGGAGGCCATCTAACCCAGTCCTCCTCATCAAAAGAACAAAGGGGAATTCTGAAAGGTTTACCAGACTTTCTTTTTCTTTCTTGCATTCTTGGTACAAAAGAATCATGCACATGACACGGCCCTTCTTTCCTGAGTCTTCCAAAATTAACATGATTCCCGAAGTTGCAGCAGCCATCTTGAAAACATGATGCAACAAACAAAAGGGTGAAAAATGAAGATGGCAGAAGAGAAGACAAGGCTTGCGCTCTTTGTGGCATCTGGGCAAGGGAGGACATGTGTTCAGCTAGATATGCTGCTGCAGCAACCAACCTCAAAACCCCAGTGGTCAGTGAAGGCTGTGTCTGTCAGGCATCAGGCTGTCATGAGATGTATCACCAGTCACCATGACACAAAGAAGAGAATTTGGCAGTAACACATGTTCTTAAAGGTCTCTGCCCAGAAATAACACAAGCTACATCTGCTCACATTCCTCCGGTCAAAGCAAATTACATAACTACACCTAACAAGGGGGAAGAGGCAGAATTTGACTGTGTGCCAAAAAAAAAAAAAAAAAAGAAAAAAAATCGATTACCAGCTTTGATGAACAGTTAAACTTTCTCTTATGTGAACAAAAATAAACCCCTATTTGTTTAAGCGATTTCAAGGTGAATTTTCTATAACTTTGACCAAAAGTGTTCTTAGTAAAGCATTTGATTGGCTCTAAATTAATCAAGTCATATATGTAAAATTATATAGAAAAACAGGATTATCTGTCCTGAATTTTTTAAATTTATAATTGATCTTCCTGAGAATAATAGATTCAGTGAAAATTTTCCAAATCAATGATTTTCTTTGAACCTTAGTTGGAATTCAAAATTAAAGTCAAAGGAAGTTTGAGTCTAACTCTATACTTCAGGAAAAAAAAAAAAACTTTCAAGTTAATCATCCCAGGAAGATCATCAACAGATAATTCATTTACTCATTATAGTGAGAAAAGTCTATTATTGTGTCATTTTCTCCCAGGACATAGTTCCACTGCTGAGAATAATACTAACTAGCTTTGAGAACATAAAATGTGCCTCAATTGTAGTAAATGTATTAAGCCTAATCATGCTGTTTAAACCTCATAAAGATCCTATGGAATAGACTCTATTATTCACATTAAATACATGAAGAAATTAAGGCTTCTTAAGATTGAGCAATTTACTCAAGGTCACTAAACTAATGAATTGTACATCCATGACCAATCTCAAATCTAACTACAGAGCCTACAGAGCTCGAGCTCCCACCTGCTGGGCTTCCTATTCCTCTATCTCCTGTAAGCATTTCTAAGTCACTGGTGCTGTGTCTTAAGTCCTAAATCTCCTTTACACTATCTTAAATTCATGATTTAATTTAGCTTTTAAATCCTCATCTAACTCCAACGTCTACACTCTTAAACCTCTAACTCTGCCGCCTCCCTCATACTTACTAAAACAAAACTGACTTCACAGGAAAGAACATCTAAACTAGTCACCAGAGGAAGAGAGAAGAATCTAAAGGGTAGAATAAATTGTAGGCTACCAATACTGGGAGAGTCAAAAGATAGAGAGCATTACAAAATATTTAAGCAAAGAGTAATAATCATTAAGAAAAAAAATACCACTCTTCTTGTAATCCTTACAGGCAAACATGCTCCAGTGCTGATGTGTATTATGAAAGCAGCCTCTATAGTGATGCTTGGTAGGGGGTGGAAGAGATTCAGGTCTCCAGGAAATCCATACAGCAGCCAGAGAGAGTTTTATGAAACTCAAATCAGATCACATTTCTCCCCTTTTAAATCTCCTCAATGATGTACCAGTGAAATTTTACTAAAATCTAAACCTCTTACCTTGGATCTACCTATTTCCTTCATATACTCCCCCCCTCTCTCCCGTTCACTATATGTTAGCCATATAGCTTTTTCCCTGCCTGTGTTATTCAGCTTTTCAGCCCTGGGAGTGAAATACCCAAGAAGAACAACTTAAAGGAGGAAAGGTTTATTTGGGCTCATGGTTTCAAAATGGGGCCACCTGCATTTCTCTGGACCCAAGGGGAGGCACAACATTATGGAGAAAGGATATGGAGGAAGAATGCTACTCCATTTCTGGATGCCAGGAAGCAGAGAAAGAGTGAGGAAGGGACCATAGAGAAGATAAACTCTTCCAAGGCACATCCCCAGTGACCCACCTTCTCTAGTTATGCCACCCTCTCTAGCCCACCTCCTGCATTAACACAGGAACTAGGCAGGGACACTTCACATTCAAACCTTTGTATAACACTGCCTCTAGAGCATGCAAAACTTACCTGTGGCTCTGGACTTTGAACTTGCCTTTTCTTCACCTGCAACACAGTGTCTCAGATTATGGCATGGCCTTTTCTCTTTCATCCTGTAGACTGTGTATAAAAGTTCATTTCTAAGGAGCGGCCTTCACTCAGTCTGCCTGGTACTCTGTTCTATCTCACTGTTTTGTTTTAGTATCTTCATCACACTTACCAATAACTGAAACCATCACATTCTCTTTACATATTCATTGCCTACCTCTCCCAACTCTGTTCTAGTCTGGAACCCTTGCTATATCCTCAATATCTAAAATGGTATCCAACATATAAACTCTCTCAACAGTTATTAAGTATATTTATGAATAAGTGAGCAAGAATTTGGTCAGGGCATGGAAAGAGAATGGTGAAATATCAGGTTGTACAGAAATTCAAAGTCCCATAATAGAAAAGCATTTTTATGCCATGTGATTTTGACAATTCTTTTGCACTATTTCAAGTCCTAATGCCCCCACTTCTAAATCCAGTCAACACTTTGGAAACTATTCTCAAACTTCAGACTGAGAATTCTTCGGGATTTTGCCTTGTCCCATGACACACAATTCTTACTTCTTGTTCAGGACCTTCTCTGACACTGCATTGGAGACATTTATAGAGCCCTGTTGATGATTATATATGCACAACCGAGAAAGGTAAGGCAGTTGAAGCACATGAAGACAGAAAAGAGGAAATAAAGGATGATTTCCTCTTTAATCTCCAGCAGAGTTCTTCAATGCATTTACTAAGATTCCTCAAAAAGTTCATGCACTTTGGATCACTTCCCACATAAATCACATGTATGAAGTTCTTTCAAGTGAACTTATATTAAAATAACATGCTTTGGGGCTGGGGATGTGGCTCAAGCGGTAGCGCACTCACCTGGCATGGGCGAGGCACTGGGTTCGAGCCTCAGCACCACATAAAAATAAAATAAAGATGTTGTGTCCACCAAAAAAAACTAAAAAATAAATATTAAAAAATTCTCTCTCTCTCTCTCTCTCTCTCTCTCTCTCTCTCTCTCTCTCTCTCTCTCTTAAAAAAAAATAACATGCTTAGTGAAAGTAGAAAGGAGACTATTTAGAGAGGGGAAGGGACCTGGGGTTGTGGGTTAATTAGGGGTAATAGGGAGGGTGGATATGATTAAAGTATATTAAGTACATGTACATGTATGAAATTGTCACAATAAAACCAATTATTTGGGGGGCTGGGGATGTGGCTCAAGCGGTAGCGCGCTCGCCTGGCATGTGTGCGGCCTGGGTTCAATCCTCAGTACCACATACCAACAAAGATGTTGTGTCCGCCAAAAACTAAAAATAAATATTAAAATTCTCTCTCTCTTTCTCTCTCTCTCTCTCTCTCTCTTAAAAAAAACAATTATTTTGTATAATTGACATACACTGATAATTATAATTTTTAAAAGATACCATACTGAGAATTTCAAATATTCTTACTGTGAACAATTTGGTAACTTTGAAGAATTTTCATTAGGAAAGTGAGGATCATTTTTTGCAAGAAAGGTCATTTTTCCATTATGTGAAGGATGAATCACAGAAATCAGGGCAGATGTTATAAAAGTCAATTGGGAGATAAGATCAAGAATATAAGTAACAATGAATGATTTATTAAACTCCAGCAATGAAAATTAAGATAAAAAAGAGAGAATGGAAAGAGATGATAAGGTTTGTGGAATGAATGGTAAAAGTTTTGTAAGGACTATGTAGTAGGAGACATGAAGTTTTGGTTATCACATGACCTGTAGGTAACAGAATAGCCTTCAGAAAAATACTGATTTTTGCTTGTTTATTTGCCAATGTATGGTGTCACACTGAACGTACAACCCTTCAAAGACAAGTGACGTGACAGAATTTAAGTCATGTGAAAGAATTTCTTCTCAAGAAATTCCATAAAATTATTTGCACATTTATCTGGGGATGCTTAACCTGGAATATTGTAGAGAACTGAGACCTATAGAAAAACCTTTTTAAATTAGAGATTCCATAATAAGATCATGCTCACAGAAAATTTTAAGTTATTGTCACTCCAAAGTAATTTTTAGTTTGCTTACTTTCAATGTCATATATCTTACAAAGAATGTAACTTCAAACTTTGTTTTACTTATGGAGAAGCTGAGGAGTAGTGGGGAGATCATGTTTTGAACATAATGCTCTATGCGTCGGGTGACATGTGAAAGCAAGGTTGCAAGTTTAAAGTCCCTGACTTTAAAACAGCTCAGTCAGTAAGGACAGGACAAGTGCACCAATCATATCCATTGTAGTGGTTGTTTGGGTCACTGGGCAGGAGAAGATAAAAGGTAATACATGAATTCTGCCCCATAAGTAAATGCTGCTCATTAAATCTGACTGAGATCAGTAAGTGGTGGCCCTTCCATTCACCCACACCAAACAAGGTTACATTTGAAATAAATGAAAGACTCTTCTGCTCAACGTCACAGAAAAAGTTTATATTTTAAATGGAATTTTTAATGTCAATACTATTTCTTGTTAATAATTATATTTCATTTTAGTAGGAACAGCTAAATCTTAATATATTGAAAAATCTGACAAAAAGACTCAATTATAAAATGTGAAAAAATATTGAGAAATTTTAGTGATGGATACACTGCAATGCTAGCTGACCTTTACATTCCTTGATTACACTGAATTAATAGCCTCAGTGCTAATGGTAATTACTTAAAATGGCATAGTGAAAAGGCCATTGTGTTACATAAAATCTCCATGGAAATGGAAACCCACTTGTTTATCTTGTTTAATGCTGTCAGGGCATTAATTTAGCACTGTCAACACATTCCCATTTGATAAATCCTGACTTTATTAATGTGGATAAGTCTCTATCCCAGATATTTATTTTTCTGCTACCAACAGAAGTCCCTCTGCTGAGTTCGTGACTTTATGAAAAAAAAAAAAACAGTAATAATAATACCTGATCCTGATCTGTATACTATAACCAAATACAAACCAGTATGTTTTTTAACTGGGCCAGGAGTCTGAAAACAACTACCTAAGGGCCAAATCTATAATCTGCTCATATATAAAGATCCTCCAAAATTTAAAGCATGATTTTGGGGAATCATTCATCTTTTTTCCTCAAAATTTCCCATTTTTGCCTTCTTACGTTACTCACTATTCTGTTCATCTTTCCACTGGCAACGTCATTTATGGTAGGGCATAGTGTGAGAAAAGAAACAATTTTTTTAGACTATGCAATTTAAAACATAACTACTCATAAAAATTAAAGTTCAACTATCCAATGGACACACAGTTGCACGAAGTAAACTATACCTCAAATACAGAGAAAACTACAACTAAATTACCATGGAAATAATTACTAGTAGCTAAAGGGAAATAAGGATTCCTGGAGAGCAAATTTTAGAATCTACCTATGGAAAGAGTTGTGGATCAGTGTGAAGAATCCTGGGAAGAAATTAATCTTACATACCACAGATAACTAAAAGAAAAAGCTAATCTAACTTATTATAGTATGGAAAAGAATCGCCCAATTCCAGAGTGAATTTAAATAGACTGGTGTGTGGGGGTAATAGGAATCTGCATTTTCTGACGGAGATAGTCCTAGAAATATTGTATTCTTCACTGGTGGTATACAGTCTTACTACCTACCTGCCAATAAGACTGACAAAATAATTCAGACAGTAAGAAAAGAAATCTCAGTTTTAAAATTGTTACATTTAACAATGTAAGTCGAATTTTTAAACTTTGGAAGATTTAGACATGGCAAATCTCTTCTGCCAAGGTGTCATCTGTTAACTGGTCCATTGTATGCTTTTTTGAACAGAAACTCTTTATTTAGGTGTAATTATGTGTATCAATTTCCATGCCCTGAAAATTTAAGACATTTTTCTTATTAGGAAGGAGACCAATGTTCTGTTAACCATTATTGTTTTACCTTTCACAATTAGTATTAATCGAAACAGAGATCACAATTGTAATGGTGGCAGTTGAGGTTTTTTCCGTAGGTGAGATAGTATTTGGTTTGGGGTTTTGTTTTGTTTTTTAACACATCCATTTCCCATTGATTTGTAGTACTTAACCATGGACAAAGTGAACAGAGGGAAACAATTTCATCTTCATGGGGCAATAAGGCATACTAATGCTAATCAAGAGTTAGAAAGATAATTCAACCCAGATGAAGTTAAAATAATACAAGGTTGGGGCAGGGGGGATGTGTGGAATTTGGTTCTAGTATTCTTAAGGGGAAAGTCAAGGAATAACATTTATAACATAGAGCATGAAGTTATGAAATGAAATAAGAAATGGATATAAAAAGAAACATTGGTTAACATGATCAATAAGCATAATTGTAAAGAAAATTTTAATTACTATTGAGTTAAAAATGAAATCATATTTTTAAATGAAAGAAACCAAAATTTGGCACAATTAAAGCAACATAAAAATTAAAGGAGAAGAGATTTGTTAACAAACAAAAAAAAAACAGGAAAGAAGAAAATAGTATGGGGAAAGTTTTGAAATTACCCTTAAACAACTCTCAGGACATTTAACAACCCAATTCTGTTGCATCAATTTTCTTTCTCACTTGGGCACTCCTAATTCCTCCCAATATCAAAGTTTCCTATTTAAGTTCCAGAAAAGTTTATCATCTGTTATGGCTTGGATTTGGGGTGTCTCCCAAAAACTCTTGTATTAAAGTAGCAATATTCAGAACTAACATGATTACATTATGAGAGCTGTGTCCTAATCGGTGGATGAAGACTAATAAATTAAAGAACTGTGTAGTAACTATAGGCAGGTAGGGTGTGGCTGGAGGAAGTAGTAGGTCACTGGGGACCTGCCTTTATGGATGATACATTTTGTCCCAGGCACTATTCTCCTCCCCTCCCCATCCCACCTTCCTTCCCCAACCTTCCCCTCTCCTGCCCTCCCCTTTCTCTCTCTCTCTCTCTCTCTCTCTCTCTCTCTCTCTCTCTCTCTCTCTGTCTCTCTCTCTCTCTCCTCTCTTTCTCTCCCCTCGCCTTCCTGTATGTCATGAGATAAGCAGTTCTCCTCCATCTTGCCCTTCCACCATGATGTTCTACCTTGCTTCGGGCCCAGAGCAATGGAATTGGCCAACTATGGACTGAGACCTCTGAAACCATGAGCCCATAATAAACTTTTCCTCCTCTACGTTGTTCTTGTCAGGTATTTTGGTCACAGCAATGAAAAGCTGACTAACACACCATCTGTCCACACTTGTAGTTGAAGCACCAATCCTTTCCACCTACTATATACGGCTGCACACATACAGTAACAGACATATTCCAGTGTTTTCTTTTTATCTGTTTTCTGAGCCCTTTAAGGTCCTCCTAATTATAACAAGAGCAGCAACTGAGTTAGAAAACTATCGAGATTCTAGGATCTTCTTTAAATCACCGTCATTTTCGAACATGGTGTCTTCATGGTTCTTGCTCCAAATTGCAGCATCAGGAAGATTTTGCTAGTGGGTATGAAGTAAACAATGCATGTGTTTGAACCTTCTAGGTACAAGTAGTCAGCAGGTGGTTGAAATGCTTGAAGGCAGAGAAAGCTGGTAGTTGGTTCATTCCTGATTCGAACTACTTTTTCTAAAACAATGAAGTTGGTGACTCATCCCTGCGTTCCATTGTGGTATGTTTTTATGTTCCTAATCTATCCTTTATAAAACAGCACTGGGGAATGTTTCCACATCTTTCTGTCTAGGTTCTGAGATAATAATGAGTGGAATGGTATCCTTCTCATTTTTATTTCCCCATCATTATCTAGCACAGGCACATAGAAATTCTTAATAATTTTTGATAAAAGAATGAATTCAGAAATCTATACAAAGCTCTTTTTATAGCTGAGTAGAGCTGAAAGATGTGGAATTCAAGCTATAAAAATCACTAGGAAGATATGGGAGAAAAAAAATAAAGGAAGTCCAGAATATCCCTAGGAGGAGCCACACTCAAGGGACAAAAGAAAGAGACACCATCTAAAGAGATCTAAAGAGAGAAATATGAAAGCTATGGTAATAAATACCATGAGCCCATCAGGCTTTCAGAATGAGAAAATGGTTAATGGTATCAGTCAAAACTGAGGGAATTGGAAAGAGGATTTAGTGAAATCGAAAGATTGTGTGATTCCACTACTTAGACTCATTCTTCATTTTTGAAATAAAGTTTTCTAAAGTTGGTAGAACCGAAGTGTTTATTGCTATATTCTACATTGTTCTGGACAATGAATGCTTATATCATCGTGTAAGATAAGGTATAGACACCCCAGATGGAATGAATATATAAGTATTTCCCTATAAATAGTCCAAAACATATGCTTCTGTTCATGTAAGACTTGGGAGAGCATTACATGCACTGAGAAACTCAATAAATTGCTTTTATAGTGATGGAGAAAGTCATCAGAAAACAATCTACACTCTGTTAATAATAATAAGTAAAGGTAATAAAAGAATTTCTTCTTTATTATGGCTACAGCAAATTTTTAAATGGTCAAATACTCAACTTTTATCCATCCTTAAGATAAACTCAAAAATGTCTTTTTTTTCTTTCCTTTAACTTCTTGTCAGAAGTCAACATTTCATAACTTACAGTTGTCAAATGTTATTTTAAAAGTATTCCGATATACAAGATTCCTGGTAGCAGGAACATATTTAGTGCTGAATCACTTTTATTTTTAAATTAGAGGTTGTTCTTCCTTGAAATTATTGGTGTTGCGACAGTAATAATAATGTTGATTTCATGAACCGCACAGTCTTGCCACATACTGGGCACAGCACCAAGTATGAGATGAAACCCTGCTCCTCCACAGCTTTTAGTGCAAACTGAGATTCTAGTCCTTATCTTTTTTGTGGGGGGATGAGTGTTTGTGGAAGAAGCCATGGTGGAAATTAAGTGCAATGTAACAAAGTCTAAAAACCAAATTATTTTTAAATTGGATGTGTTTTCATTGATTTTTTAAGTTACTGATATGAAATGAATATAACTACTTCTAGGACACAAAAGGTACATTTTAAATTATTTTCTCATTCACAATAAAATGAAGTATAACATCCCAAAGAAACATGTTTCCAGGGGCTGGGGTTGTGGCTCAGTGGTAGAGTGATTGCTTACCATGTATGAGGCACTGGGTTTGATCCCCAGAACCACATAAAAACAAACAATAAAATAAAGTATTTTGTCCTCCTACAACTAAAAAAAAATTTAAATAAAGAAACATGTTTCTAGATATATAAACATGACTTATAGAATGAGGATAAAGGAAAAATAATTGACAGCTTATCTACCATCAAATAATGACTTTCTCAAGAGATGAATGTGTCACCATTTTTCAGGGGAAAAATATTCAAATTTAAAAATTAATATAAAAAATATCAAGGAAAAATTTGAATTTTTATATGCTTGTAGAGGTCATATTGTCTATATGGCAAATTGATGTTACACTTTTACAAGTAAAATAAATTTTATAGTTTGTTAAAAAATAATTAAAACGTTAAACTTGGAGGAGAAAAAATTGACATTCCCTGGGCATTCCAGGAACCTAAGTTTTTATTATTTGAAAACTAGGCAATTATCTTATAAAAAACATAGACATCCATAAATCATTTTGAAAGGTCCAGGGATTAACTAGCAACATGTAGAAATACTGAGAGCTGCCAAGCAGAAAAGAAATATCAGGGAATACTCTTTAGAGATAATAATGAACAAAAGCACAACATGAGATAAAATAAAATCAATATAGAAAAAACCTTCAAGCTAAGAAGTCAGTCAGCACTGATGTTGAATTCCATGTATAAAAAAAAATGCAGTTAATCCTGACACATGGCTAGCTTCTTGCATTAAATGAGCTAGTCAATTAACATATACTTTGAATTCACAAAGGATATTCAGAAATCTCTGGCTGTATAAAAATTAAATTTTGAATTTATGACAGTCTATCAGTATTTGCAAAACCCCAATTCACCTAATCTGATCTTTAGATTAACAAATATGTGTGAAGAATATATTACATAAAATGCAATGTAGAATGTATTAGGCAATGAAGTGAAATCACATATAAAATGCATTCAATATTTAGTGAACAGAAAATCCAATCTAATAATAATGATACTATTAGATGCATATTTCTATAAGTGAGCACAAAATATAAATATAGTATAAAACAAAAAGTTTTTAGGTCTATATGGGCTGAAGTTGGAAGGGAGTGAAGGGATTGTGTAAATTCTGACAAAGTCTTCATGGATGACGTCACACCTGAGAAGGATTATGTACAATGACTAGAAATATACCAGGAAGTGCTCTAGACAGGATAGTAATCTTTGGCTCATTGACAACTTGTCACTGTGAAAGTGCTGCCTTCAGACAGCTCCAAGCAGTCGACCATGGCTAGACTTTAAGATAACAAAATATAACAGATGAGATGGTAGACTAAGGGGCAGGGGCCAGATCAGTAAGGGTATGATATATCCTGTGAACCAGGCCATTCTGTAGGCAAAGGGAGAACAGCTGAAATGGTTCTGTGTAATCTGAGTCCTGGTCAAGGGTGGGCAGGGAGTCCATTTCAGGGCTATGGAAATAGTTGAGGCCAGAAACTATGGGAGGTCAAGATAAGGAAGTGACAATGGGGAGAGAGAGACAGGAATGACTCAGGAAATAAAGGCATCCTGACCAGGTAATGTACCAAAGGAAGCAGAGGAATGAATGAATTAAAACTTATGCTTTGGTTTGAGTGAATAACTAAATCGGTGCCAGTTAACGTATGAGAGAGTAAGTTGAGAGTAAGGAAAGTGTGAAATTTTATTTTTGACATAAATTAATATCACTTTATGACATGTTGTAGATAACTTAATCTGACTAAATTTTGGCAATATAAGATAATATTTCATTGTAAACCATAGTATTATTTTTGTGTTTGTATGATTTAACAAAGTAACCTTTCCTGAATTTAATGAAAATTGTCTAAATAAAACCTAATCCTAACTTTCCCAGAGGTATAACTATAAAAAAAAAAAGAACACATTTTTAGAGGCTATTTATCTCATTTGATAGCTTTAGTGTATTCCTGAAGGAGTTTTTGGTATATTTCCTGTTTACTCTGGTCCTCATCTTTTATTCTTTTAAATTTTTTTTGTTCACTTTTGAGTTGATCTTCCTAATTGGAGCAAAAGAAAAATCAATGTTTCTTGTTTGTTAATTTTTAATTTATCTTTCCTACTTTTAAGACATACCACAGGGAATTAGTAGTAACTCCACAGAGATAAATATATTATCCTCTCCTTTTCTTTAACAAAAAAATGTATAATTGTTATGAAAAGTCATTATTTTATGAATTGGGCTCAAAACCTGAAAACTTTGATTTTGCAACCACTTTATCTTGAAAGATACAAAACCCTCATTTATCTAGCATGTACCAATTTCTCCTCATTTAAATGTCCATTTTATTTTCCTGAAAGATTTTGTTTCATGCTAACAAAGATAGCCTTTTATACACTCCCCTGTACTGGACTCTAAATGCCACCATATTGAGTGGGATCTAGATGCAGCACATTGTAAAAATGTCAATCCACTATATCACGCAAGGACAGTCTTGCAAGAATATGTTTTATGAAGTACTTATTCTTTATTGACTTTTAGTGAGCAAACAGAAAATGAGAGCATACTTTAAAAGTCATACTTCTTTAGATGATAGTCATAAATTTTAAAAATTGTAGCTAACATTTGGGCTGTCTGAGCAGTAGAGCACAATATTTTTTAAAAATGCCCTGGACTCTGAAGCCAGGCTTCTTGGCCCATTCATTCCTTCACTTTCTCTCTGGCCCTGGGAAGAGTCCTAATTGAGCACTTATTATGAACAAGCATTACTTGTTATATGCAAATATTTTCCATTCATTAATCCATGTTAGAAATGAGGCCATTGAGGCATTGGGAGGTGAACTAATTTTCCCAAAGATACCCAACTAAATAAATGCAGAGCTGGGATTCCAACAAAGGCCATCTGACTCCTGAACACAAGCTTTGTTTAAATGCTACCCCATAGTTTTTATTTTAGTAATTCAGCTGTAATCATTGTTTAGAAATGGGAAATTTTCCTTAATTAAAAAGGGATGGGTCCGCTGAAGGAGCACAGCAATCTCTGTTGGGAATATCTCTAGCTCCTGTACTCTCATAGCCTTCCTAGGAGAAAGTTTTGCTGGAGAAGGAGCTGCAATTTTGTATCAAAAGAAAAGCCATTAACTCTCATCTCAAAGGAGCCTGAAAACTGCATGGCAATGACCTTCTGATCTCTTTGATGATCTGCCACAATTGAGGAGTTATTTCAAACTTGCCTTGTGAAATCTCCAAGTTTACCCAACACTGTGGCACGGAAGATGAGGCACTAACATAAAGCTATCTGATGGGATCTCTTCATACTCTTGATTCAAAACACTGAGGACTGCACTCACAGAATCCACATACAGAATCTCCCTTCCTGAAACAAGTGAGCAAGTGCTCTTTAGAGGCTCCTCTCTAAAGCCTCTCCCTCCATCCACATTCTCTCTCTCCCATCCCATTTACTCAGGAAACATGCATACTGATTATGCCTTTCCCATCTTGTTCCTAAGCATGCCCAAGTCTCAGTAAGTTTCCTTCTAGCCTCCCAGCCTCCTCCACCTCCACTTCTCTCTATTCTTAAACACCAAACTTCTTGAAAGCAACCCCTGTATTTTTTACTCTCCATTTCCAACTAACACTCTTCAATCCAAAATTCTACCATTAACATTCCAAAGAAACAGGTTTTACTAAAGTTATCTATCATCTAAAAATGCAATCAATATTTAGTGAACAGGAAATCCAATCTAATACTAATGATACTATTTGATGCATATTTCTCTAAGTGAGCACAAAATATAAATATAATATAAAACAAGAAGGTTTAGGTCTATAGGGGCTGAAGTTGGTAAGGAGTGAAGGGATTGTGGAAATTCTGATAAAGCCTTCATGGATGACACCACATCTGAGAAGGATTGTGTATAACGACTAGAAAAATAAAGTCCTGCCTTGCTGATTTCTCAGCAGGATTTCACATATCCTACTTCTGAAACACAAATTTCACTCTTCCACAGACAGTTTTCCTTGACTTCCATATCAAGATATCCAACTGTCCACTTGATACCCAGGTGATGTGTCAAAGGCATGTCAAACTGGACTCATGCTTCTTCAAAAATTCATCCCACTTCAGTGCTCTCTGTTTCAGTAAATGCCTCAATAATCCATATATATTTGCAAATAATTAATCCATAAGTCCCTTTTCAAGTCTTTCCCTCACTTCTCACCCAATTTTCCATTGCTCTTGATTTTATCTCTTAAGTATCTATTTAGTTATCCGTACATATTGTATATGCCATATATTATGAAATATCCCCAGCAGCCTTGGGACATCATCCATAATCAAATACTTTAATACCCCTAAATTTGAACATCAGTTAATATATTGCTTAGTGAAATTAAATAATAACAACTATAAATAGCTTTGTATCAATTTACTTAGAGTTTTACTGCTAAATAAGTTTCATTAGCTCAGAATTTTTTATCAAATATGGTATTCGTAGAGTTTTTGGTTATCAGAAATGACATTCAGAATTGTGAATAAACAATTGTGAAACTGTGCCTCAGTTTATCAAGAAGTTATATATAAATGGTTAAGAAAATGGACACTGGAGCCAGACAATTTGGTTCAATTCCATTTCCAATACTAACCAGATCTTGACAAGTGACTTAATCTCTCTGTGCTTTAGTTTCTTCATCTGTAAAATAGAATAAATAATTACTATCATAATAGGATGTGGGAACTAAATAAGCTAATGCATATAAAATACTTAGAACAGTGTTTGATACACAGCAATCATCAATCAGTTATTAGTCAGAACAAAGTTTCTGTTATTACAAATAATGATGTAGTTCAATGTCCTTGTACTTATGCAATCATGAAAATGTTCTAGCCATGGGATTGTTGGGTCAAAGGAAATGTCACTTAAAATTTGGATGAATATAAAAATTATCCTTCCCAATTTTTTCAAAAATTATTATTTTCCAAAACTTTTTATATAAGCTTTCCCACATCCCAACACTCTCCACCACTAGGTTAACTCAAACAATTTTTGAAAATGTGAAAGATAAGAATATATCTCATTGTTTTTAATCCTCTAATTTTTAGAGATTTCATTGAAATTCCTTTAATTAGAGCTGGGCTGGGGCTCAGCAGTAGAGCGCTCACCTAGCACAGGCGAGGCCCTGGTTTCAATCCCCAGCACCACATAAAGATAAATAAATAAAGATACTGTGTCCAACTACAACTAAAAATAAATTTTTAAAAAATTCCTTTAATTATGAAAGAAGAGATTATTTCATATATTTACTGGTTATCTCTCTATATATATTTTCATTTTCTCTGACCACTTTTCATTGTGATCTATCTTTTTATATTTAAAAACTTTTATTAAAAATTATTAACTAAGTTTTTTCTTTTATATATATATGTGTATTTCCCTATGTAAATATTCTTAGTATGTTGTATGCTGTTCATATGAGTTGCCTCACCTCTGACTAGAATGAGTTATCCTTAGATACCCTGCCATGCTCAGTCACTCATCAGCTAGTACAAAGCAAGTTTATGTTGCAAGTTCAGTGATAGATAATTCAGGGAACAAATGCAGGTAGGCCCCCTGCAACAGGAGATCTAGCAATGAATTTCCATAGTGACCACATCCACCTCTCATGTAGTTCAGAAATATGTCTCCATACAAGTCTCAATAACGGCTTTTCTATGGTTCCCATAGGAGTCTTCCTGAGGAGAAACACATAAGAGGGAGGTTAGTAGGATGAGCTAGAGATCCAGCATTGTAGTTGGTCATAGAGCCACAACAAGTACTTCCTCATCCTTCTCCACTGGCCATTCTAAATTTCCCATGCTTTCTCTTTTATCAATAGCTTTGGATGATTTACTCCTACTGTGAACCAAAGCTTCCTTTTTATGGATGTGAGAGCTCAGTAATCATACTTTTCTCTGGTTGCATTACTGTACTTAATCATTCATAGTTTCAGTGGGACAAGAGAAGACCAAGAGTCACCAGTGGATCACCTAAGCATCATGCATATTTCTTCCTGCTTCCATGTATAAAAGTGCCTTTCATCTCCCTTCTGGTTAGAGTTGCAAACCTCTGTCATGATGATATTTTTTCCTTGAAAGTTCCTAGATACAAAAAGTACAATGTGCACTAACAAATGATATGATTTAATGGAAACCTTGCTGTATCTCTTGTCAATAGCAAGCTTCCTTTGGAGACCAAGTCCTCCAATTCTGAAAGTTTAAAGCTGTGGGGACAGGAAGCAAAAAGTCTCCCAGTAGGTCATTGGGTATGGTGACATGTAAGTGCATTCCTGGTGGAATTCTTTTGTTCCTAGGTGTATAAATTCCATTGATTGGGAACATAAGACTGTAAGGAGGCTTCTGGTAAGGCATCTATTATATCCTGAATGACAGTACACTATTCTCTCAAAATGTTACCTCTGAAACTGTGTGCCTTTAGAAGGATATTCCAGCATTCTGTGTAGACAGTTTCTTCCACTTAGCACACTCCCCCTGGCTCCTACCATTACAGTACATTATAACTAAATATTGCAATGCATGCAGTCTTTAGTTTTTCCCTGATTATTTATAAATAGGATATATCAGATATATATCCCATATCTCAGATCAAGCAACTAAGATATACTGGAATTTAATTATTCAGGAAAGGAACTAGGAAGAGTTCCTAAGAGATACACCTGTTATCCTCTGTAGATGAGTCCACGGCAGAGTTCTCTAAAAAATAAAATGTTGAACTACTTTTTCCAGGATTCTAGAGAAGCTGCAGAGTCATTGTCCTCAATATTATCCACCCAAAATCCCGCTCTAAATTTCAGGTTTCCCAGTCTCCAAAGCAGAATGCTGAGTTTAGCAAAACAACCATTCTTAGATAATGAGCACTCCCATGTCTCTGGAGGACTCTCACTCTGTCAAATCTTTATTTTGCTCTGTAGCTGTGGCTGCTCTTCTAAGGGACTCAGTCAGCAACCAAAGAAGCCTCTTGGTTTCCACACTTGGCTTTTAACAGCTCTCAGTTTCTCATTCTCCCTCTGCAGGATGGCAAACAACTTCCTACTAACAAGTCAATGCTGCTATTTGCATAATCATTGTTACCCCAACTCCATATCACTCAAATGTCTGAGACATCACAACTGAAAGGGTATTCCCCTCAATCAAATATTTCCCAAGTTACCACTGATGACATTTTTAGCAATTGGACCATCAACTTGTGCCAGGGATGATCTGCTCTGGATGGGATGCATCTTCTTTGCCTTCTAGGTGTTTAGTGAGTTCATATCCTCATCCTGCCACCCATTTTATTGGACCACTGTCATTACCAGTTGTGTTCATTTAGATTCACTGTAAAGCAAAGAGCAATTTGATATTATGCATGCAAGTGATTTATTTGAGAAGAGAGCAGGAGAAGGGAGAGAATGCCTTCAGATCATGACTCCCATGGAAGGAGGTAAGGAAATAAGGACAAGGTAGGAGGAATCAGACAGCAGAGCAGTTCTAAGAATTATTGAGCCAAGCCAATGGGGAATACTTGATTCAGAGGCACAGAGATGGGTCCACCATCTAGCAATAATAGGCTGTCTTTCATACATTCGCAACACTGAATCATTGGCTGAGAGCTTCTTACATGAAGTGTGGCCCTAGCACCAAGGCAGTGTCAGATCTACCAGGCCAGTAGATGAAGCCACCATTCAACAGGGCTCTCTTAACTGAGGATCTGAGCAGTGAACTTTTATAACTGTCACATTTGAAATTCCAGTCTACTACAATATACAAAAAAAAATGAAGACTCCTATTATAAAATTGATACCCAAGTCTGTTTATAATCAAATCCTTATTTTGAGAACTCTAGATCATTCAATTCTTAAAACACATCCCATATCTCTCCTTAAAAAATCAAATTTCTGTGTTTTATTGCTGTATTTTCTCTCTCCTCTGAACACATTTTATCATGATTATGCTTTGAATTATGGAAGTTCACCACAATTTAACCATGGATATTTATTGTGTATGTTAGGACTCAGGATGTTATAAAACCACAACTGAGTAAGTTAATTTGTTTTATTGATTTTCTAATAATGTAGGTAGAAGCCTACAAGATCCACTGTGGGCATTCTTTGCTGGCCACCCATCAAACCTAGAAGTGTTGGTCACTGAGCACCAGTGTATTATGCAAAACTGAATTGAACAGAATTTGGGTTTTAATTTTCACTAGATATGAAACTTTACTCTAGCCCTAATTCCTTTCAGTCTCAGGAGCAGGTTACATACTTAAAAGGCATATGAGGCACTATTTATAACAGCTGTTGTTTTTCCTATTAATGCATTTTAAATTGGCTTCCTTTTCTAGATTGACAACTTCCATTACACCTCAGGTTGTTGGGGATTTGAATATAAAAGGAACTCTGGTGGATAATTAGCATACTCTACTACCTCTGGGAAGAATTATATTTTTGATAAACACTAGTAAGCACAGATAGTATATGCTTAGTACTTATTTTCTGCTAAATTTAAAATTAACTCATGTCATGGGAAGCGTAGCTATTAAGAATTTTCATCTTGTCAGATGCCTTCTTGAAATCACAAACTCCTTTATGACCTTAGATGTTCACTTACTCAGAATTGAAGAATCTACTTAACATAAGATCCAGTGACCAGAATATAAGGAGAAACTACATCTCCTTTACTGCTGACCCTTGAAGCCCAGGCAGAAACCACTGGTAGTGCCCACACAGAAGGTCCCCTTTGTCCAACCTGCAGTAGCTCTCTTGTTGGTTCATGATTCACACTCTTTTCTTCTCTGGAAGCTTCTCCTCAACTAATGGGACCAAGTCACCCCCACACACTGCCTTCTCCCCATCTGTCCCTATGAAAACCTACAGACAATAGCTACCTAATAAACCAAGTACAAAAATTCAGCCTCCTTTCCCCCAAGACTGTACCAAAAAAAAAAAATCTCTGAGGCAAATCGTGCTCTGGCAATTCCATCAATAAACCATTTTCTCATCTCAGACTCTGTGTGGGGAACCCAACCTAACATAAGCATATAATAATGTAATTTTAATAATTCTATGATAATTACAAATGAGCCACACTTACTTTTAAACAACACAGAAAACTTGTCAGCAATTAAGTACTAGAGGAAAAAAAAGTGAGATTGTAGAAAATTTAGTGAAAAAAGACATGCAAAACCACCACAGGGAAGTCCACCTGCATGGTGTAGCCTATGGCCTACAGATCCCAAAATAAACGAGGAGGGGATAAATTAAATGCTAACACTTCTATTTTCCCTCTAGCTGTGAAGGGAAGATTTAAAGAAAGATCCACAATGTTTCAGATAAAAGTCATCTCATTGCTAGTTCAAACAAACAACCTTCCCTCTGGATCCAAAAAATGAGGGTAAAAAGAAGACACCAGTCATGTAGAAAGACTCCACTGTTTAAGTGAAGACAAGACTGAAAGGCAAAACATTTTTCTCACTAGATAAAATGTTCAGCAAGAAGATGAGACAACTTTTTAAACCTACAACTTATCAAAAGTTACAAAGGACACAGAAATGAGTGAAGCATGAAGACAGTATTCTCAAATCAGTAAAGATTTTTTTTCAAAATGATAAAACTTGGATTGTTAATTCCAGAACTAAATTGAGACCTCTTCAGTCCCATCATGAGAAATATATTGATAAAATCTTCCATATATGTTATGCCTTGACATCTTGGGGTCTTGTAGTTGTGGAGGGATGGCCCCACCCAGGGCTAGACAATCCCTAGAGAGGAGTAAAGGGCTCTCTTGCTAGAATACTTTTCTTTTACCACCTAATCAATGCAGAGTTCATAACCCCATTCACCTCTTTCATCATGCTCCACACTCTGGGCCACTGTCCACCTAACCAAATCACCCTAGGACCATATTCCAGACCAATAGGGACAGTGGGAAACTTCCTATTTCCATTTGATACCTTACCAGAAAGATATTTAGTGTCCAGATTTAGTCCAACATTCTGTATATGATTATATATACATTTTTTCTCTGATAGAGACATTCCAGATCAATTTTCTAAGTCCTAACCAAAATTACCTTTAACATCCATATTTCTTCCAACAATCCTTTTATAACAATATTAGTTTTATCTACCATGCATCTCAGAACTTTCCTGGTCTCTACCCATCATCCAGTTCCAAAGACATTTTTTTTAGGTATATTTTGCAGTGTAATGTCACTTCTTAGTACCAAGATCTTTATTGATCAGAGATCTTCCTTTAAAAAGTAATGTAAACTATGTGGTTTAAATAACAAATATATTTTCCTCACAGTTCTAGAGGCTAGAAGTCCATAATCAAGGGGCCAGCAGATTAAGTTTCTGATAAGTCCTCTCTTCCTGGCTTGCAGATGGCCATCTTCTTACAATAATTTCACATGGCTTTTCCTCGTTATATGTACATAGAGAGAAAGAAAGAGAGAAAAGGAGAAAAAAAAAGAGGGAAAGGTAGGAGAAAGAGAGACATCTTGTCTCTTGTAAGGACACTAATCCCAGAAGATCAGGGCATCATATTTATTAGGAAGCTCATTTAGCCTTAATTACCTCTAAAAAGGTCCTGTCTCCAAAGTCAGTTCCATTGGGAGTTGGGGCTTCAACATATGAATTTTTGGGTGACACATTCAATCTATATGATCAACATTTCACAAAAGAGAATATCCAAATGACAATTATGCAAATGATATTTAAAAGTATGATCAAGGTCACTTATCATCAAACTGATGAAATTAAGACATTATAAATGCCACTATATACTTAGATGAACAACAAATATGAAAAGGACAGGTCATAACAAATACTGACAAAGGTATGTAGTAACTAGATTCTTATGCACTCCTCAAGGCAGTATAAATTGTTAAAATCACCTTGAAAAATAGATTATCATCTACTTAAATTGAACATATACAATATTCTGACCCAGAAATTCCACAATGATGTTTACCAACGAATTTGCTTAAAAGTTTATAACAATATTATTAACAATAACCATATTTGGAAACAACTCAAATGTTCACTGACATAATAATATATAAATAATTTAAGGTGTACTCATGTAACAGTAATATACCATGGGGCAATGAGTATGATCGAACTATATGCTACCAGATCAAGTTCCTAGAAACAGACCCAGAGATGAGGATTTAGGTCCAACTGATTTATTTGGAAGATGATTCCAAGAAATACTACTAAAGCCATAGGGAAAATGAGATGTGGAAGAAGTGTAGCGGATACAGGGTGCAGTGGACCTCAATCTCCCTGGAAACCCTAAGAATCAGTGTAAAATATACACCTCAGAGTTATCCAACCCAGGGAGGGAGGGAACTAGAGTATCTACAGGCAAACTTTTGTCATTCATTGGAATCTGATGGAGAATCATTTATCTTTCTGCCATTTCTGGCTTTCAGTTGCAAGAGGTGTGGCTCCAATGGCCAGACAAAACCCTAGAACAGATGGAATTTAGCTTTATTCACTACACTGGTAAGCCTGAAATAATGTTACTGATTTTGCATTTCTTTCCTATGAGGGGAAAAATGTTGATTTGAAACAAACTTTCTATGCAATAATCCTTCTTTCTTCTTTTGCAAGTACCAGTGAAGAAATATAGAACATTTAGAATTGAGAGAGACTGGAGGCAAGAACACTGTCTTCTAGATCTCTATCACCTAGAAGAGTAGCTAGTATATAGTAGATATGGAATATTTGTTTAAACTACTTTAATTTTCTGATTTTAAATGAATTTCAAACAAGAAACTTCTTTCCATCTCCATTTCCTCCAAGTCACATGCAGAATGGCTCCCCAAAAGGAAATAATAAATTATATACCAGAAGATACTTCAATTATATTGTAATTCCTCAAATTCATTTCACAGATGAGGTTAACAGTGGCCAAAGAAGGCTTGAAGATTGTACAAATTCCCTCAGCTATTAAAGTAAGGGTCAGGCCTTACTTACGTGCAATCCCAGCCTGCCTAGGCCAGACAAATGTTTTTTCTGTTACCTCCTCATTAGACTTTCCTCTAAGCTACCTGACCTACTGAATAAGCAATACCATTCTAATGTTTCTAATAATTTCTGAATTTTAACAGTACTTCAATCACTTTGACCTTTTCTAACTTGCAGTTGAAATCTTATGTAAATTTTTACTTGCTGCAAACACAGAGCAATTTTACAGCTAAGACAGCTCTGATTTTTCCCCAAAAATGCAAATCTCATTCCAGGTTATTGATATTAAAGATGAAAAATACAATTCAATTCTACTTTTCATATGTTCAATTTTCTGAGCTGACCAAGAAAAGTGAGAAATTATTAAATTCTGGAGGTACTTCCAAAAGAGAAACTTATACCAAGATAATTAGTCTTCCAGATACAAATATCACTCTACTACTCTCTTAAAAGATTTCTTCTTGAATATAGCATTTTTCTTGCAGAAAGAAAAGCCATCTGAAGCCCATTAGTAATTCTCTAACTTCTGAATGTGCACTTTATTCCAAATGTAAAATATATCACTGTGGCAAAGCATTTGTTTCAATGAGAAAATACCCCAAGAGAAGAACTGTTTCTTAGTAGTATAATGGTCATTTAGAATTCTCAGAGCCAACGTATTATTCATAGTTTTTTGATATTTTATGTACAATTCTAAAATTTCTTAAAACCATAAAATGGAATGCTATTGAGTGAATGTTAGAGACTTTTGCTCTCTGCAATCTCTATTCTATCCCACCATTATCTTGTTGCCGCTCACTGAAACTAACTGTAATAATTAAGAGATATTTTTTCATTTTTCTTGTTATTTTGATTATTGCTAATGAACTACACTCAAGACAAAGAGTATCAAGTGCAAAACATCTCTCCAGTAAAAGAAAAATTTCCAACTCTGCTTAGGAGGTCAGATCCTGAAGGGTCTTGGAAGTCAGCAGTACAAGTCTCATTTTAGATGTATGGAAACTGAACCTGGTGTTCAGATATTTGAATTAACTTTCCTCCCGTAGAGGACAAGTCTTTAAAGGAACATTTAATGATCAAAACAGCAGCCAACTATTCCCCTCCTGCTTTCTCTATCCTAGTCAGTTTTTGAACTTATTTATTTTCTCACCCCATCTTCAACAAATTGGAGCTCTCTTCACTTACAAAAATTACATGGAAAAATGACAGGAAATGCTCAGTTTTATTTCAATCAATCATGACAGACACCCTTCCTAATAAACTATACTACAGACAGAGATGGAACATTCATGTTACATTCCTTTGGCCTGAGTATCACTAATTGTTCCTTCTTTTTGGAGCCCAAGAAAACTTGAACCCACAAAGCCTTCAGATACTGTCACTAATACATGCACTGGCCAGAGAGTTCATTGTACAGGGATCAATGCACTGAAGAGCAACTAGCTCTCCATCACCTTCTTTTCATATCTGTGCCATATAAGATCAGCATTTATATTATACCAATACAGTGGGGAAAAATATAATCCTAAATAGAATGACTTCTGCCCTTAAGAACTCAAGGTATCAGGTAGATAGAAATGCAAATATAGAAATGCAATATGAGAGGAAAATGCCTGTAGTAGCATTTGATATTAAAGATGAAAAATACAACTCATAGATGAGAGGAAGGAAAAACAATTTTTCCTGAGGGAGCTGAGGAAGGCTGAACAGAGGAGATGATACCTGAGTTTTGAGAAAAACGTTAAGGACTTTGTTAGGGGAAGAAAAATAACATAGAGTGACAATTCAGTAGATTGTAAAATTAAAAAATGAGTTGGTCAACGTAAAAGAGGATGAATACAGGGACTGGGGTTGTGGCTCAGTGGCAGAGAGGGCTCGCCTAGCATGTGTGAGGTGCTGGGTTGGATCCTCAGCACCACATTAAAAGTAAAATAAAGATATTATAACTAAAACTTTTTTTAAAAAAAGAGGATGAATTCAAGAATAGAAAGGGAAATTAGATTAGAAATAAAGATTAAAGCAAGATTGGGAACAAGTTTACATACTCTATTCAGCTTAGGGGCAGGATTTTAGTTTTAAACCTACTAGGTTGCATTCTGCTGGGAAAGAAATTATTGAAAACAGCTTAATCAGTAGAGGCCCCTTTCAAGATTGTCATTTTTTTTTTTTTTTTTTTTTTTTAGGGCTCATCAATGGCACCAAAGACAGTTTCTTTCCTTCTTTCCATTTGGCCACTCTTAACATATTGGCTTTGGCCTTGAAACTCGTCTCCTCAAGTTGCAGGATGGCTACTGTAGCTCCAAATATAACATCTTCACACAGCATAGCCCAAAGACCAGAGAAGAATTTTGCTGGGAAGCTGAAACTGCTCTTTAAAAGAAATCTTTAAAGATTTAGTCTTTAAAGATTTTTAATTATTTATTTATTAATTAAAATTTTCTTTTTAAGTTAAAAATAAATTTTAAGAATCATATCTGGATGCAGTACATTTTTGCTGAAAAGCCAACTTGTCAAAGTTAATTTTCCTTAATGTTAAATACCAATTTACACATGCAAATAATGACACTCTGGATTTAAATCTGATTTAGTATAAACTCACCAGTTTTCACATACATTTTGACAATTCAGCTCTCTGTGAGCTTTTGTGGGGTTTTTAAATTGTAGTTTAGGAGTACTTTTCTATTTTTGTAATTTGGATTATTTAAAAAATATTATGCAATTTTTGACTATTTCAGAAAAATGCCATGCTTCACTTGGGCTTGAATTTTCTATTTTAATTAATATATATAATATAATAAATATTTGCACAAAATATTTTAGTATATATTTGTGAGATATTTTTACTTTTTTCATTTGTCTATTGCAAATGGATTTTTAAGGCTTTATTGAGATAAAATTGACAAAAAATAAATTATATAGGTTTAATTTATAAATTTAGTAAGTTTGAATTGATAGACACATCTATCTGTGAAAATATCTTATTTTTCCAGAAGCTTTTGGTTTTAATTTAGATTTAGATATATGATTTTTTTAATAATAAAAATATGAATCAATAATTTTTTGTATATAGATAATTGATTTTTCAAGTATCTTTTTTGAAAAAAAAACATCTTTTCCTTCATTTAGTTACTTTGTCGGGGAAGCGGTTCTGGGATTGAGCCCAGGGACTTGGGCATGCTAGGCAAGAGCCCTACTGACATGGCAGCCCAGCTGCTGAACTAGACAGCCAGCCTACTAATCCCCACAGAGAAGCTGTGATGAAGCTATGGAGCAGAAGCCTGGACTAGTTGTAACACAGGGGGTGAGCTGAGCCTGCATGTAAGCCTGGGCCTGAGTGGCAGCAAGCCAGGGCCAATGCCAGCCAGGGAAAGTTGACCCATCTTGTCAGGGCAGCCCAACCTCACCCTGATGCAGATGCCTGATCTGCACAGTACCTCAGCCCCACACCCCGACTGTCAACAATCCTAAAGCCCAATCTCCTGGTTTTCCAGGAGCAGCCAAAAAACAACATGGCAGACCTAAATGCAAGTTTACACTCAAGGGTTAACCAATAGTATAGGTACTTTCCAAAACCTGATTAGCATAAATATTAACCAATAACATTGGTAATTTTCCAAACCCTGATCAAAATAAATATAGACCAATAGCATTGACCCAACTGGTATGTAAACCCTGAGACTAGCACACTCAAGCAGCAACACTTATTGGGTTCTCTGTTGCCCCTGTAAGAGTTCTGTTTCTATTCTACAGACAGACTTGAATAATAGAAATCCTACTCCTTTCAGTCTTGCTATCCATTGTCTCCTGAATTTCATTCTTTGGATTTATGAGATAAGAACCCAGAAAGAAGTTGGTGATGAGCTGCTGAGCTTTATTGCAACCCTGGAGGGCATGGCTCCCCATTTATAGCTGCAACACACCACTCAGGAGTGGAAACAAATCTGGCTTTGTCAGCTATGACCTTCCAGACTGATCAAGGCAAGAATCCCTGCTGGGATTAGCTGCTAACACTCAAAGAGGCTTTCTCAGCTGCAGAGGCCTGAGGATTGCATAGACCCTACCTGCCAGCAGAAGGAGAGAATCAGAATTGAGTTTCATCTCAAACTCATTTCACTACTGCCACTGAACACTACTCCCCAGCACCAACCTTGGCTTTCTGTTTCATTTTGAATAGTTTCTTATCAAATTTACTGATCTTTTCTTAACCAATCTATAATCTACTTTTTGTGCCATCCAATGCATTTCTCATGTTAGACATTAGATTTTTTACTTCTAGAGGTTCTATCTGAGTACTTTTTTATATATTTATTTTTTAGTTATAGGTGGACACAATATCTTTATTTTATTTTTATGTGGTCCTGAGGATCGAACCCAGTGCCTCACGCATGGTAAGCGAATGCTCTGCTTCTGAGCCACAACACCAGCCCTGGGTACCTTTGTTTTATTATTATTCTAATTTGTTATATGACAGCAGAATGCATTTCAATTCATATTACACATACAGAGCACAATTTTTCATGTCTCTGGTTGTATACAAAGTCACACTATTGGTGTCTTCATACATGTACTTCTGTATCTTCACTTGTAAAATGTTGTTCGTATAACTGATTTGCTATCTTTTTTCACTATTTCTTACATCTGTGTTTTATTTATCCCTCTTTTACTAACTGTTTTCTTCTGCTCATTATAAGTTATATTTTCAAATTTGTTCACACAGAAGGCAATTTCTTATTATGCTAGGTATATTTTTACTTGCTGGATGTTGAAAAAGTGTATAATTTGGTATTCCTATAAGTGCTATTGAGTTTTATTGAGTAGTAAGTTGCTTGGAAATAATTTGATCATTATGAGGCTTCCATTTTGGTTTCTTTAACCAGGACGATAGCACTTTATAATATAGGGGTAATGTGGGCCCATTTTTGAGGAAATACCCTTCTGAGTACTCTTAAGTTCCATCAATGTTATGTTCCACTCTAGCTGGTAGCTATACCAATTATTTCCAAACCTGAAGCTTCCTCCTTTCAAGAGTTTTAGTTTTTTGTCGTGCTCTACTTCTAAATAGAATTTCCAAATTCTATGATTACCATCACTTTGACTTCTTATGACGGTTATCTTCAAGTTCTTATGCCTATGGGATCTCCTCATTCTGATCCGCAGGTAATATAGATGTATATCCCTCGTTTTAAGAATCTCTAAATCATAAAATTGTGTTACATCAAAAAGAAATCAATAAAAGAAGATATCAGGTGACATCTGTATAGTATAAGGATACCACAGTAAAATATCTATGAAGGCAGAAGAGATAAAACATCCCATCAAAAATTATGCCAGATGAAATCTAGACCAATTCATAAGACGCAGATCAACTGATGTAAACTCACCTAGATCTCTGTGTTTAGTAAAATGACGTCAACTTTAAAAATAGGGCAATACCATCCTATCATATTTGCTATTTATTACCTGACTCAATGTTCCAAGTCAGTATCAGTAAAATAGAGCTGTTCTAGACCTACACTGGTCTCTGGGTAGGCAGAGTGGAGTTTCCCCAGCCTCCTCTGAGGTCCTCACAGCTCATCCTCTATTTCCATTGTCATCTTCCAGAAAAGCCTGAAACTCCCAGTGGGGGGAATATAGTCAAATATGGGGATAGGAAAGACCAGGAGTGGTATGATATATTTGGGGAGATATATCCCCTAGAGTAAAGCATACACTAGTGAACTCTTGCTCACCCTAATATTTCATATACTCCATCAGAGACAGGTCCCAAGAACAGTGAAAAGAAATCCAGGATTAGTGTGCATGGACCATGCCATCATGTCTCTAATGTAACTGATCAAGGGGTAACCATTTACCCTGATGGTAAACAAATACCAAGTCTGAGCAATATCACTTTTGTAAGAGGATGAGAAAAAAGAAAAAGAAAAACCATTCATTAATCTCTCAATAATACTCCACTCTCTTGTGAAAGGAGATTCAGAGGGAAATAATACCTCTAAAAACCATTTCAAGATTAACAGCGACCTTTCAGGAACATATTTTGTATTCTTCGTAGAACATAGGGAGTCATGATGTTTGAGCGAAAAGATAACTCATAAGAAGGATCAGGCTGAGATGAAAAGACAACTGAATTAGATAAAAAGAAAGATGAGAAATAAAAGCTAAAAGAATCTCTCATCCTGTGTGATGAACTATATTAAAATTTTTTTTCCAACATCAGATCATCCTTGCCTTCTTGAAATCAATCCTTCTCATCCAGAATATGTTGTTCTTTTGGTAAGCAATATTTTATAATAAAACTGCTGGTGTTTTAATGGGATTTTTTGCAAACAAATTCTTCTCATTGGATTATCTTTTGTTTTTCCTTTTTGTGCAAGTGTTCAGTTTTTACTTTTAAAGTTATAAAATTTCCTAAAAGAATTGTGGATATTTTCTCCTTTCTCTTTACTTCAGAACAATTTAAATAGCAGAGAAATAGTTCCTTCACACTTCACAACCAAAGCCTGGTAATTTTTCGTCTGCATACTGTGGAGGAGGCGGCATTTGTCATTTTCCTCAAGTGTGCCTATAGTTTCTATTCCATCATATTTTCAATACTGCATTGTGTTCATTCTGGGTAACAATCTTCCCTGAAAAATCACCTATTTATTCAAATTAATTAAGCATTCAACATAGATCTATGAAGACTACTTTCTTATAATTTGAAAACTTAACATAATCTGTGGTTGTTTCCTCTTTTCAAAATATTATGCACTGCTATTTCTTCTTTCAACAGCAAGGAAATCATTGCAATTCAACCTAGTTTCACACATCCCCTCATTCCATCTAAAACTTCTGAGCAAAGCTTAACATCTGCATTTATTCTCTAATCCTAAATAAGGTGTTTCAAAATATGAACACAATTCACATAAGAAAACCATTTTTGTTCCCTACGTAATTACCAACTTCTGCTGGGTAGAATATTGAATCACCTACATGGCTTCTTGAAAAAACAACCTATCAGGATATAGGAAGCACTCTCTGCCTTTAAAAAGAATTATCTTGTCTGTCTATTGCTTAATTTTAATGTTCCCTTAGGGACTGAAACAGCATTGGGGAGTTTCCAAAATCCCACTTAGTTTGAGAATTAGTCTATACAAATCTACTCTCTTAAATGGAGATTTTGGATACGGGCTTCCATAATTGAGTTCTACATCCAGGACATATTCAGAAGGAAAAAAGTTTTATGACATAATATTATACTCGCCAAGAAGAAACTTCTAAAGAGAAAGCTCCTTACAAGTAAGTCAAGCCTAATAATTCTGAATCATACTTCTATATGATATTTCAGAATGCAACCTGTTTTCTTTATTCAGTTCCTAGAGTCTCCTTTAGTTTGATTATGATCATGTAGTCAGCTTCCTATTATACCTAATAGATACCTATAAATACCTAAGATAAACTGACTTATAAAGAGAAAAGCTTTATTTTGACTCAGTTTTGGAGCTTTCAATCCTTAATCAATTGGCCTCATTGCCAATACATGGTGGAGAAGATCTATTCATCTCGTGGCTGGGAAGTGAAAGACAGGAACAGGAAGAAACCAGGGTCTCACAATATTATTCAAGGGCACAGATCTCAGTAAGATAAAGGCTACCTAGAGGCCAACCTTCTAAAGTTTTCACCACCTCCCAATTGTGCCAAGCTGGGAACCCATGAGCCTTTGGGGGACATTTACCCAAACCATGGCCATGATCATATAAGTTTATTTTTAAATGTATTTCAAATGTGATTCTACATAGATAAAATTAATGGTAATGCATTCTAAAGCTCTTTTTATTTGCTCTTAATTTTTCAACAAAAGTAAAGGCATTTTAACCTATTTGAGGAAATTTATCTAAATTATAATATCATTTAATTTATACAGTATCTAAGATCATGAATTTTAATAAAAGTGTTAAAACAACTCTCTTCAGACTTACATTCTTTCAAAATAATGAAAGTTTCATAAGTGAAACAATAAAATTTATTAGCACTAAAGAGGCTTTCCCCATAATTATCAAAGAAAGTGAGGAAATTAAGCTCCCCAGCTGTAAAGTGGGAGGAAAACATTGTCCCTGGAAACTCTCCATCTCCTTCCTGCTGTTCAATTAACTCCCTACCTACTTTCACTTTTCTTTCCTTGTTGCAAACTATTTATACCTTTTCCTCGTGTAAATTATCTTCTTCCCTCTTTAATTCTTCATCTTCCCATAATCTCCGCTTCCCATGATGCCTGGACTTCAAGCTTAGGGTTCCAGGTGGGAAGTGTCTTGCTATGCTATAGACACATTCTGGGGTGCTGCCTTTAAAGACAGATGGCTGAAATCACATAAGCACACCGAGTGGTTTGCTCCACCTCCGTCAACTTTCCGCTGAGGAGGCTAGCTCAAGCATGGCAATCACTGGAAGATACAACAGTTAAGATGGAGAAAAATTTCAAGCTGTGAAATTTTAAAGATGTGGTTTTATTTGCTCTGACATCAAAAATAGTGAATTTGAAAGTTTTCAGATGGTGGTGGTATAAAGCACTCCCACAGAGAAGTGACTTTATTCTGAATATACATAGCTTACTTTTTTGCAGTTGGAATTTAAACTGAGAGTCTTGAACTTATACAGCTGAACTCATGCTTTATAATGCCATTCAACAAAGCCAGGATTACTTCAGAGCTTGACTCCCAGCAAACCAGGTTCCAGAGTAAGAATATTATCCATAGACCCTCCCTTCTAATTGTCCTTCACCCTCTTTAAATGTTGGTACAGGTGTTAGATATATATATTTTTGCCCCTCAAATCCTTGTGATTTTTGAGAGTTGTGGAATCTTCCCTAAGAAAACAAACCCCATCCACTGTTTGTGAAACGAAGTTTCACTTAATCCATAGTCTTGTTCTAAGTCCTAACTACAAGCAAAACTCTCCAGTAAATCCCCTGACTGTATCCCATTCTCAAACACTTTCCAAGGCCATGTAAGTCCCAGGTATCCCTTATATGACCCAGGTGACTCTGAGTCCTGAATCGCAGGAAGAAAGAAAACATACCCAACTATGCAAATGCAAAGTCATCATAGTGTGGCACACCATTTTTACAACTGACATATAAGCCACGCTCCCTCCCTCCCTCTCTCTCTCTCCCCCACCTCCATATTGATAAATGAAAGTAATAATACTGAGGATATGATAATACACAAGAAACATATATTAGAAGAGACTTCAAATGATAAGATGAAAGAAATGTCAAACTCTGGAGAGAAGTTATAAAAGGTTATCTGAAGACAAAAATAGCAGAGATAAATAGTTGAGGAAATGAGAATAATGAGAATACAGAAGAATATGAGTAGCAGGAAGACAGGTGCTGGTGGTCCTCAAGGTTATCAGACTACACTTAAATCCAATAAGTAATACTAATTTCACTCCTAACTGGATGTCTTATCCTTCTATGTTCTGCTATTCCAATGCCTTGAACCTGCTCTAAGACCTCACACAAAGCTTCCAACTCAAGTTTACCACAAAATTTCTTGGAACATTTGGTGCATGAATGCTCAAGGAACATGACACACCCAAATAGTAACAAACCCTTCTCTGACTTCTCTCTTTTGTATCTCTTTTGTCTTTTCTAGTCAAAAGAATCTTCTCTGCAATTCATTAATTCTGTGTCTACTATGGGCTAAACTAGTTCCAATATTCATCTCTACCATAAGTGAAAGTGTTCTTTAACTTAGAACTTTATAGAGATAACCAAAGAAGTCCCTAACAATAACTGAGTACATACTTGAGAACAAAACCTTAGTAAGAAAAAAAATAGCTTTAAACATTATGGCAGATGAATCCTAAGATAACTTAAAATAAATCACTTTAGGAGGTGTGGTTCTTTCCATTGATGTAGCCCCTCTCCTTGAGTGTAGAATGGTCTTATGACCTGTTTCTTACAAAACAGAATATAGTAAAGGTGACAGAATGTCATTCCCTTACCTAGCTTATATGTGACAGAGATGACAGTATGTCACTCTCTTTTGACTGGATATTAGCCAACTGAGTCACACCTCCAGGTGAGCTCACAGCTCAACAATATCTTGACTTCAGCCTGGTTAGATTCTGAACAAGGGACCCAGGCACCCAGGCCCTGATTTCTAGCACAAGGGAGCTGTGTGATAATAACGTGTGTTATCTAATTTGCTAATTTGTGGTGATTTTTATAGAAATAGAAAACAAAAATGAACATGTATAAATAACACATAGTGTTATTTTTGGTGACCTAAGGCAATGGGCTCTCTTTTTAAAGTTTCACTGCATATCTTAACAAGCATGTTTTTAAATATGCACATAATAGATTAAGCATATCTTTGTTGTAAATGTTTAGATTATGATAATATGGCTTATTTGAGAACAAATATTTCAGTTTTTTCTTGTCATTTATCTTCTAAGATACAACAGTTAAAGTTGCAGTTAAACAAGTAATATAATGTTACTGTGTATGGGTAATTCATTATTAATTCCTGCTAATTTTTCAGTTTTCTTTCCCTAATTTAGAGCCAATAAGTTATTCATCAAGTTGCACATATATTTAAAGATCTTGTAAAAATAAGCAGTCTTGCCTAAATCATATCATGGTCAAAATGGGCCCTGCACAAAAAAATTACAAAGCATTAAAGATGAAGTTGAGAAATTCGTTTCCAATTCTGCTTCAGTAATTGTTTGGTAAAACTGTTTGGCAAGGTTTGACTGAGAGAAAAAGTTTCCTACTTGTTCTCCTCTTTTTTTTTCTTTCATAGTTTGATTTGCACTATCAGCACATCTTCTTATATGTTCCTGATGCTCATCCTATGAGGGTGTGCACAGGAATGTAGCACAATTACGAAGGCATTACATAGTTTCTGAATATAAGGCTCAGAATGATCACTCTAAGTAGAGTTTTGATGACCTACTTTCTTGTAGTTAGAGGTATTCTCATTCCTATTAGTTATTTTATAAATCTGTTCTCAAGCTGGAATGACACAAATCTTGTGTCCTTCAATTCTCTGAAAAATGACTGTGTCAGTGACCAATTTTCCTGGAAATGACTTCTCTAACTGGTTGGCATCTTTTAGACTTTCAGAACACTGCTTCTCTCTTCTGAGAAGAACATGCTCTGTGGCAGTAGAAGGGTTTGTACGTGGCTTTTCTGGGGAAGAAAAGCCTCCTGTGGTCATGAGCACCCCACACAAGATACCTACTCCCCTCAGATGAACCAACTCAGAAGTCACCTCCACAATGCTTTCCTTGTTGTAATGTCAAACATCATCCTCCCTCCACCCCAGCCAGAATCTTACCTTACGGTTGATTTTTTTTTTCAATTCTGTGTGATTTTAAACCATATCTATGAAATTGGAAGAAAGAGGCTATTTAAGGCCAGTTACCATTTAACAAAAGGAGCAGATACTAAATGGAATCTTTCCATGTAAACAAATCTAAATGGAAGATATGCTGATGGATGATAACATTGGAAGATCACAGGAGAAATAGAGAAACAAAGGCATTTCAAATACACCTTGAGGAACAAAACACAGCAGAAGATTGCTAGAAAGTGTTGGGAAGTATTTGCTACATTTTAAAAGAGGACTGTTAGGAGTATTTCTCTTTGTCAATAAGAGGTACATACTTCCTCTGGGTATTACACCAAATCACATATGGAGACAGACCCTGAAATAATTCTTGGCAGTGAAGCCAAGAGGTGGCAAAAGAGTCACTTGATCATATTGTCAAGTAAAGATATGTATAATAAAGTTTTAAAGCATTGCATTTTAATTGCACATGTTCTTGGTAGAGATATTTAAATAAGTTGCTACCTATAAAACTTTTGACAATTTTATAATCACAATAACAATAGTCATTGTTATATTATTTTTACGAGATTGAAAAGCAGGCAAATAAAATGATTAATCAACATGAATTCTGGATTCTGACAAATCATTTTGAAATTCAGTGTTCTCCATTTATTAGTGAAGAGCCATTGGATGAGTCTATTAATCTAAGTCTCAATTTCTACATTTGAAAAAATAGGAAGAAAATAAATTAGATAATATTTATACTTTTATTATAGGGTCTACCACATAATAAATGTTCAACATATACCAGCAATTACTCTTATCTACATCAACTGTCTTATGGAAGAAATTATTTTTTACATTAAGATATCACCTCATTCCAAAAACCATGTAGTTTTCTGGGGGCAGGGAAGATGGTGGAATGAGCTGGACATCATTACCCTAGGTACATGTATGACTGCCTATATGGTGCAACACTATATTGTGTACAACAAGAGAAATAAAAATTGTGCTGCAACTGTGTATAATGAATCAACATGCATTCTGCTGTCATATATATCTAATTAAAATAAATTAATTAATAAAATAAAAAACACGTAGTTTTCAAAATGTATGTAGTATTTAAGAAGGAAAAAGTAAAGACATTTTGAAGAAAAGGAAATGTGACCAAATACAATGCAATGGTACACTTTTACATATTATAAAGACTATGGTATAAATACACATCATCAAGTCACACATATTTTGCTAGATATAAACCATGGATTTAACTTAGAGCTGTGTAAAAGCCACTGTGAGAACACAAACAGCTACATATGACTTTAAAAGTAAATATAGAAGGCTCTTATTTCAAAGAAATTCAAATATTCTGGGAGAGGAAAAAAGTGTACTCATAATAAGGATACTACATAAGGTTTGAAACTTTCTTCAATTCCTTTTATACAGTAAAAAGTATATAGAAAAGAGTTTTCATTTTCTTATAATATCCCTCAAATTTATCTAATAGAAAAATACCAAAATACAGTTTAGTAAAAGTCATTCTAAAATAGTGGCTCTCAGATGAGAAGCAATATACCAATAAGTAAATCTTTGTAATAATCAACTTTGTTTAACAATTTAGAATTTGTGATTATTTTTAATTCCAAAAGCTAGGTCAGACAATTATCTTCATCCTCATTTTACAGATGTGGAAAGTCTTCCATGGGCTCCATGGCTTGCCAAAGTTCTATTGGAGGAAAGTAGCCAAATGCAGACTGGGCTCCGTCTTCTGTTTTTTTAATTCCACACGCTTTTCACAGGAATGC
The DNA here is from genome assembly GCF_045843805.1 of Urocitellus parryii. NCBI lineage: Eukaryota > Metazoa > Chordata > Mammalia > Rodentia > Sciuridae > Urocitellus > Urocitellus parryii. The sequence continues at coordinate 28,423,890 of NC_135537.1, forward strand.
TGTTGAGTGGGCTGACCATCGGAAAAGCAGCCCCTTCTACTTTTGGTGATAGAAACCATTTCCAACAGCCTTATTTCAGTGTACAAAAAAAAAAAAAAAAAAAAGATTTCCAAGTCTCAACCCAGCAGAGTTGCTTTCCTGATACCTTATAACAGGGAAAACTTCCCAAAGGTAATTCTCAAAGGCAGGATATCTATAAGGTATAAAATTAGCATTAATGTTTTCTATTTACATAGCACATTATATTTCTCAAAGGATTTATGTATTGTGGTTTATAGTTCCCTAGAAGTCTGCCCCTGCAAAGAAAAGCAATTTTTTACCCAAATAAGATGCTAATCAAGTATACCCTTTGCAGAGAACTGCAGATAAGCAAGAAAAACTAAAATTTCATCATGAACACTCTTAAACAAGATCCTCTTGCACAGAATAACCTTAAATGGTGGCCCTTAACAAATGTATCCACAGGGCATGGAAATTACTGATAAATTGAAAGAGTATAGTAGCTAGCAGCTCACCAATTTGCAAGCTGGTATTTCATACACACAGAAAGAGATTTGGTAAAAGTGGGCAAATATTAGATATTTTAGAAAGAAAAGAAGAAAGCAAATAACCTATGTTCAGACCTCAGAAAGAATAAAGGATCCCAATTGCAGTTTGAAAATTCTATACTGCTATTTTTAAATGCAACCCACAACTACGTGCAAAATCTGGTTTTAGGGAAAATATTTGCTCCATTTTAAATTATGGAATATTCTGGTTTCCACAAGATGCAAATATTTAGTCTGTCAATAATTAAGTTTCTGTGTTTCCTGTAGGCAGTTGGTATAGGAATAAGAGGTGGTGGTGTGAAATTCAACAGTTACTAAAACTGCAGATCAGTATGAATATGAGCTTTTAAAATTGTATTATCTAATATAGTTCTGAATATGGTAATAACCTAAGGATTATTTATATGGAAAACATCTCATTTAAGTCTAACATTTTGATCCTAGCACCTCATCTTCTATCAAGAAAATAATATAATCAGTTTGAGAAAATACATACAGAGCAAAAATTGGCCAATTTTAACTAATGTTTTCTGGAAATGGTGCATAGTGTACAAAAGGGGCTTTCATTATCTGTGTGATGTGCGCCTAATGACGAGACCCTGCCTTTACTGATTATCACAGGCTTCCATCTGGTGGCAAAGTGTGCACCTTGTTCATTTTATCCAAGCTGAGCTCTATGCTAGGGCCTATCACAAAACTATCTTGAAAACAATCTGCCAAAACTGTGACTTCTCAGACAAGACAAGGTAAATAATTTGTTCGTGGTAAATCAAAACACCAAATGATGACTACATTTTTAGGTTATTTTTAATTGTCTACTGTGAAAACAGAACTGTTACTAAAATTGCATTTCCTATTCAGGCAATAAGCTCAATTTTTAAAAAGAATATACTGAGTTTGTACATTTAGCAAAGTATATATTCAGCATATACCAATTATTCATGATAATATCCCCTTTAGTAATTGACTTCCCCATGATCTAGCATTTCTTATGAGACATATGAGAACATCCTTTGATCCTTTGCTTGTTATCTTCTCCTGCTTTGTTTCTTATTCATGTATGAGCACAATTATGCAATTAACAGAGTAAATTTATGGGAAATTGAATATTTTCATTCTAGATGTTCGAGGACTTGATCCCAATGGTGACAGAAAAGCTTATAGAAACATACTCAGTTCATTTTTTACTCACATCATTTTGGTTGCCAGATATTGTTTTGACATATGGTACCACTTCTCAGTCTAAATGCAGACTCTGCTCCTATGACAACCTAAGAACAAATGCTTTTCCTTCTGCCATTGAAATAGATGCTGAGGACTCGTAGTATGGCCCTGGACTGAAATACTGATGTGTGGATGACATATTAAAGCTGTATAACACCTTTTACACTTTATTCCTTCTCAAATTTGACAAGTATGGCTTTTAAATTCATTGTTTTATGTTCTCATGTGTTGAGGAGAGTTAGAGGGGGAGTATTTTTTCTTTGGCTCAACAAATACGTATAGGCAATTTGCCATGCTCCAAGGACAGAGACAGATCCTGGGGTAAACAAGTTGAACTAGACCCTGAGAAAAACAGACTTTGTCCTTGAAGTGTTAATGTTCTAGGAAGGAGACTGACATCAATAGAAAGCTTCAGCACAGTAACGGAGTGCTATGATAGGAAAAGGGACAGGAGTCTTTGAGAACCACCATACCCCCTCAGGTGAGGACAGAAGCAGTTAAATAGAGCAGAGAAGCATTTAATTCAGACTTTTATCTGCACTATACACTGGGCCTTTGTTTTGGGAGTTCCCAGCTAAACTAGGATCCCCATTCCAGAGAACTAACAACCCTTACCTAATGGAAAATAAAGGACAGCCAGATGTAGGTGTTTATGGTGTGCTCTTTATGAAATACCTCTTTTAACCGGTGTCAGTTCAATGCCTAATTGCCCATCCTATGACCAAAGGTCACTCACATAGGACACTTCCTCATGCTGGCAGATGCCTGTGTGTCTACTATCTGACTCATGTCCAGTTATACCTGCCTGATCCTCACACTTGCATTGGAAACCTGACCCTGTGTTTTCTCCAGCATCTTGGGGAACACCTGGCTTAATATAGCCCCTGACTCTTCAAGTGGGAGTGCAAATTAAATATACTGCCTTAGTAGGGGGAAAGTTCAGAGATTTTATTTACAGATCCTGGGCAAGGAGGGTGTAGCACATTAGGAAGGCAGTCCTCCAACACTGGGTCACAAATTAGCATGAGTCCCTTTAACTGCACCAGCAAATGCCTGAATGGTTTATTTCAAGGAAGCAGAGGGAAAGCAGGGAGTCCAGTGTATGGGGTCAGTGAGATGGCTTTTTGTTCTTTTCTTTGGTCACTGGTTTAAGCCAAGGCAACATAAAATTATGAGAGTTACCTACAGTTTTCCATGTAACATGAGTCTGAATCTTGATTTACCTTTCTTTCCTGATTGTGTCTTGAAATATTTTCACATGATCAGCAATATTTTCAAGTCAAACCTATGAAGCTAACTTAAGGGCATGAAGGAACCTGAAGCTATCATATAATCCATCTCCTTTATTTTAGAATGAGGTCATTGAAAGCTAGAAGAGGTCTATCCAAATTCCAGCCAAGTTAAATGCCACTTTGACCCTCTTAAGGGTAGCTGGCAATCCTTGTGCCTACTCGCCAGTTCTCAGTCTCTTCCCTAAAAAGGCTCTTGTCTTTAAACCTGCTCTGTGACCTTTGACAAAGCCCATCCTCAGGTTCAAACTGAATTAATACACAGGCCATCCAAGGTATATTCAAGATAGCCATTGGCCTAATTAGATCCATAAATCATTTGATTTTCATGTAAATATTTGAGTATATAAATATGTATTTTTCTGAATAAAGAAACCATAGATTTCTTCCAATTCCATAGGTTCCATCAACCCCAAATATTAAGAATAAAGTAATTTAGGATATTTTCACAGTTGGAAGAATATGTTTTTGCATGATCCCAGAAATGAAACTGGCCTAAAGAACAAAATGAATATTTTATAACAAAAACCTGTTTGATAATAGAAAGGTATTTGACTATCCCAGTTTCATTTATTCATTCATCTCTCTCTCTCTCTCTCTCTCTCTCTCTCTCTCTCTCTCTCTCTCTCTGTCTAGATTTTTTAGTATTGGGTATTCACATCTGAAAACTTTAAGCAACATTTGTAAACCTTAGTAAGTCATTTTATTTTTGTAAGGCTTCAACATGATATAAATAATGACATGTTTTCTCAGTGGATCAATCTATCCATTTACTAATATTTCTTTTTTATAAATTTTTAATTTTTTGTTCTTTTTAGTTATACATTACAGGATATATTTTGACATATTATACATGCATGAAGTATAACTCCTCATTCTTGTGGTTGTACATGATGTGGAGTTACACTGGTCATGTATTCATATATGAACATAGGAAAGTTAGGTCGGATTAATTCTATTGTCTTCCCTATTTTCTTTTCTATTCTCATCCCTATTCTCTTCCCCTTTGTCTAATCCAAAGTACTTCTATTCTTCCCCCACACATACACACTTATTGTGTATTATAATTTGCATATAAGAGAGAACATTCAACCTTTGGTTTTTTGGGAATGGCTTATTTCACTTAGCATGATGTTCTCCAGATCCATCCATTTACCACCAAATGCCATACTTTCATTCTTTTTTTTTTACCACTGAGTAATATTCCTGTGTATATGTACCAGTTTCTTTATCCATTCTTCTCTTGAAAGGTACCTGTGTTTGTTCCATAGCTTAGCTATTGTGAATTGAACTGTTACAAATATTGATTTGGCTGTGTCACTATAGTATGCTGACTTTAAGTCCTTTGGGTATATAGCAAGAAGTGGGATAACTGGGTCAAAATGCAGATCCATTCCAAGATTTCTGAGGAATCTCCATACTGCTTTCCAGAGTGATTGCACCAATTTGCAGTCCCACCAGTAATGTATGAATGTACCTTCTTTGCCCATGTTCACCAACATTTATTGTTACTTTTATTCTTGATAATTGCTACTCTGACTGGAGTGCGATAAAATCAGTGTAGTTTTAATTTTCATCTCTCTAATTGCTAGTGATGTTGAACATTTTTTTGTATATTTGTTGACCAGTCATTTTTCTTCTTCTGTGAAGTGTCTGTTCAATTCCTTTGCCCACTTATTAATTGGTGTCTTAGTCAGCTTTTTCACTGTTGTGACTAAAAGGACCTGACCAGAATGATTTTAGAGGAGGAAAAGTTTATTTGAAGGCTCATGGTTTCAGAGGTCTTAGTCCATAGGAGACCTGCTCCATTCCTCTGGACTCAAGATGAGGCATGGCATCATGCATCCTGGTATAAGACTGTGGTAGAGGGAAGCGGCTCACATGATGATCAGAAGCAGAGAAAGAGCCTCCACTCTCCAGACACAAATTTTATACCCCAAAGCCATGTCCCCAGTGCACCACTTCCTCCAGCTTCACCCCACCTGCCTCCAGTTACCACTCAATTAATCCCATCAGGGAGTAATTCACTGATCAGGTTAAGGCTATGACCCAATCATTTCTCCTCCAAACCTTGCATTTTCTTACATGTGAGCTTTGAGAGGACAGCACATCTAAATCATAACAATTGGGTTATTTGGGGTTTTTTGGTGTTAAGTATTTTGCCGCAGTCCGGCTGCAGCAAAATAACCAGGGGGGTGACGAACAACTTGTATACATTGATACAGCAGGAGTAGGAGCCGTTTATTGTAGGGCAACAGAGCTATTTATACATTTTGCACAGCTTATCTTAATTAGCATAAACTAGATACATCAATCAACCAATAAGGAATCTCCACACTTAATGGCTCACTTTTGTTACTTCTCAAACCACTCCCTCTGACATTTTGCCAGGCACCATCCAGACTTGTTTACGAACTCTAACATTTCTCTGGCAAAATACCAGGTGTTATTTTGACTTGTTTACAGACCTTAACAGTATTTTGAGTCCTAGAGATTAATGCTCTATCTGAGGTGCAGGTGGCAAACATTTTCTCCCATTCTTCATTTTCTTGATTATTTCCTTTGCTGTGAAAAAGATTTTTAGTTTGATACAATCCCATTTATTGATTCCTGATTTTACTTCTTGCAAAGGGGTCTTGCTGAGGAATTCAGTTCCTAAGCTGACATGATGAAGATTTGGGCCTACTTTTTCTTCTATTAGGCACAAAGTTTCTTGTCTAATGCCTGGGTCCATGATATACTTTGAGTTGTGTGCAGGGTGAGAGATAAGAGTTTAAATTCACTTTGCTGCATATGAATTTCCAATTTAGAAAAGACTATCTTTTTAGGGCTGGGGTTGGAGCTCAGCAGTAGAGCACTTGCCTAGCACATGCGAGGCCTTGGGTTTGATCCTCAGCACCACATAAAAATAAATAAATTAAATAAAAATATTGTGTCCAACTACACCTAAAAAATAAACATTAGAAAAAGAAAGAAAACGCTATCTTTTCTCCAAAGTATGTTTATGGAGCTTGTATCTAGTATGAGATAACTGTATTTATGTGAGTTTGTATCTGTGTCTTCTATTCTGTACCATTGGTCTTCTGGTTTTGGTGCCAATACCCTGCCATTTTTGTTACTATAGCTCTGTAGTATAACTTAAGTTCTGGTATTGTACTTGCCTCCTGCTTCACTTTTCTCACAGAGGATTGCTTTGGCTATTCTTGGCTTCTAAGTTTTCTGAATGAATTTCATGATTGCATTTTCTATTTCTATGAAGAACATTATCCGAACTTTAATAGGAATTGCATTAAATCTGCATAGCACTTTTGGTAGCATGGCCATTTTGACAATATTAATTCTGCCTATCCAAGAACATGAGAGGTTTTTCCATCTTCTAAGGTCTTCTTCAATATCTTTCTTTAGAGTTCTGTAGTTTTCATTGTAGAGGTCTCTCACCTCTTTTATTAGAATGATTCCTAAAGGTTTTTTTTTTTTTTTGAGGCTATTGTGAATGGGACAGTTTTTCTAATTTCTCTTTCAGTTGATTCATTGCTGATATATAGGAACGCAATTGATGTACAAGTGTTAATTTTATACCCTGCTATTTTGCTGAATTCATTTATGAGTTCAAGAAGTTTTCTGGTGATTTGGGGGGGGGGGTTCTAAATATAAAATCATGTCTTCTGCAAATAATGAGTTCTTCTTCCTATTCATATCCCTTTAATTTCTTTCATGTAATTGCTCTAGAGTTTCCAGGACTAAGTTGAATAGAAGTGGTGAAAGACGGCATCCCTGTCTTTTTCCTGTTTTTAGAGGGAATGCTTCTAATTTTTCTCCACTTAGAATGATGTTGGCCTTGGGTTTAGCACATATAGCTTTTACAATGCTTAGGTATGTTCCTACTATCCCTAGTTTTTCTAGTGTTTTGGATATGAATGAATGCTGTAACAAATATTTCTTAAGTAAGTATTATGGATTGGCTTTGCAGATATGTTAGTAAACAACAAACAAGATTCTTTTTATCTTGGATATTATATTATAGATCATAAACAAATTGGAATGAGGGTAAAAAGTGTGGTTAAGAGATGTAGATAGACTGTCAAATTGGACTTTAGTAAGGGCTGTGATTTGGATAGTATCCCCTAAAGATCTGTGTTTTGGCTTTTGTCCCCAGGGTGGAGTCACTGGGAGTTGGTAAACCTTTAGGAAGTGGGGCCTAGTAGAAGATCTTTAGGTCATTGGGAGAATATCATCAAAGGAGATTATGGAAGCCTCTGAACCCTATCTTTTCCTCTTGCTTTTTTTTAATGGCTCATGAACTAAACATTTGCTCCATCACGTTCCACCATTAACATATGGCAATCCTACTAAATGACCAAAGCAAAAGTCTCCCTGATCTTGAGCTGGGACCCCCAAAACTCTGAGCCAAAATAAAACTTCTCTCTTTATAAGTTAATTATCTCAGATATTTTATCATAGTAGCATAAAGTTAACTAATACAGTAAATATATGGTATTTATACCTACTTTCTTCAATTTTCTGGATAAAGCAGGGGACTAAGATATTTAGTTGAGAATAAAATTGTGGGGAAAATATTAGGAAAAAATAAAAATGTAATGTATTCATGTTGTAGCATGTAAAAGTAAAGTGTGGCATGCAGATCAAGCAATATTGATGAATCGTTTCAATTTTGTGGTTAAAGTGATACCAGTCTGCATGGACTGACACAAAGAGATGGGGAAAGACAAGGAAAGTCTTTAGCAACATGCAACAACTCAGATTTTGTTAAGAAGTAATAGAATGACTAGATGTCAGTGTAGCTTGAATTATGAAAGGTGCATAAAATAGAGGAGAGAGGACATGAGAGCTGGATTTTGAATGACATTGATAACAGTGACACATTGTGGACATGAGCTGGATAAGAAATGAAAACATGAGAGTACAAATTGAACGAGTGTCAGAATAGTGAATGAGTTGTTTCTAGAGATTGAAGAACTGACAAATTCATTTTTATTGGTGGTGCTGATTCTCAGTAATAATATGATCAGTGATAAAAGTGAACATGAGACTTGGCAACTAAAGAAAATTAGGGGAAAATACTATTGGAGATGAGAAGGTAAAGGAAGTGAGAGGCAAATATAATAGCTAAAAAAAAAAAAAATGTGTTCCTTAAATCTCCAACTGCAGTGATCAGAATTAACTGGTTGTTGCAATTGTTGTTTACTAAATCCATCACTATATCACACTACACTTCCCATGAGCTTCTCCCAGCCACTGACAGAGTGTTGCAGGCACACTAAGGCAGGCCCATTCCTTGGGAGAGGAAAGACCCTTCTGGTGTGGGATTCTGCCTACTCCTATGCCTTGAGGAACTCCTTAGAAATGGACAGCAATGTAAGTTGCTTCCACCCAATCTCTCTTCCTTCCCTCTCATTTCCATGGGGTCAAACCCACATCATAGTCTCATAGTTTCTCTCTCTCTCTCTGTCTCTCTCTCTCTCTCTCTCTGTCTCTCTCTCTCTCTCTCTCATCTTTCAACATTTTTCTCACATAGATGTTCAAACATATTTATTCCTGACTTTGCCCTTTGCTGCTGCTTCTGGGAAAATCCAGATTACTCAGCAAGGTATTAACTTCAGAAATCTACGGGTGCTTTGAAATAGCCAAGAGTGTTAAATAGTTAAAAGGATGGAAGGGGAAAGCATTATCCACATAGTAAAGACATCAGTAAATAAAGGGGTAATATCAACACTTGAGTAAATGATAACAACAAAGAAGGCTAAAGGGATCAAAGCCTGATAGCATTAACTTTCAAGAACATAGGCATTTAAAAGTATCTTGTTGGTATATGAAAGGATCAGTTGAGTTCTGGTGGTGATAACCAAGAGATATGATCACAATGGGATCTGTCTTAAGAAGGACTGGGTAGAACACAGGCAATGATTCATGTTAGATGTTTTAAGCCTAGGGGATAAATGAAGATCTTCTCATTGGATTTTAGCCAGAACCATCAATTGCTAAAGGGCCTCCTGTCTAATAGTTAAGAGGTGCTATATTCTGGGAAGGTACAGTTCCTCATGGAGCAGGACCAGTACCTATATCTTTCCTTAGTGAGGGTAGTATGATACCTGAAAAAACTTACAGAAATCATGAAAGAACTAAATAAAACCCATTGCAACATGACTTATTATTGTTTTAGTACATATTTTTACCCATATAAGATGTTCTGAAGAGCATCATTCCTTTCCCCCTAAAGTAACCAAAACTTGATACACAGCTTTTGGGATAAGAGTTCAATATTAGAAACTCAAATCTGCTATATACGAGCAGTAATTTACCCACAGGTTTAATTTGAGGTAACAATCCTTAGCAGAAAGAGGAATGAAGGCTGGTGTAGGGAAAGAAGAGTAAAATAGAAGTTACCCCAAAGAGGGCAAGGATCTAGGGGTAGTGAGGACATTGCATGAGTGCAGATACCCTGACGGGTAAGGCCTTGTGGGATACCCATGGAGACCAAGAACTGATCAGCAAATGTCTTCAGTGATGAAGCCTGTGGTTCCTAGAAAAGGATCTCTGGGGAATGCACTTTTGAGCTTGTAGAGAGTATTAGTGTTTGGTAAACTATGAGGAGAAAATGGAAAGTAGATTTTCCAGAAAAAATGAACTATAAGAACAGGGAGAGCCTCTACCTCCCCCATCTTTCCTGGATCTACATAGGTATCCATCTTTCACTCCCAAAATTTGAAATTTAAGGAGTGAAAGACACTAAAATCCTTAACTGAGACTAAATTTCCCACATCCTTAGAGAACTGACACACATAGATTTCATTTGACTTAGACAATTAAACCAAAATAACATTTCATTACTAATGTATAAAGAGGAAACATTTAACAGTTAAGCAAATTTTAAAAGTCTGTATAAATTATTATGTTGCTTATTTCTTCAATTCTTTCTCTATCTTCCAAGGTTTCTACAAAACCAGGGCATATCAAAAGTCTGTGATGTCTGAAGGATACAATATAATCCTTCAGCTTTCCTAAATAAGTAGCAGCAGGTCAATATTTGAATTAAGAAAATGAGCTCAGACAGGTTAAGAAATTTGACCAGGGCTACATTATGGTAAGATGCCAAATAGAACTCAATTCTAATGTTGTCTAACTCTAAAATTCATGCTGTTTTATTTTACCAGTCTGCTATGAAAAACTGTGGGATGTCTTTATTACATTAAACAATACACAAATGCAAGTAGCACTGTGTTAAAGGCTCTGAGGATCAGAGAACACAGGCATGATATTGTCAGAATTTTTCTTATTCCAGGAATAATAAGGATTTCTAAATTTTTGAAGTACATAATTTTGGGTATAGGAAATCATATGTCAGTCTTAAAACAGGATTATTTAATGGTCAAGTGGGACTTTATATATTTAGTTATTTGGATGTGCAGTCTTTAGAGAAGCTACAATTCTCTTTTAAAATGATTATATCAGAACCAGTCATGGAACTGAGGTAATGTTCGATTAAATTAATCAGTAGACGTTAGTTTTTGAACTAAGGTAAAGAAAAAATGAGATAAAAATTGCTTCTTTTTCATTGGGAGAACATATAGAGGAATGTATGTTGATCGATGTGGTGATACAAGTAAGATTCATCATCGTTCTTATCAGTTCAATATTAAAAAGAAATTTTTGACTTTAGAAAGGCTCATGAAATTGACAGGACTTCAATGAAAGTAAACTTATGTTTTACACAGGGATTCAAAATTGTATTCCATTCAAGTATGGAAGCAAAAATTTGCTGTTAATTTAAAAGGTTTCAGGATAAGTAAATGTTAGTGTTTTATACTTCATTAATTTAATTTATTATCTACTTATTCAACAGATTATTGAAATTCCAACATGCAAAGTACTGCACTAATATTAGCTTTGCTGACATTAGCTCTATGAAGATTAAACTATCTTTAGTGAATGAATCTTCGGCACATAAGACATTGCCTGGAATATGGGAAGTGCTTCATAAACATGTTTATATTAAAAGACTGAGGGAAATCTCTTCCCTTTCCCCAAATCCATTCTGTGTTATTGGATAAGAAATCTTCAACTGGGCCCAATGCCTATCTTAAATCAGTGAGATTCCCAGTGTTTCAAAGAATAGATATATTAAACATTCTAACAAATTTTCAAACATGGTTCATCCACAGTAAGCATCATTGAATATTTGCTGTATACAAGATGCTACTAAATTATAAATTTGATGTGAGATACCCCCCAATAACCTCTACTTCGGTGATCTCAGACATAAGATAACCTCATAAACATAGAGCCAGAAGAGGGATAGAGAGAGAGAGAAGGGAGAGGGCAGAATAAGCACAAAACTAAGGCAGAAATACAGGGGACATATTCCCATTAAAATTGTCCCAGAGATGATGATGTGGTCAAAACATAGAGGTTCAGGACCCACCATTCACAACAGTGGTTCTGGTACTAGTTAGTACCATTGTATCTAATCAGGAAGTCAGGGTAGAACAACTAGAAGATTTCTGTACATGTAGTTGTCAAGGAAGAAATAGCTCCTTTACTAAATCTATAAATAAAAGCTAAGAAAACTTGAAAAACCTCAAGGAAACTGATCTGGATAATTGAATGATATATCATTAAAGTCAGGATTCCAGTTATAGCAAGGAAGGGACACCGTACAGGTACAGTACTTAGCCTGAATGAGGGAGGAACTGGGTAAGTATCCAGACCTGGAACAAAAATGAAAAAAAAAAATGGGAAAAGGATAATAGATGTATGAGAATGTATGAGCTTCTGAACCGCTCAAATACCCAGAGTGCATGTGTGCCCCAGATCCCAAATCTATGGGCCGAAGAGAACACAGAGAGGTGGGGGGGAACAGCATGGAGAGACAGAGGTGGAAGCATGGCACACAGGTACAGAAGTTGAAATGAACAGCCCAATAATTCAGTCCTCATTACCAGAATTCCAGATGTATACCCATCTCCAAAAACACCATGTAGAAGACAAAGGTGCATAGAGAAAAGGAAGCTGTGGTAAAGGCTACACAGGTATGCACAAGCCCTATGAAAATTAATTCAGATTCCAAGGAGAAAATTCATCCACCCCTAAAACGCTGCCAGAGATCTCAGCTTGGAATAGCTAGCAAAGACAGAGAGGCTGACAACAAGTATATTAATACCTATTGAAATGAACACATTTTAAAGCAGTTTCTCTCTCCTTCAGAAATTGTTCACACTAGATGCTCTGTATTCATCTCAATGAAACTTCATTGTTTGCTTCCATTCAAACATAAAAGGGATCCAGGAAACTTAAAGGCAGCCACTTGCAACTGCTATGTTACTAAGCAGGTATAACAGAATAGACTCAGTCCACTAAGAGAATAGAAGGGTAAGAGGCTTCTTGAGGAAGTCAAGGTCAAAACCCAACCTTTGACTCAAGCTTATGACTTCAAGGTAGTTGTCAAATCTGTTTATTTCTGGGACGGCTCCCTGCCCTCTATCTTGCCCCAGATGGATTAGTGTCTTCAGGGCATTATTATGCCTTTTTACTTTTTTATCATGCTAACTTTCTTCCACAAAAAGAAAACTCTTGCTGACATAAATGTTTGATTAGAAGCTTTCATATATTCCAATACAAAATGTTCCCTCTCAACTATGGCTCATGAAATATACATTAAACAAGTTCTTTGTACAGCATAAAACAAACTTCAATACTCCTCTTCAAATATAATAATAACAGTTTTGGACTATCTCTAATTCCTATAATTGGCTTTAGGAAGTAATTCAGGAGAAGCCCATGGTTATATACAAATTTGATTTTCCAATAAACCTATCCTGCAGTCCTGTCAGTTACAAAGACAGAGAATAATAACTTTTTAGAGTTTTTCCCACATTATCCTATGAAGGGACATTCTACTGGGCTATTTTTAAACATCTTACTTGTAAAATTTTGCTAAATAATTCTTAATAATCAATTTTATTAATAACGGTTTAGTTTTCAACTACAGTAAAAGTTGTGGTATAACAGGGTTCAGAGCTCACATTTCATCTGCACTCATTCTTAGCCAATTTCTTCTAATGTCAGAACTGTAAACATCTCCAGGGAATATAACTGTGTATATTTATTTCCAGCCCAGACCCTCTCCTGAATTCCACATTCAAATATACAATCACCAAATCAACTCTGAGACACCACAAAGTTATTATGTTCAAAACTAAACTCCTGATATTTTTCCCCAAGCCTCTTCCCTTCTTCATTATTCTCTGGTTTAATAAATGGTAACTGCATATTTTGGTTAAGACTAAAATCCTTGGAAATATCTTTTTCATCCAATTCATCACCATAACCTGCCAACTCTTATTTAAATATGTTCCCTTAACCTGTCTAGTTACTGGACTCTCTGAAACTAATCCCTGACCAAACCAAGAATTCTTCAACTTCATGGCTTTTATACTTGCTGTTCTCAGCCTTGTTTCACTTAACCTATAAAGTACTCCTACAGGATTGATAATACAATCACCCTTTATATATATATATATAGTTTGGAAAAGCTAATGTTCAAGTCCCACTTAGAGGTAGGACCAAGACTGCTTTATCAAGGCTTTCAAAAAAATTCTAATGCATGCTAGAGTTTGATGACCACTGCAATGTCTGGAGACATTTTTGGTTGTTCCAGCAGAGCAAGGAAGAAAAGACTACTAACATTAAGTAGGTAGAAGCCAGAGATTGCTAAACAGCATAGTGCATAGAATATCCTTAACAACAGAGGTTTACTGGTCCAACATGTCAATAGTGCTGAGGTTAAGAAACCCTGCTCTGGTGTCTACAGCAGTGTTTTTCCATCTTCTTCTTGTTGTTGTTATAGTTTACCTTAGAAATTTTCTTAGACATTTTCCTTTAATCAACAACCTCCCCAACAAAATCTTAACAGTACAGATATAATGTGTATATATTTATATTTTGTGGTAGGGCCACAAAACATTGCAACTAAGAATTGTTTCTGCTCCAAAAACCAATTTTCATTTCAGGTTAGAATGCATCATCTAGACCTATAACTAGGATCAAATTTTAACATAGTCTGAGCAGGAAAGAAGAAACAGCTTATTCTCCAAAAGAGCCATAACATCTAACTAATATTTCATAGCAAGAAATTTTGGTAAATGGGTTTGAATTATTAGGATGTTGAATGGGGTGAAGGGTCAGAGTTTATTGATACAGTGGTTCTCTCCCTGGATATTATGGTACCGTTAGAAACTGGTCATGATGTTGGCCTTCAGTAATCAAGGTTAAGACACAGAACTCCCTTAATGGAGTAATGAGCAAAAGATGAGAGATTGAAAAAGGGAGCATGTCAAAATAAAATCAGAAATCCACCAGTTTCTGGCCAAAGGGCAGACATGAGACTCCTTTCTCTAAAGCAATAAGAAATGTGCTAGTGAGGGAGATACCAACATCACTAAGAAACTCCATGGCCTTCTATAGGCCTGCATGATGGAAGGAGATATTTCACACAAGCAGCTCCCTAGCGTCAATGTAGATAACAAGACTCAAGTGGCGGTATTTAACCATTGGGGAGAAATAAGAAGCAGCAAGGGTGGAATGGCAACCTTTGGTCTTGATGATGGATTTGTGGCAATAGCTGGAAAACCATAGTGTTCCTTAAGAGAAGATAGGTAGGCAGTCCCTTATTATGAACGTACAATAACTGTATACTAGAAAATGGAAATATCCACATATTTTGAGAGTTCTTTGATATAGTATCTGAGCTTACACTGTTACCAGGAGACCCTAAGGGCCATGATAAATTCCCGTCAGAGTAGGGACACATGGAGGCAAAGGTCTACCCCACACTGGCTCCAATGTCCAAAACCTTCTTGTAGTCTGTACCTAGGAGTATTCTGAACCTGGCAGAACACTCCTTAATCTTTAGATTAAGGAGCCATTATAATAGGAAAAACCAAATGGATACCCTGAAACTGCTCCCTAAAATAGTAGATTATAAAAATCTAATTTTTTTTGCACTGTAGAATTACAGAAATTAGTGTCATTCTCAATGACTTAGAGTTTATTTCACTGATGTGGTCACAGAAAAAATCAGTAATACTGGCAGATGATGGTTGTCCATTATAAACTTAATTAGTTATGGCCCTACTCGTGCCTCCTGGGCCAAATTTGATATCCTGGGAAGAGAATATCTACAAAACTCTGTCTTTGGTATGCAGTTTTTGATCTAAAGAATTCCTTCTTTTTAATCCCCATCAGAATTTAGAACTGTTTGCATTCATGTAGGACAGACATTTACCATCTTACACAAGAGCTGTGTTAGCTCTTTTCTCTTCCCTTGTGAATGACATCATCCAAAAGGACCTGGGTTATTTTAACATTCCACAGAGAATCACGCTTGCCATGCTAATTGGACTTGGTAAGCAGGAAGTGGCAAGTACTCTGTACATCATTATAAAACATGTGCATGGCAAAGGGTTAGAGAGAAACTCTATAAAATTCAGA
Organism: Urocitellus parryii; assembly: GCF_045843805.1. Classification (NCBI taxonomy): domain Eukaryota; kingdom Metazoa; phylum Chordata; class Mammalia; order Rodentia; family Sciuridae; genus Urocitellus; species Urocitellus parryii. The sequence goes on from NC_135537.1 coordinate 28,439,458, forward strand.
AGCCTACTGATTTAGTGAAGTTTTCAGAGAATGAAAGGTCTTAGGCATGCTAAGATATACTTCCTAAATTAAAGACCAACTTAGGGCCTCCTACAATTAGGCACAGCTTTCAATTTGGGAAGCAACATACTCTATATACTTGGAACACTATTTCAAACCACTTAGGGGGTGATTTAAAAGACTACCAGTTTTGAATGTACCCTACAGCAAGAGACGACCTCCAAGTGAAACCTTCAGTTTCTTCCAGGCCATTTGACCCAGCAGATCCGATAGTATCCAAGATATTTGAGGTAGATATGAATAATGTAAGGAGTTTCTGAGGAACTCTTGAGGAGAGTCTCAGTATTAGTCTTCCTATGACCCTAAGGCAAATGTCATGTATTCTGTAGCACTAACTACTTGCCATTTGAAAACGACTGCCTGATATACACTGAGCCCTAGTAGACTGTCTAACCATAGTACATTAAGTAAACATGCAAATGGAACTGCCCATGAGAAAGTGGGCTTTGTCAAAACCACGAGTCAGGAGATCAGACAAACAGAGCAGCAATCCATTGTACAATAAAAAATTAGATAATCCAGATTTGGCCTGAGAGTGAGAGAGAAACAGAGCAGTCCCTCATACCACCTACTTCTGTTGCACTAGATTTGTAAAAGTACTAGCCAAGAGTGAAGGGAGTCTAGAACCAGTAGAAGGAGAAGACAATCAGTGTCTCTTATGCCTCAGGACCAGCTGCAACAGCCCTGAATATGTCTTCTGACATAAAGCTTTCTGTTATGTCTTTCTTAGAGGTGGTGACTGGCACCGCCTTGAAGAGTCGATACGAGAGTGAACTTGAAGTAAAAATATAAGTGAATCTGAATGGTGCAGAAGAGCCTACAGAGACACTGAGGTTGTGTCATATAACTTCTCAATCCACTCTGAGATTACCTGCAGCTACCATGGAGACGGTGACTGGGACATGTTAGCTTTCATCTCAACTGCTAATTTTTCCTGTTTATCTGTCTAAGGGCTTTCTCCAATGCCTATAAGGTACCTATCATGTTCCCAAAATGCCAGATAACAACAATAAATCAGTGAGAGATGAGAATGGACAAATAATCCAGTTTCCTCTTCCACAGGTATGATAATACTGAACTAGATTCCATGTCCTTTCTCAAAAGATTCCAGAGGAACTGATCCCCAGTCATTACACTGTAACCCATTCGGTCATGCTTGCTTTATTGACTTTTCTCCCTCCTTTCTCTCAGCTTCCCCACACCTTCTCTTGTGTGTCCTGGGATCACCTCTTAAATTAAATATATGTAGTTATGTCACTGTTTTGGATAAACCCAAACTAAGAAAGTATCCTTTTTTCTGTAACACAATCTAAGTACCATGTAACTTAGGAGACTTTCCTAATTTTCAAGAAAAAAAAATTCTTAAAAGAGGAAGGAAAATGCTTAATGATGTTCACTTGTGACAACTTAAAACTAAGATCTCATTTCAGACCCAGGGTTCCTACTGCAGGAGAAGCCCGGGGAAAGATTGGGACAGTTTCAGAAATACATAGGTCCAGATCTGAACCTAAAAGCAGATACCTTTAGTGAAAGTTTTACCAAATATGTTGGCATTAAATCACAAAACCAGTTCTATTTAAATAGAGGGGATCTCGGTCTGTTGACTTTTCACCATTGAAATTGTCAAGTCCCAAAGCTACCATTTAACAGAAGAAAACCAAAAAGTGTTCCAGGAACTATTCTCATGAATTTGAGAAGGCCATTTTGAAGAACCGAAATATTTAAAGTACTTTCTTCACATCTTTGTTCCAATCATTTTAGGGGGCATATTATTTTATCTGTGGAAAGTGTCACTGTTCTGATGGGCCATCTCCAAGCCAACAGAAAATGGAGAACTATTTAAATTTTCATTAGCTCCATCATGTCTCATCTTGTGTGTCCTCCTGCTTGCCTGCTATTAGAAAGCAATTACTTGAGAGCTCTTATAGAGGAAGGAAAATGCTAAATGATGTTCACTTATGACAACTAAGATCTCATTTCAGACCCAGGGTTTGTGCACAGGAGAAGCCCCGGGAAAGTTTAGAGGCATTTCATCAGAAAGGAAAGAAACTAGTTCTTGCTGGGAAAAAAAAAAAATGTAAGAGTTCCTAAATGGCATCTTTCTCTCTAAATGTCTAACATTTGCTATTCTCATAGTTCAAGTGAGTAATCCTTTTATTGATTTCTAGATTATTTTGAACCACCTTCTAATGTGCAAGTGACATGATTTTATTTCAGTTAAAACATATCTTTATTCTATCCCTACTTAAAATAGACTTTCTTGAATTGGTATACTGGTTGAAACTCACCATTTTTACTTTTGGATGACTCCTCCAGAATACTGCTTACAGTTTTATTATGGAATTCTGTGCCCGGACTGACATTCTTCCTCTTTGAAGCATAATAAATAGAAATAGGTAAGCCAAATGACTGCTGAGAAATCAAACTGAAAACTGTAACAGAGACTCTGCAGAATCTGCTTGGATAGAACAAAAACATTGCTTCACAAAAAAAAAAAAATGGACAGATGCTATGAACCATCATCATGTTAAAACTTGGGGAAACCCATTTAAATATCTGATGCTTGCTTCATCTTGCTTCAGAGACTCAGAATTAAAGTGTGCACACACGCTGAATAGGTACTTCTGTTGGGAAGGCTTTCTACATCCAGGGAAGAAAATGAAAACAGGGTTAGATCCATAGAATAAACAATATAAGCAAGGTGCATACCATTCGTGAGAGTTCCTGAAAGAGATGGCATGAACAGTCCCACACCAAGAAAACAAATTCTATTCACCACATGCCTACTCAGCCTTTCTGCTCCTTCCAGTATTTCCAGCCAACAAATCCATGTGGAGCAGGATTTCTGAGCCACTGCCTCATTCTGAATGGCATTAAGGTGGTGATCCAGAAACTGTGTCAGTGTAGACTGTTGATTCTACCATAGTTTGAGCCAAGCTAGAGAGAAAGAAGTGATTGCACATCTGCTCTGATTTCAATGCCAACTTTCGTTCCTGACACTGAGTTCTCAGAGGGCAGAGGGGGGAATGCTTAAATTGGATACCATAACAATGAATTGAAGTCAGCTAGTTATAAATAAATGCCTCCAGTCTGTTATACCTTCCTTTTATTAGAAAATTTTAAAATGACAATAAATTACCAGTAATATTCTGTTCTGCAAGATATTATATTCACCCTTATGAGTTCTTAATACTTTTAATGTCATATCAGAAACAATTCAAATTTTCAACCTCATTTCCTGTACTTATAATATAAATGTGTGTGACTAATGAGATAAAGGAAATATAAGTTGTGAGTCCTGCTTCCATCCAAGAACAAGCCAAATGGAACCCTCTATTTTGCTCACCCCCTGCTGTAACCATTGACAAATCACTTAATCTCTCCAGGTCTCAGATGCCTTATTTTCAAAGAAAAGAGCTTGTCCTAAATCAAAGGCAAAAGTTTCCTCATAAAATGAGAACATAGAATTTGATGTTCATCCAGAAATATTGTGCTCAAAATCACATCCATTTGCACTTTTTTTTCCCCCTTAAGGTACCAGGAATAGAACCCAGAATACCACTAAGCCATATCCCAGCCCTTTTTATTTAGACTGGGTCTCACTAAATTGCTGAGGCTGACCCTTGACCTCAGGATCCTCCTGTTTCAGCCTCCCAAGTCACTGGAAATACAGATGTGCACATCCACACCCAGTTTCTATTAGGTTTTGACACAGAACAAATCAGTCAGGCCTTCTAGTTATAATAATAATTCAAGAGCCATAACATACAGCTATATTTTTGCAACTATGTGCCTGGTACCCTGGGAAGTGCTTTATATTTATTGGCTCATTTGGTCTGCATGACAACTCTGTAAGGAAATTAACCTAGAAGAATAAAAGACTCACCCATTATCTTGGCTTTAGAAGTGACAAAAGCAGGAATGGCCACTCTAAAGCCCACACACACTCCTCTGTACTTTACTATTAAAAAAAAAAAAAAGCACTTGCATTGGGCACAGCCTTTCTTGAAGAAAATCTTCAAGTTTAGAATAAGTGTGTTGGCATTTCCTGGGGAGCTAAGAAGTACTAATATGTGTGCAGCAAATCAAGGCAGACATCCTCAGAATAAACTATTTAGTGTTCTCCTGATTTATGAAGAGTTAAGATTCAATGGCAGCTTGTAAACAATTACATTTGAAATATTTTTTACATTACATTTTTTAAATTTTTACTTTTAATTGGCATAGTATTTGTATATAATTATGGAGTATGGTATGACAATTTTACACATGTTCAACCATGTAATGACCAAGTCATTACCATTCCCATCTCCTCAAGCCATGAATTGGGAACCATAAAATAGTTCTGGTTATTTCAAAACTCATAATAAATTCTTATCAATATAGTTAGCTTATCATGCTATAGAACATTAGAACTAATTCTTCATAATTGAAAAGGATAAGGAATTCTATCTGGCATATTAAGATTCATTTTGATTTCACAATAACTTCAGGATTACACATCTGTATATGATGATCTCTCAGATTTCCTTTGAGAATGATAAAAGCATAAGGTGAGTTTAGTAGATCAACAACAACAATATATTTCCTATAAAGCTTATAGCAACGGACCAGAACTTTGAGTGTTCTGATAGGATCGATTTATTTCTATAGATATGATTTATTTTGAGAATCACAGTTGCAATAACTTTAAAATTGTAATAGGTTAGCATTATTGCTTTTTCCTATGTGAAGAAACTTTAAGAGTCACAAATGTCCATTTTTATGAAGTTTTCTATTTAATATATCTAATCCATAAAATAAAGTCAATACATTTTATGGCATTTCTTGATAAGGTACGATGTTGTTCTCACATTGGAATGTTTTAATACATCAGTTTTGTATAAAAGTTTTATTATTAAATATATTTTTATGTCTTTTGTATCATATAATAGATAAAAGCTCATTAAGTGGTTTAAGAAACATATTTAATGTGCACTTCAGAAATAAAACTCAGCATTTGTCTCTAATGTGAAAAATAATTCCTACTTTCACTTAAACCTTACTCTCAGATACACAGTGATAAGTAGAAAGGATGATACATGACCTTGTAGTAAGAAACCTACCATGAAATCATCAGATTTTACATCCTTTTATCTTGACTCAACAAAACCAAATAAGAAAGGAATATACCAGTTTCCTTAAGTCTCTTGGCAAAGAAAAACTGTAATTTATTTTTATCATAGGCCAAACTACAGAAGAGGGAAAAATCAGCAAAATGCAATAAAAGTGATCTGATAAAGGAATGAGTCATCTTCTATGTATTTGGGGTCTACAAGATCACTGTGCAGGATGCAGCTTTGTATAGGGAGTTCTCTTACAAAATTTTCACATTATCCAACTTTACTCCCTTAATATTATGGAATAGATGGCATTTGAGGGTAACAAATTCAGAGGAATGAACTAGCTTCGTCAAGATTGCATTGTAATTACCTTGGCTTAACCATTTCACAATGTATACACATACCCACATATCAAATCACATAGTTTTACATAGTTAATACAGTTTTATTTGTCAATTATAACTTAATAAAGTCACAGATATTTTTAAAATAAAATAAGAGCCCCTATTTAAAAAAAAAAAAAAGAGTATAGAGAAAATGCCAGGTGTGGTGTTGCACGCCTGTAATCCCAGTGACTCAGGATGCTGAAAGAGGAGGATTGCAAGTTTGAGACCAGACTCAGCAACTTAGCCAGGACCCATCTCAAAATATAAAGTACTGGAGATGTAGCTCAGTGGTAAAGCACCTTGGGTTGAACCCCTGGTACCTCCCCACCAAAAAAAGATTACAGAAAAAAATGATAAAGGACTCAAATTTAGATCTTCCAAGTTTGAGTGCAGCCTTGACCTCAAAAGCAAGAAATAATACCTAATTGTCAGGAATGCCTCTAACCGTTATTAGGCTTTATTTTCAATGTTCTTTAAAAGAACTTATAGTAACATTAAGACCTCAATTAAGGAAAAAGTGCAATTTTTTATTGAAAAATATAAAAATGTAATGTGTTAAGTTTGGGGCAGGCATAAGGGGGAGAATGGTGCCAAATACAAGAATACAGTTCTTTCCACTACGGAGCCTGTGGTTTAGTAAGAAAGAAAGACAAATAATTTCAATACAGTAATATATACAATGAAAGGACAGAAGGGAGAAGAATGAGCCACACTCAAAAATTACCTGAGAGGAGGGGCTGGGGCTGTGGCTCAGTGGTAGAGTGCTTGCCTAGCGTGCAGGAGGTAATGGGTGCAATCCTCAGCACTACTAAAAAATAATTAATTAAAGTTATGCTCATCTACAACTTAAAAAATATATTTTTAAAAAATTACCCGAGATACTTAGATATTTGGAATGAGTCTAGAAAAATAAATAAAATCATGCTAGATGACATGGAAAAGGAGGCATTCCAGATGAAGGGAATGATGTGCAAAAATATTTGGATATGAGTAGATAAAAATGTTGCGTGGTGTGCTGGAGAACAGAGTGTATGAAGGAGAGGACACGCTGCTGAATGAAGTTAGAATGAATATACTGAGCACATCTAATCCTGAATATTTCACAGCATACTAAGGCATTTGGACTTCACCTGCAATGAGCACATTTTAATGAAGAGACAGATGTGATGAGGCACATAAGAGCACAATAACACAGGTGGCCAGGTGGAGGTGGAACAGGACTACAGACGCAGGTGGCAGGATCAGTTAAGCAGAGACAGCAATTTGTCAATTTCCGTTGACAAGGACGCAGACTACAGTAGGGACGATGGGTTGAAACACTAGACCCAGAAACACTTAAGGTAAGCATATTTTTTGAAAACCCTCTATGGCGCTCTCACTATCACCTCTCCAACCCATGACATCTTGTTCATACTTCAGTGACTATGATGTATTTGATAATGTATGAATTTCTATTTAGGAACTTTGATCTCTTTGAGGACAGAAAATGTCTTACCTTTTCATTGATCCACAGCAGCAAACACAGTATCTGAAACTGATCATAAACTCCATATGTTGTTATGAATGTTTACTGATCACTCAAAAAATGTTGAGAAATTGTAGATGTGTAGTGCTTGGTTTTATGGATCAATTTGATTAGGTTAAGTACCCGATTATTGAATTGAACATTGATCTAGTGTTGCTGTGAAGGTATTTTGTAGATATAGTGTTTACAGTGAGCCAACTTTAAGTAAAGACTATCTCAGTAATGAGGTAGGCCTCATTCAATCAGTGAAAGATCATAAAGGCCTTATGAGCAAAATTGGTGTCCCTGATGAAAGAGATTCTGCCTGGGTCTGCAGCATCATCTCCCACCTAAGGCTTTCATCCTGCCCCCTGCCTGCAGATTCAGATTTGTCAACCATAAGCCTATTCCTTGAAAAGAATATATACATGTATATGGCTTCTTTTCTTTTCTTTTGGTGTGTGTGTTTATTTATCATTTGTTTTCATTGAAGGAGAGTTATTAGATAGAAATGGAACCACTGTTTTAAACTTACCTAAATGCCACTTCTCAACTTAAAGACCACAAGGAAAATGTCTAGTTTAAAAATAATGACTTCACTTCTAGATGTGTTGAATTTCAGATATATGGAAAACTCCAGCAGAGATATAAAAAGGCAGGTGAAATATGAGTCTTAAGTTTACAGGAAAATTATTATAGTCAAACTATATTATTCAACCTCAATAAATATAGCTTGTGGCTGCCTAAAAAGCACATATAGCACACATTTATAGGGAGACTAAATTTTACACCCTGTACCTCATATGTATGAAAGAGATATCCAGCTGTAGTTATTGTCTGGTCATAACTTACCTTCAAACTATTTCAGCCAATGTGGACAATTTTAGTAAAAATAACTCAGTGTCTTCCCATTGGAAGCAGTTTCTTCTTGGGTGAATATCCTCTCAATACAAAGCTAAAACTTGTACTCTGGGGGTGTTGCTCCCCTACCCCACTTTCTCTTCCCTGCAACATCTGGATAAAGGTGAAAATTTGTTAATCACCATGACACTATGCTAGGGTAAGAGGGAGGTTATCCAGGTGGCCCACCATCCTCTAGATTCTTGCTGACCTTCACTGAGACTCCCTTTTCCTGCCTACTTAATACATTTCTTACATTTCTGGGTGTTTATAATCAAGCCAGATCTACTTGGGATAGATTGTCAGTCAGATATATCTGTAATAAAGTATCAGGTAAATCACTTATTAGTTGCAGGTTTTGCACTGATTTTACCTTCTTCCATAGTTTCTAGGGTGAAAAGAAAGTTAGAAGCCAGTTGGCTCATAGAAGTTTCCCTTCCCACTAAAGCCATCTAAGCAGTAGCTTCAACTGGTGACAAACTCTCGTGTATTGAACATATAGTGCTACTTCTTCAGAAAGTCCCATGACAGGGCACAAGCTTCTTAGAATTATTTTTCTCAGCAGATTCTCCATCCCTATACTAAAATGTAGGCATTATACTGTTTAAAAATTCTTTCTATCAAGTATATCATTCCTCAATAATGAAGAGGAGAGAAAGCTAAGAGGAGACATAGATTGAGATAAACGTGTCCACAATTCCACAGGAGGCCTAGGCCAAAAGGCAGTATTATTAGATGAAAAATACTTTTAGAATAAGAAGAAACAATAAGTAATCTAAGATATTCATTAAAGGACTTTGCCTGGCTCATTCCACTGGCAGGGATTGACTTCAATGTGCTCATCTTCTAAATAAGCAAAATGAGGTCCAGTCGTTTAATAATATACTCACTTTCTCTTTGCCTCATGGATTTTCCATGAGTTTAGCCAGATTCTTTTTATGGCAACCAGTAATAAGCAAGCCATACAATAGACACCTAGAGCATAAACATCAGTCAATGCTCTTCACTGTTTTCCAGAGCTCAGAATGGGGGTGTCTGCTGATGGCCAGCTAAGTACCTATAATTTAAAAATACCTAAGAGAAAGCAAGGAATATTACAGGAAACAACAGGAGCCATGTTCCCTGCATGTAAAAATTATTGTTTTTTAATTAGCCAAACTCTGGATGGTTTTGTTGCTGCCACACATTGCTGATCTCTGAGGGCATGTTCTGCTTCAGTGTTGCAGCCACCAGGGGCTTTTGAAATGACCAGTTCTAGCAGCAAGGGACAGTATGTGCCTGAAGGAACCCAAACCCACTATGAGACACAACTACAATATCTACAATATTGACAGAAAGCCCTGTCCTAGTTTGTCGCGGCTTCACCCTGATCTTATTATTTAGATGAAGTTTCCAAATGCAATACAGAACCTGTCAACCAAGTTTTTTGAAAGGGGGACTCTTCCATAGTGATGAATTATTATTTTTTTCTGTATAAAACACTAATAATCCCCCACTCAATAAATCAATTGCTGATCATCTATTTCAAGGAATTAATTCAGATACAAAAAATTTTATTACATAATTGTTAATAATCTAATACTAAAATATTTAAAAGAAAAATGAATACTTAAGTAAACAATGATAGGAAGCAACAATTAAAGGAGGCAAGGAAGATCATGCAACAATATTAGAAGTTTTTGTAACTTAAATAAAGTAGGCTCAGAAGATGTTTATTGAATATAATTACAAATAGAAAAAAAACATGTATGCAGCAGAAACATGACAGGGTATAAATAAAACAACAAAAGCTATAACGTCAGGAGAGAAACGAGAAACCACATTTGGGCTTTTAAATTTTTAGTTTGTCAAAATTTTCTAAAATATATAATAAAATGCTGGAAGGAGGAGAGAAAAATTGAGACAGGGAAGTGACAGGAAGTTTAACTGAAACACAGAGGCTCAGTTTAGGACAACTGAGAAAAACCATGAGAACCCAGGAGTGCACAATGAGCTAAGCATGGGATTTCTCAGCACGTGAGGGCAGCAGCTGGATTGAGGCTGTGAGAAGCCAACAATGTTGCGGAGGGCCTCAAAAACCTGGGATCCTGACAGAGTATTAAGTTTGGCCTTAAAATGTGATGATTATCAGTGAAGAACACTGGAGATTATCAGAGGGGAAGATGTTGATTTTTATCCTTTCAACACATTTCTGTGAGATCAAGTTGTGGGTATTTTTTTTTAATAGAGAAAATTTTTTTAATATTTATTTTTCAGTTTTCAGTGGACACAACATCTTTATTTTATTTTTATGTGGTGCTGAGGATCGAACCCAGCGCCCCGTGCATGCCAGGCAAGCGCGTTACCGCTTGGGCCACATCCCCAGCCCAAGTTGTGGGTTTTAATTTCATGTATTATTGACAGGAATATACGTCCACATTTCACTAATTGTAGGAAGTTTTTCCTTGTAATATGTACCAAGTAGGAAGTTGAAGAGATGTACCAAAAGATATCTGAGAGCCAGGAAGGAAAAAAAAAAAACACGAGACAAATTTCATGGTAACCAAAGTTGAAAATTTTGAGCGGATACAGGAATAAATGCCAATGTAGTGCCATGAAATATCTATTCCCAGGTTAACAAAAGTAGAACTGAATCTGCCAGTCCTTGAAGGTCTTCCTATTATGTTCAGAGGAACATAAAAGCAAAAATCATTACTATAGCAATATGGACAACTGACCCAGTTCTACCCAAAAGTGAAAATCTAAACCAAACATAGAATAAGGAAGCCATGACCAGAAATTGCAATAAAATCCTTCACCACAGTCATGAATTTTAGTTTTATATTTATTGAGTTTTCAGAGATGACAGAGGCCTACCTACAATCGAAGGCACAGTTCCATCATAAAAACAACATTAAAAGTTCCAAGTCACAATACAAAGCTAAGCAAATTAGAACATTCACAGAGCTAAGTGTGCTCTTGGGAGCAAGTCCTGAAGCTGCTGCTTTACCCTAAGAACACTAAGCGCTGAGGCAATCTTGATATTTTCAGAAAGAGAACATGGTATCAAGCCCAGATGACAAAAAAAACAGAAATAAGAAGGCCTCCGGAAGCTGGTAAACTAAACCTCTAACTAGGGGTAGACACAGATATCCACTCACACAATATCTACCTTAACATTAGGTGCTTACAGGAGAGAAACACATGGAATTATGATCCATAAATGCTGAAGGAGGAGGAAGGAGAGAGAGATGGCCATGTCAGCTGATAGCCTTCCACTCTCTGTAGAAGTGCAAGATGTTCTTGATTTCCACACCCGCTTCGGTTGCTGTCCCCAGCACCAGCTGCAGGGGGTACGAGAAATTCCTCGGGTTGTCCAAACAGATGCCAGTGATGATAGTCACCATGCTGCTGGGATCAGGTGTCCCTGGCCTGGATGAATCCAGCAGACTTTTGCAGAAGTCGAGAATATTAAAGAGGTCCCAGGCATCAGAATCTGGCCTGATCATCCTGGGCCTCAACAACCTCTCAGACACAAAGGACTGGCACAGAATGTTCTGGTTCCCTCTCTTCAGCTCACCTTCTAGGAAGGTGATGGCTGCCAAGACCTTTCGATCTTCCCTTCTCAGGACATACAGTGTGTCAACCACAATTTTTGGTATGATGAGGAAAAACTGACCACTTGTGGCAAGCTGCTGGATAACTGGAAGATGCTCACACAGGGCCCTGGGATCAGGAAATAGGTAAGAGGTCAAAGCTGACCGAGTCTGGGGGCCCCTGAGGGTCTTCTCCAGAAGCACCACTTCACGCTGAAGCCAGAGCTGGACTATGTCTTTGGAAAACCTGATCCTGGAAGTTCTCTCAGGAAGCTGCCGAGATGGATTTTCTGATCCTCCAGGTGTACTGCTCACAAACACACCCAACTTAGAGTCGAACCTCAGGAACTGTCCTGGGAGTCTGGTTGCAAAGTGGCCAAAACTTCTCAGGAAACAGATGCGCAGGGCAGCTTCATCCTGGTTACTGAGTGGAGGTGGGTCCTTCTTGAATCCCACTGTCTCCAGGGAAGCCTGCATTGGACAGAGCTGAAACAGGGCAATGTCCTCAGGGAGATGCAGGAATCTGGAGGTGTGTGGGCCTGTACAGCTCTGCATCAAATCATGGAGATGGTGGGACAGGCCCAGGTCTGGTTGCTGAAGGTCACCCACCGAGGGCAGCAGGTTCAGCAGCACACACAGGTGGTCCCACAGGCTAAGAGAACTCCGCCAATAGGAGGCAAGGAGGTCATGGTTGGTGCAGAGCCAGCCCAGGATCACCTTGATGGTGGGAAGCAGTCCCTCTGCAGAGAGAACCTTAAATTTCTTTTGAATGGTCTGGAGACTTGTGTAAGACTGGTCAAGGGAGGCACTCTGCCCCACATCTGAACCAGTGTGCCTCTCAGTCTCAGGAAAGCTGCTCATATCCTCCTCAAAGCCAGAGCTACTTCCAGAGGCAGGGCTTAGCTCAGACTGAAGCTTCAGGGCACTGCGACTAAAGGCAGGGGCCAGGTGCAAGCCATGTCCTCCTGGCAGCTTAGCAGGCCTAGTTGTTTTCAGGAGGCAGAGGAGACTACTGGGAGTTTCATGCCTGGGACTGGCAGTCTTGTATCTGGATATGGTCTCGCTTTCCTGCACTGCTTCTGAGTACAGGGATCCATTCCCTCCTTCATCCGAATGAGAAGTTTCACTGTCTGTTTCAGAGTGGACCTGTGAACTCAAGGAGGTGCTTTCCTCATCTTCTGTCTCATCAGAGTCACAGCAGGAATGAAAACCAGCCTCAGAGCCGTAACCCTCACTACAAGCACATGACCACGGATGGCTTTTCTGGGATCTTCTGTGGTGGGGCCCCAGGGTTGGAAAGTCTGGTTGACCCTTCCCAGGCTCTTTTTCCTGGTTTCCAGCCCTGGGGGCAGCCAGGTCTGGAGTCAGCTTCCCTTTCTGGAGTTCAGCTTGGATCCGTGCATTGACATGTTGAATTAGATGAGAGAAGAGGGTCAGGGTGAAGATGACAGCTGGCTTGTGCTGCTTTGAGCCTGTTTTCCTCAGGCCATGCACATTCATGAGGCAAAGTACCACCATTTGGAAGATGAGGAGGTCCGGGAGAAACAGATAGCCTTTGGGGGGCTTCCCCTGTGTGGAAACCTGGCACGGGTTAGGTGGACTCAGCCGATAAGACAGACAGAGACGAAAGTCTTCCAGAACCAACTGGCACAGCGCTATCAACCTGGCCACTCTGAATTTCTTCTGAGGCTGCAGGAGGCTCTGAAGATAGAGGAAGCTAACCAGCAGCCTCTTGTTATCCCAACACTGCCTCTGGCTTCGAGATAGTCTCTTTCCCTGGTACCTCTTCAGACTGCTGTACCTCTTCCCTGCATGGTCATAGAGCTGTTTGAGGTTCCAAGCTGCCCCTTTAAAAGGTACTTCTGAGTGGAGACAGCACTGATAGAAGTATGTGGCTTCAACATTATAGTACTTGCTCCCCATGAGAGCTCCCAGCTGGTTGAAGGGCATTCCCATACATGGGGCCACTGACAGGGCTCTGTAATAGCATCTCTCTGCCAAGTCCTTAGTGGCCAGGTCTAGGAACTCATTCTGATATCGGAACAAGTCTCCCAAATAGAGCAGGCAGCGATGGCAGGCCATTTGAGCCCAGGTGACCTCTTCCTCTGACATGGGTCCTACCTTCTTATAGCCAATCAAGTGGATTGCACTGTGAGGCCAATCTATACAGCTCTGTAACCTCAGTTCATAGTGACCCTGGAGGAACAGGAAGAGATGTTCATAGAATTTAAGGCCACCTTTCAGGTGAGCTTGCAAGGGGCCTTCCCAGTGTTTAAAAGTGTGTGTGAGTTTTCTGTTGTCCTTCATTAGCAGCATGACAACATCAGAGTACATTTTCCTCCATAACAGCTCTTCTGCCTTTCTGCCATAAGCCACTGGGTATAAGAACATGAGTTTAATGCAAGCTTGCTGAACTATATCTCTGAGGGCCAGGATGTGCGGTTTGAATACCTCTTTGTGGGCATTTCCCTTTTGAAGGAAAAGGTCAAGTTGCTGAGCTGCCAAGCACACCTCCTGGTAGAGGAGTTTGGCCTTCGGGGCTTCTGCCTGGCTTCTCTCCATGGGGCTGGACTCTTCCAATGATGCTGATGTATGCCTCTGAGAAAAGACAAAAACTCCCTATTAGTGCTCACCCACAAAGACCAAAAATAATAACAAAGAGGACAACAGAGTGCATATACATATGCCTAACTGTTAGATGCAGCAGGAAAACCCTGATCATCCTTCAGATCTCTATTTAAGCATAATTTCTTCTAGGAAGCCAATTTTAATTAACCAAGTTAGAATAAATGCCTCCCTTCACACTTCATTTGACCTCCTTTGGTATTCTGGAGACAACACCTTGGAAATTCCTCTTCATTTTGTTTCTCTTATGATAGTGTACTTATTATAATTACCCATTATTCTTTCTCCCAGACCAGAAGGCAAAGTTTTTTCCTGGCATGATCTGAGCCAGGTCACAATTGTGTCAAAGTTTCTAAAAATGCATGGTTCAAGTGGATGCCCAGTAAATAACAGGAATTTGATAAAAGGTATTCCATATGTCCAGTTCCTTAGATATAGTTTTCAATTCCATGGTCCAAAAGACCTCCATTGTGCTATTTAAGATACTTATCTAAAAGTGAAATAAAATTTTATGCCATTTCTACTGACTGATACAAAAATGAAAAATAAACTCTCAAAACAAAATTTAAATGTAATCAAGGGTATGAGTTCCTTAGAAAATTCAATCTAGAATACAGTTAATATATCAAAATAATGTGTTGGTGCAAAAAAATACATAAAATCCCAGCTGGGCATGGAGCCCTATAATCCCAGCAGTTTGGGAGCCTGGGGCAGGATCATTGCAAGTTCAAGACCAGCCTCAGCAACTTAGCAAGGCCCTAAGCAACTTAGTAAGACTCTAAAATAATTTTTAAAAAGGGGGTCGGACCTGGGGATGTGACTAAGTGGTTAAGCATCTCTGGATTCAATACCCAGTACCAAATTTGGTATTGGGTAATTTATTTATATTTATAAAATCCCTTCCTCCTAAGTGGAATTTGCTTTAACTTTCAGGATGGATGGAGAAGAGAAGTACACACTTTATAATGTAAGTAGAATCCATACAAAAGAAAACACAACGAGTAAGCATATATTAAAAGAAAAGCAAATTAATGGGATTATTGGTAATTCAGTGGTAGAACATATGCTTAGCAAGCAGTAGACCCTGAGTTTAATACCTAGCTCAAACAAAACAAAACAAAAAAATAGACACAAAAACAAGTCAAACCAACCTTGAAGTAACAATTTAATCATCAAAGTATTAAAATATCTTTAAATTAGAATAGCCAATGCTCAAAGC
Source organism: Urocitellus parryii (assembly GCF_045843805.1). Taxonomy (NCBI): domain Eukaryota; kingdom Metazoa; phylum Chordata; class Mammalia; order Rodentia; family Sciuridae; genus Urocitellus; species Urocitellus parryii. The sequence goes on from NC_135537.1 coordinate 28,454,829, forward strand.
CTTTGTAAAACTTTCATAAACTTGCATAGTTGGCAGCATTAAAAGTTTAACATTTTTTCTTTCATTTAAAAAGACATTTATGTTCTCTGACCCAGCAACCCTATTCACAGGAATGATTTCTAAGGAAATACACTTAATAAAAGCCAAACCTACATGAATAAGAGGTCCATTCCAAACGTATTTCTAATAAAAGAAAGGAAGAACAAAAAAAAACGTAAGGAAATGGAAATTAACCTATCTTATGATGAATTAATTGATCTTATGCCTGTATATATAATAAAAAAAATCATTAAATCCATAAGTGTAATAATTACATAAACTTATAGAAATAACAATGACTTGAAAAAGAATAGAATAAAAACAATATATCCACTGAAAAATATTATATTCAAAAAATAACAATAACATAAAAAAATTAAAATACATATACTATGGTGTGAGGGGGAAGGGAAAAAAAGAGAGAGAGAAAAGTGTCACAGTAGTTTGGGTAGAGAGAGGTGATAGGAGGGAGGGGAGGAGAGGGGAGGGGGGGATAGGGAGGGCAGCAGAATACAACTGACACTAGTATTGCTGTATGTATACACATGGCTGTATAACCAATGTGATCCTGCAATCTGTACACGTGGAAAAATGAGAATTCATACCCTATTTGAATCAATGTATGATATGTCAAGATCATTGTATTGTCTTGAGCAACTAATAAAAAAAATTAAAAGACATTGCTGGGATAACAGCTGCTTGTTTTCTGGAAGGTCCTTTATAGTGCAGTCTTTCTAATACAACTTCTTGGCTATTATAATTTATAAGTCTTTATCACTGACATGAAAGCAAAAATTGTAACTACACATATATTATAAAGTTTTGATTCAGGAACTAGAATACATAACCTTGAATGTCAAATAAACAAGACTCTTGAATACATGCAGTACCTATATAGTATTAATAGAGCTAGGGCAGCAGACAGTACCTGTGATCTGTGACTAGATACGCAAATTTAAGAAGAGAGAGAGATGTGGAAGAGTAAGAGGAAAGAATTGGGGCCCGAGAACAAGGAAAGCAACCAGAACACAGAAATTGAACCAATAGTGGCAAAGCCTTTGAAAGCTCCAAAAACACACAGAGGACTTCCCTGAATGGTAAATAAATGGTTTTTCTGGAGTTTGTCAGTTCTGAGGAAGAGGAAAAGCTACCAAATAGATATCTGCAGAAGATAGACCTAGGATAGATTAAAACCACACACAAGCACACATTTTTTCTAAAAGACAATTTAGTTTCCTTTCAAGTCTAAGGGTCTGATGCTAGACGTTACAAGATAGAGAAAAAACATTGAGCTGGACTGGACGGGGTGGTGCATGCTTGTAATCCCATCAGCTCTGGATGCTGCGACAGGAGGATCATGAGTTCAAAGCCAGCCTTGGCAAAGGCAAGGCACTAAGCAACTCAGTGAGACCCTGTCTCTAAATAAAATACAAAATAGGGCTGGCGGTGTGGTTGGTTACCCTCCTAGTACCCCTCAAAAAAATTTAAACCCCCAAATCTATTACAATATTTGAGGAGAGATGGATTCCATCTGAAAGCCAAAGAGGAATAAGAAGTGACTGAATCATTTCTGAGCCTCTTCTCCCTTCCCTGCTCCTCTAACTACACTATTGACTCTAGGTGACTATGTTCCTCTGCAGCCCTTTCTAGGCAGCTGTGTAAAACCTGTTTGCCAAGATCAAAGGCATGGATGCACCCAGGTTCAAACTGGGTCGGTAAGAAGCATGGGGCCTCCCTCCCTCCCTCACCCCATCCCCATCGCCATCTCTAATCCAGGGATTGGATATTACAACAACTTTGTAATCTCATAAACCTGAACTGGGATGAAACATGAATATAAATACACTCATGTTACAGCAAATGTATGGACACAAATATGCTATAAAGAAAACCAGTTCTAAGATGCCTTCAAGACATTAAGTCTGTGAGAACCGCAAAGAAGCCTTAGATAAAATAATTCACTCACAAATGACAAAATGAAGAAAAGTTTTCTAAATATAATCTTACTTCTCATTTAATTTGGGAAATCATCCTCCATTGAACATGTCCAGAGGAAGTAGAAAATTGCTTACCTTGAATTTAATTGCTTAGTTTAAAAAGAAAAATCAAAAGATATTTATGAATATTTATTATTTCTCTACTAACTTCTCAAACAACAAAAAGCCATGAATTTGGGTCTCTGCACTCCATGATCTCCTAGTCTACGTGGCATATGAAATATCTAGTGTTCTATACGTTGAGGCATAAATCTATGGAGTTAAAATATAATTTATTCACAAATATTTCCAAACTGAGCAATTCCTGAGAATGGCTGATTCTCTCTGAACAGACATAAATATGACCTGGCACCCTGCCCCATTTCACTCTAATACTAATAATTAGTTCCACTAACTTCCAGGATCTGTTAGCGGATCTAACATCCAGGACCTCTTTCCTCTTTTGCAGGCATTAGGATAAACTTCCCGGCCACCTTGCTGATACAAGGCAACTCTGAACAGTTGTCCCTCATGAAGCCACAGAACAATCACAAGCAACTCTCTGAAGCTTGATGTTCCCTGACAAAGCCTCTGAAAGCCCAGAATCTTGATTATAAAAGGAGTAAAATTAATTAAATCCCTTTATTGAGATGAATCCAAAGAAGATTCTTTATACCCCACCTTTAAACACCAATAAGCTGTGGCCCCCAGAGTTTGTTGCTGCTCAGCCTCTGGTTCCCCAACTTTGAATCGCACTCTCAAAGCCTCTATTACCTTATCTAGGCACCTGGACTGACTCTGCATAATTGGCATCAGCTGCATTCACTGTGCCCTAGAAGGCTGACTGGGGCTGCCGAGGAAGCCTGGTAATTCAGGACTAGAATATGATTCAGACAATAGAGACGTAGGAGGAGATAGAAAGAGCAGAAACTGAGATAAATTAGAAAAGTAAATCACAGAAACGAGAAAATTAAAATCATCTTGCTGTGCAAGAAATATACATATTTTGCATTTCCTTGAGAATTAGAGCTAACTCTTGCCTTGTGACTAAAATGAGAGAAAATAGGAATTCCCTATAATGGCCCCTGTCACTAAGGATGAAACCCTGAAGGATGAGAATTTCCCATAAATTCAAATGGGTCCTCCATTCTCCCAGTGCAAGATCTTCCCTAAGTGTTCTTACCCTTGAAAGGACTAGCTAGTTGCAGTACCCACAGTACTTTCAGTCTCAAATATATTTTGCAGCTGCTTCTCAGTGCATTGATTACTATTTCTGAACCATAACAAAAAACAGTGTATTCAAGGTTAGCCCTTTATAGCTTAAGTCTAGAGAAGAGATTGTAGGAGTATATATAAAGATCCCATTATACAAAGAACTGGATTTCAGTGGGCTTAGAAATCACCGGAACTTCTTAAAATGAAAATTTGTATTAAGGGAGTTTGGGATGGGGTCTGAGATTTTTATTTCTGAGTCCATGGAATGCCAGTGATGCTGGTCTGCTGAGCACTCTCTAAAGGGAAAATTTAAAGAACAAAGTAGCTGTTTGCAGGACACCAATATTTACCTCAGAGTCAGTAGACAGTATAGAATGAACTATAACCATGACAACTCCTCCTCTAAATGTTATGTCAGACTTAATTCTTAATTTCCAAGGCCAGCCTTCATAGTATTAGAGCCCTCCCCCAAGTGAACAAAACACAACTAAGATGGAATTAAAATACATAATAAGTATCACCTGCTCTCATACCCTGGCAATGAAATTGATCAGGAGGAAGAGACTCCATATTCCCAAGCCATTTAAGGAGACCAATCCTGGGTAAAACTCACGTTTGTAACTCAAAGAGCTATATGTACTATGCACAAAAATGCTGATGAATTTCCACTTCATGTTTCAATTAAAAATATAATAAATTCCTGGGCACAGTGGTATACATGTATAATCCCGGATGCTTGGAAGACTTAGGCAGGAGGATCACAAGTTCAAAGCCAGCCTTGGCAACTGAGTGAGGCCCTAAGCAATTTAGTGAGAACTGAGGATGTGGCTCCGTGGTTGAGTAATCTTGGATTCAGTCTCTGGGACCAAAAAATTTTTTTAAAAAAAGGAAAGAAAAGAAAAATAACATAAATTAAAATGAGCTTAAAAAGATGCCTTTCTCCATAAAGACAACACTATAACTGTTTCCTGTCTTTATCCAACTAAACCTAGTCATAAAAACTGATTCTTTAGAGGCTTACACAATTGTGAGAATAAGGAAATCCTAAAACATAAGCCTCAGAAATAAAACAACAAGCTCCTGAGCAGAGACAGACCAAATGTAAGCATTTCTTCCTGCCTATTGGTCATCTGCATCGAAATTGTGCTTCCTAAAGAAAAAGGTAACCCCTTGCCCAGCCATGGTGGAATTATAAGAGTTTTATATATTCTTTTGGGCTGGATTTTGTATTTCTTACCAAAACTCTGTCCCTCGTTCAACTTCAAAATATTATGAAGAATATATCCCATAAGAGTTAATCTGCTGATAAATAATTTAGATGAAATGGAAATTTACTAGAAAGACATAAACTAGTAAAATTGACTTAATAAATAATCAAGAGTTTGACTAGATCTATAGTAGATAAAGATATTGAATTAATAATTTTAATACTTTCCATAAAGAATAGTACAGTCTCAGATATTCCACTGGTTAATTCTATTAAACATTTAAATAAGAATCAATATGAATCTTCCACAGGTTTTCCAAAATATGTATGTATCAACACTCCCCAACTAATTCTAGGAGGTTGGTATTATCCTGATACTAAGACCAGAGGAATACTTCACAAGAAAACTACAGACAATGACTCTGGATAATATGAGATGCTAAACTCCTCAACAAAATACTAGCAAACTGAATCTAGCAGTTTTGTAAAGAATTATGTATGACAACTAGAGAGAATTTTCTAAGAATGCAGTTTCTTGAACATCTGAAAATCAGCTAACATAACACACCATTTCTTTATAATAAAGGAGGGAAATGTATTCTCTTCTCAATAGTGCAAGAAAGGGAGTTGGCAATTTTTAACATACTTTTATGATGAAAACACTTAGCAGAGCAAGAAATGAAGGACATTTTCTCAATCTGATATGTAACATCTCAAAAAAATTAGGTAACATCATAATGAACAGTGAAGGACTGAATGATTTCCCTCTAAGAGGAGGAACAAGACAAGAATGTCTACTTTTGGAACTTCTACTGGAAATTTTTCTGGAAGTTCTAGCCAGGATACTAGGGCAAGAAAAACATAAATAAAAGCCATCCATGTTGAATAAAATGAATAAAAAGCATCCATATATATTAGATCCCAAGAATCTATCAAAATTATTAGAAATAATAAAGGAGTTGGGCAAGCATTCAAAATACAAAATCAATTCAGAATACAAAATCAATTGTAATCAATGAAAATCCAAACATGAAGTCAAGAAAAATATTAAGTAAACCTATAGTTAATTGATATGCCAAAATAATCCAATGGAGAAAAAACAGTGTTTTTAATAAATTGTGCTAAAAGAACCAGATATCCACATGCAAAAGAATGAAATTACACATTCACAACAACAAATACAAAATGAATTACAGACCGAATTTAAGAGCTGAAATTATAAAAATTCTATGAAGAAAACCTAAGAGACAATATTTGCGACAATGGGTTAAGCAAAGTTCTCTTAGACCTGACACTAAAACATAAGGGATCATACTAAACTCTAATGAGGGATTATTTCATGAATCGAAAAGGTAATCCTACACTTTTATACTAAGGGAAGATTATTTACCATCACCTGAAGAGAAATATTAAAATTATGATATTGTACCCTTCCAATGACACCTCATTGTCAGATATTCTGGCTGAAATTATAAGTTTAGAAAGTGTTTGTGTATACCTGATAGAGTGATGTCTTAATGTTCTGGGATCTTCAGGGAAGAAGGTATTCTGTACAATTTTGAAATACCATTTCCTAGAGCTCCAGAAATTATTTGGTCCTGTGAAATATAACAAACGATAGAAGAATCAAATATTTGTTTTAGTTTCTAAGCAGTTAAAATAATACAAAGAACTTTTTTAAAAAATTACTCAGAGAAATAAGTTTACAAAAAACAACACAGAAATAGGTTATAATCATAAAATTGGTTTACAAAGACTAAACAGAGGAGTCTTTTCCATAAATACCAAATGTCCTGTTTTTAGGAACAAGAAATAAAAATTTTTATTTTAATTTGTCCATATATAACATATGTATATCTTTGCTAACTTTAAAAAATATAGCAATTGAAGGCAAAGCAATAAATATTTTAGAGTACATTAGAAAAGATATTTTCATGCCTTCAGAGTAAAGAAGAAAATTTTAAATAGGACTCAATATTCAGAATGCAATAACCAAAAGGAAAAAAGATTTATAGATTCCATTGCATTAAAGCCAAGAACTCCAATTTAAAAATGGATGTAGTATAAAAATTCTATTAACAAATGATACTGTACCATTCTTAATAATAAATTACTAATATCAAGAATATTATTTTAAGTCTATGAATCATAATGAAAAAGATAATCTAGTCAGACATTTCAATAAAAGGGATAACCAAATGGCCATAAAAATTTAAAAATGTTCAATCTTACTAATCATGGATTTGCAAATTAAAATCACAATGAAATATAGGACATATCCTCTAGATGACAAAAATACTTAAAGTCTGACAAAACCAGGTAATTATAAGGATATGGAGTAAGAAGAACTTTTATATACTGTTGACATAGTTGCTTTAAAAATGTGTTGGCCTAACTCACTATACTATTATTGAACACTCACATACTTTACAATGCAGCACCTCCAGTTTTAGATTTATGCAGTAGAAATCTCTTGCACCTGTGTACCATTTGACACATGAAGAATATTCCTAGCAACGATGTCTTTAATGGATATAAACAAAACAATTGAAAAAGCAAAAACTGGAAATAACCCAATTGTATATCAACAGTTGAATGAATAAATTATAATATATCCACACAGCATTAAAAATAAATGAATCACACTGCACACATTCATGTGGATGTATCACACAAACATAATGTTGAACAAAAACAGCAAGTCTTAGCAAAACATAAGAAAAACGATAGTATTTATACTAACGCTCAAAATAGGCAAAAAAAAAAAAAAAAGCAATGTATTATTTATGAATGCACAGGTAGTAAAACCAGGGAGGGAAAAAAGGATTAATTACCACAAAGCCAAGATGGTTTTTCCTCTTTGGAGGGAAAAAATAAAACAAAGCAAACAAACAAAAACCCACAAATATATGTAATACGTATGTATAAATATGTATGCATATATATATATATATAAAATACATTTTTATGTAAATCTAATTATTTTAAAACCTAAAACTCCAATTATTCATATGCATATAATTCATGTGTAATTATTCATATAAAAAAGAAAAACTGGTAAGTATGGCACAAATTTTTATTTTCTTATCTTTAAGAAATGGTTTCATTGACTCTTGTAGATACCTTGAATCATAAATGTCACCATGTTAACTGACTTGTTTTTTGAAATAGAAAAATTGATTAAATCCCATCAAAATATTTAAAATTATCAAAATATTTATCTATATAGAGTAGGAACTAGAAAAGGAAAAGAAATAAAGAAAACAAAAATTTTTTTAAAGAATCACATCTCATCTCAAATAATCTTTCACACTACAAATGACCCCCAGAAAGCTGGTATGAATTTGGAGTGATCAGTTTCTTGTGGAGTTAGGAGAATATATATAAATATTCTTTTTAGTCTGATATTCTTTGCAAATTTCCTAAACACACAACACTTCCTATTTTTCTTTTTTTTTCTGTTCTATTCTTTTTTTTTTATTTTTTTTTTATTGTTCGTTCATAACATTACATAGTTCTTAATACATCATATTACACTGTTTGATTCAAGTGGATTATGAACTCCCGCTTTTACCCCGTATACAAATTGCTGTATCACATCAGTTACCCTTCCATTGATTGACATATTGCCTTTCTAGTGTCTGATGTATTCTGCTGTCTGTCCTATTGTCTACTATCCCCCCTCCCCTCCCCTCCCCTCCCCTCCCCTTTTCTCTCTCTACCCCTTCTACTGTAAATCATTTCTTCCATTTGTATTCTCTTGTCTTACCCCTCCTTTCCTCTTATATGACATTTTGTATAACCCTGAGGATCGCCTTCCATTTCCATGCAATTTCCCTTCTCACTCCCTTTCCCTCCCACCTCTCATCCCTGTTTACTGTAAATCTTCTTCTCAAGCTCTTCGTCCCTACCCTGTCCTTGTTTACACCCCTTATATCAAAGGAGTCATTTGGTATTTGTTTTTTAAAGATTGACTAGCTTCACTTAGCATAATCTGCTCTAATGCCATCCATTTCCCTCCAAATTCTATGATTTTGTCATTTTTTAATGCAGAGTAATACTCCATAGTGTATAAATGCCACATTTTTTTTATCCATTCATCTATTGAAGGGCATCTAGGCTGGTTCCACAGTCTTGCTATCATGAATTGAGCTGCTATGAACATCGATGTAGCAGTGTCCCTGTAGCATGCTCTTGTTAGGGCTTTAGGGAATAGACCGAGAAGGGGAATAGCTGGGTCAAATGGTGGTTCCATTCCCAGCTTTCCGAGAAATCTCCATACTGCTTTCCAAATTGGCTGCACCAATTTGCAGTCCCACCAGCAATGAACAAGAGTGCCCTTTTCCCCGCATCCTCTCCAGCACTTATTGTTGTTTGACTTCCTAATGGCTGCCAGTCTTACTGGAGTGAGATGGTATCTTAGGGTAGTTTTGATTTGCATTTCTCTGACTGCTAGCGATGGTGAGCATTGTTTCATGTACTTGTTGATTGATTGTATGTCCTCCTCTGAGAAGTGTCTGTTCAGGTCCTTGGCCCATTTATTGATTGGGTTATTTGTTATCTTATTGTCTAATTTTTTGAGTTCTTTGTATATTCTGGTTATTAGGGCTCTATCTGAAGTGTGTGGAGTAAAGATTTGTTCCCAGGATGTAGGCTCCCTGTTTATCTCTCTTATTGTTTCTTTTGCTGAGAAAAAAAACTTTTTAGTTTGAGTAAGTCCCATTTGTTGATTCTATTTGTTAACTCTAGCGCTATGGGTGTCCTATTGAGGAATTTGGAGCCTGATCCCACAGCGTGTAGATCATAACCAACTTTTTCTTCTATCAGATGCCGTGTCTCTGATTTAATATCAAGCTCCTTGATCCATTTTGAGTTAACTTTTGTGCACGGCGAGAGATAGGGATTCAGATTCATTTTGGTGCAAATGGATTTCCAGTTTTCCCAGCACCATTTGTTGAAGATGCTATCCTTCCTCCATTGCATGCTTTTAGCCCCTTTATCAAATATAAGATAGTTGTAGTTTTGTGGATTGGTTACTGTGTCCTCTATTCTGTACCATTGGTCCACCCGCCTGTTTTGGTACCAGTACCATGCTGTTTTTGTTACTATTGCTCTGTAGTATAGTTTGAAGTCTGGTATCGCTATACCGCCTGATTCACACTTCCTGCTTAGTATTGTTTTTGCTATTCTGGGTCTTTTATTATTCCATATGAATTTCATGATTCTTTTATCTATTTCTACAAGATATGCTGTTGGGATTTTGATTGGCATTGCATTGAACTTATAGAGAACTTTTGGTAATATCGCCATTTTGATGATGTTAGTTCTGCCTATCCATGAGCAGGGTATGTTTTTCCATCTTCTAAGGTCTTCTTCTATGTCTTTCTTTAGGGTTCTGTAATTTTCATTGTATAAATCTTTCACCTCTTTTGTTAGGTTGATTCCCAAGTATTTTATTTTTGGGGGGGATATTGTGAATGGAGTAGTTGTCCTCATTTCCGTTTCAGAGGATTTGTGGCTGATATACAGGAATGCCTTTGATTTATGCGTGTTGATCTTATATCCTGCCACTTTGCTGAATTCATTTATTAGCTCTAATAGCTTCTTTGTAGACCCTTTTGGGTCTGCTAGGTATAGCATCATATCATCTGCAAATAGTGATAATTTAAGTTCTTCTTTTCCTATTTTTATGCCTTTAATTTCTTTTGACTGTCTAATTGCTCTGGCCAGTGTTTCGAGGACTATGTTGAACAGAAGTGGTGAGAGAGGGCATCCCTGTCTTGTACCAGATCTTAGAGGGAATGCCTTCAATTTTTCTCCATTCAGAATGATGCTGGCCTGTGGCTTATCATAGATTGCTTTTACAATGTTGAGGTATGATCCTGTTATCCCTAATTTTTCTAGCGTTTTGAACATAAAGGGATGCTGTACTTTGTCGAATGCTTTTTCTGCATCTATTGAGATGATCACATGGTTCTTATTTTTAAGTCTATTGATGTGGTGAATAACATTTATTGATTTCCGTATATTAAACCAGCCTTGCATCCCAGGGATGAATCCTACTTGATCATGATGTATAATTTTTTTGATATGTATTTGAATCCGATTCGCCAGAATTTTATTGAGGATTTTTGCATCAAGGTTCATTAGAGATATTGGTCTGTAGTTTTCCTTCTTTGATGTGTCTTTGTCTGGTTTCGGAATCAGGGTGATGTTGGCCTCGTAGAATGAATTTGGAAGTTCTCCCTCTTTTTCTATTTCCTGAAATAGCTTGAAAAGTATTGGTGTTAGTTCCTCTTTAAAGGTTTTGTAAAACTCTGCTGTATACCCATCCGGTCCTGGGCTTTTCTTAGTTGGTAGTCTTTTGATGGTTTCTTCTATTTCCTCTATTGTTATTGGTCTGTTTAGGTTGTCTATATCCTCCTGGCTCAATCTGGGCAGATCATAGGACTCAAGGAATTTATCTATGCCTTCACTATCTTCTATTTTATTGGAGTATAAGGATTCAAAGTAATTTCTGATTATCTTCTGTATTTCTGAAGTGTCTGTTGTGATGTTGCCTTTTTCATCCCATATGCTAGTAATTTGGGTTCTCTCTCTTCTTCTCTTCGTTAGCATGGCTAAGGGTCTGTCAATTTTATTTATTTTTTCAAAGAACCAGCTTTTAGTTTTGTCAATTTTTTCAATTGTTTCTTTTGTTTCAATTTCATTAATTTCAGCTCTGATTTTAATTATTTCTTGCCTTCTACTTCTTTTGCTGTTGTTTTGCTCTTCTTTTTCTAGGATTTTGAGATGAAGTATGAGATCATTTATTTGTTGGTTTTTTCTTTTTTTGAGGAATGAACTCCAAGCAATGAATTTTCCTCTTAGAACTGCTTTCAATGTGTCCCATAGATTCCGATATGTTGTGTCTGTGTTTTCATTTAACTCTAGGAATTTTTTAATTTCCTCCTTGATGTCTTCTAAAACCCATTGATCACTCAGCAACCTATTGTTCATTCTCCAGGTGATGCTTGATTTTTCCTTTCTTCTTTTATCATTGATTTTCAGTTTCATTCCATTATGATCAGATAAGATGCATGGTATTATCTCTACCCCTTTGTATTGTCTAAGAGTTGCCCTGTGACATAGTATATGGTCTATTTTTGAGAAGGTTCCATGTGCTGCTGAGAAAAAAGTGTAGCTACTTGATGTTGGGTGGTATAGTCTATATATGTCAATTAAGTCTAGGTTGTTAATTGTGTTGTTGAGTTCTATAGTTTCCTTATTTAACTTTTGTTTGGAAGATCTGTCCAGTGGTGAGAGAGGTGTGTTGAAGTCTCCCATGATTATTGTATGGTGGTCTATTAGACTCTTGAACTTGAGAAGAGTTTGCTTGATGAACACAGCTGCACCATTATTTGGGGCATATATATTTATGATTGTTATGTCTTGTTGGTGTATGGTTCCCTTGAGCAGTATGAAGTGTCCTTCTATATCCCTTTTGATTAGCTTTGGCTTGAAATCTATTTTATTAGATATGAGTATGGACACTCCTGCTTGTTTCCGCGGTCCATATGAGTGATATGATTTTTCCCAACCTTTCACCTTCAGTCTATGTATATCTTTTCCTATCAAATGCGTCTCCTGTAGACAGCATATTGTTGGGTCTTGGTTTTTGATCCATTCTACTAGCCTGTGTCTCTTAATTGGTGAGTTTAAGCCATTAACATTTAGGGTTATTATTGAGATATGGTTTGTTCTTCTATCCATATTTGTTTATTGATGTTACTAAACCTGATTTGTTATCCTCTTTGACTACTTTCCCCCCTTTACTGTCCTACCTCCCATTGTTGGTTTTCAATGTTATTTTCCATTTCCTCTTCCTGTAATGTTTTGCCAAGGATTTTTTGAAGAGAAGGTTTTCTAGCTGCGAATTCTTTTAACTTTTGTTTATTGTGGAAGGTTTTAATTTCATCTTCTAACCTGAAGCTTAATTTCGCCGGATACACGATTCTTGGTTGGAGCCCATTGTCTTTCAGTGTTTGAAATATGTTATTCCAGGATCTTCTAGCTTCCAGAGTCTGTGTTGAGAGATCAGCTGTTATCCTGATTGGTTTACCCCTAAATGTAATCTGCTTTCTTTCTCTTGCAGCTTTTAAAATTCTCTCCTTATTCTGTATGTTGGACATCTTCATTATAATGTGTCTAGGTGTGGATCTCTTATGATTTTGCACATTCGGCGTCCTGTAGGCTTCTAGGATTTGGGATTCTGTCTCAATCTTCAATTCTGGGAAGTTTTCTCGTATTATTTCACTGAATAGACTGTTTATTCCTTTGGAATGGAGCTCTGTGCCTTCCTGTATCCCAATGACTCTTAAATTTGGTCTTTTGATATTGTCCCATAATTCTTGGATGTTCTGCTCATGGTTTCTTAGCAGACTTGCTGAGCTGTCTATGTTCTTTTCCAGTTGAAATACTTTGTCTTCATTGTCTGATGTTCTCTCTTCTAAGTGATCTACTCTGCTGGTAGTATTCTCAATTGAGTTTTTAAGTTGGTTTATTGTTTCCTGCATTTCTAGAATTTCAATTTGTTTGTTTTTTATTACCTCTATCTCCCTGTGAAATTGATCTTTTACTTCCTGGATTTGTTTGTCAATGTGATCTTTCATTGTCTGATTTTGCTGTCTCATGTCTTCCTTGAGACTCCAGATCATCTGAAGCATATATATCCTGAACTCTTTATCTGATATTCCATCTGTTGCAGCTATTACCTCTTCTAAAGTTGAGTTGACCTGCATTGCTTGTGGTCCTTTCTTTCCTTGTCTTTTCATACTGCTCGCGTTTCTTTCTGCTTGGTGCAACTGTTGTGTTTTGAAATTTACCCCCTATTTATTTATGTTGCTCTTGTATACTTGAAAAGTCTCCCTTGCAGGTGTGGGCGGCGGCTGTGCCCCTACTCCAATTGGGGTGACGTGTCTACCACGCTGGCGGCTCTCTGGGCCTGTTCCGGGAGTGGAAGGCGGCTCTGCTCTGTCCCTATTCCAATTGGGGTGTCGTGACTACAATGCTGGCAGGTCGCTGGGCCTGTTCCGGGCGTGGGCGGTGGGCTTGGCTGGCGGGATTCCACCTATTGGCAGTCCCTAACCTCCCTGCTTGCTAATTAATGGCTTCTCTGAGGCGCCACGCCTTCTGTAGCTGCGGGGCAGGCCGCGCGAATCAGTTGGCCTGGATCTCCGGGGTCCTGCTGCTGGCTGTTTTGATGTTGCAAGCTGTTGGAGAGTGGTGGTGTATTCTTCAGCTTTCCCGGATGGTGGCCGCTGACTGCCTGGATGGAGTGTCCGCTGTTTTGATGTTGCACTCTGAAGGAGAGTGGCGGTGTATCCTTCAGCTTTCCCGGATGGTGGCCGCTGACTGCCTCGGTGGAGTGTCCGCTGTGGGGGATGGGACTGTACCGCTTCCTTCCCCTTCTGAGATCCCGTGCTCGGCCCAAGGGTCCGTGTGGGCTTGGCTGGTGGGATTCCACCTAATGGCCTTCCCTAACCTCCCTGCTTGCCAATTAATGGCTTCACTGAGGCGCCACGCCTTCTGTAGCCGCAGGGCAGGCCGCGCGAATCAGTTGGCCTGGATCTCCGGGGCCCTGCTGCAGGCTGCTGGGATCCCTGGCACTCTATCACTTTGATTTTTTCTGCTTGCCCCTCCCCAAGCGCTGGCTACCCAGGTTTCCTTTTGGCTGCTACTGGGAGGAGGGGTTGGAGGTCAGGTGTCTCTAGTTTCCCCCTAGTCTTTATGGAGGCTCAGCTTGATACTCCCTCTCCCGGCAAGCCTAGGAGAGATTTTATGCGAATTCCCGCTGTCTGGGGGGTGAGCTGAATGACACCGACCTGTTTTGATGTTGCACTCTGAAGGAGAGTGGCGGTGTATCCTTCAGCTTTCCCGGATGGTGGCCGCTGACTGCCTCGGTGGAGTGTCCGCTGTGGGGGATGGGACTGTACTGCTTCCTTCCCCTTCTGAGATCCCGTGCTCGGCCCACTTCCTATTTTTCTTACTATAGCCTATTGAAAATTTTCTGGGTTTTTTTTTTTTTTCATTTTCAGCAATGAAATTCAAGCTGCAAGTAAAAATTAGGGCTCACTTGTAAATGATCATCATTTTATCTATTATAAACTATATTCGTATTGAAAGCAAGGAGCTTTATTTAAAAAATACCTCATCAAATGACCAATTTAAATATAACTCTCATAATGAAGATGCCATCTTTCAATCACTATGTTCTAGGACAACACTGTTGGAAATAATATGCACTTCTTGGTATATCACAGGGAAATCCTGCATGAATTAGGGGTAAGATTCATCATCTTAGAGGAAGAGAGAAAAAGAGATATGGGTACAGAGAGGAAAAGAAGAAACAAAACATAAGCCTACATGCTCAAGATATTTATCTTAAAGATGAGAGAAAAGACTAATAGGAGATGAACTACAGGTCTTCAAATATTTTAAGGGCTATGCAAAGGAGAAATACATCTTTTTCTGCTTGATTCCAAAAGGAATCCAATAAGGACAGGTATGACTTCAATAAAAAATAAAAAAAGAACTCTTCATTATAACCCTTGGAGAACAAATGAGCTCTCTGATGAGGTAAGGATCTTCTAGCCATGGAAGGGGCCCAGTCAAAATTGATAAACCATTGCACAACACAGTTGAGATTGACTTGTAGGTTGGAAATTGGCTTAAATGACTGTTAACATCCATTTCAATTTGCCGAAGTCTGGCTGCAGCAAAATAACCAGGGGGTGGGGGGGGTGATGAACAACAATGCCAGGCGCCATCTTGACTTGTTTACAGACCCTAACATCAATTGTTTTACGTTTTTGAATATTTTTTTAATAATGCATAGAGATTCATTGTATGAGCTAGCCTTTATGTAACTGTGGGACTTGATGAGGAAGTCCATGTAGGGTACCTGCCTCTATATAAGTAGTATTGGTCCCAGAGTCTCTGTGGCTGGGCAGGTGAGCGGTTGGAAAGCATAGTTGGACACAAAGTGAGGAGAGCAATTACAGGCTGAAACCATGAAATCCACAAAGACAAACTGAAATCAGAAAAGTAAACTGGAATGTACACCTTCCTCTCCTGTCTCCAACCTTGCTGGTGTGGATGGCCTGCAGAAGTTGGAGCCCTCCATCAGCTAAATCAAACATTCTCAAGTTTCCTTCCATGATGATTCATTAACCTATTTTCAGTTACTGCTTACCAAATTGCTGTGGGTTTATGTAAAAACTAAAATCACATTATCTGAGCATTCGTTTTGGGCTGAAATAAGTTTGAAAAGAAATGTTTTTCTTCCATTTGATTGCTTTAGTTTCCTTGGATGGTATGACAATCATGACCAGATCTGGATAGAATGGATCTGTAGCACAACCTGTGCCTTTTAAATAAAATCTGCCATCGTTTAAAATAGCCTAGATGAACAAAAGAAATTGCAATTCCAATCCAAAGGAGAACTGACACTAGCAAGTACCAGTATGTTGATGGAAAAGTGTATAAGATCATTGTCTGAAGGCAAATGCTTCAGTCAGAAGAGAAAGCTGCAAGGACAGACTTCTTTTTACAGGATGAGAATGAAATCTGAACTTTTCTGTCAGTGACAAGGTTAGAGCGGTACACCACCCACACAGAAAATGAATCAGAAGCAAAGAACCATATTCTCCCAGAACTTAAAGCACTTCTGAAAGATGTCTTAACTCTTTCAGAGTCCTGGGGGACAAGGGACTGTAGTGATAAAGGAAAAATCAATATTTTTTACAGCTATGAAGCACTAACCCACATAATCCTATTAATACTGTTGAGACAATGGAAAGAATCTCAAATATCCAATGGAAGGGCATAATTAAATGAATTACAGTTTATCCAAGTGATATATTCTCATATTCTACAACCATTATGCTTATTATGCATCATAATTAGAAATCATAAGGTGCAATGACAGGTGTTAGGTAGACAATAAAAAATTGGAAAACTAACTGAGCTATGTTTAAAAAAATAAATGTAAAAATTTAGGGTTCCTGACAAAATGACAAACTGCCAGGAGATGCTGACTCTGTCCCTGTGCTTGACAAATGATCTGTACAAATGAGAGGGAGACTGGTCAATTTTAGAGAATAAAACTGTAAAAAAGCTCTCTAACACTCTGAGAAAATACAAGTGGGTTACATCCAAGTCAGATGGAGGTAATGAGGGAAGGGGAGGAGGTTTGCTTAGAGTAAGAGAGGGTCCAAAGCCATGACCCTGAGACTAGAGTGGAGAGAATGTCTTTCCTGTGGCTTCTGTCTTAGCTCACCTGTTCCTGGATCCACCCAGTTACAACTACAAACAGCATAAGAACAGCAAGAGGACCAGCCTGAGCCATCCACAGCTCACCAGAGATGACAGGGTAACATCCAAATAAGGAAAAATCCTGGAACCAGCATATTGGAGCAAAAACCAATAGGTTCAGGTAGTGAGACAACAACAAATTATTTGCTTCTTTCTCCTCTTTGTTCTCATTGGCTAAGTCATTAGCTCTGGCTATGTGAAGTTAGCCAATCCCCAAAAGACAAATGCTGAATGTTTTCTCTGATATAAGGTGACTGACTCATAGTAGGGTAGGGAGGGGGAGCATGGGAGGAATAGACGAACTCTAGATAGGGCAGAGGGGTGGGAGGGGAAGAGAGGGGACACAGGGTTAGCAATGACGGTAGAATGTGCTGGACATCATTATCCAGAGTACATGTATGAAGACATGAATTTGTGTGAACATACTTTATATACAGAGATATGAAAAATTATGGTACATATGTGTAATAAGAATTGTAATATATTCCACTGTCATGCATTTAAAAAATAAAATCAATTTAAAAAATTAAAAGTAGGGCTCCTGATTATCAGCAGCAGCAGCAGCTGGCCTTACTAGAAATATAAAACTCCTCCTCCCCAGACAAAAAGCTCTGGTGGGTAGGTCCCAGCCCTCTGTTCTTTATGGGCAGGCCCGGTGATTCCCACTAGTCTAGGAGATAAAATCCAAGAAAAACAGCTCTCACAAAAGACCCAGGCCCTGGGTAGGATATGCAGTGTGTTACTGAGAAGTAGGACCAATGGCATCAAGCATGGGGGAGGAAAGGATAGAAAAGAGGCAATAGTTCAGCCCAGGTGGTAGAATGGAGTTCTCCACCCTAAGGTACCTCCCAACCTGCTCCCCAAATTCAACTGAAAGAGCACAAGCCAGAGGAAAGAAAGGCAGCAAGCTTAACACTGTGTAGTGGAGGAAGCCAAATGAACGGAAACTGGATTAAGTAAGAATTTTAAGTAAAAATTTAAAATATAAATGTCCTCAAAGAAAGAGGGTATTATAAATTTGAAAGAAGAACAGAGTTATAAAGAGGTAATATCTGGAGATACTGGACATAAAAAATGTAAATGTTGAAGAAAAAACTCAAAGGAAGGTTAAAGAGTAGGTAGGAAAGTGTTACAAAGAAAGTACTTGGAAAATATAGAGAGGGGTGAATAAAATTTTATGATGCCCTTTGTATAAATGAAAAGCACAGCTAAATGAAACAACACTATGTGTCTTTCCAGAATGAATACATGTATACATCTCAGTGAACACAGATTCAAGGTCTTGTATAGACCACTGATGTACTCTGCTATGAGAATGAGTAAAATAAACTCAATCCTCTGCCTCAGAGGATCAAAAAGAAGATTCTTTTTAAAACTCCTATCAAAAAAAAGCAAGAAAGGAAATACACAAATTAATAATAGTTATATTCATATTTGTTAAGTTTGGGTGTGTTTCCCATAATTTTAAAACTTACTGTAATCTTGTTTCTATACTAATATTAAACAAACAATGAATGCTTTCCTCCTGGAAGTAGTTTATGTGCTGAGGTAATTTGACTTTAATAAATTTATAGATCTGCAATATTGGACTGCTTTTTTTTTGAGTCATGAGTCACATGAGAAGCAGTACATAGAACAATGCAATGCCATTTTAAGACATTAATGCTCAAGATAACACTGCAGATCTGCCAGTCAGTAAATGTCATCAGGAAAAAAAGAGAAAGTTTATTTTCATCTAATCTTCTAGATTTTAGTGTGTCAGTTGCTGTGTTTTATTCATCAAAGATTCCCTTTTGTACCATTTGACCAGGTTAATGAGATACATATCTGTATCTATATGTATATAAATATACATATATATTTTATATATCATAAGATGAGATCATCTGATATTTCTCTCTAGACATACATGAAATATAGAATAACCTAATTTGCATTTTCAATAGCACATGTAATTTTTAAATATTGTATTTAAAATTTGAATTACCATGCCAATATATTTTAATTGAGATGAAATTCACATAAGGCAAAATTAGTACCCTTACGTAAGTGTGCAAACATCACTTCTATCATCTACAAAGAGCCTCCTTTCCCATCAAGCAGTTACTCCTAGTCCCCCTCCCTCAGCTCTTGGCAGTCACAAGGCTAGTTTCTATCTGATGGGTTTACGAATTCTGAATACCTCATATAATGGAATCATACTATATATTTTGTGTTGTTGTTTTTTTATATCCCTCTTATAGGTAACCATTTTAATTGTTTAAGTTGTTAAAATCTCTGATTAGAACAGTCCCAAATTTGTTTTCAAATAAATATCAGTATTCACATCTGTAAACACCAAACTTAATGAGATGTTGAAAAAAAAACTAAATAATGAGGCAAATACAAATGATACACATCTGTCTAAACCTCCCCTCCTCAGTCAACTGTTGTCAAGGTCACCTGCCTCCACCTTCTCCAGCAAAGTGGAAGCAGAAATTCTTCCTCCCAGTAAGGAGTTGTTAATGAATACCTGCTGGGCAGCTCCCTTCCTGCCCTTCTGGGAAGTTAATGGAATAGGAAGAAATACCCCTGGACAGCTCCCTTCCCACCTTTTTGGTCACCGGGGCAGAATGAAAGAAGGGGGTATAAGAAGAAAAGAAATCTAAAATCTATAAAAGAGGCAAGACACCCCCATTCCTTTGGGCACCAGCTTTGGACCCCCACCTCTCCAGGGGAGTGTCCCCCCTTACTCCCCACCCTGTTCTATCCTATAAGTGAAAATTTTTGCTCTTGCCTCAGCCATTCTCATATGTTCAATCTTCTACACCAGAGGAACAGGACCCAAATCCTGATTCTCAACACCAGTATCAAAAGAAAGGACAAAGTGATCACAAATATTCTGTGGACCACAGCTAGATAAACTTTGACTGATAACAATGGTTCTTAAATTGTGGACCCTGTAAAAGTAACATGAGCACCAGGATGAACAACTTGAGAAGTTCATTACAATGCAAAATCAGAACTCTGAGTGGGCTCAGCAATCTGTTTATCAAGCCCTCGAGGTGATTGTGATATACACTGAAGTTTGAGAACAACTGCTCTGAAGTTGAGAAAAATGGAACAGTTGTCTTTAACTTGCCTCCGAAAAGCCTTATTTCCTGGTTTTCCTGTGACTCTAAGCTGCTTATTCCAAGTATCTGCTGCTAAACCCTTCTCCACTGGCCCACCTCTAAGTGCTAGAGAATCTCTGGGCTCCAGCTTCAGTCTCTTCTCTGTACTCACTTTAGATACACACATACCTTCAGTAAACTAATGACAATCTAATTTATGTCTCCAACCATTACCTCTCTGAACTCGCCTCCTGTTAAGCTGACTTCTTGGTTTTCCTGCTTGGATGTCTATAGGTTTATACTGAACTCTTACTCTTCTCTGTAAACTTAAGGTCCTCTCACTTTCCCATCTCAGAAAATGTCAACTTTACCAGGTTTCTCTGACCAAAAACCTGTAGTCATCCCTGACTCCTCTTCTCATGACTTTACATCCAGAGCACATTTGTTGCTTCAAATGATGACCTCATCTATCACTCATTATCACTGCTACCACTCTAATCCAAGCCACCAGCATCCTCCACCTGATTATGGTACCAGATGAATCTTGCTAATATTGCTGCCCTGCCCACACGTACACATATGTTTAATTCTCCACATAACAGTCAAAATATTAACCAGATCTTCTACTTTCCATCACACATTAAAAAAAAAATCTAGTACTTTTTCATGTCCCTTAAGACACTACATGATCTCGTCCGCGAACCCATGTCCACCATTTTCTGAGCCATTCTGATTTTTTTTAAACACTCAGAGATTCACCTCAGAGTCTGTATTTATAATATTCTCTCTGTTGTCTTCTCAGAGCTCCCAGAAAGGTCCCCCAACCCTTCTTCTTCACCCTTTATCTCCCATAACACTTTCTAAACTATCACCTAACCTTACCATTCACTTCACCACTTGGTATTTTGCACTGTCTGTATTAGTTATCTATTGCTGCATAAGATTTTATTTCTAAACTCAGTGACTTAAAATGACACACAATTATTATCTCACAGTTTCTGTGGGTGAGATATTCAGGCTGGCTGAAATGGGTCCACTGCCTCAGGGTCCCTCACAAGGCTGCAATCAAGGTTCATGGAATTTGGAAGAAAACGCTTCCAAACCCAATGGTTGTTTATGGAATTCATTTCCTCCAGGAAATGAATTAGGCTGAGGGTCACAGTTCCTTGCCACATGGGCATGTGCAATGTGGCTGCTTATTTCATCAAAACAAGTAAAAGACAGTCCACTAACAAAACCAGTCTTGAAAATAAAGATTGGTTCCATTCCCACAGTGTTGAAAATTGGACATCTGAGAAACACTGAAGCAAGAGAAAAAAAAATTATTAAAGGATAGAACAAAGAGAGAGACTCTTCTGGAGAGGAGGGAGTTCAGAGCTGGTGCCCAAGGGGGTGGGGGTGTCCTGCCCCTTTTATAGATTTTAGATTTCCTTTCTTCTTCTGCCCCCTCTTCCCCTTATCTAGGCTCCAGCTTCAGTCTGTCCTCACTTTAGATCCACAAGTGTCCAGGGGGCACTTCTCCCTGTTTTCCATATCTGTCCAGAAAGTCAGAAAGGGAGCCACCCAGCAGGTACTCATTAACAACTCCTTGTTAGGAGGAAAAATTCCCTGGAGACAGGTGACCTTGGCAACAGTTGGCAGAGGAAGGGGAAGTGCTATAGAGGTACTAGCATTTTATTTCCTTTTGAACCAGCGCCCATCTTCCTGACCCAACCATTCATTATCTACACTGACTATCATTTTGCCCTGGTCTCACTAGCAAGATGAAAGTCACACTAAGTGGTAACTTAATCACAGGAATGATATACTATCAGCTTTTCCATATTCTATTGGTTGGAAATGGTCCAGCCCATAGTTAAGAGAGGACCTTACACAGGGACCTCACTTATTTAGTCTTTCAGGCTTCCTCTTATATTCTCCTAAGCATGTTTCATGCTGTGCAAATATAATACTGCAAGAGGTATTTTTCCAAGTCTAAGACAAGGATACTGAAACAGTTGAGGCTGATAAATTTCACCAAATGCACATAAGTAGTAAAAGTTTGGCAAGCATTTGAACTCCTTTCTGCCTGACTCTACCTTGATCTTAATGGCCACACTCTCCTACCACGCCTACAATGTGTTGCAATTATAGAATTGAACTTTTCACTGGAAGTTGCATAATTTAAAATTTCCCCTATTAAATTTTGATTATTGTTTTAATTAACCCTTTTATTAGCCAACCCCATCCACTTATTTATTATTATTTCCAAATATCTAGTTCTTATGATCTCAGAAGAAATGTACTTAGATATTTAAAAAAACATAGTTACTCACTTGGTACATAAGAGTAGCTCCAGTTCGAATGAGTGTTAATTATTGCCATTGTCTAAAAGGCGAAAATGACACTCAAGTGAATTAAGAAACATCTGCTTTTGTCCCAGATCTTAACTCCTCTGGGCCTCATTACTGACATTTGTTAAATAAGAGCATTGAACCAGAAGTCCTCCTAGGGCCCTTATGTCTTATTTTCTGAGATTTGGAAGGTTCAGGTAGGCACTGATTCACCTCATGACTTTCCAAAGTTATGTATCAAATCAACAGAATTTCAAGCAGAGGTTTTGACATCCTTATGTCCTGTGTTTTTTTTTTTTGTTTGTTTTTGTTTTTGTTTATTTTCATTTTTGTTTTACATCTGACATGTGAATTGAATAGGGAGATGAAATTAGCTCTTCTTTTTTATTGTTTCTAATTTTCTCTTTCATCTTCTTTCCTGGGAAAATTCCCATGTGCTTTTCAATTTACAAAAGTTGTGGACCAAGGAACCATTACCATTCAGACCCACCTTTATTACCACTTAAAATTCTTCTTTTCAGAAATCTATGTAATTTAAATAAGGGGGGAAATAGCATTATGAAATAAAAGGAGAGTTACTATATGTGCCCCTTAATGTTTCCTCTATTAAAGTTTTTAGTACCTTATATATGATAAACAGAAAATAATCATTTGTAATTAAAACAAAATTCAATATTAATAGACTGAACTCAGCCTCTCTGAAACTGATATTAATTTCTGATTTTCTAAACTAACTTAAGACTTCTTTTAATTTAGTCAACTATTACATGTCTTGTTTCAAAAATGAATAATCAAAAGAAAGTTAGATTTAATAGGCCAAATTATTTCAGTACAAATCAAACTCTCAAAGTTACTCACATTCACACAAGTGTTTTGTTTGAATCAATATTAAATAACATGGTACAATCAAGCAGCTGCTTCTTACACTTGAATGGTTACCCAACCAAGCAATCTAGTAAGAAGAAAACACAATTTGACTAGGGCTCTGTGTGCATCCCAAACAAACTGCAAAGTCAATAATTACAGTGTCTTACATAGAGTAAATGCACAATGATCACTGAATATCTGAAGAAATATAAAAAATAATAATCATCAAGGAATCTCAGACCTGAAGAGTTGAGACTATTACCTGTGCTTTACAAAAATGTTGTTACAAGGAATTTGAAAGAATATCAATAAGAAAAGGAATGTGTACTCTGCAAAATAAGCTAGGTGTTGTCCTATATGGAATGCAATGGAAGTTTCAAGTTTAGAACAGAAATAGCTCACCCTGGACTCAGAGACCATTTGGACCACTTTTCAGAAATTAATTAGAATTTGAATAAGCAGAAAAGTAAAAAAAAAAAAATTCCAAGACAATGGAACCTTAGTATTAGTAGCAAGGTAAGAATAAATAAGATTTATCAAGAACAATATATAAGGAATAAATAATAGATACAACAAAGAATAGATACAAACTGTGTAATACTTTATTCAAATATTTGGACTGCTTTTCCTTAATGTGAGATTCCTGTACCCTTGAAGAGAAAATAAAAATGAAATAAAAATCTCAATAATAAGTAAATCTGGTGAAAATACTATTAAGTTCAGTGTTTTAGATATATTAGTTTGTTAGGACTACCATAACAAAGTATCACAGTCTGGGTGACCTAAGCAACAGAAATTTATTTTCTCACAATTCTGGAAACTAGAAGTCTGAGGTCATCAGCATCAATTTTTCTTCTGAGGCCTCTCTTTTTTCTTCTTGGCTCTCCCATGGCCATTGTTTCCCTGCATCTTCACATGGTCTTCTTTCCATGGGTCTGTGTCCTAATCTCCTCATATACAAGGCAAGCAGCCATACTGGATAAGGGCCGATGCTAATGACTTCATCTTAACTTGAACTCTTTAAAGACCCTGCATATGTAAGAGGTCATATGCAGAGATTAGAACTGGGGTGCATATGTATGGATATAATAATGGAAACTGAGAAAGTGGAGAAGTCCACACAAAGAAAAACTCTGTAGCAAACAAAGCAGCAAGCCAAGGAAAGGATATGCTTGATTTCTCTGTGTTCTTTTAGTAACTTCATGTAAATAATGAAGACTGGGTAAAAAGAAGTTTTGGAGACTCTCTCTACTCCACTAGGGAAAATAAAGACCCAAAGTTAAGTGTTTCCTCCAAAGACAATAAAATGGTGACAAAAACTGATGCCCATTACATTATTCTTTTCACCACCGCAGAGTGCCTTAAATAATTAAATAAAATCATTCCAGTTATGTTTTAAAGAAACTTGACTTCTTTTAAGGACTTTGCTTTTTCTATGGGCTTGGTATAGGTTAAGTTCTATGGCTATAGATGAAGTCTGTGTGTGTGGTCTAGACCTGTGCTATATAATACAGTAACCATGAGCTACATGAACCTACTTAAATTTGAATCATTAAAATTTAATAAAATTTAAAATCCAGTGCTTTTCTTGTGCTAGGTACACTTCAAGTACCAGACAACCATTTGTGACTAGCAGCCACCATATTAGACAACACAGATACAGAATAAGTTTATCATAGCACAAAGTTCCATTGGACACTCCAGTCCAGCAAATTCTAGAAATCAAGTAGATATTTCTTCCATCAAATTTGAAGCAGTTCAGTTTAAATAATTCAAATAACAACCCTCAAATAGTGACTGATGGCTCATTTCACCTACAGACACCACACATATTAATGACAAAAATAAGTCCCTTTTGAAATTTTCCTGAATTTCCATCTTCCCATTCAAATGAGGCTACACTTGGTTTTTGAAAGCAATAAATAAATAAAGACATACTGTTGCAGTTAATCAATTTTAAACAGTTTAAACCTCAAATGGCTTAGCATTGATTCTAAATTATTCCAAACACTCTCCCTTCCTGAAGAAACTCTGCAGATTCTTCCTGTATTTCTAAAGCACTGTGGACAAGTCTGAATGGTAGGTGATAATCTACTGTTTCATCCAAATATTTAATCATCCATGAGAAATTCCTCCATCCCTATGCAAATTTCATGCCAAGAAATTAAAAGTAATTTGGACTGTTTCTAAATTTACAAAGAACTACATTATAATATGAAAACCACAAAAATGAATTACTTTAATTTTAACAAGAATGCAGTATGCTGAAATTTGTGTTTGCAGAAAGGTGAGTGAATACTATGAGAGATAGAAGGACACAATGGAACAGTGAGCATTTGCATTTGCATGAACCTGTCTTAGGACCAGGTTCAAAAGCCCAGACACAGTGTTTTCCAAAGGTTGAATGTCCTCAGAAACACCAAAGAGGATTTTCTAACAGTGAGGACTCAACAACCCTCCCCAAACCTACAAAATTAGAATCTGTATGGATAGAATATGGAAATCTCCATTTTTAATGAACTGCTTGGTAATTCTTCTTCTTGGGTAATTTTTCTTCTCACTAAAATTGAAAGGAAATGTGCATGCTTAAAATATAATAGAAAGTTTATATGTTCAGTAAAAATCTGTAGAAATTATTAGTTGGGGGCCATGGATGTTCCCCACCAAAGCATGGAAGAACTGCTTTTCTAAAGCACATATTATTAAATGACCTTTTGCTGCCCTTTTATTGTTTTAAAACAGGATTACTGGCAGTGATTTCAAATATAATTAAAAACTCAGAATATCGTGCACATAACTGAAAAGCAACCTGAACACCTAATGGTGAGACCCTTTCTGGGAAATCAAACAAGGATAAACAACTTCTGAAGACCATTTTTAAGTCTTATGGGGGTTTTTTTCCTCCCTTGTATTAATTTGCAATTTTTTAAATTTTAAAAATTAGTCTGAAAAATTCTGGGCTAAAACTATGTCTAAAGAAATTAGAAGTAAAATACTAACAATTTAAAAGGGCATCAAAATTTGAAAACACTAGTCTGTTGTTGCTTTGAAAAGAGAAAAAAACATAAGATATACATCATTTGAATTAACATGTACAAAATTTTTAAATTCATCCATTGGATTTATTTAATAATTGGCCAAATTGAAAAAAAAGAAAGAAAAGAAAAAGAAAATGAAGATAAATTCACTTCATTCATAAAATTGATCTTGTCCAATAACTATCACATATGAAATGCACTTGATTTGGGGGAAAGGTAATTTAGTGTTCTTTTTCAGTATAAAATGCTTTGATTAAAATGAGAAATACATCTTACATGTGATATAGACAGATGTAGATATGTATCATGTGACTTTACAAAGTTGCACTCTTAACTGTGGGGTCATATAATTAGTTTTGCTTCATTTTCAATACAATGTCTTCTTTTTAAAGGTCTCTCTCCTTTTGTGTCTGCCACAGTGGAGAAGGCAGTGGAGAACTTAAAGGGATGTGAACAAAGAGCACATAAAGGATCTTCCCTAGGGGCTAGGCACTTTCTATGTGCCTGGCACTTGTCTGTGCCCTTGTTATACTTCAGAGTGTCTCGTTAATCCAGTCAGTGCAAAACCCAGCTCGATCTTGTGCCAATGAGCCAACTCAAAAGACCAACCCAAAGAATCTCATTTGCACCCCGAGATACTGCTGGTGCCTGAGTCATCGTTTACGTTCCACAGGGAAGGGGTGGAAACTGCACTTATAAACTACTTTCCACCTGCTAAATCATTTTATTTGGCAAGTGCTCCCAGTGTTGCTGACAGAGCCCAAAGACTAGTGAGTAATAAAGAAGCATTTTTTCTCTTCTTTTTTAGAAGCTCAGGCCCTCTTCATCAGTGGATTGCTGTCCAAATAAAGTGAATTGATGACAGTTGTAGGCTAAGGGGGCTCATTCTACTCTGTTTTATCCTGGCAAGAGGATCTATCACCCTTTTGAAAGACATTCAGTGGCTGAAAACAAGATCTTAACGCTTTGTCAAATCTTTCGGAAGCCTGAGGTGGTTTGGAAGCTAGCCAATTAGGTGCTTCTGTGCAGGGTTTCAAGCATCCCCCTCCACTTCCTTTCATCTTCCACTGTCTGGGTTCTTTTATCCTTAGCTAAATAGCAGCCAATGAACCTGAGGATCTGGGTAGAAAAAAAAAAAAAAAACCCTTCATATCCACTAAAAGCCAACCTCTTTACCAAGATGGTACATACCTCACTTGGCCCTGATTCTGGCCTGGTTATAACAACCCAAGGGAGAAAATAAGGATTATAAGAGAAAACTGATGACATTACCAGGAGGAAAGGAAATCCTCTCAATGTGTATGACTGTTGAATTGTCATTCCATCTGTCTCCCTTTTTGCACTATGAGCTTCTCTCATTCATCTTTCAAACCTGGATAGACACAAGGTCTGGCACACACTAAGTGTTCAACTGTTCACAGAATAAATGAAGATGGATCCATGTATGCAAACATTTTTCTTATTATTTTAGACCATCCCCTCTCCAAATTATGACCTCAGAGCTGAAAATGTCACCTTTCAGCCAAGTTTATTCCTTAACACCACTCAATTAGCCCATTGCAACTGTCCTGTAATTAAATGCCCAGAATTTTTCTCTCCTCAGCAATGAATGCTGGCACCAAATTCATATTACCACACACTGCTTTAATCTGTTAATACCCTGCACAGAAACCCCTTCATAGTTCCTCATTCTCTGGCGATGAATTCACCTATGAATGAATTCACTCATCCAGGCAAATGTCTTGTTTTGCTTCTCATCCCCCATTTGACCCAAGTTCTTAGAGACACACACACTGCCTTTGCATCAGTCAGTCTGCAAGCATGCCCTGCGATATTCATCCCCCAATTATTTTCTTTACTCAGAAGGACTCCTTTCCTTCTTTTTCATTATTGAAATGCTGGTTCAGGCACCATTTCCCCATGAACCAGCCAAAAAATAATCTCTCCCTACATAAAAAGCATATTTTGTTGGCAACCTTCTTCCAGTGCTTATTTCATACACTGTTAAATGCAATTACTGAGAAGCCCCAGTCTAAGCTGGTAACCCATAAAGGGAAGAGACAGTGTTGAGTTCATCTCCATAGCACCCGTAAGCACCTGCCACACATCTCGTACACAGCTTGCTCCAGTGTTTTCAGATGAATGAATTAATAGGATTTTATAAAGATTCACAATATTGTATTTTCTACTTTTTTATCCATCCCCAGAAGGCATTGCATATATTTTGTTTTTAAACATGGTATTAAAAGTCAAAGGAAGAAATAGGCATACAATAAAGGAGACAAGTCTTAATCCTATCATTTTGAACAACAAAAGCAAAAGTAATGCCAAGCACTCATATTTGAGACCCTGCTGAGGAATCTGAGAAAGAGAAATTAAAGTAAATGTGATCTCCTGCAAAAATGACAGGGCTTTGTTCCACCTAGCTTAGAGCTGCTCTACAGATTATACCACCCTGGTGTGATCAGTATTCTTCTCAGACATACCTGGCTTTATCTGCTTTATTTGTATAACAACAAAAGTTTATACAATAGTACCCATCATTAGCAAAGAACTGTGCAACTGTTAGTGTTCCTCAAAACTTCCAAATACTTTTAAGTTTTTGATAATAAAACTCACATCTTGTAGTCACTAATGTCATTTGATTTCAAGAGGATCTATTCTGAATTCCTTTACAAATAAAAATATTTCTTTTATATTTATTCCCTTACATCTCTTTGTACATGTCTGTCCCCTTCTCTGCTTAATTTCTCACCTAATATTTGCTAAATAAAAATCATTGTGAGGTATATTTTACAGATCAAAAGTGCAAGAAAAATTGGAATGGTTTCCATACTAGATAGAAATCAATGGTGAATCCATAAAAAAATGGGAATCTCCAGAACATAAACTGGAACCCCAAAGTCAGGAGTAGAGGTGACACTTTCCAAGTATTGTGCATCAAGATATATACCATATTAGTATAACTCTCCTGTGTTCATATATGAATACACTACAGTGAAAACTCCACATCATGTACAACCACAAGAATGGGATCCTAATTAGAAGTAGTTACACTCCATGTATGTATGTAAAAATACATTGTACTGTCATGTATATCTAAAAAGAACAAATAAAAATTTAATTTAAAAAGATACATACTATATTAGGTTTTATAATTCGGAAATTTCAAAATTTTTATATCAAATGTAAAATTACAGTTGTCAGAAATGAAGACCTTTATAACCCACTCAGATAAGCAAGAGAATTTTCAATATTGAATAACTCAGAACACTAAAATCAGTATTAGTGAAGAGTATCCAATATATCAAACACCAAAGAAAATTTAACATATTCCCTTTATTTGTAACATTTACTGCTTACACACTTATTTGGTGAAATAAAATGAGTGACCTCTCAGGAATAATTAAGAACCATGTCATATAGTTCTTAATCATTGACAGTAATACCAGTGGTTATTGCTCAGAAGTATTAATGACAAAATGATTTGCTACCAACAAATTTTATTTCCAAATCTGGCTTTTGTGACTCTTTATAGGTAGTTTTTAAAAATTTCTAGATACATGCATCTATTTTCAAACTGCACACACTGCTGACCAAAACACTACTGGAGATTCAAAACACTATTTGTGCATTTCAAAGAGCTCCCCATTTATTTAGCAAATATTTACTTAAAATCTGCAATGTCCATTTATGAGGATGAAATAAAGCTTCTATTTTAAAGACTTTATTATCCACTATAATAATTATAAACTGATGAGATAGTAACTGTGATCATATTTGAACAATGAGATTTTGGTTCACAAGGAACATCTACGCATCACAGCACCATGATTAAAAGCATTGGAATTTTCACTCCATCACAAAGGGCTGGAACACTGATTTTACTCTTTCTTTGAGCTAGACAAGAAACTTGACCCTCAGGTCTACTGAGTTTCTTCACCTGTAAAATAAAAAATAGGAACACCTACCTTGTAGTGTTGTAGTGTTGTTTTGATGATATAGGTGTTTCTTAGAATACAGTAATTGTCCTGTAAATAATGGTTGTTGTTGTTCGTAGTAGTAATAGTAGTAGTAAGTAGTAGTTTGGTCGTAGTATTGCAGAAGTAATGTTGGACTCTGAATAAACTGTGGGACTTTTACCTAAAAAAGAAGAGAGGGAAGAGTGTGTCAGGTAAAAGAGCCCTTGGTAATAAAAGAGATTGAAAAAGTATTCAGAAAAGGGAAAGTCATTCTGTATTCCCACATGTGTACCAATTTGGCCAGTGGCCACAGAAAAGATAAGAGATTAATTAAGGTAAGGTTGTAAAAATTGAAATTGCCATATTCTTTTCCATCTAAAGCAGACTGGGATTTTCAGATTATTAGAGTAAGGAGACACTAGTGCCTAGAAATTTTACTGAACTCATATACAAGCTGCAAAGATTTTATTGGTGAAAAATTGCATTATCAAGTCTGTTGCACAAGGCCTGGAATATCTACAGTTAGCATCTCATATATCTTTTAATAGTGTCATGAGGCGCACGCACACACACACACACACACACAAACTCACAGAAGAGTATATCAAATAGGAACCTCTAAACTAAAGACTATTTCCACTAGAGGGCTCTTTCCATTCTCAAAATTGATGTGTCCCAATTGAAATTGGCCAAACTCTGCTGAACATGACTCTGAAGATCTATAAGAAGCTGATTTCATCAGAGTTTTCGATGTTCTAATGTGAGTCCTAAAATGAGAGGAAAAAAAAATTCTAGGGCCCCACTATTTCCCTATTTGGGAGGACTTCTGGTTCTCTCAGTCTCCACCCAGCTAGGTGAAGGGACCTTCCAATGTTCTCCCAACAGCCCCACATGCTTTCCTGGTTCATAACCTGTGCCTGCCAGTATGGCAGCACTTACCTATACCATAGCAGTCTGTTCACTTAACCCTCCCACTGAACAAAAGTTTCCTAAAGGAAATAACTCTGTGTGCATGAGTGTGTGTGTGTGTGTGTGTGTGTGTGTTTTCAAGATCCCTTCAACTCTCACTTTTATTATTGCAACTTTGTCCTAAATTATTTCCCTGCTTCCACCCCTGGCTTACTATAACCTATTTCTCAAAACAACAGCCAGAATGATCCTTCATCAGGTCTTGCCATTTCTCTGCTCAAATCCCTCAATGCTTTTCCTTGTCACTCAAAGTTAAGCCCATTTTTGAAATGGCACAAAAGGTCCTGCATGATCTGCTTGTACCCCTCAACCATCACCCACAATGATACCTCTCCAACTTCTACTTCAACTTCCCTCCTGCTGTCTTCTCCTCTCCCTTAACCTTCTACATCAGGAAAAAATACACTCAGCACATCCATTACAATAAAAATAATCTCATCTGGTTTGGGCAGGTTCCTTTTTAAACTAGCTTAAGTGTGATTTCTTTTCTCGTGTGTATTTCTGGGGTATGTGCCTGCGTGTGTGACAGAGACTAAAAACCAGACACAGACAAAGGAAGAGAGGAGAGTCATCTCTTTCTCAATGCCATAATTCCCCCCAGTTTTAAGAACTATGACCATCAATCTGGCCAAACCCTTTGATAGCAACAGTGCTCAAGGAGCACCCCCAAGTGGTAGCACTAACCTCTGAAGACGCTCTCTCTTTAAATAATTGAAGGACAGATTCAAATTCTCTTGCTTATGAAACCAGAACCCTAGTCTTCAAAAGGAAAAGCCCTTGAGAATACAAGAGTAAATAAATAAATGGAAGAAAGATTTACTGAACAGAGAACAATAATGACTGCAAGAAGGAGAGAGAACAAGAAGCCTAAATCACACTCGCACATGGGGCTCTATTACAAGGCTGTCACTCAAACAGATTTCTCTATTAAATGGATTAGCAAGGTGGTAGCTCATTTCTTAAGTGCTGTCGCAGGTGAATTGTGTTGTCTTAGTTTTTGTTTTGTCTTATTTTAGTTGGTTGTTTGGGTGGGGTTTTTTATTTCCAGATAATTTTACCTCAGCACCTTGATCATTATCAAAATACTTCTTTGATAATATTTCAGAGATAAATATGGCTTATCAGTTCAGACAGAGCCCCAGAGGTCTCTGCATTTCTTTCTTATTTTCTGTCCTGCTGACCCCCGCACACGCACCCACCTGCCAGAGAGTGAGATCTTGGTACTGAAAGCAGAAGTCTTGCTAAGCTTTGATAGCCTCTGAAGCTTTATCCCCAGCTCAAGTACAAAGCAGTTATGAAAGACCTCTTGAATTAGAGAAAATGCTTTTTGCATTTTTAGTATCTAAATTACACGTGTATGTGACTGGTTTGCAGATCCAACTCTAAAGAATCAGTTATTTACAATTATATCTGGAAATGCAAATACAATGAGGAATATAGAGATTGGAAGAATGAAAAAAACACAAGAGTTTATGAGAAATGGAGAAGGGAGAAAGGGAAACACTCAAAATTGGTTTCAAATGTTGGAAGGCATTATTTGTTATGTTGTTCACTCCTGCCATCTAGTGGTTCCTGTGCAGTAATGCCTAAATCAGAACTGTCCAAAATCACTAAAGATGTGATATCAGTAACCTATTTACACCTGTGAAGGGTCCCATGTCTTTCTTTCTGGTATGAAAGTGACTGTGAGTGTTCTGTATTTGTTATTGTCCCCAACATTTCAATGGTGAATCAAGGATCCAAATTTGGAATGAATTCTGAAAAGCACCAATGATTTTTGCTTCATTCAGTCAGTGTCCTCCATTGGGCAAGTTCTCTTCCCCCAAAACTGTACTATTCTGAATTTCTAATGTTTCAACAGTTCCTTTCCTAAATATTAGATGAAGAAATACAACTCTTGCTTGAAAAATGCTCTTAATCCAAAGAGCAAAGTAAACTGATAAAGTAGAATTATGGTCTCTAAACATTGATTCAATCATCAAAAACATCCCTGCTTTTGTAAAAGATTTATGTAAAGAGAAAACATACTTTATATGGCCTTTTATTTTAAATTTTGTTAAAGTTATTTTAAAGGATAATTTTCAAAAAAATTTCCCCAAAAAATGATTCTTTTCCTCTTCTGTGAATGTGGGGAGATACCGTTGCAGACTCAGCTGTACAGATTCAGAAACTGTGCCGCAGGCTCCCACCAGCGTTGTAAAGATGCTAGTGCATTGCAGACAGGGCTGAAGGGATCAGAACACAGCCGGCTGAGAGATGAAAGTTTTACCAGAGTTCGACACCTGCGGTGAGGGTTCTGATCTTTACAATCATATCAAAGGTAATGACTCTACATTTTTTAAGGGGAAAAATCCACAAGGGAGACACTATCTGAGAAGTAATGAGCTTCAAGCATGACTGGCTCTCTGGAAGAGAATTTTGCAATGCCATAAAACAATCCCAGGTCTAGACATTTCGGATGACAGGCACAGAGATGGGAAGCGGCAAGCTGAAATAGAGAAGCCCAAGGCATGTTTAAAAAAAAAAAAAAAAAAAAGAATTGGAGGCTGGGGAGAATGTTTGGCCTAGAACTTCAAAAAAACATAATAAAATACTTTAAGAAATGTAACTCAGAGATACAAATAAGACTTGTATTTTCCATTGGGGAAGAAATTGTTATTGATACTACTGCCTTTCTAGAGTCTTCAGGTAGAGAGGCATAAAAATCTGACATATGTAACAAAGCAATCCTGGTACATGTGCATCACTAGTAAGTCTCCTCAAGGGCTGCGTATACCAGTGCTAGACTGGGCATCATGATGCCCAAGCATCTATCTCTTATGTTCCTGACTTCCTGGTCCTATACTCTCTGAATTCTATGTCCAGCCACTATGGCCTTCTCTGAATTCTTTGTGTTTTCTCATTTTTAAATCAAGACCTTTGTGCCACTGGTTTTCTTCTACCTGAACATTATATTCCCTTGGGGCTTTGTCAACCCAGCCCCAAATTACAGATCACTGCCTCTAAAAAGTTCACTTATACCTTATCTAGTGCTGTACCTCACTAGTTTTTCACCATCAATTTTTTCACAAAAATAATTTCCTTGGGGATTTTTTTTGCTTATTTTATTTAATTTTTAATTATATGTTTCCCCTTCTAGAATATAAACTCTATAAGGGCAAGCTATTTCATGACTTTTTTATTGTCTATTAATCAAGGTCCCAACAGGAAACACAGGAGCAATTGGAGGAGGTTTAATAAGATGCTATTTAGAAAGTGACTGACTCATGACTTCTAATGTATAGAGGCATGCCATATTTGGGGCTGGTAACTGAGGAGTGCTGTTGTCACTCTTAGGCTTGAAGGACAATGTGGATGTATTACTGGAACCCAGAGAAAAACAGGGGCTGTGTGAAGAGGAGCACCTAGCAAGAGCATGAACCTGCAGAGAAGAGATGCTCCAGTCTGGGGACCACCTTTGAGGAAAGCCAGGAGAATCAATGTCTCCCCTGACCTTTCTTCCATCATCAGGTGCCAGCTGAGGCTCCCTGAGACTGAACCCAAAAGCAAGTCAGCAGTCTCTTCAGTTCAAACTCAGGGTCACAGAGAGGGCTGGAGAGTGGGTCTATAAAGGCAGAGAAGAGATATCCAACAGGCAGCCCTGAGTAGATGCCTAATAAAGATGCGTGCCATCAGTGAACCATGTAACATCTGGGAGTTCAAAACTGATTGACCTCTGGCTTTAGAAAAATCAATGCAATTTTCCCTGAAGACAGCCTTCAGCCAAGAGCAGACTTCAGAGACCCACTTCCCAGGAAGGCTTGGAGGAGCCAGACTTACTGGCCTACCAGGGACAATATGTCTGATTGCACAGTGCATTAAGGAGATAATGGAAACCTTTCAAAGAGATTGAACTGTGGAACTTCAAATTGGAAGAAGTAAAAGTACATACATTAGAGAGTGGCATGGGCTGTTCATTAATACTTCATAAGCCTGTGCAGAAGACTTCGCTGTGCCCCAAGAGCTCCACATACCCCATCTCATTCAAGTCTCAAAGTCTCACTGAAGATAGCAAATAACATTCTCATTGAATAGATGAGGGAAATTTGTCTTAGCAAAGTTAAGTATCTTGCCCAAGGTCATACAGCTACCAGGATCAGAACACATATCCAGACACAAAGAAAGAAAAGAGAAGCTTGTGGGGGAAAGTTTCTTTAAAAGGTAGGGCAGACAAAGCAAGGAACACTGAGAACCTAAGCTGCTCAAGAGTGTGCATACATCCTAACTCTATTGCAGCAGCTGCCCACTCTCATAAGAGTCTCTGAACCATGTGAACACAGGAAAAATAAAAGATAACAGGGATAACATGAAAAGATAAGAAGTCAGGACCTGGATAATTTGTCACAATAATTCAAAACATAGAGAAGGCGCCTAAATAATAAAAAATGCGTCTAAAACTACTGCTCTCCTTCCTGCAACCTAGATCTTGGCCCAGGATCATGGTACCAAAAAAATATGAAATATGGTACCAAAAAAAGTCAGTTCTAAATGGCAGTTATCCCCATGAAATACTCAGAAAGCAGGGCTTTCACTCCTCAAATATTAAATCTGTCCAGATAATGGGATTCTAAACCATCTGGGGTGGCACAATAAAACAGAAAACTCATTTTTAACTCATTTTATTTGTATTCATGCACCTTTCGCAATGGATTTAGTCTCTTTCCTTATCATTTGATCCTAAAGTTAGAATGTTATTTTTCATATGCTATTTGTGGAAGGAAGGTAAGATATGACTTTGTTTTATCTCTCCTTCCTGCCTCGTGGCAGACATAATGAAGCCCAGATATGATAAGTTCTAGAAAACCTCAATGAGACAGGAGGCATGAATGAAACTTTATCAGAGGTTTGATATTCTTGGATATTTGCAAGGTAATGGCATCGAGCATGTTCTCAGCCACTAATGATACAGGATCTTCAGAGTAGCCTCAGCCAGGCCCACTTCCTGCACCCACTTTCCAGTGCTAGATTCAGATCCTATTGTACCAGATTCAGACCCTCAGAACATGGGCTTTCAATGAGAACCATTTCTGTAGCTAATACTGAGTAATGAAAAATAGCCCCAAAATAGCATTATGAAAATGAACTTTTTAAAAATATGGATGTGAACCCTTGGAGACATTGTATAAATTTATTTTTGAAAGGATTCAGGGAAAGTGCTCCCCCATGAGTAATGCAACCACTGATCTGCTTTATTCAATGAACTCCACTGCAATTAATCTGAAATCCGTGCTCCCTTGCTCTCTCTGTAAGCTGAACAGCACTGGAATAAAACAACTAGAAAATGCACCTTCTCATTTTATTATTCAAGATCTGTTTTCCATAGTTAATATTCATAGACAACTTTCTTCTGAGACCAGAGACAATTAAGTGGACAAAAAATAATTCTGCAAAGTTTACAACAGAATTTAATAAACTCTCCCACAAATATGCAGAATCCTAATTACACAGGCTGAACCTTTTGCACCTCAGCTTTCCAATCCGTAGAGAATGCCTGCAGCATTCTGTACCTCAAACAGGACTTGGCAGAATTAGCTGTGAGCCACGTGGACTGACACATGCCTTTTGTGTGCTGATATTAGAAAAACCATTACTCCCCTGACCTGGGTGGTTTATCTATCTGGCATGATGACTGTAGAAATGGGTTTAGGATTCAAGCAGGATTTGGGATTAAAAACCTTCTCTACCATTTACCAGCAGTGTGATTTGGAACAATTACTTGCTAATCATCCCTGGCCTCAATTTCTTCATGTGTATAAAAAGGATAACAACAGTGCATAGTTCACTAGATGACTGAGAGGAGAGAAAAAGAGAATATGTGTAACATTCAGAGCCACATAATAGGCCTTTGGGGCTTATAAGCTGCATATATCTCTCTGCACACTTGACACTTGAGTCTGTTTGCCAAGCTCACTGTTCCTTAGCATGGATTCTCCAGGTCTCTAGCAGACAACCCCATCCTTCCACTTGGATTGTTTGGTTCCCTTACCTATTGCTTTCCCACAATTTGTCATTTACATTTGTTTCCTTCAGCTGCTGTGAAGTATAGGGGTTTTCACCCCTGTGCATACTCTGGGACCCCTCACCCCCCAAAAAATATATATGGCCTGGAGTAATTGATATACTTTTGCTCTGCCAAAAACATTCTCACTCCTGCTACTAGAATAATTACATTTCATTGCTATTGCTCAGGTTACCCACGTGTCTTCCTTTTCACCTCTCAAAGGTTCCCTTCCTTTGGCGCCTCTGACCCATGCCCACTCCTCAGTCTACTCTCAAAGCACCTTCCAGCTCTGCTTTACCTACTGCCAGAGCCATATGAAGCCTTTTTAGGAACTGAGTTCTCAAGCCAGTACCCTACTTCATTCCTTCCTTGTTCCCTTTGTCCCTGTATTTCTTCACCTATTACTAATAGAAGGCAGTAAAGTTGGGAGACCATCTCTGAAAGTTTAGCAGTAAAGGATACCAAAGAAGATAAACCACTACAAGTATAAAGTCCATCTTAGAGTTCCCAAAATTTAGCTGTCATTACCCCCCTCGACAGGTTGGCCTTGTTCCCTCTGGCCTTGTTCCTCTGCGGGCCCTCTGCTGACATCAATCTCAGGTGCTTATTTCCCCCTTCCTCCTCCCCACTATCCTGATGTTTTATCCACAACTACCGATTCCTATCTTTCATTCAGAATATAAGTAGTTAAGCTCTCCTCCTCCTATCCTAAGCTAAATTCCAGGGGTATTTTCATGGAACCCAGAAGTTATCTGTGAGTCCTACTAAACACAGAGCTATATGTTGATTTGTATCCTTACCCATTCAAGTACGCAACAGAAGATCTGAAATTTCAGGATTTCCCTTAAGTTACCCCAGGCTTCATTTTTAGACAGGACTCCTTTCATCTCCTCCTTTGATTTTACACCCTCCCCTTGCCTCCAGACCTGTCCGCATGCATTCCATCTCCCAGAGTGCACTCAATGACCTGTTAAAAATACATTCTGGCCACTGTCATGGCTGCCCTCAAGATTCTCTGAGAGGCTTGTGTGGTGCCCAGACACACTGGACAGACTGCTTGAGTTCCCCTCCATCATCCTGCCTAGCCACAAGCATGACTTTGGGAAAGTTACTTAACCCCACTGTTTTTCCTCATCTATCCATAGAGACAATGATACCTCCACCTTTGACAGTTCTTATAAAGATTTAACACATATAACCCAGCTCAGGCGAGTACTAGAGAAGTGTTTATGTGATTAGTGCCTGGACCTTCCCAAATGATCTGCTGTTATTTCTTCAACCTCATCTCATGCTTCTCCCCCCTCTCAATAAGCCACAGCCATACAGAACAACTTGAGATGACACTAAAGACAAGATGAACCTTGACCTTGATCTTCTGCCTCATTTCCTCCCTCCCCCACTCTCTCCACTTAGGTGCTGGTCATTCTCAAGCCTCAGCTTCTAAATTATGTCTTCAAAGAAGGCTTCCCAGGCTCGCCAAGACCAAGCCTCCTTCTATGTGCTCGGGAGCCCCAAGTACTCAACATGAATAGCATCTATTTATTTGCAGTGGCTTATTATCTTCTCTGCGTTTTTCTTGGGTTCACTAGACTGCAAATCCTTGGAAAGCAGGAAGCATCTCTTATTTTTGGTTCAATTCCTTGTATTAGACACAGTGCTGACACATGGTAGATGCTCCATAAATGCTTCTTCAGTCAGTATTGAAAACAAAAACAGCAAACAAAATGAAGACAAATTCTATCACTTACACATATGTGTGATATTGGACATAAATGTTGCTTATGAAACTCTAGTTCACCTCTTCATGTTTGAAATAGTAGCATCTTCAAAATGGATTTTTATGATCTTCTTCATTCCTGAGCAGGTGCTAGCTTAATTAGTAAAATGAAAACAAATTTCCCCGATGAGCCAAACCCCCTGCATCTCTTTCAACTAACTGTGCACACACCTTGGACCTGCCTGAGCCACCCCTTCCAGCCAGTGACTGAGATAGAGAGAAAAGAATCAAAGTGGTGTTTCTTTTTAGAGCACCTTATACCACATGGTAATTTATAAATCCTTATTGACGCTAATGGTGTGATGAAGGAAAATCCTGAAAAAATGTTTAATGGAATAAAGATCCTAGAGGCTTCCATCTTTCATAAGAAGATGAAGAAGGGAGATCAAAGAGCCCATCCTCTCCTACCGTCTCAAGAGCTTTGATCATTCCTTTGATTTTTGGTCAGTTTTCTGTTAAAATGTTTTCAATTCCCTGTCATTGAGAGAGACAGAAAGAGAGAGTAAGCTAAACAAAGGTCCCTCAAATTTACCTCTTTCTCCATCTGACATTGTCTTTCTCTCTCTCCTTCATAACACAAGAGATCTACATCATCACCTCTCATTCTCTCTTTAGCCACCCCTGGCTTCTGTCTTCCCCTCCATACCATGTCAACTTTTCTCAGGGATATTCTTCTAATCTCCTCATATTCAATCTCTCAACAGCAACCTCTCTACTCGGCCCTCTTTGTTCTCTGTTTCCTTTCCTTAGACACAGTCTGATTTCCATCATCCCTGCTTCCTGGTAACTTTCTCACTATGAAAGAGACTCCATTGTAGCTAAATCCTGTGCCTTCGCTACGCTTGATGTCTGCACATCTGAGGCAGATGGTTACTAGCCCTTTTTTGAGAGATGTTCTTTCCTCAGCCTCCGTGACACCACTCCTCAATTTTTCCCTACCTTTCAACTCCTTCTATGTGTCTTTTATTTTTACAAGTTCATCTTCTTCAAATGGCTATTAAATGTCGGAGTTCTTCTAGATCTAGCTAGATCTTCTTCTCCTCACCTTCTACACTCCCCCTAAGCAATTGCATCTGTGCCCATTAATTTATCAGTGACTGAAGATTTTAACCCTGCTCTCTCTCTCTCTTTTTAAGCTCTAGTTTCACAAACCCAGCTACTTCCTTGAGTTCACCACTTAAAGTCTTCTACTACCCTGTTCTCCAAGACCCTTGTAATATTCCTTATTTCAATGAAAGGTAGCACTATCCACTAAGTTGCATTCCAAGAAAACTGAAGTGTTCCTGGGCAATTATCCTTTTCTTTTCTCTCCCATATCTGGTCTCTTACTAAATCCACTTTATTTTGATCCAAAATATCTCTCCATCCAGTACTGAGAAAGCTACTACTTCCTTGTCACCACCTCACTGTTGCTCCTTCCCAATCTATTCTTCAAACTGTAGGAAGATCAAAAAAACATGCATGCACCCATATGCATGCGTGTGCATACACACACACACACACACACACACACACACACACACACACCACTAGCTTGAAGACTTTCAATCATTTCCCACTGAGGAGAAAGATCAACACCATTCACAAATCAAAAAGATCTATGTAGGTCTGCCCATCACCCATACTACATCTCACCTGTACCCTCCTGCTCTCCAGTGCTCCAGCCACAGTCATCTGCTTTCAGTTTCTTAACAGGATCACATTCCCTCCTGTCACCTTTTGCACATGCTAATCTCTTCTCCTGAAATCTTCTCTGGCTCCCACCACATCTGCCCTTCACCAATTTAATTTATACTTATCCTCTAACTCTTAACTCTTATGTGACATCCTCAGAAAACCTTCCCCAACCTTCTATTTAAAGATGGGTCCCACAAGTGTAGACTCTCATACTTCCTTCTTGTTTCATGGCAGTAATCACATTTACCTTTGTGATCAATGAATTAACACTCACTTCCTCCTTAAGAACATAAGCATCAGGAGAGCAGGAACCACATCTGCCTTGTTCATCAAGATAACCTCAGTTCTTGTACAAAAAAAAAAAAATGACACTCAGTAACATGAGTTGACGATCAAAGAAAAAGGAGTCTATTGACACTGTCCTCTTTCTG
The DNA here is from genome assembly GCF_045843805.1 of Urocitellus parryii. Taxonomy (NCBI): domain Eukaryota; kingdom Metazoa; phylum Chordata; class Mammalia; order Rodentia; family Sciuridae; genus Urocitellus; species Urocitellus parryii. The sequence continues at coordinate 28,495,806 of NC_135537.1, forward strand.
CTATTGAGAAAACAGGACCCTGGTCTTGTCCTATCTCTTTTTCCACTGCTATGACTAATAGAAAACAAATTAAATATTCCTCTGTTGCAACAGTGACTTTATTTTCACAATAAATGGATTGATAACAAACCTGCTAGCCTAAGCACTACATGGAACACCACAGCTGGTTGAGTGAGGCAGTATAGCCTCAAAGGCAGAACCAGGAGTCAAATTCTGGATCTACCACTTATTCTGTGTGACCATAGCAGGGACTAAGCTCTCCAGACCTCAACTTCCTCATCTCTAAATGGGATTAAAAGTAGAACTATTTTATAGGGTTGTTGTCAGGACTGAAGGAGCAAATTTATATAGAGCACTAAGGACAGATAACTATTTCTAACATTTTTTGGATCACTGCCGTGTGTCAGCCCTGGGATAAGCACTATTTGTGCATTAGTTCGGATGCTTAAGTAAGCAGTATGGGATGAATTGGACTTTAAAAGATCCTTTTGTGTTCTACCATTTTAAATGATTTCAAGCCAATAAATTTATGCCACACCTTGAAATAGCTATTGTGATTACATTGTGAGTCTCCATATTTGTAAAATAACAGAGCTAGACAATCCTTGCTGTTTCCTCTGGATCAAAACAAAAAATGTCTCTTTGCCTTCAACCACATATTTTCCCTCCCATAAGTTATCATTTAAGGACATCCCCTTGCAAAAAAAAAAATCGCTTCTTAATCCATTAGAAAAACAATTTTCCCACTCCTGTGTGAATCTTTTTCAAGTTTAGTTAATAGAGTGGTCTGCAAACCCAAACTGTTTCTGTGAATCTGTTCAAATAAACCAAGTTCCATATATTCTGCTTGAAAAAATAAGTAATTAATAAGAACAATCTTATCCCAGGATTGTAACATATAAATCATCTAAAAATACTTTTATCAGAATATCTCATTGTATTTCAGACATATATACAATTGCAATTCGTCAATTTACAATAAAATTAAATTTAAAAATCCTTGTAAAAAAGTGGACCTTGAAATTTTAAGATGTACCACAAGAGGGCAGGGTTGATTCAATTCTGGATTTCATACCTTTTTCTTTTCAATATTTTTTTAATGTGTTAAAAGGGATACACAAATGCAGTACAGATGAGAATATAAATTAGTAAAAATTTTCTAAAAAATAACATAGTTTCTTTTGCAAGAATCATAAAAATGCTCATAACACTGACTTGTATTCTATTTATTGAAATTTTTATAAGGTATAAGCCCAAAAGAAAAAAAAAGGAGGTATTCACTATAGTTCCTGTAACACTTTCTAAATCATCTTTTTTAAAGTGGAAATGATATAAAATTTTAACATTGAAGATTTATTAAATAAATAAACTTATCCTATAGCAAGCTAGAGGACTGGATAACCATCATCTCACTATAGTAAGAAAAAAAGTAAAACATATAATATTAAGTTTATATTCTGGATTGAAGGAATGTAAAAATCACAATTACATATTCAATGGGAACAGAGAAAAGTGTATAAAAATGAGAGCACTACTTTTTTTAGGATGGTAGAATTTTAAGTAATTTCTTATTTGCAATATTATTGCACAGTGTTACTCATAATGTGTCTTAGTCCCTTAGCCTCCAACACAATTTCTGGCAAATATTCCACCACTTTAGAGCCTTCTTCAATATACTCAGACTGTATCTAGAGAACTATAAACCAATTAAAGCATGGTTCACAGAGGAAGTCCATACTGTAAAAAAAAAAAAAAAAGCATAAAATAATGTCATGGTCATTCATTCTTTCAACATTTACTGAGGACCTACACTATTGCAGTCAGAGAAGCATAAATGCAATTCAAATATACGTAAGGTACAGCTCCTGTCTCCAAGAAGCTCAGAGTCCATGAGGACAATGGCCACCAAAACAGAGTAATGACACCATGTGCTCAGTGCTCTGACGGAGTAATAATTTGATAGCTTTTCATTGCTAAAACCAATATCTGAAGTTAATCCACTCACAAAAAAATGGGTTTATGTTGACTCAAAATTTTTGGAGGATTCAATCCATGATTGTTTGGCCCCATTGCCTTTGGGTATGTGACCAGGCAGCACCTCATGGGAGGAGCCTGCAGCAAAGCAAATTCTGCTCACCTGAGGACTGAAAAGTAAACTAGAAAGGGAAGAAGGAGCTGGGGTGGGGATACCACCATCCCACTTAAGGACATACCCCTAGGGACCAAAACACCTCCCACTAGGCCTCACCTCCTAAGGGTTTCACCAACTCCTGATCCAGGCCATTCATGGAATGGATCTTTAACACGTGAGCGTTTGAGGCACATTCCAGATCCATGGACATTCTTACTCCCCTTGGAGTGAGAAAAGACTCCACAAGATGTGGGAGTGGCATCTTACAGAACTAATAAGAGTTCTGGTTCTAATTTTTGGAGGAAATCCATGCTGGGTTTCCATAAGGGTCATACTAATCAGCTTCCCACCAACAGTGCAAAGACTCCCTTTTCTCTCCATCCTCACCAGAACCTATTGTCTTCTGTCCCTTTTATTATAGCCATTCTAATGAACGTGAGATGGTATTTCATTGTGATTTTAGTTTGCATTTTCCTGAATGTTTAATGTACTTGAGGATTTTTTCATATCCCTATGGACCACTTGTATTACTTCTTTGGGGAAATATCTGTCTACTCAGCTCCCTTTTTTATTTTTTAATTGTGTTATTTGTTTTCTTGCTACTAAGTTCCTGGTGTTCTCAATATTGACCCCTCATCAGATATATGCTTTGAAAATGATAATACAGAAATGAATATTAAGAAAAAAAAAGAAATGAATATTAAGGCAGGGGAAATAACTTGAGCAAAGACCTTGAGACAAAACTACAACAAAACAACAAATATTTCTGCATGACTGTGATGTAGAGGTCAGAGGAGAGGAAGAGAAAGTCAATTCAAGAGGATCTGGATTTAAAAGGGGGGGGGCATTAGTTAAGGATAAGATCAGAAAGGATTTTGTTTTCTAACTTTTTGTTTTCCTCATAATAGTAGTACCAACATATGCAAAACTCAAACCATTCCAGATGATCAAAAGAAAACCTCCATATCCCACTCCCTGGTGCTTGCTCCTCAGTGGCCGAAGGACCTGCAGCTCAGCATTTCTGATCTTATCCTTCTAAAACCCACCAATTCCAAATAAAGTGCATTTATGCCTTTGTCTCACTTCATCAAAATGAAACAGGATTTACTGCTGCCTCACAACAACAAATGTAAAATTTAGCACTTTAGCACTTGTTCTATCGACACTTTCTTATATTCCTAAAGGATGTTTATTTTATTATATTGCTGCTTATGTCTATTTTTATAATATGCTGAAGCCTCTCTTTTTTGATCCATCGGCTTTAGACAGTATCTCTAAACTTCCTCCAATACAGGCTGACTTTAAGCTCTGTGAGAGCAGAGATCATGTCTCTTCATTCTCTTTTGGTCAGAAATGTATCACAGTGCCTAGCTTGTAAAAGCAGGTGAGGTGTATAATTATATTTCCCTGTACCTTTTTCTCCATCTCTTACCCTCCTCTACTTGCCAACCTTTTCTCATTCCATTTTTTTCATATTGCCCTGGGTAGGTAATCTATTTTTCTCTATAAAAGATTTTTAAGATGTCGCATCTATCTCTAGTATTCTAAATGTCATGAGGATGAATGTGTTGAAATGATGGTATTTGATTTATTCTGCTCAGCATTCAGTCGGGATTTTTTTAATCTGAATATTTTAATTTTTATCTTTTATTGGCACTGGGGAGCCGTTTTTTGGTTTTGTTGATGTTGTAATATATTTCATTTGGTTTAAGACTTCTTGTCTATTTGTCTAAATTTTTTAGATTATTTCTATCTTAATTTTCTTTGTTCCCTTTTGAGAATTATCATTCATATGTTGTCACTCTTGTTCTGATATTCGTGACCTTTTTTCCTCATATTTTTAGTGTCTTTGTCTTTTTGTTCTACATTCTGGAACTTCCTTGACTTTTTTATTCTAACTTTTTTTCTATGAATTCTTGGGCTTGTCCCTCACTCCTTTTATTTTCTAACAGTGTGATCTTTCTATTACTGTATTTAGCAAATACATATGATGTATGGGATTTTTATTGGTACATTATGATTACACATAATAGTGGGATTCATTGTGGCATGTTTGTTCACACACATAATTAGATCAATTTTATTCCCCACTGCCTTTCCTGTTTCTTCCTACTCCCTCCCCCAATCCCTTTCTTCCACTAATCTGGTCTTCCTTTTATTTGAGATCTTGCTTGTTTAACTCAATGTGAAACTTTCCAGTTCCATCCATATTCCTGCAAATGGCATAGTTTCATTCTTTATGCTGAATAAAACCCCATTGTGTATATATGACACATTTTCTTTATCCATTCATCTATTGATAAGGGTCGTTCCATAACTTGTCTATTTTGAGTTGCCCTGATATGAACATTGGTATGCACATATCATTATACTATGCTGATTTTAGTTCTTTTGGGTAAATACCAAGCAGTGGGACAGCTGGGTGATATGGTGGTTCTATTTCTAACCTTTTGAGGAATCTCCATGCTGATTTCCATAGTGGCTGTCCTAATTTACATTCCCACCAGCAGTGTGTAAGTTTTCTTTTTTCCCTACATCCTCACCAGCATTTATTATTATTTGAATTATTGATGATAATCATTGTACCTAGGGTGAAATATAATCTCAGTGTAGTTTTGATTTGCATTTCCTGGATTGCTAAAAATGTTGGACATATATTTGTTGGCCATTTGACCCCCGCACACACGCACACACATACTCCTCCTTTTTTCTTAATAGTCTATAATTGTTTTATAGATATCACTTAAAATCAAGATTATCTTAAAATTTTTCTCTCTTACAAGAACTTATCTCTATTTCCTTAGAGATCAAATATTTTTCTGTCTTTCCACACTGGTGCTTCACTTTCATAGTGTTGGATTTCCTCAACAGGCTGGTAAATTCTTAGTTGTGAATGGTAGTTGGCTGATACATGGGTAGAGGGTCACAAGGCTGCCCTGTGGATAAAAGAGAGGACTTAAACTGTGTTGTGAGAATGACTTTCAGGCTTCAGCTGGGCTAGGCAGGTAGGGCAGGAAGATGGAATCCTCCCCCAACCTCCTGCCCCCCAGGCCAACAGAAGGACCATCCTCGCTAATCCCCACTCTGATAGGCCTTGCTCTTCCCAGGAATGTTACTCTATTTCTATAGAAGTTACATATCGGTTTCAGTATGGCCAATGTCATTATTGCACAGTCAGCATTAGAGGAGGAGGGTAAAGAGGATGGATGGAGCTGCAGCGCCAGACAGTTCTTGGAGACCTAGATCAGTCGTCTGATTTTAGCCACTCATCCTACTCCTAAATCAGAGATTCATTGTGATACTAAAAAAATTATTCCAGCTTCCACTACAGTTTTGTCTCATATATACTCTGAGCACTTATATATACTCTGGACCTCTCCTCACTATTTCACCCAGATATATGGGTTTAATTCATTTTTAGTTTAGTTTAGTGTGCTTATACTCTTAGTCCATTTCTCTTTACTCATGAGATTATTTTACTCTTTGTATTTTTATGCCATCATTTCAGTGTATTTTTGAGAGGGAAGAGAGGTAAGCCCAAGTGTTTAATCTCTACCTGGACCATAAATCAACATCAGACTAATCCTGTTGGGTAACTGAGATCACTAAGGATAATAATAAACATAACCAGATATGTCTCTCTGGTTTAGCATGGAGAAAAAAATTCACAGCACAGAGAACTGAAATCTATTTATTCATCAATTTAATAAATATTCGTTGAGACCTACTAAAGGATAGAAAAGAAGGTTGGCATTTTCAACCTTCTCTGTAGGATTCAAGAAATATTACAGTGATATCAAGTGAGGGTATCAAGGAAGGCTTCTAAAAGAAGTGACATTTGAATGGCCAACAAAAAGAGTATTGTTACCCTGGAAAAGAAGAGGTGGTGTAGGGGATGGGGGTTGTGATCAGTAGTAGAGCGTTTGCTCAGCATGTGTGAGACACTGGGTTCGATCCTCAGCACTACATAAAAGTAAATAAATAAAATAAAGATATTGTTTCCATTTACAACTAAAAAATTTAAATAAATTAATTAAAATAAAAGGTGGTGTAGGTAATGAAAGAAAAGAGGGCATGTCTGAAACTTCAGATATCTCACTATATCTGAGGGCAAATAAGAGCAGGAGAAAAGGCTGAGAGCAGAACCTACACTCGCTGGAATGGCATACTAAGAACTCTAAACACAGTCCTGACAGTGATGAGATGACATTAGCATATTTCAAGTGGGGAAATAATATGATCAATCTTCCTGTTTTTGAGTCATTGCCCAAATCATATTTTGGAGAATGAATGAAAGTGAGGTACAGTAATATCTGATTCTCTTAAGATAACCCAAAGCATAGGTGATATTCACCTGACACTTTCATTGCAACAGCTAGAGATATAGATATATAAAGCACTCACTGGTGTGATGAGAGCAAAGCAGTCCTACAGGAATGACATCAGTGTACAGCCCTGATCCTATGTAGTTCTCTTAACAGTTGTGCAAAGTGTTACTAAATACCTGTTACAGATGAGGAAACTGAGGCTCAGGAAGTTTAGTGACTCACAGTTACAGTGGCAAAGTCTAAAAACAAATCCAAATTGCTCTGACTCCCTCATTAGGGCACTCTGAATTGGCACCCCACATTGCTGCCTCTGAACAACTCTCTGGGATCTAGAAATCCACTGGACAGAGATACAGATGAAATTCAAATTGTTGGGTACAAACACCATCATAACTTTCACTTCTATGATTCCATTGTTCTCCAGAATAGAGGCAAACCCACAGAACAGAGCTAATCCAGAGCAAGCAGCAGGGGGGAGAGAAGTGATATGGCACTGTGGGTTCCTGAGATTACTTGCTTTCCACTCCCATTAACTGGCAGCCTCTGCCACATTATGTAGGATAATTAGCTATGAGTCTCAAAGGAATATGCCATGCCCATTCCTCCAGTCTTACCTCTCTGATGGACAGAAGAATGCATCTAGAAGAAAGGACAGAATATTTCTATGGAAATGAATTCCTCAGTCTGAGCTCTCACGGTAAAACTGTGTTTAATTTTTTTCCCTCCCATTCTCCAACACCTTGATAATGTCATCATTTTAATATGATTTCTGGAGATAAAAAGCTCTGAGGAACTTGTATTAAGCAATTACTCCAGGGATCAGCAAACACAAACTCGTGATATTTACTTAAAATCCTCTATTTGATGGATATGTCAAGGTCTTTATAAACAAAACTGACTTTTTCAGGGTTGGAAAATTAGCACCGTGTCCAGAATAATCATTTTCACAAAGGGAATGACATGTCCTTATTTTCCATCCTGTTCATGGGTGACAAATGTCATTTCATGCAATTTGCAATACAAATTCTGAAGATTGTATAGAAATATGTTTAGGATGTATTTTTCATTGAGTAAAAATTTATTTATATCACATGAATGGTAAAAGAGAAAAGAACAGGATCTATACTCAAGGTTGATAATAAATAGCTATCTTGTTTTTTGATAGATTTTTGTCTCCAAGTGTTTTATAATGCGAAAAAAAAAAAGTAACTTAAACACAGGATGATCACATGATCATAGAGTCACCCAGAGGATTCAGATCAGACAACTTGCATACAAAAAAAAAAAAAAAAAACTTGAGCAGTTCTGAAGCAAAACTTTTCTTGATTTTGAAAAGAAAAACTGATTTCAAATTTTTAATCTATTAAATGAGGCCTTATCCAGCAATTTTCCTCCTATGTTTATAGTCAAAATAATTGAAGACAAGGATTCAAATTATATTTGCACACCAATGCTCATAGAAGCACTATTCACAATAGCCAAAAGGTAGAAACAACCAACTATCCCTCCATAGATGATGGAGAAACAAAATGTGGTGTAATGATAGCACAGCATTCAAACATAGGAAGGAATAAAATGTAGATATTTGCAACAATGCCACCCTTGAAAATATGCCCATGAAATAAGCCAGACTCCAAGACAAATGTTTCATGATTCCACATATATGAGGTACCTAAGTAAGCAAATTAATATAGTTGGAAAGTAGAACAGAGGGTATCAGGGGCTGGGAAATTATTGTTTAAGGAGTTCAGAGGTTTTTTTAGGGATTAGGAAAAGTTTGAGATATGGGTAGAGGTGACAGTTGCACAACGTTGTGAATGTGTTTAATACCTTTGAAGTATACACTTACAAAGGGTTAAAATGATATTATGTATATTTTAACACAATATTTTCTTAAAAAATGTGTCTTTGCCATCTTACACTAAATGTATTTAGTGTATATAATGTGGTAGCAATTTCTTCAGGACTAGAAATTATGATAAAATGAGACATTACAGGAAATTTTTCAGTCTTTCTTTGACCAATGGACTCTTGAGGAATCTTCTGGAACTTCTCTCTGGAGAAGGAAGTATGAGGAAGGAACTCATAAACCACCTGTTGTGCACTGTGACAATTTGGGGGACAGAAGTTATGGCACCCAGAAGCCACCTCACTGACCTCTGACTTAGAAAGCAGTCAGGTTGTGAGACTCAACAAGACCATGGCCAGCTGCAGAGTATATGAGAGGGCTGCACCAAAGGAAGAAGACTCTCACTGGCATGTTACCTCCACCTCCAGCTAAAGGTGTAGAGGAATACTAAAACCACAGATGGAATAATAGAACAGAGAACAAGCGTGCTTGGTTCAAAAGCTCAGGAACACATGATTGAGATTTCACACAGCTGCCTCAGCTGAGTGCTTTTCTTACAGTCCAAGATTGCAAATGGTGAATGGTAATAAAGTTGGCGCAAAAGATGAAGTATTAAACACTGTGACTTCATATCATTACAATGCCGTCTTGTTAATTGGCTACTGCATTCATCTTTGGGACTATTTTTGAGACCTGCCTGCACACAGCTGTCTTTTTAAGGAAAACTTAATAACACCCTTTCTGAGTAAAAAGTGGTTTTCGTATCCGGTTGTAATTTGCAAAGGAACAACTAAAATTATACACTTTGGAGTAATGTAGGAAATAAACATCCCTTTATTATTGGTTACAAAGTTCTATTTTTATATTGCTAGTTAATGCTTACTATTCCCTGTGGAATTTTAAGATTGTCAGCATTTTTATGCATTTAGTAGAAATTGGTATTTTACAATCTTGAGATAGAGACATAACAAATGTGAAATGTTTTTATATTATTTTTTTCTAATTTGCAACTCACTACATATTCAGCTCCTAGATTGATTCGTTCTTAACAAATCTAACAACAAAAATATTTCTACTGCATCTCTATTAAATGTACAAATCAGAGCCTAGAGATGACAAAATAGAATAATGAAAAGTCATGTGAACAGTATATTTAGATTTTTAGGATAAGCAATGGATCCCTTTGAGATTTTTTATGAATGTATAATATCACAAAGTCAAGTGACACATGCAATTAAGTCTAGTCTGGCAGCAGAACTTGACCACTCCAAATCTAAATATAATACTATGTTTTATTTTAAGTCCATGTTCATCCTACCGTATAATCTAACAAATTCAGCCTGATAGAGTTTTCTGTAACAACATCTGTCCCCTGAGGCATAACATCCCATTTTCATCACCCTGCTGATCTCACTGTCCTTTATTTAATGCTTTCCCTCCTGAATTAAGAAAAGTGCCATAGGATAGATGGACTAAGAACACTTTTAAAGCTTTCCAGCATGTTCTATTTATAATGCAGTCAGTGTACAGCCAACCAAGCTTACTCTATTTGCACACGGTCAAGATTAACACCATGAAATGCAAAAAATAACTAGAAATTAATGTGACTAGCTAAAGATACATTTGATCTTTTTCACAAATTTATGTTCTTTTGTAACTTTTGATTGTATGATGATCTGTAAGTATTCTCCAGAAGATCTCACGTTAAGTCGACCTCTCCATAATTTGAGAAATGGTGCAAATGAGCAGAGTGGTAAAGACAACATGTGCACACTGTTAAGGTGCAAGATAATGTCAGATGCACAGTTAGATTTTTTATAGTTTTTACTTTTATGTAATGTTTTATTTTTGTTGTTCTTTCACATCTATTGCGAGTAACATTGCATCTCCATTTACAGTGAAGATACAAATTTTTGAGTTAACTTATTTAAATTAAGAATGGACATGTGTTAATGAAAGCTATTAAGTAAATAGGAATGCAGGCACATTGGTACAACAAAAATTGAGACTATTGGGCAAATGAATATATATATATATATATATATATATATATATATATATATATATATAAACATATAAGAAAGCAATAATCAACTGTACCTGAAAAGATAAGTAAGAATTCCTAAGAGGACAAGGAAAAAGAAAAGTCATTCCAGACAAAGGGATACCATGCACAAAGACTCTGACATGAACTCCATACCTGTGTATATACACACTGTTGGGTTAATGTGACTGGAGAACAGGATGGTAGGGGTGAATGAGAGACCATGAGTTGGAGAGCCAGCAAGTTACAATATCACAAAATTCTTCTTGGCCATGCTAAAATCTATATAGATTACAAAAGTCATGGAAGTTCTTTAAGCAGGAAGTAACAGGGCCACTTTCTGTTATGAAAAAAGCTCTTGTGCCGTTTGAGGAGGTGTAAGGAGATTATGCAAGAAAAACTATTTGTACAGACAAAGGAAAAGACTAGGAGGTGACACTATGTCAAATAAAAGGTAACATAAAACATCATTAAGAGAAAAGTAACAGAGTAAAAGGAAAACATACACATACACATTACAACTCTTAATACATAAAGAGCTCCTCCAATTCAATAGAATGATTTTATTATTTTTGTGAAAATTCATGAGAATTGTAGGTAATTCACAAAATAAAAATGAATAGAGGCCAGATCCAGGCTCAGGACCAGGACTGCCCCCATCAACCCATGAGGGAGCCCAGGCCTGGGGTAGCCCTGGGTCTGCCCCACCAACAAGCATATCCACAGTGGAGCTCAGGCCCTGGCCAAGAACCACCTCTACCAACCCAAGCAGGAGCTCAGGCCCAGGCAGGCCCACCGCCCCCCACCCCTGCCCACCTGGAAGGCCAGGCCTAACCCACCCCCATCTTGGGACACTGCAGTCATTGCCATAACCCCCCTCCAGACTCAGTAGCCTCCACCTTGCAACAACAGACAGGGCCTAGAAGCACCTGCATCTTAGATCAGGCATCCCAAAGCCGGTGTAAGACCCACCCATTCAGCCCCATCTCTGAAACAGAGGTTGCATCCATCCTGGGATACCCCACTGCTATCTTGAGTTACCTCCACTATTGCTGCTACCATCTTTAGTTGCAATAACATCCACTGGGGTACCCTTACAGGGGACTGGAAACCCAACACCAAGGTGAGGTACAGGTAATCTGCAGAGACACTACAAGATTATAGAATATAAACTGTAATAGCTCAGATCCACACTGAAATAAAGGAATACACATAGAAAGCATGAAAAAAAAAAGGAAAAAAAGTGCCCCGAATAAACTAGGATACTACAATTACAGATTCCGTGGACATTGCAGTTGATGAAATGTCAGAGAAGGAGTTCAGAATATACATAATTAAAATGATCTATGAATTAAAGAATGACCTAAGTAAGCAAATACAGGCAAAATTGGTCACTCCAACAAGGAGATAAGAGAGCAAATATAGGCAACTATTGATCACACCAACAAAGAGACAAGGAAGCAAATACAGATAGCAAAAGATTATTTCAAGAAAGAGATTCTGGAAAAAAATTAGAAATCCTTGAAATGAAGGAAACAATAAACCAAATGAAAAAATCAATAGCATCACCAACAGACTAGAATACTTGGAAGACATAATATCAGATAATGAAGACAAAGTATACAATCTGGAAAATAAAGTTGACCACACAGTGAAGATGGTAAGAAACCATGAACAGAACATCCAAGAATTGTGGGATAGCATCAGAACCAAATCTAAGAGTTATTGGGATAGAGAAAGGCACAAAGATTCAAACCAAAGGAATACACAATCTCTTCAATGAGTTAATATCAGAAAATTTCCCAAACATGAAGAATGACTTGGAAAATCAAATACAAGAGGATTACAGGACACCAAATGTAAAAAAAATTACAACATATTTACACAAAGGCACATTATACTGAAAATGTCTAGCATTCAGAATAAGGATAAGGCTGTAAGAGAGAGGAATCAGATCACATATATGGGAGACCAATACAGATCTCAACCCAGACCCTCAAAGCCAGGAGATTCTGGAACAACATATACCAAGCTCTGAAAGAAAATTGATGTCAACCAAGAATCTTATATCCAACAAAATTAAGCTTCAGAATTGATGATGAAATAAAAACTTTTCATGATAAACCAAAGTTAGAAGAATTTACAGTGAGAAACCCTGCACTACAGAGTATCCTCAGCAAAATGTTCGAGGAGAAGGAAATGAAAAACAATAAAAATCAGCAAATGGAGGAACTACACTAAAGGAGAGGCCAATCAAAGGAGAAACCAAGTCAAGTTAAAAACTAAAACTAAGCCAAATGTTTGGGAATACAAATTCATATTTCATAATAACCCTGAATATGAATGGCCTAATCTCATCTATTAAAATAGACAGATTGACAGAATGGATTAAAAAAAGACAGCAATATGTTGCTTTCAAGAGACTCTTCTCACAGGAAAAGACATCCACAGTCTGAAGGTGAAAGGGCAGGAAAAACCATTCCACCCACATTGACCACATAAACAAGCAGGGGTTTCCATCCTCATATCAGATAAAGTGGACTTCAAACCAAAGCTAGTGAAAAGGAATAAAGAGGACATTTCATACTGATTAAGGGATTTATACATCAACAAGGCATAACAATAGATGCCCAAACAACAGGGCATCTATGTATGTCAAACAAACGCTTCTCAAATACAAGAACAAAATGGACCACAACCCAATAATACTGGGTGATTTTAATACACCTCACTCACCACTGGATTGATCTTCCAAACAAAAACTAAACAAAGAAACTATAGAACTCAATAATACAATCAATAATTTGGACTTAACAGACATATATAAATATTCCATCCATCAACGAGCAAATACACTTTCTTCTCAGAAGCACATGGATCCTTCTCTAAAATAGACCATATGTTATGCCATAAAGCAAGTCTTAGCAAATAAAAAATAGAGAAACTACCCTGCATTCAATCAGACCATAATGGAATGAAATTAGAAATCAATGATAAATGTAAAAAGAGAAGCTACTCCATCACCTGGAGACTAAACAATTGATACTGAATGACACATGGATAACAGGAGACATCAGGGAGGAGATAAAAAAAAATTCTTGCAGGTAAATAACACAAATACAACTTATCAAAATCTCTGGGACACTATAAAGGCAGTGCTAAGAGGAAAGTTCATTGCATGGAGTTCATTCGTTAAAAGAAGAAAAAGTCAACAAATAAATGACCTGACATTACAGCTCAAAGCCCTAGAAAAAGAAGAACAAACCAACACCAAAAGTAGTAGAAGACAGTAAATAATTAAAATCAGGGTGGAAATCAATGAAATTGAAACTAAGAAATAATTCCAAAAATTGATAGAACAATAACCTGGTTCTTTGAAAAAATAAATAAAATTGACAAACCCTTAGCCACTCTAATGAAAAGAAGGAGAAAACTCAAATTACTAAAACCTATGATGAAAAAGGAAATATCACAAGACACTATTGAAATACAGAAGACAATTAGAAACTACTATGAAAATTTATACTCCAGTAAAATAGAAAACCTCAACAAAGTCAAGAGGACATATGCAATTTAAACAGATCAATTTCAAGCAAGGGAATAGAAAACGTCATCAAAAGCCTACCAGCCAAGAAAAGTCCAGGACCAGACTGATTTGAAGCTGAGTTCTACAAGACCTACAAAAAAGAATTAATACCAATACTCCTCAAATTATTCCATGAAGTAAAAAAGGAAGGAACCCTTTCAAACTTATTCTATGAAGCTAGTAGCATCCTGATCCCGAAACCAGGCAGAGACACATCAAAGAAAGATAATTTCAGACCGGTATCCCTGATAAACATTGATGCAAAAATTCTCAATAAAATTCTAGCAAAGTGCATACAAAAACATATTTTAAAAAATAGTGCACCATGATCAGGTGGGATTCATTCCAGGGATGCAGGGTTGATTCAACATAAGGAAATCAATAAATATAATTCATCACATCAATAGACTTAAAGGTAAGAATCATAGGATTATATCAATTGATGCAGAGAAAGCATTTGACAAAATACAGCACCCTTTCATGTTGAAAACACTAGAAAAACTAGGTTGAGTAAGAGCATAGATAAACATTGTAAAAGCTATCTATGCAAAACCCAAGACCAATATCATTTTAAATGTAAAAAAAACTGGAAATATTCCCTCTGAAAACTGGAACAAGACAGGAATGCCCTCTTTAACCATTTCTGTTCAACATAGTCCTTGAAACTCTAGCCAGGGCAATTAGACAGATGAAAGAAATTAAAGGGATACAAATAGGAAAATAAGAACTCAAACGATCATTACTTGCTGACAATATGATTCTATATTTAGAGGATCCAAAAAACTCCACCAGGAAACTTCTAGAATTTATAAATGAATTCAGAAAAGTAACAAGATATAAAACCAATACCCATAAAACAAATTCATTTCTATGCATCAGGGATGAATCCTCTGAAAGAGAAATTAGGAAAACTACCCCACTCACAATAGCCTCAAAAAATAAAATAAAATACTTGGGACTCAACAAAAGATGTGAAAAACCTCTTCAATGAAAACTACAGAACACTAAAGAAAGAAACTAAAGAATACCTTAGAAGATGGAAAGATCTCCCATGCTGTTGGATAGACAAAATAAATATTGTTAAAATGGCCATACTATGCAAAGCGCTATACAGATTCAATGCAACTCCAATTAAAATTGCATTGCCCTTCCTTATAGAAATAAAAAATCAATCATGAAATTCACTTGGAAAAATAAGAGACCCAGAATAACCAAAGTTATCCTTAGCAAGAAGAGTGAAGCAGGAGACATCACAATACCAGACTTTAAACTATACTACAAAGGTATAGTAACAAAAATGGCATGGTATTGGCACCAAAATAGACATGTAGACCAATGGTACAGAATAGAAGACACAGAGAGAAAACCACATAAATAAGTTATGTCATACCAGACAAAGACACCAAAAACATACATTGGAGAAAAGATAGCCTCTTCAACAAATGGTACTGGGAGAACTGGAAATCCATATGCAGCAAAATGAAAACAAACTCCTATCTCTCAGCCTGCAAGAAACTCAACTTAAAGTGGATCAGGGACCTAGGAATTAGTCCAGAGACCCTGCACCTAGTAGAGGAAAAAGTAGGCACAAATCTTCATCACATCAGATTAGGCCTTGACTTCCTTAACAAGATTCCTAAAGTGCAAGAAATAAAATCAAGAATTAATAAGTGGGATGAGCTCAAACTAAATAGCTTATTCTCATCAAAACAAACAATCAATGAGGTGAACAGAGAGCCTACATTTGGGGAGCAAATACCACACACATGTCTGAGCAATTATCTCCAAGATATATGAAGAACTAAAAAAACTTAATACCAAAAAAAAAAACAATCAATAAATAGGCTAAAGAGCTGAACAGACACTTCTCAGAAGAAGATATACAGTTGATCAACAAATATATGAAAAAATGTTCCACATCTCTAGTAATTAGAAAAATGCAAATCAAAAGTACTCTAATATTTCATCTCACACCAGTCAGTAGGGTCACTATCAAGAATATAGACAATAATAAATGTTGGCAAGGATGTGAGGGAAAAGGCACATCCATATATTGCTGGTGGGACTGCAAATTGGTGCAACCAATCTGGAAGGGAGTATGGAAATTCCTTAAAAACTTTCAGTGAAACCACAATTTTACCCAGCTATCCCACTCCTTAGTCTATACCCAAAGGACTTAAAATCAGCATACTATAGTAACACAGCCACATCAATGTTCATACCAGCTCAATTCACAATAGCTAAACTGTGGAAGCAACCTAAATGCCTTTCAATAGATGAATGGATAAAGAAACTGTGTTATATATACACGATGGAATATTACTCAGAATTAAAAGAGAATAAAATCATGGCATTTGCAGGTAAATGGATGGAGTTGGAGAATATCATGCTAAGCAAAGTAAGCCAATCCCAAAAAAACCAAGGGCCAAATGTTCTCTCTGATAAATGAATGCTAATCCATAACGGGATGGAGGACATAAGAAAAATGGAGGAACTGATTGGGCAAAAGGGAGTGTGGGAAGGGGAGAGTACGGGGGTGCAGGAAAGATGGTGGAATGAAATGGGCATCATTACCCTAAGTACATGTATTACTACACATATGGTGTGATGTGATATCATGTACAACCAGAGAAATGAAAAGTTGTGCTTTTCATTTGAATCAAATGAATCAAAATGCATTCTGCTGTCATATATATTAATTAAATTAAATAAATTAATTTTTAAAAATGAATGAAAAATAAATATATGAAAATGTTAGAACTTGTTGATAATCATGAAAATATAGAGAATAAAGTGTTGTTTCTGGCCCATCAGATTATTAAAAACTGAAATTTAGGGACAAAAGTGGTAAAGTAAAGGAAGGGTGTGATTTCCAGCTGCTCTATGTTTCAGGATGCAAGCAGCTGAAACACTGCTTCCCAGGATGGTGGGTGACAGAGGGAATACATGGAATTTCAATATAAGAATCTTAGAGACAGAGATCCAGACACTTTGAACATAGGGAAGGAAAGAATGCCTCAGGACTCCAGCCATAACACTGTGGCACTGGTCCACCATGGAAGGGAGGAGCAAGCCAAGCATAAGAAAGACAATCTGAGAAGAAAATTTGGCAGGAGAACACCATGGACCAGAGGGGCAGTCTGAACATGAATGACCCAGAGACAGCACAGTAAGCCAGTGTGTGAGAGGTGCTCTGTGCTTGCTCCTTCACACAAGATGTGAGAGGTCATTTGGGGGCAGCCCTGGCCTCTTTCTGCTACAACTTTCAATGAGATCCTAAGGAGGTCAAATCAAACACTGGGAGTCTGTACCTGCAGCACTGGCCGTAAGACCTAGAGTCCTCCTGGCAGGGTGCAACTGAGATGGGCACAGAAGGAATTGCCCTTCTGGGGGCAGGGATATAGAGCAGAGTGCTGCTTGCTTTCTCTTTGGATTTGCAAACTTGCAGGATTAGCTGGAGAGGACCTAGAAACTGGACAGGCAGACACATTTATTTGTCTTCTGAGTCTGTTCCTGGAAAGACCACATTTGTGAGCAGTAGAGTGTGCCAGAAGAGTGTAGAGGTCTATATAGACCCAAGAGCACAATCCAGGCACCCAGCAGAGATCAACATCTACCAGGTAATAGGGTTGGTGAAGCTATTCTCTCTAGAACTGGACACCTCAACCGTAAAGTTCAAAAGGTCTGTCAGAATTAAATTCCAGCCACCCAAACTTCACATTTAGACTACATCAGCTCCACCCTGGGAGTGCATCTATTCAGTATGCACTGAAAAACTCATTAGGGACTATTTTGAAAACTTATATTCCAGTAAAGTGCAAAATCTACATGATATTGGCAAATTTCTACATACATATAACCTGCTCAAAGTAAGTGAAGAGGATATAGAAAACATAAAAAGACAAATATCAATATCAAGCAATGAGATTGAAGCAGTAATACATAGCTTTCCAAAAAAAGAAAAGTCAAGGACTAGATAATGAAGTTGATCAAATTATGTATGTACTTATGTGAATATATCACAATACGTTCCTATTTTATATATAACTATAATGTTATATATAAACTGGGGATCATGAGGAGGCAGGAGAGGAGAAGAGGAGGTATTATTAGGGATTGAAATGGAGAAAATTACATTATATACCTTTATGCATATGTGAAAATGAACCCCACTATTATGTGTAATTACAATGTACTAAAACATAAACAAACTTTAAAAACTGATATTTATACTTGGCCAAAGTGTGCATGAAAAACACAAAATTGATGCAAAGAACATAGCATTATCACGTGCTATTTCATTTGTCTTTAAAGTTGAACTCATTTACAATTTTTGAAAATTATATTCATAAAAGCTGTGTAAAACGAAGAAAAAGAAGTATGTTAATACATTCAGTGTTTAACCCAGCCTAAAAAGATAGTCCATATCTTAGCTATCAAAAATACTTATTTCCCCTTCTCCACAAAACAATAAAGCAATTCACTACTTAAACTAGTGTAGGAGAAGTGATCATGAAAAACAGAGGAGGAACCTGAATTGCACGTAGGAGACAAAATTTATAGACTTTAGTGACCTAGAATATGGGATGTGACAAGGGGAAACAATTCATTATGACATCATTTTTTGGCAATTGCGTGGTGTCACTCCCTCTGATAGGAACACAAAATGAGATATGCTTCACAATGAAGAAATTTAGTTCACCCTGGGACTTGATGGATTTGAGGAACCAAAGATATATCTGAATGAGAATACCTAATAAGGTGTTGAATAGTTGTTTTGATGTTGGTAGAGTAACTGGGATGGTGAGACATTTTTTAAAATAATAAAGAGATGATGAAAACCATGAAATTGGTGAAATTGCCAAGGAGTATGTAGCATAAAAAGAGAAAAGACCCAAGGAAAAGCTTTGGAAACATCAGTTTGTAAAAGGTTTGCAGAAGACACCAGAGAAATATTTGACTGTCCCTCAGGGACTCATATCCTGGCTTAGATAAAGAGAGTATGTCCTGCTGGGTGCTGTGGCCCACACCTGTAATCCCAGTGGCTGGGGAGGCTGAGGCAAAAGGATCCCGAATTCAAAGCCAGCCTCAGCAATGGGCAAGGTGCTAAGCAACTCAGTGAGACCCTGTCTCTAAATAAAACACAAAATAGGGCTGGGGATGTGGCTCAGTGGTCGAGTGCCCTGAGTTCAATCCCTGGTACCCTTCCCCCCAAAAAAGGGTATGTCCTTCCCTTGGTCAGCTGGTCCAGATACCCAGGCTTTGGCTTCCTCACACTGGTGACTAGTTGGGAATCTCAGTCTATGCTTATAAGTCACTCATCACTACTGGGAAAAGAGATGTGAGTGCAGGTGAGCCAAAACATCATTTTTGTCTGTGATGGCAAATTGCATCCTTGGTTCTAATAAAGGAGTGAGCACCATTCATAAGAAAAAGTCTTAGTGGCCATATGAGTTCTTAGCCCAGGGACACTTTCTCCCCAGATCCATATGGGAAAAGGCTGGCAGGAGCGGAGTCACTGCTCTTCTCATGTATTATTGAGGCATCTATGCCACTTTGCATGCACACAAAAAATAATCATATTAGTCCAATTGGATTAGTTCAATGCATATCATTTGTAAAGCCCCTGAGAAAAATGGGGAATACTTGCCTTTGTTTTCAGAAAATCTGATTGAAGCAGATCATACATATGTTTACAAAGGATAAAGAACCAGATTAATTTAAATAGGTGAAGCTACAGGGAGTGTTAGTCACAGACATTATTCCTTAACAAAAGCCACCTGAAAAAAATTAGAATAAAAAATTGTTAATGGATATTTGAAATTCATTAAAATGTATACTAATTATAATCTTTATAAAATAAATCCAAAGATAAATTTATTTATGGAATCAAATCCTATTCTATTATTCCTTGGTATTAAATCCCAGGGTAAATTTAGTTATAAAATCAAACTCTAGTGTGAGAAAACATGTTGAAAATTAAGCTTAAATTTGGTATAAAAATGAAATGTGTGCTAATCAAATAAAGGGGCCTTTCTTTTTTCTTTTTTTTTCTATTAATAAAAATATTTTTTTAAATTCTGAATTCAGCATTTGCTGTTAAAGTGATGCCTAAAAATAAAAATGTTAGCATTGCAACTGTGTTTATAAGCAGATCATCTAGTTCCTTTTAACAAAGTCTAGTAAGGCTGGAATTATAAACTCTTCATTTGCTGAGTCATTAGCAGGACTCTGAAATCATTGATTACACAGGGATATTTGTTGTGATGAGCTTTTATTTTAACTGCACTTGATGCATGTTCCAAGCCTTCATGAAAAATAAAGGTATTATTTATGCATTTTTTCCCTCAGAAAAGAGATATAGAATATTTTTTTCAACCCCACTAAATCAAAAATGAAATATTGCTAGCAGTGGATTTTCATCTATGCTGGATGACATTTAAAATCGCTGGGTTCCCTATGCTTTCCAAATAAATGTGGCTCACAACATGAAAGAAAGGAATCAGAAAGAAATAAAGACTAAGGGAAAAAAATTGAAGCAGATGACAGGCTCATTAAAATGTGCAGAAAGCATCTCCAACTCCCTCGAGAAAGCTGTTATCATGAAATAATCACATTGATGAACATGGAAAGAGTGGACTCCGGCAGGGGCCTTATATTGCACCCAAGAAGTTGGTGATTATATCCTGGAAATGTGACCCTATGAAAGGCTGGCTTCTTTGTTGCTTAATAGAGTTCACAGAAAATGCTTGTCTCCAAAATGAGATTTCTCCCCTATTCACTGTGCAGCATGGGAGTCTTGACAAGATGAGCAGGGGGCCATTTCTCCTAATCAAGGGGGGATGTGAACCCCTGGGGGTGGGAGATTGTAAGCAATCAAGCTCAACTTTGCAGGAAAAAGCCATTGCCTTCTGCTCCATTGTCAAGCGGTCACAAAGGAAGGTTAAGGAAGCTGCTAGAATTTGGTAGAAATAAGGGATAATAGGTCAGATGGATGCATTTGTCTTAGTAATTATCCTATTTTCATCTCTTGAGGCTATGAGAAATATTCCCTGGCTGCCTTAGCAGCCTATCTATACAGAGCGTTTAGGTCTTAATTAAAATCTTCATTAGTGTTTCCAATTTCTCACACTGTTAGGTAAAAAAAATCATATGTATACTTTAATCTGAAGTCACAAACAAGTCTTTCTAAATTGTACTCAGTAGAATCTCTTTCCTCTTGATGCAGTGGAGCTATGAGACAATGGGAAAGGCAATGTTCATGAAACCAAAGAGTACACATCAGGGCCACATGTCCCAAAGGGAAGTCTTTGGGAAACTTCTCCAAATCTGGGTTTACAAATAGAGAACAGAGATACTTTCTAAACCTAATGATTTCTGGTTTAAAATATAGTTAATTTATATTTTTAATTAAAAAAGCAAAAAGAAAAAAAAAACCCAAAAATCTATATACACACAAGAAACAATACCCTTTGATTTCTTTAATATTTACTAAACTATATATTTGTATATATTCATATATATGAATGTAAATGCATTTAAAAGTTTAGAAAAGTGTACACGATTAATAACGGCTACTTTTAGAATGGGTTCAGCTAGAATGGAATTAGAGAAAGGAATAAAGGGAGACTTATTAACTCCTAGATCCTGAATATAGTCTTTTGAAATATTTCCAAAAGAAAGTATTCATATTTTACCTATGTAAACAAATCAGTGACTTTTTTAAATATGAGAAAAATGTGGTTGATCGTGAGAAGAATAAAAATGTATCATAGGTGTATAAACATATGGTATTAAGTAGAAAAATGTGACAATTTCTACAAAGTACACACTTTTTAAAGAACAAGGAAAACAGCGATTATCAATTTTAAAAGTTTCATTTGCTCTTTTAGAGAACTTTAAAATAAAATAAAAACTGAGTCTTAAAAAATAAATGTATCATAGACTCAGGGATTCCAGACACAATTTCAACTGAGAGGAATTTTAAAATTAATATTCACCAGTGAAGCTTCTGTAGCCATCCAAATATCTCTGAGGTTAGGCCTCAGGTTCTTCAAGATCACTTGGCTTAGATGCCTGTTTATCAAAATAATAGATTTCCCCTGTGCTAACATTTGAATCTTGGCACTGTCAAGAGGTGGTATAAACCTTTACTATGTCTAGTGGAAGGTCTTAGGTGATTGGGTGCACACCCTCAAAGGGGATTGTGGGAGCCTGCCCCTTCCCTACTCTCTGCTTCCCTCAAGCTACAAGGAAATGAGTAGCTTCCTCCATTATGATCCCCTGCCATGATGTGCTGTTCTGCCACAGGCCCAAACACAACAGGGCAAATTGACCATGAACTGAAACTTACAAAACTGTGAGCCAAAATAAACCTTGTTATTTTTTAAATTGATTATCTCAGGTACTGTGTTACAGGTGTAAAAAGCTGATTAACATTCTCTGAACTCCTCAAAAATATTCTTGAGGCAAAATTAAAAGAGTTCTTTAAATAATCCTTAACTGCATAAAATACCAATCCTAAAGGGGTAAAAACTGTTACCCTAATTTGACCAGAATTGTTGTAATTTCCCTGTTGTTATACACACTATATACTAGAGACTTCAAGAAAAATAAATAAATTGGAAATATCATGTTTCATATTGAAATTTCTACAATCTCAGGTACTAATGCAACAGGCTGAATGGTTCAAGCCGTGTGGGAATTGAGGTACAGCTCACTTTCTAGCATAAGACTAAAAACTGCATAACAAATCTCATACAATACCTGGAAATGTGCACTAAGAAATCAAGTGAAAATATTCTTTCTTGTGGACTTTCAGTCCGACAATTAAGCTCTGCATTCACATGCCCTGGAGTCAGTAAGTCCCTGTTATTTTTGTCGGTGATAGGCCTGCCCCATGTCCCACACACTCAAGTCAGTGAGGCCTGAGTTGGCGAATGTGTCAGGAATGTTAATAACCAAAGTCAGCCATCCAGACATTTGCATTGTCTTCTCTCCAATTTCGAGGAGCAAGTTCATTCTATGCCTTGTGCTCTTTCTAGAACAGAGGGCCAAATTGGCCCAAATGTCTAAAATCCTTTTAGCTGAACCCATTATACTAATATCTGACAATTATGAACTAAGTCTCATTTAACATGCTTAGATGCTCTCACTTAAAGGCAATAATCACTAAAAGGAGTGAGTTGTATAAACCTGTTTCCCAGCACTCTGGTTGACAAGACACCCCACTGGTTAGAATGCAACCATCAGGCAGAGCTTTTTATATTTAATGTTGAACAAATTATCCTTCCTAAATGGCAGACGGGTACTCTCACTGTCAATCTTTCTTTCCACTCAGCTGCGTTTCCATTTCACAGAACATCTTGAATTTAGCTGAGGGAAGTAGGGGTTCCTAAAAATATAGAGAAAAAAAAATCAAAAAGAAAAAGGAAAGACAAGTAAGAGCTTCTCTGCTAAACCAACAACAGGAAAGTCTTTATGCCAATACTCCCCCAAAGGGTGACTTCCAAACTCGAAGGTGGAATTTTGCCCTGCCATCCAGGACAAGAATATCAAGAGGAGTAAGGTTAGGAGGAGTTCACTTCCAGGGGGAGAGTTTCATCTGCATTATGCCATGTGCTTTACATTACAAAAGACATTGGGAGCCAAAATGATCAAATTATATTGTTATATCATGTGCATGCATGAATATGTGACAATGAATTTCACTATTACATATGGTTATAATGCACTAATTAAAAAAATAATAAGTGCTCAATTTAAAAAAGAAGAAAATATAGTGTAGAATTTAAAGCTGTGAAACACTTTTAGAGTCATATAATCTGACCCACAATGGCAATCTCCATCCGGATGGAAATTCAGACTCACTTTGATTACCCTTAATAATGGGTGCCTTATAGCCTTCTAAAAAGAGTTTTCAAACTGTTGGAAAGTTCTTTCCCCCATTTCTTCTTAATTTTGTGTCACCAACTTGCAACCTTTTAATTTCTTACCATTTGTCCCTCCAGAGCAACATACTTGAACAAATTTTGTACCATAAATTTCTTTCACCAAAATATAAAGTTTCTTGATCTACCTTTAAAATGTTTTAAATCATGACATCATTTCTTGAAGAATAAAATTTAAAAATTGACTTTTTCATTGTTTGAGTGGATGGTATTAGGCATTCCATAAGAAACTTTATTATAATTATGAATATAAAATAAACATGTGAAGATGCATTTTTACTTTTCCTATATATCAGCTTTTATTAACTGTTTCATTATGTGAAGGTGCATTCAAATTTTATTGCAACTAGTTTGATGAAAGAGTGAAACTTGAAATAAAGATTAAATTTTTAAATACCTACTTCAATATTAAGAAAGCTACTTACTAGGCACTGGGGATACAATGACTAACATCACATAGAGCCAGTCTCTGGCCTTAGAGATTCCAGTTTAATTAGTTAGGAATGATGCTTTAACACTGGTGTCTTAGAAAATCTACTCAAGATTCTAATGTATACCAGCTTGATGCATGAGTGGTTTCACCCTGAATGGACCGAAGGTTAAAACTGTTCACACAAACAATATTTGCAAAACCTATATCTGACAACCTGTATCCAGAATACATGATGGACTCCTACAAATAAAAAGAATACCCACTCTCCCCCAAAAAAGAAAGTGCAAAATGTGGAATAGGTAGTCCATAAAAGCAAATATTCAGATAGCAAGTAAAGAAAAGTCTTAGCTTTTTTTTTGATAGTCATCATAGGAATGAAAATTAAAATATCATGAAAGATTACCATATACCCACTAGAATGGCTAAAATGAAACCAAGTGTTGTCTAGAATGAAGAGCAGCTGAATCCTCAGATGCAACTGATCTAAAGGTAACAAGGTATAAATGCTTTGGAAGACTATTTGGTAGTGTTGAGTAAAACTTTTATGTACATCTATGCTCTATGGGCAATCCCACTCCTAGGTACACATTCAACAGGAAAGTGCACCGTGTTCTACAAAAGATGTGCTGAAAAATATACATTGATGATACATCATGGCCCCAAACCAGAAACAACTCAAACATCCCTGCTTGGTAGAAGGGAAAGATAATTTGTAGTATATTTATACAAAGGGATATTCTACAGCTATGAGAATGAACATTAGCTGCTTCCTAAAGCATGTGTGGATCTCACATACTTAACATCTAGTAAAAGAAATGAGATACAAAACAGTACTTTCTGTATGATTCTATCATATGAAATTCAAAACAGGCAAAACAAGTCTATGGTATTAAAAGTCAAGATAGTGGTCAAATTTGGGGAAAACAGTGTCTAGAAGGCAGCATAAAAGGGACTTCTGGGATGTTGTTTTTTAAAGTTGTTTTTCATTTTGGTGTTAATTCCATGAGTGTATTCATTTACTAGACTTTGTACTTTTCTGAATGTAGTCATACTTCAAAAACAGTTTTTAAGCTATACATAAAAGAAAAACTAATAATCCTTTATTATTATGACATTTTATAAGTTAAAAGCTGTTTTCACATGTGTCCCATTCAATTTTATTCATTACTGCACTCATTCTCCAAAATTTAGTAAATCTCATCTACACAGAAGACTACGAGGGGATGCAAACAACTCAAGGTTAAAAGGACATGGTTATTAATCTCTAAGAGCTTAGAGAACTAAAAATGTAAGACTAATCTACTATCGCTGCACTAGCAACATTCATGTGGTGTCTCCCAGTTATCAAGCATTGTATATCACTATGAATATTATTGGTGTTCTCTTCCATTTTTTAACTTCAAGAAAATAAGAATTCTAATGTCTGTTAAAACATTTATTGTAATATAAAGGAAAACATAATGACATTCGTGGGAGAAGAGAAAATAAATGTGGTTCTATCCATTTCAAAGGGGGTAGATGTAAAGTAGGGCATGACAACCTGCTATATTTCCTCAGCTATTTCAAGGACAAGAAAAATGAAATTGTGTCACAGGCACAGGAATATTTCAAAACTATGAGTTCCATTCCAGTACTAGCTTTTAATTTGATTATTTCATGTAATACCACATGAAAGAGACTACATACTAGTTTAAATTTATTTCTTGAAACTAAAAAATTTCAACTTTTCAAACAAAATATCAATCTGAAAGAATTATGAGAAAAACTATAAAGCTTGACTGTGAATATAAGATGGTATAAGTATTTCCAAGAAAAAATTTGGTGCTTCCATTTAATAAAATGTGAACTTTGCAAATGTATCAATCTCTTAGACATTAATGTCAAATATATATATATATGCATTTATATCACTTATATAGCATTTTATAATAAGAACAATGTCAAAAGCATATCAATATATTACAAGATTGGTCCTGTATAATCTGTGGAATCTTAGACTCACAATTTAGTAGTTTTCATTTGATATTTCAGTGTTTCTATTTGTTCTGTGGTGACATTTCATTGATTTTACCATGTTTTCTCCATTCTTAAAATATATATCCTTTGCTGTGAGTTTAGTTCAACACTCTGAAACAAATGGTAGTTGTAAACATCATCATATGATATCATCTGCTAAAACTAATTCATTCACTCAAACTTTATTGTGTGAGGTTCCAAGCACTGTGTACCAGGCCCTGTGCTAGTTTGAGACACAGCATCTGAATAACTATGGGCTTTCTCTATAGGGACAAGGCAGCTAAGAGCTGTCAAACCTTGGAGGAGCAATTTTAAGGCTTGTGAGGAGTAAACACAACATTTCAGGCGCCATGCTTAACTTTGTGGATAACAGGAACAGATGAGACAGGTTTTCTGACTCAGAAAATCTCAATCATTAGAAGTTAAAGAGATATAAACACATATTTGTATTTATGTGTAGAATAAATATAACAAAAGGAAGTATGAACTGAAGACTTTGGGTAGAGAGGGAATGATGTGCTGATTAATAGAAATTAGAAAGATTTCCAAAAAGCAACACCTGAGCTGATGGTGGAGGCATTCAAGGTCAGGAAAATATTTTTCTTTATCCTTTTGCTTTTTTTTTTTTTTTTTTTTTTTTTTTTTTTTTTTTTTTTTTTGAGACAGGGTCTTAATAAGATTCCCAGGCTGGCCTCCCAAGTGCCTGGGATTACAGGCATGCACCACTGCGACTGGCTGATCCTTCACTTTTATGACTTTTTTCTATTGCTTTCAGTTAAAGAAAGAACTAATGTGTTCCTCAAATGACCCTCAAATCCCAACACAAGGGCATTTCATTGTTTCAGTTTGATGCTTTTACAATAATGGTGAGAAATTCTGCATGACTGTGGAGGAAACATTGAAGGAGACAGATCTGAAGAGGAAGTTGGAATATGAGTTATAAGGGATATTTTATACCATGACAAGGAAAATTAACTATCTTGTTGGCAATAAAGAAACTGTAGTAATCCTCAAGCAGGGTAATAAGATAATCAGATTTGTTTTGCACATACTAACTCTACTAGTAAAATGATAGAGGTACAATAAACTGCTTATAGTGAGATGATTATTGAGCTATTGCTGTGTTATAAAGCATTATGTTTAAGCAAAAAAAAAAGACTTTGATTTATATTTCTATCCTGCAATTATCTGTGTAACCTCTATTTAGTACCTTAACCTCTTTCAACTTTAAATTTAATCAACCTCTATGTGGATAATATGTAGCTGGTGTTGACTTGAAGGTTAATTAAATGAGGAACTAGATGCAAGGACTTAGCATCATGCATACAGGTAGTAATGAATAAATATTGGCTTTGATTAATCCTCTAGCATTTGAGATATTCATTGTCACATCAAAGGTAGAATATTTAAAGTAATCATTAGTACAGAAGTGTTCAACTCAACCCATGATGTCCATTGAAATGAATTTTAAAACTGTTGAAAATAAACATGTCAAGAGCCTACTTCAAGATTATGATTCAGGAGTTCAGAAGTTCTGTGGAAGAGCCCAAGCACCTGCATTGGCCCTATTGCACTTTAGGTTCTAAGATAATTTTGATGCACAACCAAGATTTAAAAGGTAAGGCAATTAAAGAACACTTTATCTATTTTGTAGTTGGATCAGTATATCCTTATTGCTCAATTTGGTAACTATTTATTTTACTCATCCAACATTTGCAAAGATTTAGAATCTGTTTAGTATGTGATAGATTAAACACTGCTTCTAGATTTATACAGTATCTTTTGCTTATATATCTATAAATAACAATGGAGTTTAGAAACCTCTGGACCTCAGTTTCCAAAGTGATAATATAAGGAGAGATGCATAGCACCCTGGTTCAAAAGAAATATGTCAGAGCCACACCTGTAGATTAATTTGATAATGCATACATATAAGACCAGGAAAACTAAGGCAAATTCAGAGGGAGGGATCCAGATGAGATGACAAAACAACATCCATATTGTTTAATCCAGAATTCAAACACACAAATGAGTCAAAGGTCATGATGTTGCCGTCAGTCAGAAACCAGGAAGAAAAGGAAAATTTAATGATTGCATGAAAGGTCAGAGCACACAGCAGGTGAGTGAGAGATAAGAATGCAGAGATGAACTGGTGGCTTCCAAAGCTGGAAGGCAAGACAGAGGGCCAAAAGCTCAGGCAGGTCAGCAGGAACCAGGTGATCTACAAATAAGATGAGCAGAAGAACAGATGCCAGGAACCAGGAAAAGGGAGCACTTGCTTCTGAGGCAATCTTCAGACCCTGGCAGGAAGCTTCTTAAACACTTCCTGCTGCAGCAGGAACCAGTCTAGGCCTGTAGATGGAAGCAAGCAAATGCATGAAAATGGAGAAGGTGAAGCTTATGGGAACAAGAATAGCCTAAGATCGCTGGTGAATAATGTTAGCCAACCACAAAGACACAAAACCAATGTGAACCCATATTTATACTAAACATTACTAAAACAGAAATTTATATTTAAGAAACTATGAGATGTGCCTGAAAAAAAATATCAGAATAACATGTAAAAAGAACAGTGCAACACACATACTAATTTAACTCATTCATTCATTCATCCTGTCATTTATTCAACCAAATAACAACTATGGAATGCCTTCAACTTCCAAGCCCTGTGCCAGGCGCTAGGTATAACAGGATGAAAACAGAGACCCCACTGATCATATTGTCGAACAGAGCCAACAAAGGTAGAATTATTACAAAATAATTCATTAAGTCCTATGATACACTTAACTTTAGGGTGAAGGGAGGTGAAGCCTTAAAGAATTCACAAGAGTGAGTCAGGGGAGAATGTGTTCCACTGCAAATGAATAACAGGTACAAAAACAAGATGGGAAGGGAAGGAGGGCGTGTTTGAAGATTTGGAAGTAATTCAGCATGGCTGGGGCATATGTTGTGCAGTCAGAAATAATGCAAAATTAAGGCCACAGGATAGATAGGGGAATCTCTAATGAAAGACCATATTAAAATGTTTGTAGTTTATCCAAAATATAATTTTCTCTGACTGAATAATTTCAAGTAATACATCCAAGGCTCTGCAACAGAAAATGAAAGATGAACTAGAATACCAAATAACATATGAATTCAGCCATGCACTTGTCCATCCATGGAAATAACAATCTGGTTTAAAATGAACTGGTTTTGACCTTTAGTCTTAGAAATATAAAGGAGAGTAGGGGGGTAGACACAGCTCCAAAGAGTTACATAAATTTTATTTTGCCTGTTCCAGGCATTGTTGTTGACAAAACACCTCAAGAAACTCTATCAGATTAAGGGCTCTAGACAAATCTAACTTTATACTATTTTAATTTAAATACGAAATTTAAACTTCACAAATATATGAAAACAAAAGATAAGCAAAATAAATAGTTACCACATCAAACTAGAAAGAGATATTAATCCAACTATAAAAAAGTTATGGGTGAAGTTTTTAATTGCTATGCCTTTTAACTATTTGATGGTATAATGTCAGTTATGGAAGAGTCCTGGGGAAGAGTGTAAAAAAAAGTGTTTACAGATTTTGTTCCTTTTCTAGTCATGTCTCTACCTATTCAATTTTTATCCATACTCTTAGGATGCTGGAAAAATTCTACAACTGCATAGCTTCAAGATATGACAAATCTGAGGGCCAGACCTCAGTCAGCCTCCATGTCCACCAGGTGTTATTCAGCAATCTTTCCCATTTCCCTCAGCAGTTTTGCCAACTTTCACCTCTTACCCAAGTCTTCTAACCCATTCTCAGCAAAGTGCTTTGCTCTCACTCACTAGACATAGGAATTCACTATAAAAGGTTACACCATAGTGTCCTAAAGATTGTGAGATCAGCAAACAACCCTTAAGGAAAACCCAGATCGTGGTTGGCCCTTTGAGAAGACTGAAAAAAAGGAGGATGGAAAATGAGGAGGTAACCAGAAGTTTTTAGTACTACAAAACCCAAAGAAGGAGAATATTTTAAGGAGGAAGTAGAATACAGAATCAAAAGACACAGAAATGTCAAGAAAGTTAAAAGGAAAAGTGCCCAGTGAATGTAGCAAGGTGGTGATCATGGCAAGTAGTGACTTTATTGCCAGTAATTTCAATTAAGTGATGAGAATAGCAACCAGATTGTAGTTGGCTGAGCAAAAACAAGGGCATATCACTCTTTCAAGAAGTTTCCTATAAAATAGGGAGATATCATGACTGCTTTAGAGGAATTGAAAACAAAAGGAAGGTCTCATGGATCAACAATGGAGGTGTTGGAGGAAGCTGCAGAGGGGATGGTAATGGAAATGCAAAGGTTGTGGTCTTTGAGTGGTAAGGGTGATGGTGATGAAGGTGTAAAGGAGGTGGAGGTAGCAGAATTGGTGATAGAGAAGCTAGTGGCAGTGGAGCTGGTGGTGCAGCTGATGATGGGGTGGTGGTGTTAGTCAAGGTGAAGGTGGTAGTGGTCTTGGTAGTGGTGGTGGTGGTGGTGATGATGATGGCAGAAATAGAAATAGTCATTTTAAATTCAGGAGACACTTGTGCATGTTTATCTACTAAGTTAAAAGACCAGGGACTATTAAGAGAAAAAATGATAATAATTGCATTGGTCTCAAAAGAAAATAGACAGGAATATTAGAACACAGATTAAGGAAATAAATGGCAAAACTATATGCCATAGTTAAAAGTCTCACACCAAACTATATGCAAATGTGTCATGAAGTTCTGTACCTGCCTTTCTGCTTTTGTATTTAGTGACCTACCTGCTGCCTAGAATACCCTTTCTACCTCCCATTGTAAGCATATTAATTCCTAATCCTTTTTCAAAATAAGACTTAGAATCTACCTCTTCCAGGAAACTTTTTCAAATACCCTCCCTGTTTTGATTAAGATACCTGTCCTTGGGGTTCCCAGAATATGCTGTCCATGGTCCATCACACGATTTTCATACTAAAGTGTAATTGTTTTAATTTCTACTAGAATGTAGGATCCACAAAAGCAAATACCACATTCCATAAGGCTTTCATTTATTCACTCAACAAAACTAACATATTACTATTAATAATAAAAATCTATTAAGCACTTATCAAATGGAAAATCATAGTAGGAAAATTTTAACCTGTTGTCTGCTTTTGTAAATAAAGTTTTATTGGAACACAGTCACATTCATTTTCTCATTGTTTGTGGCTGCTTTCACACTACAATGGTGAGGCAAGTAGTTGTGATAAAGCCTATATGGCTTGCGGATCCTAAAATGTTTATTATCTCATCTTTTACAGAAGTTTGCCAATCCCTACTTTAACCAATAGAGACACAAATAATGACTCAATCCTATCCTACAGAAGTCTGTACTTCAGTGGGGACATCCAGGAATTATAGTAAAATATGATACATATTTTGATAGTGGACATTAAAAGTGCTACAGGAACATATAGAAGAAGCACTTGATATATTCTTTGGAAAAATCCAGAATTTTGTATATTTAGCATCTAGCACTATCTAGCATATTGGAGGATGGTCTATAAGCAGACCAATTTTTTTCCAAAGGAGAAAATTTATTGATCATATGCAATACTTGAGAAAGATTCTAAGGTATACATCTGAGTAATTATTCAAAAGTCTACTGATATTTGTACCACAAGAGAACAAAATTAGGATTTCATTTAGTTATAATATCATTATTATAAAGATAAAAGTTATTCAAATATTTCAGACTTTAAATCTGTTCCAAAGAGATAAGGTTCTAGCTTGGTCTCCCCATTTAAAACAAATAGTAACTCTGATTCTGGCATTTGGAGGTAAAAGCCTGACTTAAATACTTGCTGACAGTTGGGAGACTTTCATAATGTTCATATTATTTCAGAATCCTTCAGAAGATTTTATTGTGAATATTTAATGCTGTCACCTTATCTAAAAATAAATACTTAATACCCCCTTGATTTCCTCTTTATTTTACACATTACCATGCTCTTACACATACACACACACACACACACACACAAGCAAGCATATTTTATACCCAATATCATCTCACATAATACATGCATTTATTAAATATACAGAACCCATATATCCTTCACTCATATATCTTTGAGAAATATGCACCAAACCCAAATCTAATGCATGCATATTTATATACATTTATTTTAATCAGAGATGGCAAATAGGTTCTGTTGAAAGGTCAATGCCATTCAATCAAGGGTCTGCCTGTGGCACTGTGTTGAGAAAGCTGGTGAGGGCACCTTTGAGCACACAAGAACTTGGACTGTGATTCTTTTGTGATGTTGGCCTTGGACACCAAAGTTGAAATGGAGGCTGAGTCAACTTATTTGCCATCCTGTCCCTTAGGAATCTCACACATTGAGAGACATTTTTTGAAAGTATACTCTTGCTGCAAGCTTACCACAAGCAAATGAACAGTGATTGATGCTTCCAAGAATTGAGGCAGGTGGAAAATTTCTTGGTGGAGATGACCTTGATGGAGAGGAAAGAGATAACAGAAACAGATTTGCAAGGCATCTCATCACCTTCAAAGTAACCTCATGAGTTTTACCACCCACTGGATCTCTGCAACTTACTTAGCTTTATAGATTACAAATCTAAAGTAAGCAGAGCTCAACAAAATCCTTGGGGCATATAAATTCAAACATGATCATGTGGAATTTTGAACAAAGATAAAAAGCAGAGAGCCAAATCCCAAATGAAGATACCTTCAGGGATAGAAGACAGCTTCCCAGGAAGTGGAGGAAACCCACTGCTCTGAGGTAAAAATGATTAGGAGTTATCAATGATTATGAGGATGCTTTGAGTATTGTTACAAGATGTTTTGGAGAAAAATAATGTTATAATGCAAAGCAAGAACTTACAATGGCATTAGAAGGATTAAATAAATATTCAATGCAACAAATGTATAATAAACATTACTTTCCATGGATCAGGCTCTGTACTAGATGATACAACTACAAATAAGAAAAAAATGTCTAATGCTTGCTCTCTCTTAATTTCCTAAATTAATTCCCCTACTTCTCAGTCATTCTAGTAATTTGGTGTCCATTTAAATCACTCGAGAAGTGTATTTAATTTGAAAGTTTTATGTATTTGGTTAACAGTAGACTCCAGAAATCCAAATTTTCAGCAAGCTCCCCAATATCTCTAAAACCAATAGCATTTGTCCATGAACCTCACTATGAATGCATTGAATGCATTGCTATCTTTGAGTGTTAATGAACATAGAGTTAGGAGGTGAGCAACTTAAATTTTATTCCCTTGACAACATGATCACCTGTAAATCCAGTTACCCAGTTTCCCTCAGTGGTAACATCTTATAAAACTACAGCAAAACACAACCAGGAAATCAACAGGATACAGTCAAGATACAAAATATTCCCCTTACAGGATCCCTCATGTCATTCATCCTTTCACAGCCATAGTAACTTCCCTTTCCACTCTTTCTTGAACTCTGGACTACTAATCTTTTCTCCATTTCTATAATTACTTTGTCATTTCAACAGTTCTATGTTGGTAAAATCATTCAGTATATAACCTTTGGATGTTGGCTTTTTCCCCCACTGAGAATAAGATTCATCAGAGTGGTCATATGCACCAATTTTTCATTGCATCTTGTTGCTGACTACTATTCCATTACATGGATCAACCAGCTTGTTTAATCCCTCACCCACATAAGAGCATCCAGGTTTTTCTAGCTTTTAACTATTGTACACATAAATGTAAACAACATATACTATTAACCCCTTCAAAGAGTTACAATGGTTGAATAAAATGTAGAAACCTAGCTTACTGGTTTCTGGTTTGCTGGTCTCTAATGTTCAGTGCCAGTTTATAAACTGAAAACCTTAATTCCATAAAATGAAGAAGTTTAATGATGCAGTTCTACAACAGAAATGTTTACAATAAAAATCAAATCACCAGACAGAGTTTGGAGCCCAGTAGCTAGGACTCCCTCTTTGTTTAACATTAGTTACAACAAGTTACAGAAGTCAGAGCTATTCCCCTTTCCAGAGCTGCCATTTATCTATTTATTTCTATATCATCTATGTATGTTTACATATATGTACATGTGTTGAGATAGATTTTAGGATCTGTAAGCATATAAGCTCTATCACAACTACTTGCCTCACCGCTGTAATGACAATAACAACTAAATACCTGACAATAACAACTTGAAAAAGGAAAAGTTTATTGGCTCACAGTTACAGAGGTACAGTACAAGGGCAGCCAACTCCATTGCTCTGGGCCTGAGGTGAGGAGCAAAAGAACATGGCAGAAGAAATCCGCTCCGCTTGTGACAGCCAAGAAGCAGAGAGAGAGAGAGGGGAAGATGCTGAGGGGAAGGTAATCTTTTCCCTGGTATTCCCCATGACCCACCTCCTCCATGCATCTCCACCTGCCTATGCTACCACCAGTTAGCCCATTAAAACCAGGACGGACTGATTAAGTTACAGCTATCCTAGTGTAATCATTTCACTTCTAAATATCCTTGCATTAAGTTATGAACTTTTGGGGGGACACCTCATATCCAAATTCTAACAGTATGTATTTATAAGCATGCTGTGAAAAACACACTGGTATTTTAATACTACCAATACCTTCAAACAACATTTATAACTATAGCTGACATGCAATGTAGTACCCTGACCACAACCCTACACTGATACATGCACCATCAACAAACTGGGGGGCTCCTCTAATCTTTTTATACCCATCTCTTAGAAACTTGCTACTGTGCTGATTTTTTCCCTTAAAAATTACTTTGATAGCCCTAGAATACTGATTTAAAATTGTCAGATATTAATCTGCATTTGATCTATTCCTTTGCATGAAATTGTGGCCCTATCTATGAGTATCTACATTCTGACAGAATACACCGTGGTATGGTCCTATGATGTAATAACATACAGCTGTTAAAATAAGCAGGTAAAAGTATCAATGACCAATAAGAGAATTACAAATTCAAATGTAATTCTCAAATGTTTATTTCTAGTTTGGACATCTACTTCTCCTGAGTTCCAGATTTCTACTCAACAACTCCATTTGCATGCTCAACTATTATTTGAAATTTCATGTGACCCAAACAGAACCAATCCTTTCTCCATGCCCCATTCCAATTATCACCACCTACCACAATCCTACCCATCTAAAAAACATGTACCCCATTCACTTACTTTTTGAGACAAAACAAAACAAAAAAAGGCATCACCCTTGATTCTCCTAATAGTGTTCATTTAAAACACCAGTAAATCCTGTCAGCTCTGTATCTAAACATGTCTAAAGTATTTTCACATCTTTCCATTGAAATCACCTCCAGATACTCATTGAGGCCTCGATTTGAGTGTTGCTTTCAGAGTAATACCTGAAAAGCTAAGCTTGGCAGCTCATTACCACATTTCCTATTTTAACAGCTTTAAAACACTTAGTGGCTGAAAAGACCTTGTTTATTCACACTTCTTTTATCTCACTGTCTTCATTAGGATATCAGTTCATCACTATATTCGTAGCATCTAAAACTGCCTGGCATATAATGGCCACTCAATAAATATTGACTGACTACTATTCCCATGACACCACTTTATTATTTTAGAATTTTCAACAGTATTTTTAAGAATGTGATGTGACTGCAGATAAATTCCTATCCCTAGGCATTTGTTTTTTTTTTCTTTACAAAATGGGGGAAATTGAATGATTTAGAAATTTCTTATCTATGTTAAAATTTCATGACTCTGTGTGTGCTGACTTAAATTATAAAATATCTCTTTCCCACTCAATTCACTATTTAGCTTTTTTACTATCATAAACCATAATACATATATATGTGTGTGTACATATATACAAATAAAACACACACATATTTGCAATTCATAAAGTATTTTGTTTTCCATTGTTTCCTCTGATACTCACTTCAAACTCCTGGAGAATTATATTTATTATTTCTGTTTTATAGATGGGGCTGTATAAGCCTAGAGTAGGTATATATGACATGTTTAAATTCACCATGAACCTCATTTCACTTTTTTTTAAAAACGTCTATTATTAACAAAAGTTGATGGCTAGCTAGTATTTTAATTTTTTATAGCTATGATGTAGACCCCTGATGAATGACCTTTCTACAAAATGCTTTTGCAGTTAATAAAATCATCATATGTGTGGTTTAACCATTCTAACACAGTTTCCCAGTTTTCACAATGATTTTGATTAGTCCAGCTCTTTCTGTAAGAAAAAAAGGGAGCTACTGAATGTTTGCATTGAATGCACAAAAGACCCACATGACAAATTCTACTCTCTTTCCATCCTGCAATAGCATTCACTATTCTTCCATTTGAGTAGATCTTTGAGTAATAATAATAAATGCATTGCTTCCAGAAAGCTTCCACAGTGAATAGTAGTACAAAATAATTATAAGTATTTAGCTTCAAATTTCCACTGCATAATTTACTGACTTTGTGACTGTAAACAAGTCATATGCTCCTTTTCTTCACCAGTAAAGTACATAGGAATAACTACTTAAGACAATGTAATAATTAAAAAATTAGACAATGTGAAGTAGTGCCTGGTATATAGTACACATTCGGCAATGGGAGCTCCTTCCCATCCTGTTATCTTGAAGAAGTAACATATCAATCTAATCACACTTTAGCAAACAGGTCATCAGGAAAGAGAGGGAAGGGAAAGACAAAATAGGTTTGGAAAATGGTACTGAATAAATGATGTTAAATGAGTAACTTATAGGCAGATACAGCTCTAGCTCTACATATTTTGATAAAACAATGAAGAACTAAATGTCTAAAATTCTTAGAACAAGAAAATTACACTTTAGTCCCAGGAAAGAAAGGCTAGAATTTATTTGCAATCATTTGAACTGAGTTTGTTTTCCTCTAAGTTGGAGTTTCTAATATGAAGCTCTGGAATCATTTGAACTCTCCAACTTGTGAGGTGTTTATTTAACATTCTTCTCAGGCTTAGAGAACTCAAGATGAATTTTTCTCCAATCTAATTCAAATCTAGAATCCAGAAAGAAACAAGTAGTAGGGAATTTTTTTGTTGTTGTTATGTTATGTTATGTTGGTGGTGGCCAACAAAAAATGAGTCCTGGCTTAGAAACAGCGTTTTGGGAAGGGGCTGGAAACTTAAAAGGAGAAAAAAAGAACCTAAGAACTGTGGGATTATGGTTGGTGTGATATCTAAATGGCCATATTAGGTAACCTGTTACTGTCCTTCATCTCAAAGGTTATATAAGCCACCTGATTTACACCTTCTTTCTAAAATGAATTCTACAATCACACTGTGTTCTCCCCCCCCCCCCCTCTCTCTCTCTCTCTCCCCCCCCCCATCATTCAGCATCTCCCCACCTGGAATCACCTCCATCCTCCATTTTTGTAGCTCTTACTCATTCTCCAAGATAAATCACCTTCTGTGTAAAGATTTCTTTCTTTAATTTTTATTTTTTACTTGCAGTTGGACACAATACCATCATTTTATTTATTGATTTTATGTGGTGCTGAGGATCGAACCCAGGGCCTTGAAGGTGCCAGGCGAGTGCTGTATCTCTGAGCCACAACCCTAGCCCTAGATAACCTTTCTTAATACATTTATCAAACACTATTGTATTTAATCAAACAATCACACTGTATTCTTGCAATATGTCCAGAAAAGTCTAAGTCCAGTGGATTGTGCTTAGGTATTTGCCCACTGATATTTATTGTATTCTTAATTTCTGAAGGTCCTCTTAGAGATGATGCATTGTAGAGAAAGTATGTTGACAAGGAGGGAGAAACAAAGCTGCTGTGGGTAAGACTCTTCTCTGGTCCACTGCACAATTAGAGCTGGGCCCACTCTGATGAAAACCATTCCAAACAGGAGTTTTCCCTTTCTTCTTCCCATCTTCTAGTCTGATTGACCCTTCTGAAGCAGGAACTCAACATCAGCACCTGTCCACCTTCCCTCTTCCCCAGTTACAACCCTCACTCCCCACCCCTCCCACTTTGTCCCCAAATCTTCAAGGACACTCTCAGTGCTCCTAAGGTTTCAGAATAAAAATTTAATAATATTTCCTTCCAAACAGGTGGAAATACCTGTTATAAAGAAAACTGTACTATTTCAAAGGCAGAGACTGGTATTTTTAACCTCATAGTTTCACATTTCTAGTGCACCTTTATTTCCATACATTTTTTGTTTTTACTTGCAGAATTATCTTTAAGGAGCCAGTAAGGATCCAATGGAAACAATATCTGATACAGAGTTCTGGAAGCCTGAAATATAGAAAGAAGAGCAGGAACCATATTCCCAGGAGACAATCCTAAAATAACCTAAGCCACACTGGTAAAGGAAATCCTGGGCAAACAACAGTTTTGACCAAAAACCATAGTGGGGAATTGTATCCTTCAAAGGCCAAGAAACAGGGAAATTCAATGGCTGGACCTTGAGTAGAAGTGGCAGGAGTAAGGTGAGGCACATAAGACAGTAAAGTCAAGATTTGGCACACAAAACAAGATTTTTTGTTATGAGGTTTCCATTATGTTATGAATCTGTATTTTCAATGAGGTAGGTGATTTCCTACCAGAGAGAAGAAATCTTAAGTGTTTGAGCCTTATGATCAGAAAAAAGTAGGATAAGGCATGACCAGATGAAACTGAGCTAAGGCAACAATAAATTGTTTGATGCACTTACCATGTGCCCAGTTGAGTAGACACATGAGACTGGGTTCCAGATTTTTTTTTTTAACAGACTTGCACTGTAAAGTTCTCTCACATATGACTAGAATTACAATGTATTTTAAACTGATTGTGTATGCCCAACTCTAGTGAATGTGACCTGAAGGGGAAGAGGGGGAGGGGAAGCGATGATAAAAGGACAGGGGTGCAACTATGGAGAAGCAGCCCTCTATACAGAAAACTCCTTCTAGAAGCAAAAATAAAGATTCATCCAAAAATAAGCAAGTAACAAGAAACTCACCTGGCAGAGCCTTTACCAGCTGGGGTGGCTGCTCTTGACTCTTAACTATGGTAGGAAGATGCAACCAGTTTCATCACAAAGACCTTTAGTAGAGTTGGGCATTCTTGATGGGGCTACATGGAACTCTGGCAATTCTAAGGGAAGCCAAAATCTTCCCAAGGGTCTTTTCAATAGCCTACCTTCCCGATAAGGGAGATAGTGTATTTGAAGCTTAGTTTTTGCATTGGGACTAACAAATCAGAACCCAGTTTTGTTTTTTTTTTTCCTCCAGTCTGAGGAAGTCTTTTTAACCTTGCCTAAAGACAATATAAATTATATCTCTATATTGCACTTTTTATTAAATAAGCCCTTGGAGGCTTTTTGTTTTAGGTTTTGATTTTTAACACAATTGCTATTATTTCCAGAAAATAAATGGCCCTATTTAACGCCAAGTCAGAAATCAGGTTAACTCAGACAAGACACCTTGTGCAAACGCGGTGCCCAAGGTCCTCGGTGAAATTGGAATAGAGCCAGTAGCAGCACACAAATCTAGGGCCCCAGTTTTGGGTCGTGTCTCCTTAGCTGCCCCCAGACCAGCTGTGATCGCGAGAGGAATTTTCCCAAGCAGAGACTGCCCTAAAGGGCACTTTGGGTTCACGCTGCGGTTTTCAGTGCTTTTTCATCTCCAGCGAGAAGACGAGGCACTCCTTCGGTAAGGTGACGACCGCGAGCGCGACCTCCCCAGGCCCGCAGCTGCGTGCGGGTGCAACGCAGACCCTCTGCCTCGGCTGGGCCCCCCTCCGCTGCCGGGAACCCAGCGCTTCGGCAGCGCGCCACCCCCTCCCTCCCCGAACGGCTTCAGGAAACAGCCTGCAGGGAAATCTGCTGAGGACCTGGTGACAGCCACCAGGCCTTCAGCTCGAGAGCCCGCAAGCAGGACCCTGGCGGCTCCGGTGGCGCTCGGCCCTCCTCGCGCCCGCGTCGCGGCGCCCCACCTACCGGTGCCGGCCCTTTGGTCTCCCGCCCGTCTACCCACTTGGCCCGCAGCCCCGGCCGCCGGGCTGGCTGCAGAAGCCGAGGGGCCGCGGGGACTGGTGCGTACCCGCTGCCGTGGCACCACGTGTCCGCACCCGGCTGGCGCGGGAGGAGCGGGCCGGACCCGGCTCCCAGGTCCTGAGCGCAAACCCGCAGCGACGCGGGGTCCTGCCCGCTCGCGGCCCAGCCGGACCCCGACCTCCCGCGCTCACGGAGGTGCCTTCTGGACGGCGCGATGGATCCCTTCTGCGAGAGAAAGGGTAAGACCAGGGCGTCTGTGTGGGCACTGGTGTCAGCACCTGTGGGCACAGGAGGGCAACTGATGCCTTCGGTCCAATGGGGGTTGAGGTGGGAAGCTCTGAACCCGGAGCCACCCCCTCAATTGAGGGTTGTATCCAGGGTGCTCAAGGAAAGACAGAAGTAGGTCATGGAAATGGGACATCAAGGGACTCCCAGCAGAGGAAGACCAGGGGACAATGTCCTTGTTTGGTTATTACAATGATTGAGCTTTGTGATAAGCAAACTTGGCGTTTGGGGTAGATTTTGTTCTCCCTACATTATTTTCCTCAGGAGCGGAGTTTCAAAATGGTGCCTTTTGAAAAGTAAGGAATAGGTGGTCTCCAAAGGGCTCCATGGTTCTTTCCAAAGCTGTAGACTGTCCAAAATCCCCAGAGGATCCTTTTCAAGTTTCTGCTTCCTAGGGGAGTTTCCATAAAGATTATTGGAAGTGAGAAAGGAGAACCATTTTTTCATCAATATGTTGTTGAAGGACTCAATTTGACAAAGTCAGACATCCTCATGCTGGGTACTATCAACAGGTTTGAATTTAAAAGAGGAGTGAATTGTGGAGCGAAAGAGCTTAAAATGGTGCGTGGGCCGGGATTCTTAAAAACTTTAAATGGAAGACATCTCTTGGGAAAAACTGCTTTTTGATGTTATCTTCTTCAGTGCAGAGCAAGTAGTTTTGTATGAGAAAGCAAAGGAGTCCACTGCCTAGTTCCTCATGATTCTCTAATCCTGGCCCTGGCCAGTGGGCAGCTTCAGAATCTGAAACTCCCTTCTCAGAAAAGTGCTGAATTTGAACCCCACAGTTCAGAATCTTCAAACCTAAAGTCTTTGCTGCAACACTGCCAACTCAGATACTCAGCCAGGCACATTTTTGGAATGTTTGCTTCTTCTTCTTCAAGGGGTACCCTTGGGGACAAAAGAAGTTAGATGTCTTCTGTGCCAAATTTTTGCCATATGTGCATTTGATGAGAGAGGAGAACAAGTAAAATCATTTTTTTTCTTCTTACATGCATGGGAATTAGGAGCAGCAGTATATTATTATAATGCGGCTTTTGGTTATTTAATTTATTTAACAATGACACTACTTTAATGACAAATACATGTACAACACACTGTTCAATCCATTCTCCACATTTTTACATTAGACTTTATTAACTAGATTTGCACTTAACAGTTTTTAAGGTACTAATTGTAGTATCTCTGCTGTCACAGAAACTAAAAAAAAAAAAAAAAGATTGGTTTTAAATAATGGCCCCCTAAAAATTTGATCAAAACTTCATTTTCATGGATGATGTATTAGTCAGCTCTGTTGCTATGACAAAATACCTGAGAAAAACAACTTAAAGGAGGAAATGTTTATTCTGGCTCAGTGTTTCAAAGGTTTTAGTCCATAGTCAATTGGCTCCTTTGTTTCTGGACTTGTGGTAGTAAGGCCCAGATGCAACAGAAAGTGCATGGTAGAGCAAAGCTTCTCACCTCGAGGTTTCCAAGAAACAGAAAGCTTGAGAAGGAGATGCTAGGGACAAGATATAGCCTGCAAGGGTCTGCTCCCCAAGAACCCATTCTTTCCAACTAAGCTCCAAGTCCTAAATTTCCACTACTTCCTACTGGTCTATAAAAATATGATTTAATCCATCGATGGGGTTAGAGCCCTCACAACCCAATCACCTTCCAAAGGTTTATCTCTGAAAACTGCTGCCTTGAAGAAAAAGCCTTCAACACATGAGATTTGAGGCACATTTCAGATCCAAACCATAGCAGAAGAGCTACTCAAGCTAGCAGTTTTACTAGCTTGTACAAACTAGTGGTTGGCAGAGCTTACAGAAGGGGTGAGAGGAAAATGAAAGTGGCATGGCAGAGATCTTTGTGTAACGGCATGACTGTGTGTCTTCATTGTGGTGGTAGTTCTACAAATCTACATGTGATGAGATGTCAGAGGTATAAACACATTGCACCAAGGCCAATTTCCTGGTTTTGATATTATACCATAGTTATGTAAGAGACAACCACTGGGAGATACTGGGTCAAAGGTACATGGGACCTCTCTATACTATCTTTGTTACTTCCTATGGGTCTATAATTATTTCAAAATGAAAACTTGCCTTAAGGTCATTTTATAGAACATCAAATTCCAACATAGACTATTTTTCTAAATCGGTACACAAAATAACTTGTTTTACTATATATTCTCTTTGAGTATTTTATACATACTTAAAATATTTTTGATATAAACTCATACCTGCATGCTTCTTTATTGATATTTTAAAAGATCATGCATACTTTTAAGGCATTATTTCTTGTTTTAGTCAGGTTTTTTTGTTTGATTGTTTGATTTTGGGTTTTTTTCTAGTGTAGCCAAAAGACCTGATATTAAAACAATTTTAGAGGAGTAAAAGGGTTTTGGGGTCCTCACAATTTCAGAGATCTCTGTCCATAGAAGGCTGGCTCGATTCCCCAGGGCTAGAGGTGAGGCAGAACATCATGGCAGAAAAGTGTGGTGGAGAAAAGCAACTGGGAACTTGGCACCAGGAAGCAGAGAGAGAGAAAGACTCCACTCTTCAGATACAAAAGATCAAAAGCATGCCCCCAATAACCCACCTCTTCTAGCTACGCCCTACCTGCCTTCAGTTAGCACTCAGTTAATCCCATTAGGGGATCAATTTGCTGATTGGGTTAAGGCTCTCATAACCCAGTCATGTAACCTCTAAGACTTTTTCAGTTGTCTCACACATGAGCTTTTGGCAGACACCTCACATCCACACCATAATGCTTCTTATGCTGGGCTATTAGTATAGCCTGAGGATACTAAATAGCATCTTAGCAATAAATATTGGTTTCAGTTTGATTACTTAAAATTTGGGGAGAAAAAGAGAAGGTATCTCCTTTAAATAGTTATGCTAAAACAAAACAAAACAAAACAAAACAGGTTGCTCTAACCTTTTCCTCTCTCTCCCTTTCTCCCTCTACCCTGCCTGCTCCCCTGTATGAAAATACTGAAATCTTAGGTCTGCAGTTGTTCTTTCTTCTTAATAAGATGTTACCTGTGTTTCAGGTGACTGAACCCATAGCTGTCACCCAGCAGAAATGATAGGAAGGGATTGGCTTTCTATAGAAAGAAACTGGTGTTCATAAAGAATTCTTTTTTCAGAGAAATGAGAAACATAAATTAATTAAAATATCTGAAACATCTTCCATGGATTTTCAGAGCTATTCTCACCAACATTAGGGTGTTTCTTCTTTGAATATTAGCCTTCAATGGCAGAAGCCCCCCAAACCTAAATGTATTCTCAAATGAGAGACAGGAAGTTAAATCTTCAGTGGTCCCATAGACTGAGGTCCTTCCAGGTGCTGACAAAGGGGAAAAAAAGGCCCCTGTATACACACTTCTGACCAAAGAAGCTTCCTTCTACATGTGAGAAGGCAGGATTTCCAGAACCTGGATTTTATTAGTATACTTCACGATTTTTACCATGTCTAAATATGAACTGTATTTTATTTTCTTAATATTATTTAAATTGACACACTATTTTTTTTTTCACTTAGCCTTTTTCTAAGAAATAATACCTATGAAATGCCAGGTATCACCTGTTAGTTATAATCTTCCTAATGTGCATAAATAAATATGTAACTTCTAAGGATACTTATCTGAGGGTCACCAGAAATCATCTGTGTACCACCACTTGTACACTTGGCACATTGAGAGACACTGTACAATAGCAAGGCTTTGAGGAGTGGTCCAGGAAGTGATACAAGAGGAAAGCCAAGTTATGCAGAACACTTTGAGAAATAATGACATTAAATTAAATCTTTGGTTCCAGATAATTTTTCCAATTATGAACTTGAGAACATCAAATTATGTTTAGAGTGAATACAAGTATCAGGGCACCCCATTTCATCATTGAGAAGATCCAATTATCCTTATATTGAGATTAGATCTGAGTTCATCTAATTGTAGTGTCTCTGCTGTCACACAAACAGAAATCCCCAATAGCATGTGAAACCTTCCCGGTTGCCTCAATGAAGTACCTATACTTCACCACATGTCCCAAGCTG
Source organism: Urocitellus parryii (assembly GCF_045843805.1). Classification (NCBI taxonomy): domain Eukaryota; kingdom Metazoa; phylum Chordata; class Mammalia; order Rodentia; family Sciuridae; genus Urocitellus; species Urocitellus parryii. Next base: position 28,540,479 of record NC_135537.1, read on the forward strand.
ACTGTGTCTACAGATGTATTTTAAATATAAGGGGAGCTCAGCATGGTGGCATACACCTGTCATCCCAGTGACTTGGGAGGCTGAGTCAGGAGGATCCTAAGTATAAAGGCAGCCTCAGCAACTTAGTGAGGCCCTAAGCAACTTAGTGAGACCCTGTCTCAAAAAATAAATAAATAGGGCTGGGGATGTGGCTCAAGTGGTAGCTGCTCACCTGGCATGTGCACGGCACTGGGTTCGATCCTCAGCACCACATACAAATAAAAGATGTTGTGTCTGCCGAAAACTAAAGAATAAATATTTTAAAAATTCTCTCTCTCTCTCTCTCTCTCTCTCTCTCTCTCTCTCTCTCTCTCTCTCCCCGTCTCTCTCTCTTTTAAATAAATAAATAAGCAAGCCGGCCTGGGTACATAGTTCAGTGGTAAAGAGCATCTGGGTTCTATCCCTGGTACCAAAAAAAAAAAAAAAGACATTAATAAAAAGGTTTAAATCTATTATTTATTTATTTATTTAACAAATCCAAGATAATTCACATAAAATTTCCAAATTTTTGGCTTTCCTGGGAAAATGCAATGAAAGCAGATGGAGCTGGGTAGTTCTGGCTGAGACACATGCTCTTCTACTGCCAGTGTTGACTGCCATTGAGTTTGTACTCTGACCATTTAACTTAGTGTTTGAGTAAACATCTGAGGTTTGTGACCTCTGTCCTAATCATTTCTCAGACTACTAGTTCTAACTCTATCTGTAAATGAATAAATGAGTAAATAAAAAATAAATATAGTTAGGGTTGGCTTGTGTTATTTTTTTAATATTTGGGTTTTTTTAGTTGTAGTTGGACACAATACCTTTGTTTTTATTTATTTATTTTTATGTGGTGCTGAGGATCAAACCCAGGGCCTCACAAGCACTAGGTGAGCACTTTACCACTGAGCCACCCACCACCCCAGCCCTGAGTTATTCTTTTGAATCCAGGCTGGTCTCAGTGTCATTTTTTTTCTTGTCTAGGTGCTCAGAAATCATGTTTTTATTAATTTGTGCCAAAATATTCTAATATTTTATTTTGTTCTTACCAAGCAATATTTTAGAGATTCTTCCTTCTCTCTAGATTTTGAAAACTAGAACTAAACACTTCATTTCTAGATTTCAATCCTCAAGGCATCTTTCTCATGCTCAGGACTCTTCAAACACATTCACAGTTATACCATGATTCTGTTTATAAAAGATGAGATTACAAAGCCTGGGATATAATTTATCTGACAAATTAAATGCCATTAGAGAAGTTTGTAGCATTACATGGCCTGAGCTTCATTTTCCTTTACCAAGTTATTCGGTCTTTTTAGTTTGGAGATCATCTTCAGTTGGTAGAGAAACGAAAGACTAGCTAAGAACTTCTCTATTATTTTAGTCATCTATCATTGTTAAATAAACTGCAACAACTAGTGGGTTTCTTTTTTAATTTTTTTAAGTTGTTGATGGACCTTTATTTTATTTATTTGTATGTGGTGCTGAGAATCGAATGCAGTGCCTCATGCATGCTAGGCAAGCACGCTACCACTGAGCCACAACCCCAGCTCCCAACTAGTGGTTTTATACTTTTCTTTCTCTTACTTCAAACGTAATTTAAATGAATATTTTTCTGTTTCTTAATATTTTTGCAAGTCATAGTTTAAAATTAGATTCCAGTTTTCCTGACACCCTGTAATTAAGTCTTACTGTATCATATGTTCTTAGGACCACAACCTTGGTTTTTTAAATTATTCACATTAATAGTAGAATCTGATTTTAATATAATCCATCACCATTATTTAATGTATGAATGTGGTCACATGAGATAGAGATACAAAATAATAACATGACATCTGGCTCTTTTTTAAATATTTATTTTCTAGTTGTAGCTGGACACAATACCTTTATCTCACTTATATATTTTTATGTGGTGCTGAGGATAGAACCCAGGGTCTCACACGTGCGAGGTGAGCGCTCTACCCACTGAGCCACAGCCCCAGCCCAACATCTGACTCTTTATGTTGAATGCACAAGTTGAACAGGGAAAGGGAAAGAATAGGAAGTTATTTAATTTTCCAAAACTATGGAATAAAACATGAATTTAATCTTAGAAAAATGAATATTTTTTATTCCCTGAAGAAAATGATGAACCTTTGGTGACCCAACCAAAGACAATTTCCTGAGTTAAAACTATAGAAATCAATCTTAGGTTCAACTTACTAACAGTGAGCATTTCTTTCCCAAGGGCAGAGCTGACATCTTTTGTAGTATAAACGAAGAATAGGGTAGGAGGTAATATTAACCAGTCTTCTCCCTTCTTTCTTGGTTTAACTTGTTCCCAGGGAAGCTCAATTCGTAATTTCATCAATTTCATACCATTAATACACGTTAAATTAACTTTAAAAGGTATGGAATAATAGTTTGAGTGAGTAGGCACCATTAAACCTAATGACACTTAAATGTGTTTATCACAGTGACGCTTGTCTTTGAAAAGACCATTATGTTTTTCCATAAGATAGAAAGGTTCAAAGTGTAAACTTCATATTATCCAGCTAAAAACTTCTTATTATTTGAATCTTAAAATGTATTGAAATGGAAGATGGCTACTTTAAAGTTTTTTCTTGATTTTAACCTAAAGAGATTAGGCATAGATCCCCTAGAGTAAGGCTGAGTGCCTTGTCCATGGTGCTGAACCTGCCTCTTCGGTGGTCCCACTACAGAGTTAGGTACAGAAAGAAATTTTATTTTTTAAGGATTTCTTCTAGTTAATGAGTTAAAGAAATGCAAATATTGACTTTGGAATTAACTTATTGTTCAAATTTGTAATCACCATAGCAAGTAATTTGCATACATTAATAGTTTGTGTATTTGGATAATGTTGAGGATGAATTTAAAATATTTGTCTTTAACCTATTTGAAGTACATTTTAAGATTTTTCATAATTTTAGTACTTTATTTTCTTTATTTATTAAAGTATAATCAGAGAAATACTATTTAATAGTTGCAAATTTTTATTTATTCCCAGAAACTCTTCCTTTGGGATTTTCTCAGGCCAATAGTAATGCTTTTCCTATTTGACTTTTATTATAGTAGTCATGTTAGGCATTCTTCATACAATTTGTTTGTGGAAGGGTACCGGAGATTTACCACTGAGCTATATTTATTCCCATTCCTATTTTGTATTTTATTTAGAGACAAAGTCTCACTGAGTTGTTTAGTGCCTCACTTTTACTGAGGCTGACCTTGACCTTGCAATATTCCTGCCTCAGACTCTAGAACTGCTAGGATTACAGGCATACACCTGGTTTCTTCATACAATTCAAACCACAGAAAAAGTCCTACATTTTCTGATAATGGACCATTGTTTGCATTACTTTTATATGTATATAAAATACTATCAGTTACAGATTAAGTCAATGAATACTTAATAGACACAATTGTGAGGATTGCAGAGAGTTTTCCTGAATTACCCTTGCCTCTGAAGCCTACAATTCAATGATTATTTCATATGCATGAAAAATAAAATAATAACACAAAGCAATATATGTCACAAAAATTCAAGATCATTAAGGGACTGACAATTTAACAAAAATTTGATAGTTTCAGACACACAGTGTTAGAAATATTAGTTAAGTGTTAAAATGTGAATAAGTGCAAAAGAGCTAGAATTGGTGGCAATGATTCCATTGTGTTGGTTTAGAGTGACCCACACAGAAAGGGTCATGCTTTTCCAATTATTAAGTTATAGAAATTGATATGTATTTATTTGTTTTCCCCAATGAATTAAATTATAAAGAGCAAAATAATTTAACATTCTTAGTGTGTGTTTAATGCTAGTTATTCTTAAAGGGTTTTATCTATTTCCCTTAATTTAATGCTCACTACAACTATTATCATTCTTTCTTTACACATGAGGAAATTAAACTGACTCTTAAGTAACCTAGTCAATAATTAGAGATTCAGAATCAAAATTCAAAACTGTCTAATTCTGAATTTTTAACCAGTACAATGCCAAGACCTCAACCAATCCCTTGGAAATTAAGTGCCTTTGTAACTTCCATGTCATAATATAAATTCTACCTCTTTAGAAATCTTTCTCTTGACCTGTTTTAAAAGATATCTAGGAAAAAAAGTTTGTCTAGGTAAGATAACAGTAAAGAAGTCACTTTTCTCCCTTTGGATAACTGGGGAAAAGAAGGAGAAAACCCAAAACAGCCAAGAGCCACAACTATGTCTGGATTAATATGGGAAGAAAATGATGGGGGAGGGGGGAAGGATAGCTATCCTCTCTACACTCCGCTGTTATTCATAATGTTTTGGGGGCTGTGCAACAGTGATAATACTCTGAGTGTGTTCTTTCCTACTTCTTTTTCATATTGAAGTATCTATGGCAGGGGTCCAGCCAAAGACTTGAAGAAAAAATATTGCAGGCAATGAGATTTACTTTCCAGTTTCCAAAAAGATTGAAGTCAAACACCTGGGCATGTAGATCATTACATTTTTATACATTAAACTTATTTACAGAAGCTTCATTACAAAACCTACTAAGTCATTTTCTCACATTTCTTCCTGTTTGGTTGATATTTCATGTCTCTCTTTCTCTCTCTATCTCGTGCACAGGCACACTAACTACTGGGGATCAATATCAGGGCCTCATACATGCTAGGAAAGTTTATGTAACATTTTTTAAACAATTTCAAATACAGCATCTATTAATAGCTGTCACCATTAATCATCACTAAAGTTTGCCCATAAATGCCACCAATCATCATAAACTCAACTGAAAAGTAAAAATACTGATCATTTTTCAAAATGAAGAACTAGGAGAATAGATTTAGTAGGATAGTTGTATTAAGCGCATAAATTCTTTTTTTAAATTTTTTTTAGAGAGAGAGAGAGAGAGAGAATTTTAATATTTATTTTTTAGTTTTCGGCGGACACAACATCTTTGTTTGTATGGGATGCTGAGGATGAACCCGGGCTGCACGCAGCGAGTGCACTACTGCTTGAGCCATATCCCCAGCTCTAAATTCTTTTTTCTTTCTTTTTCTTTTTTTTTTTTTTTTTTTTTTTTTTTTGAGAGACAGAGAGAGAGAGAGAATTTTTTAATATTTATTTTTTAGTTTTTGGTGGACACAACATCTTTTATTTTATTTTTATGTGGTGCTGAGGATCGAACCCAGCGCTCTGCGCATGCCAGGCGAGCAAGCTACCACTTGAGCCACATCCCCAGCCCATGAGCCACATCCCCAGCCCATAAATTCTTATCATTTATAAATTTGCATTCTGACATCCAGCTAAGGAACTTAAAAATGAAATGTTAACTAAATCCAATAGTGCTAAAAACACTCCATATACTGGCAGTGCCTAAACACTCATTTTCCTCATTGGTGAAGGAAAACACATTTTGATTCTTACTGAAATGATGATCAAGTTATGCATTAGATAAAGTGACTGATATATTATTGATGTGCTCATTAATCCTGTATTTGACAGTAAATATACACAGAGACTTGTAAGTTAAATATGTGATGACTTCATCACTTGCTCTAAATGATTTTTCCCCAATCATTGAACAATGTGTTCTATTATCTAATTATCACAGACAATGAGAAAAAAATAAATCTTATCAATTATGCAGGCACTGGGAAAAGGGATAATACAGCACATGATTTGAAATTAAACTTCCCCTGTACTTTAAAATATATCATGTTAGCACATGGATAATTATATTGTTAGATTTTTTCTCTTCATGGCCTTAAATTTTTCATAGCATTTCTCATCCCATCCTATGCTTTGATCTATATTTCACTGCCCTAAGGAATTTCTTCTCTTTCTATTAACTGCTTTTATATATGTCCATGAAAATTTTGCACACCAGGGAGAAGAAAATGGTGAAAAAAATTCAAAGACACACCGTTGACTTCCTTAATGGACATTCACAAGAAATGGAGAATTTCTTTTTTCAATGCCTATAATATAGGTATGTCTCTTACAAATGCAATCAGGTAATGTGAATGTGACCAAAAATTTCCAACTGTTCAAATTGACACATTTATTGTGTGGCTTGTTCTACTGGTACAAGGGAGGTCTCATCTTCTGGGACTTGTTTTTTCCCCATCAGGATTTTTAAGCTGGAAGCTTTGTCAGGCTACATCAGTGTTCCCTGAGCAAGCAAGAATGCAAACTGTGATTTTAGCATTTGCATTCTACTTAGAACAAAGGGAGGCGCCAGGAAGCATTACACACCAGTGCGGATCTTGCTGGTTTCCATTTAGAGGGTACTCATAGCCATCTGACTCTTGGGTTCATTTAAACAAGTCTCCAACCCTTGGCCCCAGAGCTGAAGCCTTATATAGCTCTTTCTACTTGCCTGAGCCAATAATTTTTGATAACTTCTCCTCCCCAACAGGTAAGTTTGCTTGGGATTGAGGGAAGAATATTTGCTTTTCTAGGGGATTATATTCTTGTCAAAGATTTGTTGTAAAAATATTTATGAAGATGGATTAACTAAACCATATTTTTAAAATGTTGCTGAGTTTCCAAAGAAGCCTAGTTTGGGAGTTATAGGACTGTGTAGAAAATATAAATTTCCAAATGGACATTTCAGCTGAATTTATGCTGCCTGAGTTATACTTCTTGCAAAGAAATTACATAAGCCACTCATTTAAAAATTATCCCTTACTTATCATTAGGGTAGAAAGCAGTTTTTCTTGTATAAACTATACAATACTAAAGTTCTGTGTTCTTCAGTATGAGTATCTGTGATTTGACTGACAAGGAGAGAACTACTAGCAATAGTGGCATGCACCTGTTCCCATACTTTTCATATTATAGCAGTTGAGAGAATGATTGGATTCCAATTAGCTTCTATTCAGAGTTTATTCCAGGTTACATAATTTTATACTACAAACTTTGCCTAATGTTCTTGATCTAGAATCATTTTTCATGAAATGTATTTGAATGTGATATGTTAGTTGTTTTGAGGTTGTTTAAATGTGGCTGAAAATTAAATTCCAGTGGTACTTAGAACCCACTGGAGCATTACTGTAAGAACATATCTGAAGAAGGCTGTCTGCCACCTTCGTTGAGCTTCCCTGCAGGCCCCACTGAGAGAGACTCTTTGAGGTTGAGGCTGAGTATACTTCTCAGAGGACACATCTAAGAGAATGCCCCATGTGTATATATTCCTTCTATCTCTAATGGTATGAATGAATAATGAATAAGAAGCTTATGAAATATGCACTGAAATAGCCTTCCTCTGTCTTTAAGAAAACTATGCCACACCCATACATATTAGGGAAAAACTGCTGAAATAAAATGTTCCTCAAATTTAATATGACTGTACCATAAAGAATAGTTTTCTGCAAATAAATTTAGTTCATGCTGTCAGAAAAAGAATTATTATGGGGGAAGAAAACCAACATTACACATTTGAAGTGAAGATTTTCATAGCTGCTTACTACGCTATAAATCAGAAAGAGCAAGTAACTCATCTAATAGATTTATAATTTAAGAGTTGTTTCAGCCAGTCTTTTAAAAAGAATCTGCAGAGTTTTTTTAATCCCTTAGAACACAAAGAGGAGAAATTCTATATCAAGGTTCCCTTTGAGACTTAGACAAAGTAAAGCAATGTCTCTTCTCTCCTCCCTCCCTCCCTCCCTCCGTGTGTGTGTGTGTGTGTGTGTGTGTGTGTGTGTGTTTCTCTCTCTCTCTCTCCTTTTCTCTTTCTTCTTTCTCCATCTTATCTTTCTTTAGGAAAAAACAAATTATATTACCAAATTATGTTATATTTGGAAGGGAGGGAAGAAGAGAAGGAATCAGGATGGTGGGGGGAATTATATCCTGGCAGAGAGAAGGCAAATGTTCTTTAATTTAAAACTTTATATAAAATCTTATATTTAAACAGTGATGAAATAAAAGTTTTAGAAGTGAACCACCCTTTATGCCTTCATTCACTGGTACTGATGGGAACAAGAAGAAATTAATTATACAATAGCCTCACAGAAATAATGTAGAAAAAACATCATAGTAAAAAATCAACAATATTCAATAGAAATCAGGCGAGATAATATATAAGAAAATAGATTATAAAACGCTATCAGGAAAGAATTATTATGGAGGAAGAAAACCAACATTACACATTTGAGGTGAAGATTTCCATAGCTGCTTACTACACTATAAATCTAAAAGGTAATAAATCTATAAGGTAATATTATTAAAGTTGTATTTTTCTGGAATTTTTTTACATATATGAAGTCTGATTGTTAAATTTTTCCTTAGAGTAGAATTTAACCTGTTTAGTATTATTTTAATCTTTTTATTAGTACATTAATATATTCATATATATGTTGGTAATAGCCAATAACAGAATAAAATAGAAGCTAATTTCTACATCATTAAAAATGAATTTATTTATTAGAGTTCTGCTCATAATTTTGCTGCCCTCACTAGTCTTTTCTTTGTTTGACCTAAGCTTCTACATTAATATTGAAAACAAATGTGATAGTCGTAAGCATCCATCAGTTATTGAATTGCTTTGGCATGGTTTACACATGTAGCTAGGATTCAGGTTCAGTCAATACTACTTGTGCAAAGACAGTTATAATCAAGGAAAGGACATTTAAGCTAACAAATAAATATCCTTTATATGGAAACTCTAAAATCAATAATATATTCTTTCCTGTTATGAATAATAGCCTCTGGCTGCCTTGCATTTTCCTTAAACAAGTAGGGGAAGAAAAGTGAAGAAAGGAAAGAAACAACCTACAGCAGCTTTTAATTCATACAAGGAAACCACCGTCTCTTACTTATATTCCAGATGTTAACATACAGTATTTCATAACATCTGACCTCCTATAAAACCAGGAATGACAGTGTTTTCCCATTGAAGTCAAATACATAGATATGTTCTACATAATAATACTGCATAAATGCAACCTATTCAATCAAATTTTATAGATGTGTATGCCAAAACCAATAAATATTTTCAACTTTATAGATTAATTGCTTTATAGAGAATTCAATGGAGAAATAAGCCTGCGTTTCTACTCTGGTAACATTTTGCTCTGTTTTCAGATTCTCTCCTTTTATAAGCACTTAAATATTGGACATGTGGATGAATCTCAATCCATTTGTACTTAAAATTTAATATAATTGAATTAAATACAAACATTTATTATTTTTCATAAGATACACATAATAAAAATCAAGAGGAATTTCAGGTTACAAATTACTAAGCTTGAGTTGCCAATCCAGTTTTTTCTACTGTGACCTATGTTGAAGGACTACAAATTTGGAAATAAAACATTTAGCATTAAATGTGGCTCTGGCCCAGTCTGAATTGTAGTCATCTTGAGAACTTCATCATTGCCAGCAGTAGTCTGAAAAAGCAAGATATTATTTTGCTATTTTTAAATGATACCATGAAGACTACGCTTTTTGCTTTTATTTTTCTTGTTGGATAATTATTTGGTAACACCTTTCTCAAAATTACTCTTCATTCCCTCTTTTCCCAGCATTCATATGCATAGACAAAGGTGGTAGAGTTACATTATTGCTGAGATTAGTTTTTAAAGAAAGCAGGCAAAGCAAATAATAAAATCTCATTTAAAATATCTTAGAAAATTCTTGTCCATTAAGTTTGCTGTTCATTTTCTTTCTAGAATCAGAACAGGCCATTTTTTTTTTTCAAATTGCAGCTGAAGTTGTTGACTTACAATTAGAACCTGACATAAAAATATTTGGATCTTTAAACACAAGAACACACATGGTTCAGTGAAATGTGAGCATCCAGCAGATCCACACCTCCCCTGTGCTCTCACTCCCAGGACTAAGGTGGACTTGCAGAGCTTTTGTCAAGTGAGAGACCTGTTTGGTTAAACTCTCTGTTTGATTAATTTAAATGAAACTCGGACAAGATTCCACTGTTTTGCCAAAAAGTCTTTTAGTCTCCTTGAACTAAAAGCTTCACAGTGTCAGACCGGTTCTAAGAGCTGTGCAGGACATGGTAAAACACATAGTGAACTTGAGTCTTGGTGTTAAAAGCTATGAGTTTGAAAGCCATTCTTACCAGATATCTCATTTACAACCAGTTACTCCAACACCTCATGCTTCAGTTTCCTTAATTATCAGATATGGGTCATAACACCCACCTCAAACAATTAAGGTTTAAATGACAGAACATTCATTTAGCCTAATATAGTGTTTACCAATAAATGGTAGCTATTATCAGTGATTCGAATAATGACTCTTTTAAGACTTTTTTTTTTTCTTTTTTAAAGCCAACAACTCAAGGGTGGTAGAGAACAATTTGTATACAAGGTACCAGGTGTATCTCACCTAGTCCCTCTTAAATTACCATGTTCCTTGTCTTGTGTTACATTTGTCTACCCATTCTGTCATTTCAAAATAAACTTAAAAACTAAAAATATGCAATATACTTTAACTATTCTTAATTTACTAATATTACTATTCTCAAATTTTTCGGATTTTATTTGATAGGAACTAGGCTATGCTAAGATGCTTTATTTTGACCTGTTTTAAGAGACAGAGAAATATAAAATATGCTTTGAAGAGTTTTGATTCATCCAGTTGGAGAGGTTTTAGGAACTATTTAAGACATGAACTACCACATTTTCTTTGTGGTGCTACTGAAAAGGACCAAATTGATGATAATGTCATTTTGGTGCCCTTCTTCTTTCTTTAGGGAGTACAAATCATTACAAAAACAATATGAGTAAACACCCTTGACATATATCCAAAGAAGTGCATGCTGCTACCTGTTCTGTTGTATGTAATAATTGATTTAGTTTGAAAGTCTACCTTCTTATTGTAGTATTACCAATTCTGGGTGAAAAAATGGGATGGATCATTTACCTTTACATGAGAGAGCAAGCTGAAACAAGATAATGGAGCTTCAGAAGGTGGGATATAAGAGAATATCATGTCAACCTAATCTGGTTTCCAAAGTCTATAAGCTCTTAGGAAAAGTAGATGTTATTTATAATATGAAGGGGGTTATATTCTAATATCAGAGCTCATACTATATTTTTAAATATATAATTTCCCAACTTTGAATACAGCAGTGGTTTATATGTGGAGGACAATCTTGTCTCCCAGGGGACATCTGGTAATGAATGTCTGGAGGCACGTTTGGCTTGTCCTAACCTGGCTGGGTACAAGGAAGGGTAGCAATTGCTCCTGGCTTTTTTTAGTGGGTAGAAGCTGGTGATATCACTAAACTTCCTACAGTACAAAGAACAGCCCTTACTACTAGAATTATTCAGCTCAGTATGTTTGTCATGCTGAGGTTCAGAAACCCTGGAGTAAAGCCAGGAACTTTTAAAGAATATGTTGTGCTAGGGGATATTTTCCGTTCCCAGTCCTGATCCGCACTGCTGGAACAGCACTCTCTACTCTTCTGAGGCCTTGGTGTTTGTCTTCCATTTTAAAGCTGCAGTTTTCCAGGGTTCTATTTACAGAATGTGCCATGGTTACTCAGGTTTCTAACGGAGACGAAAAGTGCTTTGGAAACTTAACAAGAAACATGCAAGCTCTCCGTAAAGAGAACTTGTGGAAAGCGAAAACTGAACAGCAGGCTTCTAGTTTCTTCTCTCCCCAAATGGCCTTAGTAGATTCAAAAATGGTAAGTGTGAATCAAACTGCTTTGTATTTTAAGTTAGAAGCAGTTGGGAAGCATCGGTAGAATGCCTTCAGGACAAGAAATCTTCACTGTCACATGATCACTTATTTAAAAATGTGATGAAGTGTGAAGAAACTGCACCAGCAGGAAGAGTTATTTAAAATCTTAAAAAACTGAAAAACAGTTTCGTAGAACATGTACGTGCTTACAAATCAGCTGGCACAGGCAGCAGAGCTTTCTTGTTTGTCACAAATCCACTGAATTTTCTTAACTAATAAGCCAAAAGGGAGCTCAACAATAATTTATCTGCATTAATTATTTGAGTTGGAGGGGGACATGGAGCTTTTCACCTTTAACCTAATTTGCTTCATTTAACTCTAGCCAAAAAAAAAAAAATGAAACATAAATTTTAAAACTTACAAAGTAGGTGTGTCTTACCCATTTAAGTTTAAAGAATTTAAAGCCTTTGACCAGGTTAAAGCTATCAGAACACTCTCCTAATGGACCTTGCTATGACCACTAATCAATGTCAATGTATAGACCTCTGCTATCCAACATGGTAATAGTAGCCACATGCATATTAACCTCTTGAATGTGGCTCATCTGAACATCTGAATTAAGATATGCTGCAAACACAAACCGTTCAAGCAATTTGGGACACTGAGGCAGGAGCGTCACAAGTTCAAGGCTCATCCCTGAAACTTAGTGAGAACCTTAGCAAGTTAGTGAGACCCTGTCTCAAAATAAAAATGACTGGAGATGTAGCTCAGTGGTAATGCAATCCCCAGTACTGCAAAAACAAACACAAACAAAAAGATCACACAAACCAGATGTTGAAGGTTTGCATCCTCCCCCGAATAAAAAACGCTTATTTTAATTTTTATATTGATTACATTTTTGAAATTATAAAAATTTGGATGTATTAAATTAAGTAAAATATATTGTTCAATTCATTTACTTCTTTTTTGCTTTTTATGTTGTTAGTTGAAAACTTGAAAGAACATTTCAAGTGGCTCATTATATTTCTATCTTATTGTTCTGACTGAAACCTTCCAGTTTCAGTTAAGTAATCACTTTCATGATCAAGTAGGCGTTTAAGAATGATGCCAACAGGAGGAGAAATGCATAATTCTACATAGTTTGCTAGTTCTTTGTTATGTGGCATCACTTTCACGTGTTAAAGACTGATTTCCCTATTTCTGCCCCTCAGGATCCTTCTGCCTCCTGCACAGCATCTTCTAAATCCCTTTCCTCCCAACACCCTTCATTCTGTGTTTTCCAGGTCAACACTCCCTTTGATTGGGATCCCTTCTTCACTTACCTCCACCTCTACCTTGAAGACTTGATTCAAAATATTCTCTCCTTATAAAAGTGTCTCCCACCTTCAGGTGGCCTCTCCCTCTTCAGACCTCTTGGGCATTTAATTGCTACCTGCCTTTCTAAAAACACTTCTACATCCATATTGCCAGATGTTACATTTTCTAAGGGGAAAAAAAAGTTTCATGGCTAAATGATTTAGGAAAGCACAGTGAAATCGACCTCTTTACTGGAGAATTTCTTAGTCCCCTTCATAGCTTAAATATGGATTAAGAATTTTTTTGGGGGGAGGGATACTGGGGATTGAACTCAGGGGCACTTGACCACTAAGCCACATCCCCAGTCCTATGAGTATTTTATTTAGAGACAGAGTCTCACTGAGCTGCATAGTGCCTCATTTTTTGCTGAGGCTAGGTTTGAACTTGCAATCCTGGGATCCACTGGGATTACAGACATGTACCACCGAGCCTGGCTGGACTAAGAACTTTCAAAAAGAGCAATATGGAACCCAGCATTTTCCATATTTTTGACAGGAGCACATTTTTTTTTCTCCGTGAATAATACAGGACTGAATTCTTAGCAACATACTTTGAGAAACAATGTTATATACTATTAATTGGCACATGACTCTTTTGTGGCCTTTTCTTCTCTTGTTTGGGGCCATTATATAAATCTCATTCATTTGCTAGAAGTTTCAGACTTGTATTTGTTTCTTAAAAGGTGTTACGTGTGATATATTGAAGCCAGAAATGTGAATAACTATGTGTTGATTGAGCTTAGTATGCTGAGAGGTCATACTACATTTGTATCAATCCTACAACTGATAATAACTGAACTAATTGGACATGTACAAGAAGCTAACCTTGAAGTTCTTACTATTGCCCAACACTTTTAAATTTAAACTCTGACTAGTGGTAGAAGTATAGGACAATCTGAAACCTATTCAATATGGTAGTATCAGCATACCAAGCAAAGCCAAGAAGTACCACTGGTATATTATTTAGGACAAAAGGAGTAAAATTACTGGAAAATACAGTTTGGGCTCAAATTAGATACTAGAAAATGAGAGTTTAAAAAGACCAAAATGAATGAAAAAGTACTAACAGAAATATTTTAATTATAAAAACAATAACCACTTCTATGAGATATTGACTTGGTTTTATGTCAAGTACAACTTATGTTTTTCAAAATTTTGCACTTACTGACCAATATCAGTAGCCTCATAGATTCATTATTATTATTATACATACATATATGCATTGATTAACCAAAATTAGAATATTTAGGCATACATGTGTTATTTAAGCATATATGTGCATATAAACATGAAAGAGGATACTTAGGAAATAAGTTAGGAGAAATCTGGGTACTATCCTATCCTTTTCTATCCTTTATTGTCCCAATCAAAGTCAGTCTTACTGCTGTCCTTAATTTCTTGTTCTATTCATGTGGGGTTTTTAATGTTTTTAAATATTCTTTATTTGTTCTTTTCAGTTATACATGACAGTGGAATGTATTTTGACCTATCATACCTACATGGAGTATAACTTCCCATTTTTGTGTTTGTACATAATGTGGATCCACACTGGTTGTGCATTCATATATGAACATAGGGAAGTTATATCCAATTCATTCTACTGTCTTTCCCATTCCCATCCCCCCTCCCTTACGTCTATTCCACCCCATTCAATCCAGTGAACCCGGACACACACACACACGTAAGATATGACTGAGAGAAGAAAATGACATACAATCAATCAACAAATATATGAAAAAATGTTCAACATCTCTAGTAATTAGAGAAATACAAATCAAAATTACTCTAAGATTTCTTCTCACTCCAGTCAGAATGGCAACTATTAAGAATACAAACAGCAATAAGTGCTGGAGAGGATGTGGGGGGAAAGGCACACTCATACATTGCTGGTGGGACTGCAAAAAGGTGCAGCCAATATAAAAAGCAGTATGGAGATTCCTTGGAAAACTGGGAATGGAACCACCTTTTGACCCAGCTATCCCACTCCTCTATCTATACCCAAAGGACTTAAAAACAGCATACTGCAGGGACACAGCCACATCAATGTTTATTGCAGCACAATTCACAATAGCTAAACTGTGGAACCAACCTAGATTCCCTTTAGTAGATGAATGGATAAAGAAAATGTGGTATAAATACACAATGGAACATTACTCAGCAATAAAAGAAAATAAAATCATGGAATTTGCAGGTAAATGGATAGAGTTGGAGAATATAATACTAAGTTAGCCAATCTCAAAAAACCAAATGACAAATGTTTTCTCTGATATAAGGAAGCTGATTCATAGTGGGCTTGGGAGAAGGGAGCATGGGAGGATTAGAAGAACTCTAGATAGGGCAAAGGGGTATGAGGGAAAGGGAGGGGGCATGGGGGTAGAAAAGATGGTGAAATAAGATGGACATCATTATCCTAAGTACATGTATGAAGACATGAATGGTGTGAATATACTTTGCATACAACCAGAAATATGAAAAATTGTGCTCTATATGTGTAATATGAATTGTAATGCATTCTACTGTCATATATAACAAATTAGGATAAAAAATAAGTAAGTAAATAAATAAAGATATGACTGAGAGAGACTATGTATAGTCCACTCAGTATCTGTGAAATCCCTGATAGTGGCATTAATCTAACGATCATGTTGAAGAAGAAGTAGCTATTTTCTTGATTTCCACTGAATGTACCTTAGGATCAGACCCAAATTTCTCTTAGTAGCCTACTCTAAATATCATCCATGACATTTTTATATCATAAATATGTTTTCATCATTGATGAGAAAGTGTTATTTACAAGCTGTTTACTGTGTTTGTGGTCAGGTTCTTTGAGAGGTTAAAGAGAAAGTGAAACACATACTTCTTTTGCCTTAACAAGGGTCATAATCTGATTGGGAAGAAAAAGTTAAACTGATCACTAGAAAGCAAAGGGAATATGAATTCTCACTTCTGTGGAACATATACTTCAGTTCAGAAAGGGGGAATTGAAAGTGTGACCAAAATAACCAAGTAAAGCCAATCTGTTGAAAGACTATTGAATTCAGAACCATCATTTGCACTATGTTCTGGCTGATATGGGAAAAACCATGGGGATTTTTGAGAAGAGGGTCCACAAGCACAGGGTGACTGTGAGAGGCTGGGAGGGATGACCATGACAATGACTGTAGGCGTTAGACTATGTTGGAAGGCTGTGTCTCTCTATTGCACTGGCCCTGGGATCAGAGCAAGAGCAGTCTTTGAGAGAGGAACAAATGCAATCCAGTAACTGACTAGACTTAAGTGGTTAAAAACAAAAATGTCAGTGAGATGGTCAAAAATGATCCAGGGTATTGAGCCAGATAAAAAAATAATAATAGCTAACGATTTTGAGCATTTTCTCTGTACCAGGTAGTATTTTGTGTGCCTTTTCAGGATTTTCCTGGGTTTTATGATGCAATTATTGACGTAAGTACTAACATTTCTCCATGTTATTAAATGAGAAAACTGAAATTTATAGAGGAAGTATAAGTTGTTCAAAGTCATGGCTGAGCAAAAATTTTAATGAAGGCAGCCTAAATCTAATGCTCTAACTTCTGCGCTATCTTTGTCTCATATAAGAAACATGATAACAGAGATAAATTTGGGATCAGGAGCTAATTTTAGAATAAGAAATCATGACGTATTTAAAATATAGTCTGGGTTGGAAACAATAGTATTTCCAAGTAGACATGTCAGGTGAGATTTAGAGATAAAAGACCTCATCTTGGATAAGCTGGAGATCTAAATAGTTATCCTTAGAGAGAAATAATGTTCAAGAGAAGAGATTATAACAGAAGTATTAGAGATTGCAGTTTTCAATAGATAACTACTTCTTGGAAGTAATGAATTTGTAAGCATTGCATATTGGTATTTCATGTTATGTGACCCTAGCCTCATGCTCTACAAACTTCTTTGACCACACACTTCTATTATAAAGAATTGCTGAGTATATGTCATTAGTATATATAATTTTTCTCCATTATTCTCATATGATAATGTAGCTAATGGAAGACTTCACACTGGGAAAACAGGCAGCTTTACCAATTTCTGGTTTGCTTCTTCTTGCACTTTCAGCCATAAATTCAATCTGGGTTTTCCTTGGTAGGACACTTTTTAATGTCATTTATTCAACTCATTGAATTAATACCTTTCCATATATATATGGAAAGCTCATATATACTCCCACAGTGTTACAAATGTATCGTAAGTGAAAGAAAAATATGATTGTCTAAGCCTGCCTTATGGATCTCTCCTGCTCATTGCGCCTGGATGGCGCCAGCCATCTGATTTAGGAGCTCAATGAGGGTTCTGGTATCATCCTGTATATTAAATACCATAATTTCTAATTTACAAATTGCCACTCTGTGTTTTCCTTTCTACACCCAATGATATCTTTAGCAGCTCTCCACCCTGAAGAGAGCTTTTCTGCACTTTGGAGACCACTGACTTTTTTCTGAACTTTCTCAAAGACCGGAAGGCATTTCCTTATCTCCTTTTCCAGCATTTATTGGATGGGCAAGTCTGAGATTTCTCTATCTGTACACTGTATGGTGGGCATGCTTCTGTCCAAACCCCATACCGCCTTTCTCTTTCCAGATTCCAGTCTTTACAGTTTTAGTCTTTTCTTGCGACAGCCCCATTCCTTTTTGATTGTTTTAATTTCCCTTTCCCCTTTAATTGCTTTTAGACTTGATCTTTGGTGTTTTATAATTCTTGGATAAAACATTGAGAATTTCATAGTATTTCTAGAGTAAGCCACTGTAAATGAACAGAACCATGTACTTTGTATGTTTCCAGAATCTTCTTTCATAATACCTAGAAACTCATGTATTTTCCAACAGCAATCACTGTAGAATGAGAACCTCCCTTTTAACTGTCATATGTAAAAGTAGTACCAGGGTCAAATACTCAGTAAGCATTCTCTTAGTGAGAAATAAGTTAGACACTAAAGTCAAATAGTAATGTCAAAAATATTTATTAATCCTTGCCAAGTGAGTAGAGAATATTATTAATATATGTGTTTTATTTAGCTTATTGCTTTTAGATTTATTTTTAGTTTCTATATTTTCTTGTTACTCATTCATTGTTTTCTTTAGTCTTGAATAAAGGCTTCCCTATGCTTTGTAGCCACATGACCCTTGGAAACGTTTTCTCCTGTAAGCCATAGAAAATAAGCCTTAACATTGAAAAACAGTGTGAATATTAAGATACTAGACCTCAGCCAAGAATTTTAATGGGATTATTTGAGATCAGACACACAGTTTAGAAAATTGGTGATCTGCTCATCTCTTCAAAAATATATAAATGATGAAGTATATTTTAAAATAATCTGTAACTAATCAACATAGTACTGATGGGAACCATTTATTAAAATTGTAGATATGAAAAAAAATTAAAAGCTTATAAATAACTGAACTAACTTCCTTCCTAAGCTAACAGGGGAAAAGGCTTTGACTTTTTGATTTGCGAACAAAAAATGTGGTTCCAGTTTTATTTTAAACTTAAAATCAGTATGGAAAGATATCTTTCCATACATTCTTTATTGAAACAAACCAAGCCAACTGGATAGTGATAGAAGATGTCTCAGAATTAGGAATTATTTTAGAGTATTTCATCAGAGATACCTAGCAAACTGGCTTCTTAATTCATAAACATTAAGGTTAAAATAAAAGCATTTTGTTCTTTTCCATGAAATATTTATATCTTCACATGATAAATGTACTTAGAATCATATTAATAAAAATATTTCAAAAACTGATTTAAGAAACAATGTATCTCTAGAACTAATTACAATTGTATATATCTATATTTCTCTTGCCATATAGTTTTCTCAATTGCAGTGAATGGAAAAGTGCTGTAAGATTGGGGGATGGGGAGAGTGAAAAACAGGAATAGAAGGGAACAACTGAATGGCTCTTGGTGTGGGGATACTAAAAATGGCAGGCACAACTGAGTAGCCCCTGTGAATCTGGTGATAAGGTTGTGCTGAGTAAAATTTTTTGTTCTCTACATACAAAAGAAAAATTCAAATTCGGCCAGTGTGAAATATAGCACTGCTTTGCCAGTGACATCATGGGCTTCTTGTTGAAAGACAGAAACGTAGGGCTGGGCTCAGTTGCCCAGTGTGCACTGAGAACTTCAGTTTGGTGGTCATAAATAGAAGTTTTATAGGTGCTGATGCAAACAAAAGGCAGCAGATTGTCAAGTTGCTTTTTATTGCCTACACAGGAGCTAAATTGGTAATTCCTTTGGCTAAATTGTCTCACATTGTCAAGCTAGAAATCCATCAAGACTATCTTTTGGAAAGAAAATGTAAACTCACCCACATGGATGGAAAAGTCATCAAAGATGATATGATTGTCACCTTTCAGGGAGCCCAGTATTTTTCCATCCTTATTGGAAAACACAAAGAGTAGGAGAAAAAATGTGCTAGTTATCTTGAAATAATGTATATGTTCTATGTGGGTAAAATCACTTTACCAAATGTAAATTATTGGTTTAAAAGAGGCTAAGAAGATTAATGAAGAAGGCTTAGAGAATATTATTCTTCATACAGTGTCAGAGTTTGGAGTGGGTGTAAAGAACAATCATATTGGTATAATAGATGACAGCATTGGCTCTCGTCTCCCAATAAAGAGTCTTTTCTGACTACCCAAGAAATAAATGCCCTTCCTATTTTCAATACCTTGTCTTAGTCATCATTTAGAGAGCTAGGAGCTATGAACACACTTAAGACACTGGCTTTGTTGAAATTTTTGCCATACCTGCTTCTTTGGATATATTAAACAACTCCCATTTGTCTTTGGGAATTGGAAACCTTTTGTAGGAGAGGATTCAACAACCCTGAGGAAGTAGATGGAATGTATTCATTAAAAATAGAATAGGCAGATTTCTTCCTCATGCCTTTCCTGTGTTAATGTTTCAACTTAAAAAACATGGTTATTGAAAAAAATCTCAAGTCCAGGCCTAAAAAAAAAAAAACAAAAAAAAAAAAAAAACAAGAACTTTGGGATATCATGAGGATGCTAACTAGCCTGATTTTGTTCTACACATTTTATTTATTATTCAAGACACTAGATCTACTCTTCTAGTTCATTTATGACTGGCTGTTTGCCACATCCCTTCTTGAAAATGCTGTAGCACTCTCAAGAGGATTGAGAAAGGGACCTTGTATGATAGTTCATTCCACTAGTGAATGAAGAAAAAAATTCAAAAATAGCTTCTTTTGGTTTGATGGGAACAAATGGGGATAGCAATTCTAACAAAAAAATGTTCAGGAAAGAGCCCTCATTTGTCTACTAATGCTATTCAAAACCATGTTCATCACATTTGGGTGTCTCTATAAAGAAGATGCATCCCAGTAGTTAAAATTATTGTGTATAAACGTGTAAACAACAAATAAACAAGCCTTAGAAAGATGTGGAGTCAAAGAACTTGAAATATTTATTAATCCCTTTGAAGGGCTGCTGCAGTCAAATCATGTGGATGCTTCCCAGTTGGCAAGGAAATGGCATTGCTCAAAGGTTTCATATTGAAAAGCCTCAAGCAGCTATCTAGGCAAGAAGTTTGGCACTGGTACTGCAAAACTACAAAGACAAATGCCCAAATATTTATCATATGATTTGTATTCTGCAGTCACTCTTGAGTTTCACTGGTAACAGTGGGAAGGAAAGGATGAAGTCAGATTTCAGAAATAGAATTTTTGAGAAAGGATTTAAATATCTAATGCATATTTCCACAGAAGGCCATAACTACAGACCTGCTGTCAATCTCTTCTTATTAAAGTTCAGTTATTTATCTTTGGGCAAAACATCTCTAGAAAATATTGGTTTTGAAGGAGAACAATACTACTACTATTTTTTAAAAATAGAATTTTCTTCTTAAACCTCGTTGACAGATTATCTCTCACCATATTTTTAAATTACAAAGTGGCCATTCTGCAGTGAAGTATAGTAATAGAGCTACTATGTAGCAAAGTGAAGTGAAAAAATCAGTGTACTTCTACCATTAAGGACTTATATGTTCACTTAGATTTCAGGTTCTCAGAAACAACGGTGTTCTGTGCACAGAGATGCAGAGGATCCAGCCAAATGGGAAAGAGATGCTTAATTTTTACTTGGTCACATTATTAACTATAACGAAAAAATTACAATCCTTATTTTCTATTAGTGAATAGGATTTCTGTGTTCTTAATGTATATTTATTTTTTTATTTATCCTAAAATATGGTTTAAGGCTAGAAATAGAAGTATCCTAATGTTAAATGAGTCAAACTTTTACCCGTTAAGTGTCAAATCATCACATTTTATTTTAGTATTTAAAAGTCATCCAAAGGGATCCAGCATGGCTCAGTATCAGGGTGAAGTTCATTATTCTACTTTTATTCTGCATGGCCATATAACAGTAAAGACACTGCTTAGGGCACTCTGGAAAGGCACAGAGTAAAATAAGAATCATCTTTATTTCTACTATCAAGGCAAACTATTTAAATCTTTCCCAAAATTTACCAGAGTTCTTGGTATACAACAAGGGCTCAATTCATAATTGTTGAATAAATAAAAACATGTGGGAGCCGGGGCTGGGGTTCAGTGGTAGAGCGTTTACCTAGCACGTGCAAGGCCCTGGGTTTGATCCTCAGCACCACATATTAAAAAAGGTATTTTGTGCAACTGCAATATATATATATATATATATATATATATATATATATATATATATATATTTCTATAAACTTCTATTTATAGAAAGCCTAGAATTCAAGGGATAGGATTTTTAGTCAGGAAAAGTATAACTCTGTAAGGCAGTTATCAAGTGAGCATTAGAAAAACTGCATAATTATCATTTTGTTTGTCTTGATTGTGTTTAGTGATTAATAATCTTTATATTTAAAAATAGTTTTGCTTTCCATTATTACATAATCAAAAGTCAAAAAAGTAAAAGATACTTAATTCTATATTTATTCTCCATTCTACACAATTCAATCTGTTTCTATAGATGTATAAAAATGTTGTGGAGAGAACTACTGACATTAGAGTGGACAGAAAAAAATCTAGTAAATTATATGTAAAAGTTCCAGGTAGTTTTCTGTGGGAACTACAAGCATATTGGCTTTAACAAATCCACACTTCTATATTTAATATCTCAAGCATTAGGAAATTGGCTGCTTGCAAATATATTTAAAGTAGGTTGGTAGTATGAGGTTTCCTCCTGCCTATGGAACTATTTCTTATTTTTCCAAGTTTCAAAATAGGTTTACTTAAATCATGTATGCACTTGAAAATGATACATTATCCTGAGTTTATTAGAACAATAAAAACGTAGCAATGCAATGATATGAATGTTTTAAAATATAAGTGCCAATGCTTTTCAAATAAAATCCTTGTCTAGAATAGTTTTGTATTTTAATACTAAAGGTCTAATAAGTGGCAGGAGAAAACAGGAAGAAAAAACATAACAAGGAATCAAGGGAATAGTTTTTCAAAGAGTATTCTCTGAATTCTCACTCAAGAGAAGTGGCTCCATTAAAATAATGAACCTAAGATTAATATTTTATAGTAGATAAGATAAAATATATGTATTTTCTGTGACAGAAGCTTTTGAAGTTATACCAATTTGGGGAATCATTATTTTGCTTGGTCATCTAAAATTCCTTTGAATTACATTGAACTCATTTTACAAGCCCTAAACACAAGATCTAAGGTTCCTTGTATCTTTAATATGGCTTTATCTTTTCATTATACTATATACCATATAGTTCTAGCAGAAAGTACTTCTACAGCCAGCAATCATTCTCTCCTATTGAACACTCAAGACAGGAGTAAATTTCCCAAATCTAAAAGATTTAATTATCCAGTGAAGATACCTGAAAGACAAATGGAACTGAAGGGTGATTGGGGTGGAGACTAGAGATTGGGAAGAGTGCTCCAGGGAGAGGGATCCCTTGTGGAAGCCAAAGGTAGGATACAGGGTTAGATCAGGAGGGCTCTTCAGGCCAGGCATGGTGTATGAACTTTATGAGGGCAGTGGTGAACATGGAGAGGTTTCGTCAGGGTCTGGGGGAGGCATGATGAAGTGGAGGGTGATCAGATCTGCACTTTAAAGACACTGTGCTAGCTACTGTTTAAAAATGGATTAGAGTAGTAGTGCATGCCTGTAATCCCAGAGACACAGGAGGCTGAGGCTGGAGGATTATAAATTCCAGACCAGCCTAGGCAATTTAGCAAGACCCTGTATCCAATATATATATATATATATATGAGTGCCCCTGGGTTCAACCCCCAATATTATGTAAAAGAAAAGGAAAGAAAGAAAAAGAAATGGATTATAAGGGACAAGTCTGGAGACCAGGTTAGAAATTCACGTAGAAAAAGGTGAGAGAAGTGAACCCATTTAAAAGATAATTAAGAGGTAGAACATATAGGATTTATTCTCCAGGTAGTTGTAAAAGGGTAAGGAAGAAAGAAGAGTTAAGACTGTCACCCAGGTTCCAGGATCTGCATGATACCATTTATTAACTTGGGGACTGCAGATATAAGATCAGCTTACAGAGGAAATGGGATGAATTCATTCAGGAATGTAATGAATTTATATCCTATGGAATATAAAAGTTGAGATATCCAGGTAGATTATGGAATCATCCTGGAATAGTGATATGAATTTATAGAATTTATAGAAGAACTGCCTATAAATAATTATTGGATCAATTGAAAATAATGATATTACGCAGGGAGAGAAAGTAGGATAGGAGTATAAAATACCAACACTTAAGTAAGGAGCTGAATGGATACTGAAAAGTAGGAAAAAAACGGGAGGCTGATGTTACAGAAAAAAAAAAGTGGCTTTTCAAATGTAGCAGTGTTTATGCCAAAGGCTATAAGAAGTCAAGATCAGGATGAAAACTAACCATTAAATTAAACCTCATGGTTTGGTAGGATGGTGTGCACAGGAATGGATGGGAGTGAGTCGAGGGAAAGGGAGGGTCTGAGATGACATAGGTAGCTAGCTGTTAATTAGAAGTGTGGTGATAATATTTATAGCAGCACAATTCACAGTACCCAAATTATGGAACCAGGCTAGGTGTCCATCAACAGATGAATGGACAAAGAAAATGTGGTATGTATGCACAACTGAATTTTATTCAGTCATAAAGAAAAATGAAGTTATGTCATCTGCAAGAAAATAGAACGAGAGACCATTATGTTAAGCTAAACAAGTCAAATTCAGAAGGTTAAAGGTCCTAGGTTTCCTATCATATGTGGAAGGTAGAGAAGAAAAAAGAAAAGAGAAATGAGGGCAGATCTCATGAAAATCAAAGGGAGCTCAGTAGAGGAAAGGGACCAAAGGGGTGGGAGGTGAGAAGGGAAGGGGGAAGTACTGGGGAATGATATTAATCAAGTTATACTGTGTCTTATGTGCATGAATGAATATGTAACAACAAATCCCATCAGTATGTCCAACTATAATGCACCAATAAAAATTATGGGACAAAAAAGGAAATTTGGTGATAAATGAAAAGAAGCAATTAAATAGTATTAGATAAAATAGATTAAAAGTCATTTATTTCACCAGGAAAGATTCCAGCTGTTTAAATACTTATGTGAAATGTTCAGTAGAAAAGTAGATTGAAGTCATTTTTAAAAGAAAAAACAGCTAATAATAATAGCTTGTACTCATTGAGTGCTTAGTGTGTACTGACTGAGCACTCAGTTCTAAGTTCTTTATGTGTATAACTCAATTGTTGTTTACAAAATCCTAGGTCCTGTGATAGGTACTAGGTTTATTTTGCTTTGAAGATAAAGGAATGAAAAGCTGGAAAGTTAGAAGTACTGATAGGATAATTTCCTTTATGAGGTAGAAAAGAATGGTATCCAAAACAGGTAAAGGAAGTACTCTTTCATGCCATTCTAAAGGACCAGAAGTGGGAGGAGTGAGATGGAGGCAGTTGCATTTATGGATTTGGAATTTGTGTTTGTCAATCAGAGGATGAGGGCGTCTACACACATGAAGTGCTGAGATAGCGGGTGGTAGGCTGGAAGTATGAGGAAGGTTTCAGTGAACCCTGTGGTGAACAGGAGAGAACACTGACTAGAGAGCATAGGTGATTTCTAGTCAGCACTGCAGTCCTTACTGCAGGTGGAGAGCAAGAATAGACAGTGCTGTTTGTTCATCAGCAGTGTGGTGGGACTTCCCCTGGTGTTGGGCTTCAGATCTGGGGGAGGTAGTGCTGTTAAGACTATCTAGGAAAGTTCTAGGATTCAGCATGTTGAATTCACCACAGGACACGGAAGACCTTCATGGCAAATCAAACATGCAGGGTTATGGGGGAAGATGGGGAAAGAAGGAGGGTGTGGATCCATTTAATTGGCACTTATTTGTAACTTCTTCAAAAGTAGAGTAGGATTGAACCTAATTAACCAGGTAAGAGAGGAATGGATGGTGCCCAGAGACAAAAACATAGCCTAGTGAAGGGGTATATGAGAATTCTCTGTACTTTTTGTTTTATTTTTTCTATACACCTAAAACTACTCAAAAATATCTAATCTATTAAGTAAAAATATGGATCTGGGAATAGATTACATAGGGACCATCTAAGTATCATTTACCATTCTTTTTGGAAGAATTTATGGATTATTTAGCTACATTGAACCACATGGTTTATCCTCTCCAGAGTTATTTTGAATTTAAGATGGGCAGAAGAAAGGAGGAAGAATAAGAAATCTATTGTTGAATCCCAATTTGCACAAGGGACTGTGGGGGGGGGGTTATTATAAGTTTTATATAATTTAATATTGGGTCTAAACCTATGAAGTTGGACCACATGTATATTTTGCAAATCAAGATACAAAAACACAGAGATGTTACCTAACTTTTCTAAAGTGGCTCAGGGGGTAAGCAGAGAAAAGGTTTGGAACCATTGTCTATTGACAATGAATACATGATCATTGTCCCACACTCCCTGAATAACTATTCTGTTCATTAACATTCAGTTGTTTTATGTAGCCTTAGGTTTTGAATATTCTCTGAAACCATGATTAGAAAGTTTGAAGAAAGTCACCACTAAACGTTACCTGTCAAAAGAAAGATTCACTAATGAACCAATAGGTGGCAGTATAACATGGCAGTCTTAAATATTTAAATAATCTTGTTAATTGACAATTGTTTGAGGCACCAGGTGTTGTGCTAAATATCGTGCTTGGCCCTGTGCTAGTTGATCAAAAGAAGGAGAGAGAAAAATAAAGGAGATAGAGGAAGAGGGAAAGCAGAGATGAAGTAAAAGGAACTCTCAAGAAGCCAAAATTATAATAGGACCTATATATTCTTCAAAATTTATCTTAGAACTCAACCCTGGAAGTCCCAGATGCCATAAGTCCTCTAAATACCTATATGACATGGTGCTAATAGTGAACAGTGTAACCACTGATAGAATGTCCATGTCTCTATTAGACCATGAGACACCTTGGGGATGGGAAACTGCTCATCTTTGAATATCTTGGAACCAGTAGCTGCGCCAGTGCCTGGCTTGATAGATATGAAATAAACATTAATGGATGAATTAATGAACAACTTAATGAAAGATATATGACTGTTTATCACTTCTTCTCTTTAATCCTCCTACCTTTGGGAGAAATTCTATCAATTCTATGTATCAAATATTGTATCTTTTTCTTTAATGAAAATTAAAGTTCTTTAGAATCCTCTAATTAGACACTCGTAGTCAGACACATCACCCATTGTGCCATTGGCTTGTTAGTAAAAAGGAACTGTCTTTAGGATGAGGAGAATGTGAAACAAGCCAACTGGCAGCCATAGTGGTTGGAATATTTTGATCCTGAAGAAGAGAGGGCATATAACAAGCTCTAACCATGTGCCAGACATAAATACTAGATTTGTCTAATCCTTAATAATATTACGAGCTAATTACTATTATTAAGTCCATTTTATAGGTGTGAAAATGAAGCTCAGAGAATCTAATTTGTCCAAAGACATTAACTGGTGCTACTGGAATTTCCTTTTTTTTTTTTTTAACTAATATGCCCTTATCAGATTCTAAATCCTAGAAAGGTTAAAAACTTGCTTAAAGTAACACTGTCAGAAAGCAGCAAAAAAAAAAAAAAAAGGACTCCAGTCCAGAGTCCAGGCTTACAGGACTCAGGGACTTGTACTTCTTGTTCAGCTACATTTCCTCATCACACATCTTTCTGTAGACTTGGGAAACCCATCTTGCTCTCCTGCTGTCTCCTGAATTAGCATCACATTAAGGGAAGCCTGTAGTTGTGTTTCTTTATAGAAATGGATGGAGGTGTTTGTCTCCCAGCCTCTAAGGTGAGGTAATTTTTGTAGCTTTAGCTTTGCTAATTCTCCACTAGCAACTCTTTTAAAGTTTTGGCCTGGTCCAGTTGCCACCAGGTCCTGATAATCAGGAAGCCATCCTAGAGCTTCCAAGCTTCTAACAGCACCCCCAGCTATTCATCAACAGTATCTCAGATTAGTGCTCAGGCAGAGGACAGACGGGGGTGAGTAACTTCATGGGGAAACAAGGGGCATTTGAGCCTACAGTCATCTAAACAGCCGGATGCATTGGTATCAACAGGCTTAAAATGCCATATGTCCCTTAGAATTTTATTCTCATTTTAACAATGCTATTTTGATGCATAGTAAATAAGCCTGAAATCAAATACACAAAAATGCTAGCAAAAGAAATATGGATCATTGATATTAGTGCAATAAAATAAATGATTTTTTTTGTTTATTTTCCAAATTTTTGATGATGTGTCTTCAATACCTTCAAAATCAATGTTAAAGTTATCTTTTTTAAAAAAGCATTTTCCCCCTTTGGAAGTAGCTAAAGAGGATATGGATAGATGAAACAATATAGTCCAGATGTCCAAATTGTAGATTTATCTTCCTACAAATTTTTCTGCAATGAATTGGAGAGGAACTAGAGTTCACAACAAAGGCTATGTTTATTCAGTGAGTCACAAGACTTAAGGGATGAAGGAAATTGGTCCATATGAATGACTTAGGAGATAGAAATAAAGCAGCAATCAAAACTGCCCTCAGCTTTACAAGAGCTGACTTACGGACCAGATCCTTAATAGCCCACCCGTCTCCTGGGCTCCTTTAGCTGCCATCCTGGCAGTTCACCTCTAGGGGCGCTCTGATCTGTTTTACAATATTGCTCAGGTCCTTTGAGTCTTAAACCCCCTTCCCACTTCACCTCATCATTTAGCAGAAGAAAAGGCAGAATTGTTTCAAAAAGAATACTAGAAATGGGAAGAGAAAATAAGCACAAAACCATGAGAGTATGGAGAACAGATCCTTTTTAATGTAACTTGAATCTAGCTATAGATCTGTTTTCTGAGAAGACAGATTAAAAATTCCAAGCCTAGATTGCTGTGGATGCTGAATGAATCCCTCAGAGCCTGGGTGCCTTCTCTGCTCCTGCTGCATCTGAGAAGGGTCTCAGCCTCCACTGTAGATCTGTTCTCTAGGTCACTAACCTGCTGGGTCAAGCAGTTTCCACCTGCCCTTCTCTCACCTTCTGGTCTCTCAGGGAAGAAAAGTGCTTCTCTTTCAGGCCCAGAATTCAACATCTGTATATGGCCTTCCTGTGCCTTCCTCCTTTACCCTTCCTATAAGTCTGTGAGATCAGCAAATTATCCAGTCACCCAAAGAATTTTATTAGGCAAATGTCAAGACTCTGTCTTTTACCATATGGCAAGTGTCATACTCATCCTTTCTAGTGGATCTTAATTTCATCCTAATTCATTGTCCCATTATAAATACGCACCTATTTGTCCACCATGTGTTCCCATTTTGTTTAAAATAATCACTGAGCCCATGTTTTAGTTTCTTACCCTATTCTCACAAATAGGTAAAAGGCCAGAAAAATCCAATAGCATGTTTTAGAAGACCACCTCACATCTGCTTTCCCATCTGAGAAGAAAAAGATTATATCCTTACCATCTCTCAAAGCCCATTCCCAGTCCCAACCCTTGCCTCTTCATATGGAGTTTTCTTTAATTTCTTTCCTTCCCTGAGAGATGCCTCTGGCTGAAAACTCATTTGCAGACCAGAGGTACTTGACACGCTCGGAACCCAAATAATGTTCATGCCATCCTGCCTCCAGCTACCCACTCCTCTCTCCACCCCAGGTCCTCTCTGAGCCCCCTCCTCAGGTACTGATCTTGCATAATCCTAATCATTACAAATTTATAGCATCAAAAAACCTTAACCATATAGTAACAATAACATATACAATAAGAGGAGGGTTGATCACTCACACATGCTCTTACAGGAGAACAGGCAACTCTCTCCCTGGTAAGAAAAACATGGGTCTCCACCCCACCAAAAAAAAAAAAAAAAAAATCCCAGGATGCCCCAGAATTCAGTTTCTTTTCTTCATGACGTGTTGTAAAGCACGTCAGCTGCTCCTTGTTGCTGTGCAGATCACCCAACATCGGGTCACTGAGAGAGACGGCAGCGCTCCGCTCGCACAGCTGATAGGATTAGGAGCTGGTGCTTTGTCAGCCCTGAGTCCAAGAAAGCCCCAGCACACGCAGGTGAGATGCAAGGAAGAGTGGATGCGGAGGACTGTGGGGTGTTTGGATTGTATGGTACACACATTTTCTCTTTGGCAGTGAATTTGTATTGTCTTTTCTGTGAAGTTTATAGTGTGTGTGTGTGTGGGGGGGGGGTCCTGCCAATAAAAACCTGTTTTTCATCACTCTTCTGGTTTCAGGCATTGGCCACAAGCACCTCACTGGATTTGTGTGAGGCTCAAATAAGATTATATATGTGAAAGAGCCCTGAAAATTTAAAGTTTTGCGCATATGAAATTTTACAGAAATAATTAAATAATTTATCTGATATTTGGGTCCTAATTAGATAAAGACATTTTTTACCCCACCCCCAATCTACAATATTCTGTCTCCTCTGTTTCTTACCAGGCCTAGATAGGTATGTTAACTATAATCTCTAAGGGTTCCATCTTCAAGCAGTGGATATTTTCTAAAATCCAGCAATTCATTTGTTTTTCAAGGAAAAGCCATGAAATTGCAAAACAATCTAATAAAATAAGTATTTAAGTAGAACATGGATGCATAAGAATATGATAAAGCAGATGATAGATGAATATATTCTGCTGGATTAAATTATATGTCTTTGATGGTGTAATCCAAATGTTATATTTCTCCAAATGACATGAGAAATCCTGGAATGAAGCTAAAGGCAGAAAAGATATTGTCATTTTTAAAACTTGCCTCTTAAAACAACAGAAAAACAGGCTTGGGTTCCAAAAGTAGAGAGCTAAGAGGCATCTGAACACTAAACCATCAGCTTTTCCTTTGGCAAGGTTGCTATGGTGACAACAGGGCTACTGCACAGCTTCTCAGTGCCTGCATTTCTGCAGTAAAAGCTTTCATTGAACACATGTTGGATTTTTTAGGCACACACCCCATCATCAAAGACAAAAACATATTGGAGTCAGCTTTATCCAAGTCATGTGCTAATAGAAGTTGTATCTATGTTCTTTATCCTATAGGCTCCTTAATGTAGTTATGGGATTTACTTGTTCATGCATTCATTAGACAGTTACATTGGTGCCTACCATGTGTCAGGAATTGTGCTAGGCATTGGCTACAATCCCTTGGTGAAAACAAACAATTAAATGGGGAGTTCTGACATACAATCATAATGGCTCACCTAGGGTAAATGCAGGGGTCCTGGAAGTAGTAGGGAAGGTTTCTTGGGAGAAGTTGTCTAAAATGAAACTTAGTGTATCCTTAGGAAGAGGAGAATGGGTGGAGAGGATACAAGTAATGCTCTAGACAGAGACCCCAGCTTGTGCAGCAGTGTAGAGGAAAAAGAGCAGGAAATCTCCAGGGAACAGAAGTGCTGCAATTTTAGCAAATCCATTTGTAACTGGAGAGAGTGCCCCAGAGCTTGATGGGCTGGCTGGAGAGGGAGGATCCCTATAAGAGAAAAGACAAGAAATGAGATTGGAGAGGTAAATAGAGCAGCCAGATCCTGAAAGTTCTATGTGCCATATAAGGAAGTTTGAATATTTCCTAGAGATCAACAGGGAGGTAATTAATGAGTCTTTTGTTTCTTTTGTCTTATTGTTGGTACTGGGGATTGAATTCACCACTGAACCACATCCCCAGCCCAATTTTGTATTTTATTTGGAGACAGGGTCTCACCAAGTTGCTTAGCGCCTCACTTTTGCTGAGGTTGGCTTTGAACTCGTGATTTTCTTGCCTCAGCCTCCTGTAAGCCCCTGGGATTACAGGCATGTGCCACTGCGCATGCCCAGCCCATTCATGAGTTTTAGTGGAGAAGCATGATTTGATTTAGCCTTTCATGAAAGCCTTGTGGAAATATTGAAAGACAAATTGGCAAGAAAGGAATAAGAAGTAAAACTGGAAGAAAGACAACTTTAAATAGATTCCTGTTGAAATTGTGTAGAGTGATTATGGTTTAAACTCTAAATGAAAATAATGGAGATAACAGTGAACATAAGTGATCTGATTCAAGCTTTTTAATACCAGGGTAACATGGAGATCACTTGGTAGATTATGCCATGTGTGGGTAGGGCAAAATGGAAGAAGTCAAGAATCACTCTGAGGTTCTGACTTGAACAACTCAATGGAGGATGTTTCTTTTATTGGGTTCCCAAACTCAACACTCAGTTTTTGATAGGGAACTCATCTTATGACTTAATTCCTATATTACTGTAATATGACCCAGCCTCATAATTTTAGAAATAACAGACTGTATGAATCATCTTGAACTATCACTTTCCTGAGGCCCATATTTGAGATAGCTGTGGGTGTAGGAAAAATGAATTAATTACCTATTCACCCCAAATAAAGAATTCTAAGATTACTAACCCTGCTGCTTAAGAGACTTAGTAGATTGAAAAGGAATGAGAATGTATGGAATAAAATCTCTTTGAGGGTTACAGGAGGAAGGTAAATTAATTTCAATAATCCTGTAACCTTGGGATCTTTCTGTACTTACAACTCCCAAGGTTTGAGAGCTGAAGACTCAGGAGAAATGCTGTTTGGAGGGCAGACAAATGAGGATGATGGAGGTTCAAATACAATCTCCAGCAATCATAGTTCTTCCAACTAGTGTGTAGGGAGCAGACTGTTCACCCAACATTTAGAATTTATTTATTTAGAGTTTTCTCCAAAATTGAGTAAAATATATGTAAGTCATTAGGTTGAATTCCATCACCAGGTAAGATTTAATAATACCAAGTGTAATAAATCAAAATATGTACCTTGATTCTACATCTTAGATGGGTTTTTGAGTTTTTTTAAACAAATATATCTGCATCACAAATACTTTTTCTGCCTGTCACTAAAAGGCATCAGCAAATATTGACTGGACCACCTGGACCTGACCTAACCGCCCTTTGGCCGGTTCTGCTCAATCATCAGAGTACAATTTTTTTTTTCTCATATAATCTTCAAAGCTCCCCTTAAGGTGGGTGTTATCATTATGCTCCAATTTTACAAGGAAAAAGAAAGTTCACGGGGGTCAAGAACGCTAGGCATGAAGGCTGTCAGCCTGAAGGGATTGGGGTGCTGGCATGAGCCCGGTTTTCTGAGTTCAAGTGCAGAGTTGTCCCCACAGCAATGTGCCTGGACAGCTTGGGGCAGAACTGTCGGGTCATCCGCCTGGCTTCCCTAAGCGCCAGGAGCCTGCCTTCTTGTTTTCCTGCGGTGCTGGGCTGCGCTGCCAACCCAAGGCCCTTCTGACGCAAACCCCCAAGGAGATTTCAGCCTTTGAAATCCAGGAACCATGATGCTGTGCCAGTCCTGCAGCATTGGCTCGGCAGGGGTTCGGGAGAAGGGGGACCCGCCGCGCCATCCTCGGGTGAGGTCACTGTAGGGAGCTGGACGTCGACTTAAAACCAAGAGGCCAAGCAAGGATCACTAGGGGAAAACTTTCCCTTTCCCCGTTTTGGCTCTCGGTGATGTGGCAGCTTTTCTCAGCTTTTCCACCCAACGAACTCCACTATCAAACCCGAACCCAGGTGCTTAAAAAAGAGGTAGAGGGTGAGGGCACCTCTGGGCTGGAGATGCTGCTAGCCTCGGCCAGCCTGCAGCGGGTCACGCTCAGGAGGGGAGGGGGCGCCGGGCACTGGGTTTGGGGTCGTGCCAGCAGCGAAACCCGGAGGGCGTGCGCGGAGGCACGGACCGGCAGCCCGGGCCAGCAGGTGAGGGAGGTGGCCGGGAAGAGCCCCGGGAACAGTGGCGGCCACGGCCGCGGCGGCACCACGTGTCCGGCCGGGGCGGGGCGGGCGGGCGCGCCCTCGGAGCCGAGCACAAACCGCGGCGGCGGCGGCAGCGGCGGCGGCGCGTCGGACCCGCAGCAGCCGCCGCCCGCATCCCGCGGCGCTCAGCGCAGTGTCTTCGCTCCTCTGCACGCAGGTGCCTCCTCCTGGACGGCGGCAGCGGCGGCGCGAGGAGCAGGCGGGCAGTGGCGTGATGGGGCCCCTCCGGGAGAACAAGGTAAGGAGGACACGTCGTGTGGGAGCGGGTTGCAGTGTCCAAGGGCGCCTAAAGGAGGCAAGGTGGGCACTGAGGGGTGAGAAGGGGGCCAGGTGAGGACAGGACGGGGGTGGCATTTAGAGTTGAGGTCAAGGAGTGGAAGGAAAGGAAAAGGATATTTGCTTAGGTGATGCGATCTGGCAAATGAGGAGATGGCACCGGAGAAAGATATTTGGGGGATTGACATGAGAATTGAAAGGATTAACTACAGAGGGTTTGCGGTGAAGCTTTCTGTTGACGTGGTGTGTGTGTGTGTGTGTGTGTGTGTGTGTGTGTTGGTGTGGATAAAAGGAATTTGATGTATTCGTGATTGAGAAATAAGGACTCCAGCGTGTCAGTGACCCAGCGTTGGTAGAGTCTGCAGTGTGCCAAGCAGAGTGGCTGGCGTGGGATACCTGCTGGGCGACTGACGTGTAGGGCGGATCCAGAGGCTGGGTGCGGTTTGCAGCCCCTGGATAGCGCGGCTGCCTGAAGGCACCTCAGATGTTCCCTGCGGCTGGGGTTTTCCCTTCAATTCTGCACTATGCTGGTCTCCCCGAGGTGTTTACTTTGGCCTTGACCCTTCCTGGTAAGCTGAGGAAATGAGCAGGAGTTCATGTTGCAAAATGGTGTTTGTTGCCTAAGCCAAAGCCCTCTTTGAATTGCAGAGGTTAGAGGGAGCCGTGGAATTTTTGCAGAAAGCTTCAATAAGGGTGGTGGCCGACCTGAAAAATCACTGTCTTTGAAGCTCACTCTGTTTCTAGATGATGTACAGCCTTTGCCTCCTAAATTTAGTCTCAGTTTCCTTGTCTGTAAATAGGAACATGAATTAGTGTCTTCTCCGTGTTGCAGCCTGGGGTGTCAAGATCAAGTGAGATAATGGTTGGGAAAGAACTTTAAAACTGAGCAACATTTCAGAATATGACTTTTATGCATTTAAAAAAAAGCAAGGCATGGCAAGGTATTTGTGCTGCATTTTTAAGGAGGGAGAAAGAGAAATCTCTTCTCATGGTGTACTGTAAGGAAAACAAAAGCTAAACATGATGTAAAAGGTGGAGCCATCTTCCTGGGTATTGGATTTGTGTTTGCTTTTTCTGTTGGCAACAAGCCTTGTGTACCAGGATATTAATGAATAATTAAGATCCTGTCCAGAAGAGGAGAGATTTCAAGGATAAGTGTGTGTGTTCCATCAGAAAAGAATGGTTCCAGGTACAGAAGTCTACTTTGTAAGGAGACAGACAGGAAAATAGAAGTCAAATTGTCACAGTTAATTCAGGTAGAGCAAAATGGAATTTGAAAGGAAAAGTATGCTGTAATCAAGAGCCATTGGAAGCCAAAACCTTGAATGTGATAGAAAAAGCCAGAGTGAGAAGGTGAGTCAGGAATGGCACGGGGGAGCAAGCAGGCAGCCTTCCTGAGCATAGGTGGAAATGTCACGTGTGCTCTTCACTTAATCAGAAAGGTAAGCTCAGTGCAGAAGTTTTGGACCTCATTTCAGTGACTGAGATAAGGACTACTCTGGAGAGTCCATGTTTGGAAATGTAACTTCTTAGAAACTGACCCTTGAAGGAGCAGTCAGGAGTTGAGAGGGGGCAACAAGTTTCCTTTTGTTTTCTTTCTGATGTCCAATTGTGAGAAGGAGCACAGAGTGCAGCATCATGAGAAGGAGATTTCCCGAAGCCGGATTCCCCGGTTGATTCTTCGGCCCCATCTGCCCCAGCAACAGCACAAGGTGTCCCCAGCCTCTGAGTCTCCCTTCTCTGAGGAAGAGAGCAGAGAGTTCAACCCCAGCAGCTCTGGGCGCTCAGCGAGGACCATTAGCAGCAACAGCTTCTGCTCAGGTACAGTACATGAGAAGCCACCCAGCATGAAGCATGTGCATGGCAGGTGAAATGTGAATGGGCCTGGGCTTCGCCCCTTACTGCCTAGAACTAGACTTCTATTAGGGTGATTTGTATAAGACTGGACCTTTTTGGCTATTCTGATCTATTGGCTCTTTTGACCTATTTGCTATTTAGTTTCATATATGCAACCCAATGGAATCTCATAACTGTTTCTATGTGTTTTTCTAATTTCTAATTTAGGATATAAAATCTAACTTTTTTCCATGACTGTTTATATTGAGGTTTCTTTGTTTAATCTAGAAAAGATATTAAATTGAATTTTATACTTTCAACCTCTATAAGCCTATACTTTTGATTATAGAATCCCTAAAATAAAGCAACTTCTAACAAATGAGGTCAAGACCAAGGAGGGCTATACTGTGGGACTGGCCTTGTAGTTTAGTAACTGACTATGTGTCTTTAACCTCCTTAAACCCCAATTGTTACATCCATAAAGTGGAACGATGATACAGGTTAATTATCATCTATTTAACATGCTTGGGACAAGAAGTTTTGAAACTTTAAAAAATTTGGAATATTTGCAATGAGATATCTTAGGGATAGAAGCCATATCTAAACACAAAATTTATTTATGTTTCATACACATCTTCTACATATTGCCTTGGGTAATTTTATATGATATTTTTCAGTGCACCTGCTTTTTGCCTGCCACCTGTGGCATGAAGTCAGGTGTGGAATATTCCACTTGTGACCTTATGTTGGTGCTCAGAAAATTTCACACTTTAGAGCATTTCAGCTGAGCACAAAGATGCTCAACTGTACCTACTTTGTAGAGTTGTGTAGGAGTAAATGAGACTCTTTTCCTAAATGTACCCCTAGCTCAGAGTGTGGCTTAGAGAGGTGTTTAATACAAGACAGTTGTTAATATGATGAAAGTAGAGGTCAGTTTTGGCCTCTACATTCATCATATTTTTGGAAATTTCCTTAAAGTTGCAAAGTTATTTGGTAAGGGAACAGATCTCCTCACTCCTAGGGGTATGACCATTATCACTTGACAGAGCTTGTGATACCTGTTGAAGCACATGACTGAGAAAGACTTATATTTAAGAAGCATTGGAAATTTGGGTAAAATTTAAAGGAGCATCGGCTTGTGATTATTAAAGAATGTTTCATGGATCATTTTTTTTAGAACTTACTCAGGGAACTTGTAATTTGAATATTAATGCACTAGTGAGAAGGGATGTGTGCATCAAGATGCTCTGATTAGTGCTGTCACTTAGCAAGACACAGCAATCTATTGCAGTTAGTGCTGGAAATCACATTTTCCTAGTATTTTATAAATGCAGCTTTGGGTGTACAGCATACTTCCACAAAATAAGTCCATCCCATGAAGAAATTGTATGTTAGAAATATTTTGCTGCCTTCTTTAAAAAAAAAAATTCCTGGAGACATTCTCTGCATGGTTCTGAAAAAACTTTACTCAAATATTGTGTTCTAAAACTTATTTCATAACACTTGAACCATATGAATCAAGTGTAAAATGAAAACCCACTGAAGGTTTGCCTAATATTCTCCCAAGGAGAAAACAAAAGGATCATTGATAAACTAGGCCCTTAAGGTCCCTGGAACCTGAGGCTGGATTTGCTGTTCACTTTAACTCTGTTTTGGAGCTCAGGGCCCACTCTGCTAAGTGTGGAGACATCATTTGAAACTACTTTGTGCACATAACTCAATTCCACACTTATTCCTGATATTTTCCCATGTCATTAATTTCTCTGACTTTAGGGTGAGTAGAGTTATCAGAAGAGAAAAAGTTTGTCCAAACAAAATGAAAAAGAAAACCTAAATATATTCTAGAAAATATAAAGGCAAACCAACAAAATTATTAATTTTGGTCATGAATCATGCTCTCCCAGACCCATGTCCTGAATCATCTCTTCTTCCCAAAAGACCTGTCTCCCACTACGGCCATAATGGTGTACATGAAAATCGAAAGTAGATATTGATCTTTCTGCCATTAACTAGCTGAAAATTGAGAGGCAGAAACATATAATTATGGGTGTCTGTAAACCAGCCTTTCAGTCTTTAGCTTTGCACTCTGCCTCCAGACAGGAGTTTCTCCATTCCTCCGCCCCTCCCTTATCTTCCTGGGCTGGCTGCTCCCTAAGGTTTGGGTCTGATGCCTTTCCCTTTCTGGCTTTCCTTTTCTGCAGAGCTCAGATGAACCCCGGGAAGGCTTTTGAGTGCTGGGCTGACTAAAATTGACAGCAGTAAGGCCTTTGGGGGCATGTTAATGATGCTTTAGGAGGTCAGTCAGTGGGTGGAAAATAAAAGGGTTTGGTACTATGGGGAGCATTCATGCTGCAGGCAGTGAGGTAGAGAATGTAAAACATGTCCAACCAGCAGGGGGAAATAGCCAGTTTTAATCCAGCTACTCTAACACTGAGGCCAGAATATGCGTTGCTTAATCGTGGCAGTTGAATCAGAACAAGATACACACAAACATTAAACATGCCATCCTCTGCTAGAACAAAACTAAAATATCCTTGAGCTTCATAACTTTGCAGGGATCATTCTGCATTAGCGTATTTTCATTATAAATCATCACAGTCACTAATGTGAAAGAGGCATGCTCAGTTAAAGGAATTCTTACAAAATGGAAGTGAAATTATAAAGAAAGAAGGTATTTTAATAGAATGAAATATATTTTGAAAATTATATTTTCTCTTCCCAAAATTGGCATCAAAGGTATTAATTGTGAAGTGTCATGTCCTAAAATATTCGTTTTTGAAAGAAAAAAAAATATAATGAGCTTACAGAGAGTTAAATTTACTTAATATAAAAGATTATCCAATATTTATATGAAAACAACTATTCATGATAACAGATGGTATTTATACATTGGCAAAATAAATGACAACTCCATGTTGATGTTTTCCCTACCCCACCCCCATATTTTACATGTAATTTTACTGATAAGTGTGATTCAAAGTCTGGAATCATTTCCAAAGTGACCTGTCCATTTTTACCTACTTTTCCTTTTCTCTCCCCCACTCCACTGCCTCCCTCCTGCCTTCCCATGGGAGCCTTGGCAAGGAACATTTAATGACTGGATATTCTATATGCTAATTTGTATGTTGTGTCTATCTCATTTCAGAAGGAAGGAGTTGTGTGTGACCTTTTGCAATTCATTGGGGGGGTATGTCCCCAAAGAGCTTGTCTTTGAATGCCTCTTAAGGCAGAATCTTTTTGAAGATACACGTGTGCTATGTGCATTTCATCAAGATGCATGGTTTTGCACTCAAACATTATTCTAGTGTTTAAACTGCCATTCTTTAAAGTTTGTGCTCAGTCGGTCCTTGTGACCTCAGCTGGAGACCGTCATGTTGTATTGGAGGACAGGCTCTATTTCCTGTGTACAGCATGTATAACATTGTACATTCTTAATAAAGGGTAATTAAACCTTAATTTAAATGAAACAGTACTTAGGAAGTACAGTTAATAGTAAGCTAGTAGAAATAATACTCTTACTTTCACATGCCCCCCTTATTTTTTTAACAATCTCATTGTTGTTTAAAACCACATTTTCACCTATCACTCTTATTTCCCAGCCCCCATATTCCTTATTTTTAACATGCCTATAAGAAGTAATAAAGCCCACACTTTTAGTTTGTGTTCTGGGTGTGGCCTGTTTGATGTAGGCCTCTGTCATTTTTTTGTCCCCTTTTTTGTTAGTAGTGGATTATATTTGTCATTGTCATGTGACTCCAGCTACTGTGAGAAAATCTTGTGACCTGGGTGAGTGTGTGAGGTACAGACATCAGTCACCTGCCATGGTTAGCAGCATGCTGTGCATTCCTCTTTGCTTAGTTGAGGCAATAATTACCCCCTTAGAAGTGGGAGGCAGATGGATTGCTGGGTTTTAAGCTAATTCTCCTTGGGGTGCCTTGTAAACATGGCAGGTGGAACAAATTATGCATATAGAACACTGGTTGTTTTATGGGAGGCCAGTAATTTTTCTGAGCTATTTTGGT